>NC_089534.1:28091813-29404313 GCF_963924715.1 Thunnus thynnus
TCATTCACCATTTGGTGTAAGCACGGGATGAGTGAGCTGTTAATGATGTTCAGTTCAGAGTAGTGCTCTGCCACAGTCTGGCACAACCCAGAAACCACTGTTCCTTAATTACAAGCCTGCATACTGTATACGCCATCATCATTACTGCTGGGAGAGAGACGACTCGTCTGCTCCAACTGCAGCCACCTACATCATCATCAGCACTTTTCTGTCCTTCTGTCATATTCAACACACCTGAGGCCCAGGAGACTTTTTAATGCCATTTTCTTTCCATTGGATTGTGAACGAAGAAGAGCTGCTCATCTTAAGCTTTGGGAACAACATTTTTCATCATTTTCTGGCATTTTATAGACCAAACAACTAATAGATTAATCAAGAAAATAATCGTTAGTTGCAGCCGTAAAGCTAAGCATCCAAATAAAAAGTGAACAATTAGCGTAGCAGATGACTAACTGGATTCAGTGTCAGGATTCAAAATCTGCTGAACGTCTTCCTAAAATATCCTCCGTCTTTAAAGAATTCAATATCACTGACAACAGGAACTGATAGGAACTAAATATGATATTATTCATGAGGATTTGCTTCCCTGTGATATCATTTCACTCATCATTTATGAGTGTAAAGACACGCTGGCTCTTGATTGCCCTACAAAACAGCTAAAAGATTATCCGTAAACTTGGAGCTACGGGAGAGTTTCCTCAGAGCTGTCACTCACTGGTGCTGTAATTGAAATGAAAATGGATTTTGAGCGTGACATTGTATGCAGGTCACATCTTAAGGCCTTTCCAAGTGAATCCGGGGTCATGTTTGTGCTCCTTTCATGTCCTGATACCAGAGGAGTGGATAGGACACTCTGTCTCCATCTCCGCTGCCCTCCTTTCAGCTCCCTTTGTAGCTGCATAATGAAAAGTCTCTTCACACTGTGAAATTTGAAACATTACAAACAAAGTTGCCCCATCTCCTTTCTTGGTACTGTTTCTGCCAGCTGAAAGGCAAAACAAAGCATGGATTACCTCTTTTTTTTTTACAATTTAAACAGCAGTGCTCAGTTATTTTATCTAATCCTTCGTTTGAGTTTCCATCTCAGCCACAAGAAAGCGATTCTTTTCACATGAACAAGAAAATGTTCTGATTTTATCTCTCCTCCTTGCTCATCCTGGCTCCTGCTAATGCATTCTTTCCTGTTCAAAGCAGGTCAGGGTTGTTAGCTTTTGATAGAATGTCAGGAATGGTTAAAATCCTAATAACAGCATATGTCATTTGGTGGGCACAGAGAATGCTAACATATTTAGCATGGGTGTCTTCAATGGCAATGGCAATGACGATCAGTTCCCTCTGAGTCAGTCAGTGTTTGTTACACGCTCGGTGCATTTATCCGGGTGGGACCACACAGTTAAACACAATCTGAAGACATGGGAAATCACAAGGAGAGCTTGATTTAGTTTAACCTGCGAGTAATACATTCACAGTGTGAAGCTGCCAGATAAATGAAGTGAATCGGAGGTTCAAAGTCTTCGCTCAGGTTTGCAGCATGCAAAAACACCAGTGGGAGATCTCTGCTACTGCTTATCAGTGGAAGGAATCACAATTCTTTTCCAGCAATGTGGTATTCATTATAGTCATACACAGCAGAGATATGACTGGCTGTGGGTACGGCATGTCTCGCATAGAGATAAGCACTTGTTGGTCATACCTGCCTGCACTCATGATCATGTTATCAAGTAAATGCACATGCCGACATGATATGCTAACTTCCATTCTCAGCCCTAGCGACAGAACTCCCATCGAGACCCGTCGTTTTAATAGACAAATGGAACCCTCTCCATGCACGCAGGAAACACAGACAGCGAGGCAACTGCATGTCAGCTTACACATATGTGGCATTCAGGAAATTGCCAAACACTGATTTATGTGCTCTCCGTTCCTCAACACAAGCCCAGGAATAATTAGAGGAAATATTTCCTGTGCACGCCCACGCTCTCAGCTCTGTTGTGCGTCTCCGGCCCAATGACAGTGCAGGAGTCTATAAAAACACAAGCGGCCTCAGAGAGCTATCCGCCTGCTGCACCCCTGCAAAAGCACCCGCGGGAGGGAATAATTGGACCCAGCTAGCTGTGAATTGGGCTCTGGCAAACTATGTGCAAATGTGTTGAATTTTGAGTGACTTGTGATAGATATACTGTGCGCCTTGGGCCCTTGAATACATTCTATATAGTGTGTCAGGCTCCGGTAGCCATGGCTCACGACAATATATCAAGATGCCGCAGAGGAGTTGCAGCTTGTATGCTGGTTCAGTCTCTGTCATCTTGTAGATAAAGGGAAATCATGCTGTGTCAGGAAGAAATGACCTAATACTATTTGTCCTGCTAACCAGTGCTTTTCTTTCTCCAGTGGTGGTAGCAATATCACCATGTAGAAATACTCAGTCATACATTCAATCATTTACTTGAATAAACATACAAAAGTATTAGCATCAAAATATGCTTAAAGTAGCAAAAGTAAAAGTACTCATTATGCAAAATGGCCCATTCCAGAATAATGAATCATTATTATTTTATAATAATACTTTTAATAATACTTTTAATTGGATTGTAATCATTGATGTCTTGGTGTACATTACTTTAATGTTGTAGTTGGAAAAGGTGGGCCTAATTTTTATTACTTTATACTTCATACTCCCAGGGTTGAATATAGTTTTATCTTAAGTTAATAATAATATATAACCATTTATTTGTTGATCATATTTTGTATTATTGAATTGAATCTGCCAAGTAACCAGTAACCTCAGTTATAGAATAAGTGTAATGGAGTAAAAAGTACAAAATTTCTCTGGCATAAAAGTACCTTAAAGTACATTACTTGAGTAACATGTACTTAGTTTTCTTCCATCATTGTCTTGTCTTTTACAGAGCTGTGTCTGAGAGTCAGGATGTGGTTATCTTGGAGAAATCTTTGGTTTTCTAAGCATTCAAATTATAGCTTCTGCTCTCCATCTTTTTTATGAATAGGCTCTTTTTCACAGCAGATACTTAGTAAGAAATAACACAGATGTCACTAATAACATTAACAATGACTGTTCTATTCAAGTATCCCAGTGACAGTGTGACAGTATGCACAATATCAGGATCCTGAAATTGAAGCAGCTAAATGGAATTCCGCCATCATTAACATCATTACTTACACCTGTGCTTTTCCCATTATGACATGTCAAAATGTCTTCCATGAAAAATACTTTTATCTTTCTGAGTTTAGCTCCAGATATGCTCTTAAAACACTGGAAAACACTGATGCATGAATAAAGATTTAGATTGTTCAATGCTTACATTAACCCTGCAAGTGCTCCATTTGTATGTCTATGCTGGAGACGTTCAGGCACATTGTTGAGTGTAGGTTACCTGTGTTTTGTAAGTGCTCAGAACTCTATGGAAAGCAAATGAGTCCAGAAAATTTGAAACATAAACAATGTGCAAATTACACGTTGAGAACGTACAAACAGCAGGTTAACAACGTGCAAACAATATGTGGCTTCAGGTGTCACTTTTATGCATTTTTGGCCTCTTTGGCTTTCCATAAGCCCAACACACAATCACTTCATAGTTTGTCCTTGCTCTTGTGGCCACATCTTGTCTTATTTTCTGTTTGGTCATAGATCAAGTTAGTCCATAAACCAGTTTTTTTCTATTCATGGACTGATAATGTTAACATTAACATTAGCTTGAGAAACTGATTATCACTGCAACAGGTCAGATAAGCAACCAATTTCTGAAATGTCTTGCATGGCTGAGGATATTGTTTTACTATTGAGTTATTTGATTGTGCAGATGCAGGTTGTTGGATATGAAAGGACATTTGTTTATTTGTCCATTTGTGCTTCTTTCATATCATTGTGTTGACATTCACTAACAGAATTTGTGATACATTTCATCGTAGTTTTTGCTTTTGCTTTTTATTCAGTTTTCTTCTCATCTTCACCATTAAAAAGAAGGCCATTAACAAATTATTTTTTGAATTTTTTTTAATTGATAAAATTAAAGGAGGCTGGCTTCACCCCATGATGAAAACACTCCAGATATTTAGATGATGTCAGACACTGTGTGCTAAACAAAAGTGTTGCTCCAAAGTGAAATGTCCCTTTGACAAAGACATCACTGACATTTATCATTCAAAGTTGTGATAACATCAGCTCAGACAACATGTGTAGCAGTTTCAACGGGAAGATGAACTGAGTGAGAAAGAAAAGGCTACAGATCTCTGTCAGTCAGTCTGTCAGTCCACTTCACATACCGATGATTCCCTCTCAGTTGTGAAATAAAGATGATTTTTACAAATCTTTTGACAGAGAGGTTGAAGTCAGACCTTACATGTGCAACGTTGCAGGTTGCACGGTCAGCACCGTAATGTTCTTAATGCAAACCAGGCTTTTTTTGTACAGAGCTCTGCAACTCCTGCTGTTCCAGAGTAGAGTAATAATTCTAATAATACACTAAAACAGCAACATATTCAACTTACAAAAACAAGTAAGAATATATTTGATATATGCAGTTGACCATGTTCTCCACATCAATTCAAATTTGCCCACCAGCTTTAGTTATGTGATCGAATCTGATGAAATGAAAAATTCAATTAAAGCAGTGCTGAATTCAAGAAAAGTAAGGCAAAAGTTTTCATTTCATTTTTCATACTGCAGCAAGACATGCAGGAAATGAAAAAAGGAGAATGAGAACGCTGACTCCAACGTTGGAGGGCGAATACAAAGGAAAACTGTAACTCAGTTATGTTCTTCCCACGGAGTATAAAATATACATTGACTTGGAATGAAGGAGTCCCATGTTTAATCCATGTAATCATATGAGGCTGACTGTGGCACCAAACTGAGATGTGGATAAGGAACAATGATTGTGTCCAATGACCCATGAGGGAGCCGCTCTGAAGAGGAAATTAAGCCTCTTTCTGCTCATCAGGGGGAGGAGGATGTATTGTTGGTATTGGGGAAATGACTCAAAATTCTGTAATTTAGCAAATGACAAGCAACTTCACCAGCAAAGAAATCAAACCATATTGTTACTATTCTTTGTCACTGTAACACCCTTGCGAAAAGCAAATTTAACAAAGAATGGTGAGAAAGTGGTGTTATATGGTCTCGTTTTTAGCTTTAACTTTCATTTATTACAACAAAAAGTAAACCACCTGGAAGCTGCATCTGTCTCATACTAGTGAACTACTCAGTCATTTAATTATTAATTTCCAAAATAATTGGATGTATTGTAGACCCTGACACTGGCTGTGTGGTGGCACAGGTGAGTTCTGAATGTGGAATGTGGAATAAACTGAATGAATAAAAGACAGTAGAGAAATAACAAGTGTGTGTGAAGACTACTGAAGCATGTGGCCTTCTTCCTCAAAGTTCCACTGTGTTGTTATTGGTCAGCTGTTCATTTTTTTTTTTTTTAAACTAAGCATGATGACGAAATTTCTCTAACCATAAGAAAGACTGAAAGTTCATTCTTGACTCACCACAAGGTCCAGTAGTAGCTGTTCTGGAGCTCTCGATCATGGTACACAATGCTTTTCAGCAAATGGAGTCTACCCACATGTCATGCTGTTGTAATTGTTCAATAATCTATTTTTCTGAGCACCATGTTGTGATACAATTAGTACAATTATACCCAGACATGTACTTCTAAATACTGTTTATTGAACTTTTTGAGTATTTCAAGTTTTTGAGTGTTGGGTGCTATGCATCTTTCAGGCCACAAGAGTGTATAACACATTAACAGGATATGTAGGTATCAAGAAAAATTTCATCATTATCCTCCCAAAGTATCAGGCTATAGGCTACTTAAAGCAGAATGAATCTCTGCAAAGAATCAGGGCAAAAGAATCGTTGCCAGCATAAGCTAATGGACCAGCAAATCTGTATTTGTATTAGAATAAAAGTAGAAAGAGGCTTAAAAATCCTGTTTTTGTTTTTATGACACTTTTGATTTTAGAAAATTAAAGTGTTCATGAATAAACTGCCTTACAAAGGAGGTCCCCACATCGGGTCTTGAACTGGAGTCTCCCAGATTATAGACGACTGCGCTGATTACTGAGCTAAAACTCTACTCATCACCTCATGCAGACAGACCTCTACCTAATCATACACCCATAACACAGAGACAGCACACCGTGTAATGTGTAGGGAGGAACTTCAAAGGCAATTATTGCTTTGCACTTTTCATTTATTGCCTATTTTTTACAACCTAACTTTGTGGAAAGGAGAAGGGGAACAACAGGTTATGGAGAGTCACTTGTAAGCACTTTGCTAGTGTCAGTAGCTCAGCTTTATCTCTGGCGAACACCCCCAACAAATAGTTTTTTAAATATTTGTATGAAACAAATATTCGTATAAAACCCACTATTTGTGCTTTGCCGAATAATGTATTTGTATTCGGGCACACCCCTGATGCATACATACATATAAATATTCTGTCAGGCACATAATTGAAGGAAATCATCCAGGTAGCATTATGTTTCCCAAGAACATACAGTATTTTGCTGATGCAAAGTACAGGTGTATGATTGTAACATTTAGATAAAGTTTCTGTTCTCTATGGCAGTATGTCCAAAGATGCTGATGATGAGACTTAAAAAGTAGAGTAACTTAAAGAAAGACGTTTATCTGTAAAATTTCAGTCCACCACCATGATACTAGAAACAAATGTGGCAATTTGTATAACCACAAATAATTAATGGATTTTTTTTTTAATGGTAAGTATATTATGTTCTGACCCAAGTGTGAAATAATAGTGAAAATGAACAACAAGGTGAAAAGCTGCAGTGCATTATATAAACAATAAATTACATATGGGGACAGTGAACTAGTAAAATAGTGATAGTATAGGTCAAATTTGTAAAATAGTCAATAAAACTACAAACATTTACAAATACTCTTCTATAATGTAAGCTATTGGAGGATGGAACGTGTTTATTTTAAAATGTAAAAGACATTTTTTCTTTGAAAAAATCTGATCAGCTGAATTAAATTAAATTAAATTAAATTAATTACACCCTAACAGTAGATTTTAGTGAAAAACAACTTTTTTCTGCTTGCATAGCAAAGCAGTGTTTGACTGATGTCCTCTGCACTAGCACAGTGATGTTTCCATGTTTGGCTGTTGCAGATCAGCTCTTTCACTAAACTCCACAGAAGCAGGCCCTGACAAGCTCTGTTAGAAGCGCTGATCTATTGCTTTTTCATGGGAATAGATATCTGCTGCTGGCCGCAGAGAATACTGCATCCTGTTGGAGCAGGAAAATAAGCAATTTTCTACTTGGCTTAGGGCCTCATCCATAGGAAGCATGAATATATGTGACCTCTGCTTGACAGTTTTGCTGATGTGCCTGCTGAGGCCGGCATGTGTAAATGAATCTCAATTTCCTTTATTAATTTCAAATGTCACTATAAATTTGCCTCTAAGTGGACCTGACCCGACGTTTCAGTTCACTACCACACAAGAGGAGGTGACTCCCATCACGTTCACACACACACACACACACACAACACTTTGACATGACATGGAATGTATGGGCATTACCTTTGACCTCTGACGGTGAAAGAAATTATGGTTTTAAAACATGCAGTTTAAGTATATATATTAATCTGCTATTGTCACAAGGGGCAGCAGTGCAGTAAAGGTTAAAGACATCAGTGTGTGACAGAATGTCGTTTTCTAGACCTTATTTATATCAAACATTTCATACACAGGGAAAACTAAATGAGCTGTATCTAAAAATGAAGAGGGAAGAAAGATCAAGGGAAAAAAGAGCCTTTCACAACAATACAGTTATTGAAAGACAAGATAACAAAAGACAGTTTCAAGGCTATTGAGTACATCTCAAGTCCTCAGGAAGCTATAGAAATATAAATGCTAAAGCTTCACCAAATTCTGAATTAATCCTTGGTACAACAAGAGGACCAGTGCTAGATGATCTGAGAGGTCTGGGTGGCTCAACAAAAGGCTATTCAGTGCTTTGTAGACAAGTAACAGTGTGATGTATTTTCTGTTCTATGGTGGAGTAATAGGGCCACTGTTTGGAAAGAGATTGCAAGAATGAAGTCAGAATTTTACAAGAAAATGTCATGATATTATGACCTCCAAATGACTTAACTGGGTTGATTAGATTACATATTCATGCTTTAGCATTTCTTAACTGTCCATATACACAAAATTGAACATTTTTCTTTGCAAAACTGTTTGGACAGCAAAGTGATTATCCTGTGACTGGTATTACAGGGTTTAATAAAGAGGGTTTTGTAAAGTAATGTAATCAGAGTGGCACAGCTGGAATATTGGTTCTCCAGGCTGCAGGTAGGTGAACGTTCACGGGGTTGCTCTGAGACGTTCATGTGGCCGTCTCTTTTATACTTGTATGTAGCATATTTACATTTGTTTTCGTCTCTGTTTCGGACATGCCTCCCAACAGCAATGGAATCCAGCAACCAACAAAATAGCAGTACATTACTAAATAACAGGAGTGTCCCTTTAAAGATCCCCTCCACTCAAAAATATGTTTTTCTTCTTGTTCCTGTAGTTGGATGTTTGAGCTTCACTGTGCAGAATGATGTATGTGCAGAGTTTGACACTGGAAGGCTGTTCTCACATTCATCTGCTGAAAGAGGAAAATTTCTCTCTGCTCACTGAAAATCTGATTTTTAGGGGCGGGCCTACAAGCATGATTTGTGACATCACAACTAGTTTGGAAATAAATTCTGCTCCAATATTCAACTTACACAAGTGTGTAATGTAATGTGGAAAATTGAAGCCTCCAGAGCACATACACTGAGAATGGACTTTACAGTGAGGTAGGAGACATCTTGTATCCAACAGATAAACTTTTGAAATGATAAATATTTGCATATTTATGCATTCTGGAATTTTGAAAGAGGGAGAAAGAATAGAAAAGTGGTAATTATACTTTTCTTTGTGAAAAAACCCCATATCAGACACACATTACTGTTCCAAGTAGAGTATTTTCATATGTCTTAAAACATGTCTGGAGGCTAAAACTTGCTTCTTTAAACTGTAACTTTCTGCATGTCTTGCCTTTGCAAAACTTGGAACGCACACTAACAACAGTACGTGTGATACTACTGGGACATATGCTTACATTTCAGTGCTTGAAACTTGGCATAAGAATGGAGAGCATTTCCAACCATAATAAATGTGCTTATTAGTGAGTTTTATACAGACAGATATATTAATGATGTATTAATTAAAAGCTGAAGCACCTTTAAACCTGTGGGAAATGCAGCGTTTCAATTAGAGCGCCAAGTAAAACTCCAGCCAACACAGATCTAAATCCAACACATCCTTATAAAAAAACAACAGTATAGGGCTAAAATTTAGGCTGGCATAAACAACCTATAGTTATGTTTACCCCATCTAGCAACCATAATAATGCACTCTGGCTTTCCAAAACCATTACAAATCATTGCTAAAAAATAATGTTTTATGGTGTGGCAACGCTGTGATTAAGGTCTGATTGGGTTTAGGCACAAACCACTTGGTTAGGGTTAGGGAAAGATCATGGTTTATGTTAAAATGATCACTTGAAATGTGGTTTATACTTCCTTAAAGTTACATAACCTTCATTGTCATGGCAACAGTAAACACCATGACATTATGGTTTTTTTAAAAAATGCCCCAACTCATAGTTGGAAACCACCAAACCTGCCTCCTTCTTATAAGGCAAAATAATAATATCAAGTCACCTTCTATTGACGACATCTGAACTGCATCACTGACCCTCACAGCTCATATTTACTAAGGCTGTTAGATGGCGTTAACGTAACTATAGGTCTGAATTTTAGACCTATACTGTCATTTTTCTTGTGAAGACGGGCTGCTAAATCAGCAATCTGGCTTTTAGTATCACTCTCTTCATCTACAGGCAGCTAGCCAAAGTGAGATTGGAGGCCAGATTTTCACACCTGTAGATAAGGCCAAGATATTTACTTCCTCCCCGTGTTAAGAAAACAAACAGATCTCAGAATAAGCCACCGTGTCACGTGTGAGCCACCAGCACATTGAGCCTGTCAGAGCTGGTATGGCCC
This sequence comes from Thunnus thynnus, assembly GCF_963924715.1. Classification (NCBI taxonomy): domain Eukaryota; kingdom Metazoa; phylum Chordata; class Actinopteri; order Scombriformes; family Scombridae; genus Thunnus; species Thunnus thynnus. The sequence continues at coordinate 28,101,910 of NC_089534.1, forward strand.
CGACAGAGAGGGGGAATAACTTTATCTGAGATATGATGGCATCTGTCTCTCAAGCAGCAGACTCCTCATTACAGGCAGTTTCTTTGACTGGTTGTTCAGACATCAGCTGTCATGGTTCATCAGCCATGCCAGGTAAGGGGCAAAATAAGCAGCTGCCAGGAGTCTCCTCAGCTGCAAAGGAGCCATGTGGAGATAAATGCTGGGACACAGAGCTCTGGAAACACTCCAGACCCTCAGTCACTCTGACGTCTGTGCAGTGTAACCCCACATTTCATTTGAATTCATGTCAGCAAATTAGACTGTAATTGTTATTTAGGAAGTCGAGAGAACTGAATCACATAAACTGTATTGTGTTAATATATAAATGGAGTGTTCTTGCTGTATATAGCCATTCAAACAATGTATATTTATAGAATCATCTGCATTCTGAGTCTGTTTCTCTTCAGTAAATGAGACTCTCTTGAAAAACTAAAAACGTAAGAGAATCAACAAATCTGAAATGATTTTAATCACAAATGTTTAATGTTTAATGACAACATTGTTAGAGGATGATGTTTCAGTGGTTAAATTGAAACTTGAAAAAATCCCCCTCCACTCAAAAATTAGTTCTTTTTTTCTTGTTCCTGCAGTTTGATGTTTGAGCTTCACTGTGCAGAATGATATATGTGCAGAGTTTGACACTCGAAGGCTGTTCTCACTGTCTGTTAAAAGGAGAAAGTTTCTCTGAGCTCATTGAAAATCAGACTTTTAGGAGCAGGCCTCCAAGCATGATTCGCAACATCACAACGAGTTTGGATCCAATCCTGGTCCAATATTCAACTTACACAAGTGTGATGTGGAAACTTGAAGCCTCCAGCGCATAAACACTGAGAGCGGTGTCAGTGGGACTATTTCTTTAGTGAAAGTAGCTTCAGTAAAAACTGTTAACAAGAGTTAACCAAGACACTATCACATGTGATTTGTGTGTGTGTGTGTGTGTTTTGTGCACTTCAGATACGATTCAATTAGCCTCCGTTGTACTGGGTGAACTGCAGATATCTCAGACAGACAGATGTTCATCCCACTAGTTGCAAGCTACCCCATCGTACACTGACTGTCATTAAATGCACCGACCTCAAATTGAGCAGCAAGTATACAGGCACTTATCTATAGCACCATATTCAACAACAGTTTGACAGCAGTCCAGATTTCCATCAGGTCAGTTTCCTTTGCACTCTTTATGTATATCAATTCAATAAATGTTCTTTTAACTATTGATTTATAAATGATAATGGAGAGCATGTTTTTCCAAGAATGTAGTTGCCAACAGAGTTCTGAAGATGGAGGAGCTGCAGGTTTCAGTGGTGTTTTTCCACACTGTAAATTCCTATTTCAAAGCTTATAATAATATCCTGAATGGTTGTCAACATGAAACAGAAGAGTCTCCTGAATCATTTAACAATACTGTGGGCTATGTTGTGTCCATCAGGTTGTATTATTTCAACTTAATTCCCAGGAAATTGTGTTTTTTTTCCCTCAGTCTGGTATGGCAGCTGGCTCTAAATACTATGACACCAATGAGCCTCAGCCACCTTTGCTACAGACAAGTCAGATGTGCAAATCAGAGCTTTATCAAATTCAAAATGCTTTGTTCTTGCGATTGTGAACAAGAAACAACACTTTGCAGAATTCATCCAATATGGACCTAGAATCCAAAAGTGAATTGAATGTAACTGCAGAATGTTTTATCACATTTCTGCAAAGCGTAAATGTATGCCTCTGCCTGTTTGGGGCACGCAACAGAATTTTAAGCTTGGTGATTCATTTTTGCACCATGGAAGTCATAGTTCATTTCTCTCCTTACAGTTTCATGTACACAGTCTTGGTCCTGACTTCTTATCAAAGAACCAGACACAGTTGTTCATCTTTTGTAGTGACGTACTGATTCCACCAGGATAGTTTCATGACCACCCAAGTCTTGGAAGTGCTCCGACTGCTGGTCCCCTAACATTGTCTGTGCAGAAAATGAACAGCACTGTTACTTCAGGAACCCTGGACACCCAAAATAACTCCTCTCATTTCACAACTCGGTATCAGGTTTCAGTGTCACTCCTGCATGATGGGGTGTCTCCTGCATGCTGGTCACATGAACACTCCCTGGTGTTCCGTACTGCTGTGTGGAGCAGCGCACAGACGTCTGAGTGGAAGTCTCTGGTCAGGCAGAGAGATGATGCTAAGGGGTGGCCATAATCCCCTAAATCCCTGAAAGGTTGTACACCTGACCCGATGGCACTGAAAAGAAATTAGTTCCTTGCACTGTAACGATTTGTTATGGGGTTTTTGAGTTGAGAGGCAGTGGCTCTAAAACTCTCTCCACTTTTTCTTGCTGTTTCTTATCATCTCCAAAAGAGTCCTGAAGATACTCGGAGGAATAATCACAAATAACAAGAACGCCCTTGATCCCTGTCTGACCCCCCTCTGGAGACTGCCACACTCTGCTCCTCTGTGTTCTTGCCTTGATACTGTCCGTCTGCTCAAGGGTACGGACATTACCTTATCCCACTCCTCCAGGCGTTTTGATGCACAATACTGATGTGCTGCAGCACTGGTCGCTGGCTTAGCAAGGGCCTCTGTCTTTATCACAGCTGCAGACTCTTGACTGGGTGAGTGGTCAGAGTACCAAAGGAGAAGATGCCAGGAATAACTGATTGAATTAACTTGTCTCTGATGCAGAAAGCAGCTGTATGTGTAAAGTCTGCAAACCACAAAAAAACAAGAAAAAAAGTCTTATCTTTCAACATGCCCTTTAGGATACAGTGTCGAGGACACAGCCAGGTAAAATAGGTTTGATAAATGAGTCTTTATCAGGAACTCTGTGGGAGCAGTCGTAACTTCATTTCAAGACTTTGCTACCAGACATACTTTGAGATGATGTCACTGGCTATATGAGCCCTGTGATAACCTCTTATGTTTCCAATAAAAACACCATGCTTTTAAATGAGTGTAAAACAGCTTCAGCTTTGAACCACTGTGTACCAGTGATTTGTTTCCATAATCATATACTCCAAAGCCAAAACAAATCCGCAGACAGGCTTGTCAGGCTGGTGGCTCCGGATGAAATGTGGTGTTTACCGAGATGGATCCCATGGGAGCTCTTTGGAGAACTAATCTACAACTCTTGATACTATCCAACAGTTTTGCAATTTGTTTAAATATGATTGATTCCCCTGGAAAACATATACTAGTGCACTGAGCTAAATGCAAAATATATAAGAAAGAAAAACAAACAAAGCCTGTCAATGAAGAACTGGCTGATACTGGTTAAGCTCAATGTGGTCACATTTTTTTAACTCTCAGCTTCAGACATTTAAAGCTGAATGTAAGACATTCAAGCTAAGCTCAATCAGTATTATGCTTGTTGGTCAAAACTCTTTGTTAGATCTCTTGAATGTTTGTTAGTTAGGAGTTTAGGACTATATAATTAATAAGGAGTGCTTAAGGTTTTTTGGCCCATAGTTTTTAGTTTTTTGGCAACTAAATTATTTATGGTTTGAAGGACTGGGGGACAAACTCCTTAAAAGATAAATTACAGATCTCAGAATAAGTTAGGCAGGGTTGTGTTGGGTTTGAGCCAACCCTATTATCAGATAAACTCATCAATATTGAATGATTCTGCAAAACCACCAACAGCAGCTAGATGATGGCTCCAAAAAATCCCCGGCTCCAATATATTCCCATTCAAAAAACATCAACATCTCTCTAAAAATACCAAGTCAATCATTTTTTTCTACAAGTCATTATAGTCTTAATCGTTAAATTCAGGCCCTCTAATAAGTGTGCTGGTGGTCATCTTGGAAATTATTGCTCCATTAGTAAGATTTGAAGACTTATAGTAGCTTTGATGTCTGCCTATGGTCCAGTGCCAACATTTTTAATATTTACACTTTCTATATTATCTGTGCATGGCAACTACAGTGTGGTTAAGTTAGAGAAAGATGGGACAGGTTATAAACTGTGATTAAAAAAGTACCCCAGTGATTTAGTGTTGCACTCCTATAACATTGTCCGACTCACACTGGACAGTTTAACAGAAAGGTTCAAAATCAATGCCACAGAACCAGAGATATCATCTTTTTTACACAAAGCAACTAGTACACTGACAGTTTGATTGAAGATTCAGTTATGCTAGCCTACAGCAGAGATGAGGAGTAGGCTACAGAGGTCTGGTAACCTCACTTCTTTCTAACTCCACACCCTCAGATTTGTTTCATTTTTTTAAAGTTGTAATAAACGACATTCAGCCACACTAGATATCAACAAACCCCTATTTGCTACGTAAAGATATAGTGAAGTAATGGTGACTTGAGCAGTGAATGAAGTCACACTCCCTCTGTGTGTGTTGTTATCCAAGCTTCTCTGTCCTTTGTTTTGGTAGCCAGTCCGGCCTTGCGTGCATGTCAGTGCATGTGAGTCCCTCCATGTCCTCTGCATCCATTTCCAAGATGGCAGCCAAGTCACAAACTTTCTTAAATTAAAGCTAAACAGTACAATAAAATATGTTTCTGAAAGCATTTTAGGCGAGAAATAGGTAATGCAGTAACAGAATCTTGATCTATATTTGATCAGCACTGCGTAGTTTAACAGTTTGATCTGAGTTTCATGAGCTGTCAGTTCAGGAACTGCTCTCTTTTTTTCCATATTTATTGATTAAAAGGCACACATATTTGTGTTGGTTTGAGATGCTGGTGCAACTAAGATATCTAGTGGCTGAATGTCAGGTATTGAAACTTTAAAATTGTAGTCTTCAGCCCAAACCAACACCGACTCAAGTGACATCACTGGAGGAAATTTTTCAAATTTCACACAGCTCCCTCTGGAGACACAAAAGGCTTTATTGTAACTTTTTCACATATGCAATAGTACTCCCCAACACTTGGAAACAGACAGAGTTCCTTTAAGGTAGAGGTAGGGTTATGCAAAACACACAGTTAAGGGTCAGGGCTGTATAAAGGATGCACTTCTTCCTTCATTGGTAAATCATAAACAGCGACTTAAACAGCTTTGGTGGTTGGCTGTCAGGGTCTATTGCACATCCCATTGCCCTGATGAGACAACTAATTGGCTGTGCTGAGCGAATAATCATGACATCAAACCATCTATAAAGTGTGGACACATTTTAGATTTGACATATGGGAAAGCTGTGGTAAAGGGAAGGTTGTTTGCTGACTTTGTAAATTGCAAGTATCTTGCAATAATGTTACCATGACAACAAATCTGACATGCCCTAGTAACTTGTCACTCAGTGAGGTAGCAGAGGCACAGTGAATAAACCAGACCACATCAGTTCTACAGGTTTAGGATAAGTGGTTGCTTTCAAATTATTCTGGGTAAATTACATATTATTTCTCATTCATTGGAACTTCATTTTTTGAAAGAGTAAAAGCCCTAGAGGGTGGTTACCTCTCAAGGCTAGAGCTATAAAAGTACAACTCAGTGTGGCACCTAACATTTATAACAACATAGCCCCGGAGTATCTCAAAGGCCACTTTTGTTGAATTAACTTGTGCTTGCTGAAGTTTAATACCAACATGAGTACTTACTCCTTTAAGTTCTCTGGTGCCACAAATTGAAATGAGTTACTTTTCCCCATAAAAAAATCAGTAACCACTAAAATTTTTAAAAGGTCAAAGATTTGCTTATGAGATGTGTGTAAGCTTACCACCCCTTACAATTTGTAGGTAATTTATTTTTTACTAAAAATTATGTTTGTTGATGACTTCAAGTGATTTTATTAATGATAATTTATAATTGGTTTGTTGATAGTACGATGTTACCTAGTCATCTGGAATCTCTCTCAACTGAAATCAGTCTTGGACTATTGTGTCAAACTTAAGATGTGTGTGATATAATGTCTCCATTCTTATAATGTCGACTAAACTAAACCTCTAAGTGCTATAGATAATTCACCCATTAAAAAATCAGAACAACAATTCCACAATCTCTGAGGGGCATTCATTCAGCTTCATTCTGTTTAAAAAAGCCTCAGTGCAGTGCAGCATTTAGAAAAAAAACATGAAATATTACTCCAACACCCGTGACATAAAAAATGAGCATAGTTTGCCTCAAGACATTTAACTTTTTCCAATAAAAGTAAATTCCATATAGAAAGTCATGAAAGTGCAGGGCAATATTTTCACCTCATTAAATATGAGGTAAAAATATGAAACACCCAACTTGTCAGACGATAATCCACCAGGCAGCTGTCTTGTCCCCCACACCAACCCATGCTCTAAAAATCACCCAAAAGGTAGCATTAGTGTTAAAAATGAAAAGGTCAGCCACTCCCCCTCAGATGAGCTTGAGTGGATAAATGATCCCACACAAGAAACAACAGAGGGCTCATCACACAAGTGTCTGGGTGGGTGGGCGGAGGGTTATGATGGGAGGGGAAGGCCCTGGTGCTCCCCTCTCTCAGGGCCACTTATCAAGTCTGATGAATCCGAGCCTTGGCAGAGCAATGCAGAAAGGTCACTCTCAGCTGGTGCCCCCCACTCTCCACCCCCCCACATCCTGTACAGTGGTACAGCCACCACCAGCTGTGCTGGGCTGTAGGGTGGGAGGATGGGGGGTGGCAATCTGATTCAAATCAGCTCCTCAAGTCAGAACAGAGAGAAGGCAAATAATGCATTCATTTCTACCTATCTTTGAACATGCCTTGGCTGTAATAGTCCCTTTGCTACAGTCTTTACAGAGCCTTCTATAGGATTTAAGCCACTCTTTCAGGTGTAGCTCTTTGATTCACACTGTGACTCCATTGGGTATTCAGCCGTGTGCACACTGCAGAAACAGTTGCTCAGACTAATACTAATTAGCCTATGGGATTATTTTTCAGGTGATGTATTTCGTCTGTCAAATAAAATTCAGCGTAAGTGAATGGAGCATTTAGATAAAGTTAAAATAATTTGCAAAATGACTTTGCAGCGGTCCCCAGTGTCTACAGTGCTTACTTGTTGGGGAGGGGGTGAGGTTGGGGGCTATGCAGCGACGGGAGTTGCTCCACTTATAGAAAATGATTCAGGTGAATATTTGCAAACAGTGGTCTTTTTTTCCTTCCACTCTAATTAAACAATGTAAGTCTTATCGGGGACAGGGATATCCATAATGCCAACCTGGAGCGCTTGTGGCACTTAAAAGCCATAAACACAAGACAAATGTTCATCAGCTGCACAAGTGAACCATAATCAATCATACAACTTAGCAGAGGAAACACATTATTTCCCTTGTAGGAGAGTGCTGAGGCTGACATAAGAATATAAATGAATGCATTCTAATCGTGAGAAATTTCTGTGTATAGTGGTACACAAACGGATGAAATATACTGGCTTTATATAACTGGAAAAAAGGAGGGAACTGTGACTGATCACTATCAGGCTCATCTAAGAGGGAAGACAGCTGTAGGAAGTGCAACAGCAACACCCTGTGGCCATGAGAGCACATAGCATGGTGACTACTACTGTGCATGAGACGTTAGGGTTAGGGTTAAGAGAGACTTATCGGTGACAGCAGTTGGTCTTTAATGTAAGAATGTGTCTTCTCTGTGTGTGAATTCTAAATTTGATGTGAAATAAGTGAAAGGATATAGAGATCAGTGTCATAAGAGAACTTTTAGAGGACCTTGTCAAAAGCTTTGCAGCAGTATTTTGGGCTACTTGCAAGCAATCCAGAGATGTCTTGCCACAGCAGGTGGAAATAGTCTAGATAGGATGAAATAAAAGCGTTGATGTTCATCTCCAATCGCACAGTGGCTCAATGGGCCTTAGATTTGACTAATATTCCTCAAGTGGAAAAAAATAAGAACAAGTCATACACTTCATACACTGGTCAAGAGTCAGTGCCTCATCAATAGTAACCACCTAGATTTCAGAGGGCAGCAGCAGTCACTAAGTACATTTACTCAAGTACTGTACTTAAGTACAATTTTGAGGCACTTGTACTTTACTTGAGTATTTCCATTTGATGCTACTTTATTCTTCCACTCCCCTACATTTTAGAGGGAAATATTATACTTTCTACTCCACTATATTTATTTGACAGCTTTAGTCACCCTCCAGATGAAGATTTGACACAACGGATAATATAACAAGCTTTTAAAATACAACACATTGTTAAAGATGAAACCAGTGGTTGCCAACATTTTTTGGCTTTTGACATCTTACAAAAAGCAGTGTGTAGTTGGGGTCACATTTCAGATGTCTATGAGTTGTTAACAGCTCCACCAAATAGTGATTTTTCCCTCTAAACCTCTCACATGGTTTCATTTCAATAAATGTTCAATAAATGTCCAAAAATCAAGGATTAGAGAAGAAGTTCAAAAACTGAAAACAGATTTGTGTAACATAACTTTTTCTTTTCTTCTTTCTTCTCCCATTAATCATCTCACGATCCCTCAGATTTATCTGGTGACTGATCTCTAGGGAACCACTGGACTAAACTAGCTAATTGTATATAAAGTAGTTCAAACTAGCTCCACCTCCAGCAGCTACAACATGCTGCTAACACAATGATGCATCAGCATTAAAATAATAATAATAATAATAATAATAATAATAATAATAATAATAATAATAATAATATAATATAATATAAGGATTTTTCAAGCAGGACTTTTACCTGTAATGAAGTATTTTTTTTATATTGCTGTATTGGTACTTTTATTTGGGTAAAGGATCTGAGTACTTCCTCCAACACTGGAGGACAGACAACCAAGACTTTCCATCATCTTAAGATGGTCTCGTCTTAAGATGATGGAAAATGTTAATAAATTCAACATTTATTAGTATTAAAGGATAGGTTCAAAATTTTTCAAGAGTGTCTTAAAACAACAGGTGTCAGGTGTCCATATGAACAGTGGAAGAGGTTTTCCTCACTGTAATCATTCATCCTGTTCACACTGGCTATTAAAAGATCCCCTTCAAAAGTGCTTTCAATTTAAGTGATAAGTTCAACCAACATCAATAACGGAGGAAAGTTTATGCTTTGTTAGCTAAAGCTAGATATTTTGCTAGTGCCCTTGAAATATGAAAATAAATCAAATTACTTTTTTGAGTCAAATATTATTTATATTTACAGTACACATTCAAAATTTGGTTGTATTTGTGGCTTGCTAGCTTGCACGTTTGCTAGCTACCTAAGTTTTAGCTATTTCAGCTAGGCACACTATAAAAATTCAACATCTAGATCTTACTTTCAGATTGTTTCAATTTGAGACAGAAAGATAGCAGTGCTAATCAGTTTCGGCATAGCAGCTATGCTAACTGTTAGCTCACCTTTGCAAGCTAATGTTAGCTTACTTCCATGGTGGCAAAATGCTAATCTTAAAAGAAAATATGCATTTTAATATCATAATAATAAAGCTGTAGTAGCAGATTAGTGTAAACTAATAAGTAAATTTGAAAACTTTCATGTTGGTCTCACCTTATAATTTGCGCATCTTTGCACAGCCATTTTTACCTCCTTTTTAAAAAAAAAATGCACCAGTTAAGCAATTCTTATTGGACTGAATGAGTGCCTTTTTTGGTCCTTCTTGCTGAAATTTTCTGCCGTTGTCTCTTGATTTCCTGAAGCTGAACTTGGTGAAAAAGATGCTAGCTAGTTTGGATATTCCAAAACCGAATAAATAATGCATCTACCGGCACAAAACTGTTAAGCTAGCTCATGGTCCTTACAACAAAGAGATCTAGTAAAGAAATGGAACACAGCGTTTTGAATTTGAAATCGATAGACTTTGACGGCTAATATATCCCTTTCTAGATACAGTGTCACAAGCTCATAAAAAGTTAAAACAAAATTGTCAAGCTAATAATCCACCCTAAAAGTATGTAAATATCCATACTATAATGGCAAAAAATTAACCTCCCGCCCAAAACATTTTTACAATCGTTGTGGACTGGCACAAAGCTTTCTAGCTAGTTAGTTTAACCAGTTAGCTCGTTGTGAAAGCTCATGCTGCTCAGCCACAGGTCTGACAATGCTTTGAATTTACAATGAGTCCAGTTTTGTGCCAGTATGCAGTTGGTGGGCCCATGCAGTGCTCTTATGGGACTGACTCATGGATGTATTAAGAGAACCGGATACAGAGTTGGAGGCTGGGCCGTTTCACTCCTATGAAAGCTGCTCAGTGGTGCATGAAGCCAAAAAAAACACTTCCTGCTGTAAAGAAACATCCATATGTTAACATACTTTGCATACTCTATTGGCCCAGTGCGTCCATGGGGCATGCTCAGTAGAGACTTCCGGCGGCCAAGACCACTAATTTCTGATTCAGCCCTCTAGTTAACTTGAATGGGGATAAAATGATTCAATCGTGCAGCTCTTCTAGGCTTTCAAAATGTGATCAGACTGAATGGATCAAATTCAAATGATTCATTTTGCGGGGATTATGATGCTCAAAAAATGTATTCGCTGATTTATGGATGTCTCTTTCACAATGTAAGTCTATGGGAAAAAGTCTTTATGTGCCCAACCTAACGATGTAATTATACGATTTGGTCACTATGTCAAATTTCTTCAAAACCCGGTGCTGTTGCTAGGGGCATGAACTGACTTGGGAGACCGCATCTACTGTACCCGTTAGCTGCTTTTCTACTAAGAAAGCTAGTAGAGGGGTTTTCCAGTTTTTCAAATGCTGTTACAAAATTGACTTTGTCCCTCACAATCATGGTAACAAGAACCCTACCTGCTTTTTGTGTTATAATTCATAACAAATTTAAAGAGGTATTCTACATACGTTTTGAATGAAGGACTTTTACTTTAATAAAGTTTTTTGACAACATGACACTATTAATGTCACAAAAGAAATAAAATACTTTTTCCAATCAATTGTTAGCACACAGGTAAAAACCGGCATGTTTGTGTTGCTGCCTCATCGTTAGCATCATCATTAAAATGTAAATTAATTTATCAGACAGACTTTTCACAATTCACCCAGTCCTTCTGATAAATTTGGCGTTATGTTTCACAAAGCAGAACTCTTGATTTAATGAAATCACATGTTATAAAACTATAAAACGTGGATGTGCTGACTGGCGATGTTTCGAAATGTCAAACAGTAACGTTACACATCTTACTTTACTTTTCTGTCTTTTCTTTAGGAGTCATACAAAGTCATACATTATGATTTACAATATCTGTTAAATTGAGCAATATGTTAACAGAGTATGGAAAGTAGTAAGGCCGGACCGGCAGTCATTGAACTCCAACTCCAGAGTGTGTATTTTCGGAGCAACGGGCCTTCAGAGCAATGGGCGTTTGTTTTTGAGATAATGGGCCATCAGACTATGGGCTTTCGGTCTAATGGGACAATTTTGGAACTATTGAGGTTTTGGAATAGCTCCTTGCCCCTCTGGGAAGGCCCATCGAAACGGATATTGATTCCTCACGTCACAAACTGTTGGTCCAATCCATAAATGATGCAGGTCAAGTTTGCTACAGGGCACCCTCAAACCTCAAGGGAGCAGGCTGAAGCATGTGATCAAATCTATCCCACCTATGCGATCTCCGCCAGGAGGCTGGAATGGCACAGGTAGGATTCTTTTCAAATTCTGAGCAGAGCAAGGTTTTGAGCAATCAGGAACTGGTGACAAATTGGCAATTGGCACCGGGTCTCTGTACCCATCCCTACTGACCAGTAAAGCCTACATCCTTTTTTTTCTCTGGCCTTTTCTCCCAACATCACACTAGTATAGGTTGGCCACATAAGCTATGCCTACATGGCCCTGGCAAGCCACCTGGTGGAGATCTGCACTCTATCAAGTGCATTTATTTGTCTAGTTATGGAGAATGAAATTGATTTAGCTCTTTGAAATGTTGTTTCACCAGTCCTGAGTAGAACCACACTGCAAATTAAACAAATGTTAACTTATTCTATCTCCGAAATGAAAGTGTCTGGGATATTATGGATTACGGACAGTTTCAACAACCATGTTCATATTCAGCTTGTATTGTTATCCGGTCATCATATCATTAAGTAATACCTTGAATGAGAACAGTTTTTTTACCCAGCCCTAAAATATGTATTTCACCATAACCACAAAATAGTCTTCTTAGGCTATGGTTAGGGTTTTACAACTACACTGTCATCATCTTTTCAAATGAGCTCAAAATCATATTTTCAATTATGGATGTGTAAACAATATAAATGCAGCAGTAGTTATAGGCTAGTGTGTAGCCTAAGTGAAATTGTGTTCCTTGGTAAGCTATGTTTAGGCAAGTGAAAGACAAATGGACAAACATAGCCATAAATGACCAACTTACAGTACTGGTTTCACTAGCTCAGGCTTATGCAAGTGACATTGCAAGACACATCGTAAGTTTACAATATTAATTGAAGAGAGCAGAGAAGAGACATGCCAAACTGGCAGTTCAACATAAATGCACTTGTAGTGCGCTCACCCAGCCATTGGCCGGGGGGAGCATGTGCAGCTCCTATAGAGGGTACTCTTAGCAATGTGGCTTTTGTAACAGGCGCAAACACATACTGCTAGGCAGCTGGCCCTCAGCCAGCATTAGGGTGGCCCGCAGATGTGAGAACATGGGGAAAGAAGGACTGGGGGAGAATGCTACACATGTTGCTAGGCAGTTAACCTCTACCTAGCACTAGAGTGGCCTTCAGATGTGACAGAAAGGGGAGAGGTGTGTTAGGGGAGAACAAACACAGAGCCACAAGGCAGCTAGCCTCTAGCCAGCGCTACAGTGGCCTGCAGCTGTGAGAGCGTGTGTTTGAGGAAGCCAAGTGCAGTCCAGCACTGCGCTACATGAGCACTGGACTGCTCCCCTCAGAGGGAAGCAGAAAAAAATGGATAGCCCTGAATTGATTTGGCTGGGATGAGGGACCTATGATCTTGGAAGGGGGGAGAGGGGAGGGTGGGTGGGGTTTTCTAGAGAGTAGAAACAGATGAGTGGAGGAATTCAGGTGTTGCGAAAGAGTGGGGAGGTGGGGGGCCTTAGGATGTATGAGGAATAGTGACATGTGTCATAGGTATAAGCCTTCATCCTGAAATTATATTATTACTATTCAAATCTGCAGATATTTTTTTGTAAACAATCTGTTACTGGTATCAAGAACTTTCATATCAGTGCATCCCTCACTTTTTTTCTCAGTTTGACTGCTGCATATATGCAAATGATGTACTAAAATGCGTATGTATGCAATATACAATAATTCATTGTGAAAACAGCAGTGATTCACATCTGACACATCTAGGTCACCAAAGTGGTACTCAAAAAATTAATCCATTGTTGGCAGGTCTGGATTCACCCCGTCCACTGCTAGAGCTCACAGTCTATTTGATTATTAGGTCATCATGCAGCATATCATATGGCCAGACAGCGAAACTGCTGAGAATGATGATGAGGAATATCCCATCGAGATGAGATGCCGAATAATGAAGTTCATTCAGACAGATATGTGGTCACCTTTGGACAGATCTCTGCATCCTGCATGTGGTATATGCAAAAATACCCTGATTTATTTTTTCCCCACCTTTTACCAAATGCCATTCATCGCAGGTGGGCCACATCGACAAATCTATTGTATGTTGGGGGCCAGAGCATTGGGGGGAGGGGTTATAAAGCAGGCTATTTAAAATGCACCAGTGGTACTCAGACTTGGCCAAGTCAGGGGCCACATGACAAAAAATATTTGTTGAAAGAACCACATTAGAAAAAACACCCCATTCACTAAACCAACATCAGGCTACTATTAAATAGGCAATTTACAACTATGAAAAAGCATGATCATGTACTGAAATTTATTAGTATTACCATGGCAATCCTACCTATTGATATATATGGCAAAATTGCAAGCAGTGTATTATTATTGTCATGAAGGGTTTCCCCTGGCAATTCAAATGCCTCTATTGTCCCTGTAGTAGCCTGGGCTACAGACAGCCCATCAGCCCAAAGTCCATTGATGTAGTAAAGCCCAAAACAACTGTGGTAAAGTCCATAACTATAGAAATAGAATAATATAGTAGGCTACATACAGAGCCTGATCAGCAAAAACTCCATAATTGCAGCTTTATATTCTCTTTCCCCCAGGAGGGAGAGACAAACAATGGACGCACACGCACACACACACACACACACACACACACACACACAGGGAGAGAGATGGGGGAGAGATGAAGTGAGACACATACAGAGGGAGAGGGGGAGAGAGAGGCTACAGAGACACATACACAAACACTTTTACAGGTGGGAGAACACAAGAGTGACAGAGAGGGGAGAGAGACACACACAGAGAGGGAGAGAAGGGGTGGGAGAGATAGAGACACATATAGAGTGAGGGGGAGAGAGAGAACACTTCAGTTTTACTGTACAAAAGTATATTAGTCAGTAAAAGGTTGGCAGGAGATGAACCCCATTCAGTGCAATTTGTGACATTCAACGCAGTACTTTTGTAATTGGGCTCTGTGCTACCTGGAAGCAGTAGGCCACATTACTTTTCACAAAGCAGACAAATGCAACTCATCTTTGAATGTTGGTGTCTTTGATCTTGTCTTACTGTGGTATTTTGGAGGGATTTTTGACCTCATTTATTTTTATTTATTTATTTTTGGAGTGGTCAAAAATGGTTCGGTTTTGCACCAAATCTTTGGTATTGAGTCAAAACCTTGCTGAAGCAATCTTACACATAACTGAGCTTGAGAATGGCTATTATATGCTTCATTCATAATGTTTTAAGTCCTTAGACACTCTAAACATACAAAATTTGATTATGCACTTAAACGGAACACATTTGACAGTTTTATGACTAGGAAAAATTGAGAAACAACTGCTAAGCTGCATCTCAAAGTAATCTTCAGCTTCCCAGCTTTCAGATGATGTATACCATTTCTATGTGACATCTACTGTTGACCTTTTATCTCTCTCTAAATATCTCCTGTCTCCCTCTGCCAAAAATGACAAAAATGGGTCAATGGTGGGTCTCAAGGAGCTAACTCTAGTTAACAGATACATCTCACTGGCTCACTGAAATTTACTCCACAGTGCACACAAAGTAGATTTCCATGAGCCTCAGTCAGCTTGTACAGACAGGAGCTCCACCCCATTGACTTTGCATTGGTTTGGCTGGCTAACTAGTGTGAGAAACAGCATGGATTTTTCTGAGAAAGGACTCTACCAATCAACATCATCATTGGCAAATAGTAGGGCTAGTGTTCCAAATCAGAACTATTCCTTTAAATTAACTCTTATTTGTGTACTTTTTAAATGTACTTTTTCAAGCATCAAAATTGAAAAAACCCGATGAAGTTTTGGACGGGCTGGGAGGTGGTTGTCGATCCCAAACGTGCTTCCAGTTTCTCCAGCTGCCTCGTCATTTCTCCACATACCAGTGGTTTGAAGATGCCCTCCAAATTTCCATCAGCATCAATGAAATGTGATTTGGATGTATTTAATTCAGTCAGACAGACAGAACCATGGACAGGAGTGACTGCAAGTTTCAAAGTTTATCAAAGTTCATCTAAGTTTATGAAAGTTTAAGTGTTTTTTTAAAGAGTCATTAAACACATGGCCATTTTGCTGCCATAGTGGTTGATATTTTCACAATGGGCAGTTGCACACATTGCCCATCCCATTTGGTGATGTCAGAGTACTTCGTTGGAGGTACTATCAAAGACTGTCTAGACTATGGTCGTGTTTTCCATGTTTGAGATGCAAAAAAGCAGTTCTAAAACCATTATGTCTGCTGTTGCATGTTGTTTTCGTCCACCATGTTTCTCTGCTGAAGCTTCCTATGATCAGACAAAAGCTACTAACCCTACCATCCAAGCTCTATACTTTTAAAACCCACTGTTCAGTAGGTTGCCCAGTAGGTGAAAATTCAGCTCCCACTGTGCAGTAGGAAAGTTATGTTTTTGTCCTGCACCATGTCATGGAAGAAAATCACATTGCATATTATTAGTGTCAACGGTAGCAATATGGGTTGAAGGGAGAGGGAAAATTTAGGGTATATGTAAAATGAACTTAAAGACATTCTTGAGTGTTGATGCAATTTCTTGTTTAATGTCAGACTGTTATTTCCCTATGGGGACATTACCTTGTTACAGCACAATGTGTTTAGGGGTAAAAGAACAGCTTAACATTGATGAGGTAAAAAAAACAAATAAAAATGAATAATATAAAACATAATGATAAAATAAATGTAAAAATAAACATGAACCCCTGGTCAGGTATCTGCCTATACAGGTAAGGAACGTAACAGTATGTATATACAGGGTACAGTCATTATGTAGTTATATACAGGGACATGAATGAAGTTCTATACACTGTGTGAAAAAAGTAAAATGTACATAGCAGATGTGCAAAAGACATGCATTCAGGTTTTGTGCAAAAATTGTCAATCGTACATTAAACCATTATACTGTGGGCGATGAGGGTAACTGCACAGAGATGGGTATGCTAACATGGGTTAGCCTTTACAAGCACATAGTTTTTTCCTTGCCACTGTCACCATGTGCTGCTCATGAGGGAATGTTGGGTCTCTGTAAACGAAAGAGTATGGTCTAGACCTACTCTATGGGAAAAGAGCCCTGAGATAACTTCTGTTGTGATTGGCGCTTTATAAATAAAATTGACTTGACAGTTTCCTACATAAATGATTTATTGAAAGCACAAATATTCACACTACCTGCATCCAAACCAAGGCACTATAGACCAGTAAACATGCAGTTTGATTGCAAGGAAGCAAAAAAGTTCATGCACTTAAAATATGAATACAGTTTCTGTGCATTTTTTAAAAACTGGGTTTACTGGAAGTTTATGAATTCAATATGGCGTCATATGCCTGAAAGATTTGGGAACTCCTGCATTAAGTTCAAGGAGGGCTGAATCGAGGGCAACTGGACTTGGTTGTGGATACTTGAAGACGTTTTGCCTCTTATCCAAGGGGCCTCTTCAGTTCTAGTTGGTGGGGAGTCCCAGGTATTTAACCTCTGTGGGGACATTAACAAGTTCATTGATACCACTTGGTTAATTAGTGCTCCTAACTGTTGTAATGACAGTCGTTAGAGTCGTGAGAGTCACCTAAGGCCAAGTGTAAATGACAGTCATTGGAGTTGTCACATGAGGCCAAATGTGAATGATTGTTCCCCTGGGAATTACTTAAGAATTACAGTACTTGAAACCCACATGTCAAAAAGACTGAGTGATGTAAATCCTCATTTCTGGGGAGATGAATAATAATTTCTTTCAAACTTATTAAAAGTAAGCTAATATTGCTCAGTCAAAGAGGGAGAAGGTAGCTGCTGGTTGCACCTTTTTATACATTTTTGCAGTTGTATCATTCTATCTGTGGGCAGGATACCACAGGTCAAAAGGAACATTCTGCTAATTTGTTTGCAGAAAACAGGGAAACTCAAGGTATTGAATGTACATGTAAAGAGCTTAACCAGAATAACCGAAATATTTCCAGTATCTGGATTATTATTATATTTATGTCATCTGTGTTTCTTATTATCTGTGCATGTAAACATAGTACATTATATACTTGACATTTGGGAAATTTGGGCACAAATGATATCATGAGTGGTATTACAGAACATGTTCTCTTTCCATGTATTGTGTAGAAAACAATTTATATTATCTGCTGATATTCCAGCATCTGGAAGCACAGATCGTGGCCATGTGAACCTGAAGGTGAAAGGGAGTCGACCACAGACCGAAGCAAGAGAATGGTGACTCAAATTCGGGGACCAGAACTTCACTGTCTGAATTGTCAAGGGTCATCACTGCACCCTCCCGGTCAACATCTGAATCTGTAAGGCCCTAAAGAAGAGGGGAAAAAAGACGGTTCAGTTACACTGGTATTTAGCATTATGCCTGGATATCCTTCGTTATATTGCTTTCACTGCCTTTCTACTCCATATTGCCAGCTGTATTGCTGTCCTTGTGATTCTTTATGTTGACAATAAATCATCAAATTAGGGTACCAAACCATCACATTAGACTACATGAATGAATGTACATTTCATGCATGTCTTTTGTTCAGTGAACTGCTAATGTAGCACACACTGTCCATGTATTTTTTGCTAGCATCATGGGGCGGGATCTCTTACATCAATTTAATGTATTCATTTTTTTTCATGCTAATCTATGATTGGCCAAGAAACGTAAAATGACGCTCCAAGGGAGGATGTCCTCCCTAACCAATCAACAACCAGAATGCAATATTGACATCGTGTTGGTCCAATGATAGTTTCCAGATTTCATCTTCAATTCTCTCCACTGTAAGGCAGAGTAGCAGCAGTGGATAAGAGCAGTAAATAGCTCCTTGCGTTGGCCAATGCAACAGTTAGCTTCTTGTGGCAGCCTGAAGGACTCTTTATACATCCATGGAAGGACTGTTAAGGACTGTTGTTAAGCTAATGGGAGAATGGATCTGGACTGTGTAGCGAAGCAGCGGCAGGACACCACCAAGGAGGCTGGAGAGAGAAGCAACCGGAGAAACAACCAGGAGAGTTAGCTTGTTTGTCATTGTTGCTAATGATATCAGACTGGTTAACAAGCAGCCACAAAGTTCTGTTAACTAACAAAGAACATGACCAACAGTCACAAATGGACATTATGACATGAATACTTCATCTCCATGATAGAAAGAAGATGTCAGATAACGTGAGTCAGATACAGCTTCTCTCTCTCTGTCTCTTTGGTCGCTAATTTCATCTCTGATGGTTAACTGTCTCTCTGTGTGGCTGTTGTGTGAATTTATCTCCTTAACAAGAATGCAGCAGAGATCATATAATGTGTTGTAGGTAGTTTGCTTGTTGAAGTTACAGTGAGCTGTCTGGACTCAGTCATTCATTTGGAATTGATCCAGTTTTTAACTGAGTGGTTGTTCAGTCACCTGTTGATGTTGTGTGGTTAGTGAATCAGTGTGCAGGAGGTCTGGCTGCATGTTGTGACAATTTCTTTAGTTTTTTTTTAAGCTGAGTCGTATATTGAGTAATAAGCTTAAAGTAGCTAGAATAACAAGTGTTAACATGTCAGCTTTGTAGACTATATTTTGTATGTCGTGCAC
This sequence comes from Thunnus thynnus, assembly GCF_963924715.1. Lineage (NCBI taxonomy): Eukaryota > Metazoa > Chordata > Actinopteri > Scombriformes > Scombridae > Thunnus > Thunnus thynnus. The sequence continues at coordinate 28,120,967 of NC_089534.1, forward strand.
ATAGATAAGAGTGTGTAAGTCATGTATTTGATACATGCAGTAATACTTTTTGTGAACCTACACTTTTAGATCTGTGAATGTTTTTAGTGTTCGGTCTTTCTAGTATTCAGCACTGATCTGAACCTGTATCACATTATAAGCTTTGTGGTACTTTATATATTTCTGTTTATTAAGAAAATACATAGGAAACACATGTAAATCATGTGATATGTTGTCTATATTTGATGAGAACATAAATTTGTTGTCACAATAGAACAATACTATAAATCTGAATTTCACTTTGTTGGCAAAATGACACATTCTGAACCACTCCACGGCTAAAATGAGCACTTCTTTGTTTAGAAATAATATGTATAAATGTCTTTAAATAAGTAGCCTTTTTACCACTCAGGGGTTTTTGTTTTTTAAAGCAAATTATTTTATTGGCATATAAAATTGCCCCCCACCCCTCCAATTTCATCAGGTGGGGGACGGTGATATAGTATGATCCTCCCCAATTTTTTTAGTCACCAGCCGCCACTGTTTTCTGAGCATCCCCATTGACTATTCAAGAGGAAGTGTCAAATGTGGGACAAAAATATTTGTACTCATAGGTTGGATTTGTACTCGTAGATTTGATTCATAGCTGTAGGCTTGGGATTCACACATACAGTTGAGTTCTTTTTCCACAAACAGATAGATGTGTAACTGCAAACCTTTGTGCAAATCTTCCTCATGCACTCACACATTGGAATTTATTGGTGCAAATCTTTTTCATTTGTTCACAAAATGTCATGCACAGCTACAGATCTCCATACGGATTCAAAAATTAAATTGTTCAGATGTTTTTTACGCATTCAAACAATTGAATTAATTTGACCAAAATGTTTTTACACATTCACATATTTGTATGTATTCATACAAAATATTTTGACACGTCCAGATACAGCGATACACAGCTACAATACTTTAGACACTATTTTGTTTCCATAGTGAGGCAGCTTGAAAATAGGCCTACAAGTATCATTCTTGTGCGTTCAGTGTCAGGAGCTCCTGAATGCAATCATAAAGCCCTAATGACAGCTGTATTTTGTCCTCTCAAAGATCACATTAAATTCCATTTCCAGCCACTAAATGTCACTTTGGTATTGCAGGATATTACACAACTTCATCACTTCCGTCACATTGCTGCAATGGTGATGCCACACAAGCATACTTCCTTTGCAAATAGTGAAAGTCACCTATCTAGAATGAGAGTATGTCACCAGGTCTGACTCTTGAAAAGATTCAAGCAGCTGAGAGAATAAATAAACATGCAACTTCCTGTTGACCTCAGGTCCCAAACCATATGCCAGTGCAGGTAGTCCCAGCAAAAACTGCTAGGTTAGAGCATTTTAATCACCTTTGAAATGAGCGATTACAATAATTATTTCAGGGGAGAGGGATGGCGCCTGCTATTAACAACCCTCTGTTCAATATCACAACAAATTAGTTCATGCTCATTAGTATGAGTTGTGCTTGCCTTGTGGTTTGGAAAGCATCCATTGGGAACTTGGTTTATTACTCCCTGTGAGTGGAGCATGTAATTAGCATTCATCAAGTGCTGTGTTTATATAACATCCCTCCTCACAAATGTAATTTTGACATTACATAAGTATTTCTTGCCTGATCAGGGAGGGTCTCACTTGCTAGGCTAAATTGATACCTCAAAGGTCAGCAGAACTTCCATTGAACTCAGAAGTCCATGGAGAAACACTGGCAAAGATGCTCCGACCCAACAAGTTGTATTTAACACAACATAGCACATGCAACAATTCCTTATGAGACAGCCACACTGTAATCAAACCAAATTATTACAATAACAATACATTATATTTATAGAGCGCTTTTCAAGGCACTCAAAAAAGTTTGTTTGACAAAAATGTTCATAACCCAAGAACCACTTACAAGCTTTTTTCAGTTTTCACCTGCATGTCATGGTTTTCCAGAGATGGATTTGTGATGTATAATAAGACCTTGTAATACATCCATGGATGGACTTTGCTCAGCTTCTAAGCAAACTTCATTTGTTGAGATTGTGGTTGAAAGCTCCGGGAAAAAGCTAGCAAGTTGACCTTGAGTTAAGAAACTTTAGCTCAACAAGTCCAGTGTACTGTATATTTGTCATTTCAGCAAACTACTGTACATACACTCAGCAAAATTCAAAACATTAAAAGACAAGAAAAAAAGGGAAAGAAAAGAGGAGAATTGCCTAATGAGTAATTATTTCCTAATTAATAATTAATATTAGAAGGAGAGTTGCTTGTTCTGCCCTCCAAGATGGGTCCCCTGGTATGTGTGACTCTTGTAAAACCGAATAAGAAAAGAAAAGTTGAGTTGACATTTATAAAATACAGTTGCAAGGGATACTAATGATTATTTTCATTATAGATTAATCTGACAATTATTTTTCAATCAATTGATCAATCATTTGGTTTATGCAATGTCACAAAATAAGAGGGAAAAACTGCCCATTGCAACTTCCCACAGCCCAAGCCTGGTGATGTCTACATACCAACCATCGATATTCTGTTAATGATGTGGCATTTCTTCACATTTTTTGCTGCAAAATGACTGAATTGATTAATTATTTATCCAAATACATGCAGATTATTTTTCTGTCGATCGACCTCGCGATTAATCGACTTCTCGGTTCAGCTCTAACATAGTTAAATCAAACTAAAGGAAAACAAATGGAGCCTTTCCTTTGTGGAAAAGGTTGGAAAAGCTCCTGTTCAGTGTGTAGCGGACAGAATTGCAGTGCGCACACACTTCCTGATGGAGCTGCTCCTGCGAAGAATAAAAATACTCTCCTAGCAAGCCTGCTAGACGAGTTGTGAAAAAGTTATGTTTGGTCTGTCAGGTGGATAGAGAAAGACTAGTTTTAATAATGGACGTTATTATTCGATTTTTTCGCACATGAATAACAGAAGATATCCCCATGTCCAGAGAGCCGGCGCTGGTGACAAGTCAACTGCGAAGGGTTGAGTTGTTGAAGCTATTAAGTCCCGGTAGCTAGCATTAGCATCCAGGCCAGCTAATATACCGTAGGCCACGAGTAGCTTGTTTTTACTTGCGGCTGTGATATGGTGATGTTACTGTAGGTTTGTAGCCTTGCTTGTCGTATGCCTCAAGCTGTCTTTTAGCACTCTTGACTTTCTGTGACAGTTTTTGGGCAGCTACAGTTAGCTCTGCTAGTCAAGCTACGCGGTTAGCCAATGCATCATAGTAGCCGACTGGAGGCTAACGTTATGTCATTCTGCTGTGTTTGACAGCTTGTGCTGCTATTTTTTAAGGAGCCAACATATTTCTCATGTTGCTTAGCCATACCACTGGTTAATGACACGTTAGTTATACAGTTGTGCCATTATGATAGCTGTCGTGAAGCTGTATTTAACAGATTTCTTTTTTGTCTGTAATTTGCATGTTTTGCCTTCAGTAAGTTACTAGCTGACTTGGGCCAGTAATGTCTCTGACGTTACCATCCGCCGAAATGCTTGAAACACCTCCTGGATATCCATTTGAAGAAATAAACTATGAGGATATTGAAGTTGAGGAGGTAGGTGTGTTTATTTTTGTAGTCAGCTTATATCAGCTGGCACTGACAAGTCTTAATGAATGCTGTATACCACAGTTCAAAACAGGTTCAGAAGCTTACACCTCTTCTCAACTGTCCCATTTTCAGGTGGTGGGGAGAGGAGCTTTTGGGGTGGTTTGCAAAGCCAAGTGGAAAGGCAAAGATGTTGCAATCAAGACCATTGAGAGTGAATCAGAAAGGAAAGCCTTTATTGTTGAGGTATTGTTGTTATTGCCATAAATGGAGTGTTAGTTTATCTCATTGCTACAGCATTTTTTGTTGACGTGTTCAGACAAGACTTTATATTACAAATTCACTTATTTCACCTCTTTTCAATGCTTAATTATCAGTACCTGCAATGACAGACGAGGTCATAAATGGTTGTATACCTAAGGTGTTGAACAGCATGAATGGAGATGGAATTATGAGTAATATTTCCTCATTGTTTTCAGCTCCGGCAGCTTTCACGTGTGAATCACCCCAACATTGTGAAATTGTATGGCTCTTGCAATAATCCAGTAAGTTAATTGCAGTGTTATCACTGTGTTATCACCACAACAATTCTCTATACTAAGCACAAAGCCCCATTGATGAGCTCAGTATAGCCTGCACTAGTAGGTTTATTCTGTCTGCCTGGTTCAGTCTGTGAGTTTCTAATGATTTTCTTTCCCACTCAGGTCTGCCTTGTGATGGAATATGCTGAAGGAGGGTCATTGTACAACGGTAAGTCTACATGTTGAATTAGAGAACAATTCTATGATGACCAGAAAGAGCATTTGTTCCACTTTGCTAGTTGTGAAATGGACACAGCCTTGGACAGACATGAGAAGCAGCCCTTTTCAGTTGACCCACCCTCCCACTGTTTGCATGTTCTGTCATTTGTGTAGTTCCTTTATAACCCTAACAGCCAAAACACACTTGGCATGGACGCGGCGTGACACGTCTGTCGCATTATGGCCACAGCTGTTACACTGACCCCGGAAGCTGCGCGTATCCGCACAGGCATTGCGCGGCTGGTCTTTTTTTTCTCTCTTTATTCGTGACTACGCAGCGATCCAACAGGTAAAAACTACATAGAGATGCAACATTGCACATTAAAATAAATCAATCAAGTCGGTGTGTATCCATGATCATGCAGTTAAAACGATGTAGTTAATTAATTCAGTACCCGTAAATATATAGTCTACGTTTCCAAATCCTGCATAACCAACTGCGTTATCATTTTGCAGAACTCAATATGCATGCAGCGACAGAGTCGGAGTTGGTGTAGTAGGTAGAAAACCCTGCTCCGCCCCGCCTACGTGACGCGCCGTGTCCGTGCCTGGTGTATTTTAGCTGTAAGACTTTGCACAGTGACATGCAGTGCAGCCTTGTTTTTCCCTGCATCTGATATCCAAATGGACCTGATAAATACTGATGTGTTAGAAACAACATCATGCAGCAGTTTTGTAATGTCTTATTAAGGATATGTGTCAGAAACCTGCACTTTGTATGCTAGTATAGCATCACCTCGCAACTTATGGTCTATAAGTAGTAGAAACAGTGACTTGTGGGGAGAAGACTCCCTTTGACCAGTTGCATTTAAGAGGTATAGTCTCAAACATGCTAGATAGTTGAAAGAATATCTCTTGGACATCAAAAACTGATGATGGTAACCTTCATAACAGTCAGATTTATTGCAGGGCTGTAATGGAGGCTTGCAGCAGGTTGTACAGGTGCACTTAATAATCTGGTAATTTACTCTGTCATGCAATAGTAAGATAAAGTGGAACACTTTAATTTAGCATCTTTATAACTTACAGTTTTTAAAAATATAGTCGGCACTTGTGTTTTCAGTTAAAGGATCATTTTGGTTTTTTTGTTTTGTTTGTTTGTTTTTTGCAACTTGGATCTTATTTTGTAGTTTTGGCCATCATTTTTATCTGCAATGATGAGATTGAACTCACCAAGTCAATCGCTGACATCTGGGAATGCAGCAAGATGGGGCAAGAAACACAAGCAGACAGTCAGACAGGATGCAAACAAATTCCAAAGCTAGCCAAACCTTTTTGGAAGAGAAAATAAAGGCCAACATTAAAATGATTAGCCAGACTGTATGTAGTCCATCCATCACAGTTACAACTTCAAATTTGTCCTGTTGTATTTAGTATGTGAAATGAGGGATGAATATTGACATTTTGGGAGTGCTGACTTTCAATTTTACCTTCAAATAAAGTGGTTTAGATAATCTGGATAAACTATTGTCTTGTTTACAACTTGTTTGATCATCTGACTGCTTGTGTTTTTTGAGCTGTCACGCTTTGTTTTAGCTATATTGCTGTGTTGCCAGATCTCAGCAATTACTTTAGTCATTTAACCAGCAGAAGTGGCTCACTGAGATTAAGAATCTCTTTTACAGAAGCGTCCTGTCCAAGACAACAGCAGCACATAGAATATAAAACACACAAGTTACAATAAAAAGTATAGACTACAAATTAATGTTCAGATACATGAAATATGAACAATCAAGTGTCAAACAGATGTGATGAGAAGGATAATGTAAAATGACAGCAGCCGTTGCACCATTTCAAATCATGTTGAATCAGATATGCTAAAGACTAAAATTCTTAAAAATAAATACATAAGATGGACAATAAAGTCATAAAACAAGTAACAGTAAGATATTAACCAAATAAAACTGTGTTGAAATACAGACTGTTAGACTGGCTAGTCTCCACATCAGAAAGAATGGTTTACTTACAGTACATTGTTATCATAACAGATAGAAATGATGAGCTAAACTGTGAATTGATGTGTTATTGATTGCAGTTCTCCTTTTAAATGTTGTCATTCACACATGCAATTAGAGGCCGTTTAACTGTAAAAGAAACAATGCAGGTATTTAATATATACCTGAGTGTTTCACACTTCAAATAAGCCTTGTGTTATAATAAATCTGATTCAAACAGCTCCTATTCTCATGTTGTTATGATTGGCACCTTTTAGTTTCAATGGGACGTGAATCCCATAATAAGGGACTTCCTGCTGTGCTTCAGACTTCCCACCTCTCCTCTCTAGTTACTGAATCTTTATCAAAGTTGCTCATGAGTGTTACAGTATGGTACCAGAACTTCAATGTTATTCAGTTTAGTCGTGAATACTGTTTTTGAAAGGTGCACTGTCACCTTTCCCTCCTGGAATTAACTTGTTAAGAAGCTATAGCAAGTAGGCAGTCAGACCCGTGTATGTATGTATGTGTGTGTGTGTGTGTGTGTGTGTGTGTGTTTGTGTTTGTGTGTGTGTGTATGACGATGTGTTAAAACACCGCAGGGCCCAGCTGCCTGCTCGGTTCCTCTGGAGGGTTATTGTCTGTGGTCGTGGTTGTGACTGTGCTCTCTTGTCCACAGTGCTGCATGGTGCTGAACCCCTCCCCTATTACACTGCTTCCCATGCCATGAGCTGGTGTTTACAGTGTTCCCAGGGCGTGGCCTATCTCCATGGCATGAAACCAAAGGCTCTCATTCACAGGGACCTCAAGCCACCCAAGTATGCTCCTCCTCACCTCACACTCTCTTGTCTCCTGTTTCACTGAGCCAAAGTGCCTTGTGGCTTCCTTTTTATGTTTGTTTAATTCAGTTCTTGTCCAAAAAACACATACACTTAAACTGGTCAGGCTATCTGAAGTGTAGAGGTTGCTCTAAGTCAGCAGAGTATTGCAAAAAGTGTGTTATCATGAATAGCAAGTTATTGCTTCTTAACATGTTAAAATTGTGTGTCTTCTGACGTTAAAAGCATGTTTACATGTAAATCCCAAGTGTCTTTTCCTGTGTTTTAGGGGTTTAGGTAATATCACAGTACTGTCTTCTTTCTTCATTCAAACTATCACTTTAATAAATTATTACTTTAGCAATTCAAAATAAGACTTCTGCTGCTACTATTGTATTAATACATTTCTCAGTAGCATGCTAAAAGAACATGCAAAACCATGAACAACTGGGGACAGTAGATGATGTAAAGGGGTTCAGTAGATCAGACACAAAACTCATCAGACAAACATGCCTTTAAGGTCTCAAAAGAGCAGTTTCCATCCTGCTCCACAAACCAGTTTTTCATTTTTCTGTGCTTCATATTGTCAAATGAGTTTTTAAGCTGGTTTCAGACCAGCGTTTTCACTGCAGGAAAAAACATTTGCATTCAATAAATGATTCAACACAGGGTTATCTGGCAAAAAAGTTGACAACTTTTTGAACAAAGTACATAAAAGCATGCATTTCAAGTACATTACTTTTGAACCTGAGTGTAGTAATTCAACACTGCTATGATGGAGGAAGAAATAGTTATTACTCTGATAACTTTCTACAGTTGTAAAATCCTTCCTCATAGTATTCCAAACTTATAAACATAATATTGTAAAATCATGGCTCTATTACTGAAATTGGCCCTCCTGTATGCTATTTAATTGCTTCACCCAGTTACACAGTATTACTGATGGACGTTTAGACCCCAGAGGTTGTTTGCCAGACTATGGTGGAAAGAAAGCTCCTGGCAGGACTCTCTGGGAATGATCAGCTGGTGTGTTTCCTAGAGAACTGTTGTGGAGTTTCTAGGAATAAGTAGGTCATGCATTGTGACAAATTGTCAACTCTGGGTTATCGGACATGAATGTATTTATATACTTTATTTAGTGTTCCTTCCCAGAGTTTCTCTTGATATATTGTTCCATTTAAAGCACATACGCACAGATATATTAGCTTTTGTTTCTGAAATGTCACTTAAATTTCGTACACATCTCTGTTAGTAGTAGTAGTATTTTTGAAAGCTTTCCTTTTTTGTGACATGATCAATATTTTCATGTTTTTTTTTTTGGCCTCTAAAAATCATTGATTAACTTTTTGGCTGAACTGTTGACAGTTCATGTCCACATGTGGAACCACTGTGTACCTGTAACTGTTAACAATACTGTCTTTTATTCCACAAACAATTTAGAAAGCTTCTACTTTTTTATTCATCCTTTCATGTTGAAAGTGTTTGGCTTCTAATGGGGTTTGCTTTCTTTGTTTCAGTCTACTTCTAGTGGCAGGCGGCACCGTGCTCAAGATATGTGACTTTGGAACAGCATGTGACATTCAGACCCACATGACCAACAACAAAGGAAGTGCAGCATGGATGGCCCCGGAGGTATTCGAAGGCAAGTATGAGTGGCATTCCAACTATTTGAAACGCTTTAGATAACCTGCCCTGTCAGTTGTTTTTAACTAAAAAGCTGTGATATGTATCCAGACACTGTTTTATTTCTTTACACTCTCACACAATCATCACAAAGCAGTGAAACTTCTCACCTGTTTGTATCTGCTCTTTCTTGCACCCAACTTTGCTTTGTCACCTCTCACCTTAATTTCAGCTTAGCGCTCCAAGCATTGAGGCATTAATTCTTGATTCATCGTCAGCTGCCTTACTTCCCTGCTTTATTGATGACACTGTCTCCCAAGCATAGTGAGAAGTAGTGGCTTTATTTCCCGCGGGAGACTACGGTGTAGAATTTAGCCAGCAACCTAATGTATTTCTACATGATCAGACATGTTCTTGGCGAGGGGGGTCAAGAGGAAAGATGAATTAAGCCGTAGTCATTATCTTGTTTTTGGAGGCAAGTTACAAGACTCATGTGCAACAACTCACTTTTGCCCTCTCGATGAACTCTTTACAACTAATTAGCATCAGTGTGAAATATGGTCAGAACACCTCAGCGCAGCAACTTTGAAATAGCTTTGTGATGTGCACTTTCATTCTACAATAATAGGTCCAGTAATTAAGCAACACAGGAGCTTTTCCTTGGTAAAATTGCTCCCTTATTTTCATCCTCCTCCCCTCTGAAAGCAGAGATGAGATAAAAGCTCCTGTGCTTTCCCAGGCACATCCTCGCTCTCATCTCAAATGTGCCACAGGGACTTACTTTTATCAGTCAGCCAGCGATGTCAAACGAAGCCTTTTTTCTGTGTTTGAAAAGGACCTAAGTGTTGCTGTGCGTTCCTCTGTACTCGCAGGCAGCAATTACAGCGAGAAGTGTGATGTGTTCAGCTGGGGGATCATTCTCTGGGAGGTGATCACGCGCAGGAAGCCCTTTGATGAAATTGGAGGACCAGCTTTCCGCATTATGTGGGCTGTGCACAATGGTGAGTCACGGGGGGGGGGGGGGGGGGGGGGGGGGGGAGTTCAGGGATGCAACGTGTCCAGCTGTCAGCCACTGTGAGTCCGTAGACGTGCCTGCACATCCAGGTCTGCTGGGAGACTGAAATTTAAGAAGAGAGCAGCTAAAAGACATGTTCACCTGTGCAGCACTCCCTGCAGTTTATTCTAATGCAGAGGCAGATGGAGGAGAATACCAATGTGTGCCGTTAATAATACCTGGAGACAAGTTTAATGTTTTTCAACCCTGAATCTGCCTGCCTGAGTCATTACCGGCTAGAGCAGCAGGCGAAGTGGGATTTTAGCATAAATTTGCAATATCTCATAGCTTGTCTGGTGTGATGCCAAAAGTTATTTGTTGCGTTGACTGTGTGTGAACAATCACTTCATTTCTTTTTTGTTATGTTCAGGTACAAGGCCACCTTTAATCAAAAATTTACCCAAGCCCATTGAGAGCCTGATGACTCGCTGCTGGTCTAAAGACCCCTCTCAGCGGCCTTCCATGGAGGAGATAGTGAAGATCATGACTCATCTAATGAGGGTAATCTGTCCTCACACACTGCTCACCATCTCTACAAAGCTTTTATTAAACCGGAGCGAATGAATCAATAAACCTGGCGAAATAGTTAACTCATAGAGAGCACAATGTAACGTGACAGTCGCTGGAGCAGCTCTGTAGGAATGTTTGTTGTACACGAGTTGCATCATTACATACACATGTTACAGATGTCAGCCTGGCTCCACATGGCTTCGCTTTACAACGTAGACCGAGGCATGGCAGACTGCAAATCAACTGAGCACGCTTTGTTCATCTTCAAAGAAAGATGAACTGTTGCCTTCAGTTCTGCTTTGTTTTGTGTTCACATTGACTTACAACAAATGAGCCCAGAGGAATAAACATAAAGGCACTTGGACTGACAGGTTACTCATCGGACAGTTTGCACAACTGTCATCCTCCATCATCAACACTACATGGAGTGTTATTTGTCCAAACTGTAACAAGACCTCATTTGTCAGAAATAATGACGAACAGCTAGAAAAAGTACAAAACACAGGTGTCTTTGTTCTGTAGTATTACCTGAGGGATAAATAATGTGTGGTTGCCATGTTTCACTTAGTTCTTAATATGGAACTGATAAAATATACAACACACACACAAATAATCTAATGACTGAATGACCTTGGGTGATTATACACAATAGACAACTTCTATAGATGGTTGAGAAGATTGCTCTCATGACTGCTCTGTCAAGCTACCTGCCAGTGTTTGAACTTTATTTCTGATGCATTCTTGTCCAGGACATGTCAGTGTAACTGACTGCTGAATTGAAGTTATTGTTAGTTATCATATGTGTGTTTCTTTGAGAGTCAAATGCATAATGAAGCTATATTTGTTAAATGCAGCCTTACTTAATCCTTCCTTCTGATTTCTGTTTCCAGTACTTCCCAGGATTTGATGAACCCCTGCAATATCCATACCAGTATTCAGATGAGGGACAGAGCAATTCTGCAACAAGTACAGGTACTCAAAATACTGAGTGACGTTTAGAGAAAATGGAAGAACACAGACATCAGGCGTTATCAGTCATTCTTCCCGTCCTCTGTCCTCCTCCCTCTGCTGCTGATGTCTATTTTAACGTCTATTTATGATATTTTAACTTGTTTGTAACAATTGGCTATTGGTTTAACAAGAACATTGCGGTTGTGTGAAACATCCTGAGAGACTGTGGTCAGAGCAGGTGGAAATATTGATTTTTTTACATGTTTATGCTTGTTGAACAGGTGGTTCGATAAAGTACTTATTGTCTTTTTACTGGCGAAGCTTTTATTGCACTTAACTAAACAAACTAAGTTTTCATCAACTCAAGTAATCTGCAAGTTATCTTAAGGTCACTGTGTCCACCGTGGCCTTTCTCCTCCGCTGTTCGCTCTGTGTGTGTGTGTGTGTGTGTGTGTGTGTGTGTGTGTGTGTGTGTGTGTGTGTGTGTGTGTGTGTGTGTGTGTGTGTGTGTGTCTGTGTGTGTGTGTCTGTGTGTGAGGAGCTGTGCCCCGCCCTCGGTGAAACACAGAGAGCAGAGGAGAGGACAGAGAAGCAGCGTGACTATAATGACAGCAAAAACTCTCAGCATAGTTTTATTGTTTTCATTTGGCTAAGGCACTGTGAAGAAACACTAAAGCGCTGCACTAAAGTGTTATGATGATAGGGGAAACCCTGATTACCCTGAACAGTGATGTTGTCCCCTTGTGACCAGGCTGCGCAGCCACCATTGGAGTCAAGTCCTGCCGACAGTCCTGCCTGTAGTTTATAAAACGTCCTATCGGTGCCAGTTAATCAGCCAGACCAATTCATCTATTTACAATATGTGCTTGTTGTTTAGTAAAGGTGAAGGACTGGCACCATTGAACCTATACTGCTGTCTACACTTACCAATCCAAATTTCCACGGCATTTATCCTTCTAAAGTTTACTTTTTTATGGTGTGGTGTCAAATAAAGGCAAACATGCCACAGACATAATGTTAAAATACTGCACCACAGTTGACAAAGTATAACAACTACAAACCTTGTCTTCTGTTCTGTGTCCTGGGGAATAACAGGTTCATATGTGGACTACACTGGCACCAGCACAAGCAACAAAAGTGATGCAAACATGGAGCACAGTGATTCTCAAGGGAGCAACGACACTATCAAGATTACGCCTCAGTTTGCACCTCACTTCAAACCAAAGGTAAACCCACTTTAAATATTTTGATGAAAACCATTGAAACATTGTCTGTAATAATAGATGTAGATGAAGTTACAGGAGAAAGTAGTGAAAGTCTTTTTTTGTGTGTGTGTGTGTGTTCTTTCAGGGAGACCCGTTAAGGACTCTGCCTCTGTCCAGAGGGGGCAGCGTTGAGAGTCTGCCTGCACGAACACAGTGCCTGGCATCTTCAGACAGCAAAAGAATGAGCGCTGACCTGTCAGAGCTGGAGCCCAAGATGCCATTTGCACCTACAGGTAATGTCAAACATTGTACAGCACAAAGCAAATCATGGAAAGCAGGAAGAGGATCGAAGCACATTGGCATGATTTTATGATTTACTGAATTTTCATATTTTTCATTTGAATTTAATTTATTTATTTATGTTTTGAGAAAACAATTGCACACAAGAAAGGCATGCAGTGTTATTGTCAGTCATCGAGGTGAGTGTTTTTGGAATGAGGCCTTTCTGAGTCCACGAGGAGCTGCTCTCCTGCCACCAGAGTCAGGATCTTTTTCATGTGCTTTCATCACTTTGAGGTGGATTGATTCTTCATACAAGCATAACCATGTGGAACACCGAGGCTGTCAACCATCTCCCCTCCTTCAGAGGCTCTGACAGAGAGCAGCATACTCACCAGTGCTGCCATGTCAACATTGAACCCTGAAGAGCTCCCACATGTAGTTTAGATTTGAATAGAAATATTATTATATTTGAATTTGATTTGAGCACAGACTGTATATCAGGTGTTTTTGTTGTTGCACTTTTAAGTTTTTATACTTGAATGTAACTTTAATGAGTAGAGTTCCTGTAATTCAAGCATCAGCACCCTCTGTTAGATTGCCTTGTTGAACTTTTTTATCCAGACAGCATTCTGCTGAATGCCTGCTGTTGTTTGTGCTGAGAAATGTCATGCAGTGGCTGCCAGCAGTCAACATGGTACCACTCCACAGTGTCTGGAATGGACGGGGTGCATGCTGCCCTTGCACGTAGCACATTGTATGCTCTGCATGTGTGTGGCCTACATTTCCAGTCCAGCAGTGGGCCCCCAGTCTGTAGTCTGCATGCTTGTTGTGTACGCAGCTGTATGTGTGTGTATATGTGTTTTCGCAGCACGCCCCCAGTATAAACGAGGCCACCGTAAAACAGCATCATTCGGCACCATTCTGGATGTTCCCAAGATCGTCGTCACAGGTATCACTGGACCACTGGACCACTGGGCTTCCTGGTGACCGGGTAGAGCTGGCTTGGCTGAGGCTGTGGGTTGCTCTGCTCTGACATGGCCTTCTCCTGTGTGTTACTCCATACGATACCAACCATAGAATTCACATGATGTTCATTCATGCTAAATTCTCTCAAAGGGCAGTCTCTGTAGTAGAAAGATCTAAAAGATGTAATTGAGCTGGTCCTGGAGTCACACACATCAGAGTTGCCTCATGTCTCTTTGTCTTTTGTGATTTGTTTACTTGACAGAAACAGAACATGAGTCAGCACTGTCTCATCTGCAGTCAGGTTTTACACCCAAAAAAATAGTTCTAACTAATCAATCTTCCTCAGAGATTGATGAAGACTTTCCATCAGCGGTGTCAATGACAAGACATTTTTTGCTGACTTGTGGAAACCCAATCAGTCGACACAGATGAGCTAAGATTCCTAACTCATGGCCCTGTCCTCTCTGTCATCTCTCTGGCTTGGCTGCAGCAGATCATGGGTAGCAGGAGTAAATCAGTGCATCAGTGCTCTGCATATCAGCTCGTCCTTGCCTTTCATGCATAGAGGACATCGAGAAAGCATGGCTAATTTTTCCCCCCCTCTTGCTCTCTTTACATCCATTAACTTTGAAAAAGTCATTTTGATTAATTTCTCTCACATTGAGGGTCAGAGCTATTATTACAAGCAGAGATACGGATGAAAGGAATGGGGACAGCTCTGGATGTCAGAAAAGGCTTCTATTTTGGAGCCTTGTGAGACACATTGAATGAGTGGCTAATTTAATCCAGTGACTAAGGGAGTCAGCTGCTGCATGTTATTAAAGGTAGGGCACTTGTCAATGCATGTGCACACCTGCACATCAGTAGTTTCCCCAAGCACACAAATCCCTGGTGGCCATCAAGTAGGGGTGTAACAGTATAAAAAATCCCTTATTTCTGGCACAATATGGTTTTAGTACAGCAGGGACAACAAAAAAAACGCTGAAGACAACATTTTCTGACTTCTCTTTTGAAAAATGTAAACATTAATAGTGGCTCATCTGCCATGAACCTTAAATTAAAAATTACAGCACTTAAATATTGGCAAAAAAAAGCCAAGGGTCAATATGTCACTAATGCGCCATCATTATTACTAAAGACTCAAATATATTGCGTTCTCTTTGGAGTGTTTGTCTTTATATTTGCATTTCCTCAAATATGAAATGAAATTGTCCATTAAGACAAGTGCAACATGTCTATCATTAACTTAAAACGATCTTTAGAACCAGCAGTTTAATTCTTTCTCATTCAGTTCAACAGTTATGTTCATTCTCAGTCAGAACTCACTCTGTTTTGGATTTTTCTTACAATTCCATGAATGACTGACAAAATCTTCAACTTTTTGCAGCAATTCAAATATTTAACTGAAACAAAATAGCAATTTAGTCTATCAGGTTACAGTTGCATAGCTCTCTGTAGTCCTGCATGTCCAATCAGAGGTGGTGAGAGCTGCTGGAACAGTGGATAATTCCTGGATGACTGAAGCTTGTACACATTGACTGTATATAAATATGGACAACATGTCTCCACTTCTACCGCTATGCAAAAGTGAAGCCAAAATATCTCCTCTCTGGGAGCAGCCATCTTGCTTGTGTGACGTCATTTGGAGCCAGAGTCTGTGGTGTAGAGTTGGGAGGCGGGATAATGGCCCACAGGACACGCCCCCTCAGCCATCCTGCCGTCTGACGGAGGTTTGAGAGCGGCTGTCACAGCTGTCAATCATGATGTCAGACCCCTTTAAAAACAAACTTTTCAGAGAAATGAGCACTTGAACATACATCAGTGTGATAAGAACTACCTAAAATGACAGAAACCATCTTTGGGAAAAATTTATTTGATGTGTACTTTTTTAGTTTGGCTCTTGTCCCATCCGCTAACATGGAGGGGACGGGACTTATGACCTATACTGCAGCCAGCCACCAGGGTCTGATGGAGATGTTTTGGCTTCACTTTTGGGGAGTGTCATGACATCCATATTTATATACAGTCAATAGTGAGTGTATACTGTCACATCCATGAGATCATCAGACTTGGATAGTTAAGCAGACAAATACTGTCCCACTGCCAAACCTTTCTTGGTTGATTTTGCACTTAAAAACCATAGACTAAAGTAGAATGTACTTAATGCAATTCAACAGGTTAATTCAGTGCACCAAACTGAAGAAAGCTGCATACCAAACAAAACATCCTCTGGTAAATGGTTCACAATGAATTCATATACCGTTACATCCCTGCAATCGTCAAAATGGTTGAAAAATGGTGGCTGCCAGTCCAGAATTGTGGCTCCAAACACTTTAATTAATTTGTAACTTTATTAAAAGTGCATGTATCCCATAGTAAAAGCATTTAGTAAAAAACATTCAAATTCAGTTCAGTTCATGGTTGGAGTAGAGTATTCCACTCAGTGTATTGTAACAGATAGAGAAAGTGAAGATGTGTTCTCTTTGGAGTGTGTGTTTGTGTGTTGTGTCTCTATTGTGAGCTTATAGTGTTGTCAACAGTCATACTAACAAGCCACAATCAGTGTGCTTCATATTGAACACAATTCAAAATCTTCAAATCCTGTGACATACGGGTCTAGAAAATGCACACATGACATTTGAAATGTAATCATTTCAAAATACAGGAAACTATTGATTCTGCTTGGATGATGTATAGATTTACTTCCCACGTGTTCATAGAATTATTCCTTACAGATACACTCATTCATATGCTTTGGTGTTAGTGTGTGAGCTAAATGGTAAAAAGTAAAAACTAGAGGAAATAAGGACAGCAAGGCTGTATTCACAACAGCTGTCATGCCTTGTATTTCAAGTTCTTTTTGAAGCAGATAGACCTGGTTATATCCCAAGCAGCAATAGTTTGAACCTGGTGTGTACCTGGGCAGCAGATGAATGAGTGATGACTAGGAAGGACAGTACCTGCCAGTTCCCATGGTCCTTGTCATAGACCCCTAAACATTTCCCAGCATCCCCACCCGCTCCTAACCCAAACCAAGTCAGTGCAAACCCGTCACATAAGCTGGCTCAGCTGTTGATGTGGATAGGTTTGGTCTGCAGTGATGTGTGTCTATGTTTGTTGTGCACTGTTAGTGGGGCCCGGTTCTTGCAGCGCTGCGGTCACGTTACAGCCGTGCCACAGCACATGTTGACAGGCCAGGACGTAGAGGGTTGAATCAGTGCAGCTGTCCCTGTGTGGCTCTTTGGGTCTGGATGTCCCTATAGCCACAAGTAAACACGGGCTCCAATCCCCCACCATTACTACCCACAAACTCTTTTGGCTTATTCTTTCTTCTGTCTGTCCTTGTCCCTCCATCCTGTCCACAGCCACATGTGAGCCTCAGAGACGTCGGTCTGTGCAGGATCTGCCGGGCATTGGCACAGAGTCCAGCCAGGTAAGTCACAGTCATAACTAGATATGAATGGCAGAGGATCTATGCGGCTTCATGTGTTAGGACAGGAACTGCTGTTACATCTTGAAGTATAATTGAAATTTCATTGTGTGGGGCTTTTTTGTTTTTGTTTTTCTCCAAGTACAGCACAGCTGCTCTATAAATTATATGTCTTGTGTTCTTTTTTATGTTTTATATATGTACATACATATATATATATGTATATTTATGTTATGTTTATTAGTAACGAGCAACGCTGAACTTAAAATCAAAATCTACACTGTAGATATCACAATGGGACTGCTGGTATCCCCTTGTGCCAAGTATAAATCCAGTTTAACAGCCAGAAAATAATGATGGCACAACACAAAAAGAGCCTCACACTTTGATTCACAGCACACATTAGCTTACTAGCTAATGTCTCCATATCATCTGCAAGCATGACCACGTCTTGTGTTGCACCTTGGCTTGCTGAACAAGCTACCAAACATTCACTGTGGGAGAAGTGCGCCGCTAGCATAATGTTGCAGGCTACACAGCTAATTAAAGGATATGGTCACAATTTTTCAGATCTTAAGGTACTGTTGTGTACTCAACAGTGTTGTATCATCACTTTCAGCTCAATACACAGTCAGTTTAGTTGTAAGAAAATAGACTTAAAGGACCGGTTCACAATTTTTCAAGTCTGTGTTAAAACAACAGTCAGGAGCCCAAATGAACATTGAAACATGTTTTTCTTGCTGTAATCAATAAAAGACAGCCCGCCCACTCAGAGCCTTAAAGGCTAAGGAGTGTTTCTGATGTATTTCCAAAGACATTTTTCTTCCTTTCAGTTATTTAAAAAAGGAAATAAATTAGAAAATGACTTTGGCAATTATTTTTGACTGCACAAGTATTTGACTGGTGATGTCAGTAGGACTTTGATTCTAGTTAACATGGAAGCTAATAAATAGCCTTGATCTGAAGCTACCTGTTGTTAACATACAATACTTACTGTAGCCTACATTGCCTTCAGATAATCAATTAGACGTCACTTTGTGTTTTCAAAATTGTAAATAAAAAGTTGAGCTCTACCAGACGGGTTTATTTCTGCTCTCCTAATCTACTTTATGTTTTTGTTTGCCACTTTCATCATTCCTTTTTTCATGCAAAGCATGATGGATGTTTTTATTGATGTCGTCTTTCAAAAGGATTAGATATAGTCCTTGTCAAGAGAAAAATCCTTGGGGAGAAAATGTCATGGAATATGACATGTGTTTGATGTGTCAGCTCCAGGAAGATGAAGACATAAGTGAGGAAACCGCCCTCTCCTCAAACACGCACAGCTTCAAATAAGCTTCTTGGCTCAGAGCATTTCTCCTGCTTTCCCAAACATTTGTCTTCATTTGTTAGTAGGAAACCCACAGCTCTCTGCAGTCAAAAGTTCATGTAGAGTTCAGCATAAAGACTTTGTACAAAAATACTTTTGCTAAAGAAAATAGTTTGTGCTGTGCTGGCGGTGGGATCAACCTGCTCTCCAGATTCTCAGCAGTGTGACAGTTGATTGATTGTTGAGCTTTTAGTTTCTGTTAGTTTGCTTTGTTACACCATTTTGATTCACATACCAGGATCTAGGGAGACACTGAAACATTGCATGTTGATAATGTGTTGTTATACCACTGCATACAAAATAATAATATTGTTGTTCATGGTTTGGTTTCTCATTAATTTAACTGGATATTTTGCTTTCCTCATATTTTTTATTTTCATTGTATTAAATTTGGCCAACTGAAATTCATTGTAAAGCATGTAAGGGACAATATCCAACAAGCTGTATTTTCCAAGATTGTAATGGATAATGAAGGGGTGGTTTGCCACATTTTGGAGTAGGCTTCACATATGAATTCAAAAGTCCTCACTTTCTCCGCTAGAATTATGTCATTTGCCCCAACTCTTCATCAACAATTGCAAGCTGACAAAATCACACAGCACCCAGATGTGATTGGCTTCCCACGTGATTGACGGTGTTTGTTTGCTCTTGCAGGGGAGCAGGAACAGCAGCCGGTCCTCCAGTCCTAGTGTGAGGATGATGCCACCTGATAAGACAAGCAGTAGAAGCTACTTCCCTGATGACCCCTCAGGTACTCATGACATTTCCACTGAAGTGGTGGTAATATTAACAGAAGATTTCATATAACTTTGCAGGGTTTGTAACATCTCTAACATCTTTAGATTTTCACCTAGTTTGTATAGCAAAAGCACTGAATTACACTGACTACATTTAGCCATAGTACTGCTGTGTTAACAACAGTGTTATGACATCACTTAGAGTTGATAAATTTTTCTGAGAGGATGCTAAGCATATAAGTGTTTCAGTGTACTTAGCTGTAGAAGTAGTTGGGGTTTTTTTGTTTGTTTTTTGTTTTTTACACCATTAAATCTATTAGGTTAATTTGAGCACTTTCACTCCTGTAGTTTAGTTAGTTCATATCCCTGGCAGAGGTCTCTGACATAGTCAGAAAGCTCCTCAGTGGCAAGTTGCTGGGTGTAGATGAGATTCACCCTGAGATGATGAAGGTGCTAGACATTGTTGGGCTGTCATGGCTGGCACGCCTCTAAAGTGTCGCATGGATTGGGGACTGCCTGTGGACTGGCAGACCAGGGTGGTGGTCCCATTTTCAAAAAAGGGGACTAGAAGGTGTGCTCCAACTATCGGGGATCACGCTACTCAGCCTCCCAGGGAAAGCTTATGCCAGGGTTCTGGAGAGGAGGCTCCAGCTGATTGTCGATCCTTGGATTCAGGAGGAACAATGTGGATTCCATCCTGGCAGTGGAACAGTGGACCAGCTCTTCACCCTTGCAAGGATACTTGAGGGGTTATGGGAGTTCACACATCATGTGCTTTGCGGATTTGGAAAAGGCTTACAACCGTGTCCCTCGGAGGACCTTGTGGGCAGTGCTGCGGGAGTATGGGGATACCAGGCTGTTGCTGCAAGCCATTCGGTCCTTATATAATTGCAGTTAGAGTTGTGTTCACATTCTCTGCAGTAAGTCAGACTTGTTCTCCTCGGCATCAAAAGGAGCCAACTGAGGTGGTTTGGGCATCTGGTTAGGATGCCTCCTGGACGCCTCTCTCTGGAGGTGTTCAGGCATGTCCAACTGGTAGGAGACCCCGGGGCAGACCCATAACATGCTGGAGGGACTACATATCTTTTCTGGCCTGAGAAACCCATTGGGATCCCCTAGGAGGAGCTGGAGGGCGTTGCCAGGGTGAAGGATGTCTGGGTTTCCTTACTCAGTCTGATGCCAACACAACACAACCCAGATGAGCAGCAGGAAATGTAGGATGGGTGGAGTTGAGTTAGCTGGTCCACACAAGGAAGAACATGTTGCTTTCTAGTTCAGTCCATTTCGTGTTCTTACTGACTTGTTTCAAACACACCAAGAGCAGTAAACATGAAGTCATATGGTAACTTTTTCATTGAACAGTTTTGGTGATGTCATCTTGCATCATCAATGCAACATGGACCCTCAGAGAAAAACTGAAGCCAGACATTTCTCCATTCTCTGTTTAAGGGTGGCTGAGATTGACACTAAAATGAGAATAGCTAGTCCACCTTAAAGCTCAGTCCACCTTAAGTGAGCCTGGTCAGATTAGGCTAACCTATTGTTGCTGACTTCTGGGCTAACTCCCTTCACTTTTCCAGCAGTTGGGGAAATAACAGACAAGACCCTTCTTGGTCTTGAGAAGCTGCTAACCTTTTGCTCTGCTCCCCTTGCTTCACCGTCACTTTTCTGCGGCTCACTCTCTCCACTTGCTCAACCACACACTCGCTACACAAACACATTAAACACTGACCTATTCCTTAACAGAGCTACGCTACAGATGTCCTTTTGAAGAATGAGGAGGGGGAGGGTGACTCAGAACAATTTTATGATAACGTAGGGTGTTGTCATGCTTGCACAGTATGCAAGTGAAAATCATTAGCAGCCTATTGATATTCATGATCATGTGAAATTTTGCAGCGGTGGTGCGCCGCTGTAGAATGACTGTAGGGAAAACACTGTGGAGAATTATATAGATGGCTTATAAAGACTTAGATTTCTTGACAGTTCACAGTCAGTAAATCAAAAGCTAATATTCTTTCACATTTAAATTCCTGCTGAAATCACAGATATACTGTCATAAAGTCCTGTACTTTGTCCATCACAAACAAACCTCACAAGTCAGGATGGAAGCAGACTGACACCCACTTTTTCCAGCCGTCTGGTTCAGTTGTTTAGTTTGCCGCAGAATTTGATTGAGCTTACAGCAGACTAAATGAAGCAAACTAAAAGCGTGTGTGTTTGAACCACACTAAACAGGTTAGGCATTAAAGAACCTTACCAGCATATACTTTCTTTAGAACAGTTAACAACATATATGATAGTAAAGGTATTGTTACTGCGGCCTGTAGTTGTCGTGGTTAAGATAAATAAGTGAAGGTTGTATTTTACTGCTGGAATGATTGATTGAAATGGGCCACTGCTATCAGTCACCGTTTAAACACAGTGGCTATAAAAACATCAGTGTCATTGTTGCCAGATGTTGTAAATCTGTCAGGCTGCACTGTAGATGATTTACGTTGCTAAGGAGGGGGTCAGGGGTCTTTTCTGAAGAAAGACCTGTGGTAATTCATGTTGAAACCTGAGGACATAACTGATAGTGTTCCTGTGCAGTCATGAAAAAAACCAAACAGCTCCTGCTTTCTCTGTTCTCAGACACCAACGGCTCAGACAACTCCATTCCCATGGCTTATCTGACCCTGGATCACCAGCTACAGGTACATCATCCAATCAGCTGCCAGCACACAAAGCACTGTATGTTTAATTTAAATACAGTCAGATATCAGCTGCATTGAATCAGCTTTAACTCTGTTTTGGTGGTGTTGCTCTTCCCTCACACAGATGAATGGAAGGACATTGGAACTTTACAGTATCAACTTAATAATGACAGGATTATTCCTGAAAACAGGATGCCTTTTACACATGCAGCGTCAATGAGATATTTGTCTGCTCAGGTTATACTGTGTGATGCATGGGCAGATCACTTAAAGTCAATTAACAGCTACGTGCATGTTTATTTCCAGCCCCTCGCTCCTTGTCCAAACTCCAAAGAGTCCATGGCCGTGTTTGAGCAGCACTGCAAAATGGCCCAAGAATACCTGAAAGTGCAAACAGAGATCGCCCTGCTGATCCAGAGAAAGTAAGTCTAGCTGCACCTGTCGCCAGTTTATCTGTCGCATTCGAGCTGAGGACATTTGTGAATAGATTCAAGAATAAATCATAATTTCAGGGAATGCCTGATAATCATGTTTCGTCAGTATCAAAAGTAATCCAGCTGATTATCTGTACATCTAAAATGTAATATTTATGTAACACTATTTAACTTGTGGGTTAAAAAACAGGACTCAGATGTATCCCACCACACCCTAATTTTATACAGTATTAACTATAAGTTTAGTAGAGTTTGTCCACCAGAGAGTAGTGACAACTTAAAAACATTCTGCCCAACTGAAAAATGCGGCTGAGGCACTTTCAGTGTAGACACAGTGTAAGTGTTCCTCCCGTCCATACCGGCTGCTAAATTATTAAAAAATAAAAACAGCAACATCAGAGTTCAAAGAGTTAATCTCACTTCATGTCCCATCTGCGCAGGAAGGAGCTCATCGCTGAACTGGACCAAGACGAGAAGGACCAGCAGAATACGTCCCGTCTGGTGCAGGAGCACAAAAAGCTCCTGGAGGAGAACAAGAGTCTGTCCACGTACTACCAGAAGTGCAAAAAACAGCTGGAGCTGATCCGGGTCCAGCAACAGAAGAGACAGGGCACGTCGTGATGAGACTCCCCATCACAGACACATGAACTGCTACCATCCCCTCCTCTCCCCCACCTCACACCTGCACTATAACACTACCCACTCTCAAGCTCTGCTCCATCTCCCCCTCCCCACCCCAATACACACACACACACACACACACACACAGTCCAGCTTTGTAAAGAGACCTGCATTCTACTGTGTCCTGCATGTTGCATTGTAGACCCCATGACGTCCTCTGTAGATATATTTGCACATCTTCACAGAGTATTCTGTGACCGCAGACCAAACAATCACTGCCCCCTACCCCCAGACCCTGCTGCCGTGCTTCAGGACGGACCTTTCCTTCTGCAGACTTCAGCGGTGTGTGTGGGCGGAGTGCGATGGCAGGCCGGTGAGGGTGGGTCGTGTGTTTCTACATGTTGCTCTCAGGGCCTCTGGGCTGCCTGGTCAGTGCATGTCCACTCCTCAGCGTCCTCCGGTTGGACCGCTTCACCCTCTCAGCGGCCACACCGGCCTCCAGAATGTGAAAAAAAACAAAACAAAAACATGACGGCTCTTGAGCAAAAAGTGTGAATCATATGCAGAATTTTGAGAGGATGTTTGGAACTACAGCGCGTGTGGAATCCCTGTTATGCAAAACACACACCCATAAATTCATGTATTTATCTCTAACCTCCCCTTTTTCTAAACACGAGCATGAGACCGCACCTGTTTACTTCCTCAAGGTGTTTGATGTATTCAGTTGAGAGAGGGATATACCCTTGATCCTCCATCACAGTGAAAGGAATCGCTCGGGGGTTTGTGTAAACCCGGATGCAGCGTTAATGATCTGCTCCTCATGCTCTTAAAAAAAACACACACACAACTAGTTTCCAGAGCAAATAACGGGAGCAGAGGATTCCCTATAAGAAACTTTTTATTTTGACTTCAGTATTGTTTTGCGTGTAGATGTTTTTGTCTTTTCTATTCAGTAGTTCACTTTGTATGATAGCTGTTTGTGTCATTTTGCATTAGGACATATTTTCTCTGGTATGGGAATGCCCGTGCAGATGAAATAGAGGAGCCTATACCTCTCTATACAGTATGTAGTTTGTTTTTAGTTCACATGTTGCCTTAGAAGTTGCCTGCATTTTAAGTGCTTGACTTGTTTTATGTGACATTTAGCGGGGATAAAGGCTTAAAAAAAACAACAAAAAAAAAAAAGATATTTTTATTGTAACAGACATTGAATGAATTTGAATTCTTCTTTCCAGTTGGGAGTGAGAAGGATGTATGTCGGTAAGCTGATCATGTAAATGTTTCCCTCAAGCTTTACATCCAAAACAATGACAAAAAGAAGGATTGGATGTGATGTGTGTTTTTTTTTTTTTTTTTTTTTCTTGATCTCATATCCCTCAAGTATTTTTGCACAATCACTTTGTTTTGTCTGGTCATGTACAAATTTTATCTCATTTAAGCAATTCTGTTTTTAAAAGTGGAAGACATGATGAGTCAAACTTTTAAATGTGTTACTGTACAGGAGTTGAATGTTCAGCGGTTCCCCTCCTGAGTTTTTGTTCACTAAGAATTCATTTACCAAACTCACCACACTGTTTGAGTGTTTCCTAAGCTATTGGGAAATGAGGTACAGTAGAAGACAGTGAGCAAGGCATTATGAATAAACTGAATGGTGAAAGATGAAGTTGTTCGTGCGTAAATGTTTGTGTTGGATACATGGACTACATGGACTTTATTTTTTTATTTCTGCCTAACCAAACACTTTCTGTAAAGCCATGTAATTTATGACAGTTCTCATTACAGTTCAGTACAGTTTCTCTGCTGAAGACACTGGGTCAGGAAATGAAAAATGTAAGATTTATATGAATTAGCAGATATTATGAATATTTGTGAAGCAACTAAGATCCATTTTCAAGCAATTAAATCAGCATTGTCTAGAAATATAACAATCATTGTCAGTACATGCTCTATGTTCTTCAGGAATGGCATTATAGCATTTCTTCACCACTTTGAGGGTTCTTTTCAATAGTGTCTGATAAAAAGCCAATTAAATTTAATTTTTCCCTTGAGCCCCGATAGATCTGCCAGTACGGATTGTGACTGCGGCATAAAATACATTAAGTCACACATTAAAGGTGTGGCCCTGTTTGCTGTAGGCTCATCATTAACCTGTTAGGTTGATGAGGGAACACTCATTTATTTTTTTAATTGTTATTTTTGTGGGGTTTATTGTGATTCTTGCTAACTAGAGCTCCTTTACAACAAAGTCCCTGGGAAAAAGTAATATTAACCAAACGGTCTTAAGTCAAGGTCTACTTAAAGGCTTGTGGCAGAGCTTTCAACCACATCTCATGGTCTTTATGTAAGGGATAATGTACAGCGAGCGGGTCATTATTGTGAAATGAACCCCGACAGGGTGGTGCAGGAGGGGTGTTGGAGTTCGGTCATGGATTTGTCAGTTGTCATGGAGATGACTCTGTTGTAACTGAGTTACTCAGTCCTAAAGACCGGACCTCCCCTGAGAGGAAGACTGGAATGGCGTATGACATCATCATGACACCACATGTAACAGCTGTGGGGCACTCTACATCACCAAAACAGTTCAGACTCAGAGGACACTCACACCTAACAGCAGAGATCATTTTTGAAAGGGTACTGTCTCCCTCCCATACAGCATGTGATCACCCGCTATTATGTGGCTTAAATTCCAGTATGTCACATGATGACAATTGAGCCAGCTCCATTTGCAGATAAGGACCATCAAATTGAGTTGAAAGCTCCAGAAAAAGCTAGAAAGTGGGCCTTGAGTAAAGTTTATCTTGTCAAACTCTTTAAAACACTTTCAGCATCCTCTTACTCACTTTTCTAGGGAGTAAATCGACCTTAAGCTCAAGCTTTCAAGCACATCTCTGCTGTCCTCCTCAGCAGATAGTTTGTTCAGTTGTCATGGAGATAGCTCAGTTGTTCAGGTTAGGGTGTTGCTGGGGAACAACAATACAAAGGTATACACATGTAGTCTGGGGACGAAATGATAGAAAAGGGCTTATTTTTGACTCTAAAAGTTCTCCAGATTGTTTTCTTTCTGTCCCCTAGAGAGACATGACTGTTTTATATTATCTGTCAAGACAGACGCCTGTTTCACTTTCTTGAGTTTGGATATTTTGACTTGTCAGGAAAAGCACATGTGGAATTCATAACATTAATGGTGGTGGTCAGTTCCATTAAGTGTCCCAGAAAGTCATCAGTGAACCATCAGTGCACACTAGCAGGGTGCTGGAACTGGCTAATGTAAATACTACTAGTAATAATGCAGTTGTTATGGATGTTATTGAGTACACCTGTGTTTATCTTACTGTGACATGTCAAAATGTTTGCTGAGAAAAATGTCTATAAGGCAGCAGCGTGGTAGAATGTCAGTGTATGGTTCACTTATGCTGTATTTCAAGACTTCACCATGAATTCCTCAAACTTAACGTGTTTGTAGCGTTAGCCACAAGTTTTGGGGGTCATGGTTCCAGTCATTTCAAGTCCACTATAAGAGGGTCTGTTTTTCCTTGTTTGAGGCTAGACTCCCCTCCCTGTTTCAACATGTAAATGTCCCTGTATACAAAACCAGGTTCATAAAGAAACATTGTTCCCAGTCTGGTGTGGAACAGCGCTGAAGCAATTAGATCAATCGATCAACCAGTTAGTTGACTGACAAATTACTTCTAACAATTTTTATAATCAATTAATCGTTCAAGTCATGTATCAAGCAAAACTGCTTTAATTGGTTCCAGCTTTTCAAATGTGAAGATTTGCTGCTTTTCTTTTGTACGTCAACAGGACTCAAAGGACTTGAAGTCTTTAAAAGCATTGAATTCAGTTCTCCAAAAAAGGTCTTGATTCTCAAAGGTCTTCAATACTTTCTCTTTCCTGTTGTAAACAGTCATTTGATAATGCTCTGTGCTCTACCTCTCGGAAGAGACAGAGCTTTACTCAGACAGGTAGCACAGTACAGTACAAACAGTGTGTTCACTCAGCCAGCAGGTGGTGCTAAACATCCAGTCATCATCTTTGACACAGAGCCGTGAAGCTGTTTTTCACAGACAAAGAACCATACATCTTCCAGTGTATTAATGGCCGGGATCAAAGTGGGTCCTTATTAGGTCATGCTATACAAGGCTCAGCCAGACCTACTTTATTGATTGTGTGAACATCTTTTGAATGGAGCTGATTTATCTAATATAGACATAGATTCAGTTACATAAGCCGCGTCTGGCCTTTGATAGTGAGGACCCTGAATATGACCCGTTGGAGTGTTCACACTGAGGAGCCCTGGTTTCTGATTTACGTTCCAGGTTGAAATTATCTTCGCATTCTGCTGACAGAGGCTTTTGGGGTTTTTTTGTTTGTTTTTGTTTAGTTTTTTTTTACTGTCTGTGTTTGAAGTTGACAGCTAAATGGAGAACAGTGAGTCATTTCATTGTGGAGAAATGATGTCATCTTCCTTCTCCAGCCAGGTATTGTGTGTGTGTGTGTGTGTGTGTGTATGTGTGTGTGTGTGTGCATGCTCCTGCCTGGCCTCACTGAACTGGTGGAAATAAGGAAGACAGCGTATTGTTGCCAGCTTTGTCCTGTGCTCTTTTGTTCTCAGAAGGACATGTAGTGTTTGGCCCTCTGTAAGCTGGTAGGAAATCAGGGGCGATGGTCTGTGTGTGTGTGTGTGTATGTGTATGTGTGTGTGTGTGTGTGTGTGTGTGTGTGGGTCTTCTAGAGAGGAAGGATAGTGTCCATGTGGCTTGTGTGTGGAGGTTTGATTGTGTATGTAAGCTTTTATTTTCACAAGAACACCCCAATGACATATTTCCAAGACTACTTAGGACTTGCTTCCTTCAATATGCGTGTAAAATCCTTTGAATTTCTTGAAACCACTGCCAGTACAGTACAGTACAGTACAGTTTCAAGAGCCAAAGTCCTCATCTTAAAAGTTTTAAACAGTGACATCATGAAGCTGCTGTCTAAATAGAATTCAATCTAATATAAATGTTAATTAAATCTGGATGTATTTGTTCAAAGAATACTTAAACAAGGTTACAGATCTGACAAAGCATTCTAGGTCCGTTTTCAACACTTGACAGTTTTCGATACTTGGTTTTATGGAGCCGTTTTGTCAGCAAAAAAGTATTGAGGTTTGATACCCAACCTTTGCGCAGCACCTCCAAAACCTGGTTTAATGTGTTTGCAAGGATTGCTCAGGACTTCTTAAATGTCTGTGTGCAGAGTAACACTGCGTAATCCTTCAATTTTTTTGATTCTAGTGAAGATATGATTCCTGTTCTATGGAAGCCAATTTCAGAAGCTAAAGTCTTAACACATTCTGTACCAGAACTTCGCCTGAATAAAATAGAGTCTCAAATTGACAAAATTGTGACCTAAACCAGGAACTATCTGATCAAAGAATAAATAAAAGTTGACAAAGCATTCATGGTCAGTTTCTGGTATTGGACAGTTTTCGATGCTCAGTGCTACAGACACATTTTGATCAGCACCAAAAGTAATTTGATGTTCAATACCCAGCCTTAGTGCAAGTGTGTTTGCTAGGACTGTGCAGGACTTGCTTCTTATATGCTTATGTGTAGAGGGCTGGATAATCATTTGAATTTTCCAAAACGAGTGCTGATACAATACCTGAGGTTTCGTATGGAAACTGGTTTCAGAAGCTATTTCTCAAATGTCAAATGTTGCCTAAACACAACAAGCTATACAAGAACTTTAATCTTTAAATCCGGGAAAAAAATATGTAATGAAATCAGGAACTATCTGATTAAAGGACAGGTGAACAATATTATGAATATGATGAAATATTCAAGGACAGGATTCAGATGGACAGTTTCTGATATGTGGTTGAGGTTTGATACTCAGCCTTAGTGCAGCAGCACCAGTACCTGCTTTAGTGTGTTTGATCTCTAGAAAAATATGAACACAGTTTTTCTTGTTCTAATCTTCATGCTTATGATAAGATAATACACAATAACATCCTCATCTGCCTTTCTTCAAGTGTATCAATGAATATAAGGCACTATTGTCATCCCTCTTCCCTCTTTGTGAGGGAAAGTTGATGTTGCACTTGAAAACCTGTGTGTGCTTTAGATTTTATCTATGGCATGGTAGCCATGGAAACTGGATGACATAAATAGGCTAGCTGTGGCAGAGAGAGATGTTGCAGTTTTTAATAATGGACAGAATTTGGGTCATAATCTTGCATGTTGGTCTATAAATTGCACCGTGTGCCAGTTAGGACTCCATTAATCTGCATGAATCCCTGGTCGGTCTTCAAAGTGGCTGCAGGCGATTATTTAAGGACTCGATAAGGTCTCCTCTGCAGAGTCAAAAGATGTTAGAGGAGGAACAAGCCTCACGCTCTACCGCCAAAGTCTTTGTTGACTCCACTTCATGCATTATGTAATTACACATTGCATTTTAGATACGGTAACAGCGTAAGTATGCTAATTGGGATCATGAATTAATTTGTTATTTGGAACAGCACTCAACTCCGTCATTCTCCATTCATAATTTCACCACGGGTCTATTTAGAGGGGCACTAATGAGGGTGAGAGGAGGGAGAGTGTGAAAAGCTGCTCCTTTTTTGATGGAAAATTGGGAGCAAACACTTTTACAAATGTATTTTTCTATGATCTTTTTTTTTTTTTTTTTTTCATTTTTATCAACTTGACAGATCAGCAGTGTGGTTATGTTTGTTTGATTTTATGAGTCATAGAAGAGAGGTTGAGGCTCTTGGCATTTATATTGGCAGAGTGAGAAAAGGTCAAAGCTCTCTGTGCAACCTGCTGGAAGACACAAGTACACTTTCCACTCCACACACTGTGGAGGGTGACAAGGGGTCACACACCCACCCACCCATTTACCAAGACACAGACTCAAAACCAGCTCCCCTGAGTGTATGTCAGAACTACAAATAGCTGGGGAAAATTAAATGTCTTAAAATGTCGATTCTGTGGAGCTTTTTAATAGATTTGTATGGGAGAGAAAGCTGAAGTTGAAGCACTTGAAAGAAACTGAGTTGAAACAGAAGCACTGAAAGGCTTAAAAACAGTGTTTCACTGATCTCTCTTGTTGAAAGTTCCAAGTCTGTTGCACCTGTCACCACGCCCAACAGTGATGTCACAGTGTACTGGCACACCCTAGAGTACACTTGTACATCACTGCAACAAGGTGGATGAGAAGTAAAACAGCTGGAACAATCTTAAGTTGTTCTTTAATCACTGTTGGAAATTGAAGTGTCAGTTGAAGTGAAAGGGTTGAAAAGAGTTGAAGGGCCAGTGGAAATATAAGCACTGAAAGTGGATGAGGTGAATGTACTGAAAGTACATGAATGGGCGGTGGAAGTACAGGCATTGAAATGAATGATGAAAGGAGTTGAAGTGTCAGTTCATTTATTGTTTATTTATTTTGATCCTTGTTAGCTCTCACCAGCACAACAACTACTTTGCAACTACAGGAAGAAAAATTACTACAGCATCATACATACAGTATGCACATACATGCATAATTACATACACGTACATAAAAGAGGTCATAAAGTAAAATAAAGCACTGTACAGTACTTGTTTAAAATATAATCCACAGTATTTTTTCACACACATTGCAATCAAAGTTGAAGTACACTGACCAGCATAATACACACCTATAAAAAAAACAAATTCAAGAACAATTCAAGTCCAAGTAAGCATAAAACTGAACACTCTGCTCATACACTTCCATTATACAAACGTTAGCTCGAGGGAGCACATTATTCCTATTGAGGCTGAGCATTTTCCAGTTTCTGTATGAAAGCATGTGCAAGTTTAAAGGGCAAAAAAGCATCCAGAATAATGATAATGACAAAGTAAATAAGAGTGTGCTGCTCCAGATGAGTTGTAATATTGTATTTATGACCGCCGGTCAATGGAACACCTGCATGTGACGTGTTGAATATTGAACAGCTGACCGCAGCAGACAGCATGCTGCTGCTTCATGCTGGAAAGCACTGCATGAGTAAGAGGTGAGGCATCTGTGTGTTACGGTAAGATGAACATACTCTTCCCAGATGCCCTCAGGTTCGGGACTGAATGAGTGGGAAGTGATGAGAGCAGGGCATATAAAAGAAAAGAAAATGCCTGTCGTGCAGCATCAGCTTACTCCTCATGTCACCACATTTTTGTCTGCTGAACACAATTGGTTGACAAAATTTGACATTTTACAAGCAATATGTGAGGTGTTTGTCACTGTGTTTTTATTCAGGGAGGGACAGCCTCTAAAGCAGTACTGATGCTGTGATATTACTAACATTCTCCACTGACGCCTGAACTGAAGACATTCTTGAAGGGTTTAAAGTTCTACCACAGCATCTTTGTAGCAGCAGATAAAAATGTCTGTGGAAAACAATTCAGTTTCTTTACCATGTAAACACAAAGCCTGTATCAACCCGCACAGTTTTCCACAAGCAAAGGTCTAGGAAAAGCACAAATAAACAGTCAAATGTCAAGAGGGCAGCTTTGGTTTGAGGTCTGCAAGTTTGGAGGTGTAAGTTGTACATTCAGTTTGCAAATTAGAGTGGAGGCTGATAAAAACAGGCCACATTCACACTGCAAATTCAATGTCATTATGCATCAGATTTTATTTAGATATTTTTTGTGTGTAGGCATTGTGAGTTGACAATTCAACACATGAAAAACCTGCCACCCACGATAATGCTAATGTACAGGATACAAATAAACATCATGTTGACAAATGTTGACTTTGGTTAGAGTCAAGTAAAAGTTCAAAAAGTGAATTTTGATGACTGTTCAAACCAAAGTTTCAATCCCACAAATCAGTCACACGCTATATCAGATTGAACAGCATATGAAAGTAGCTCAGTCAGAACTGAAAATGCCAGTTGGTGTGATGGGTTTTCTGTTCTCATTGTCATTCAGTTAAGAAAAACTTTGTCACTTATATGGGAAACATGTCAGATGTGAGCTGATTCACTTGCAATGTGAAAGTAGCCAGTTTGTGCCTCTGATGTATTCATGTATCATTACATCATTACATTCAGTCACAGAGCTAAGCAGCCACTTTTCTGACCTGATGTCTAAAAAACCCAGAAGGTCCTTTAACATCACTTAACACTCCTTTGACACATCATCCAATGTTGAAAGTATTCCCAGAATTCTCTTTTTCCCATCTTGATGAAATGAAATGAAAAATATTCTGTCTGTTCCATGAGAGAAAAAGATTAATAAAGACAAAATATTACTGATAATAGCTTTTTAAATGGTGGCTCATGTTGTACATAGCAAGGAGATATGTCATTTCTGGCTACCATCTTGGTTCGGGAAGAATCACAACTTGGGAAACAGATTTTTATAGTGCAGATTTATTTTTTGATCCAGATGGACAGAAGAGTCTGAGGATTCTGGAAGTCACTTCAAGCAGTCAGGTTACTTATTTAATGCTACTGTATCATTACAGAGTGATACAGAGTCAAACTCACTGCTTTAAAACTCAGTGAATTGATTTTTGCCACTTCGGAGCAGCAGAAATGGCTAAAAACACAACACTGGCATGGTCCAATATTCACTTTCTTTTAGCACTGGTTTGGTCTCCACCATCTCCTGAGAAAAATCTCTGACTCTTTAACTGCTAAATGCTCCACTGTGTTCACCAGCTAGTCTCTAACTTTGTCTGTCTGCTGTTTACTGCTAAAGTGAAGTACAGTGGATTTATGAGAGTCTCACTGAAAAGAGCTGCTAGCCTGGGTTTGCTCACCTGAAAAACAAATACAATGTGCAAAAACGCTCCATAAAGCTGAGGGAACTGCAGAGTTGGTGACAATTCTTGGCAAATTCATCACTACAAGCAGCGCATTACACAAAGTCCTTCGATCCTTTGTTTATATACATGTTTTGATGATTGCAGCTTTAAAGGACCAGTGTGTAGGATTTAGTGTCATCTAGTGGTGAGGTTGCAGATTGCAACCAACTGAATGCCCCTCCAGTTCCTCTTCCAAGTGTGTAGGAGAATCTATGGTGGCTGCGTAACTCACAAAAATGTGAAAGGCCCTCTCTAGAGCCAGTGTTTGCTTTGTCCATTCTAGGCTACTGTAGAAACATGGCGGTGCAACATGGCGGGCTCGTGGAAGAGAGCCTGCTCCCTATGTAGATATAAAGGGCTCATTCTAAGGTAACGAAAACACAACGATTCTTGTTTTTTAGGTGACTATAAACTAATTAAAACATACTTATGAATATGATATTCTATTTCTGCAAATAAATCCCCCTAAATCTTACACACTCGTCCTTTAAATATTTCATTTTCAAATAATGATTTATTACAAAGGAAGGAAAAAAACAGTATAACAGAATAGAAAAAAAACTACATTGTCAGTAGAGGAAGACACAGCCCGACTTAAGTTTGTTAAATGAAATAAAAACCTAATATTGCTGCATGTTGCTCCCATAATCAGATTCAGTATGTGCACAGCAGACACTGTGTGTGTATGTGTGTGTGTGTGTGTGTCTCGGGGGGGGGGGGTGGGGGGGGGGTTCTGAGCTGGAGAGTGCTGGCGAGTGAGTTTTGAGTGGTACAGTGCGACAGCCTGTTATTACCACCCATGTGACTGACAGCGTGTGGGCGAGAAGGTAATTGCTGAAGTATGCCTGCGGTGACGAGGGCCTTCAGGGGAGCGGATGTTGAGCAGACTGAGGCACGCAGAGCCGCACAGAAGCACAGCCAGCCCAGAACTGATGACTCATCTCTCACACCCCATTCACTCCTGTTTGTTTACTCCGCTCATCTCCAGCCAGAGCCTAAGCGATGACAGACAGGGAACTGTCACCCAATGATTGGGCCGTCTTAAAGGATTTCACCTGTTTAGACTTCAGGACAAGCGGCTTAGTTAGATCCAGGTCCACTTCCCATGTAAACAGCCTCCAGATCTGGCAGACTGTAAGCCTCTGTTTACTGGACTAAGAAGGAGAGTCAGACATAGGTCTAAATTTACTGACTGCACTCACAACGCTGGAGGTGCTGCTGTGACTAGGATTAGACTGCTAGACAAGTAGGCCTTTATGTATTGCATTTAGTCATTTATTTTTGCTTTTTATACAAACTCTTTATACACTGATGGCTTCATCTCTACTCAAACCAACAGAAGATTTAAGATTCTAGTCTCAATTTCCAAAGAAACAATATATCAGGTTGAATTTTTGGGTAAATGTATATAAAATTATGCACAAGACATCTAGAACATGAAATATTACTTAGATGGTTCAGACATGTGCAAACATCATATATCTTAAATGAAGAGCAGATAGTGTGTGTAATACAATGTGGAGAAATGTGCTTTCTAAATTTATAGAACCTTAATTTAATGGTAAAAGTTTAAAGGTCAGATCACACAGATTACAAAGAAACATATTTTCTAATTTAGCTCAAGTGGTATCAAGCCCTGCTAATAGTTTTACTTTGATTTGTCCAGGTGTGAGGCTTCTGTCACTGAGATTTCTGCCTCTGTCAACTGAGTCTTTAAGGATATCCTGTGCTGATGTGGAGAAGCTGTTGACAAAAAAAATGTTTTAACCTGTTGGTTCCCATGGTGAGTTTTACTGTCCCATAACGCTCTTGTCTAAATATTGTTTTGCGGGTTTTTCCGCAATGAAAAAAATAAAATTATCGGAAATGGAATTTTGGCTTTTCTCCTCAGGGAATCATCCAATTTTGACAGAACCAGATCTCATAGGAAATTTGTCTTTTTTTGTACGAGATTAAAAACCTCTGCGTGTCACTATGTACTATGTACCAGGATAATTATGTAATCAGTGAAACCTACATTTCACAAAAATAAATCACCATAACAGAATTTAACATAACTTAACTCACAAAAAATCTGAACTAAAACTTAAAGCTGCATTAATTGATTTTTGGCCACTAGTGGGCAGCAGAACAGGCTGTAAACACAACATCTGACATATTATAACTTTATAAAGTTGTTAAAGTGAACGTGTTAGCAAAAATTCTGCTATTTACACATAAAGCAGACACAGAGAAACATTTGCATTCATCTGCACATGTATTTTTGTCCACCTGATTAATCAAGTCCAATGTTCACTAAATTCAGCTGATTAAAGCTAAAAAGCTCTGTAGAGGGAAACTGCAGAGTTGGTAACTATGAGCAACTTCTTTCAACTTAAATATGACATGTGATTCATTGTTCATACAAAAATATTGATTAGTGCACTTTAAATAGTGTGGTTGCAATGTTGTTGCTATTTGACAAAAACAGAAATTCATGGTTGGTTTTGAAAAAGTGTGCTGTCACTTTTAGAGGTTATGATACAAAACTTTGTGGTTTTTGCAGGATATGTGTGAACCGGATTGAACAGGCGTGGTGTGAATACAGACACTGGCTGTGGAACAAACTTCAGTGTGAAAAACATCTCCTTTCAAAATAGGTGTAAATTAAATTTCATGACATATAATCTTCACCTCTTTGCAAACCATTGGCCAAACCTCCAGAACAGTAGCCAGACCTGCCAGTAAACAAAGCCCCCCTCTCTGGACACTTGTACTTCTGGTTTGCTGAGCCCTTTTGTTGTTATTGAAAGCAATGATGGTTGTTTATGTGTTTACTGGTTTTCCCCTGATCTGAACTCTGCAACTCTCCAACTCACCGCCCACGTACATGCATGCCACGCACACTCGTACACACATTACAAACACATAGTGACAACCTGTCATCTGCGGAGGTTCAGCCTTTTACCTTTTAATCTCTGAGGTATGGAGAGAGCTGCAAACTAGCTAAATCTGTCAGATGGATCCTGTGGTAAGCCGGAGGCAGGGATTGACCCTACAGTTCCTTCCACTCAGCCAGCCAAACAGTAGGTCTTCAGAGAACAAACACAGGGAGGTGGGTTCTTGCACCTGGGTTCTTCTGCAGCATTCCAATATTTTCTGTCTGTTAACCTTTTTGACCCTGTCGAACCCAGCAGTGGGTTTATTGATAAAAAAAAAATGTTGCGCAGCCAAGCACTGTTCAGAACTTTCAAATTCTTGTCAAGTTTGCAAGGTTTTCTGAATTGTGTATAAAATGATGCACAAAACATCTAGAATATTTGTATTTGAGGGGACTGTATTATCATGTGCAGAGTAAAAACTCCACTGTACACAGAAATTCTTTGTGAGCTGTCTTGTCTGAGTGCCAGACTGAAAAATTACTTAAGAGGGTTAAAGTCTTCAACCTCAGTGACCCACCAGTGAGTCAGTCAGTAAAAACCCCTGCTGTGCAGCCAGACTTTGCCTAAACTTACAGAACTTGATGTTGAATTCTCATGGTTTCCAAACATACCAAATATGTCAGGCTGAATTCTGATGAAATGTCCATTTAACTGAATGATGCAGCCATAAAAACATGGAGTCTCCGGTTTAAATATATATATGTATATATATATATATATATATATATATATGAGAATATGTATATATATGAGAATACATATAAAAATAGCACATATGTTTTCACACCAAATATCCAAAAACCACATCCACATGAGTTTTTTCACGTTACTTTTTGCTTTTAATGTGCAAAAAAAAGCATTTTGGCCTCAAAACCTCACAATGCATGCAAAATGAAAACATGTGCATCAAATGAGGTACTGTATTATGAATAATGTTTAAGAGTGCATCACATAATTGTACTTTTATTGTTGTGTTTTTAAATTAAATGGCCATTATCAAATAAACAGAGTAAATAAGCAAACTATTTCAAACTCTTTGCAAGGCCATTGCAAACAGAGTTTGAGCTTAACAGAGCTTACACAGAAGTCAGTACTTGAAATGGAACTTTGATTTTACTGTATTTACTACATATGCATGATCTCTGCAAATACAGATAATGAAGTCTGTCATACAGTAGATCCTACCTTTATACAAGATAAAATGATAAGTGTGACTATACTTCACCGTCTCACTTTATTTATTTGCTCTTTATCAACCTCAAAGTTTGGGTTTTTACAGTATTCAACTTAATTTAATTAAACATTTAATGTTTACAATGTATAACCTGTATGTTTATGGAATCATAAAACATACAGTGAGCCAACACTGAAACACTGGAAAGTATAAAATAATAACCTACAATTTACACTACATGACAGATATTAAACAGTCATATTAAATGCTTACATTTTAAATACAAGTAAATAAAAAACAATGTATTACAGTAGTGATGAGCAATTATGTTACTACAGTAAAATATCAAGAAATGTATGCAAACACGGTGCAATGATTATTGATCTGTAATATGTATAATAAAAACATGTTAGTTTTAATGTAATGTAATGTAAAATAACGTAAATTTCCACAAACCCCATGTGCAATGGTGGAAAGGGGATAATTAGACAAGCTTTGAAAAATGAATAAAAATACCTTACAGATGAATAAGTATAGAAATGATAAAACTTTACAACATTTTAAAACATATAAGCATCATATAATGTCAATGACGTGGAACAGGGAGATATAACAATGTGTTACACACTATGGAAAAATGTATTTTTCGTTAAAAGTTAAAAGCTCCTTTAAAAGAAGATGAGAACAGGAGAAGACAGAAGTAATTAGACAAGTGTTAAAATAAATAATAAGGATACATATAATTATATATAAAAACAACAAATGTGTACGATATGCATTCACAATTGCAATTGCATCACGCATGTGAATATTTTACTACAGACAGTATAAACATCATATACTGTAGTTTCAGTGGCATGTTGGAACAAGCAGAAACAGAAATGTGTTACACACTAAAAAAAACAATGTTTTGAGACAATGTAAAGGTTAATCAGGGTTCAAGCGGTTACACGTATTCCTGAGTGTCTGTTGTGTGTGTGTGCATGTTAATTCAGTGATGGGACATGTACATGAGTATAAAATATACATTGCTCGTATGTTTTCCTTCATGTGCAACAATGTGTGAGTTTATATCTTTTCGAGGAATGAGGATCTGTCCTGAAGGTAACCTGAGCCCGATAGGTGGATCTGTGGCAGCCTCTGTTATGAATGGCGGTTAAAATGGTCCCTGAGGCCCCGTCAGGCTCACAGTAATTGATGTAATCAAAGGCATTTGGCTGTAGGTCACATGCTGGCTCGCTGGCTGACAACAGCGCTGCATTTACGTCTTTGTGCCTCTGCCTGGACTTGCCGCTCTCCTTAGCCAGCGAATTTGTGGAAGTTCTTTTTGGCTGGCGGTCCTATCACGGTGACCGCAAACCCAGATGAATCACTTGGAAATGAGTCATCCTCACTCTCGAAGTGATGACTCTTTGACTGACGTGTTTCTCATTCTGAGCAGAGATTTTTTTTCATGCTTCTGGATCTGCTTTGAACATTTTTCCTATGAGTCATTGCTTGAGCAGATGCAGGATTATACATGTGCCTGTTGTGCTCACATTGCAAATTTACTGAACTGCTCTGGATATTAACTGTGAGCTGTGTTGCTGTTATTGGATGAAATCCCCCCAATAGCTGAATAAAGAAAGACATTATTTAAACTTGTCAAACATTCTAGTTGCACAGTATGTTGCAAATGGCTCTCGTGTGTGCTTTAATGAGACTCGCTGTGTGCAGACAGGCTCCTGGAGAAGCTGCGTGCAGCTGCCGTTTATGTGTGTGTTTGTGTGCGAATGAATACACAAAATGATAATGTTTCATCTAATCCATCCTAAATAGCAGTCTGTTTTCACTAATCTGACTTGTCACTCAAGTTGAGTACATCACAGTCAGGCTGCATCCAAGAGTTGTACTGTACGTCTGCGTAAGAGGAAACTGGTTGGAAATATTTCCACATTAACACGTCAGGCTTGTCTTGTCAGAAAAGTTTTATTTTCTTTAAATTAAGTGAAATATTCCAGTACAAATTAACTTTTTTAAAGAATTTACAAGAATCAAGGGTCATTTTTCTTGATTCTTATTCTGTTTTCATTCAAGATATTAATTTATAGAAAATGATTTAAACAAGTTGTTTTCGAAACAAGTAATCTTACTGCAACAGATTTTTCCACTTGTTTTAAGAAAAGGCTCTAAATGATAAACAAATCTCAATCTTAATTGTAACATAATTTACAGAAATATTGTACCACTAATACTTTCTATTTGGTAATAATGCAGTTATAAATGTTGGTAATTCATGAGTAAATGCTCGCTGGTTTTTCACATCCTAATAAGTCATCAGGTTTGTTAGTAAGTTGTGTAGAAATGTATTCATTGACTCTGTGCATTGTGTGAGCACTTTGATGCTCATATTAAGTCCAGTGCAACCAGTGCCCCTCTGCTGGAAAAATACTTCATTTTTATTCATTTATGGTTATTTGATTGAACACAACTTTATTAGAAATATAAATCATGTGATCACAATGAACGCTAAAAACAATAAAGCTCTTAAACCTAGTTTGTGACAAGACAAGCCCCCAAAAACAGCTACGAATGCAGGACCAGCCTAAGTTGATATTGTACTTTAGTGCTGCAATTATCCATAGAAACTAGTAATTAATCAAATAACCAAAACCAACAGACTTGCAGTCAACTTGGGGCTTTGGGTTTGGAGCCGACTTTGCCCAGATGGTAATCCAGCCTTGTGAATTTGAACTAACTATCTTTTTAAACATATTTATCTAATCTTTATTTAACCAGGTAAATCCCATTGAGGTCAGAAACCTCTTTTACAAAGGAGACATGGCCAGACATGACAATACAACATCAAGAACACAAAGCAATACTGAAAACCAGGAAACAATGTTATGAAGGCTAAAATAAGCTAAAAACATTGATAATTAATAAAGGATAGCATCGTTTTTACCATTTACCATTTACAATAGTCTTGAATTTGAATCATCATATTCCTCAAAGCTATCTGAAAAGGTAAAGTTGGATGAGGACAAACACCAGCCACAGGGATTTTTTTCAGTCTAGCAACCCCAGTGTTTCTCTTACTAATGGCTCATAACTGATTTATAAAGCTTTAATAAATAATTAATTAACCACTCATAAGATTAGAACTTTATTCATTCCAAAGGAAATGTTTGTGTCATAGATTGAACACAGTAAAATAAATACACACATATTATAGTCTATACAGTATATTATCAGCCCAGTACTTCACTGCCAACGTTGACGGAGGAGGGATCCCTCTTCCAGGATGAAC
Source organism: Thunnus thynnus (assembly GCF_963924715.1). Taxonomy (NCBI): domain Eukaryota; kingdom Metazoa; phylum Chordata; class Actinopteri; order Scombriformes; family Scombridae; genus Thunnus; species Thunnus thynnus. Next base: position 28,161,165 of record NC_089534.1, read on the forward strand.
ACACAGGGAATAGATGTTGTATATATAGAGTTGACAAAAAATACTTTAGTAAAATTACAATATGGAGGAACAGAGTGTCAAAATTAGGTAAATAGGTGCTGTCAAAACACCAGGAACTGGAGCTGGAGAGAGAAGAGACTACACCACAAGAGTCAAAACTGAATGCTCTAATATCAATGTTCTTGTCTGACAGTAGTAAAATAAAATGCACATATATGGTAAAATAAAAGTAGAAAAAACATACAGGCCTGTGCAGGGTATCAGTTACTATGTAATAAATTACAGCTGTTGGCCATGTTTGGCATAATGTGACTGAGAGCAGGACTAGCACAGTGTTGTACCTGCACCGCTGGTTAAAAAATAACACATGTGAGTTGAATGGACGTGCTACATGTTTCAGTTGCTTCTCAGTAATGCGTGCATGACAGGACACATTTTCTTCTGACACCTATCAACCAAACAACAACATTCCACATGTGTTGCACAATCACCAGCGCTGCCCTGTCCTGAAGCTGAGAGTTTCAGAGTTTCCACAGACGGGGCCTCCCTCTGCATGGAGCTTCCTCTTTCTGTCATGGAGGAATCACAGACATTTCACATGCTGCTTTTATTAAGTCTAATTAGACTTCCTGACATAAGAACACAGTGTTTGTCTACAGTGTGGGTGCTGGGCGGGAAGGTTAGGCCAAAGCCATCACTCTGTAGACTCTTTCAACCCCCCCCCACCACCACCCCATTCATCCCCCTCTCCTTCCCCCCTTTTTCCGCCACCCAACCAGTCAGCCGCTTTTCTTATAGAGGCCTTGAGGAGAGGTCAGCGAGTGCAGGAATGCCGCTGCACTCTGTGTGTCTATGCATATGTGTGCAGGGAGTCTATACTCTGTAATTAAATTCTCCTCATGCATTTAGTGCACTGGGAGCATGAGCAAGATGTTGACTGTGAAAGCACCACGATGAGACAAAGGGATCTAGGCTTGTCTCCCAGCCCCTTTAGACACGGGGCCGCTCCTGCCTGCTGAAGGCCCCCGGCCCGGCTTTGGAGCTCCATTGCTTTAGGTTTCAGAATTAAAAACCCTCAATTGTCCTGAAGGTTTCTGCGTGGATGAATATGAATATGAATACCTTCACTAATCTGGAGGATTAGCTGCAGGATTGTCAAACTGTGTCTCTGGACCCCAAAAATCACCCCTTGACAGATTGCAGCTCTTTTAGTGCATTACTTTTTATTTGGCATTTAGCTCCTTATTTCAGGGCACCTCTGATTTTCCTCTGGCACATTTGACTTTTAAATTATAAGTAGTGCATATTAATTTCAAGTTATGTGCAGACTGGAATGAAATCTGTGCCTGTCATCTGAGTTCTTAGAAGTAAGCTGACTTTGCACATAAAAAGTATCGTTTGGATTAAGCAAATGTCTTCACTGTCTGCTATGTTTACAGAGCCTGTTGAGAAGCAGCTTTTTAAAGACCTACTGAAATTGGAATTCTTACCACTTTTTGTGTGAGGCAACATAAACTATAATGATAGTGCAGCTATCCACATTCAGCTAGCTCTAAACAGTTAGCAGTTGAAGCTGTGTGTGTCTTTACAACAGTAGTATAGTGACTAGAGATTTAGCATTGTGTAGATGTATGTATTGCTATTGTCTGTTATTGCAGTGAGTAGTTTCTAGAGGGCAAAAATAGTCTATGTTCACTTAAGGAAGTAACATGAGATGGAGAGTCCCACAAAACAATAAAACAACAATATTCAACATGAGGGACAGTCTGACCTACTGTGCTGTTCATTTTTAGTATTCCACTCAGCAAGCGGAAGCTATTTAGCCTAACTTGCTAACATTAGTTACTGACCCACTAGACTTTACTATTCTTTCATGTTGTTTCAATACCTGTTGAGACATCGGCAGCTCCTGCACACTCAGTGTTGTGTTTGTCCTGCATTACACAAAGATGGAACAGTAGTGCTGTCTTGCTTTCGTGGGTTCAGATATGGAAAGCATGGAGTAAAGCACAAGCAAGTAACATTTGGAGTAATGTATGGAGTAAAACACTGAGTAACATACAGAGTAATGTATGGAGTAATGTATGGAGTAAAGCACAGAGTAACGTACAGAGTAATGTACAGAGTAACGTATGGAGTAATGTATGGAGTAAAGCACAGAGTAACGTACAGAGTAATGTACAGAGTAACGTGTGGAGTAATGTATGGAGTAAAGCGCAGAGTAATGTACAGAGTAATGTACAGAGTAAAGCACAGAGTAACGTACAGACTAATGTACAGAGTAACATACAGAGTAACGTATGGAGTAAAGCACAGAGTAACGTACAGGGTAATGTATGGAGAAAAGCACAGAGTAACATACAGAGTAACATACAGAGTAACGTATGGAGTAATGTATGGAGTAAAGCACAGAGTAACGTATGGAGTAAAGCACAGAGTAACATACACAGTAACGTACAGAGTAACATACGGAGTAATGTATGGAGTAAAGCACAGAGTAACGTACGGAGTAATGTATGGAGTAATGTACAGAGTAAAGCACAGAGTAACGTACAGACTAATGTACAGAGTAACATACAGAGTAACGTATGGAGTAAAGCACAGAGTAACGTACAGGGTAATGTATGGAGAAAAGCACAGAGTAACGTACAGACTAACGTACAGAGTAATGTATGGAGTAAAGCACAGAGTAACTTACAGAGTAACTTACAGAGTAACGTACAGAGTAACGTATGGAGTAATGTATGGAGTAAAGCACAGAGTAATGTATGGAGTAAAGCACAGAGTAACTTACAGAGTAACGTACAGAGTAACGTATGGAGTAATGTATGGAGTAAAGCACAGAGTAACGTACAGACTAACGTACAGAGTAACGTATGGAGTAAAGCACAGAGTAACGTACAGGGTAATGTATGGAGAAAAGCACAGACTAACATACAGACTAATGTACAGAGTAATGTATGGAGTAAAGCACAGAGTAACATACAGAGTAACGTATGGAGTAATGTATGGAGTAAAGCACAGAGTAACGTATGGAGTAATGTATGGAGTAAAGCACAGAGTAAGATACAGAGTAACATACAGAGTAACGTACAGAGTAACGTACAGAGTAAAGCACAGTAACGTACAGAGTAACATACGGAGTAATGTATGGAGTAAAGCACAGAGTAACGTACAGAGTAATGTATGGAGTAATGTACAGACTAACATACAGAGTAATGTATGGAGTAAAGCACAGAGTAACGTACAGAGTAACGTATGGAGTAAAGCACAGAGTAATGTATGGAGTAAAGCACAGAGTAACTTACAGAGTAACGTATGGAGTAATGTATGGAGTAAAGCACAGAGTAATGTATGGAGTAAAGCACAGAGTAACGTACAGACTAACATACAGAGTAACGTATGGAGTAAAGCACAGAGTAACATACAGAGTAACGTACAGAGTAACGTACAGAGTAACGTATGGAGTAATTTATGGAGTAAAGCACAGAGTAATGTATGGAGTAAAGCACAGCGTAATGTACAGAATAACGTACAGAGTAACGTACAGAGTAACGTATGGAGTAAAGCACAGAGTAACGTACAGAGTAACGTACAGAGTAACATACAGAGTAACATACAGAGTAACATACAGAGTAATGTATGGAGTAAAGCCTGGAGTAACATATGGAGAAATCTACGGAGTAAAGCACGGCGTAGTGTACAGGGCAATGTATGGAGTAAAGAATAGAGTAACATACAGAATATTGTATGAAGTAGAGAATGGAGTAACACACGGAGTAACACACGGAGTAGCACACGGAGTAACACACGGAGTAACACACGGAGTAATGCGTGATGTACAGAGTAATGTACGGAGTAACGAGTAACATTCAGAAGAAAGCACGGTGGGTGGGGTAATGTACAAAATAATGCACAGAGCATTTTTCTTTTTTAAAGATATGTTTTTGAGCCATTTTTAGCCTTTAATGGAGAGCTGATATTGGAGAAGCAGAAAGGAAACAATGGTACCAAGTCGGAGTCAAGCCAGGGATATTGCATGATTGTAACCATTCAGCTACCAGGGTGCTCTACAGTTTTCCAATTCTGACATTGCACATTAAAAGTTGCTTTACTCATCATCTTCCCTTGCATACAGTATGCATCTCTCTCTTCTCTTCTTTGTCTTTTTTCCTTCTTTTTTCTGAATCTCACTCACTTTGATGCTTTCTCCATGCCAATAACAAACGCCTGTTGGTGTTGTTTTGATGTCAGCAGCAGAACCGTCTCAAATCACCGGTTTAATGTATGCAGCAGCACAGCGAGCCGCTCTTTGAATGCCACTCATGGAATATCCCGTGAAAAGTGTGTGCTGCTGAACTATGATAATTCATAATTACATGCAAACTCCCTGGGGGTAGTTTTTACATCAGAAATTAAAACATCTCCAGTGAGTGTTCGCTTGTCCAAATAGGATGTGAGCTCCTTCCAGAACAAAAACCTGCCTCCCTCAGATGGCTGGTGTTTAAGCTGAGCAGCGTTCCCCAGCTTACTTCCCTCCCACCACCTTGCTCCTCTCATTTAGCATCATGCATTTGCATTTCTGTTTGTTTGCTTTGGTTTGTTTTCATTCCTCAACACAGTTATAAATAAGCCTCCACCTAACAGGTTTTCTCACGAAGTGCAACAGCTTAAGCCTAAAGTCAATCCACATTACATGTTATCATATTGTCATGTAATATTTCTACAGAAATCTGTATTGTATTGGTCAATGCTTAGTTTGTAATAATTACAGAATGTGGCATCATGATAAACATCCTAAAACATAGGAAAATTAAGTTTTGGTATGATATTTAAACTATGTATTTCTCTGCAGCTCCAGAAGCTTAAAGAGTCTAAAGTTTACTGTGTCACTTGGATTTGTTAATGTGAATGATTGTGATGTGATGATCTGAAGAATGTTTTGTAAAGGGGTCCTGTGTCTACCTTTACCATTTTGTTTATGTTGTATTCACATGGTGCATATTCCTGAAGAAAGTTTCATTTAATCAAGGTGGTATATTTCAGAGCTGTTAAGAGTCAAGACAAAGTAAAACTTCGATATTTCTAAAGAAAAAAGCAAATATTTAAAAGAAGAATCATTTTTAATAGCTGAACTGATAGCTGAAATCAGTGCTTTATTGCTGTGTGTTGCCAGGGAACAGGACTTATCAAAATATATTTATTTTTAAGATATGAGCAAACACTGCATCTGAAAACAATCCTGGAACAATTAGCCTGCATGCAATGAAAGGTTCTGAGCATGGAAGTTTGAGACAGACAGTTCACCCTTGGTTTGACCCTTTAACCTCTGTTTGAAAGCTCCAAAACCAAAGTCGTTTGAGATTAGATCATTTTATTACATAGGTTTAGGAATTTCACACAATAGCCTGTATTTTCAAGTCATTAAAAACATAACAGTAAAAACGTTAGAAGGTTTTAGGATAAATGTTTGTTAAAACAGGTGACAAACTTCAAGTTTGTTTCCAGAATTACACGCAGTTCGTCTCAGTCCAAGTTAGACGTTATCTTAAACTAGGACACTGTGTTTTGATAGGCTACCAGTTGGCCGCTTCATTTTCGTTTAACACGGTTTGATACAAAAAAATAAGCAAACATTGAGTTGTATTTACGTTTGTGGGCACAGCTGTGAAAAATGCCTTGTGTCATCTTTCATCGTCATATTCCCGCTGTGTGCACCGGGTAAGGGGGGCTGGGGGTGGGCAGGCCGCCGAACCAGCGAGCACGAGGGGAGGGATTTGAGCTAACAGCCCGTAGTGCGATTCTCCAAACTGCCCTGCGCACGTTCCAGGGAGTACGCGCACGCTTCCCGCCGGCCTCAACGCAAAGGCGCCCCGATCTAACGATGTTGTGAATGAGGGGATAGAGTGACGTCAGCGGCTGAATGTCAACAATGTAGCGACTGAGAGGAGGCGTTCCAGTCGAGTGTAACAAACAGCGGAGACGGAGCGGCACGCACACACACACACGCGCGCGCGCGCACACGTACACACAGCGGCAACAACAGACCGTAGAATCTCAGACGTTGTGTGTGTGTGTGTATGTGTTTTTTTTGTGTAAGTGAGAAATAACCGAGTTGCAGCGACGGGAGAAGAAGTCACCTCTCTGCAGCCGGGAGGCTTTGAGGAAACGACAAAGCGAGTCATCATGTGAAAGAACTTATGTGGGAAACGGACAAAAGGGCTGGAATACGAGCAGAATAGAAAGTAAAAGGTAAGCTGGCATGCACGTTTCTTGCCGTCTTCTCTCTTTCTGTGACGAATATCTAGCTGTGTTATTTCTATGTATTCCCTGTTTGCCAATCTCAGTCTATTGTTGATGCTCTCATAACCGAGTTACAAACTTGCATAAGTGGCGCAGCGGTGGGCTACAGAGTCCTCACTGTGATATATGGACAAAAAAAAGTCACTTATAGAAAAAACTAAAAAACCGCATGCATGGATCTTGAAACCTTGGCGGTGGTGCAGATATTAAAGGGTGTAATGTGTTGGGGTGTGAACGCGGGTTCAGGAGTGAAACACAACTCTGTACCACATCCTGTTATGCTTTGAGTCAATACGCCGTGTGCGCTCCCTTTTCTCTGCTTTTGCAAAGTAGATGCGTTAGTGATCCCAGAGGAGGGTCAGGCAGGCTACCAGCAAAAATGCCCCATGAAAGAAACTGTCACTTGCAGCGTCATTAAACACCCCCCCTCAGTCACTGCATGTACATTCATCATATTAATCTGGACAGGAATACTTTTCATGATATTATTATTATCATTATTATTATTATGTAAACTTCTGTTGTTATTTGCATTTCTCCCGCTGTTCCTCAATCAGAAATAACACATCATTACACCTTCTCATTAATCCACATAAAAAAATGCATCTAAATATTTGCTGTGTAAGGAGAGTCTTTATTGCTCCGACAGCCAATGGAATCATCGCAATCGCTCGACGGTGCTGTTTAAGAGCCATGTCTTCATTATCATTAACCCCTTACTGTTAAACATTAAAAAGATAGGAAGCAAGCCTTTATAACCACACACACACACACAAACACATTATTATTATTATTTTCTTAAACCGATCCCAAGCGGTGACTGTATCAAACAGCTGCGCCTTTACGCGCGCTCCTGCATTGTCATGTGAATTGATGCTGCAGTAGTGGCTTAGTCAGTCCCTGTCAGTCTTATTATGAAGGAGTCACTGATGTAGTGAATTATGCTGTGATGCAAGTCGCCATGAGGTGTCACAAATAGATAGAAAAAATAAACATGGATTTTTTAAAAAAAAAAAAAAAAAAGAAAAAAGAAAAAATATCTTTTAATAACATTTTTGTTTATTAAAAAAAACCACCTTTAATTATGCAGAGTGATGGCACATGCTGTTACGCACACGTACATCTTTAAGATGTTATCAGTGGCTCGTGTGTTTGTGACTAAGTTTACACTAATAATGAATCTGTTGACAAGCCATATTTCAGCTTCCAGCATCCACGTTTGCTTTGCGGAGTCTCTGGTGGAATTAGAAGAAGCATGTGTCCACAGAGCAGTGCTTGCTCTTGGATAAGAAGGCAGAATAATTGTGTTTATTTCGGGATACTATTGTTTGATCGCCACGTGTTTGACTCGGCGACCAGGTGCCTGAAATCATAAGGGAGTGGAGTGATGCTGCCATTAATGCGGTGATACAGCATTTTGAAGAGCGGTGACATCCACGGCATCACTGCCTCTTTGTCTGTTAGTGCTGATGCAACGCGATGATGGCATCACCCTCTACTCTCTACCATTCCCTCAACATATATCAGGATTTCTCTGAGATTCTAACACAGAATGGTTGGCTTTCATGAAGCAGAGTTGCGAATGATCTGGAGGTGCACAGTGAGAAGAGAAGGTGGAACTGTCGTAGTAATTCCTACTCATCTTCATTGTGACGGGAGCTGGAATGAAAAAAAAAACACATTCTCGCTCACTGACATCGCTCTGCTTTCACAACACGTGCATGGCGGCAGCACTCATGCGCAGTTTTACGCACGGAGCCTTTTGTTCTGTACAGTAGCCCCCGCTGCCTTTCTTTTCCCATGCATGGCAATCCCCTGCTTATTGTGAGGGGGGAGGAGGGGGGGGAGGGGGTGTCCAAAACTGTAAACCCCACAGTGACTCAGTCAGGCTTAAATGCCGCTTCATCCAATCCGCTGTGCAATGCTTTTATTCCTCCAGTTTAGTATCCATATTATTTTTATTTTCTTTGTCCATTAGTATTAATTAAGAAATCAATTAAATCACAAATGACATTCTGAGTGGGAGGCTAATGCTCTACAGTATACCATCACTATCTAGATAAAAATACATTTAGAAAATGTGTTATTTTCTAGTATTTCTAGTAAGATTCAGTCATTTCAGAGCTTAAGCCGGGCTCACACTGCAGGAGTTTGAAATCCTAACAGATATATTGAAATCGGGTTAAATCACACACTGAAGAAGAAACTTCACAGATGTCCTTCTCTCTAATCTCAAACATCCACACACTACAAGATTTGAAAATAACGAGGCATCACACATACAGGATATTATTAAGATTATTGTGCCAAAGGGAGCAATGCACCACCTCAAGTGATCTCACGGGGAAGCAGATATAAACAAAATGGAGACTGACGCGGTGCAACGATTTGCTTCAGTAAAGCTCTTTGTTCATATGGTTATGATGTCTTGGAAGACTCGTTATACAGACAGTTGAGTTCTTGCAACAAGCCTTTCCTCCATCTCAGCTGTCCAACGTACCTGTACAACAGCTTGTTGTTGTTGTTTCTTCATGGTCGTCATTTCAAAAGTCCTCTCATTCACTTCTGTCTCCTTGCAGACTTGTCTCTCTCACTGGCTATTGTGGTCCTGCTCTGAAAGTAGTGACGCAATCATCCAGATTTTAAATCCTAAACATCAAACATGTTTGAAATTATTAGGGCGGCCCTGATGTGTCTGTGAGCAGTTCTGGCGGTTTAAGATTGGATCTGTAAACTCCTCACATCACCAGATAATCTGGGCTGAACATCAGCACTGACCAAGGTCCCAGAACAGATTTCTCCTCTGATTGTCGGAAGAAGTGAATCAAAACTCCTGTAGCCTGAGCCCGGCTTAAGACATCTTTCACAACGAACGGTAACATCAGGCAGAACTTGAGGTTTCCAATGAAGATCTGTTCCCTGATCAGTGCAAGCATGCAGTGCTTGTAATGCACTCTTACCATCATTTTAATTCTTACATTAGGAGGAGAGTTTTGCATAGTGTGTTTTTAATGAAAACTGCTAATGTTGACTGTAGTCTAAATGTCCATTATCATCTGATGATTTTTTCCACAGTCCAACCAGTAGTATCATCACACTAGAGCTGGCTGATCATTGAAATCAATATCAAAATATTGATGTAAATATGTTTACACTATTTATTAGGGCTACAACTAATGATTAATTAATATTGATTAATCTGTTGATTATTTTCTTGATTCATTGATTAGTCGTTGGTCAGTAAAATGTCAGAAAATAGGAAGTATAATATGAAAAATACTGATCACTGTTTTCCAAATCCCAAGATGCAATCTAAAATGTCTTGCTTGTCCAAACCTAAATATATTCAGTTTATTATCATAGAAGAAACCAAAAAATATCCACATTTAAGAAGCTGGAACCAGAGAATTTTAAAATTTCTTCTTAAAAAATGACTCAAAAATGATGAATCAATTATTAAAATAGTTGGTGATTCATTTTCTGTTGATCAACTAATTGATTCATCAATCAATCCGTGCAGCTCCACTAATTATGTATATCATGCCAAATGTATGTAAAAACATCAGATCAAATGGTTTATTTTTAGTAAAATGTCTTTTTGGCAACTGAATTCTGTGAATTGAAATCTCAGTCTGGTCTGTGATTCCACTGAACACCAGTAAACAATTGCTCAGTTGTTGCATCATATATTTTTCTTCTGCCTCTTTCCATCATTATAATAGCTGCAACTTTCAAAGTCACATCATGAGTGGTGTTAGATGGTAGAAATGCTGAGGGCGTGACTTTATATACATTACGCTGTAAATGCTGTCATCAACATATTTGTGGCGGGGAAATTATTTTCATTATTATTTTTATTTCATTGGTTTAAAAGTAGCTAAATGTAAGTATAAATTGAGGGTAAAAATACTGGAATCAGCCTATAAAATACTTAGCTGTGGCAGGTTTTTGATTGAACAATTTAAAGCCAGCACATGACCTCATTGTCCAAAACAGGAGCTGCAGTCCTATCTGGGCTGTTCACCTCCCTAAAAAACTGTTTTTGGTTAAAGAATGAATGAATCTATAATAAGAAACTACACACAAAACATTTAGAAATATTTTAAATCTTCCTCTTCCTTTCTTGTCTCCCGCCCCAACATTCTGTCACAACTGGAAGTACATCACATTAAAGGAAGCATGAAAAAGATTAGTAATAATCTTGGATAGAGTGACTGTTGTTATATCACAAGGCAGACATCTCTCAAGTTGAGCCTAGCTTGGGAACATCTCTCAGTCTGAGCGGGGCTGTTTTGGGGATCTAGACATAATGAGTCCCTCAGGGTTCCCGGCCACAGCTGAAATCCCACACGGCAACAGGAACCCTTTATGTGACCCTGCTGGTCCTTCCCTGCTGCATATGCACAACTGTACCATCCAGCACTACCTCCTCCTGATTTCTGTCGAGCCTGCAGTAATCATGTTTTATGTTGCTGAAGTTCCTAATTAAAATGACGACAGCAGAAGAAGCTGCTTGTGTTCAAAAGTAACCCAGCACTTATGGGTTAATGATTCATGAAATTGCAGTCGGAGTAGGATGTGATGGAGTGATCAGCGCCTCTTGCTGTGAGCGAAGATGAATTTCTCCTGACGACAATCCTAGCAGCCCCTTGAGTTGCTAAAAGTGCATCATTTTTTATTCTTATTGGATAAAACAGAAGTATGGTTCAAAAGAAAATCAGATCCTCCTTAAAGAAATGAACAAAAGGCTGCAGATCCCCTCCTCTCACATCGATTTTTTGTCTTTCTGCATCATTAAAGGATTGCTTGCATCACTGAGGATATCTGAGTAACCCCCACTAGCTCAGCTCAACATCCCAAGTCAGTGCCTTGCCTAGAAAAAAAAAGAAAAAAAACATGTTCCCAATAGCTCTCCCACGTCAGCACAAAGGCATGTTTGACTGGGCTCCTGCCAGTGTGAGGCGTAGATGGAACAGCACTGCTGGGAGAAATCTAAGATCCTGCACTTTACACCAAGGGCTATTGTTTCCCCCCTCTCTCTATCTCTCTCTCTCTCTGTCTCTCTCTCTCTGTCTGTTGTGATCCCTTCTTCCCCCCGTCATGTCATGGCTGCTCATTCTTCTTCTCCTGTCGTTCTCGGCAGCGATGTGCACTGACGTTGTTGCTCTCCATGTGAAATCAGATTGCATTATCCCGCCAGAGCCAGCTCCCATCAGTCTGCGGTTGCAGAGTCTGTGCCTGTCTGTGTGTTTGCTGCTCAACTGAGACACTTGCCAAGAAACTATCAAATCTAAAGCACCACAGGCAGATTTCTGATTGTTCTGTTTTGGTTTGGGTTTTTCTTTTCTTTTGTTGTCTGTAAGAAATTATCAAGACATGTAAATCATCCTGATAGTTGCGTCAAACCCATTTGATGATCTCCCAGACTTGTCTCACCGCCTCAAGCAGAGAGCTTCACCTTATGAACTCTGAGCTAATACTCCTTAGTAACTTATCCTGTGGTCATCCATAAGTTTACCACTGTGCAAAACATTGAGCTAATTAAATGATGTACATCTGGTCCTAATAGCTGTGGAATTAAAACATTGGAAGAGAGGGAAAGGGAGGGTGGGAGGTTTATGAAGCAATTTAGAGGAATGAGCCATGTGTACAGTGGCATTCAATGAATGAAGAGAAAACATTTAGCGCAGTCTAATGACCTGTTTGTATTGGATTAATGCGGCACTACTACTACTACTATTACTACTACTACCACTACTGCAACAACTACTACTACTACTACTACTACTACTACTGGCAAGGGACTAGGAAGCATTGCCGAGGTCTGTTTAAACTTGCACCCACTGAGCTGGAGAGGGCTCAGTGTAGAGGTGTTGCTACATTTTGTTTCCTTACATTCAGTGTGTGAAGCAGAAGCTGGAGGTGCACACAGCTGAACCTGGCACCGCTGCTGTTTTGACGCAGTCTGCACCTCAGTCGGAAGAAGCCGGTCTTGGAATAGTCTGCAGGGAATGGTTTAAATGATCTCAATTCCAGGGAGCGTTTTAAAGACACTCAGCAGTTTGATTTTTTACTGTGAAGCAGTTTGTTGGATTTTTATGTGTTCAGCAGTGAATTGTAGGACATTAACAACTAATATGAGTAATCTGTTGTTAAATGTGGAACAATTCTATGGAAGACAAAGCCAATTCAGTTAAAATGATTCAATTAATTAATGACTAATAAGATTAATCAAATAGTTAAGATGAATCGCAGAATTAAAATGTCTGACTTCTGAGATTCTGAAATTTAATATCAGAATTTTGAATTCTGAGAAATAAATGTAAGAATTATTTTATTTCTCAGAACACTGACTTTACACCAACAAAAATATGAACATATTCTCTGCATTGTTATAATTTCATGATTGGATTTAAGTCTGAAACCTTCTGAGATTTCTGTTTCTGAGAATTCATAAGATTTCTTTTTGCAGAATTCAAACTTTATTCTGGAATTAATATTTGAATTTAGATTTTTTTTTTCCTGACATTTCTGACATTCTCAGAATTCCGACTTAAATTTAAAGGCAGAGTTCGGATTTTTTTTTTGAAGTAGGGTTGTATGAGGTGTATCCATAGTCAGTGTATTACCTGCAGTAGATTTGGGTTGACATGCTATGCACTGTACTGCTGTGGACGGTGACAGCAGAAAAACGTGTTTTAGCCACCTAAAAAAAAACCCACCTAAAAAAATCAGTTTAAGTGCACGCTATATTTAGAATATTTTCATTGCTTTATCTTGCCATCAGATAGTGGTGAAAATATTCTAAATATAGCGTGCACTTAAACTGATATTGAGTTTTTTACGTGGGCCTTTATTTAGGTGACTAAAATACATTTTTCTGCTGTCACCGTCCACAGCAATACAGTGTTTAGCTTCCGTACGGGTACACCTGTTTGCTTCTCCAAACTGGGAGCGTGTCGACCCAAATCTACTGCAGGTTATTCACTGACTATTCACTAAGTACCTCATACAACCCCACTTCAAAAAATCTGAACTATGTCTTTAAGTTCTCAGAATTCTCTCTTCAGAATCAGAATTCTCATTTTCTTATTACATAGAAATCATTGTATAAATTAACTCAGAAAAACACAATGTGTCTAAATTGTCAGAATGTTAATGTCAGACTTTTTGACCTCAGACTTTTTGAATTTTGAAAAATTACTTAAATTTAAGATTTCTTTTTTCTTAAAATTCCAACTTAAGTTCATCATTAAATTTAAATAATTTTTATTAAAACTTTTAGAGTTCTGACTTTAATCTCATAACTTTGGAAACAGATTAAGAAGTCTAATTGTCTTCTCATAATTTTTATAATTCTGAGAAAAAAGACAAAAATAATGATTCATCATCAACAGCAACATTTTTTACATTAGACTTTGATCTCAGACTTCATTTTCTGAATTTTGAGTTCTGACATTATATATTAGAGAATTCTGGCTTAAACCTAAATTCACAGATTGATCACTTTATTTTCAGAATTAATAATCTCAGAATTTTCATTTCATTTCAGAAGGAATCTCACAACTCAAATACTCAAATATTTTTTTATTCATGTGGGCCTAATTATCTTCCATACATATCAATTTTCCTTTCGTCATTGGGACATTTCAGTTGTGACATTGCCACTGGGACACCTATTCTTGAGTAAAAATAGCTTTGAAACTTTAGCATGTGTCACGGTTGCTTAAGACAACGCCCCTGAACACACACACACACACACCCACCCAGTGCTGTGTGAAACACACGCCTCCGTATTCATCCAAATTCTTTGATAAAGCTTTTGCATGTTGTTTTTGAATTCCACTGTCTTGTGTGTGTGGTCTATCTTTTCTTTTTTTTTTTTTTTCCAAGCGTCACAGAAAGTGAATGACATGTGCGCTACAGTTTTTCTCCCCCCCGAGCCCACTGGGAAAATGGCGTCCAAAGAGCCACATCAAGTGCTTTCGCTGTGTCTTGATATTCACCTTGGTAACAGTAACAGAGCCATTACCACTGCATCGAGCTAGGCCAGCTCTTCCATATATTCATGTTGGATTTTCTTAGGGTTGCTTAGGTTATTCATAGTAAACATTGTTATCTGTGTGGTCCCCAGAGCCCACCCCCCACCCCCTCTACTACCACCATGGAAATGATGTGCGTACCATATCAAATGAGAGCAGTTTGCTGTGAAAACGAGGCGGTGTAAACAGTATGTCTCTAGGGTTAGGCCTCCCCTGGTGTTTGTAGCTCCTCTGTGTGTCTTCTGGAGAACACTGAGACACGTAGTAGTAGTATTCCATATAAAAGTCCTCTTATCTGTCAGCATTTTTCTCTATGCAGCTGCTGACTCAAAAATAAAATGGACCAGTCTGTCCACCTTAAACCTAATCACACATACTGTACAGCCTGTTTCTATTTGACAAAACAATCTCACCACAAGGTCCATTTATTGGCTTTTCATGAGCTTTTGATAATCATATGATCTTCTTCAGCAGCAGATGAAGGGAATATTTCCAGGGTTGAGAATGAACTTCAGCTTGGATGATGATGGATGTCCTTAATGTGCTCATTTGAACATCTCCATCAAACTCCATTTGCTGATGAAAATCATGTGATATGATTGAAAACTCCAGAAAAGCTACTAAATAGACCCAGAAGTTAAATTGTTTTGTTAACCTCTGCTTCCAAGGTCAATAATTATCTTTGAACCTCAACTATATTTGTAGAAATCACATGACATAAGTTGGCTACTGTAATGACATAAATAATGAATATAAACTAAAAGGCACAAAGAGTGCATACCTTCACCAAAGCTGCACAATCCTCCTCATTTATTTGAATTGTATTAAAATGATTAGAAATTTTTAATTGCCTTCATCAAAAACTATAAATATTATAATGAAAAAATTGCTTATATATAAATTACATAATTATAATAATATAAATTATGGGTTTTATATTTATTATTTTTTAACATTTTATTTTAGTCATTGTGTTCTTTGTCATATTGCTTATCAAAGAGACAAGTAAACAGAACCAAAAATATAATTTCCTTGGGGCACTAATACAATTAAAGGAAGATACAAACAAAATAAAATCATATGAATATTATGCCTTAATAGAGACTGACTTAATGAATCGGCACATATGGTAAAAAAAAAATTAAGTAAAAATAAATGGAATAGATCTTTTCACCCATAATTTATCTAAAACCTGCATGTGCTACTTTTTCATTGTGAAAACTTACCAGTTCTTACTTTTAGCATGCTGACCACATCCTCAGACAACTGTTTCTGACAGATTACACGTATCAGTTGTTGATCACAAATATTTGTGTTTCTAAATATAAAGTACCCTTAAATGACATTAGCATGAAAAGTGTTAGTTTCGACATGGTTCTCCCCCTCCTGCACAGGCAGAAGAATGCTGTTATATGCGTCTTCCTCTGAAGTCTGAGGTCATATCCTTATATGTGACACCCTTTTGTTCTGTTCACATTGCATTGCAGACTGCAACAGTGAAAAGCTTACCAGTGTTGCTGCAATCACCACTGTTTTTTCTCCCTCTTCTTGAGTTACTGGTGTTAAACTCACCAGAGTACTGTGCGTTCTGTTTATAGTCATAACCCAGACAGCCTCCTGTATGCAGTAGTAAGGATTGGATTGCAAAAATGCTGTGAATATGATATCAGTAGCACCATAATTTGTCAGACAAGCTTAATGGAATTTTGTCATCTGACTACATGTTGAAGTAATACTCACCGTTAACATCTCTATCTCTGCTCCTCCAAGACCGGATATCCAGAGTTCAGGTTTTATAGAGGCAGACCGATATTATCAGATGATATCCAAGACATGTCAGAAGTGCCATGTATTCTGGCAGAACAGACATTAGGAAGCAGAAAAGTGGCATTTTCTTTCTATATTTAATTTAAAGTTTTCAAAAAAATCTCCACTGAAGATCCACTTACTTGCTTGTTCTGGAGCTTTTGACCGTATCATACCAACCGTATCATTGTAGTTCAATCTCAACTTTTAAGCCAAGAACCCTGTGATGCTGTTTATCATGTACACCTGTGATGTTAACATACAAAAATGTGTTATCTTAAATGGACTCTTACGTCATATTAAAGTTTATTGTTCCACTGTAAAATATCTTTACTAAGACATCGGTCGAGCTCTAACTTTTTGCACACCTTACTTTCAGCATCACTCTCAGATTTCTCACCTTTACCGCCAAGAATCACTCTGTGTTTTCTGATGAGTGTTATTGAGTTACAATGGCTTCACTGGCTGTAATTTAAACCATTGGTCGTAAGGGGCTGAATGAAGCTAGTTCCCATCTTGCTAGAGGGCTTGACGTTTCCTGCCAAGGTCATTTTGTTTTCCCTCAACCTTCTCTGTCCTCTGGGTCGATGGGAAAAAGAAGTGGCGCTCAGTCAAGCATAGTGGAAGGTATTTTAAACAATCAGCGGATTCCTGGTACGGGGAGTGAGATCATTGTTTTAGTGAAGGAGGGAGGGGTTGGGGGGGGAAGCTGGGATGACCCCTGTAGCAGGACGTTGTTGTCCACCACAGCCACTCAGTGATCGCCATGAACCCTGAGGTGACACCAGCTGTGGCAGAGGTCAGAATTCCTCCCTGGATGGATTTATTTGTACTGCTTTGCACATCAGAGACACCCTGCAAAAACAAAACACTCCCATTGTGTATGTGAGGCATGTTAACATGGAGCTCTGACATCTGCGGCTGATGAGCAGGATATAAATAGAAAATAATAAGCATGCCTCTCTGAGGTCGGAGTAAACAAAGTGTCAGGGAAGAACTATTGATCATTCAATACACAACAATTTGATCTCTGGTTTGCTTTGTGAGCTCACGTATTAGAGTTGACATTTACATCATTACAGCCGCTTGATCCTGAACTTGATGATTTCACAAGATCATGAACTCAGTTGCACAAAAGCCATCTTTAAAGAGATAGTTCATTCAAAGTACAGCAAACATATTCTACACGTAATCCGAGTGGTATGTATTCATGCTGATAGCTTTGGTTTTATTTGTCTGGGTTCAGAGATATCTGATATCTACATTTTCTGCATATACCCCAATACAATCACGTTAGAGCTGAATGATCCATTGTTTTTGTATCAAAATTGCAATTTAAATGAGTGCAATTTATAAATCACCAGAGCCACAGTTTAAAGGACAGGTTCACAGTTTTTCAAGTGTGTCTTAAAACAACAGTCGGGTGTCCAAGTGAACACTGAAAGAGGTTTTCCTCACTGTAAAAGTAAAGTAAAGCGAATCCACACAGTGTCCACACAGTCGATTTGTGCAAAAATGCATTTAAAAGTTGATATGAAGCTTATATGAGGCTTCAGCAGTCTGAGTTAGTCATATCAAGTGGATATCTGACACATTTACAGTCTTTTTAGCTTCAAATTCCCTCTTTGTGTTTCCTCGGACAGTGTTTCCCTGTTGAGCTGCGGTGGACATAAACTCATTAGTTCATCTGAAGCTTTATATTAGCTTCAGATAAACGTTTAAATACACAGAAGCACAGAGGGAGGACTGTGGATTTTGTCCCTCGTCAATTCCATTGTAAGGTCATTATGAAGGGATCTTCTAATGGTCAGTATGAACAGGAGGAATGATTATAGCAAGAAAAAACTATTTCAATGTTCATTTGAGCTCCTGACTGTTGTTTGAAGACAGACATGAAATACTGTGACCCTGTCCTTTAAATTATCTGCCTACTGTTGCCAGCAAATTTACTCAGCTGTTTCTAATTAGTGTTAATTTCATAAGTTGGCAAAACTACAAGATGAAACTCTTTACAGAATTCTAGTTTAAAGGCTTTCTGCATACTAGTGTATAATGCTCGGCCAAAGTTTTTTCTTTGAGAAAAAAAAAACCACTGTATCATTTTGATGCTTGAAGACAGAATAGACTGCATGGATTTGCTCTTAAAAAACAGCAACGGAGGGGTGAGCCTTTTCTCTAACCTGTCTCACTGATTGCATTGTATCATTTTCACGTTGTTCTCATTAGCAGCTAGCTTGGCTGTTGTTGACCGAATGACAGCCAGCTGGTGAAAAGTGCACCGCCGCAGCTGAAATTTAAAATATATCTTCTCAGCACATCATATCATAATTTCAAGCATATAATTTTTAAAACTCTTAAACAGGACCTCCAGTCCTCAAGCTGCTCCTCCTGTCAGTCTGTGAAGCTAACATTAGCTGAAGCAGCTATAGTGCGGAGATGTCAACAGGGCTTGTCTGCCAGATATGAAATGTTTTACACTGTCAGACATTTTTGAACATCAGTTTCTTATTATTACGATAGGTGGAAAATCTAGCTGTTATCAATAAATATGTGTGAATAAAAATTATGAACTAATTGGGTATTTTCTCCTATAGAAAACTAGCTAATGTAAGTTAAAGTAAAACTAGCCTAAAACTGCATTATTTTATCTGACTCCTGTCATGTACAAACTAGTACAAGTTTTTGATTATTAATAATAAAAAAAAAACTTCATTTTTAAGAAGTTCATTACCCAATAGGCTTGAAGTTGAATTTATAGAAAAAAACAGTCAGAAAAATCCAAGATGTTTTCCCCAAGTCATGAGGTCCTAAATGAGGGTTAATGGAATTTGATTTGTGATGCTCACAGCATTGAACAAGGATTTTTCATTTTATTTTATTTTTAAATCAACATCAACCACTGTTTTAAGATATAGACACCAAAGACCTCACTGTGAACTATACTTTTTATAGGGGTCATTTGTTTGGTAGAAAGCCATTTCAATGACTCATTAACAGAGACAGACAGACAAAACTATCTGCGTGGTTGCCACTGGAGGTTTATGAGAATATTTTTTATTTTTTGAAACTTGGGTGAGCCAGCCCTGTTACGCATTTGAGGCAATTTACAGTAAACCAAATCATATCTTCATTGACGTTGTTGAAGCGGTGGAGTGTAAAACAACAAAGCGTGTTCCGTGTGCGGTTTGGCAAAGAAGTGCAGCTGTAAAGGAGTTTGTGTCGGGGAGGAGAAGAGGGTTGGGGGGGAGGGGGGGCATCCTGTGAGACCAGCACAGGTGGTTGGGAGGGGGTTGGCGTAGTGGTGGGAGGGAATGGGGGAGACGTTGTGGGCGTGGAAGTGCAGTAATGTGCCCACTTCCTGCACCAAACCCCTGTGCTGCACTGTAAACCAGTAAGCTTACAACGAGATCAGCAGGATTTGTCGGCGGTGGCTCCTTGCCATTTAACAGCAGGCAGCCATAGGTGGAGATCCTGTCTGTGCACTCTAGTGGCCCACTGTGCCTCATACTTTTCCGTATGAAGTTTTTTTTTCTAATCATGGCACAGAAAAAGGAAAATAAATGCTACAGTAAGAAAAAGCTATGAATTGAAGGCATACAAACTAAGAGCGTGACGTTTACAGCAATGGTTTTTCCATTTGTTGCACACAAATATGGAACAGAAAACATGAAAGTCAACAGAATTTATTTGGTTTAATTCATGTATACTACCCTTCATGTGGAGAAATCTGTATATGGATACTGTTCAGCTAGGTTTCATCCTGTGATTTTAAGTGCATGACCCTATAAAAGTTCTCTCAGTGTGTGTTCACACCAGACATGTTTGGAGAAGTTCAGTCATACTCCAGAGAGTTCACTCCTGTATGTTTGTCTGGTTAGTCAGATGGGAATGATGCCATTTGAACTTTGGCGGCACCGAAGAAATCCACTAACTCCCTGTCCTCCTCTGTGTTAACGGCATTTGGGGTTGTTATTGATTTAAAGATATTTATTACTAATTGGTATGTGTTGTATTGTAGCTGAAAACCCCAGTCTTTCAGATTCAGCATTCAGATGCAGTTTTGATGTTGTCTTGTGTCCCATATGTGTAGGAATGAAAAGTCATGTCAAGAATGTCATGTCTCTGTGGGTCTATGCAGAGAAGGGTGTTATGGGTAACTGTAGGTCGTAGAGGCACGTAGGGGAGCTGACGCACAGTCCTCATAAATTCAGTCAAAGAGAAAAGTTGAAAAGAAAACAGGTCTAAACGTTCTGCTCAAAGTTGTTAATAAGAAATAGTCACACCAACAATTCTACAAACATGCACATAGTCAAATTTCAGAATAACATTTGTAAGTTTGTGTTCAACAGCTCTAGTTTGAAAGGCTTTATTCGTTTTGTCAACCACGAGGGCGCCAAGCTGCTTAGACTGAAAAGCAGTGCAGAGACAGCAACTTTGACCACAGTAAATGTGTCTCTTTTAGCTAACGGCACTCAACCATGTAGTTGACAGAAAAAGAATGCTAGTTTTATAAAATTAAAGTGATATCAGCTTTAATACATTGGTGCTGAACGTTGGCACTGTTTTGTCATGTTCTGCAGAATCACACACATAAACAAAAAGAACATTTTTATATACAGTATATGAAAGATGTATATCATAAATTATAAATGATGAGTACTAATATTGCAAATCACATCATTATATCCCTTGTTATAGGAGTGAGTAATGTAATCCAGAGTAACTAGAGGAAATGACCCTACAGCAGAGGGTTTTATGGCCATAAGAAGACGGATGTTGACATCTGATAGCCAGCAGTTACTCATTCTTGCAAAACCTCAAGTAATAAAAGGCGTTCTTAAGCAGTGGTACATCCAGAGAAGGTGAATTATAAACAAATCTATATATGTCTGTAAGCCCTGGTTAATCACAGGCAGAAAGTATGAACCTAAATGACCCAAATAAACTATAAAGGGAAGTAACAGTTCATGGTCAGTTCAGTGGGTGTCCACCTGCAGTGAGTAAGCAGACTCTTGTTGTGTACCTGCAGTGGTCACATGCTGTCCTGTGCAGTCCACAGACCAGACTGTGTCATTAAGGACAGATGGTGAAAGGTCAACGAGGCTAAGTTGTGGACGGTCCACTGTTGATATACTGAGTCACAAGATCTGCGTCAGCCAAGCGTGTCAAAACAACACAGCGTATCGCCTGTGAATCTGCTACCTGTGTGTGACTTTTGCACCAGTTACCCACAGGTTTTATGTTTCATTTTAAAGGTGAATGTTTAATAAGTATACTTTTTCCTCTGTTTCTGGAAATTACATCTTGGTTTCAGTGGTTAGACACCCCATCATAAAATGCCTCAGTCTTGATTGACTCCTTGGCAGGCTTTTTTGAAGCATTTGTACCCTTTTATCAGCATCTGTTTGAATGTGAGCGTCTGTTTAACTGTTTTTTCACTTGAAGGTGTGTGTTTTTTGCTACCTTAACATATGAGGCACTTTGTAAACACTTTTCCTGATGAGTAGAAAAAAATGTCATTATTTCTTCATTATTATTCTATCAATAAGAGCAGGTATTGTCGGCCAATCAGAGTCCAAGTTAGTTACAGTTTTGGTGGTAAGGACATTAGCCTTCAATCTCATTTAATAAATCCTTAACATTACTCCTGACCCATTTAGTGCTTTAGATAATTAGTTGATTAATCAATTAGTCAACTGACATCCAGTAAGAAGGCCACACATTTGCCAGCTGCCAGTGAATATCTCTGAGGTTTGGACTGCTGGTCAGACAAAACAATACATTTAAAGACCTGACTGAGGTAAACTGGACTTGTGGAAATTGTGATGTTTTTGAAATGGATATTTTTAATATTTTCTGTCTAAATGATTAATAGTTTAATCACAAAAATTTACACGATTAATAGATAATTGAAATTTGTCAGTCAATAGAGTCCAGCTGTGTTCACCTCTGTCTAGGGCTGTAGTCTCCTGGTCGACTGGTTGATTAGTTGATCGATATGCTCTCGTCTCATTGGTCGAATAATCTCCGTGTTACCTTCATAAGGAGAAAAGTGCTAGCCTTCCAGGATTAATCCATTATTTCCTGCGGCAGGAGGGACAGACTAATTACCTGTGAAAACGGGATGTATTCAAAACACCCGCGTTGTTTTCACTCACCCAACCTAATGGAGACTGCTGGGTCTAACTGTACTCAACGTTTACTGAGCGTTTACTGAATTTGCTAAACGTTTACTGAATCAGTGTTTCTGCTATAATTATCACAACAAGAATCCCTGCCAGGCCAAAAAATATTTTTAATGCCAAAAATAACACCAAATATCCATTCATTCGGAAATCAATAGCGTTCAGGAGTCTCTGTGCAGCGCTGTTCTGAAACGTGAGTCACCTTCTGTGTCGTTGCCTGGGAAACTATTGTAAGGTGCAACTCCGTTTAGGAATAGGACATTGCGTAATGTGTCTGTGTAGTGAGTGAGAAAGAGCAAACAACAGGAAAGCGACAGTGGATGCAAGGTGGAGCAGAGGAAAAGGGTAGCAGTAAGTTGTCAGCCTGTCAGTAAATGTACAGTACAGACTACAGTGTGTCACTTAATAAATGCTAAAAAGTCACATCTGTTGTTTCCCCAAATGCTGGAAAAGTGAAGGGGGTTAGCTCCAAGGTTAGCAACAATAGGTTAGTCTAACCTGAAGACACAAAACAGAGAACTAGAGAACAGAGAAATGTGTGGCTGCTGAGTTCACTGTGCATCTGATTAATTCTGCCAGGAAAGGATATAGGAATGTTCCTCCATCTTATCATATTCTCTTTACAATGTTTTATCAAAGCGTTAATATTTTCAGCGTTCTGTTGATTAAGATTTTGGTGCTGACACAAGACCATTTGTCAAGACAGAGGCTGTCAGTGTCTTATACAAAAGTTTAACCCAACCTAAAAAATTCAACCAAAAGCCAAATCTCTTTCAATTCCATGTGATCAAACTCTTTTTCAGCGTCAATAGATACAATAATTCCAGGAGTTAGACAATGATTGAGATAATGAATAATTGTCTTGTATTGTGATAGGACATTTAACCCTAAATCCAGTCTGATCTGCATTCACAATGTAACCAAATCCACTTATAAGCCAATACCTTGGATAGTATTTTTGTGTAGAGAAATGGGGCCTTCCAATAGATTAGCTTGGTCATCTGATAATTGTGGAATATTTACATTGTTTAAGAAGAGTCCTTCTTTGAGCTTATCTGAGTCAGTCTCTGAGCTATATAATTTCTCATGAAACCTTTTAAATTTATCATTAATCTGATGGTTATTCATTTGGCGTTGATTATTCTCATGTAACTGAATTAAAAGATTTTATGGCACTACAAAGATTATTTACATACATGGAGAACAGCAGTGGTCTTAGTATGGAACCCTGGGGCACACCTTTTGATACAGGGAGGAGGGCAGAGGAATACTCAGCATGTTAAATGTTGTCCAAGAACTTTGACTAAATAAAAGTACAAAATTGTTGAACTATAATTAAAATCAAGAACTATCTTGATTAAGTCTTGATAAGTCAACAAGATTACATATTTGATCAGACATTCAATGCTAGCTTTCAGTACTTGACGGTTTTAGATATTCAGTGCTACAGACACATGCTCAGTACTTTCACATACTCAGTACTATTTTGGGTTGTCTAAAGACAACCCAGAATAATTAGAGCATAGCCTCAGTTCTCTGGGATAAAGTGTTCTGCATGTTAAAAGTCCAGTTACAGAGGTTTTCCTATAAAAGGCAGAGAAGAAGAAAGATGGAGAAACAAAGGCAAACAGAGGGAGAGAGTTAGTGAGAGTAGAGATCAATAGTCCTGCTGCATGAAAGGCTGCAGGAGCCGGCCATTTAGATGGATTACAGTAGCGCTGCTTCCCTTTCATCTCACTCAGGGATTGTGTCTGGAGGGAAGGAAGCAAATTGGTTCTCATCATGCTTAGCAAGTGCTGCTCAGTCTGATTCTGATAGCGGAGTCTGTTTGAACACTGTGACGTGCTGTACAGTATATTCTTTCAGGATAATATACAAGAGGAACATTTAAGCCAATGATCACAGTCATTCCCTCCTCAAAGAGCACAGTGACAGACCAGAAACAGGCTAATCTATCTACTCTTTGCTCTGCAGCTCACTGTAACCATCATGATATCTGTGTTGTAAAGGTGCAGGTTCAGGTTCAGGTTGAGCTTTTTAATTGTTATCAGTTGACACCAGTGGCAGAATTAGATGAGAGGGGAAAAAAATGAGATTTCACAGCTGATTTGAATCTGAAAGTGAAAGATTTCTTTAACCACCAGCACAGAGAGAGAGACACTATTCTGGTAACTCCCGCCACATTACAATCAGGGCTTAATCATCTTAAACATACTATGGATTTAAACTTCTCTAATAGCTATGATGTGAATCTTTGGTTTGTCTGTACTGTAAAAAAAAAACCCAGCAGATTCAGTCTTCAGGACTAATTCCACTTGTTCCCAGAGAAACATGACAGGACGGGGCAGATAGCTGCACTCATACCAAGTTATCCTTCAAAAATTGAAAAATGACTTGAATTAGAAACAAGAGTTCATTTTCTCAGCAGCACACTGGTAGATTTTAATACTGTACATTATAAGAAAATACAGTTTTAAGACTGAAAACAGAAAAAAGATGTAATATATGTGGCTGCAGCGAATGATTAGTTTCTTTATTGATTCAACTATCCTTTACATTTTAAATTTTAAAATGAATTGAGCATTAAAGTTCATTCCTGACCTTGGAAGTCTTTTTTGTTAGTAATTATTTAGCCCATGAAATGTTCAAATGTTGAAAAATAATGACAAATGGCTGTTGTATATTCCCAGAATCCACACTGCTCCTTGAACTGCTAAATTTGTCCAACCAACAGAACAAAAACTCAAACTTATTCAATTTTCACTGACATCAAATAGAGAAAGCGTCTTCATTTCTAAAATTAAATTCTAAATATAATGTTGGTAATTCTACTGGATAAATGAATAATCAGTCATTATTAAATAGTTAAGGATCATTTGTGTGAAATCAGTTAACTCATATAGTTTTCTCATCACTATGGAGATTTTTATTTAGTTGAAGTTTATTTAAAAGCAAACTGTGCATTAATAATGAATATGAAAGTATTAGGTGAAGAATTTGTCACCATTGATACACTTGGGATTTGGAAATTTGTCAAAATAAATCTTAAATCAAGGACCACTCACTAGCATTTTTTAGAACTTTCTACAGCATTTCATGGTCTTCCTCAGGGGATGTATTTTGCTTAGTAGTTGATGCAGTTTGCACAACTGAGCATCTGTTGAGAACCAAGAGATGTGGTTAAAAGTTCTTAAAATCATGTTAATGAAAATGAACTCCTGTCACTCAAGCAACACGGGTGTTTCAGGTGCTTTTTAAAATGAAGGGCCATTTCCTTTCTACTGGGAGACTGATCTTCCTTTTCCTGCCATGTTTGTGATTCTGTACAGATTTCTGAAACAAGTAACATTTACAGAATTTACAGAAATAACTTGTCATTTTTTCGCTTGTTTTTAACAATTCAACAAGATTGAATGACTTATTTAACTTATTTTGAAATGTCAAAACTACTCTTTTAGTCACAAAGTCTTATAGGTATATGTTTCAGTAGTTTTCCTGTTAGAATGGATGAGTAATTGTGGATGATAGGAGGGTCTGTCTTCATGTTGCAGGGACGCCCTACCCCCGCACCAGCGACCTGCCAATCATCTATCTGACCTCGCATCTTTCTGACTGATAGTGATGTAGTCAGTGTGACTGTATGCTGCTCGTGGATAAATGATCACTAATCACAATCAGAAGATGAAGCACAAGTCTGTAAGTAGCACTACTACTATCTTACATACTCCACCGTCTGTTTCTATTTTTCAAAACATTATATTATGTTGACAGGAAGGCTGTTTTTTATTTTTTCCTGTTGTGGTTACACTGCGTGAAGCCGAGGCAAACATTTGTCACAGTCACAACACGCATAAACAAGAATTCGGTTGGTGTATTGTGTCTGATTCTTTACATTTGTTATTTACATTGATCTATATTTAATATGTGATTTATAATCCTAGCAGCAACAAGACTTGTTTATTTAACTATAAAAATATTAATAGTTTCCTTTCTGTTTTAACGTTCAAAGTAGCATGTTTTGGTCTAAAAGCAAACATGAGAAATTCAAAACAGATCATGCGAAGGCTCTGGAAGTCTGATAATGTCACTTGTGTGTTCTCAAACAACAGCAGAAACCACACTGTTCGAAACTAATAAATTCTTGACAAAGTGCGCATTTCCATTTATAACTAACTGTTGCAAAGGAAATAAAGCTTCCTTCTCTGACTTCCTTTGCAGGTGCTAGAATAGCGGCTGTAGTAGACTTAATATTGAATGATAATTAATCCAACTGTGACTTTCTGTCATTCCTATGCCGGTGTAAGTCTGTTAACAAGCCATTTAAAAAAACAAAACAACAAAAAAACGGCTAGATTTTCAACCATTTCTCTCTAATAGTGGATCCAGGCAAAAGATCCTATTGAACGTAACTTGTAAAAGTGGAAACCCTGAACTCTAAAGTGACATGTTGCTCACAAATCTCTTTATGGCAGCTATCACGTGTATTGCGTACGTATATAAAGTCAGAACTCTTATCCGTGCTTTACTTAATAGTCTACCAGCAGACACAAAGGCGTCCTTTGTCCTGGAGCTGTTAGTCTCATAGCCAGAGTTTGTGGCTTAGTGTAAGTAGTGGAGTTAAAGCGGCTGTAGTAGGAGTAGAAGTTGTCAGGGTGCTTAGCCCAGGCCACGTGGAGTGCTGGCATCTGTGTGTCACACCCTGAGACCAGCTCAACGTGGATACTTTTACTTTTGGCGGCTGTGGCATGCTGCTCTGGCCTTGTATGAGTCCGGGACCTGCCACTGCATCTTAAAGTCCAACTGATATGATCATTCATTTTTTGCTAAGAGATCAACACACATCTCTGCTTTTGTTTATTTTAATTACCAAAAAGCAGAAATGTAATTTTCATTGATTTTTCTGCAGTGACAGCAACATCCGTACTGGTGTTCTTCAGGTCGCTTGAATTTTCTTGTACTGACTGATGATGTTGGTACTTTGTTGCAATTTCTGTGTGGGAGGGCACTGATGATATTTTGTTACTGTATACGTATATACTCATACTTGCTTCAATGTCAGCAGGCCATTTTTAGCACGCTATTGTATAGGTTTGAACCAGATGGGGAGGGCGACAATACATCACCCATCAGCACTTTGTTATTCCACGAATCTGTGCTCCATAACACACAGTGTGCTGAGCTCACAGAAATACCTTTTGATGCTAACGCTAGCTAGCCCCCCCTCCTTTCTATAATGCATGAAGAACACAGTACTGAGTGTGCAGGAGCTGAAATAACATGAATGAAAAGTAGCATCCAGTGGGAATTAGCGCTAACGTTGGCAAGCTTGGTTTGTTAGCTCCCACTTTCTGAGTGTAATACAAACTTAACAACATTATGAGTCTTCCCAAATGTTGAATTTTGTAATTGGACAGATAGTGTTGCTAACAGTTGCTAACAACCATGCAGACTTGGTGAAAAAGAAGGAAAAACGCCTTGTCTCAACATTTGTAGGATATTCACTGTGATGTTCTTCAGCACACTACAGATGCTGTTTCCACAAATGTATCCAGAAATAGTTTTACTATGGGTCAATATGCATATATTGTAGCATAGTTAATATTTCCTTGCACAAAATTTGAGGATGATTGAAATTTCAGTGTGACTTGGACATGTTTGCAAGTTTGTATAGAAATTTTATTTTAGTCTCTTTACATTTGTCATTATTCTGCCTATAGTGGTGAAAGTAATACCTCAAACAGATGCCTAAGGAAAGCTAAAATACTGAATGACTTCCTGCTTCCTGTCCCTGCCCAGATTAATATTGAATCTTGTGTGGTTGTTCAAACAATGTCTGGCAAAAACAGGAGAACAGGGAGCCAAGCTGGACTGAGAAGTAATGAACTGAATTGTTAAATGAATATGCCGAAACAAAAAAAGGTTAATGTGATCCGAAGTTATTGTCCAGTCTGAGGCAGCAAATGTGTCAAAAAAGTGATAAATATCTAAAGGGTTTTCTTTGTCTCCAAGCAGCATTTGTGGCATATTTTTCTTTTATTTGTCAGGAAAAAATACATTTCCCTAGAATGCAATTCCCTTATTTTTGTTGTGGAGGACATTGTGCAACAGAAAACAGCTGAATGTTTTGAAATGTACTTAAAGGACTAGTGTGTAAGATTTAGTGGCATCTAGCGGAACTGACTTAGCAGAAATGTAATGTAATATTCATAAGTATGTTTTATCAGTGTATAATCACCTGAAAATAAGAATTGTTGTGTTTTTATGACCTTAGAATGAGCTCTTTATATCAAAATAGGGAGCAGGTCCCCTTCCACGGAGTCCTCCATGTTTCTACAGTAGCCCAGAATGGACAAACCAAATACTGGCTCCATAGAGGGCCTTTCGTGTTTTTCTCGAGTTTCGCAGCTACCATAGGTTCTCATAAATGCTTTGAAGGGGAGGGGGAGGGGTATTCAGTTGGTTGCAATCTGCAACCTCACTACAACCTCATAAGAAATCTTAAGAGATCTAGCAAAACATTCTTTTAAAAATGCTTTATGCATTTTTTCTAGGAAATGCATGTTGTCTCCAGTTGAAACAAATGTGAAAACATCCCAATACACTTGTCACACTTCATGTTTTCTTACATAAAATCAGGGGTTATAAGGGGTCCATGAACTGCTTGCCCTCTAATTCAGTCTGAGCTCCAGCAATGTGTGTTTTACAAAGCACATCATTCAAACATGGCCCATGTCTGTAAGTTTAAGTGCCATTGCTTGTTGCCTGGGTTTGTGTGAGGCCTCTCTGAAGTATCCGCGCTCGACTGTACGAGCCTGTCTGCCTGTCTGCTTCCCATGATGCACCTCCCCATCTCCAGCTTGGCGAATGCAGTGAAAGAGGCCATTGTTCCTGTCACTCTGAGGCATGTTGCATGCACTTATGACACAGAGTGGGAGAAATTATTCCCATTATACCACTGGAATGTCTTTGAATCAATCAATTCTGTATGAATAAGTACTGCTCTTTAGCAGACTTTGATATACAAAGTCCCTCAGTCACAAAAATGCTTGTTTACATGTTTGAAAGGAAGGGAAACAAAGTATTGTACTGAACAACAAGTAATTTAAAGAAGGAAAAATGCAGACTGTTTTCCCATCAAAAGCAACACCTTGTTTTATGCTAATTTCCTTTCTCATTCAGGCATTTTTCATTTTTAGACCACCTCCAGAGCCTGATTCAAATATCTGATCCGCTGAGTCGAGCGGTCTGTTAACACTTTGCAAGAAAACAAGTGGCTTTCAGGACTTCTCTCCCCCTAATTCCTTTCTTTTCTCGCTGAGCTTTGATTGATGTGCAGCAAACCACAGTTGGAAAAGCTTGCAGCTTCTCTCATGGATTTTTTCGGCATGATGTAATGTTTTGATGATCCTCAGTGTAGTATGCCATGTGCAGTGACATCAAAACAAAAGAAATATCCTCCCCCTGAAAAGGTGGACGTCTCTGTCTTCTCAGGCAGATCATTTATGCTCCACATACCATGAGACCCTTTGAATCCCCAAAACAGGACGTTCTTTGCTTTGACGTGCGTGAGAACATTTGATTCTCTCTGTTCTCAAGTTCCAGGCCACATAAAATCCTAATAGAAGTGAGGCTTCCTGATCCAATTTCTATGTCTACAAGTGGTGCAAAAAAAAGAAAAGCCTATCCTTTTCTGTTTGCAGCCCTAAGCTGAGTCGTAGGAGTCTTAGCCATGCTGATACTTGAGGTGTAATCCAAGAGCGCTATGCAGAGGTCATGAAACACTGCCCTAGCCGTCAGTGGTGAGTCTATTTTTAACCCTGCTGTATCACGTATCACCTCTTGCCATTTTGTTCTTTTGTTCAGCGAGGAGGGATATTTCGGGACACTCTCGGGTAGCCTGGGAGGTGAGGTGAGGCAGAACCTCTCCCCGACAATTGATCTTCCCTCTCCTTCATGTGTGTGTGTGAGGTGAGGCGAGGCCCACGCCTGCCACTGACCTATTGCAGGAGTTCAAAACGTGCTCTTCCTTTTCATTAGGCTGGGCGTCCTGCGCTGCTACCAAGCACTTTCACTACATGCGTATTTGTGGTTTCTGATAGGATCCAGATGCAGTCTGGATCACCCGTGCAGACCTCGTACGAGCTTCACATGGCCAACAGTAAAGGAATATTTAAAGGAGCCTTGCACCTGGGTCACTATAAACAAGGGATGGTCTGTGCATTTGTAGTATTATCAGTTCATTTGAGATCCACAGTGTCATGTGAGGGGGGTTTGGACAGTTAAAGGCTAGAGTATGCTTGAAACAAACTAGTTCATAGGTAAAAGTATTTACAGTCTCTCCTTTAGGGTGGTCATGGTATTGCATTTGGTTTTCCACATGAAAAATGACAGAGGTAGTTGTGTGAAGAAAGAAAAAAGAAAGTTTGAGAGAGATGCTCAAATCCTGCTTAATTTTGTTGGGAAATTGTCGGACACAGCTCCCCAATTGTGATGACCAAAAAATGTGGGGGGAAGTGGGTTTCAGGTACTGTTTGAACATCGATAAACACTTGTGCATTCAGCATTCTGATGTCTTAACTACTTATTCTCAGTCGTAATAGACTGATGGACATCATACATACATCACACATGCTTAAATCAGAGTGACTTCATCTTCAGTTACCAGTATCTCAGTTTCCCACCAGGGATTAAGACTTTCTCAATAATCAAGGTAATCTGTACATCCATGTTTACAAAGCAAACAGAGCATGATTTTTCATTGTGCAGATTTGACATAATGTAAACAAATACAGGTTAAAAAAAAAACAGGGCTCAGGTCAACAACTATGGACACAGACAGAAAACCCAAACAGTTTCAAACTGCATCATTGCAACACTTTTTTTTTTTATAAAGCATGTCTTAGAAAATGTATATTATCACCTTTATGCCAGTTTATGTCATTTAACTTATTCTGCAAATAACCATATACGGCACACCTGGCTAAGATATGTACTATAAGCCTATAACTGAAGGGTGTGAAAACCAAGCTAAAACACTCAAGGGTGCAAAGGTTTAAAGGGTGAAGGACACATAAAAAGTTGCCAAATGATATACCATTCAAACTGACAATTGGAAAGTGCCATTTGTTGATTCCAGAGGTCTAGTGAGTGATCAGGACAAGACTTAATCTCCGTCAGGGAAAAGCCCACAGGCTCGTCTGCTGCTGTATTTGTTTGAGTTGGGTTATGATCCTTCTATCCAGTCTGCTGCTTTGTTTTGCTCAGACTTTTTGCTATGAATGTGGCGGGGGAATGTGCGTGGGGCGGGGTGACAGAGGGGGGGGGAGAAGCGCAGGAATTCCCACTCACTTGGCTCATCTTGCATTTGCTCTACTCCTTCGCCGAATCCCGCCACCACACACGGAAAAGGGAATGTTTTGTTTGTGAAACACAGCGCTCTCGGGGCCGTGCACGCCATCGTTGTTTTCCAAGCATCAGGGAACCGGGAGACGCTGCACGATGTGGCGGCTCGGTTAGCGGGAGGAGCTGGGTTCATTTATCTGCCTGTCACGGGCCCCTTTTTGCTTTTATTTTTAGCCAAAATCCATCAGGCCTGACAAGCGGGGCAATTTGAGCCAAGTCGAGGGCAGCGCTCCAGGTCCCTTCCACAAAGTCAATCTTCTCCTCCCCTCTTGGGAAAAAGCTCCGGACAGCCCTGCTCCAGGCCCAGGGTTTTGTTGAGTCATGTGAGATCATGTACACAGAAACACAGGAGAGGTGGGGGCTGGAGATGGAGGGGGCTGCGGGGTAAATGAGGCGGGTGGGGTTGAGGCCAGGGGCAGCAGGGGAGCTAAAATCTGCTCACAGGCCAGCAGACAGCAGAACGAGCTGGTGCTAGCCTTGTATAAGGTAATGTCTAGCAAGCATGTTGGGGTGGGACATGTGCACAGATTTATTTTAATACACTGGTGGTCTTGCCAGTGGGGGGAGGGATGTCGAGCCTGCCAACTCGTCCCACAACCACTGTCACACAAGACGGGATTTTTTTAGTAGACAAACACTGAAAAAAGGTAAGTTTCAGTCCGAGTTTGACCTTTTAATCTGCATGATCAGACTGGACTGTTTCACATCCATTGAATGATGTTTGCACTCGTTTTCATCATCCTGTCTTCATGCAGTTGGACTAGCTCCTCTGACGGATATGTGTTTTGAGTTCATTGCCCTGTAGGGAGGTCTGGATTTGGCATGTCAGACTGGTATTTAGCATTGCAGTGATACAGTATGAGTAGTCGCCTTAAGGTAGACATGCTGCACAAAGGCAGGAGTCTGCTGTAGCTTGATACCTGAATGGATATGTGAAGTCACAATTAAGCCATCAATTCGCTTATGTGACTTGGTGTTAGATGTTTGTTTAAAAGGCTTAATATCAACTTTAGAAGACAAAGGATTTCAATCTCTTACCCAGCGAATTAGACACTGTTAGGGCTGCAACTAATGAATCATTTCATAATCGAAAAAAAAGATTATTGATAAAAAAATAGATGAGAGTTTTCAGAACCAAATGTGATTTGAGAAGCTGGAACCTGCATTTTTGTTTGATAAATAACTTTTTCATAAATTACAGTTGAGAGCAAAATATCACTCTTGACCTTGAAAATAGAAGTTTGACAAATAATCTTGACCCAAGGTCCAATTACAAGCTTTCAGCTGCATCTCACAGTCTTCATCAGTGGATGGAGTTTGCTCAGAAGATGATGCTCAGATGGGATGCAGTTGAAAACTCTGGAAAAAAACTTTTTTGAAAACAAAAGTAGTTGGATATTTTCTGTGGATCGACCAATCAACGATAAACTTATAATTTCAGATATTCATTCACCGCCATATATTGTAATTAAACCATTGCATTACAAATACTACAAAATCTATATTAAAGCTGTACTGTAATACACCTAATGACAAATAGTAGGAACTACTCAGTTTTCGTGTGAATTAAAAATGAGTCCCAGATCAATCCCAACTTTACCTGAAAGCATTTCTGCAATATTCACATAGTTTTAGGGTTTGGGTTGATGCACACTGAAATGTTGGCTCAGCCTTCACTTCTAACTTACAGCTCTCAGCATCAGCATAGGGAAAAGCATGGTTTTATAGCACCAGTGACTATCATTTTTTTGATTTTGCCAACATAACTGGTGTGGCTCTAAACAGTGGCGGTCAACAAACATCTTTTGGACCAATTACCATGAAATTTGGTACACATATGTTCACCACAGGATAAATGACATTTGGTTATCCCCTCACTTTCATCCAGTGTCATCATCAGATCAAAATTTTTCATTTGTCCAATACTTGGTATATGACTGCACTGTGTTAGTGGTGATTGGCGATTGTTAGCATGCTATCATGCTAAAGTAAAATGGCAATAATGGTAAACATGGTAAACATCACCTGCTAAACATCAACATGTTTGCATGCTAATGATAGTATCCTCAAGATGATACTAGTATCACCCCAAGAAGAGAAAATTAATTTCTATCCTACATTATCTTGATCCCTCAACAGCAGTATGAGCTTTGTAGGATCAAGCACCAGCTTTTTTAAAGGCCAGATATTTTCCATTGTGGAATTAAACTGTTTAGAGGACATTCAGTGGGTTAATAATTTTTATAGCCCATAAAAAGCGGCAACACTCTCACAGGACATAAATCAGCACAGTCTGCCTTCGCTTGGTCTTCTTAAGCTTGTTGGAAACAAGGCTGTACACTGCAGTGGCAACCTTCTCCACCCCACCTTGAGCGATGAAGGTCACACAAGAGGAGAGTTAATGACCAAGCACACAGGGCAACTTTAATGAGCCCTGCACAAGTGTTATTTAGATTCCATTATAGGCTGCCTTCCCACTCCTGTTAGAGCTGTCAAGAGGCTGTATATCCTCCGTCTGTGCAAGTGTGACTTTTGACTCTGCTATGTATGTTCATGGGGGGATGGGAGTAGATGCTCCATACGAAGATTTATATAAAAACACTGTTTAAAGGGGGAGAAATTATACAACATAGCTCCAGTGTGCTGTGTGTGCCAGTTAAAGTTGTTTGTATGTATGTGTATGTGTCAGATAAAACTGAGTTACTGTGCGATCCTTAAAGCTGCATATATTGGTGTCTGGCTCCATTTAGCAGTGAATGGTAACTGTTTGACAGCATGCTCATGTTTACTAGCTGGTCTTTGATGCCAAAGCAAACTTGGTGTGAAAACAGGCAAAAGATCAAATATAGGTGAGTCCAGCTTTCTCAGACGTAATCAATCTCTTTTATATGATCACTTATTCAGTTCAGTGTCTGTTAGAGAGCTTCACCTCTGTCTCTGTCTCTTTATATAGGGATGCATCAGTTACTTTCATCATTGTTTAATATGTCAGTTACTTTTTCGATTGAAAGCAGCAAATCCTTACTTCTTTTTGGTCATTTATTTCAATAATTGAAATTTGTTGATTAATTTTCCATGGCCTAACAACGAATCACTGAATTGTTCCAACACAGAGTTTTGACCTTACTAAGGGTAAAGCTCCTGAAAAGCTGGATCCTACACTCTCTATAATACAACTCAATAATGTCTTTCATTTAGACTCTGTATTTAAAACTGCAAAATTTTGCAGCAACTTCGGTGAACTTTGACATGGAAATTTGTGCTGTTGACCAATAGCAAACTGTCTAGACAGTGCTGACCTTTGAGGGAATGGAGAGCCAGTCCAAAACAAAGGACGCTATCATAGCCTATTAGCTATGCTGCACCAACCGCTTTTATATAACTCAGCTATATCAGAGAATAAACTGCTCTACAAAAGACACTTTTTGCACACAGTTAGGAATCTGACACAGATGGTACAAATGCTTCTCTGAATAAACTGTGCAAACTTATTATCTGATTAACAACCAAGGGCTACTGTGACTAGCTGCTAGCATGTTCCCAGCCAGCTAGTGTGTTAGTGGTTAGCTCTCTATCTACTGTTATATAATAATTGCTCATCAAATAACTCTGCAAGTAGTCACTACTACACCCAGATCCTAGCACCTCCTTTTTTGGGAGGGCAGGCATGTTTGCTACCCCAGTTTATAATGCATGTTTTCTGTTATTCATTTTAAGTCTCAAACACATAATCCTGATGACATTGCTATTACATCATCAAGGGTAATTTTCTCAGAACAACAGAAGACATTATAGGTGAGGAACTTGCTCTAACAATGGCCTTTCTTCAAAGACAGCATTCTTATTCTATCTATATTTTGCCTGCAGTACGTGTGACTTTGTTCCAGTGGTTGATGTCTCATTTTAGAGGCAAACCCTCAAGTTTACAGACATTGTCCAAGCTATGACTGTTATTGATTGCAACTTTGTAGCATAGTCTTTGTTGCTTGAGACAAGGGGTCCATAAGTCGTATGTCACCCCCAGTTGTCACCACTGTTTACAGAGCCTTCTACCAAGGACGGGTGTCGTGGGTGTCGTTGCTATGCCTGTGGTTAGTATGGCACTCCTAGCTCACCCATGTTGCCCTCTTTCAGCGTGACATCACACACTTGCGAGGCAGCTATCAGACTCCAGCTATGTGGCTTTACTCAAAGAATGGAATTCTTTCCTTCCCTTTGTTATTCCACTGGGTTGTAGATTGTTGAGTTTAACATTAATTAACTATGAAAAATTCAATATTGCTCCAAGGATTATTGATGTTAAGGCTTCATAAATAGCTCATAGAGTCAGTAGTGTGCTGCATTGAATCAATAATGTAAAATTCCCAATTATTTTACTCATGCTAAAATCGAGATGACCCTTCCAAAGGCATGTGGGTCTCAAGACTTGTGGATTGTGTTAAGGATGTTGTTTTCTTCTTAACTATTGATGCATGCAAATTCCTACTGTGTTGTCAAGACTATAGGCTGAAAGGATGCCTCTGGAATAAAAAAGCCTTAGGAAGTTTGGGGCTGTAGCCATGAACCATGGGAACAGCAGAGATGGAAACGGAACGCGGACAAAAGCAGATTTTCTTTTCTATAAATTGGAGTTTACTTACCTTCTGACACAGAACGGAAAAAGGAGCCCGTTGAAAAATGTTCCGTAACGTGGTGGAAGTTGGGGTCATTGTTCTGCCGGTTCATTTCTGTACCGCAGCTCTGGATCCGAGGACCCATCACCATGGCAACCATTATGTGGGGCAATTGGCGGTGGAGCACTTTAGAAATCTCCTTGGAATATATTAGTAGCTGCAAAGGCCCCACTCTCCTCACCTTCAACCTCTCGCCATTGTCTCGGAGCTAGTTTACTTCAGGCGCTGTTCTCAGGATTTCAGGCCTTGGCTCAGGAATGTTCGACCTATAGCCCGTCTCCATGCAGGGACGTAAAAACAACCCAGCCGCTGTCGGCTGAGGTTTGAAATCTCAAATAAACAGGCTGAAATCCACAAACCTACCAGCAGTGAAGGTCCGCTGCTTCCGAACTCTCACCGTCTATTTCTATACGGAAGAAATCTAATTAAAAAGATTCATTTCATTGACTCATAAAGGCCGTAGCAGTGCAGAACTTCAATTTCGATTTTCATCAGAGAAATGAAATGATTTGCGCTTCTGAGCTAAATAACCACACACTGTTTTTCCTGATGTGGCAAAAACCCAAATAAGATGAAGACTTCATTCGCAGCAGATGTGCTGAGACTCAAATTTCACTGTGAAAGAGCCGCTGATTCAGAATGCCCACTGAATTGTCAAGCTGTTTTTGTGTGTGTGTGGTCATTAACTGGGCCCTACCTACTAAACAAAATGTGGAATGCTCTTAATATGCAGTGTGTTCTTTTTTTCCTCTTTCTGTGCAATATTACGTTTTTGCCCTTCACAGACATTTCCCTCTGGTATTTTGTCGGCAGTATAGGTTCTCAAACCT
Organism: Thunnus thynnus; assembly: GCF_963924715.1. Classification (NCBI taxonomy): domain Eukaryota; kingdom Metazoa; phylum Chordata; class Actinopteri; order Scombriformes; family Scombridae; genus Thunnus; species Thunnus thynnus. Next base: position 28,198,406 of record NC_089534.1, read on the forward strand.
GAAACACTCAGCAATCTTGTGGACTATCACCTGGGATCGCTCAAAGGCATTCAGTGTAATACCACTTTTCCTTTTTAGATAAAAAAAACCAGTGCCGATTTCTGTGTTACGGCCCGACATGGCACATTATTGTGGAGGAAAACAAGCTTCCTAAAGATCTGCTAACCCATCTGGCTGAGGTGATTAGCAAAAGCCGAGGCAGATGGTGCCATGGCCAGACTCTGCATTGCTTCAGGGGTGTATTAATCTGCATATACAACTGACAGCCATGTTTGGCTGTGAAAAATATTTTTGTGTGTTACATGACTGAGTGTGAAAGTCAGTCTTTTCAAGCAGTGTGTGAGGTTTCTGGTGGAACTGGCTCATTTACCGTGGCGAGCCGTTTGACTGGGACCCTCAGGATGTTTTTGTTAGGGGACGACGGGCGGGTGGGGGTGTGTGTGTGTGTGTGTGTGTGTGTGTGTGTGTGTGTGTGTGTGTGTGTGTGTGGGTATGTGGACCTTCCACTCTTCATCTGCAGCAAACACGCTAAAGAGTGAATGAGCCACGCAGCAGCCAGCCCCCCCCCGCCACCCCCCCTTCACTGCTGGCAGCGGGGTTTGGAAATGTTGACACACGAAGCGCAGAGCAGCCCCAGAAACCCCAGGAATCCCCCCGAGAAGACGCTGGGCGGGAGGGTGAGGTGGAGCCTTGGAATGCACTCGGAGGAGTCAGTCACTTATTTACTAGCTGAACTCAGTGAACCCTGCCTGAGTCAGCCACTTCCACCACGGCCAGTCTGTCCCACCTCTCCCTCCCACTTTCCTCTCTGTTTTGTTCTTTAACCTACCCTAATGCTCCTCATTTGCTCTCCCCTCCCCTCCCATCTCCTTATTGACAGACACTCGGTTTCTTGACCGCTGATTGGCTGACATCTTTGCCCATTCCCCAAGCAAACTAATCCAACCCCCAGCTGACCCCTCTCACCCTGTTGCTCACCCTCAAGCTGCAAACGTTGAGGTCATAAGCTCATGATGAGATAATAAAACAAATGTAAGGAATGTGAGTCAAGCTGGGTGCTCAGTCAGGGTACAGGAAGTACCACACACGTTTTTGTTTCTATGATAAACACTTAGTTTGTGGAGCGAATGTGACCCGACTCTTCCTCCAAGCCCACTTCCAACAGGTTAATCTGCTGGTTGACCTCGTCCCATATTCTGAACTGGGAGGGGTTTAAGCTGAATGGTTTTAATGAATCTAGGCAAACTTAACAATACATAATAAACACATCTTCTCCTGCATCTCAGCGCTTACCCTTAAAAGCCTGTTTTGTGAATACTTCAAATGTGCAGGCAACTTTACCTGCCATACTCATGTTTGAATGGAAAGCCAACATGAAACTGGGAACCCAGGGTCTGATTCAGGAGCCACACAACCTTACTCAACTGTATGTGTAGCTCACTACATTTGTCTAAACAGGGATACAGTACAGTAGGAGCATGTTTCACTTTTTCAGAAAGACCAATGAAAGAAATGCTGAATGAAAGATGTTTCATTCATTTTTGCCTCTTGCAATGCAGGCAAATAAAATTAAAAAAAAACACTCAGAAAACCCCATTAATCAAAGACCATCAGTATCATTCCCTACATTTAAATATTAAGTATAAATATCCAGCAAACAGTGAGCAAACAGACATGAGATGTGAGTTGCATCCTAATGTCTTGTCAGTTTTAACAATGCTTAGGCACTGTCAGACTGTGAGAAATAGACAGAAGAAGTCTTTATTCAAACTAATAAATTATGGAGTAGACTAGAAAATGTGTTTGGGTATACAGCAGTAGTAAGCTGCTGGTCAATAATTAAGACTCATCATTTAAAATCCATCCAAGCATCACTGTTCTCCATGTTTAAATAAAGCCATTACAGAACATTTACGTAACGGACACCTAGTGTCACAATCACAGAGACAGATGAAGCCAGCCAATATGATATGCAGATTCTATGTAATATGTAAATGGAGGCAGGATGTGGAGAAAGTCAGACACTCCTCAGCCGCAGAGGGGCATTATGAGAGCAGGCCTAATGATTAATAGCCGTCTCAGTCTTTCTCTCTGACCACTGATCTGATGAGAGAACAATAATCTATGACTCTGCGGGAATCCAGCACTGTCTTGTCAGTGATACTCTCTGCATGTCAATTACTCTCACTGGGGAAATGTCAATGGGCTTCATCTGAATGCGGCGCAGCGGATGCTGGAGCTCTGCTCAAAAAGCGACAGAAAAACAAGTCATTTATTCTTGTATTGAAAGATCAAATTAATTTTTTTAATATTTTATGAAAACAGAAAAATTAAAAGCATTCTTTTTTAGTTCTTCTGATGCTTTGTGCGTGTGTGTGTGTGTGTGTGTGTGTGTGTGTGAGAGAGGAACAAGCTGTTCCCATGTCAGCAGCAGCCAGCGTAGATGTGTTCAGCAGGGTGCTGCTCCCGCTCACTTTATCACCTTCATCTGGCTGCTGGACTGATCCGTGTCACCGGCTGACACATTATAGCAGCAGCTTCTGTTTGGTTACATGTGCTCTGTCTGTGCTGAGGAGACTGTGTTTGTCTAGTAGCAGGATAGCTCAAGAAACAAGAAACAGATTTCAATGAAATTTAGTTAAAAACATGGGCCAAGATCCAAATGCACTAATTTCTCATTAGCGTCTGACTTGAATCAAACAAATGCATCATCTCTGTCTCATCGCTATATTCTAACGCAGATCCAGATGGAGGCTGAAATATTTGAAGCTTTTTCTTTTATTGAAGTAGCAGATTGCGCAGCCTAGGGTAGCACGGTGGTACAGTGGTTAGCACTGTTGCCTTACAACAAGAGGGTTCTGGCTTTGAAGTCAACAGCCAGCTGGGGCCCACAGACCAAAAACATGCAGGTTAGGTTAATTGGTGACTCTTATTGCCCTTAAGTGTGAGTATGAATGCTCTCTATACTATATGTATGTGTACCCTGCCTTTCACCCAATGTCATCTGAAATTGGCTCCAGCTCCAGCGCGACCCTCTAGAGGGTAAGCGGTTAAAAAAATGGATGGATGGATGGATGGATGGATGGATGGATGGATGGATAGATGGATGGTTGGATGGATGGATGGATGGATGGATGGATGGATAGATGGATGGATGGATAGATGGATGGATGGATGGATGGATGGATGGATGGATGGATGGATTGTGCAGTGTAGTGCAGTCTTGGTAGGGGTGTGCGCTCTCAGATCTATACCCAGCTTGTGTAATGTGCAGTTTTGCCCTGGTCATTGACCCAAAAGGAGTTAAATATGATGTGTTTTGGTCTGAAGTGCTTTGAGTTTATCTTTTCATGTTGTTGTAGCTGATGTTTTATTGATCTTTTATTCTTCATATGCTATCAGTTGTTAGCGTGCTATATTTTTGTTATCAATATCACCTATTTTATTAATAAAATTGTCTAAGTAATGTAAAAAAGATTGAAAAATGCCAACAATAAGTTTCCAGAGCTCAAAGTCAAGCTGCTTATTCTGTTAATTCTAATTCTATTTTCTTTTTGATGTGAAACAGAGAGAACCAGGAAAGCCTCACATTTGAGAGTCAGCATAGATTTCATAGTTTTACTTGATAAATGACTTAAACAATTATTTAATTATATTATCAAAATCAAAAGGGACTAATTGATAAATCCACTAATTGTTTTAATTAGTTTGCATTGCCTTTTTATTGTTAAGCAGATTGAGTCTGAGCTATTAGTAGTCATTACAGGAAATGAATATCTCTTGGAACCACAATAGTATTAAATAAGTGCTTTGGTCTTGAATATGCAGCAGATTTTTTGCATCTCCACTGAGATAAATATTGAGAAACCCTGCAGCAACATAATGTTTGAGTTGAGTGAGTTTATTGCTGCGGTGTTTTTCCTCAGAGATCACCTGTAAGTCAAACAGTGTGATCTGTGTTGTCATTGCAGTTTCTGTTTTGCGGGTGGAACTCTTCTCTGTGTCTGTTCAGTCATGGTGGCTCGTAGTAACTGCCCTGTTCTTTGTCTATATTGAAACTGCTGTTGCCTGTGGTATTATAAAAAGGCATCACTTCCTGTGCACCAGAGTTTGTTTTTTTTTTCTTATGTCAAACCAACTCGACTCTAGGTGTTACAAAGAGAATGCGTAAGAGAGGCTTTGCTGAACTGGATGTACTGTACTTACATCTTTATTATATCAGTTGATAGTAGAGAGAACAAAACAATTACTTATGAAAATGAAGTTGTTAGTTTAATAGTGCAGTCGTGAGCAGGTGTGTCCAGGTTTAGTACTGCGTGTGTGTGTGTCTCAGCCAGGTGTTAAATGCTGCACAGAGACAGGCTGTGACGTCACTAAACTCACCTCGTAAAGGCAATGTATCAGTCAAAACAAGCTGACAGAGCTGAACCTCAGTGCCAGGGGCTGACGGGAAAGATGTGCTAGTTTTCACTAAGCTAACAAATCTCTCATTGATCTTTTTTTTTTATCTCTTCTTTATTAGCTAAGAGTAATGTAGAAAACATTCAGGTAATGTTAGGAAATGAGACTGCTTAAAATGACAAATGCCACCAGCAGCAGATTATGCTTTAGCTAATTATTGGCTGTAATTTTTCAACTTTATTCTCATAGTTGCATCCATTTTAACTTTGGGAAGATAACTGTTTAGATTCAATAAGGGATTGAAAGGATTTGCACTGAATACGCAGATTTGATCCTGGATTTGAATGGGATGAATCACTATCAACCTTAACCCTTGTCTTTATTATTATTACCTATCTAGCTTCACATTTCTAAAAGGCAGATGATGGGAAGTCAGCTGTGCTCTGAAACTGAGGTAAAGCCAATTCCTATATTTTATATCATCATTACTGAGCCTCTGGGAGAACTCCAAACTTTGCTTCCGTTCTGATATAATGCTACTTTTTGTGGCTGCACTAGATCTTGCACAGTATTTCACTATTAGTACTTCACCATATTTCCCTTCAATGACATTTGACCTCAGTCTGTGTGTTTTTGCCCGTGGGGTAAGGAGCAGCTAGAAAACACCTAACACACCCCTAAAACCTTCTACCGAGCCTTCTTTCCAAACCAAGCAAGAGAGTGAGCGAGTGCACCTTTTTTGTACTTTTTTGTTTTGACTCTCCACATCTCAGCAGAAAGTAGGTCACAGGCTGACCGAGGTAAAGTATGAGGCAGCAGTTTGCTGGCCGGCCAGATTGTGTCTCCAGGAAGTTTAATGCAGAGGAGACGTTAAACACACAAGTTCCTGTTTGACATCTGTTTCCAGCGGGCCTCGCAGGCCGGCCTTCCCCCCCTGCCACTCACACTCAGAGGCCTTGTTCACCTAGCTGCTCGATCAGCCAGGTTTGTCAGTTTAACTGCTCTGTGACCCCTTCCTCCCCTCCCTTCCTAGAAACCAGAAAAATTCTGATGACGTGCCTATCGTTGACTCCGTGCCCAGAATAACGAAATCTTGAGAGATAAAATCAGGAAAGACAGGTTCTTACGCAGGCAGCTACTCTGCTAGACTGCAGACCCTCAGGGCTGTGAATAATTAACCAGGTGTATATTTAAGAAGACAAGGCAACACAGTGTGTGTGTGTGGGGGAGCACATCTGCTTGATGTGAATGATCACATCCTGCCATTTTACGCTCAGAAGTCCTCAAATTGCAGCTCAAATGAAGGCATGAGAGAGAGTAAACTGGTGAAGGAATTCTCCAAGTGAGCATTCAACGTGACAGCTACAGTATACTGGTACACTTTGGGGTTTGTTGTTTTCCTCAGGCTGCTCTGAGATGGCTCGTATTTGTTTTTCCATCATCAATAAACCGTTTGTAAACCTCCGCTGTCCGTCCACCGGGCTTCCCTTCCGCACACATATGAGCACGGACACACGAGGGTATATTTTTAGCCGCGGGGAGATACTGTGACCCGCCAGACATCAGAGGACCAATTATCCTCCTACTACACCTTGCTTCACGTGAAACCCTAGATAAGGCAAGTCGGAGTGAGACAGCAACTGATGTCAGAGGCGAGGCTGAAAGGCAACACGAGCGAGTGACAAGAGTCCAGGCAGAGTTCCAGAAGAGCGCTGGATGAGCCAGGGCAGAGTGTTCTTGTGTGACACGGTGAAAGGTGTCACTGCTGCTCCCACCTGGACTCTGTGCTGCAGACTCATGTGGATAGAGAGCTGTGGCTCCGAGAGCTGGTCAACAACAACACACAGCTTCATTTTACACTGCAGAAATATCAACAAGTCCAGATGGAGCTGATTTGAATGACTTTATATGCTTTTGGGTAGTTTTCTGCAGCCTATAACACTGCATCATATTTATGTGCTTGTTGCAGGATTTTAAAATCTTCATTTAAAAGGTAACTATTACTGTTAAATAACTGTTGTGGAGAAGAATTGAGCAGCAAAAAGTGTAAATACTCAAATAAAGTACAAATAGCTCAGAATTAAACTTAAGTGCACTACTCAGTAAGTGTAATTAGCTACTTTTCACTACTACTTGTATAGATGATTAACTAGATTGAAGTGTCTATTGCAAAATCCAATGCATTAACAACTTAAATGCAAATTCAGACAAATTAAGATATTTCATCACATTGATGCAACAACCCTTTAAATCCAATACTGCCATAATATGGCATATTGATTTGGCAGCACTAGTGCAATGATATCAAAGGTACAGATACATTAAAACCAGTAAAATCTGCTCTGAGGTCTTCTCTCAGTATGTGTTATTATATTATTATTCACTTGTGAGTAATAATGGTCTGTCACTTGTTTTGAGGAGGATAAAATCTTAATGTATAATTCAGGTTTATTACAATTTGGGTCTTATTTTTGTAGTTTTGATCATCTTTTCTATATAACATTGTACTTTTCAGTTTCTTAGATCTGAGAATATAGTGATATGGTTTCAAAAATCTGGCTAAAGTGTTTACAAACTCTCTGATTATCTGACCGCTCATGTTTCATGTGGTCCCTGACTTCTTGTAGCAGTGTGACTGTGCTTCTAAGTGCAGCGATTCATTTGGTGGCCAAACCTATGAAAACAAGAGCCAAGAAAAAATAAACTGGCATTATTATTTTAGATTGAATCTGATTTTCAAAGCAGCGCAGCATGGAGTCTTCTAATATATCAACAGATGCATTTCACTAAGTGCTATACGGTTACATATCATGCATTAGATCAAAACAGTTCTGCCCACTTTCCTCACCAGTGGAGGCAGATATCCTGCAGTCAGGGATGTGATACCGTCTGATTTTATGAATACGTTAAAACCCCTGTACATTTTTCCTGTGTGGAAACAATGATGGTTAGTAGGCGCAGCCTACATTTCCACTGATTTTTTTTGAGTTAAAGCGTTATAGTGGGTGATTCAGATTTTCCACTTACTGTAAAGCTCCTGGCAGCTGAGAGTTTTCTGTGAGTAATTTGTTAGCTCTTAGCATGATGTGACAGCATCTTCAAAGTTTTTCTGTGTTAGGTTACATCTCTGTAACAACTCATCATCACGTCTGACACAAGTTGAGTCAATAATGATGCTGTCATAAAGAAACATACTGCACATCTATATGCTAGCTGAGTAGTTTACTCTTCTTTCAGTAAATGACGAGAATGCAAAGTGAAAGCAGCTGCTTTATGAGCACTGTCCTGGCTGGCTCAAAAACCATGACAAATAACCGGAGGTCACACAAGAAGTTAAAGCAAAACACCAACTAAAACTTATTTGAAACAACTAAAAGTCCCAAAATGCTATGAGGTGTGGCAGTCAGTAAGTCAGTAGCGTGTATGCATGAATGATGAAATAGTGAGTGTTGCATGGTAAAAGGAAAAACAAAGACAAGGATGTGGAGCGTACAGCGTAGGGAGCAGAGTTCCCCCTTTCTCTCCCTCATGGAATAAGTGGGGTGTGCTCTTAAAGTACTGAGAAGACAGGGCCCAGGTGTCCCAATAAACAATGACCACACCTACTGGGCATCTGCATCACAAAAGACAAAGACAAACAACCAGTCCAACAGCCAAAAGAGGCGGGGTCATCACAGCACCAAACTATGTCTTCTTAATGATTGCTTTGCTGCAAAGCCAATTTAGTTACAAGGGATGAAAAGCTTCTGCTTGTTCTGTGTGATTCTGCAGTTCAGGACTTAAGAATCTCAGCAGCTTTGACGCAGCGCTGATCGATAAACCATGAACGGAGGGTGCAAGAGATTCATCAGGAAAAGCTGGAAAAAACAGATGGGCTTCTCGGTTTCTCTCAGAGTATGTGGGAGTCAGTGGGATGAGACTGGGAAAGAGAGAAGAGAAAAAAGGGCTGTTTGTTGTTGCTCCGCAGCGCTCCAGGCTGAGATCAGACTAATCAATAGCAGGGATAATGTGGAGATGAGTAGTATGACATCAATATTAGGCGCAGAGTCCCAGAAACACCATTGTGCTGCTCCCCCCCACCTGCCTTGTGCTGAGTAAACAGTGGCTCCCCAGAGAGAAAGGAACTCATTGATGTGTCCCTCCAGCCTCCTGCCTCTGTGCATTGTTTGGCCTCCCATACACAGCCACCTCATCAACAGGGGGGACCCTACCTGCTGGCCAACAGAGGATGAGGAGACTCGGTCAATCGATGGTTAAATACGACGACGTCTCGGTGGTTTGCCACATTGATGGACTCCCCCAAACCCCCAACCCCCCTCCCATCCGTGACTCTCGCGCCCGGCGTTTTTATTGGATTGTGAAATAAATCACTGAGGTTCTGTTGGGATGACTCATGTGGGCGATTGAGTGGTCTTCTTTGTAGCAGGTTAAGGTTTCACTGACGCCTGATGATTTTACAACAGCTTTCATTTGCCCAGTGGGAAAGTGTGAGAGAGTTTAGTTACCAAATAAGATATCCTGAATTTGATTAAATCAATAATATCTTTCCTTACAGCTGACTCACTTATTAAATGGATATGCAGTCCTGTAGCTTTTTAGCCACACCAGTAGCAAGGCTCCTAGGATGGCATTATCAGTGTGTGCGTCCACCAACAACTATTGGATGGATTGTCATGAAATTTGGTAATCACTTGCAGGTCAAAGTTGTCATTTATCCAGTAAAATATCTACACATCTATAAGAGGGATTGGCATGAAATTTGGCACTAATATATATTGATTCCAAAGGATGAATCCTAATGACTCTGGTGATCACCTGACTTTTTGCACCACCATCAGGTTGACAGTTTTTGCTTTGAGTGAAAAATCTCAACAACTGTTTGATGGATTACTGTGAAATTCTGTACTCATGTTCAATCATGTTCCTTTCAAGACAAGTTGTAATAACTTTGGTGATCCTCTGACTTTTCCAGCACCATCATCAGGACAGAATTTTAATTTGTCCAATACTTTGACTCCCATCAGCCTTAACTGTACTTTGTGTTCAGTGCTAATAAGCAGCATGCTTACACGCTAAACTTAGATGGTGAACATGGTAAACGTTATACCTGCTACATGAGCATGTTAGCATTGTCATTGTGAGCATGTTAGCATGCTAACATTAGCATTTAGCTCAGTATGGCTAAGTACAGGCTCACAGAGCCGCTAACAGGGCTGTAGACTTTTAGTCTTTTTGTACTTATTGTACACTTGTTGTATTGATATGAAACAACTCTTAAACGACAAAATAACTCTTAATGTTGCAAGGTTTATAAAGGATTTTAATGGAAATATTTCTGCCAAATACTGAGAGTAGAAAGACCAGATGAGATATCCTGCAGCAGACCTAAAAAGACCCAAACATCTGGCTTTACTGTAAGAGCAGAGAAAAATAAAAGATTCCAGCCATGCATTTTGGTGTTTAGTTTGGATAACTTAAAGAATATCTGCTGTGCAGAGATCTGTCTTTTCAAATGGGTGCCATGAAATTCCTGATTCTATACGAGGCTCTTTTTGTTTTTCCATGTTATTATTTCTCCCTGCAGTCATCGATGGGTAAGTAGCCTGACCAAGTTGGCTCTGCTTCAAACAGTGGAGCTCTTCCAGGAGCTGCCCAGCAGTTTGATGAATGGGTGCAATCCCCCCATGGTTGATGCAGGAGCAGAATAGGTAGAAAGGATAGGAATCCTTATCTCTCTCTCTGCAAGGAATGAGGCATGAGGCATGTGTGAGTGAAGCCACTGCCAGTCTCACGCTGGTCATCTGTTGAGATGAACGTGTGAGCTGATGCCCTCTGGGTACTGCTTCAAACTGCTTAAACTCTGGAGGGAAGAACCAGCAGTTTAAGTATCCCCAATGCAGCTGAAGTGCATTATTTGCTGATCTGCTGATCAAGCCTGTTGTGCCTCTGCAAGAACTTAAGTTTCGCACTGATGAGTAAATTTGCTGCATGATATTGAGTTAGAGGGCATTCTCTTGAGTCCTGTCGTCTGGCACTTTGTTTGTTTGTTTGGATAGATATGATGTGGCAATTCATTATGTGTCATCTGCTAGTGGGTTAGTGTTTTGACAGTAAACAGAATGTCTCGTTCAATTACAGCTTTATGGCTACAATCATAATTGTAGTTACCTTGCCCATAGTTTTTATCAAAATAGGGAGCATGGGGTGGAAACAACACAGATTTATTCTGTGCTGAAATGAATAATCAGTTGAAGGTTAATAGACAACTTTTTAATCATCAATCAGTTGTTTCAGTCATTCATCAAGCAGATAAAACTATCTTCAAATGTACAAAAGCTTCAAAAAGTTATCAAAAGGCTTTTTCACATGAAAACACTGTTTAATAATATTAATATTAATAATAATGATAATAATTAATATGGCCACCATGAGATGTCCCTAAATAGAGATACTGTGAAGAACTAGTAGACTACTACTACTAGAAGAACTGTGCTCTCTATGTAGTGAAGGGGAAAGTCATGGACGGGTAGGATGATCGTGAAGCACATCCAGGTATCACGGCACTAGAGTTTGTGTTTTGTCACAATCCAGCAGTTAATGTGAAACCATAACTATGATCTCTCTCTAATTCTAACCAAGTGTTTTAGTTGCTCAACCTTAACCATACCAAATTTTAAAAACATTCTCAATGAACATAATCTGCGGTTTAGCAGAATGGTCTTTTATCAACTCTGTGTTTGGTGATATATATATAGTATATATATATAAAGGTGGAGGTGGAAATGACTCATAAACCAGATAGTGTTCAGAGTTTTCTCATGTGTAAGGGAGAGTGTCAGACGGTTCTGACAGACTTCAGTCATCCATCCCCCCCTCATGGCGAGCCCTGCTCTTTTCAATGGGGATACCCAACGTAATTGGTGGAGCTTTGATGTGATGCCGCTCCACTAAGCCTCTCAATTCAGCACTTAGCACTTAACAATGCATGTTTCTTTCATCTGCAAAGCCAATTAATTTGTGGCGTGGAGTAGGATTTCAAAGAGCGGCTGCAGAGAGGGACGTATGTATTTTTCCCGATTTTTCAGCGGAGAACAGTGCAGCATTACCACAGACAATGCATCCGCTGTGTATTTGAAGTTGTGCAAAAATGAATTAAGCTGTCATCAGAGGTGGTCACACAGGCAGAGAAACCGGTTCACCTCAGGAAACTTTAGTTCATATCTTTTCCCTACAGTAACCTTACACTGAAAGATCAGTATTTATCAATAATAGTTTTTATTGTAGCAAGAAATGCCACCAGACAGCAAGTTCAGTCTTATCACTGGAGATATTTATTGTGTTAAGAGACAAACAGTCCCTGAGAGTCATTCATGCAGCACTGAGATGTACTATTAGGCTTGTGGAACATTTTCTGACTCATTCCTGGCTTCCTCCTTCATATTATGACTCAGAGGCAGAGGGTGAAAAAAGTTTCAGACTCCACAGCATTCCTCTGTGTGTGTGTGTGTGAGAGAGAGAGAGGGAGAGCAAGACGGAGAAAGAGAGCTAATGCAAACAGTTGTTCCTGAATCCATAAAATTATATAATCAGATTACAAATGCAAAAGATAATAAAAGAATACTTTATTAATCACAAAGGGAAATTAAAGTGTTACAGCAGCTACTTGACATAAATCAAAATACAAAACACTTAAAGGCTAAAATATATACAATAACTAAATATATTAACTCAATTATAACAATATGTAAAAGTAACTTGAGTTACTCCAAGATACATTTCTAACAGTATGTGATTCCATTTCTGTGGCTGTTCCAAGAAAAGCATCTGGTTTACTGTCTGAATTATTCACTTGAACATTTAGAAGTTAGATTCATGAAATATAGATTAGTTTATGGATTCATGTCAAGTCGTGCATTTATGAAAGTGTTAATCCCGTCAGCAACCAGAACCCACTGGATGTAGAAGCCTTTTGGGCTTTTATTGGACCCCTTTAAAGGCAGCTGAGTATGTGTAAAATACAAGTCAGTGACTGTGTCTTACCCCGTTCAGGCTCACTGATTCTATTGCAACTTTTTGCTGCCTGCATTGCAAAACTATCTCACCAAGTCAGTTGCTTTTATTACTGGAATGATCTTTTTAAAAGACGTGAAAGAATCCTCCGGTGTGGTGAGAAATGTTTATCTGGTTTCCAAAATGGAGAAAAGAAGGCTCTGCAGACTTACTGTAGGTCTAATACAAGTATTTCATATCTTCATATCTCATAGCTAACATTTAGACTTAGGAATTAATAACATTAATAATAACTCCATTCCATTTAAGTGTGCCAGTAAGCCATGCCATTGAAGAAGCATGTATAATAGCAAAGTCTATGATAAAACCAAGACCAGAAAATGAATGAAACATCAAATAGAGCATACTTTCTCATAAAAGTTTCGATAAAAAATGCCAACCCTATAACTCAGTATTTGACAATTCTGCAAAATCCTGGAATACATTCAAAATTTTGCAAATCTGCAAATGCCAACTGCAGTATGGTTCAGGTTAGTGTGTCATATCTGTAACTGTATGTTTAATCTGTGTGTCAACCCATTAGACAGAACTGCCTAAGGACGCAAATTAATTCAGTGTAAGCTGCCAATAGAGTTGTATCGTTGCATACTGTGTTGTAGCGGATCATGGTTATGGCAAATTAACTGTAGTTATGATTAAGCTACTAAAACAGTAATTTTTTAGGGAAAGTCTGTGGTTACATAAAAAAGGTCATGTTTATTGCAGGTCTGCAGAGGATGAGAGCTCATATCCTGCATGACAGTCAAATGCACTACATACGTCCATCCCAACCCACGTACCCTCTGCCTTGCTACATAAAAGACACACTACTTCCTTCACTGTCACTGAACATTGGCGTTGGACATAGTTCGGGAGATGCAGAATTGTCCAACATGGATGTAATTCCTCAGATACTGGCCTGGAAAAGCAGTTTACTGTTGTAACTTCAAGATCCAAATACATAGGAAGCTCCACAGATACAACATATCGTAAAAATCAGTACGGAAAGCAATCAGGAAATCTAAATATAAAAATACATTGCAGAAGTAATAAAAGGGAAGGAAATGCGGCACAGATATGTCATGAAATGCAGTAGCTACAGCCCTCAAACAAATCAGAAAACTCCATCTATAACATCATATTTACATCCAAATCCACATTAAGACCCACATGATGTGTGCATCCAGTGTTTTTTATATCTCCCTTAATTGTCAAAACCCTGAAAACAGAGAAAGAAGACAGTGTAATAATGAGACTTACAGACATTAGTAAATGATTGATTCATTCATTCATTCATTAACAACGGGATAATTAATATCAGCTCGTCTAATAGAGCTGTTAACTGTTCACCCATCCTCTGTTTTTTCTGTTCAGTCGACTTGTTTCAAACCTTTCTAGAACCTTATTCTTGCTGGATTTTCTTGTTTCAGACAAAATTTTTAAGATTCAATAATAAGTCAAAAATGACTAGGATGGGAATGTTTGGCAATTATTGATTTGAAATGTCAGAAGTTCAGAGACTCTTGTGCAAAAAGGTCAGATGAGCCTCTTAAATGTGCATCAGACCTGTTTACTCTCACTTAGTAATCCTCCCAGCACAGTATGGACATCTCACAAGGCTGCATAAATGTGTGTGGCCCTGTGCTGCTCTATTTCTGTGGGAATGGGGAAGTGAAATAGAGTCCAAAATGCCCCCACCACCTCCCACTCCCACTGCCTCCACCTCCATAAGTATAGTGTGTGTGCGTGTGTGTGTGTGTAAGAATGGGAGGGGACGCATGTCCTGCGGCAACCCCGGTGCTTTGTGAGCTGTTTACGAGTCTCCTCTGTAGCCCTTTCCACCGTCCCTGCTCCTCCCCACCCTCCCCCCCCCGCGCCCCCGTCACTCCCACCTCCCGTCACCTCGCCGGAGAAAGTTTGTTGTGACGAGCCCGAGCAACTGTTTGAAACAAGATTACGACTGTCACACAGGATGTGAAAGAGTTCAGAATAAGTCAGCTTGTTGCATATACTCTCAAATGATATCTTGTTGGTCGTGTTTACATTACCTCGTCTGACTGTGATTGTGGATTCCTAGATCACAAGCAAAGAAGAGTAAAAAAGCTCACAATCTATCTTTGAAAAGATACAAATTGCAGAGGCAAAGTAGCAGCAGTCTGTGTGGTTTACATCAGCGCTTCCCTCAAATAACCTTCAGTCAGTGGAGGGCTGATGAATGGACCATGACTCACTTGAGGCTGTTGCCCTGACAGGTGAAGTCTGGGCTGGGGCTTTTATGAGATCTGCAAGCTGTAGAGGTGAGAAAAGTTCACCAAATGAGGTGTGTGAGGGCCTGAGGCACTGCTGAGCCACACTAGTAAACTGTGCTCATGCTGAAGCTTGTGTACATGAACCGACATATCTGAGATACTGCCCCAAAACACACTTACAGAATGCATAGTTGTCACAATTGCAGCTGGCTACTACCTCATTATCAATGCTAAGGACAGGAACTAATAAAGCACCGTTTTAGGGACATTTGAATAAAGGTTATAGTTCACTTTTTACTGCTTTTGTACAGTGTTTGCAAGAAAAATGTTCTATCTTGCTTAACATGCTAGATGTTGCAATATATTCAACAAAATGCAGATGAAAAGCAGATGTATGTAACAAAATGTCTAAAACCTTTAGTATCAACATGTTTGAACAGACGTCTGGGTTTCAGAAACAAGTTGCTAGTCCTCATTTTCACAACTCAAGTCCAACTCAGGTCTGAGGTCAACAGCTCTGTATTAATGTTATTTTTCAAAGCCTATATCATTACCAATATAAAGCCAGCAAATTGAGAATGAATAACATCCACATTGGCGCAGACTACCTTCATCTGTCAGAGGGGAAGAGTGATGACCGTGATCAATCTAAACCTCCATGCTTTCAGTCAGTGAGTCAGTCCCTTAGTATCGTAGTCGATGTAAAATTCAACAAAAAGCAGAAAATATGGGAATAAATAGTCTCAAACAGTTCACCTTGTGCTGAATTGGATCCAGTCCCACGTGAACCAGTTTGCCAACCTGCTTCCAGGAGCCAAATGTGGAAATGTTTTGCTCACCAAGCTGAAAAAAGCAGAGTTACAACAGACAAACCAAAAGCTCCAAACCAGACAAACATTAGCTGTCCAAGTCAACAGTGGTCACACTTTATTGATCAATCTTCCTGTTTGTCTTAGTAAGAAGCACTATTCTGATTTTAGGTGTTAAACATCTTTTAACAAGTTGTTTCAAAGTGAGAATTCCGGTAAGATGACGCTTAAACACGTGTATGCTTTGAGGCAAAGTTCTCATGGATCATTTATCTTGATCAATACTTGTATGATGAGATTAAGGAAAATGACACTGTCTACTTAAGGGTTAAACTAGATGACATTCCATATGTCCATAGTGTTATTGAGCCCATGTACGCTGCTAGCTAGTCAATGGCTGGCTTTACATTAGAACATGCTGAGCAGAGAGCTGGGTCGTGCATAGGAAGTGGGACATCAGTAGGACTTAAGCATGGATGGAGAGCAGTGAGAGCAGCTGGTTAGCGTCGAATACCCGCTTCTGACATGTGGAACAGCACTCATTCATCAAATCCAGGAAAATAAATCACCTGCTATCACATCATCCCTGAATGTGTGCTCTTATCTCATTGTAGTGAGGAGAGTTCAGATAGGCTCTGCGTCGCTTAAACATACTTTCCTTGCACTTCTTCTGCCGCACATCACATGTCTTCTCATTGCTATAGGACTTGGCAGTTATTTTCAGAGGTGCACACCCCCAGCTTCCCTTTACGTGAGAGTTCTTCTGTGAAACTACACTACTTTCCTGTTAGATTAAACACTCAGTGTAGGGAAAACTGCACTGTCTAACCTCATGTTTAATCATACATCAGTCTATTTTTTTCCTTGAACCCACTTGATTTTGCACTAGATCTTCAAGATTGCTTCAATCTGAAGTTATTCACACCTTGCTTGGCTAGATGTGCAGCAGGCTAATACATTCTCACAGGCACAATGGACAATAATGAGGGAAAAAGGAACAAACTGGAAATATATGATTTTACTACTTCATATTGTTACTGATGACCTTTATCAGGTGAAGCTGACAATGTGAACACACCTGTATTTATACATAGAAAACATCATCATCTTGGGATGATTAGTAAAATGTAACATCATGCTCAATCTGCATGCATAAGAGGATCATTCTATTGATAGTTTTTGCAGCCATTCCCATCAGTAATAATAATATTGTACTCACCAATCTCCCTTAATCACTGACATCTCATCACATCACTACTACTGTACTTACTATAGTCGTGCACACAGTTTCCTGTGCAATGACGGATTATTTCAGATATTTTACATGCGCTGATTTTCAGTTTTACATCCAAATTAAGTGGTTTAGATCATCTGGATAAACTGTTGGCTTGTTTACAACCTGTCTGACCACTCGTGTTTCTTGACCAGTCTGTTCTGTTGCAGTGATGTCACTGTGATCCCAGATCTCAGCAGTTACTTTGGGTAATACTCTGTTATCATGAGGGGAAAAAAAAAAGAAATCATAACCAAAACTACAGACCAATGTTGTAATAAAGTGGAATTTAGTAATCTGGAATAAGAGTAAAGAGAAAAACTTAAGTTGATGAAAATTTGGTATATTATCTGTTTATGCATGTTTTTGTCTAATTTTGTCTCTGTTCATCTTTCTAACTTAACACTAAGCCAATACCTGGAAAGCACCTGTGTGTATATTGCCACATAAAAAGGCCTGGAAAAAAGACTTGGAAAGACAGTCCAAAGTCTAACCACAAAAGCATCTTATACATGTGTTTGTCAGAAAAAAAACACTAAATCCTGGCTTTCCTCAACAGTATTATTGCAAGCTTGGCCATGACTTAGCACTTTGCTGGCTAGTTCTTATCTACAGGTGGAACTGTGTACAGATTTAGGTCATAAATAAACTTAAAATTGAATAATTGTCCCTTCCACCATGTTGAAAACTACTTACATCTGTTGCTTTTGTTCTGGATTTTTGGAGTGCCCACTGGCCCACCGCAGCACACCCAGCCAAGTAAGATGGAACGATGGATAATGATGGGAAAATAGGGCCCAGGTCCTAGTGTGATGCTTTAGGGCTATTAAAGGGCAAGAGGGTGAGGCCCAGCCAAGCCTCTCTATGTTAATGTCTGCAGTATGCTTGACAGAAGAGTTCCTTCCTGATAAGAGCCTGAGGGCGGAGTCCATGCAGTCTGTGTGTGGTCATGTTTGTCCCCTCCCACCTCAGCAGATTAGCTGCACAGTTAATGCTTAGCAGAGCAGAATGTCAGGGTCTGCCTGACACGTCCGGCAGTTATGAAAGTTAATCAGACACTCTCCATGAAAAACCAGTTGTTTTTAACCAGCTGAAATTCCCCTCCTATGGCTCTGCTTCATCATACATAATCATCACGGTTGCTGTCCCGGAAATTCTCTCATGTTCTATAATAAGGTGGACATGTATATGTATCATTTTTCATAACCATGACTGCATGATGCAGAGATTTTTTTTTCCATACTGGAAATATAAAGGGCTAAAATAATGACAGATCAGACATAAACCCAGTATAATCTAACATGAACCTTTGTATGTTTATTTTTGTCATCTGGTCAGTCTGGGCCATTATAAATCCATTGAAGGATTAGGCGGCTAAAAATAGCCTCTTACGATAGCAGACTTAGTGCACAGTCTAAACCATAAACAAACAAATGGCAATTTCTCAGTGGCCCAGTCTGCCAGCATTTCAGGGAGTAATTTGTGGTGTGCAGAGCGGTTGACCTCGGTCAGGAAACAGCGGCAGGATAAAGAAGGGCCATTTAGCCCTGTTTGGAGCTTAAGAGTGGCCTTCTCGCAGGCCGTGTCCACTGTGTGGCAGCTGCATGGCCACAGACAAGCTAAAACGCTTAGGACGCTCAAGCGGAGATGTGCATCAATCATGCCTTCCAAGAACTGTGTGCAACTAGAAAAGCCAATGTCCTACCGCAGACCATCGTCCAACGTGTCATTTCAGCCAACGCTGTCTCTCATCCACAAATAGCAGCAGCTTGCGTCTGCGTTTTTTTTCCCCAGAGGTTCCTCAGGGCTGATCTGAGAGGAAGGCTGGCCTCCTGCATCAGTCAGTGTAATGTTTGTTCTACATATGACTACAGGCTGAGTGAGAGCGCCAGAGGAGGGTGACCTTTGAGTGCAGGGCAGCAAGACTCGGAGTATTTCTGTTTAACTGAAGCGTGTCAAGTAGTTTAAAAGTTTAGTGATGTAGGTTGTTCCTGCAACAATCCTGGAGCACACAGAGTGTTTCTTGTAGCAGTGACAGCAGTTGGTGGACTAAGTAAATTAGGGCTATTGAATATTTTCTTTTTCCATTTGCTGATTTTCTTTAACTAACTGATTAATCATCACAGGAAAGTTTCTTATGTTGAAAAGACTTATGTTTTTCTTGAGGCTACTTTGGGGCAGTGACATATTGTTACCTTACCTCTTAGCAAACAGTAGCTTATTTACACAACCACTAGACGCAAAGCGTCTAATATTCACTCTTTTTAGCTCTGGTTTGGTGTCCACCAACTCCCAGAAAAATATTGCGCTTTTAAGCTATTAAAAGTTCGCCAACTAGTTGCTAACTTTGTCTGCTACTGGAAACAACGATGATGAGAGCAGGGTGAGATTGCTGTTAAACCAAACAAATTAGCTAAATAGGCTAATACCCCCATCATTCCGTGATGAGAATATTCATGGATTATTCTAGCAGTATGCTTGCATTGTAGTCACAGTATTTAAATTGCTTAAATCAGCTACTTTTTATTGTGTTCGTAGCTGTTTGTAAAATCAGATATACGCAGTGTAAGCTCTCTTTAAATTAACCAAATGTATTGTATTAGTATTCATTTTGAATTGTATGCAGATGTAACTGCCAGTGATGGTAGATTTGCATTCATTTTACCACAGGTTTGAATATTTCAGTTGTTCCTTTGCCAAGTTGGAGATTTTCAAAATCTCTGACTCAGTTTTTCCCACTCGACTACTCATAATTACAGTCTGAATAATGATGTGACATGAACAATTATCCATGGCTTCGTTACTGCCAGCAGCACCTTTTACATTATACAAAGTCATTTGATCCATCACTAATATGAAAAATATTGATTAGTACAGCTTTAAAGGAAAAACAGAACACCTCTGTGACCCCAACTTAAACAGTGAATGATGGGAAAGTGGATCCAGATCTGAACAGATTACACTTAAAATAAACCATTTGCATATGAGTAACCTTAATTCCCCTTTGATTTACTAGTGAATAAAACAGAGCATGAAAATTTCCCTCAGTCACTCTTTTCATGTTTGCTTTGAAAGGGAAATTTACAAGCAGGAAAGGACTTAGTCACATTCAGATGCTGTCCTTTTATTATAGCTTTGTGCATTTATCTTTTTAAGGAGATGGATAGATGGAGATATGAACGCTCAGTCTGGCATTATATTCATAGTCAGCCTGGCTGCTCTCATCCATAACGACGCTAACAAATGGCAGTACACAGGTTTATCTACACTCGTAAGATAAGTCACTGGAGAGGCCAGAGTGCAATGAATGATGAAGGACTGAAGATTTTAAGGCTGCATTTCTTTTTTAAATCGGATATTTAACAAAGAATACGTCGTCTGTTTAAGCCCTGAAAAATCGCTTGATTCTCTTTTCTCCTTTGTGTGAGAGTGTGAGAAAAAAGAAATCCCATCAGAAGAGGGTCATTATGTGAAAACAAATAGTCCATATCTGACTGGATGTGTGCTGCCTATAGATATGGTGCTTTCAACTGATCATTGGATTAGTCATTTCCAGCCATGATGGAAAAATCAATCATGCATCGTTCAGAAAAATGTCAACCAGTAGTGTATATACCATCAGTGTCTGAACCGTGCTGTGCTGTGCTGTGGTTGTGGGGTGTACAGTGTTGGTGTGGGTTCAGGTTTCGGGTCGGGGTGACTCGTTCAAAAAAAGCCTGTCTGCTTTTTGCACTCGTTGCTCTTTCTCCTTGAACTTGTTACAATTCAGTGTTTTAATCAAGTGGAAATCAATAGTCCCAGAGATAAATATTGATTTCTCAAGAGCCAAGACTGAGTCATCTGCACCTTTATAGCCGCACACAATGACTGTTTGAAAAAACAGCAGAGAGGGAAGGCTTTGTGTGAGGTGTCCATGCTGTCAGTGTGTTGATTTTACAATATGGTACACATATTTTTAAGTATTTAACACGGAACAAAAGTAACACATTTTTCTAATAACTGCTACCTGAATAACTCTTAAGTTACTTTAGAAGAGACTGCTGGATACTATGGTAATGAAACATTATAAAATGATTAGTTTTGTGAATCTACATAATGACCACATTCTTAACAAGTCATTACTGATAAAACTATTTCTGGATTCATACGCTAGACATTTGATAAAACCAAACCAGTGGTTAAAAGCTGGGGTTTCTCTCGCTTCTTGCACACCAAAGACATGATTTCGTGCAATGGAAAAAAAAAACTTTTGGAGCTGTGTTTTTTCCTCCAAAATTTCAACTAGTGAGCTGGTGGATTATCTGAGTCATAACTGCAGTCAGATAACGGTCTCTTGGACTTCCTGTGTGATATTTATGCACACACATTTTTCACATTTTCCTATTGGAGTCTCAGTTCAAACCCGGTCTGCAACTCTGAATCAGATGTTTAAGCAGCACAAAACAAATAACTGCACTTTTTATTTGTAATTGGCTAATATATTTGTTTTCCCTCAGTTAAAGGAATGCATTGTACCCCTTCTGCCATCTGTGGTTTGTCACAAAGGCATTCATGATGATGCATTACTTTAATTTGAGGTGACGTATTACTCAATATGATGGCTTGAAGGGGCAAAAATGTTTTAACTAATATTAAAATAAGTAGAAATGAATGTGTAGTTTTGTGCTGCTCAGGAGTTGATTTAGAGTTAATCAGGAAAAGCTAATAAGTGATCCATGATTCAGACTTACTCAGGAACTACTCACTGATGAATCATTAATTATCAGTTAGTTCATAACGTGCACCTTGAAATATGAAATAGTTTCACATTCTTGGAAGTGCACAGATCGTGTCACTGATGTTTCTGTGTTTGCGTGTGTACAGATGCAGCAGTCAGGTTGTCTTTACTCAGACTTTCTACTATCGTTGTGTGAAAACAAACATTCAGAGTCAGATTGCAACACTGTGCTGAACAGATTGCTCTAATGGCTGCATGACACAGCTGGCCCACCCATGTGTAAATAAATCATAGGTTGGATATGAACAGTCATTACTTAGCGAGGGCTTTATGACTGTGAGCTTTTTTTTCCTGCCAGACAGAAACAAATGTTACATGTTGTGGAAGTAAAAACACAAAGATGATCAGAAATGCTCTGTCACTACCAGACTGACACAGACAGCCTCGGAATATAAATACATTAAGAAATGTATTTACGACCCAGTCTAATCCAATGATCAGAACCGAACAATGCCTGAAACATTTGACACACTTTTCACTGTTGATACAGTTCATCCTCCCTGTGAATATTTCCACTGTGACTTGTGATGCTCGGGCGTGCTAAGTGGTCCAATCAATAAGCATTGCTTTCTCTTCTCAGGTTGAGTCATCAAGACTGCTGCCCCAAAAGCCACTAAACCGCACTCTGTGTCACCTCTGCGCACACTTGAAACCATAACCTTTCATTCTGTGCCCTCGCACTTGATTCGAAGCAGTCAGGTCTTGTGTTGGCGTAGTTTGACAGCTCTGACTGACCTATGATACATTCTCTACTCTGATGCCTTACAGTAGATAAGGTGACATGCATGTTATGTGAGTTGTGTCTGTTTAGAGAGCTTACAGCCCATAGTGTTTCACTTACGTAGCACATCATTAATCATCACATGGCTAGATTTGTGACTCCTTTTGTGAAGCTATTTTGCGGTTCTAAGTCATGTCAGGCTGACAGTAGCTTTGGAAGCACAAATCACTGAAATCAGCTGAGTAGTGATGCTTGCTATGAAACCTGCAAACTCTTGCTCTTGATTCAGACAGTCGGGCTTCAGCTAATGCTGTGAAATGAGAACGGTGGTTAAATAAACCACAAATACATGCTGTGTGTATGAAGAGTGAGAGAAATATACTTTCAGACCATAGAGAGATTACAAAGAGAGACAAGTAGAAGTTGCGTCAGTGGTTTTGTGCACTACAGTCAATGATGCTGATATAAATCACAATACATTCTTGATAAATACATTACATGGCACTATCTAATTGATGTTTCATTTTGGAACTGTTCTGCTCTCTCAAAGATGAGCTTGTTGCAAATATTTGGACAATTCAGGGTTTATAGAGTTTTTTATTAATTTGCAAAGATATCATGATGGATCATATGAGAGTATTATGGGGTATTTTGACATTGCAAAGATATTACGGACACATTTCAGTGATTCAACACTGTGCATCCAGTGCATTTGGGAGAAATCATAATTCCTGCCATGTTTCTTCTTTTTTTATTTCCAATTCAGAAAATGTGATATTCTTATATTGCAGAACATTTTTGGTCAAAGTGGATGGTGGTGTGTACAAAGTGCAGGACTATAACACCAGAGACCAGACTTAATGCCCTCCATCCATTGATTTGGTAGGTTTAGGCTACACTTGGTTCTAAGCAGCATTACTCCTGAAAAACATATGTACTGATGCAGATTTGTTGTATCTGAACGTAGTTTTTAGGAGACAAATTGTGCCTTGTGTTGTACTACAAGCTTGACCTTGTTACTGTCAGAGCTCTTGTTATTTAAAGACATGATGTTGCAAGATGCATGTGTCGGCACTCCTGGCTGAAATGGTCATTGAATCTCTGTCGTACACCAACTACTCACACAGTCCAGTCCCCTTCCCCCAGAGGGTCGTCTAACCTGGTATGGCCATTCTCTGGCTGTGTAATGTGAGTGAGCTTAAAGCTCAGCTTCAAGTGCTGAAACATGTGAACATGTTGCAGCCTCCCCTCCTCCTCCTCCTCGTCCTCGCCCTTCACACTGGCATCGCTGCAGCCACAGTAAACTGACAGCGACGGCTGTTCAGCAGATTCCTGGACATGTACTGCCTGAATGACGTACAGGTCAGAGGTCTTCATGGGTCCAAAATGTTGGACCTGACCTGAAAGGGACCCGTGGAAAACCTACCCGAACCCGGCATGCATAAATTTTTTTTTTTTTTTAAAAAGCTGACCCGAGGGGGACCCGAGCACATCCAGACCCGACCCAAGTAGACCCAAAGATAACAGACTTGATCCAAATTGCGGTCGACCCAAACAGAGAGAGAACACAAACACCGGCACCAGCCTGATGTGCTATCAATTAATTTGATCAGTTAAGCAGCAATATTATAATAATAATGCCCTAAGAATGAATTTAAAGTCATAGCAACCTGCTGTAGCTACCAACAATAAAACCTTCTGTAGCCAACTGGGTGATAGACAGACAAAAAGACAATGTTCTAAACTATTTCTGCTTTCTTTTTTTTAATATACATTAATAATAAATGTAATATATGTAATATCAAATTCCAAAATTAATTTAACTTAATTTAAGTCTTTTAGATGACTGATTTTCTTAAAATAAGTTTGTCTTTGGTTCCTATGTCAGAACTTTTTTCTTAACATTGTCATAAAACAGGAACAAACAGCTGATATTCCAGCTGGTTTTACCTCCTTGTTCTCCTTTTCCTTGTACTTGTTCCTCACATCCGTTCCCCTCACAGTTCACATGTTCCTCTCATTCAAAAAAAGCATTGTTTTCTCCTGCTGTGATTGTGACGTGCCACATGATCAGAACTGATATCACATACACTTGGGTCCATTGACATACAGACCCAAGACCAATGGCAGTAAAAGGAGACCAGACTCGACCTGATTAGATTGAGTAGAATTTGAACCCAGTCCGAATCAGGTCCTGGGTCAGAACCGAGTGGATCTGTGAAGAATTCTAATAGTTTTTTTTGTCTGATTACTTAGAGAAGGCAAGCCTGTGAGGTGGAAGCCAGCAAGATAGTTAGATTCTTCAGACTGTGGAAGATCACTATGTTAACACACAGAACAGTTACTGGTAAGATCACAGATTTATTTGCATGCATGGGAGGAGTTAAGATTCATTTCAAAATATAGGTATTCTTGTGTAACGACAGATCAGCTTTTTTCAGCTTCAATTCTATCTGAAATTTCAACAACTGTAATACACTGTTCTGTTACTGAAGCAGGCGGACACTTTGTTAAAGGACACACCATCTTCATCTTCATCATCATCAAAACATAAGAAGCACACTTAATGAACCAAGCAGCATCACCTGCATCCTCATGATGGTTTACAAGTCACTTCCCCCAAATTAGTATGGAAAATGCATATTATATGCAATTTCTAGCGAGTGGAACAAAGTCAGAGCACTTGGATCTCACTGTAATTGCTTATGTGCTTTTGTGCAGTGCAGGACCGTCTTGCAGTTCTTGTTGTGACTGGTTTTCTGCTGACTTCTTGGCCAGATCGTTTCTGATAAAGAGATTTTGATCTGAGTGAGACCTTTACCTAGTAAAACAAAGATGCTTTGGAGAGCCTCATCCATTGAGTGTCACACGTTCCCCCAACTGATCTTTATGTAGTCAGAAGAGGCAACACTGTTGTCATGGTCCAGTATGAATGAGAGCTGTGTGTCAAGTGGTCTTTCTTGACTTTGTGGAGGAAGAAAACAACAAAACCTGTCAAGTGCGTTGTCGAACAAGCTTGTTTTTTAATGCTTGAAAGACAGTTTGGAAGGTATGAATTCACATAGCCTCTTGGTCTTGCGTGTGGTCTTTCACAACATTTAGAACTGTAAAACAAGACGTGAGAACAACATGCAAACACATAAACAAGAAAGAATCTGATGTGAAAAAGCATCAGCGTGGCGTCCAGCTCAAGCCCTGAATTTTCAGACATGTTGGATGTATCTTTGTGCTCGTCGAGGGTGTATTCCGATCAGTCACATCAGTAGATGTTGTCTTTCATCTTCCTCACAGCCTGGCTTTGCTGTGTCCTTTGATCTCAGCTGGATATTTATACCATTGCTCGGGTTTTAACGCAACAGCAGATTGTGAAAAACTGCTTTTCTTTGCCATATCAACAGACTTGTACCCTCCAACCCACACACACACATATATACACACGATCACACGCGCACACACGCGCTCTTGGCTTTGCACACACACCCACACACACTTACATGCGTACAGACGTGGCTTTTGAAGGTTTTTACGTGGGCGATGCCTCTGTGTCAACTCTTTCCTGTGGGGAGACTTTCCACTTGCCTTTTTTCCATGAGTGCTCTGAGCGTGAGCTTTTTTGTCAAAACTGACAGTTGAATTTTTGTCAACTTCATGCATGCCTCAAATAAAGACAACCCCTCCCCTACCCCCACCCCCAACTCTTCCATCCGCTTCCACCGGGCCCCATTAATAATGCAACACATAATCCAGTCTTGGGCACACTCATCCAAGCAGCCCCTTGGCCTGCCAATCACTGGCCTAATTAGCACAAGATCTGCTCCTTCTCTGGCTGTGGTGGTGGAGCTGCTGCTGGAAAATACTCCACATACCCTAATCCAGTCCCTCAAAGGCCACTTTCGCTCTTGGCAATGATGGTTTTGGGGGGTGTTTCACTTCCATCGTGAGGTGATTTTCTCTGCTTGCAAACTGAGGTGTCTGCAAACACCAAACTTGTTTCCTTGTTGACTCAACCAATCTCACAGGAAGAGGTGCAGGTGTACCTTGTCATTCTCAGTGCGAAAGTCGAGCATGAGGTAGGAAATGCAATTTTCAATCTGCTCTTCTCTCTAGCTTCTATGGTAGTACTCATATATATTTGTGTTTTGCGGTGACTCTTGTGCAGTAATGTATGGCTGTGGTGCTTACATTTAAGGCTGAAGCTGTGTCAAATGAAAACCAAACTGAGTCATGTTGAGCCACACTTTCTAAACTGATAATTAACAAATGTCAAACATTTGTTCTCAGACATATCAAAAAATGAGATCAAACCAAAGACAAATGAGCACTAATATTATCTCGAGACCAAGACAGAGCCGTGGCAGAGCAGCACAGCTTCAGACATTTGAAACAGCGAGGCCGGTCTATAGATAACCCAGTGTTTCTATCACATGTGCAGCGTGTTACCATATAAGACAGCAATATGACTCACCCCACTCACTGACCTACTATGTGGGAAGTCATGATTCATGCAAGCTGCATTTAAGCAGGCAGAGCCCAAAAATACTCTGGCATGCCATCACACAAACACATACACAACTATCACACACACACACACACACGCACACACTCACACATACCTCACTTGCTCAGTCATACTCACCCACCCACAGACACTGATAGGCTCAGATGCTGTCGGTAACATACAGTGAGAGACATTAGAAAGTTGTCAGAGCAAAGACTGGAATAACAAGATGACTGGATGTGTGTTGATGCCTTTCTGAGGTAATGCCAAACTTACACTTGCTTGTTTTCAAGGCTTAATTTCAATATATTTCACTGGCTTTGTATAGAAGGCAAAGATGATTTTTGAGAAATAAAAGTTAACTCTGGGCCTATGCAACAGGTTGCATTTCAGCTATGCTAATAATTTGTTGATTGCATATCTTTGCTTATGTAAGATGGATATTGGTGCTTGGCAAACCGCAGATCCTGTCATTGTTCTTTGTTGATTTTGTTCTCCAAAATGAGAAAGTCTTTCAAAAATGATTAGTCAGCATGATATGGGTGCTGTTGCGGTGATAGATATAGCTGGAAAACACCACAATGATACCAAGTTTTGAAGACAAATCTTAGGGTGTTTTCAAATCTGCATTCGGTCCGGTTGAATCGGACTCTGGTTCATTTTCCCCCTTTAGTTTGGACGGATAAAAACACAGCAGTTGTACTCAGGTTTGGAAGAAAGCAACTGCACAGAGACCCTTTAGAGGATGTGGTCTCAGTCTGCTCACAAACAAATTCTGAGCGGTTCGTTTGTGGTGGGAATGTGAGCTGACCTCGGTCTGACCCGACTACAAGGCGTACTCTACAAGTTTGCTGGCTCGGATGTGGATGAGTGAAATCAACATTTGTTTCGCAGCGAGCTGGAGAATGAATCGAGGTCCGACCGGGACTAACACGAGTACGTTGCTATTTTGATATTTGGGCAGATGGAAGCTCCCTCAGGACCAATGAGCGGAGTGAACATTCTCACATGGCCTTTAGTGATGCATTTTGATTTGCTTCAATTTTTTCTGTGGAAAAAAAATGAACCAAGGGGAAAATGCAACAAGTTTACCAACTACGAACACCCTAAGAAACTTGTCCTCAAACACCTGGCAATGAATGCTCACTGTCCATTTTGACATTCAGCTCTTTAAGTCACAGATTTCTCACTTTCACCCTTCTCTCTTGATATTTTCCTGATGTCAAAGACATAAGCCTGAGTGCATTTTTAATGCAGATGGCGGCTGCACAGATAATTAGTTTCTTAGTGTGTAATCCAGCTGTCTTTGATGGTTTCGATGCAGTTTGTGCTCCACACTAATTGTTTCTTTTAAAAGGTAAATCTCAGCAGTGGTTTGAGTATTGATTCATGTGGCTGAGGTCACTGCCTGGACCTTTCCATCGCAGGGAGATGAAGTAGCTCTGGTGTTAATTAGGCCGATTGCAGATAGATGCAGGTTTGTGCAGTGCTCCAAGCGCATTCTGGGCTGTGCTGTCTGACGCTCACATTCATCACTGTCAGCAGTGGGAGCACCGTGGGATGGACCGCAGTTTGGCGGCACCCAGGGGGGGCTCAACCTAACCTGGGTTACCCCAATCATCTGACCACACTGGACCTGAGAGTTGTTGAGACATCACATGACATGAAGGGACTCCAGAGTGGGTCCCTCCTCAGGTCCGACATGTAAATTAGAACCAGGACAACATTTCTGAAGTGCAGCTGAACCTTGCACATGAACACCTTGTCTGGGTCGAGCTTTCTTGTTCAGGAATTGATGCTGTGTTCTCTCCGCTCTGTGCCCTGATCAAAGCGCAGGGAGACAGTATTGATTTATATCTGGAGTGAAAAGCACTTGATCCATTTGTGGATGGACTTGAGCATAATGACTCCAGCCATAGCCTGAAATGACTCTGTGTCCTCCATGTCAGGTTTTACCTTGAACTTTCTGGAACGCCATCTATTGTAAAAACATGACTCTACCTGTCACATCCTGCACACACCGAGTGTGATTGACCTAGTCTTTCGCTTTATCTTTTCGTCTATTTTTTTTTTAGGATGAATGATTTAGAATGTTCTGTAATTAATTACACATGATAGATTATTTAATCTGTGTCAGTGTGATGAAACATGGCAAAGAAACACTCTCATTATGCTTCCACATTCTTCAGTATGTAATCAGCAGAGCTTGGTGAGCATCAGCAGCATGTCTCAGATGTGGCTGTCTTGCATATATTATCTGACGATCAATAGCAGCAACCCAGTGACCTTCTGAAAGGATGTTTACCCTATCAGCAGTGTGGAGAAAGAGGAGCCTCTGCCATGGATGTTAACAGACTTTCTCTGTGGTCAGAGTGGAAAGCCCCAAAAAACTCCTCCTGTCAAGTTGTCAATGCTTTAATCTTATCACGCAATCTTCACAATCGCTTCTTTTGATTTTGAACACAGAGGATGTTTCTCATTTCAATGAATATTCACACTCTCTCTTCAAGGTGTGAAGAAACTTTAAATTTAAGACTCAGTTATTTGTAAGTCACACTTTGCTTGTTGTAAAGCAGGGACATGTCAGTTTTCCTTCCTCTTACCCTGACTGACCTCTCCTCTCAAGATAATTCATTTGTGATTTAACAGTGTTGTCCAAATGCTGGCAGCAAGGTGGAAGTGTTTTTGCTGTAATAATACTGTTGTCTAGTTGTACAGTATGATAGAGCCTGAGCAACATGCTTTGTCTGTGGCAGATGCAGATGAAAAACACATTTTTTCAGGAACTAAGAAAAACAGCCTTGTTTCTAGTTTTGATGACAGTGCATGTTTAATGGTATGCAACTGGTTTTGCAATGGTTTCATAAGCCACAGGGGTCATAGAGTTGAGTCACGCCATAGACCAACACGTAATCATCCTGAAGTTACAACATAACAGTAATAAACATCATTTGTAAAGTGAAAACCTTGGATCAGAATTAAAGTTATTAAGTTTTTACATGACCAATAATAATTATTTCTGGATAATTTAATTCATTACAAGTATATTAACCATCTTACAACATTTAGACCAGAGTCTTAAACAGCTGGAGTGTGCAATAAATGAATGAAATAAACAAAGAGGGGGGTGTAACAGCTGGGGAGACATTTGAAGCAAGTTAGGAGCTGGGTCTGAGTCCATGCTCATTAATATTTTCTATAAAAGCCCAAATAGAGACATCCCTGTTTAATCAGGCCCTGTGCCTGATATCCCCATTTGATGGTCATAATGATGCTCATTAACACGTTTCTGATGATCTCTGCAGTTTGTCCTGCAGAGAAGCACCACCCTGGGTATGATTAGCACCACCTTTTGATAAATATTAAAGCACACCACCTATGGTGCATTAAATGTGTGATGCACTGTATGTGTAGATATGGATATGTTTTAAGATTCTGGTCCTGTCTTAATTATGAACTTAAGTGTAAAACCTTCTAAAATGAAAATCTCATGAATTTGAAATGTAGTGTTTACAGGAAAGTCATACATTTTACAACAAGTGGGAGCAACTCTATTAAATGATAACTGATCAAATACCCACCACCCTCCCCCATTATGGGAAATCCCCCAACTTTATGGTAGTGTGCTAGTACATCACTGGAGAACCCCTTTAAAACCCCTTTGGATCATGAATGTGCTCTATAAAGGTCGTGGCAATCTGCCTTTTAGATATTGATGTTTTTTGTGTTATTTAAAATAATTTTATAATTGATTAGAAATACAGACATTAGCCTTTGTCATAGATGGAAGTGTTGGTCAACAAGAAATGTTGTCTTGACTTGATGAGGGGGGGTCACCAAATACATTAGAAATAATCCTCTGGGGACCAAGGCTCCCCATACCAGATTTCATAGCAATATGGCAATATGTTGCTTTAGACTTGAGTGTTAAAAACTTTCATACATACTGATGAATAGATGGACCATCACTCTGACCAACACTGCCCCAAAATAATCAGAGAGTATGGGGAAGCAGATAGATTCATTTGAGGAAATGAAACCCCTCCAAAAAAAATACTCTGCATGTTTTATTCACAGACAGTACATAACACTACGCATGAAAAGGCTTCTGCATGTAAACACGGACACAAAGCAGACCTGTAGGAGATTTTCACTTGAACTACACATGGTGATATACACTCTGGATTAGAGCTTCCATTTACCTCCCATCATCGTCATCACCATCCATGTTGACATTTGTCGCCTTGTACAGCTCCAAAGCCATTCATTGGTGTAGCCTAATTTGATAATTCCAATTAAAACCATGTTCATCCTCAGTGTAATTACAGTCATCTGGCAGGAGTCCTCCCCTCTAATTGTGCACAGTGACACAGTGTTCATGTTTGTCTCCCTCTGACTGCACTGGCTCAGTGGATAATGTTATTAGACCATAGCAGCAGAAGTTGAAACTAACCTTGTTTATTACAAGGAGCCACAGGGTGCGCTTCTATTTTGTCACAATCATGCCACATGTGTAGATGTTCCATGAGTCAAAGTCATTCCAATCACTCGAGAGATGTTCAGATTATTGCCTCACAGTAAGTAAACTGTGGGTCAGACCTCATGGCTGTTATTTCCACCAACTCATTCTGCTCCACACTGATCCATTGTCTCCCTGTTTGAGGCGCTTATCTGTGAGGAAAAGAGCATTATCACACATGTGGGATATCAATTAGTGATGTAAAGAATGCAAATATACAGCGAGAAGGAATGTTTGTTCTGACTTTCCAGAAAAACTTCTGAAAATGCTGTCTGACCAGTAATACAGCAGCATTTCTTTCTACTTTCTATAAAAGGATCATTCCAATTTATTACAGCTCGGGCCTTATTTTTATAGTTTTGGCCATCTGTCTAATCAGTAATAATAACATTGTATCAGTAAGTACTGTAATTGCCTAGATTTCCGACAGGGCAACAAAAATGAGTGGTCACATGATCGAAACAACAAACGAACAAAGGTGAACAGTGGAATTATCACCCCAACTGTCTGTTGTAAACATTCATCACAGTTTACAGACCCACTTCCTGCTCCAACATTGACCTATTTACCGCACTTACCATAGTTGTGCATGCACAGTTTTCTTGTGTAATGACGGGTTATTAGCAATATGTTGAATGTGCTCACTTGCAGTTTTACCTCCAAATAACTCTTTCTTGACTTTGTTGTATCCATGTCACTATGTTCCCAGTTACTTTGGTGAAAACAATGTCATCATAACTGATAGAAATGTGGAAAGACCCAAGTCATTGACAAAACAATGTACAGGCAAGGTCTGCTTACTCACATGTTGTGGCGCTTTCGACTGTATCGCACAGTATTCATCAATGAGTCAAGTTTTGCTCAATTGTCATGGAAGATGTAGATGATGTAGGTAGATGTAGACAACTGTAGATGTATAGATGATGATAAAAGATAACTATAAGTTTGAACCTCTACAGTTCCATAACAACTGAGAGAGACTGATAAGGACTGTGTTAAAATGTCGAAAGCTCTGGAACAAGCTAGAAAGTGGAAATTGAGTGGAGATTGTTGACAACTTGTGTCTTATTTTTGTAAGTAAGTCATTTTCAAGTATGTGGCCTATTGTATCTCATTTTGGAGTAAGAGGACCTTTAGTGGGGAACCAACTGTCAAGCACAAAGACCCAAGTTGTAAACTGGAATGATGCTTTCATTACTCACTTATGAGTGTCCTTCTCCTTCATGCTTTGATATGGAAGCTTGTTCATGAATGAGTCCGAGAATGTAAATACATCCTGAGACTGTTCACTGAGTCTGTTCTGAATCTGTCATCTGACCACTGACTCAGTGGAACAACATGATTAGTCATAGCGTCTCACAACTTAAATACAGTGAACTTTGAGTCTGATTCTATTGTTTTTCTCGGAGAAATAGCAAAGCAAACAATGATAAAAGCTACAGCAAAATGCTTTTTTGCAGATCTCTGTGTTGTAGATCCACATAGAGAAGTCTAGAGAGGCATGTCAGAGGAATGTGTTGAGGATATGTAAGCTCCCTGAATGGTGCATGTTATTTATTTTTTTTTGTTTGCTTTTTTTGTATAATAGTAGCAGTCATGACTGTGCCGCTGGGGGCTCAGTTCAGCCCCTGAAGTCAGTCTACCCTCAATCATTTATATATTTCATTCTGCCATGACCCAGCCCCGCCTCTTCCTTCCACACACCCTGCACATTATTCTGCTGAGACCCAGCAGAGAGGACACACATCACAGAGCACATTATGACACACTGTCACACATCACCACCCAACCCCACCCTCCCACCCCTCCTAGTTAAACCCCCCGAACCAAGACCACGTCATATGATACAGCCGGGCCAACACTGACTCAAACATCCTGCTGCTTGTCATGTTACAGTCACTGATGAGCTATTTTTTTCTTCTGTAAACGCTCATTTGTGGGAGCATTCCCACCAAAATGCTTCAGCTGGTTTATACAGAATGTATTCTTTTTTTTGTTTGTTTGGTTTTGTTTGTTTGGTTAGAGTTTCTCCAAGTCTTAGTTTTTCTCATATAATAAACTGATACATGAAAAAACAGAATAGTTCTAGTTATCTGTTCTGAGTTATCTGTTCTATCCCGCAGGGTAACTCAGCTGTTTCCACGGTAATTATCAGTGACACCTGTGACCTGCTGATAACCAACAAAAAAAAGGAAAGCATTGTTCACAATTTGTGATATGTGTTGCAGATGAAACAATGCGACAGTATAAGACTGTAGAAACATTTACATTTCTGCAGCTACTGCTACACTCTGAGTTATCTTAGGAAGTCATCCATGTATCTGTGAAATGCTTTCCGTGAGCACAACTTCTCCTTGCAGCTTGAAGTGGTTACTTGTAACATAGCACTGATTGACAAGAATTCAGATCAATTCATGGTGTAAATCATTATCAAGCAAAAATATATATATAGTGCTTGAAAGTATCAGTTGATCTTTTTAATTCAAATGAATTTATGAATTGATTTACCTTTGGGTGTTCTACTGTTAGTCAGAGAAAACATTTCTCTTCACTTTGAGAAATTATGAAGGGCATTTTTCACTGTTTAGATCAATATTTTGGGAAATGCAATATAGGCCTTCTTTCTCAGATGGATCAATTTGTGTTAAGTACAGAGTCAGGAGGCAGTTAGCCTAGCTTAGCAAGAACAATAATTCCCTGATAATTCCCCCTTAAACCACAAACTGTCGTTTTTATGTTTTGGTTTGTGTACAGGTGAAACAAACAACATAAAGTGTGTTAATTAGTCAGCTTTAGAGATGTTGGTAGGTGTGTTGTTTAACTTTGAACGGAGACAATCTAGCAGTTTCCCCCTGCTTCTAGTCTTTTAGCTATGCTAGGCTAACTTTGCCCTGACTAGCTCTGTACCGAACACACAGACATGAGACTAATATTGATCTTCTCATCTCTCTCAGAAAGAAAGCGCGTAAACATATTTACCAAAATGATGATCTATCCCTTTATGTAAGACTAAATTTGGACAGTTTTGCACAGCAGTAGATTGAATAAATCTTACGTCGATATGAAAAAGCAAAAGAGAAAGAATCAAACTGTAGGTGTGACTGCACTGTAACACCCTCCAGTAGCAGTGCTATAGTGGTGTTAGTAAGCAATCAGTCTTAATAAGGACAATGGTTAGGCAACAGCAGGTACAGTCAATATCTACCTTCCATTCACACATGAAGGTTGTGATAGTGCAGTGACAGGTGAACATACTTTTAATACACCTTCTGTACAATACAGCAGCGTGTGGACTGCCATGCACACACTTTAAGTGGCACACAGTAGCTTTATGAGCATAATTGCAGTAATGTGGAGTGCAGAGCTAACAGGTCTGCAGCCACATTAGTCTTCATCAGACTAAGCCACAGATCAGCAGGCTCACTCCAGGAGCAGCCAGTGGTAAACCCTGCTCTGACCACCGCTGGAGCATATTCATCACCATCACACTGTACTTTTGATCTACACAAGAATGTTAGCAACTCAAGGAGAAGGTTAGCGGCATCAGTATTAGTGTGACAGAAAGAGCTGCCGTCAACAACTGACCCTAGCCAGAAGTAAAAAAAAAAAAAAAAAAAAAAAGAAAGAAAGAAAGAAAAAAGAAATCTTTTGCATCCATCAGCAGTTCTAATCAGAATTCTGCCACAACCTGCTATTTTGTGGTGTGTGTGTGTCTGGGTATGTGTCTGCGTGTACATGTGTGTGTATGAATATGTTTGCACTTGTTTGTGTGTGTGTGTGTTGTGTTTGTGTCATCCTTGCATTTTCCTCCCACTGCAACAAACCATCTGAAGTACAAGTGAAGCGAATGCGCATTCCAGGGTAGAAATAGCATGTTTGGATTGCTCTGAACCTCGCAACCGCATCTGGAAACATTATTCTTGGAAGACAGGTCATTATCCTCGGAAGCCAACTGAGAAATGTTTGGTGGAAATAAGCAAACTATACAACAGTTGGACGAGCCAGAACCACAGGAGAAGTCTGGACTGACGTAGATGTTCCAAAACAGCCCCCACAGCAGACTGTTTGTTGTAGCAATAGACTGATCCAGTGAAATCTTTACTACAACTATGTGACAGGTAAAGAGCTGAATCTACTAATGACCTGATGTGAAAGGACTGTAATGTAATTGCTGAAAAAAACAACTGATGACCTCAGGCTTAGCCAGGTGGAGAGATGCCTAACTTTCCTACCTCAGATTAAGTCAGTGTAGCCTCACAAAACCAGCCCATAATTTTCACGTCCCTTATTGTGGTCTAGGTTCAGTACACATTTGCCTGCAACAGATGTCATTTCAAGGCTGTACAATGCTGAAACATCAACATTATCCCTTCTGGCACCTGGGGCCAGTTGCATAAAAATAGAATCTTTGACTTAAATATAACTTTAGACACTTTAATTTACCTGTTGCATAAAGCTTCCCTATGGGTGACTAATGTAAGACTTAATTAGATAGCCAGTCTCGCAATGCATCATGGGTGTAACTTCAATCAATTCAATGGAACCCACCCCCCCAAAAAGCGGAAAAAAACAACTGACAACCTCAGGATTAGCCAGGGGGAGAGGTGGCTAACTTTCCTACCTCAAATTAAGTCAGTCTTAATATTTATGCAACAGACAGGCTTAATTAGACTAGTCTAACCTGACAATCTAAGACCAGTCTAAAGCCAAGACTAGTCTTAAACTAAGTTTATGCATCTGGCCCCTGATTGGACAAAAGTGTGATACACCTGTGATAGGTCTTTTCTTTTTGATCTGTCGATCTGGAAATGCTATAAACTGTCACCCAGAATCAGTTTCCTCATAATCTTGAGTTCAAAAGTAGGTCATACAGTAGGTGAGTCATTTATATAGTTCATCTACACCACCATATCTGGTTATTATATATACCATAGATAGACATGACATTTGGGGGTTTTCACTTACCATATTTGGCTTCCACCTGTTGAGAAAATGGTTTTAAATTCATTGATGGCCTTTGTGCAATCAGTAAAGGACAATTAGATAATACATAAATTCTAAAAGCTCAGTCCTAATATTTTGCAGTCAGCACATTATAATCATGACACAAGAATGAAACATGTGCAGCTGCAGTAGTTTGTAAGTTGCTACAATCAAGAAATGCCTTTTTTACAGTATAGTTGTGTTCTAAATTCAGTTTGGATAATAACTGTAAAATTAATTTTGAATAGAATTTATAATTATTATATTAAAGCTAATGTGAAGTATGTGAATTTACTACAAAGAAGAGACGGTCAGAGCTGACAGATCTTTCCAACATTGTTCAACATTAAGTGTTCTCCTGGTGATCACTCAGTATTTACAGTATATTGAGCCTTTTTACTCCATATTTAAACCTTTCACAATTCATTCTATGGATAAGAGATTGTAATTTAAATGCACCTACCAGTTACTTTCTGATTTTCTATACTTTTTCCACACATACTGGCCCATTTGAGTGAAGTCAGAGATGTCCCTCATCTTTAAACAGGTGGTGTTTACTAGTCTCATACTTACCTTCTGTACTATAACTTCTCTATATCCTGATGAAGAACAAAAACAACAGCAGTTACACAATGTTAATGCCAAACACTGCAGGTTTTTGAAAAAGCTGGATTGGTGTATAGCGCATGATTGCAATGTGGCACATGGAAACAAACAGATGCCAGTATCTAATGATTCCATTCAGCACTTGTATATATTTTGGCAACTGTCTAGCAGATTGATTGCCTGACTCAGTATTGAGAGCTCTCCTTCACTGCATTTCCCCGTCCCTTTCCATTTACATGGTGATCGGTTTCTATTTTCACAAGATGGGGGCTAGTACCAGTTCCAAGGTGAAGATGCCTATCAGTCTCCATTTCCACATTGTGGACTTGTAGTGACACTCACACACACCGCCTTTCTTGAAGCTTTGAGTGTGTTAGGATATAAGATGCTCTGGCTCTGAGAATCCTGGATTATGGGGAAATCATCAGACAAAAATGGCTCTGCTATAGTAAGGCATCCATGTGGTGGCAGTTATCAATGTGTTGAATTTTCGAGTCTAACGGATGTTAGCTGTGATTCCTCATTTTCAGTAACACTTCTCCTCTTGCTAAGCATTTTTCACACTGAAAAGTGTGAGTCACTGAGAACTTCCTTTGCTTAACTTTGTGATTTGGTCAATAGGATGATAAGGTGTAATGTTTTTACCCTTTATCTACACAAAAAATCCGCTATGACCCATTAGCTGTCATTTATATGTTATGCAAGGTTATATGACATGTAAACATTCAGCACTGCAGATTATTTTCTGTCCAGTTATAACAAGGAGAAACTGAATTAGAACAATTTCATTCAGAATGAGGACATTTTTTTCTATGTAATCACATTTTCTAGACCTCTGAATTTCTCTGATAGCTTGGTAGTCAAAAAAACACTGATAGGAACTTTCCCGGGGAAATCTAATTTGGAGCACTGTGTAAAACTAGGACAAAAGGACAAAGTCACCTCATGTCAAGGCATTAGTTTTGACAGAAAATGTAATTTTATTCAGTGAAATAGCACACATTAACTCAAGTTCAGAATTCTATTCTTATTGAGGGTGCCTTCACTCCTTCACACCTATAGAACAGTGAGTTTAATGTTGTCAACTGGATAGAATTAATCAGTGTGCCATTGTGCCACTTGATGATAGAGAGTAGTAGCATTCATTTTAAACTTTCAACCACAAACCCACATATAGCAGACAGGCATCTTGGCACAGAGTATCGTCTAATATAAAGGCTCTTTGAGCAAGTTGTGTGTGTATGTGTGTGTGTCTGGTGGGTTCTCTGAGGGAAGATCTCTCTGTGTCTGTCATCACAGGGTGAGCGGAATGGAACGTTTGGCAGAAAAATCAGGGCCACGTGCTGTTATGTTCCCAGAGCTGAGCTTCTTGGGGTTTGTGTTTTGATGGAAGTGTGGACTCATACTGACTTACTCCAGCCAGGACACGAAGCTGGAGCCAAAGGACATCATAACACTTTTTGATTTGATATTATTCATTTATACACACCTGATCATTTAAATGCAATGCTCAGAGACAACAGTATCTTGCCTTTTTCCAAAACTTCTTATCTTATAGTTTCTGCTAATTACTACCTAGGCTCAGCAGACAACTGGGGACCCTGAGGGTGCGAGCAGTTGCCCACTTGCTTGTCTGTGTATCAATAGGTTTGTGGTAATTACAAGTTGTTTAGTAATATGCATCACTAAAGCAGAGTAAAATGTGAAATGGCAAGGGTCTTAAGGTAGGTCCTGCCTTAGTACCTAATCTGTGGCTCTGTCTTGTTTCAAAATCAGTTTTTCATACCTTTAATATTTTTGACCATTTGGATCTCCTGCCATGTTTCTGGGTAAATGAATTGGAGGACTCATCAAGGGCCCACAACTCATTTTTGTCCAGGGCCCCCTAACATGCTAATCTGGCTCAGTTAAATCAGAGCATATTTTGAGACTGTGCATATATCGTAAAGTTGGCCTGATAAAGTTTTTAAAAAGCCAGTTTTTCTATTTTTCTTTCAAAGCTGGTTTGTGTAAATATTATGCAGTATTTCTCTAATTTTCATGCCTGAAAATGAACCACTACTGTCATTATGGTGCTTATATATGGTGAGGAAGCTGCTCTTGTACTTATACTGTCCCCTCCTTCAGCTGATGTTCTCTTGAGTGTGTCCAAGCTGCTCAGCATACCTTTACAGTGAGTCCTCCTTAGATTACAAACACATGTGGACGTCTGGAGCAGAAAGTACAGCACACTTTACTCAGGACTCACTTGTCT
The DNA here is from genome assembly GCF_963924715.1 of Thunnus thynnus. Classification (NCBI taxonomy): domain Eukaryota; kingdom Metazoa; phylum Chordata; class Actinopteri; order Scombriformes; family Scombridae; genus Thunnus; species Thunnus thynnus. Next base: position 28,237,545 of record NC_089534.1, read on the forward strand.
TCCTTTAATCTGACTGGAATTGGCATTTCAATAAAACGTGTTTTTATTCTGTGTTTTTATTTGGTGATGTAATTACCCGAGTTTGTTTGTGCATGTGATTTGAATGTGTGTTGGGAAGAGGCAGTATGGGTACTACTTTCAAACTCTGTGCTCTGGTGATTTGTGTGTATGGGTGTTTTTGATGTGTCCACGCTGAGCAAGGGCGTGCACAACAACATTATGCTGAGTTTTAAATGTTAAAGGGAGGGTGAGCACGTGAAGCAGAGAGCAGTCAGTCAAGCTTGTATGTGTTGAATCATGGGGCTGGCTGCAGCAGGACGCCGGGGCTGATGTCAGCCCTGCGGTATGTGCTTGCTGGGCTTGGCTGTAAGCTGACCCCCCTCTGTTGTGCTTCTATTTCCAGGGCGTGAGCGGAATGTCCGTGGATGAGAAGCCTGAAGCCCCCATGTATGTGTATGAGTCGACGGTTCATTGTACCAATATCCTCCTCTGCCTCAACGACCAGCGGAAGCAGGATATCCTGTGCGATGTGACTGTCCTAGTGGAGGGCAAGGAGTTCCGCGGGCACCGGGCCGTGCTGGCCGCCTGCAGCGAGTATTTCCTCCAGGCTCTGGTGGGCCAGGCGGAGAATGGCTTGGTCGTTAGCCTTCCTGAAGAGGTACGTCCATCAAACACACTGTTTCACTGACAGTCTTCTCTTGCAGAGGTGGAAATGCCACTGGCTTTTAGACAATGCAACACTAAAACTCCCCATTGACACCAATACAAAAGCAGTACTAACCAGGTTCTCTGCACTTTCCTTTAGTATCTGCAGCCACATACAGTGATGCACTGTGACCATTAAACCCTCTATCCACCCTCACACCCCAAGCAAAAGCACAGCCAACAGTGCAAAAAGCAATTTGATGACTGACAATTTGTTTTATTTATACAATCAAATCAACACATCCATGGACACGATAACATAAGACATGTAGGGTATCATCCAGTCTTTGATAAAAGCAAGCAGCCAATAATGAACACAGCACATTAACAGTCTTATAAAGTACAATTACATGAATCAACAATCCAACTACAGCTGGTACACCTCAAGCATTTGCAGGTAGTTAGCTGAATTCTGATGTGTCAAGTGTTGGTCTTCCATTCTTCATCAGTTCAAACTTTTCTGTAAAGTTCAGTTCAACAAGCTAGCAACAATATTATTAGCTTCCCCTCAAGCTTCAAGCTGGTGTAACTTTCCTTATTATTAAAGAATGCAAAGTAAATTTTAGAGGTGGCGTGATTGCATATAAAGTCAATGTAAAGGTGTAATTCCCTGGAACAGCGCAAATTGAAGTGAAGACAAAAAAATTCATGCCTATCCCAAGGCTTTATGTGTCCACATATGAAGGTAAGAGAAAAAAAGAAGAGAGACTGGACGAAAATAACATAAAAAAATTGGAATTCCTGGTGAGTTCTGAGATCAGTGGGTGTACAAACACACACACCCACACACTGGTCAGTGGGTACTTAGCTAGTGAGCTACAGCTCATGTTTGGGGTGAATAAACACGGATGGCAAAAATAGTTCAGGGGTCAAATTTGCCCCAGTAAAAAAATTTGCTTCATATTCTGCATGAATACCAGGCTCAGCACCTGGATGAAGTGACTGGGGAGGCTGTTAAAAATTTTTCATAAAATAAAACTCAATAAAATAAAATTCATTGATTTAACCATGTAATAGCCTGAGAAAGGCTAAATAACAACATAAGACTACTGTTTCTAAATCAGAAAATACACTTATTCATCAGAGCACTCACATAAGAACATCGCACTAGCAGAGCACTAAATATTTTTGACTTTATGAACAATTCTCTGTCAAAATCAGCAAGGGGAGGTGCATAGAAACAGCTGTTTGCAGCTTGCAGCGCAATCTCTCTCTCTCTCTCTCTCTCTCTCTCTCTCACTCTCTCTGTCTCTATTTTGTTGACTGTCCCTTCACTTCCCTGTCATTTCTATCTGTTCTATCTTCTGTCTATTACTGCAATGGGTGGTGAAAGGCCCAGAGTCGCACTGCAGGATGGCAGCAGGGGTCCACTTATCCTCAGGAGAGAGGGCCATTTCAGACTGTAAAAAGTGGCAAGCTATAGAAACACTGGATTCCGCCAAAGCTGTGTTGGTGAGCTCCTGCAGTGGTTTCACCTTCTGCACATCCAAAAAGTGAGGACTGTCTGGGTGAAGGGCACACCGCCTCAACCAGCTGGCTGTTCCATTCACTAAATCTTCTATTCATCTCCCTAATGACATTGTTCAGTGTCCTGAAGAAGAGCCGCTTGCACTCTGTCCTGCTGGTCTACAGTGCTCTCCATCATATACAGTTTCAGGTGTGTAGGGACTTGGCACATTCTCTCATTTGGCGGAGGAGCTGCTATTTCTAATGGGTCAAGTCACTCCTGAGCTTCTCCACACAATCCAGAACGCTTTTCACAACCTTCATCCAGTCTAGAGGTCTGTTTTTTCATCCTGTAACACTTTGTTGGGAGGGTCAAGGTTTTGACCCATGATTTTGTGGACTGCAGCAAACCTGAAGTGGGAGTCTTGAACTGCTTTTAGGATCCCTGCTGCCTCTATTCTTAGTTGCGTATGAAGGCCACTGCTGTCAATCTCTGCAAGGAACAGCATCATAAGTGTTAACGATGACTGATACAGTAGCCAGGTGACTGGTCTACTTTTGGCCCAGTAGCCTTTTCAGACATTGTCCCATATGCACTGCGGCCACAGTTGGCTTTTTCAGGAACTGGTAAGCATGTCACTCTCATTGAAAAAAGGCTTGTAGTTCATTCTCAGATGACATGGCATGAATAACCACTAGATGTAATTTGTGGTTGAAACAATGTACATACAGGACTTCTCGTTCAACTTTCTCCTGTAATATTTTCTGTACACCCCCTCTTTTCCCCAACATCACACTCACACCATCGTAACATTGGCTGAGGATCTTTTCTGCAGTTAGCACTGCTTTTCTCAGCTCAGAAAGGACCAGGTTTGTCAGACTTAACACATCACAGTGCTTCAGACTGGCCATTACCAGCAGTCTCTCAAGAGTTACATTATTGTTGTCTAGATAATGGACCACAGTTGACACATTCTCGCAACCAGTTGGGTCCTTGGTCCTGTCCACCTTGAATGTGTACCAGCTATCTCCTATTTCTTCATCTATTTCACTGGTCACTATTTCACTCATGAGCCCTATTGTCGTGCTTTGAATTCTGTGTGATGTGCATGTGGAATTTTTTGGGATAGCGCTAAATACTCCATCATAGACAAAAATAGTTCTGATATCCATCCTTATTCCTGAACTGCGTTTTGCGGCTAAGCAAACAAGCCTGGTAACGTGCAATACATTAATATTAGCTGAACTACAAGTAAAAAAGCTAGCTTGGGTTTCCGCAGCTTTTTTTTTATCATGACGCATGCGGCACACACACCCCCTACACACAACAGTGCTGTCCATGGTTCTGAAACAACAGCTAAGCGATAGTCACATGTATCTCGGCCAATAATTTTGTTTTTTTTTTGGTGTTTTTCTATAGATACATAAAGCTTAAACAGAGGGGACAAAAAGTCCCCTTAAGAACCCTCATGGCACTGGACCGGTTGAATATACCTTAAGAGGTAAAATGTGATTGGTTAGTTTCAATAACACCCCAGATTAATGCTTCGTTTCATTGTTTCAGTACAGTCATCTAAAGAAAGAATCCTCTTTTTTAGATAGGAATTCACCAATGAAGCATTTTGTGCTTGATTTGTCCAACACAGGGGTGTTGGGAGGGTTAATATTGACTTCAAAACAGTTAGATATCATGATGAATTATTAAATTAGACCTAATAATTTGATATTGATTCATTTTAGGTGGCCTAGGGGCCCCTTGCTGTTCTCTCCTGCACCACACATTTTCAATTTCACCTTAACTCCATCTGCTCCCTTTTTTCATATTTTATCACCTCTCAGCTTCCATTCACTGTTGACTTATTGATTATTTTTAGAGTTATTTTATTTTCCTTTCCATTTTGTCATCATAGAGGATGCCAGTAAACAGTGTTTTATTTCATCTGTCATTCGCTGGAGGATAAAGACTGAAACTGGAGTGAAAGGTGTGAGAAAGTGCATTATTGAGCCTATAAGGCTGTGATTGCCAATTAGCACCTGACAGCTGCCGCCGCTGCCGCCGTTGTCGGCAGCAGGTAGCACTTCACGGCGAGATTAATGCCACCTCGGGCTTGGCTCTCATCAGGTTCAGCAACACTCCTCACTCTTGCTCACCTCAGCTCTCACACTGTCACTTTAAACTGATCCCCTTCAGAGCTCTTCCACTGAACACATGATGAAAGTACCCCTCTGACGTATTGATGTCACACACCCACACTCACACACACATATGCATACATACATGTGCTGCTGTGAAAACTGGGGCACATCCTGCATGTGCTGTGGAGTTGGCTCCTCGCTGGGGCCAGTGTGCATTAATAAAGTAACGCCTGTCAAATGACTTTGTCGCTGCACTCATTGGAAAAGAAATCACCATCAGATTGTCGTCTTATGTAAAATGAGCATCACGGGCTCTTTTTTTCCTCTTTAACTCAAAGAATGACTGCAGGGAATGGCTCCTGGATGCTCAAAGCAGCATCCCTTTCATTCACTCGCTGCGCATATGAATAATGCATGAGCTGCTGTGTGTTTCAGGTGTGAGATGGAGTGTGGAAAGTAACATCTTTGAATGACTGTCTCTTAAATGTGCCAGAGAAAGAGTTGCTCCCATTGAGGATTTAACCAAGTCTCCTTTCCTTTGTCCATTCCTGCTCAGTTTGACAACATATCACGTATTTTTCATTGTTTCATCTAAATGGCAAAACAGCATACAATGAATATATTGGCTTTATTCTGTCACAATGGACACTTGAGATAGCTGTTCAACAACAGCCTGGAAATGCAATTATATACTGTTTGCAAATGCAAAAAATGCAATTAATAGTTTTTATATCATGAATCTCATTCGTTAATTATTTAGTATATAAGATATGAGAAAATGGTCAATAATGTAATTTCTTCAAAATCACTTGTTCTGTTGGCTAAAATTCAGAGATATTAAGTTTACAATCATATAAAACAGAGAAAAGCAACCAAATATTTGCTAATGCATATTTTGCTTGATAAGTGACTTAAAATGATTAATCAGTTAACATATCTGGTGTTGTCAGCAGCAGGATCATTATTCATTTATTTAGGGTAAAGTAGTAATACCAGTGTAAAACTACTCAGTTAGAAGTAGAAGTCCTGCATTCAAAATCTTAATTAAGTACATTATTATCAGCCAATGTGATTAAAAAGCCAAAAGTAAAAGTTCTCATTATGCAGAGTAGAAGTATACTGTGGCATAAAATGGAAGTCAGTTTACCAGTGGCTCATTTTTTCATCTATTTAAGGTTGAATTGTCCTCAAAATAGTATTCTTCTGGCCTGTTCAGCAGGTAGTACATCTCTGTCTGACTGTCTAGACAAGTCACAGCCACATCATGGAGGAATGTCCTTTCATTGATGTAGCCTGTCAAGTTTTTTAAGGTCCCCTGTCGCCCTTTGCTTCACGGTCAGTGACTGAGGCATGCTGACGCATCCCTGCCTCGTGTCTGAACGCCGTCTTCTCTCTGATGATGGGGGCAGGGCTGGGTCTGCTTAGCCCACACTGGTCTGTGTCAGCTCAGAGTAATAGCCTGTAGCTCTGCTAGGTTAGCAACACTTCACTGACACTCGTGTGTCTGGCTGTGGTCATGGAGAGCATTGCTTCAGCAGCTACTGTAGGCTGCCACCTATGTGTAACAAAGGGCAAAGGCCTCAGCTGCCACTCGGGGAGAGAGGGGGAGGTTGATGCAGATGAACTGTGAAACAAAGACCACCTCCCCCACCACCTTCATCACTCCTCTCTCATGGCCTCACCGCCCCTGGAGTAGCCAGGGCTGGCGTGGTGAGTGACATCATCTATATCTAATGTGATTGTAGGCTTGCAGAGGGGCAGCCAGTTTCATCAAGGGGCTTTGTTGGCCATCACATCATGGGAACAAAACAATCCCGCTTTATCTCAGAGATGCTGTCCTCCCGGCCAGCCTGCAGGGGGAAGGAACAGAAGCACACTAGGTTTGCGTTGGACGAAGGAGGCTCCACACACACACACACTGCATTTCTCTACATCATATTTCTTGATGAACGATAGAACAAAGGGGGATTCATAAGAATCAGCATGCCACAGATACAAGCCAGAGAGAAGAATTTCAAAGAGAGCCCTCCACTGGAGAGGAGCAGTCATCACTTTGACAAACACAAATGACCTCTATATAGTGAAACTGTGTGCAAAGATGTGATTCAATCCTAGCTGCCATGATGCCAACAGACTGCTGTCAGCTAGTTATTAGTGAGTAGCACATAACCTTTGTTGTCCTGCATAAGAGGCTTATAGTAAGAAACTGATGATACTCACCACTGTACATTGGAATGTTATTCCTACATTGCAGCAGAAACCTAATTTATTGAAGTAATCAAATCAGTGAATTATTCTGTTGACTTAAATGAATCAAATAACCATTCACAGTCATTCCAATGACTTGCTATTGCAGTGTCCACTTGTGTCCGCATCTGACATCCAGCGTGGGAATGCTCTGACTGGCTAGATTGATTCATTCCAGACCACTGTGGGGACAGTGGAGGGCCCCAGTATGCCCTGTCTGATTTTTATTCTGGAAAAAAGGAGAGGGCAGCACTGTGATTCAGCAGAGCGCTGGTTCACAGACCTCAAACCACCTCCTGTTTGTCAGTTCTTTCCTTAGTCATGAGCCAGGGAACACTGCACTTTTTTCATTTCCAAAAGAAAACACTCACACACATACACACATACATAGAAATGTGCACCCTGTGTCAAAATGGAGAGTGTATCCACCTGCAATGTCACAAAGGCTTTGCTGTGATTTATTTTAACTAAAGTGGTGCTTGTGGCCCCTAAAGGCTGCAATCTTCTTTGCACCACACTATTCAAAAATGTTGGGTGGAATACTGAAGAGTTTGTTATTAATGGCAACTTAAAAGTAGCCTTAGCATCAAAAATAGTAGTTTGTAGTAGTTTGTCTTGATGGTGGAAAGAGTTAGGGTTAGGGTAGTTTCAAAAACTAAAAACTACCAAAATCTCTCTTTATTTTCTTTGACAAAAAAGACTCACAGAAGGCATATCGTGAGCAGCACGTTAGCAGAGCAGCAGCAGCAGCAAGTGCTCCATCTGTGTGTCTACACTGAAGGCGTTCAGGTGCAGTGTTGAGTGTAGGTCACCCATATTTTAGAAGCACTCAGAGCCCAACACACAATCATTGCAGTAACACGGATACAACGGAGGAAAATAGACTTCAGGTCACGTTTATGTGTATATAGTGCAAGTGAAATGCAAGCCATTACGTGGCCCGTGTAGACCGCTGTATTGATTAACATAGCAATGTATAATATTACCTTTCCTCATCATGGTTGTTGTTATTCTAGAAAACCTTGCCTTGTTTAACCCTTAATATTGATCTCATTTGAACTAGCTTGCTAGACAGCAATTTTGTTAACATTATTAAGTCCATGGGGCACTTTTTTTTCCCTTTCTTGTTAACTCTGATCTCAGGTCTATTTATTTTATTTTTTAATGCAAGCAGATTGCAGTTGGTGTGTGTCAATTATTCTTTTCAATATCATTAGGCTAACTACTTATATTTCCATTGTTCGGAACAGAAAGATAAATTTGTACTTTGGGCAAGCAAAAAATTGGCTTCAAATGTTTTATTGTCTGTACAGCTATCTTTGTTTTATAATAGTTTTAAAGGGAGTATTGGACCACAGTTGTTGAATTGTGTCAGTTCAAAATAAGTATGCAAATCAGAACATGTTCTATGTCTGGATGAATTCCTTGAATTGATATCTTCAGACCAGACATTTCCTGCAGAGCTGCATACTTAATCATTCAACTTGTGTTTTTTATCAGATAATGATCAAATTTTATGTGAAATAATTTTTAATAAAATGACAGAAAACTATTGGTTTTGGCTAGACCAGATTGACTGAAATGTTCAGTATGATCTGATGGCTAAAAAAGACTAAAATGTCAACAGTTTTCATTGACTAAAACTATACTAAAATAGTTGCGGTTTTCTTTGACTAAGATAAGACTAAAATGCTCTGACTTTTACTCAACTAAAACTTGACTAAAAGAAAACAGGAAGAGGTTGACAAATATGATTTTTTTAAAAACTAACAAGGACATTTGACAGAGGACTAAGATAAAAAAATTAAAAAAAAAACAGCTGACAAAATTAACAGTAGTGTCCAAGGCAAATCAAAATGGGGTTATGCATCCAAGCAGAGATCCAAGATAAAGATTGTACAGGAATAGGTTTAGGGAAAAGGAAAGGGAAGAGGAAAGACGAGGAGGTCATGAATGTGCTCTGCAAATTTCATGGCAATCTGACGATTATAATATATCATGTGTGCAAAGGTGTCACCAGAGGAAAGGTCACAGGGTAACCAAAATGGAGTTTTCTGAGAACCGTCATCCACTATGGATCTGCCATTAGATTTGGTAACGTCTCATTAAGCACCAAATTGTAATTCAAGCACAACATTTGTCCTTACACTGACTTCACAGGGAAGATCAGTGGATCACCAGAATCACAAAAAATTCCTTAGCAACCTACCCTGTACTGCAGTTGTTGAGATATACTGGTTTGGGCCAAAGTGTTGGAGACAACTGACAATGGGAGACTGTCCTCATCTGAAAAATGATAGAACTGATGAGTGTTTCAATTGCCCCTAATGACCTACAGTACCAGTCAAAAGTTTGGAAATGCTTTCTCATTCCAGGGAATGGGAAGGTGTGTCCAAACCTTTGACTGGTACTGTATGTTTACGTATCCACCCCGGAAGTCAGGTTGGATGGTTGGGTCAGCAAACCTTCAGATGCTGACAACATTGGATTCTTTTAACCATGACCACAATTTTTCCCTAACCATAACCCAATAGTTCTTGCTCCCTTAACTCAACCAGACCTAAACCATAGAGGTGGCAGATCAGAAAACTGTCAAATTAGTTGTTTTGGAAGACAATGATAGTTTCTTGTTGCTTGTGAGACAACAGAGGCAACAAAGAAAGTATTTTCTTCTCATAGACAGAGCAATATTTCAAGATAGACCAGACACGCAAATGTAATGCACTTATGGAGGTTTAGAACAGTTGATGAGGGACATCCGTCCACTTCAGGTCAACCTGCACAAAACCAGCTTAATCTGAGGGGGGCTCACACAGACTGACCCCACACCAAGTGCCTTGCCAGGACACTATCACACACACACAGACACACACAGCCTATTAGACAGATGGTAGGAGTCAGGGACAGAGCCCTGCCTTCCTTAAAGATGGGGGTTGGGCGGTAGAAGATGAAGAGGAAGCAGTAGAGAGAGGAGTGATATGGTGCAGTGGGAGTGCTGGCACTAATACCCAGCCCCCTTAGTCCAGCAGGGGGTCTCTCTTTCTCTGCCAACACAAGGACACATCTCATCCCATAAGCTGACAGAGAAGATGCAGGGTCTTTGTCTGAGTGTGAGAGGCTGGGTAGAGGAGCACCTTGAGCAGCCAGCCTGCCGCGCGACAGCCTGTGGTGTGATCCCTGTGTTTATGCACTTTGTATTTAACCTCCAAACCCGGCACAGTTAAGAAGCGAACATCCTCCTTAATGAAAGGAAAAAATTCTTAGCACAAAGCTGAGGGTAACACTTTTTTTTAGTCCAGACACATATAATATACTTTTATACAATTTCCACGATTTGATGTTCGTTTGGTCCAGCCCAAACACAATCTCATAGTGTCTTAAACATTGTAGAGGTGGGGTCATGTCCTCTTCAGTGTCTGGCCTGTACTGTAAGCTGCACTGCGAGAGGATTAGGATGTACACTATCTGATTTAATCCACTGTCAGGGGGAGGTTTACTTACCCACAGCTCAGCACCAGGAATGTCTGAGCTTCTGCTGTCACCGAGAAAGACACTTTCCTTACATTACAATTGTCTCAACATCACTGTGAAGCTATGTTTCTACTGTGCTCAGTACTACTTTTCACTGCGAACACTGATTCTAATATGCATGAAGCCAGACTCCCCTTGAGTACAAAATCATTACCCTTACTGAACTATTAAACACATGAGCTCAGCTGAAAGTGGCAGGCTGATATTATGAGCCACAGTTGGCTTATCACTGCTATATCTTTATTAGTTTGTATGTTGGCAGACATGCAAATAGAAACGACAGAACACCAACATTTCGTATGCTGTATTTGATGTATTATTGACTGTTTTTTGAACATCAAACCCTTTATGTGTATTTAGGTTTTATTAGTTATTAGTATAGTTTTATGAATTATTATTTATTATATTGAATGATTAAACATGACTAATTAAAAATTTACTTTCATCTTATAATTACTCTTTTTGTAATATTTGATTATACGACTGCAAAATATTCCGATTCAGTGCACATCTTTATCATAACTTAATTACTAAATCAGTGGTAATTGCCAAAAATGCACAGTGTTTATGAAGATTAATTCTTTATTAAAAATCAGATTGATATCTTTTCAGTAATTTATTGATTTGAAACTGTTAGATATTGGTGTTGGGATGAAAATCACATACATTAGTTTTCCTCCATTACAGATATAAAGGTATGTGTGTGGGTAAAATAGTTCATTTTAATGGACAATCCCAATGTTTTTATGATTTAATTCATTTAAAACATTGTTTATTGTGTGCATTATTCCTAACTTTTTTCCAGAGAACACTGTAGCATAATATTTATTATATTATATTTATTGTATTACTATTTATTTATTTATTATTTTGTTCACTATCTTGTTTCATTCATTGATTATGATGTAATTTGTAACATATAGAGACTTTTTATATATGTGACAATGAATGACATGTCTAATAATTATTATGTTATACATTATTATTGTTAATTATATCAATTTTACTGTTGTTGTGTGATAACCGGTGCATACTTTATAAATCATTCTGCCCTTACAACTGCAGTAATGTGCAATGATACTATAACTTTTCATACCAGAAAGAGGTGAATGCAAAAAATGGCTGCCTGCAGGTTGGAAAATGATATATTTTAAAAATTATAGCAAAAAGAAAGTGATTGACCCATTATCTCATCCCTCTCTCAGTATTATGTAAGTCTAATATAAACAGATAGATGGGTTAATAATCTGCTGTATGTCTGCTCCAGCTGTCTTTATAAAAGACTTTCCTTTGGCCCAAGAGCTTTTCTGTTCTGCGGCAGGCCTTTGTCCCTGCACATTTCCTGTCATCTCTTCCAGCATAACAGCTCAACCCACAATGGCGTCATGACAGCGTACAGTACAGGGCCTGTTTCATTTCCATTAGTGCTGTGACTCAGGCTTCTTAATGTTTGTCTGCAAACACAGAGGTTCATGTCAGGTTACTCAGCAATCTGATGTTAAAGCATCGGCTGCTCCCTCCAATGGAGATGGAGTGTTTTCTTCTGCGCGGGGAAGCACATTGTCATGCCATGCCATGTCCTCATTAGCATGCATGACATGCAGGAATTCACTGGAGCACATTTGCATAAATTAGCCCTCTCTTCTACGGAGGTGAAAGGCCAATGTAAGAGAGGAGTGCTGGGTGAGGGAAGAGGGAGGGGAGGGTGGTGTAGTATTGCTCAGCCTGTTTATGAAAGGATATTTGGCAGGCTTCCTAAAAATGTCATGCGAATTATCCACGTCTGTGATTGGCCACTGCCTATAATTTCCTGCCCTGTATTGGTATCGTCTGTCCGCTCCAGACGCAGAGCAGGGCCGTGTTAGCCTAAAATGGCCCCAATCTGTCATGGTTATGAATTTGTGCCTTTGTCTTAACTCACACACTAAGTACTACTAACAGCTGAAATGCTTCAAACGTCATGACAGTCAGCTAATGACCAGGAAACACTCTGTGTATCCTCCCTGTCCTCCTCTTCTTCCTTTAACATTTAGTTTCCTACACTGTGACCGTCTCCCTTCCTCTCTCATTCTCCTCTGTGCTCTGTCCATCTTCCCCCAGTATTTACCCCCCCTCCCTCCCTCCATCCTGTGTCGCTCCCTTTACGCTTTCCTTCATTAGGCTGCTGTGCTGGTTGTAACAGTGGAGTAATCACATATGGTGCAGGGCACATAAAGACGCGCTCCCGCAGGCAGCAGCTGCTGATACTAGCTGAAAATAGATCCCTGGTACGCTCAGCACTTTTCCTCCAGCAGCTTTGCTGTTTATCAGCAGGCCTGGATGCAGCGGGCTGGACGCCCAGCCTCATTTAAGCTATGACTACCTCACCATTACAGTCAGCATGGCTCGATCCACGGAAACTAACTCTGTGTGTGTGTGTGTGTGTGTGTGTGTGTGTGTGCATGTGCATGAAGAGAGGCCAATGACAGTTACCTGAAGGTACACTTGTTCAAGTTGCAAGAGAGTTTGTGTTCTGTTCTTGTTGTGTGTGTGAATATAGTAGAATATATCTTAATTTATGCTGTATGTCACTCCTCAGCACACAAATCAGACAGCACAAGTGCACTGCAATTACATCAACATACAAGTCACAGTGATTAAGACAATGAATGCTGAGGAATACTCCACTGAGTGTTGGTGTGGTTTCGTCTTTGTCTCGAAAACTTCAGCTATAAAATCCAAGCAGAATGTTGTCTGCTTAAACAAAACTCCACATTTCTTCATTTTAATCCTTTACTGAAAAACTTTACACTTCAAAAACAAAATAAAACATGGTAACAGGTTAGCTATGATACAGTCTCATCTAAACCAACAAACAAACAACGATGTAACTTAATATTAATATAACCAATATAAACTCATTAGAAGTAGGAGCTGTTTGCACTCATTACTCAACTGTATAAAATATTTTACAATGGACATATAGACCTAGTTTACATTAGCAAATTGAATAATACAAAATATGAATTAATTGTAAAGATTTATCTTTTGTATGGATGGCTCTAACAGCAATACACAAGTCAGTCAGTTTTCCTTTTAAGTGACAAGTGAAGGCAAAACAAAATTTACCACAGGACTGTTTTTGCAGCCTTACCACAAACAGCCAAATCACCAACAGTACAGACTTTATCTGTAGCCAGCTACTGTAGCAATGCATCAATTTGTGTGTGGAGGAGTGTGTGTCTGTGCGGTGTTTACGGGACATCTCAGAACTCACCAATTTCTGGTGGACTTTCCATTTTTCCTCTCATCTCTGTACGTCAGGTATAAGCTTGAATTTATTCTTTTTTCATGGTGTTCAAAGAGGAATGGCTAAAGTACAGCACATTACAAGTATTATTATTCATCGTCACAGAAATAAGTCTTTTTAAAGGGGCACTCCACTGATTTTACATGATTTTACATGATCAGTTTACTAGTCATGTTCAGCACTACTCACCCTGATGCACAGGGTTTTAATGTCTTCTTTTGATCTAGAGGAGCTTTGTCAAATGAGAAAATAAGCCCTAATGTTGTCATAGTGATGTCATTATGGTTATTGTAGCTTTGGCTTGGAATCTGTTGCAGATATCCTATGTTGCAAACTAAAAGATGTAAGCTTTTACCAGATAGATGGTCTAACAAAAATGCTGTTGGTTGCTCTGTGGGAAATATAGGATCCAGTGTTTTTGGGGCTTGGCCCATACTAGGGAGTATCTCAGCCTCTGCTGCAAAACTAAATTGCTGGACTACCCCCTTAATGCATAAATAAAAATATAGAATATAGCAATATGATTGTAAAGATAAAACACTGTATCCATCGTACAATTTATAGTGAAAAAGATCAGGAGATTCAGATGTAATGGATTCATTATTGCAGAGGGTACAGAAATGTGTGTGTGTGTGTGTGTGTGTGTGTGTGTGTAAGCTCATGTTCCTGAGCAGTCCTGCAGTAGTAGTGTAGTGGATGTGCTGTGCTCATCAGTAGAGCAGATAGTCCAGTCAAAGCCTCTACCCTCCCCCCAATCCGTCATACTCAGATACACACACTCCCACCCACTCACTTACTCTAGCACAGGCACACACACACACACACACACACACATACCCCATCCCCCCTCATGGATATGGAGTCAGCAGTTGTTGGACTGTATGTTACCCAGAGCTCACTGCAAGTTGTTTTAGACCAGAGTCAAATCAAGTCAGTTTTATTTATATAGCGCCAAATCACAACAGAAATTATCTCAGGGTACTTTTCACATAGAGCAGGTCTAGACGGTACTCTTTAACTTACAGAGACCCAACATTCCCCCATGAGCAGCACTTGGTGAAAGTGACAAGGAAAAACTCTCCTTTAATGGGAAGAAATCTCAAGCAGAACCGGGCTCTAGGTGGGCAACCATCTGCCTTGACTGATTGGGTTGAGAGAGAAAGAGAGAGGGGGAGAGTGAAGAGAGTAATAACAATAACTAGAATAATAATAATAGAAATATGACTAATAATACTAGTGGTAGCAGTGGGCAAAAATGACTAATAATAATAGCAGCAGCGGTGGGCATCACGCTGGACAGCAGTCGGTCTGCAGCCAAAGGTCTCCTTTGAGACGAGAAAGCACAAAACTATGGGGAAGATGCCAAGTTAGTAATATGCATTAATGGGACATGAATGCGTACAAATGGAGAGAGGGAGGGGGAGAGAGCTCAGTGCATCATGGGAAGTCCCCTGGCTGTCTAAGTCTATTGCAGAATGACTAGGGGCTGGTCCAAGGCGAGCCTAGCCTTTAACTATAAGCTTTATCAAAAAGGAAAGCTTTAAACCTACTCTTATAGGTAGAGGGTGTCTGCATCCTAGACCCAACTGGAAGATGGTTCCACAGGAGGATTCAAGCCAGGAGGACGGTACACTATAACAAATAGAACTGGCTGTAATGTTTTCCAGGTTGGGTGTGAGAAACTAAGAACAAGGCTTTCGAATGAGTTATAATTACATTTAGGTCTAGGGTTGATAATTAGGCTTGAGTCGAAAATGGCTGCAACTCCTCCTCCTCGGCCAGTGTCTGGAGAAATGTGAGTATTAATATGACTGATGGAGTAAATTCATTTAGGCTGACATATTCTTCATGACAGCCAGGTTTCAGTAAGACAAAATAAATCAATATGAAAATCTGAGATTAGATCATTTACTAATACGGCTTTAGATGACAGAGGTCTAATGTTTAAGAGTCCACATTTAATTCTCCTATTTTGTTGTACTATTGCAGTGATGGTCTTAATTTTTTATCAGATTTGGTATGTATAACTCCTCTTCTGTTTACTTTATATTTAACTGATTTAAGTGGTCAGAGGGCAGGAACAGTTTCTATGTGGTTTTGGGTGGGTAACTGCTCTAAAGGAAATGCAGAGAAGCATGTAGGACTGCAGCTCTGCTTCCTGGTCTCAACTCTGGGTTGTCATGGTTTTGGTCTACTAATAAACTCAGCCATATTTCTAGATATGAGAGCAGCTCCATCTAAAGTGGGATGTATGCCGTCTCTCCTAATCAGACCAGGTCTTTCCCAGGAAGTCTGCCAAATATCTATAAAGCCCACTTTGTTTGCTGCTTGTTGAATGATGACATGGTCTGTACATGTCATCACTGGTCAGATTAGGCAGGAGCCCAGAGAAAACTATGGAGTCCAACATTGTCTTTGCACATGTACACACCGACTCAACATTAATTTTAGTGACCTCTGACTGGCGTAATGGGGATTCGTTACCGCCGATGTGAATAATAATTTTACCATATTTATGCTTATCCTTAGCCAGCAATTTTAAATGGTATTCTATGTTGCTTGCTCTGGCCCCAGGAATATGATAGGCCTGCCAACAGAGTTGGTTTCTCAGCAGGTGTATTACTGAACACAAGACGGATGGAGGTCCAACTACGTGACCCAGCTGGAGTGCATCCTGAAGACTGGAAAATACAGAAATACCTTACTGTACTAGTCCCATCACACATTATCGTGTGTGCAAACAGATTTATTTAGCATATGTTCAGATTGGTTCTGGTATGATGTCTTACATCACGAACATTTGACTGTTTGTAAACACATCACAGCAGCAAGAAATTCAGCAGATGTGTAAAGAAAAAATTAGCCAATTAGAGAATAAAGATTCAAACATAAAGTGAGACACACCAACAGGAAACACGCACGAGTATAACTTTTTACAGCATGATTGATCAAATGTGTTCACCGCTGCATTGACAGTGTAAGTAACTTTTAATCTGACTTCTAAACCAGACTGTGAAATATTTCAAGCTGTCACAGGCCAGCTGAAAGAAATATTGAAAGATTTGACAGCAGTTGCTGCCAAAAAGAAGCGCCTCATTTCACAGGGCTGGAATTACACTATGGAATAAGAAACACATTTATTTATAGCTTTTTAAGAGTGACTAGCAGATAGTAGATCATGAAAGAAAACAATGTGTAATGGAGGGAAACCAGGATAAATGGATGATGGAACTGATAGGTTACACAGGTACAGAGGGATGACAAATTAAACAAATGTTCAAAAATGAGTGGAGATACATAAATACAAATACAATGTACTCCATGATACAGTTAAGCAGTTAACATCATGCTCTGTAACATGTATAAGAATCATGTAGATCTAAGTGACTTTGATAGAGGGTTTAAAGGTCTGAATGAATGATGAACACCGAGTATGATGTGAATCAGATGATCTAGCCTCCTCACCAGATCTCAACCCAACTGAACACCAAATGAGGGAATATCTTTTGGGAGAATGCTGTTTATCCCTCCAGTGCAGTTCTAGAGACTTTCAAACAATAAAAAAACCAATAACGTTAACACATGGTTATGTTAACAGCTTTTAAATTACTCCCAAAATGCATTTGTAATGAAACAAGTCTCAGCTGTTTTCTAAAGGTAATCTATGGTAATGGTTCATAAAAATGGTTCTCATGAATAATAAAATACACAAAAGGTTGGAAAGCAGAAGTAAATTTCTGTCACTGTGTTATATTGTATCTACGCTGTAGTGGTTAAAATGGAAAGCAAACTGTAACTGATCTATAGTGGCACCAAACACAGGTCTGTAGCTACTATTGAAGATACTGGAGTCATTTCCTCTGGATTTTTTTTCTGTGAATCTGGAGGTTTAAGCTATTTGGGAATTTTTTATGGACTTATTCCAATTTTTTCTAAATTTTAAATTTAACCAGTAAATAAATTTAGGCCAGTAAATAAATCAAAAAGTGAAGAAATCCATGGGATTTTGCCGACTATTTTTTTATCCCACATATGTGTTCCATGCTCAAAGACAGCATTTAGAACTTACTAAAGAACAGTTAATTTAGTAAGTCAAATGTGAAAAATCATTCAAAATGTTATTCATGTTGTCTGTTGTTTATATTGGGAAGAGGGTACTCATGATTTTAGTATTTAAAAAATAAAGACCATCTTCATTTTCATAAACAGGTGCAGTAAGAACATCAATTGTAGATAGTATCATACAACCCTTTTAAACCCAGTTTCAGTTCAGTATAGTTGTTCTGGCACATAATCACAAGATCATTTGAGTTTAGCTGAAAGTCTAGTTGGGTGCTTCACATTTTAAAGCTATAATTTACATATCTGTTCTTTAATCACATAATCCCTCCCTGTATTTTGGAGTCATGTTCCATTCAAATTGGCACAGACACATCCTCCATTGTGTTGTTGAGTTTTGAGCCTCTAGCATGTATTGTCTATAGTTTCACAAAGACGTTTTTTGGAAAATGAACAAGAAAGAGGTCCACAAAGTATTGACTCTATGAGTTTTAAACCTCTAAAAAATGAAAAGCAGCAACCTAGCACACATATTTATTCAACTGCCAGAAAATCTATAAAGCCTGATGATTTAATACATTCTTAGATGACCTCAAGATATTTTTTACTGACATATTTGTGTTTCCTCATGCATACTGCATAGTCGTTTTTCCAGGCGGAAAAATCCACAGAGTAAATTCTGTGGTTTTAAAAGCTTGATTATTTAGGAGGGAAAATCCTGTTTTACTAGTGGGGTGTCTGTCAGAGACCGCTGGACCTGGAAGCTGCTGCAGTGCTCACAACAGTGTATGTCGTTCCACCTAGGGTAATTCATCTTGTTTTTCCAACAAAGCCAGCAAAACAATCAGTAAACAGTTGGCTCATTAAAACCACATTGTGCTGCTCATCCCCTACATCTGGAAGCCTCTGTTAAGTCTTGTAAGGAAGATTTTACATTACTCAGCCCCTGAAAAGGTGCTTTGTACTGTAGACCAAACAATACCATCCCAGTTTCAAAGTGAATCCATTGTAATTGGGTTCATGAGCGCACCTTTTCTCTGTTGGGTTTGATCGCATTCCCAGAGTGCCTAACAGTAATGTGTTTGTCACCAGAGAATGAACCAGGATAAAGCTGCAGGGATTGGGTGTTAGAGCTTGAGTAAAGTGATGAACACAACCTAGTGTGAACCTCACGCTGATCTCCAAACAGCAGACAAGCATTGTATTAAAGCCAGCTCCTCTAGCTCCTTTCTCTCATCTGTGTGCTCAGTGACAACAGCAGCAGAGGGCAGCCTGGACTTCTGCAGGCTCAGGAGTTTACCTAATTATCTGGCATTAAGTCTAAATGGAAGGCTTCCCTCTATCATCCCACACCACATGGCCACAACAGGGATAAGCCACAGTCTTACAAACCATTAGGCTTTACAGGCACTTGACCTGAGGACGCAGGGCACTAACACAGAAAGTGAGGGTTTTGGGCCATGCCCTGATTGGAGTACTTGTAGTACAGAGCACTGCTAGACACATTCATGTCAGTGTTGTGAGGGCAAAACTCTAAAGGGTAAGCAAAGCAGGTATCCAGGTATCAAACCTTTTGTTCGTAGAACCAGCAGTCTACTGTCAATGCCTGGTCAGATTCCTAATCTTTTAAGTTATTCCTTAGTCAAATAGTTTTGCAGATTTTAGAGCATTTAGTTTAGGCAGCTTGTGTTTAAACAACATTTAACTGTTGAGAACCTTGGCTTGCATTGTTGAATGAAAAAGTGCTTCTCAAATAAGATATCAGAAAGTATTAGTTTTCTATCTGTATCGAAACTCTCAGAACAATACCAAACCTCAGTACTAAGGCTAAAATAAAAACCAGACCTTATGTGTAATTCACTGAGCAAACCACAAAGATCTCCACAAATCCTTTCTTAAAAAATAGCATCATTTGACCATTGAACACCATTCTTGAGGCAGCATTTTCTACTTGGAGTCCTGCTGCCAAGAGTAAATACATGTAACAGAGTGAATGTAAAGCAGGTAAATGTATGGGACTAACATTTGTGCTTAGACATCCTACATCAAGAAGTAAGGGTTTTGCAAATGCAAAGCAGTGACAGGAGTGGGTGTAGGCAAAATCACTGATATGACCACAGACAGACAGTGGTGAAGGGCTGGAATGTCCCACAGGTTGTTTTTTTGCGAATATTAGGTGGACACCGACACTTGCCAACTGCCCCAGAGCACCAGTTCTTATTTACTGCTGTATAGAATGTTCAGTGCTGACCCCATAAAAAGATTAACCGGTACTTTACAGTGTTTGTTTATGGTTGTTGGAGCTGTCGGGTTTTCTCACCACACTCCAAGTGCTCTGAACAATGGCTGTGCTGATGGTAATGCTGGCAATTTCCCTGTTTTTTTGCAGGTCACTGCCAGGGGATTCGCCCCATTGTTGCAGTTTGCCTACACTGCTAAGCTGTTACTCAGCAGAGAAAACATCCAGGAGGTCATCCGCTGTGCCGAATTCCTGCGCATGCACAACCTCGAGGACTCATGCTTTCGCTTCCTGGAAGCTCAGCTGCGCAGTGAGGAGGATGGCTTGCTGCTCTGCCACAAGGTGGCGGTGGAGGCCAACAACTCGGAGGATGAGACCATGCAGTCAGAGGCGGAAAGGCCCACCTCCCCCAGGGCGCGGCGTTGTGCTGACGCCCTCACCTCCTTTCCTGACGATGATCGGCTAGCAATGGCTATACCCAGTAACTTCACGGATGGCCGGCTGGACTTTGATCGGCATGGATCGTCAGACCTGCCACGATGCCCCAAGTACAGGAAATACCAGTGGGCTTGTAACAAGCACAATAATGACACCTCCTCATACACCAGTACCTCAGTTTTTCCAAGCACATTAAAGGAGAGTGGCGTTAGCGGGGCAGTGCCGGGTCAGGGCAGGCTGCCTTTGGCACAGATCAAAGTTGAACCACAGGCAGAGGAAGAGGCCATCTCATTGTGCCTGTCAGGGGATGAGCAAGATGTCAGGGATAAGGACAGTGTGACAGCCATGGAGATGGATAACCCCATATCTGTGGAAAGAACCAAGAGAACCAAGTCCCCTTCCTGCCTCCGAGCCTTCTTCAAGAAAGGGGTGGACCTCCCCAGTCTGCCCAACACATCACAGCAGCTATTCGCCAACAGACTTGTCTGCCCCCAGGACAAAGGAAACTCTCAGGGAGATCATAAAAAAGACTTCAGGCCTTTCACTGGGGAGCTGGGTCTGTCTGTTACATCCCCAAAGGACGTGGACGGTTTCCCTGCAGGGTTGTCCCTCAAGTCCTCCTCCTGCGATGGGGTCTGCAAACAGGAAGTTGAGCTAGACCGCCGTAGTGTCATATTTTCCTCAGGGGCCTGCAACCGTCTGGGAACCCCAGCGCATTCCTACCCTGGTGGGAACTCTTTGGAGATGGAGCTCTCTGAGCACATGCCAAAAGGCCTGTGGGCTGGAGCCAGCCAGTCCCTCCCCACCTCCCAGACCTATTCTCCCAGCACCACTTCCACTGAGCCCCCACTCCTGTGCCACCCACGGCCCAACACCAGCTGCCCAGTGCCAATCAAAGTGTGCCCACGCTCGCCACCTTGTGAGACACGCACCAGGACTTCCAGCTCCTGCTCTTCATACTCCTATGCGGAGGACGGCAGTGGAGGCTCTCCCTGCAGCCTGCCTCAGTTTGAGTTCTCCTCCTCGCCATGCTCCAATGTGGCACGCTGCCTCAATGTGGACCAGCAGGAGCAAAGTGTGGGAGGGGATGCCCTTTTTAACCAGGTGCGGCCCAAGATCAAATGCGAGCAGTCCTACGGCACCAACTCCAGTGATGAGTCGGGCTCCTTCTCAGAGGGAGACAGCGAGTCCTGCCATGTACAGGAGAGAGGGCCAGAGGTGAGTGTTTAACATTGTCTTTCATATGTAACACACAATGTAACGATCACACTCAATTCCACCTTGGCTAATTATATCGCAGTGGCCTGCTCTCTAGGTCTGCATTAGCAGTCATTAAATCATCATGTAATTGAAGCAGGAGTGCTCAGTATAAGATTTACAGCACCACCAAAGGGCACAGATGTGCTTTGATATTATTAATCTGCTTTATGCACTGCTGGAGATCTGTGTAATGAGTCTGAATATGAGAGTCCAAATGCACTAGGACAGTCTAAATGCGGGAAGCTGTGGTACTGATTTTAAGACTGTGATTGGTTGATCATCTCAGCTGGAAGTAGTATGTGTCTGAGAAACACTGCAAGCAATTGAAGTGTCAGGATTCTCTCAGGGTAGAACTGCCCTCTGAAGTGTTTCCCTCTGGCTCTGTTTGTCTCCCTGCCAATGCCAACTAGCCTAACCAGCTCATTTTATCCCAGCAGAAACACCATAATCCTGCGCCATAAATATGCACATGCTCAGTGTAGACTTGCCGACTTCTGACATTTGTGATCTATCGACAATTAGCTGAGATACACAGCTGCGGCGAAGTGTGTGGTGTGCTGCAAAGGGATTACAACCAATACATTACAGCAGCAATGTGCTATGGCCATAAAGTTTTAGTGGGCGGCGGTTGTAGTGAGTTAAATGTGAGTGGGCGAGAGGTTCAGCTTGCTCTCATGATGGGACTGTAGTGCAGCTCAACAGTGCTGACAAGGATGAATAGCCAATCCTCTAATCATCCTCCCCTAATCCACCTGGGCAGACAGCCTCCAAGTTGCAGACTAGACGACTGTTGTTGTTTACCGGGTAAAGATCAGTGAGGGACTCTGTAATTCGCAGATGGAGCTCAGCGCAGGTGTAATAACATCAGAATGAGCAGCTTTCCCACCTGAGGGAAGGTGAAAGACAGTAAAATCAATTCACAAAGAACAGCTTTGCTTCCTCGTAGCGCTGCTGTTTACCCACTTTAATGATTAAAATTTCCACCTGCGTCTCAGGCCTTTCGCTGACACATGCTGTTTCTGTCAGGTGAAAACCTTTTATCTCCGAAATATCTCTCAAATGCTGCCAGGAGCTGAGTTTCCCAGGTTGGGATTTGAAATGCTTTTACAATAAATTATACATCACACTCAATCAGTCATGAGGTATTTAAATGTCGCTAGCACTAGGCATATATGTCTTCCTCTAGACTGTGACATCATATGTTGGCTGCTGCAGAGCTTGAACTTATGACCTTTTGGCTCCAGGAGGCCATCTTGATTCTTGTGATATTACATTCAGTGATGTTTGCTCGAGGTGTAGGCAGAATTATATTTGATGAGCTTGGTGGAGAGCGCTGCTCTAAGTGCACAGAGGATGCCGAAAGAGAGAGAGAGAGAGAGAAAGTGGTGCGTTGCCATGGCGATCAGATTCACAGAGCAAGTCGGTGTGTTGCAACGGTTGGAGCTACATGACAGGATTGTGCTTTTCCGTGGAAAGAATTCAGTTCCGCTGCACAAACAGGGCTGCAAAATAAAGAGGCTCAGCAGTAATGTGTAATTATTACCTTCATACCGTGGCACACATCACCCATCACCCTCAGATTTATGGGTCTTTTAAGAGCCTGCTGAATGTACCACAGTAAATGATGTGGGATTGATTTACAGCGCTGAGCTATCAACCAGCCCAAAAATGACTAGGAGACATTTCAGCTGCCTTTGTCATTTCTTTGTGTGGGTATGACTTTGTTTATATATGTATGTGTCAGCCATTGTAGGTGATCAATTACTCCACATAATATCCTCTGTCAAACCTATCGTCTCACACAGTGTTATCTGCCAGCTCCAACTCACTATCACAGGCTGTTGATAAGATTCCTCATCAATGAATGTTTCTCAGATCAGCCTGCTCTACAGTTTATTGCACCAGTCAGTCTAATAGCGGAGGTCACAGAGAGGTACTCACAAAATGAAGCTCAGTGTTAGGTTACTCCTCCTAAGCCTTTATGTGGTGAAGAAATGCTACCTCACGCTTCCTGGGACACTCATTTTCCTACCACCCATCTCTGTAATTCGGCCATACAAACAAACACAGGGAGAAAGCTGGCCTCACTGTGTTTGCAGAGCAAATGGCAGAGGGGGGAAAGCAGCTTTGGTAAAAATAGCTGCAGCCCAGGACTGCGGACTGGACACAATGAATCCCGATGAGGAAGGAAGTTGTTAAAGCGTAGGCCAGTCTGACCGAAGCCTAGTCATTCAAGGTAGCCTGTGTCACTTGAGGTCTCTGGGCAGCTCCCGCTCTGTGGTTATGGACTGTTTCGTTCATATGAGCCACATCTATGTCAAACTAGCAATCCCTTTCACACAACAGTCATCATAGGCTAACTCTAAAAGACACACCATGTAACATCTGAAAGAACAATAACATTCCTCTCTCACAAATGAGAGAGAGTTTGATGTACTGTCCCACTGCGGTTTAGATCTGTCTATAAACTGGTCTAACTTACTATGACAGCAGTATATTGTTCAAGTGATAGTCGGACTCACCTCCTACACAACAGCAATGATGGAATGAACTATTGTTATATTGTGCTTCAGAGAAAATCATGCTCAGTATGATGGGGATATAGGGGTGAAATTAGAAATAAGAGATAAAAATATGGCTTTAGTTCATATGGATATAGATATTATTGTGTAGCTGACATTACTGGGTCAGTTCACACACTTTATGACTCTTCTCTGCTTGTGAATTAATGGCATCATGTTTTAGCAGTTACCATGATCTCATAAATGCCAAATTAAAAGTTGAATCCAATAGCAACAAAACACATTCCCCCATTCAATACACTCTGTGATCAGTACGCTGATGTCTAATGTGAGCTAATAAACTTTAGAGACGTATTGTCCTCTCCACTTATTTTACTCTTGCACTAAGTTTTAGCATTTATCATCATCCCATAATTGCCAAATGGCCATTTTTTAGCCAAAGTTACATAGACTTACTTTAATGGCCTTTATTGTAGCTCTGTTACAGCTTCCCAGCAGAACCATGTCATGACAGGTGACTATCTTATTTCAGTGAGAATACTGGAGTATGCAATCAGCCAATGTTGTCTATGCTGCCACAATCCCACTTGGATTTGACCTTGCCACTGCAACCACCAGAATCTCAGCTGAGGATGTATTACACATCTCTCCACAGCACCATTCGTACCTCAGCCTGTCTCTGTCTCTCTCTTTGTGTCTCTCAGAGCTCCAGTTCCTGGTTGCAGTGTAGGCGTTGAGCTCATTCTAGCGTATCGTCTGGCCACAGCGGTGCAAATATTGATCTCAGAGCGAGTGGGAGGAATGAGGAAGTAGTCCTGATACATCAGCACATTGTTTTATTTTTTCATCAGGCAAAAAATGAACTAGAGTGAACGTGTGACAGGAAGTACACAGACCTTAATATCAGTTCCGCTACCCTTACACAATGCCAGAGAACCTTTGCTCTACTCTAGATATGATGTGGCTGTGGTCTGAGTCCTATTTGCCATTCATACTGATAGCTGTGGAACTGTTTACTTATTTTAGTCACACGTGATAGTGATAATATATGCATGAGATGTCAGATGAAATCCTAGTAACTAGTGCCTTTTTGAAGTGATGTTACTCTTTCATCCTTGAGCACTATGGCATGCAAGCAACATGAAAACATCCATCAGTGTCATCTGGAAAAGGAGTGTGCATTGGAAATACAGTATTTTGAGTCTTGTTTGCACACTGTGTGATATGTGGAAGGAGGCTTATTGAAGTTTAACATTTGGGGGCGTGTTTTCCCATTCATGTACAGCTTAAATCTATATTTAACTTATAAAAAATGTACTTATGGTAATACAGGGAGCCTTATTTTGTAGCCTCCGGAGTACGCAGAGGGAGACTTGTTCAAATTGAGTGAGAGGAGTGTTGTTTAGCCAGGCATTTTACTTTGAAACCTATATTTATCTAGCTTGATGCATGTACAAAAAATGTAGTAACAAGGTAATGAGATATGGTGCCTCTTCATTACCCCCCAAATCGCCCCTGGAGTATCTGCTGCGTCGCTTCGGAGTGCTGAGTGGAGCGGGACAAATATAGAGGCCAAACAGAGGAGATATTTTTGTGCTCTTATTTGTCGTGTCTGCAGAGAGGAAAGAGGTAGTGTGTGGAGTGTGTGATCAGGCTGGAGTAGAGATCCCCAGGATGCTGCTACAGCTGAGTTACTGCAAACTGTACAGTATGTGGGCCCTCGGGGCCAGCTGGGGCACAGAAACTACTCTATTCCTCTTCAGGGCTTTCAATCCTGTGGCAGTCCTGGAAGCACTGAGACATTTAGCATCCAGCTACCTTACAGTGGTAATCTGCGAGATTCTTGTTGTGTTGATTTTGGCGGCGTTGTTGCTGCTTGGCGGTCGGTGCCGTGGGTTATTTTTCACTGACATTCCCAGAAATAACTTAGCAATCAAACAGTAAGTTAGCACTGCAAGTTTCTTGTTTTTGTTTTTATTTTTGTTTTTTGGTGGTGGTGTTTTTCGGTTGTCCTGTTGATTGAATTTGATGCTTTTTTTCTCAGTTAAGTACCCATTTCTTCTTGTGATTATTCCAAACAAACTTTGCTGCCAGTAATGCAAAAAGCATCAGAGGATTTCTCTCTGGAAATATCTACGTGACCCTGAACGCTTGGAACATAAGTGCAGTAAAACAGTTGTTTATTATCTGAAAATGTTGCAGATTATTACTTTAACCCCCGGGACACAACAGTTACCACTGAACCTCTCAACATTATCTTCATTAGAATCTGACTGAGGACATGCATGTATGCTGCTGCTGTATAATCCTGTTTACAAGCATGTGAGATGTAACAGGGTTAATTAAAGAGATAGCATGAAACACTGATGTGCAGGATTCTAAGTGGCACTTTACAAGATAAGATCTTATTTTATTTTGGATTAGATAAGGGACAAGTATTACACAGACCTGGACCAGAGGTGTCAGGC
Source organism: Thunnus thynnus (assembly GCF_963924715.1). Lineage (NCBI taxonomy): Eukaryota > Metazoa > Chordata > Actinopteri > Scombriformes > Scombridae > Thunnus > Thunnus thynnus. The sequence continues at coordinate 28,263,885 of NC_089534.1, forward strand.
AGGTGTCTCTTAGAAAATTGCTTCAGCTTTTAAAGCAAACTGCCAGAGAAAATATTTGTGTGCTGAAGCCTCGGGGCTTGTTGTGAATGGAGACAGTGCTTTTGTAGTGTAGGGAGTGTTGAGTCTTTAGAGCAGGTCAAGAGACTCCAGGTGAGCGCAGAGCACGGTGACCCCACCCAGTATAGGTCATCCATAGACCCTGCTACAACTGCCCTCAGCTCTCCTCCAGCTGCAGGCTGCCAGCTGTCCAGCCTCACACACTGCAAAAATATCCAGCTCTACTAGTCTTCATATCTCTGGATGTTGTTTTCTTAACCAGCAAAGAAATCAGATTGTTTTACTGCAGTCAGCAAGACTATTAAAGGAATATTTTGGGAAATATGTATACTCATATCGTAGTGCAGAGCTGGAGTCAGAACGTGGTTAGCCTAGTTTAGCATAAACACTGGAAGCAGGGGGAAACTAGCCTGGCTCTATTAAAGGTTTAAAAATACACCTGCCGACACGTCTAAAGCTCACTGAGTTAGTTTAATCTGTACACAAACAGAAATGTAAACATTTGTAGTTTTAGGGGAGTTACAACAGTGTATCCATCCCTCCAGCACTTGTGCAGAGTCTCCAGCTGTAGCACAAGTTGCTAGATGTGGTCAGCGTGCACTGTTTTTGGTTTTGGTCTCTGTACTGGCAACCTCGTGACAGGACGCTGCACACCGTTGCTGCACCTGGCTGTTGTTCACCAACATGTAACTCCCCCTAACAATAAAAATTGTCATTTTAAATTTCAAATGAGATATGCTAATTAGTGAGCTTTGGAGATGTTGGTAAGTGTGTTTTAGAATTTGTGACTTCCTCCCCTGCTTACAGTCTTTATGCTAAGCTAGGTTAACCACAAACTGACTCCAGCTCTGTACTTAACACACAGACATGAGGTTGGTATTGAGCTGCGTATTTCTCAAAATGTGGAACTATTCCTTTAAGGATAATGGTAGGGCAGTATTGTTAGGATTTTATTTAAAGGATCAGTTCAACATTTGGCAAAACAAACCAGTCTAAAATGATCAATCTTGTGACTCTGGGAAACAAAAACTTTTCAAATCACCAGTTTATGAAAATAAACCAGAACTAGTACTGAAAGAAAAGCAGGTGAAAATAATCATCGCCTCCTGAATTTTTCACTTGTCCTACATAAATAGAATTTTGAGACTTGAACATAGATTATTTTTTACCAGTGCACATTGCCAGGACGGAGGCCCAGCACAGTACTGGTCCTGATAACAGATGAGCCCTACTTTTCACTCTGTACCCCATTTGCAGCATAATGACCCAGAGAAAGAGAGTGAGTGAAGGTGGGGAGGAGACACGAAGAGAAAGAAATGTAAATCCAGAACAGTTGGGTGTGAATTTATGACCAGCGTTGAAGCGTACTCTGTCATCCCAGCCTTGCTGCTGAACTGGTTCTCGTGGTGGAGCAGCTAAATTTAGCTGTCCCCAGCGTAACGAGCGACTGGTGGATGAGGGGGAGAAAGAAACCATCGCAAGGTCACAGCGTCTCCTTCCCCCTGTTTTTCTAGCCTGATTCATCCAAAGATCCCATCAGATTCTGTGTCTGGAAAGCGCTGTGCATTATGGTATCTAATCACAAACAGAGTCATCTTCTGCTCTGCTTTAGATGAAGCTGGCAGCTCAGAGTGATGCTTTATAGCTTTCCCCGCGCCTCTCTTTGAGGCTGGAGTTGTCATGCCCTGGCAAAGTAGCGAGAGCCAAGTGTGGCCTTGAAAGCTCGGGCCATTATTTATTCATGTGTCTGCATGCAGATGTCGAGCTGAGATGAGAAATAGGGCTCCCGGCGGCTCAGAGGGCTGCACTTCTAATGAGGAAACTCAAGCCATTCTCTCTCTCTCAGGGATAGATTGACATCTAGATTTGCTCTTCAGTGAGGAGTAATTTCGATTCTGTCATGAGTAGGCACCTTGCTTTATCCCCCTGAGTGCAACGCTTACACCAGGTGACGCCTCAGCCACTGCTGTGTACCGTCTGGTGTAGAAACGGAGCTGCGCTGCCTCTGCTGCAGACGAGTAAGCGGGTAAGGGTCTCCGGGGAGCATCTGGCCCTGCTCGAGCAGCCAGGTACAGGTACAGAGTATGGAGTCACATCACTCGCTCCTCTTTCTCCTCTCTTCCTCCTTTGTTTGACTTTGTTCTTCCTGCACTCCACAGAGGCAGCCACAGAGAGGGAAAGGGGAAGAGAGGGGAGAAAGAGAGAGCTGCAGCTCCTCTCATCTCTGCCAAGCTCTCCGGCTGTCTTCCTCTGGCTCTTTGTTATGCCTCCACTGCTTCCCTCGCTGCCTAAAGCTACAGCTCCCTGGTGCACACAGATACTGCTGGGGTGGATCTGCCTATGATGTGCTTATCATAAGGTTTGCCATCACCTGAGGGAGAGAGGATGATTTATTGTTGCTCTCCAAACTGAGAGAAAGAGACCAAACACATGCAACCTTGATATGTTGTCATATCAGCAGAGAAATATCACATGGTCTTCTGATTTTGGTTCGTGTTCCTGTGCCAAATCACTGCTTCTGCATTTATCCCACTAATTCTTTTGTTCTTCAGCCGTGAAGACTGCTGCTAGTTGCCGGTGCAGATATTCATGCCCCCAGAAATCACCTGACACTGATTTGGATCAGGTTGACAAGTCACTGCCCCCCTCAATCTGTCATGCTGGCACCTTTCCAGGTGCTAAGGGACAGATGGAGAGGGACTCTTTTCTTGGATCACCTTTTCCCCTCTGCTTGAGATTGTGCTACATGTTAAATATGAGGCTGAGAGAGCTGAAGTGCTGCTCTGTGTGGCATGTGGAGCAGTGCTCTTTTGCCATCTTGTGCTCAAATGGAGTAACTGTCTTATGCCAGTATAGGCATCAATGGTACATTGATTCACCTACGTGTAATGGTCCTCTGTTTAGAGTGCCTGGTGAATTAAGCCATAATCCTTCATTGACCTCCTTTGTTTAATCACAGAGAGAATGTGTATAAAAGAGAAGCAGTTAGTTAACGAGTTAGAGATGTCTTTTTTGCTGTTGATGTGAATTTTCAATGCAAAGTCCTGAATTTGCCACCAAAATTAAATTAAATTGTATTAAATACAACTGTAACTAAGGGCTGTAGATAGGATTGTAGAAATGCTGAAGCTATGAGTAGAAATCTGGGGAAATACCAAATGCTGATGTATTTTTGGCAAATTTACACATTTTGACTATGAAAAAAATACCCGAATCCCCCTTAAAAAAAACCCGTCATGTAATTTCTGTTTATACAATATAAATCCCACATGAGGTTGTTCAAACCTGAAACTTTCCCAGACAGCCCTGAATGCAGTTTGTGAGTAAAGTCAAAACAAAACAATAAAAAACATTAAATTAGCAATTTCCATTTCCATTTATCCACTTGGTAATGGATTAATCACTGTCAAAAGTCTATAATTATTCCAGTGGCTCACTTCAGTTAATTTTGTACATTAACTGTATAAACAACTGACATCCACCTTAATAAATACTCACATAAAAGACACCTGTCTGATGTTTTTCTTCCTCTTCCAGGTGAAGCTCCCTTTCCCTGTAGATCAAATCACAAATCTTCCACGGAACGACTTCCAAATGTTGGTGAAAATGCACAAACTGACCTCGGAGCAGCTCGAGTTCATCCATGACATGAGGCGGCGGAGTAAGAACCGTATCGCGGCGCAGCGCTGCCGCAAGAGGAAGCTCGACTGCATCCTGAACCTGGAGTGTGAGATCAGAAAACTGGTGAGTGGACCGCTTCCACCTGCACACTGTCACCATCTGTCATCAGACACAACAGTGATCTCACCTGCTACCTGGACCGAGTAAAGGAAATGATGATGTAATGAAATATGATCTCTCAGATGGTGTTGTTTAGAGCAGCTCCATCCTGTCAGCACGTTCACACCACTGGAGTGCCCTCTGGTTGCCATGCTGACGGTGTAGCAGTGTGTGGGCTGGTGAAGCTCTGGCTCAGTCTGTAGGCTACTGTCATGCTTGAAGTCTTTGATTTGTTGTGTCATTCTCCTGAAATATTACACCAGTCTGTTAAAAGTTTTATGACAATAATAATAGTAAACTTTTAGCACCTTTTATCCATGATATACAGCTCAAAGGTCTCGCAGACTGGCCTGCTCTAAATGCATGCAGGCAGAAAGAGCGTATCATGATGTAAGAGAAGAATTATTTCCCACCTGATAGTTGATAACCTCATAAAAAATATATTGTTTTTAGCAGTATTTGAGATTACACAATATGACAGGAACACTAAGAACATGGGCTTTGTCGGCCTCTAGTGGCAGCATGATGGAAATGCAACAATATCATACTTTTTTTTTTTTCTTTCACAACACTATCCAAGCAACAAAATAATATTTCATCATATGAAACACTGTAATCATAATATTGATTTTGTTTGTAATTTTTTGCCAAGAACAAAGCTTTTTAGCCTTTAAAGCAGAAATGATTTGGTACATATGTTACTAGTGAATGGAATTTCAAGAACCATCAGTGTTAGGAAATATATAACAACACACATTCGTCAGTTTTTAGTGTCCCTCAGAAACTCGTGTTGTTGCATTTCTGTATTTGCAGTGCCATATGTGCATCATCAGATTGGTGAACGTGTTTCTCAATGTGCTTGTGTTTATTCATTTGTTTGATTTTTTTTCTAAATGCTGCTTATGTCTTGCAGATCGTTTCTTTTTTTGTTTGTGTTTTGCATACTTGCTGGTGTTGATTTAACCCGGACACCACATGTAAATCACTCCCTTCCTCATACCTAGTGCACTGTATTTACTTTCTCTGATTTTATTTGAGTGTTGGGTCTGTGGTATGTACACTGCTTGTTGCTAAAAAATACCACAGTGCATTGTGGGATACATTACAATGTGCAATCCATTACAATCTGATGACTCAGCTGACTGATCAGTGTCCAAAATCTCAATTTATTGTTCCATAAAGAGACAAATACCAGTGGTTTATGGAATAGTGAGTGACAAACTGACAAACACAGCCTAACAGAAGTTCAAATACTGAGTGTTTTATTAGTAAATGCCTGTCACTGCTTACAAGCTCAGTAGACAGTGAGTAGGAGCGTTTTCTACTGCTTACAGTCAAAGTCTGCCTTATTCTCTGAACCTCTAAAGTGAGTCATATTATGTGTGTGTGTGTGTGCAGGTGTGTGAGAAGGAGAAGTTGCTGACAGAGAGGAACCAGCTGAAGGCTTGTATGGGTGAGCTGTGGGAGAACTTCTCCTGTCTGTCGCAGGAGGTGTGCAGGGACGTCCAGCTGAGCCCAGAGCAGGTCCAGTCTTTACACCACTACTGCCCAGTGCTGCGGCCCGCCAACTCCACTGCCGGCAGCAACGCTGCCCATGAGCCCAAGCCTGCCCCCAGACCCGCCCCCGCCCCCACCACCACCACCACCACCACCACCAGCATCGACCTCACCACCCACTCGGGCTCGGCCACACCGGAACCCAGCCTCCACGGGTCGCCAGGCCCTTCGGAGAGTGAGCCCGACTCGGCCGTCAGAAACGGGGCGGACAGAGATATGGACGGCCAAGACGCCAGCTTGTACACACAATCAGGGCTGTCCGTGGAAAAATCCAACCAGACGGTAACAGTTGATTTCTGCCAGGAAATGACTGACAAATGTACAACTGATGAGCAGCCAAGGAAGGACTGCACCAAGTAGTGGTGGTTCTCTGTGTTGTTGTTTTTGATGTTTTTTTTTATTATTTAATTTTACTCTTCTGACAAACCCTCTCTTGGGGTTGTTGAGACGGTCAGCCTCTGCCAGTGTTCACTGAAAAACAAGCTTTGTTTGTATTTATGTCTTTTTGTGCTGTCAGTTTTTTGTCTTTTTTTTTTTCTTTTTTTTTGAACGGTTGACACTAAAGTTGTCTTAACAGCAGCAATACTGTTCTCCAGGTATTCTCCTCTTACCATGACAGAGTGGGAACTTCTCACCAAACCCTTACAATGGTGCTATACTCGCCCCGGCAGCAACCTCTACAGTGGAGACTCTGTTCTTCATATCTCACACATCACAACTCAAAGTTGAACCTCATCGGACCTAAACAGCAGCTCTCTTTGTCTCTCTGTGTACCAACAGTATCTCTGTTCTTGCCTTTCTCTCTCTTTTTCCCACTCTGTCTCTGTCAATCTTCTCTACCTCTTTCTGTCTCTCTCTCTCTCTCTCTCTCTCTCTGGTTATTCTCTCGCTATATCTCAGAGGCCCTTTTCGTCACAGCAATTCAAACTCAGGAAAAAGAAAATCCTCTGAATGTTCAACCTAATTCATGAAAAATGAGAATACAGCTTCTGTACGTGAGGAAGTTGCGATGCAGTTAGACTGTAAAATGTTCATATGCAAAAATGTCTTCAAGCGTCTCGCATTTGTATTTCTGTACAGGAGAACTTTGTACAGGCTGTAAACCGAAAACATTCCTCCTTTGCCTTCCTCAGCACTGAATTGAAAGGAAAAAAAAGATTTTTGCAGGCAGTTAAATGGCTATTTTTTCTCCCACTCATCAGCAATACCATTGTATTTGGATGTTGTAACGGTGACTTTCAAGTGCTTGTTTGGCAGAAATGTATATAGTATGGAGCATGATGACTGTAACAGTGATTTTGTACAGGTAGAGGCTTAGATGTTTCTTTTCACCGGGGTTATATCAAGCACCTTTTTGCTAAGGGAAAATCTTTGCTTTGCTGTTTCCTGTCCTGCCTAATGAATATTCCCCATCATGGTGGGTGTTCTTATACTCAGGAAATCAGCTCAAGACACATTTAAACACACACATACAGTACATACAGACACATGCGCCAACACACACACATGTCAGATTTTGAGCCCCATGCATGTATAAAAGTTAGACGTTCAAGACGTGTTTTTAACGCGCGGCTCAGGCCAGCTCCTCTCCACCCTTGACTCCTCTTTAAATGTGAAAAAAAAGCGTTCTGCCTTGTGTTTTTGGAGGAAATCTTATTTCTTATCAGTATTTAAAGATATTTTTTAAAATTAGACTTAGTTCAGGCACTTTGTTTCCAGCCCCAGGCGCTCAGAGCCATTTAGCACTTCTATGAGGGTCTTTGTCTTTGTTTCAGACCCCTTAAAATTCTGAGACTGGAGCACTTAAATTGGCACTTCAAGAGGAAACATCTTGCTGATATAACTATATCAATATACAGTAAAGAAAAAAATTCTATGAAGAACACGTATCGGAAACCTCTCTTAACACAAAAGAAAGCTAATGTTTTAGTATCAGAGTGTTCACTCCTTATATTTGTATTTCTTTAGGAATTGAATAAGCTAATTCAGAATTCATTTGACGTGAAAGCAGTGTATGTGTTGTCCAAATGATTGAGTAACAATCATATAAAATAGTAACATGTTTGCCCTAATTGTGCATTTGTTTGAACATCCTATTTGGTGATGTGCATGCATGCTGCCTATAGCTATAAGCCTAGTTAGTTTGTCTAGCTTCTGTTTGCCTCGTAAGTTCTCTCTGGAGCAGTCTGCCTTTAAAATTATATATTTTTTAAATTAATTATTAATGTATAAACAAGCTGAGTTATCTCGACGGTTGAATTCAATTAGAATGTGAAGCTTTATTCGTTGCTCTTTAAAGCCCCAATCCAAAATGGTGCCCCATGTTGATGTTACCTCCAGGCTAGCTGCTCTTCCACTAGCTTCTGTAACTCAACACAATCTCTTTTAGCATTTCTTTCATTGGTTTTTCAAAACAAATTTAAAAAAAGGAATTGTGTTCTTGGAGTTTACTATCCAAATCGGCATATACTACAACACCTGCTATTAGAATTTGATCCCTTTGTGATTCTAATAAAGTAAACAGTTGGCTTGTTAGCATACAGAAAACAGCGTTCATGAAGTTTTACCAGCATGGCAGCCCCCAACATAAGTCATCATAGCGGTTAGTTTATCCATGGTATCCACCAAAGCTCTCTTCTAATATGTAGCGGACGTTCAGCCCCCTCTCTCCTGCTATTATCACAACCATGTCCAAACTAGCTGCGCTCAGTCAAAGGGCCCTCTGTCAAGCTGGAGACATTTAACCCGCTTGTGGTAAATGTTCATTGAAGGCAGCTGAAAACTGAAATACTTTTTCAACTAACATCATTTTATGTAATTTACTGTCATTATGGAGTCAACCACATGGCATACCGCGGACGATGGTTATGTTGAAGGGATTTCTAGCTTTTTACCACTTTACTTTATTACAGATGTCAGTGTGATTTTGAACAAAGTTTTCTTTCTTCTGGACCACAACCAGAAAATTCTGGTTTTACTTTGAAAACTGATTCATTGTGAGTTTCTGTAACATAGACCTCAAGTGTAACAGCCTCACGTCACACAGTTGTGTGTTTATTGGATGTTCATTTGAGCAAAGAAAAAGATTTTAAAAGAGACACATAGGATTCATTTGCTCATACAAACTGGGATACAGAAAAGAGAAACATTTAATTTGCAGATACTTAAGCAGATTTGTAACATTAAACTACAAATTTTGTCAGCAATGCTGATAAATACCCCTAATGTTAGACACCTCTTCTGGTTTGGGAATTTAATCAAAGCTAGGTAGTCTCACCTGAGTGGCCAGTTTACAACCCTAACTATTTGAATTCATGTTCACCACTAATATATATTGGATTCCATGAATTCCAAAAACTTCAGGGTTCTGTTCCAGAGTAAGAAAAACTCATTCAAAATCACATTCTCAATATATAATACATTTGTAATAATGCAAATTACTAAAAATCCATTTACAACATAACCTTGTTCCACATACCAATATGTCATTAAAATGACATAGAGTTCAAATTCTAGTAGAAAGGGCAGTAGTTTACTAATTTATCTTAGAATATAATAGCTATCAATAAAGAATAGACAGTAGGTAATGTAGATAATGAATAGCTAGCCTAGCAAAGAGCCACACCCCCTGTCACCCACCCATCCCCCCAAAAACATTGGTTCATTTTTTCTAATGTGTGTAGGCTCAAAGGCAGTGTTTTATTACTTTTCAAGATTATTTTTAAGGTATAAATTTAATTCCTGAAAAATCTGTATGGTCAGAAAAATCTTGGATTGGGGCTTTAAGGCTTGGATTAAATGTTGAAATTGAAAAAAAAAAAACATTTGAAGTTCTCCCCCCGACTTTTATTGATGTAAATTTTAGATGTAGTTTAAAATCTGGTCTCACATGTGAGACTGTTTCTGTTATACAGCCACAGAGTAACTCTTAAGTGTATTTTATAAACCTGTCTTTACATTTTTAAAAGACTGGTCCCTATTTTGTAGATGACATAGACACACACGCACAAACACATGCACCCACACACATACAGTATATATCCATACAATAAACAAACACACAGTACATACATTGTGGCACAGCCTGAGGTGGGAGCAGTTGTGGTTCTTCATCGACTGGTGTGATTTCTCGTGTTTGTTCAGCCCTTTTTTCCTATTTGTGCTCTTTTCATTCTTGTACACATATTTACTGAAGCAGAACAGTATTTGCCCATGTGGAGGTTCTACCAGGTTCAAGCCAGAAAATTCAAGTGAAACCCTCTACATCACTGAAGCTTCTTTTCTGCAAACATTATGCAACTCATTTTCTGTTCATGTACTTTTTTTTTAATTTGCTTCACCTTAAATTGAGGAGGCCCAGTGTTGCATTGCAGAGCACAGACTCTTCAGCTTTATGTTTTTCTGTTTGGAGAAAGTTTGTATTGTAGCAACTGTTGTAACAAAGGCCCCAGGGTATCTCCTCAGATACCCTAATAATCCCACAATGATCACTATCTTCTGGTTTTTCCATAGCAGAATTTCTATTACATCTGCTGTATGTTGTTAATTCAGCTTAAACCCATAGATTCTCATAGAGTTATGAAGAGATCTCTCCAGTCAGAAAAGCTTTTTGTCCAGACCTATAAACTCTTTGGCTTGCTGCATGCTCCAACACTGGCTGTTTGGCAAAAGTACAACAACAGGGATACTCAGTTTCAATGGTGAGATGAGTTAATGTCAACATCCTAATTACATCTTTAAAAAACATAATTTCTACTGTTGTTCAAAGGGTTAGTTCACTCAAATTACCAAAAAACCTCTGGTGGTATCTCGCCATGCAGATAGTGTTGGTTTTACTTGTCCAGTGCTCACACCACTGAAAAATTACATTTTAAAAACACAATTCAAAAAGTTCACCCCCATTAAGATAACTCCAGATAACTCAAAACTACCCACATGGCCAGATACCAGTAAGTGAGAAAAATTATTTTTTTAAATTTGGATGAACTGACCATTTAGTGTCTCAGGGTGCCATTTGAACCTGCTCTCCATATCACTCTGAAGCAGACTTTTTTTTTCTTTTTGAGAGTAAAACAAAAACTCCCTTAAAAATAAGTTATTTTCACTTAAAGCTGCATTAATTCATTTTCTGGCCACTTGAGGGCAGCAGAACATGCTGTAAACAAGACACTGACATATTATCACCCTATGAAGTTGTTAACAACGTTTTAGCATACAGTTGCCTATTTATCCATCAAGTAGACACAGAGCAACATCAGCATTTATTTGGAGTCATGTTTGTGTCCACCTCAAGAAAATACGCCCAATATTCACTCTCCTTTTAGCTCTGTTTTGGTCTCCACCAACTCCTGAGAATCTGGCTCTTCAGCTGCTAAATGCTCCATTATGTTCACCAGCTAGTCTCTAACTGTGTCTGTCTGCTGTTTGGTGCTGCGCAAGTAGTATGCAGAGCTTTCTAGCTAAAAACAGCTGCCTTCTGCTGTGGGCCTGAAACAACTGAAAACACGGTTGATGAGGGTGAAATTTGCGGGCAGGACAACCAAAACAATGAGCTACAAGAGACTCAAAATCTCTGGAAAAGCTTAGGGAAATTACAGTCTGGTGATACAGTAATTACCTGTGACCCCTTTGTCATTACACATTTTACTCATTGTTGACATAAAAAAAATGATTAGTGCAGCTTTAAATTGATTCCAAACATAGAAAATACATTGAATGAATCTAAGAATTTGATACGTAGGTATGAGGAATCCTCCAGGTTACTTTGTCAGGTCATATGTGACAATATTTGTTTATAACCATTACAACAGACTGATTTAAGTCAACAATTTTACTCTTGCTGTAACTCTGTAATTGAATGCTCTTACCTTTTTGCTGTGTATTAGTCTTGTTTAGTTACATTTTTTGTTGCTGCTTCTCTGAATCAAACACTGGCTTTTCAACTCCAAAGGTTGTTCTATAAAAGAATATGAACAAAAACATGCCTTTCTCAGATTGCTCAACTTTATTGAAAAAAAAAAAATCTGGTATCCTGGTTGAATGTGCAGGCTGAAATCATTGAGTAAAATATAAAAATGGAATATGTTTACAAATAGGTGTCATGTCATGTTTGATCAATTTTTGCCATGTAAAATTGCTCGGTTCAATTGGACTGGTTCTTGGTGTTGTGTAAAGAGACAAAGAATGAGTTTCCTCACCTTGTCTTTAATCCACCTTTTGGGATGGGTCAACATTACATGGATACAAGTGCACCTCCGATATTTGCCTTAGAACTTGCAGAGGCCATAGTTCACATTCAAGCGAAGTGAGTGTATGCAGGGGCCTGGGCCCCCATCCCTGAGTCACCAGTGCGGACTTTCTCACACTTATCTACCTGTGAAATCCTTCATACCTCTCATTACTGGTCAATGACTGTATCAGCAAACTGCATCAGGTGTTTTTTCTACATGCTTTTTACACAGATTATATGGATTATTGTATTAGTAGATTTTGGTGCATCATTTTTAATGTAATAGCTCTTAAGCTTGTAGTTCAAGTTGTTGTTTTTTTCTTTCATTTTTCTAGATGACTGTTTGTGTTAATATTGTCAATTTGAAATAGCTGTTATTTGCTTATTCTCTACTAAGAGTTCTTACCTTTATAATTTTTAAATGCTACATGACCCTAATTAATTAAAATGACTTAACCATTGTAAATACGGTATTGTGCAAACCCCATTTTCATTCATTTCAATTGCTAGTGTTATATAAATGACTTTTTTGTCTAGACACCATTTCTCTTTATGAAATAAAGAAACATGCATATCATGCTGTTGTTTTGTGGATGTTTTTGCCTGAGTGTGTCTTTTCATGACAAAATGTTTGTTTTTGTTTTTGTTTTTTGCCACTTGGGGGCAGCAGAACAAGCTGCAAACACAGTACTACACCTTATAAAGTTTAGATGGTGAGCGTATTTGCTAACTTTGTCAGTCTGCTGTTTGGTGCCGGGCCGAGGCTTCAGCAGTCTGAGTTAGTCATATCAAGTGGATATCTGACACATTTACAGTCTTTTTAGCTTCAAATTCCCTCTTTGTGTTTCCTCGGACAGTGTTTCCCTGTTGAGCTGTGGTGGAAGTATAGTAACAAAAAGAGGGACTTTGTCACTAAAAAGACTGTAACGTTGAAAGATATCTACTTGATTTGACTCATTTGGATGCTGAAGCTTCATATGAGCTTCAGATAAACTTTTAAATACATTTTTGCAGGTCAAGAGGGTCAACAGGGGCACGTAGCTCAATTTTGTCCTGAGGCTTCCTAGTCAGTTAAACCAGTCCTGCATTGGATCATTAAATTGAATTGGGGTCATCCTCTGGGGAAGCTGCCCATTTATTATCTTATAAATCATATAAAATTAAGAATCTGACCAAAGGTGGAGAAGTGTGAAGGTCAGGTAATGGACAGAATGGACAGAAGTCCTTTAGGAGAATGAAAATTACATAGCAATATAATTTTTCAGTAACATTCATGTGTGTGAGTAAACGTTTCGACCATTGAGTCATCACTATCAGCCCAGTTAATCTCATCCGACCATGTAGCTTTGTATCCACAAGAAATGTTATAATAACCTGACAGAATAGCTGTATAAACTGCTGTGGAAAGAAAGTTTTGGACAAAGGTTGACCAACTGAGTCACATAACTGTCTTCAGGACAAAAAATGCACTGTAATCTTTATTAGAGTCATTCCAGACTAAAAAACATATCACACAGACAAATCAGTCTGGGCGTACTGAGGAGGGGAAAGTGTTTAATAGAAAAAAACAGAAACATTCACAATAAAAGCTGACATTTGTCAGATATATTCATGCTAGGCTAGTCTCAATCGAAACGAAATGTTGAATTTGAAGAGCCCTTTTTTTTCTCCAGCTCATTCTGTATGATAAACCATAAACACTGGTATAAAGAGTTCTCTCATCTTTTTTGTGGTTGCAATTTCCACAATCTGTAATTACAATCTTCTGTCAAATATCTTTGCGACAGGCCTCATTTTATGAGCCTTCACATATGTTTTGAGCCAAATATAATTTTGATTCATATTTGATTTGTTGTCTCCACAAACCCAACCCTAAATAGCAAGTTGCTTGCAAACTAACAATATAAAATTAATGAGAAGCTGGAGATATCATTGTACACAACATGAAGCAAAGTATTAAGCATTGTCTGTGGAATGTCATGTGAGTAAAACTGAACTGAAGCTCTTGTTCATGCATGATACATACTGTATAAACATACTATGAAAACATAACGTTGCAGTTGAGAGAGGATGAGATTCGCTTTGCGATCAGGATCCCTCGGCCCCTTTAAAACTCCTACATGCCTCCAACTTTGTTCCCAAAACCATCATTTTCAATTTACTTTTTCATGATGGAAGACAGCTCCAGGATCATGCTCTGAAAGAAAGAAAAATACATTGTTATTATTCAAATCACAGACACAAACACATCTCTCCTGACAGCAGCTGAAAATCTTGTTTTCCTGACCTCCAGCTGACCCTGACCTCCAGGTGTAACCTCTCACCTTGCTGCAGTGATGTAGAAGTGTATTCCAGGGTGCATCACTGACCACACCCATCAGTGATGCTGACTGTGATCAGTGCAACAGACTGGAAACTTTAAACCAGAGCAGGCAGGGAAACATGCATTTCACCTGGTTTTAAATTACTCTTATTATTTCCCATTTTCCTCACATTTTTTCTTCAGAGTGTTTTCCCAAGAGCATTTCAGATTTTAAATGTTCCAAATTTCCCATGTAATAAGGGGTTGAAAAAAATAACAAAGAAATCTAAACATAATAATTAATAATATTTTTTTTTCAGATTTTTCTACAATATTTGCATTTTTACTTGTGAAATACTTGATAGTTTAATCTCTTAAGGTCTCTAAGTTTAAAAAGGGAAAATCACTCTTCTCACTTGTCTGAAGTGGGTGTGACTTAGTTGGAAAAAAGTGATGTCATGTACTTCCATGAATCAATCACAATTTAACAAAATTTTAATCAAAATATGACTAAAATTGTGGAGTTGTTGCCCATGTTGCCAGGACCAATGTCATAGAAATCTGATCAAACTGATCAAACCACACCCACACAGTTAAAGTCTAAATTAATCATACTTATGGGTGTTAGGGTTAGGGGTTAGGGTTAGGGTTTGAAACCAAGTTTTCAGGGTCATTATATGACGGCAAGCCTCCAAAAAAACAGTGAAACCACTGGTCTTGTGTGTGTGTGTGTGTGTACCAGGTATTCCTCATGTTGTGGGGATATAAATCTGTTTAGACAGTCATGTTGTGGGGACTGGCCTCCCTTACTGGGACAAAAAGCAAGTCCCTAAACACAAGGTTCCCCTACACACTTGGAAGGGGAGGTGGAGGGAAGGGGTATTCATTTGATTGCAATCTGCAACCTCACTGCTATATTAAGGTAAATTTAGGCTAAGGTTAGGGTTAGGGTTAGGGTTAGGGTTAGGGTTAGGCATGTGGTGGTTAGGGTTAAGGTTAGGATAAATCTCCAGGAAATGGCTGTAAGTCAATGTAATTTCCTCCAAAGTGATAGAAACAAAACTCTGTGTGTGTGTGTGTGTGTGTGTTGGTGGCAAAACACTGGATGAATTTTTACGAATAATTTCAATTATTTAAAGGGTAAGTTCACCTAAATTACAAAAAAATGTTTTCTCACTTACTGCTAGTGGAATCTATCCATGCAGATAGTTTTAGTTTTATTTGTCCAGGTTTTGAGATATCTTTCTCTTTGATTCTTGCCTCTTTTAGTTTGTGGTGCTTGACAGCACTTGAGGTAAGTAAGAAAACACGCTTTTGTTTTGTTTTTTGTCATTTTGATACATGTTAAAGAGCAACTTAACAGCAGTTGTTTGCTAACCCCCAGTAGCATAGTTCTGACCTTCCTGCAGTGATGTACAGGTGTACTCCATGGTGTGTCAGTACACTCTGACATCACTGCTGGATGTGATTACAGGTGCAATAGAGCACACTTTTGAACACACCCAGCTGACTAAGGTGCAACAGATTTCAAACATTCAACTAGAGCGGAACACTGCTTTTTAAGTCTGGAGTTAAGTTACATATTCAGCTATATTCATCAGACAGCCAAATAGTGACATTTGTTGCTTTAGGTACTTCAGATAAAACGTGACTGGATAATCATTTTCTGATCTGTTCTCACCATGGACATCCTCCTCCCGGCGGCTGGAGGTGGGGGGGTCATCACCGGACTCTCTCCCTGGTTGAGGTGCTGGGCCTCGACGTCTGTTCCACTCTGAGAATCGGCGCTATCAGACGGAGTGGCCAGCTTTCCCTCCGACATTCCTCTGGACATGAAACTGCACTTCCTGGCGGTGGGGTAGTGGTCGCTCTCCGGAGAATCACTCATGTCACTGAGCTCCTTACAGATACTCACTCGGCTCTGCTTCCTCTGCGCGTTCCTCAGGGCTGCTGGGATCTCCATGTGGCTGGCCATCAGTGTAGGTCGAGGTTCTGCGTACTGTGGCTGGCCGGAGCTGTGAGGTCCGTTGGACTCTTCACTGCTGCATGACTTCCTGTTGTCCAGAGTGTAGCGCCGCTCCACAGCCCCCAGCTGCTGCAGAGCCTGCTGGTTGGAGCTGTTCAAAGTCTCCCCATGAGCATCAGACACAACAGAGCAGGTCATCTGTGTGAGCTGCATCAACCTTTGTGGTGAGGAATTAGTGAGCACGCAGACCTGCTGCACCATAGAGTTTTTCTTTGACCTGTACACGCTGTCATCATCTCCATATTTGTATCCATACAAGCTTTGTTTGATCTTCTTCACTCCCAGATGGAAGATCTCTAGGAGGTTGAGGAATAAAGAAACTCCGGCAATAACCAGCATGAAAACCATGAAAATGTTCTTCTCTGTTGGTCGTGACACAAAACAGTCGACACTGTTGGGGCAAGGCAACCGTTCACATTTGTAGAGAGGAGACAGTCCAATGCCATACAGAGCACACTGACCTATTATAAAACCCACCTCCACCACAGACCTGGTCAAGATATGGAAAACATATGTGCGCAGCAAGGAGCCTCGAAGGGGAGCTTTCCTTACTTTCTTCTGTTCATCTAGTTTCCTGAGCTCTCGCTCTATTCGCTTATGATCCTCCTGCGCAGGGTCTGTCCCCTCCAGCTCAACTTTCAGACAGGCTTTCTTCTTGTGCCTCTCCTTCTCAAGGGTCCTCAAACGGTACAAAGCATGCCCCATGTAGACCAGAGAGGGAGAGGACACGAAGATGATCTGAAGGACCCAGTAGCGGATGAGGGAGATGGGGAAAGCCTGGTCGTAGCAGACATTCTTGCAGCCAGGTTGCTCTGTGTTGCAAACAAATTCACTCTGCTCATCATCCCAGACGTCCTCAGCCGCCACACCAAGCACAAGCATCCGGAAAATGAAGAGGATGGTGAGCCAGATCTTCCCCACGATGGTGGAATGAATATGGACCTCTTCTAAAATACTCCCTAATAAGTTCCAATCCCCCATCTTGTGTTACATTATTATTTGCTGTCATCGAAGAAATAATCACGAGTAGCCAGTTAGATCAACAAGCTTTTAGAGACTATTCAGTTAACTTTTACGATGGGAATATTAAACATGCAATAAAAAACTTGCTTTACTTACATTTTTCTAGGGTGCTTGTCTCATGTGCTTCAACGTAAAGCCATCATGAAAGAGCAGATTCATTTGTGGAGACATCGGGGCTTATTTGTTGTCCCTTAGAGACAGACGAGACCCCACTGTGCAGTGTAGCTGACACTATTTCAGTGCTCCAGTTTGCAGTGATTGATCCACCACATGACCCTATAATGCCCTGAGGTTAGTTTCACCCTGCCACTTTTAACAGGACACTACATTGGAAATAGCACCAACTGAGATGTCAATACACAGCCAGGCACAATGTTTTCAACTTTCTTGCTTGTGATGTAAAACATGTGACCAAAAGTAAGTGGACACTCATGTCCATGGGCCTTTTTCTTGGGCTGTTTTTGTGGCTTGGGTTTATGAATGAAGGGAAATCTTAATGTTCCAAGATACATTGATATTTTAGACAAAAGTCTTATTCTAACTGTATGGCAACAGTTTGTGTTTGTTCCTTTCCTGTTTCAACATGACATTTGCACAAAGCCAGCTCTATAAAGAAATGGTTTCCCAGTTCGATGTGGAAGAATGTGACTGGCCTGCAGAGCCCTGACCTCAACCCTGTACAGCACCCATGGGATGTTGGAAAGCAGACTGTGAACCAGACCTTATCACCCATAACACCAGTGTTGGACTGCACTAATGCTCTTGTGGCTGAATGGGAGCAAGTCCCTGCAGCCAGGTTCCAACATCTGAAACCAGCATAGTAAAGGCATAGTGGAAGCAGGTTGATGAGCATGGTTTGGGATATGTCTAATGTCTGGATGTCTACATATTTTTAGCCATACAGTGCATTTCTAGGAACTGAACCTTTATATATTTATTTAGAATAACTGTGATCTTTGTCTGCTTTTTTATCTCTTACTCATACAGTGTTGCATCAATGAGTAATAGACAGTATATTTAGTCTGACAGAGAAACATGAGACATCATCCTCCACTTCATGTCATGACTGATCTGGTGAGTTTCAAATTGTGCCCCTAGGCACTGGCCTCAATTTCAACACTTTGTGGCCCACTTCATGAATATTTGTGTCATGGTGAATACAGTATATTGTGCCACCTAACAGCTTATCTTCCACTTGTACCAACTGGTGTAGATGGTTTATGCCCCCAATTTTCCATGAATGTTTTACACAGATTCCATAAGCAAGAATTCAACAGACATAGTAGCATAAATAAATAAAACTTTATTTTCAGTAAAGAATTATATACAATATTCACAATATTGCATTCTATGCTATTTATAAGCAATATGATAAGTCAAACAAAATATCATTGAGGCCCACACATCAAAAGTTTAAATTTGTATTAACAGAGGTAACTGTCCTGTACATGAATTGGACATGTAAACATTGTAATAACCTTCAAACACATCAAGCACCCCCCCCTCCCCCCCAATCAAATACTTCCATTAAAATTAGATTCAAAATATCACTAATAGAATTATATTAAAATGGCCCAAAATATCAGTCCCATAGCTCAAGATCTAGAGATGGGTGATACTTCAAGTTGTTTCCCATGAGCCTCCAGTAATGTTAGGAACTAAATAAGTCACTTGATTTAAGAGAAGCCCAGGAACCTGGAATTATCCCAGCTCAAGGACAGTTTTCCCAACTGTTTTGAGAAAAACACATGTTTAGGACTAGATATAAGATGAAGTTGAGACCAAGATATTTGAAGCTTTTCATATCTGCAGAGGTCGAGAAAAGAAAGCATGTAGATGAGGAAAAGTTTTATGTCATAAGAACCAAACTTCAGTAAGGAACCAACGTCTGATAATATACAGTACCGATACTGAAGTAGTGATTGCTGCCGTGGAGGTGAATCACCAATAACAGTGATGTTTACTGGATTTTCACTATGTGGATGTTTCACCGTTCATATCAATATTTTCAGTCAGTATTGTTGAATTCTTATTTTTCACACTTTGACTTATTTTCAAACAGGCACAGTTCAACATCTGAAACAAAATACCTTCACCACTGTCTGACGGTATTTTGAGGTATTTTCATTCTACTTAACTGACCTGGTCAGAGTATGCAGGGCTTCACCTCTTCCTGCACCATGTCACATTAACAGCAGCCTACCTGTGTTGGTGCTACAGTATGTGTGTAAAAATGCTCTGATAGAAGAACAGTTTTCAGAACAAAACATCAAGCGGACAGTCAGTGAGATCAGGTGTCCATCTTCCCCTGCTTCTTAAAAAGCTTCATGAGCTGGTGAAATCTGTGAGCGATCTGAGAAAAGGACAGTTGAGAGTCAGTGTATTTTCCTTCAGTATAGCAGGTACAGTCATCGAGCATTCGTGTGCATGTCACACACTGTAACTACAACTGTGAACTTACCTGCTCTGATGGTTTATCCAGCTTTTCGGCCAGGGCAGAGAAAGTTTCACGTGAAGCACCTTTTGTTTTCAGGTCAATAAGAATAGCTCGATCTTCATCTCTGGAACAAACAGAATACACATACTCAGCCATAAGTCTTTACAGGAACACCTGTAGGAATAACCAGCGACATTTCTGCTAAATTGTTCACTTGCATTCATTTAGTTGTAAATCGGTGCCTACAGATAGCCAGGAGGTTTTGAGCTAATAGGCTTTTTTACATGTTCTGTTTGTGTACAGATTGAACAAACTGCAGAGCTGAAATGAGTAGTCAACTGACAGAAAGTTAATCTGCAACTATTTTGATAATTGATATTTAATTTCAACATTTGCTGGTTCCACCTTCTACAATGTGAAGATCTGAAGCTTTTCCTTTTCATATATAATAGTAAACTAAATATCTTTGGGCTTTGGACAGTTGGTTGGATAAAACAAGCAACTTGAATATAACATCTTGGATTCTGGGAAATCATAAACCAGCAACGATACAATGAGAAAAAAATGTGCAGATTAATCAATAATGAAAATAATCATTGTTTGCAGCCCTTCAAAAGAAATACATGATAATCAGTGAGCTTATCTATGTTGGTAGGTGACTTTTGGAAATTTGGACAGAACCAGGCTTGCCGGTTACCCCTGCTACCAATTTTATGCTAAGCTAGGCTAACCATGTCCTGTAAATGGTAAACAGCACCAAACCTGTGATAGTTGGGTGCTCAGCCATAGCCATGAGCCTGTTATATTATATTATATTATATTATATTATAAAATAACACATAGACATGAGATTGATATCAATCATTCTTCTCACTGTCAGAATTAAATCAGATACGTCCAACTATTTATCACTGTTGCAATTATATTGTTGTGAAAGATTCTAATGAGATTTCATGTGGTTAGGAGAGCATGAGAACTTGTTTATGACTTGAAAATCAAAGCTGAAAATCTGTTGGACTTGGGGCTTTAACACCAAGATTTGGAAATTACTTGTAACTTGCAAAAAAATGAATTTTTTCATCCTCTGGGCTCTCGTAAGGCTAAAAATGATTTCTGGTTTGAAGTGGTGGAGCTATTTCTGGGAAATTAATTCCCTCATGCATCAAGTGTTTGCAAAAGAAGGGAGGAAAAAAAGAAACAACATAAGTCTGACTGTGTTTGACCTAGTTGGCATCATTTACTTTAATAAAGTAAAGTAAGTAAGACGGGACAAAATACTGCGTCAGCTACTGACCTGGTCCATGCTATCACCACTGCGCCTTTTTTCTTGATGATATTCTTGGCAGAGAGACTGTTGGGGGACAGAGGTGAAGATGAGGATTTGGATTCACTATCATCTTTCTTTGAGTCAGGCATCATCTCTTCCAAACACTCCTCTTGCTCCCTTCTGGACCGCTTCACTTTTGATTTCTCTTGGTGCTTCTTCCGTTTTCGTCCTCTCTCATGATCCCTTTGGTCTTTCTCTGGTGTGCTGCTTGCATCCTCTGCAATGGTGAGACTTCTCTCTGACTCTGACACCTCCGTTTCATCTCTGTCTGAGTCTGAAACATGTGACAGTGATACTTTTCTCCTTTGATATGTTTCAGAGCTTCCAGCAGGGTGATGCAGACTGTTATTTGACAAGGCAGTTTTAGAGGGGCTGATGATTTTCTGTGATTCAGACAAAAGAGTTTTTGAGGGACTTTGTTGAACTTGCGTATCTTCACCTTTGTGGTGTGTTTGACTTGCGATCTCATCAGTTGTGAGTGTAACACCTCCTCTGGTGGTTGCTTGGTTGATCTGCCCAAATGAATGATCAGAGCTTTGAGAAACATTGTGCAAACTGTTATCTGAAGGAGTTGTTTTAGATCGAGTTTTTGGAGATGCAGACAATGTCACTGACCCCACTGGAAAACAACCTTTTGAGGTACTTTGTTGAGCTGACCTATCCTCTTTTTTGTGGGATAGATCTTTTCTTAGTGTTGAGTTCTCATCTTCAGTGAGATAGTTATCAGCACCGGTGGCAGCCTGGCACATCCCAGAGCGTCCGGTGAGGTTGGAGAGACTGTTCTCTGAGGACATAGCATTGCAGGGACTGCTGTCTTTTTGCGACTTGTCCAACAACACAGCTTTTGCTTGACTTTCCTGAGTTGCCACATCGTGTTCTCCACATTGCTGCTCTTCTTCTATTAGTGTTTGACTTAAGCTCTCATCAGCAGTAAGAGTGACATCTGCACTTGGGGTTGCCTGACGAATCTTCAGGATGAAATGATCATTGGATTTCTCCATCACTAGCGCCTGCATGGGCAAGTCTGGCTTGAACATGAAAGGTCTGGCAGCTACTTCCGAGGCCACGCTGCTGCTGGACCCGCAGCTGGAGTCGTCCGTGTCGAGGGCGAGGTGAATGTCCTGCTCGGTAGCGTCTTCACCATCCAGCAGAGCGTCCTCACTTATGTGCGCGCTAATGACGCTGTCTGGAGTGGACATAATGGTCATACTGGATGGCTGTAGGAAGCTGAGATGGCTGTCGGACTTGAGGGGTGATGGGATGGTGAGGGAGACTGCCAGATCTTCAGCTAGAATGGAATAACACTTCTGTGAAGCAAGGCTGGACTGCAGCATCGCTCGACTCTCTGATGGCACCTCTAGCAAGCAACTTTCATCAAATAAAGCTGGATTCAGCGGGACCTGATCTTTGGACCGTGGAGACGACACCTTGCGAGGTGAAATGCTTGACCATGTAGTGATAAGTTTGGAGGGAGTATCAAATTTTGTTGGGGAAAGCAGTTTAGATGGAGAGTCAAATTTAGATGGAGTGGTTATGCTAATGAGTCTTTCTCCATCTTTCCTTGGAGTACTGAGGGACCAGGCGGTGTTGTCTCCGGTGATTCCACTGGTCTCCAGCAAGTCAGATCCTTGCAGGAGACACTTGAAGATTTCTCCCATTTGAGAGTCTCTCACCAGGTTGAATGTTAAACTGGAAGCTTGCTGTTCAGTGAGCAGTTCAAAGTCAGTTTTTTCAAGCAAAGAGACATTTTGAGAGACAACCAAAGAAGCCATGTGATTTTTCTCTGGAGTTGAAGGAATTTTAGTAGGAAGGAAATTGACCACGGTTTGTGAATTTCGGTAATTTGGTGGATGCTGGTCAACATTACTTTCTTTTTCTACACGAGTCATTCTGATATCTTTGCCTCTGCTTCCGAGGCCTGTTCTGTAAGGCACAACAGCACAAGGCTTGATACGACTCAGGCTGGCTGGAGGAGACTGTACATCCTTCTGTTGACACTGTGGCTTCTTAGCAGGAGGCTGTCTAGACATGTTCTCATTTCCGCTGGCCCTCTTGTCCTCAGCCTGAGTTCTTGCTGGTTTGCAAAGGCTCTTCAGTGTTGTGTAAATGTCCTTGAACAAATAGTCAACTTGAACATCTACAAAGTCCCACAACTTTTGCTTCAGATCGACTGCCTGCTGTTCAAAGATGCGTTTCACGATGCCATTATCTGCTACTTTGCTAAACACAGACGCGACCAATTTCTTCAGCTTGGATTTCAGCTCCACTGCCTGACTGCATATTTGACCAAAATGGGCACCGTCCACAAATTCTAAAAAAGACTCCTGGAAATTCTCCATCACACCATAGAAGCTCTTCTTAGGAAACGTTTTATGAAGCTTCATGTACTTTTTTCGGATTTCAGAGCGAACCAATTTAAATGTCTCCATTACTTCTTCTATAGTGGAAAAAGAAGCTTTGCTTGCTGCAGGGCAAACTGTTTTAAAACGACTCTTACTACCAGTAGTTGGGCTTGGTGTCGATGCACCTGCTGTTTCAGTCATTTCTTTTGAAGCAACAGACCTTTCTTCAGATTTCCTCTTTAACACAGACTTGGGACTTGCTTTTTTTCTGACAGGACGCACTAACTTGGCCCTCTTGGTCGCAGGAGCAGGAGAAATTGCGGTCGTTTCATCGCTTTCGCTTAAAATTTCTCCTTCCTCCAGTTCAGTGTCAGAGAGACTTGAAGGCAGGTCGGATACCTTGTCCAGGTTTTGTGTATCATGTTTTGAAGGAGAACCTGGGTATTTGTTTTCTTTGTTTACATCCAACTTCTTTGAGTTGACATCAGCAGTTGTAGTGGTGAATTCTGCACAGGAGAGAGATAGAAAAGATGTTATATAGTAGGGCTGGGTTAAAAAAACAGAACAAAACAAAAAAAACCCCGAAAGAAAACGATTTTCCAATTTAAATGGATTTTCATTTGAATGATGTAATATTGATTCATAAAATCGTGAGATCAATCTTTTAATATATACTTTTTCCCATGGATGGGTGAAGCTTAAACCCTGCTGGTCTCGTGTGGCCAGCCTTTGGTTTTTTGCACAACGATCTTGCTGAACCTCAGTTTAATCAAAAACATGGCGGGGGCTGCTCCACTGCAGGCATCGCCAAGTCTGGTTGCATTTGAGATTTAAAAACTATGTAAACAGAGAAGAGCTGGACAAAAGCAAAGCCATAAGATGTGCAAAATGGAGGTGAAATATTGTGTCAACACTCACTGACTGTATAAGCTGTAGACCTGTACTATATTGTGTTGACTGTTGTAGTGTGTTGGTCACCTTGAATAAAAAGGACATTAATGTAACTGCTGTGGGGTTAATTCTTCATATAAATATTAATATTTTTAATAATGCACCAGGTTAGATGGTTCCTTGTACAACAGTATTAGATCTCTGAGAATCTCTTTCATATCCAAGCAAAACTGGTATTTTAACTGAAATATCCCTGATCAATTGATATTGAATTGAATTGAAAATCGAATCAGGACCTTGTGAATCGAATTGATTCAGAAAGTCAGTATCGATACCCAGTGCAATTATATAGACGTTTTGACTTAGCGTCTAATATTTATGATTAAATATTAGATCCTAAGTCATTAGCATCATTATTATTATAAGGTTCCCATCTTGTAATGATGTGGATCTTGTATTAATGAGTCCCATCACTCAATATTTAAAGAGAAAAGGAAACATGATTAACAGTCACCACCATCTGAGGAGACATGGCTACGATGACAGTACTTGATGTAATTTACATATTATTACCTCCTTGGTTGGAGGCATTGGGGTATATCGATGTCAGTTACACACTGATCTGCTTAGGTTTGCTCTAGCAGTCTACTAGTTCTCCAGCTGCTGCCTCTATAAACTATTCAACAGTTTCAAACAGACACATTTACACATTCATGGGTGCATATTCATTTGCTGTCAAAGTGTTCATTGATATCAATTCTGGCAGTGAGTAGGGATGTGCCATATCGTATCGTTAATGATATTTTTCTGCAGTATTGTGACGGTATTTTTTCAAAAAGGAACTTGAGTAGTGTGGAGATGGTCTGATAACAGGAAACGTTCAAGGAAAAAGAGCACAGGTGCTACACAACATTCTATCTACTATTACTAACTATGAGACAAGTCACGCCAAGATCACTTCTGGTGACAATGATTGATTGATCAGTACAGTGTATGTTTGTGTTGGGCTAATTAATCAAAGCAGGATGTCGCAATGTTGTAAAAAAATTAAACACTGAAGTTTATAAGTTGGGAAAAGTGGAGGCTAATGTTGCAGTCACAGTCAGGTGGATATGAGAGGAAACAGTCACCACACAGAGAGCAAACAGTACCAGTTAAATGAGAGGCTGAAGGTAATTTGGTAATTACCAGCTGGACACATTTTACACAATACAGTCTGCAGCAGGGTGAAGAGGCTTGGGGTTTGGTATTTGTCAGTTGGACTCAGCTGACTAACGTCAGTACAGCAGGTCCATTTACAACAGTGACTCTGATCAGAGTTATTGTAAAGCAGTCTGTCTGCTTCTCTAGAACATCCCCAGAATCCTTCAGGTAACACTGACTGAATACAGGGATGGCTGTATAAATCTGACCACACAATCCAAAATTATATTACAATTACATTGTATTATATTGTTTCTATTATGTGTTCATGTAAGAAAATGAATATTGGCTGATACATTTTGGTCTGAATTTTTAATCCCTAAAATATCTAAATCGGCAGTGTTCTAAGGCCCATCTAACTGGATTAAACACCATAAGAAAAAGTATGACCTCTTTCTGTCATCTTACGAAAATGAGATAATTCAGTTTGAGATTGTAGTCTGTCGAGATAACCTCTGAATTCAACCATTACCAAAAGGTAACCATCTTAAAAAAGATATCAGCTTGACAAAAACACATAACAGGCATAAAAAACCTATTAGCCACTCTGTTCTTCTATATGAACATAACATTTAAAGCGACATTGTCAGGCCAACATTACCTTTCTGAAGACTTTTGACATGACCAGGCTTGCCATGAACATGGAAATGATTTCTCTTGCTTATCCGTATTGGGCTCCTCAGCGGGCTTATGGCATCAGGCATTCTCTTCAGATTGCTCAGTGTGCGCATCATGGAGTCCTCATCATGAACTAATGGCATCGAGCTAGAAGGCTCAGCATTACTCTCATGACTCTTGCCGGGACCGAAGCTCTTCTTTGGTGTGAAAGTGAGGTCACTGTACTTCTCTGGCAGGGCTGTCTCCTCTGTTGTACTGCTGACTTTTGACACACCGATACAGCCAGTGGAAGAGCTGGGCTCAGTTGCAATGCTACTGCTGTCATCTTCATTTGTCCTTGTTAACACGTAAATCGCTTCAGGCAAACTCAGCCCTTCTTGTGGAAGTGATTCCAGGCTTATTGTACTAGATACAGGATCTGCATCTTTAAGACCATCTTGCATATGAAGAGCATCTTTCTCGTGAGCGGAACTGGATGAAGCGGGAGGACACGGTTCTTGCTGACAGTCCACTGGTAGAACAGTGGGAGAAATTTGCTCACTTCTGACTTTGGTCTTGTCTTTAGAAACAGGTGTTCCCCCTCCGTCTGACACGACGGCATCTTCTGTGACTGAATCCAGAGAGAGGCTCTGCGGTACTGCACTTTTAGAAAGTTCCATACTCGAATCAAGCACAACAGATTCTGTAACAGTAACAGACTGATCAGTACTATTTCCACGGTTTACTTTTTGTAAAGAATTTCTTGTGTGCTGTTCATTAATGCTTCCAGATGTTTCACTGAGACCATCAGTAGCCTCCAGTTGCTCAGGTCCATCTACCAGGCTGGCTGAGGCCAACTTGGTTTTGTTCTTTAGAGAACTGCTCTCTGATGATTTTGGTGTGTGATGTGCAGTCATCTGATTCTCTGCAGTATCAGGGGAGTGGCTAAGTGCTGAGGTAGTTTGGACTGAATTGTCTTCAAGCTGCTTGTCAGCCACAGGTGTTTCTCTCTGGATTTTGTCCTTTTCCTGGACATCTTCATCACACTTCTTATGCGTCTTTTCAGAAGTTGGAGTTTTGTCCAAATCAGAAGGCCGCTCTTCAACATCTTCCAACCTGGCTTCTAACTCACTGCCCTCTAGTTCATCAATGACACACATGTCTTCAACATCAGGCTGTGAACCCTCA
Source organism: Thunnus thynnus (assembly GCF_963924715.1). NCBI lineage: Eukaryota > Metazoa > Chordata > Actinopteri > Scombriformes > Scombridae > Thunnus > Thunnus thynnus. Next base: position 28,290,844 of record NC_089534.1, read on the forward strand.
TCATCTGGACTGTTTTCTACTACCTTATCCACTGGTGTGAGGTCATCCTGGCTGCCATCGATGGGCAATAATGGCTTCTTAATTGGTGAAAGGGTTAGATTCAAGGTTTCCATGAAACACAGTTTCCTGTTTGGAATATTTTCCTCCGCAGAGCTTTTTTTGGCTGTATCTGGATCTTCGGATACTCTTTTTAAGGCCTTGTGTGTCTTTTCTGGTCTTTCCTTGCTATGGGCATCAACTTTAGCATGGTCTAATTCTTTTGATCTCTGTTTTTCATGTTCTCTGCTCGTCTCTGACACAGTGCTCCTCTTATGCTTTCTGCTAATTTCATCTTCACGTCGCCTCTCTTCCTTCCTCTGATGATCCTTAGAAAGTTTATCCCCTTCCCTCTCTTTGGAGGACTCTCTGCAGCGCTCAGCATGTTGATTTGTAGAGGACTTCTTCCGGTCCTTTGAGTCTGAACTTATGCTGTGTCTGTCACTAGTCTTGATTTTTCTATGATCTCGACTGTAGGTCTCTTTAGAGTTGTGAGCTTTACCATGTTCAGAGTCTGATGTGACCATTTTGGATTTATCTTGTCTCCTTTCTCGACTTTTCCCTTTTGAGTCCTGAGAGGAACCTGAACTATGTAAAATCTCTGGCGGAGGGCTTTTAGCCCTCTCTGATCTGTGGTGCCCCTCAACGCTTTGGTAGTTCCTGCTTTTACATGACCTGGAGTCATATCTCCGCCCTGTGTCTTTGTCTGTTTTGTGAGACCTGTTTTTCTCAGAGGCATAACAGTCCTTGTTATCCTTGGGATCTGAACCAGTTCTATGTCTCCTATCCGTTGCTTCAGATAGTTTTTGAGTGTGATATTTTTCCTCTCTCTGTTTGGACTTGTGTTTGTCTGACTCACTATGTCGGGTTGATGAACTGGTGCTGGATTTGCTGACAGAGTGCTCAGTCTGTTTGTCTGCTTCTTGACAATCTCCTCTTGAGGAACCTTTTGAATGAGTATCAGAGGATGCTTTTGAAGCTCTGGTCTCAATGCAAGAGCCCCTGGCCTGGTTGGTGGAATTATCATTGTCTTTCCTGGATGGTTGAGGGTGATCCTTTGGAGGATGATCCTCCCTGGGAGGTGAAGTCAGTAGTGGTGGAGGAGGCGGGGGAGGAATGGATGGTGGCGGAGGAGGTGGACGACTGGAAGGTGGTGGAAGAGGTGGCCTATTCATGGAGCTGCCTGAGGAGGTCCGGCTGGAGGAACTTTGATACTGCAGATTATTTATACGAGAGTGATGATGCCGACCTTCCTCTGGCCTGTGGAAAATGGTTTTAATAATCAATTAACATAGATCCAATCAGTGGAGGTATGTACATAGGTAGCTTTTTGACTACAGTCCAGTGGCTAGGAAATCATATAAATTAACAAACTACTTGTGACAAGTACCAGCAAATTATTTAAAAAAAAAAAAAATAAAAAAAAAATAAAAAAAAAAAAAAATATATATATATATATATATTAGGAATTTTTATATAACTGGTTACAGTTATAGTCTGTATTATTTGCATATTAACACTTACTGTTGGTTCAACCTCTGAATCTCAGCATCTTTTCGTGTCACCTCCTGTCTAGCTGTTCGTAAAAGTGCAGAGATGTTCTTTTTGAGACGGTAGTTCTCAGTGTTCAGCCCTGTATTCTAAAAAAAAAAACCCCAAAAATAAACAAATACGGGTTATTTTTTTTGGCATTTTTCATTTGACAGTTGAAAGTGTAGAGACACAGAACACACAGAGAGAGAGAGAGAGGTATGACATACAACAAGGGTCAGTGGCCAGAATGGAACCTCAAACATTGTGGTTATGTGGTACATGTTAGTGATACGTGGATCGACTCTGATGTCATCTGAATCCGCATGTACGCATAAATCATACACCCGCCACCCACCCGAATGAATTATTTTCTCTGACTTACAGACCTGCAACCGCATGGACCTTTCACTCCACCTCTAGCTGTCCCTGTAGGCTATATTGCCTTTTAAATTATGTTGAGCAGCGCAAGTTTTCCAGGTGATTTCTTACTGTGTGTTGTATTGATGTGTGAGTGTTTTCTTTAACGATTTCTTTCAAAGATTAGAGAGGCTGCTTTCAGTAATTCTAAACGTTTCAATGCACACAATAATGTCACTGCAGCAAATACTGTGGGACATTTAAGCATCAAAACTAAAAACTGTAGTTATAAACTTGACAGGACAGAGTGAACTCTCCAGGGGAAACACACAAACTTTTAGCTTCTGAAATAAATATAAATAGCTCTGATGGAGCTCAGGATTTATCAGGAGGGCAGCTGCTTTACTCCAAACAATTTCACTGTATGAACCTGGACTGTGTGTGTGACCTTTTGTGTAGACGAACACAGAACATTAATTAACATTAGATCCTGACCCATGCTGTAAGCGTGTCTGAGATTTAAATAATCAATGAAGTTTTGACTGCTGTGCCTCGTGCGTCAACGTGTACAGCGTTTCTCTTGATGGCTGTGAGTACATTTACACAAAAATTGGGATACTGGGCGTTGTTTACAACAATATATAATAATGAAATATATTTTCAGTGCTTTTGTATGGAGTCTAATAATAAGAAACAATCAATCATTTCAATAGCTAAAAAATAAGGACAATGAAACAAACCTGCGTCTCCATCTGCTCGAGTCTTCTGCGCAACTCTTTAATTTGGTTTTGAGCTGCTTGGAATCTGGACTTCAACTGCAAACAAAATGAAAGGGCCTGTGAGATGGTTGGCCAGCTGACAGCAGCCCTCTGCATTTTATCAGAGCATGGTGATTTCAGAAACTTTCAAAACCTCCATGGGAGCATTTCAACATGTAACTTGTCATACCTCTTTTTATACACAAATATTATGTATAATGCTGAATAAAGGTTCACCCCATACTTGACAATTTACACCAGACTGTTCACATGGACATCTTTTAGCTGCTTTTCACCTCAGACCTACATAACAACTACACATATGGAAAATGCAGACCTTCATTCATGCCATTCACTAAATGAGGACCAATGAGGGTTCCAGCAGAAAAAAAGGTTGTCCCGCCAAAAAGGTTGATCTGGATCAGCTTTTGCTGGACTGCAATGTAACATCATCTGGCAAGGTGCTGCCGTGGCCAATTATTTGCTCCTGTGTTGTTTAAACACAGTTCTGATTTCAGGCTGAATGCCCACTAAGACAGGGGTTACAATACTCTACCTCATATACAAACACTTGTGAAAATTCAGTCACATGAAGACAGTTCAATTTGCTGAAGAGTGTCTGCGAACCTACGATCTACTTTCCCATTCAAACATTTATTTGAGACCAATAAAATCAGAATTTATTGATCAAAGGAAAAGTTGCCATGAATATTAACGATTCTTGCTGTGTTTTTTGGCATAAATAAGCAAATACGCATAGACAAAGACCAGTAAACAAAGACAGGGAAAGGAGCAGAGGCTGTGTGAGTGGGGGAAACCCTGAACATGCACAATAGGGTGACTTTTATATACTCATTAGAATAATCCACATTCACCCATTTATAGCACAGCTGTACATTGTTTACTCTGCAAAAGATCCAGGTTGGGAACAAGCATAAACAGGCATGTTGATCTCTGCACACCAACAAACACAGGTTCGTCTCAAGCCTCACCTTCAATATGAAATGCCTATGTGAACAACAGTGAGAAGGGAAGCATGGAGAACATGGCAACTAACCTCAGTGTAAGAGGACTCTCTGCTCTGTAATTCCTCTGTTACAATTTCTTCATATAGATCCATTGAATTCTTCAGCTGAGAAGGATTTGATGAGGGTTTCTCTGCAATAAACCAAAACAGAACAAGGAATAAGATCATTTTCATTCATATTTATAAAGTCAGCATCAATATTGAACAAAGAAATCTGGGCTTTTAATATTATTAGTAATGATATGTAACAGATCAAATGGAATTATTTCAAGAGTTTTACCTGCATTGCTGCCAGATCCGATTTCCAGGTCATCATAGATATCCACTGAATCTTCACTGACATTGGGCACAAAGACTGTGGATATTATAAATGTATATCATCACACATGTACAGCTGTAATCATGACTTTTTTCCATGTAAGTCTTAATGCAAAATCACTTCATTGCCAGTAAATACTTGTGTGTGTTTTTTTTAACCATATAACATCGATGCCACAGTTTTTGTTCCATTATGGGAATTGTTTAAGGGACTATACAGCACAGTTATTTTACCCCTCAAATAAAACTTCGGAAACTAAATACAGTGCACTATGCAGCAAAGAGAGATTTATTTGGGATACATAATGTGTGGGAAATATAAATGTTTCACTCCATATATTTAAAAAATGATTTCATCTGTAGAAATGAAGTGCATTTTGGGAAAGCATCTGCAAATATTTCACAATCTGAATGTTTTCTAAGATGAATTTTAGCTTTATGTCAGCAATCATTGTGTGATTGGGGAATTTGGAGGGAAACCACAGCTTGGGCCACTGGTAAAGACATCTACATTGTACTTTACATGATATAACAGTCTTATTGCAGAACAGAAATCTTTATAATACACAAATCCAAATGCAATAGCCTTATACTTACGACCAGATGCACTGTTGGTGTCCATTTTCTCCATTCTTCCAAATATCTCTGACTCACTTTCTTAAGGAATATCTGAAAACAATACCAAAATAAATAATTAAATAAATAAGTAAAAATCAATAGTTATTACCAGTCTACAAATAAAATCAGTCAGAACTTACTTCACACAGGCGGAAGATTAACCTGTGATATTTAGCTACATTGAAAGCAGAGGCAAGACACAATCAATCAGGAAACCCATTTCACTCATCCACAATTACTTTTAGACTGATAAAGTCATCTTTAAAGAAGCATTCCACCATTTTTACACATAAGGTCAGTATAGGAATCATGGTTAGTCCAACTCATTTTGTGAAAAACTGTTGTAGAATGTAATCTGTGACTCTGGAAGATCTTTGTCACGTGATCTACAGTTTTCTCTTGGGCTTGGACATTACACACTTATAATAGAAAGCCTGAGTTACAAACAAGGGGTGTGGAGTTTGAAAGATGCCAGCAAGACATGACTGGAAGACTGGCTGAATTATAGGAATTGTAGGATTCAGTTTTTTTGGAGCTTGATCCATATTAGGGACTAAATTTCAGGGTATCTGTAGATGTGCAGCTTCAGTTTTGACTTTTGTTATTTTATCCTGTCTCTTGTAAGTGCAACCAACTTCAGTGTCCTTTTAAGATTAGTTAAACATGCCTCACTATAATATCTGCGGACAGCATCATACTGTGAGACAATAGAAATCAGAGATTCTGCCATACCATTAATACCCTTTAATAAGTCTGGTCATTGTGGTCGATGTTGCAAATCAATGAGCAGGACTGTTTTATGGCAATATAAGATTTTTATGATTCTACATCAGTGTAATGAAGAACTGCGATTTAATGGGCATTTTATGTACTGAATTAGATGTCCTTCATGTCTGATCATTTTATTTTATTTATACAATTTCTCAACTGTTTTTCCCAGAAAACGTACTATAAAAATTACATATATGGTAATAGAAGAATGTATTCATATTCCAACAGATACAGATTAACACTACACCAAAGCAAACAAAGTGCATGTGTTGTCTGTAGAGGACAAGCTAAGGTTTCTGTGTTGTTAGCAGGATTCATTAACACTGTGTGCTAGCTGGAGCTCTTTTGTTCACTGCTGCAGAGAATAGAGCAATAAAGCCTTCCAACAACAGTTGAAGTGAGGCAGAGAGAAACAAAGACATTTTTAATAAGTTGAGCTGACTTAATGTTCTAGGTGAATAATGCTTCAGTTTGACTTTATTGTCCTTGGCCTCGATCTGATATTTAACACTGAACTCAGCATGCTATCATTTACAGTACATCTACTTAACTTAGTCCTGTCCTAAACTCTGAAATCCCACACAGCTTAGAGTTCTCCTGAAATTTGCTCCTGAAGCAGATGTAACAAAATACAGAATGGTGGGCAAACCCTACTAAAACTATGCTTACCCATTTTTGTATTTTCTTGAAGGACATTTTATCTACATTTTTCAGCTAACACAAATCTCTAAGACACATTCATATAACCATATATGTAGTGAGAAACGTAAGCTAAGTACTGGTTTCTTTCTTATTTTTCACAAATACAGACATAAGTTTGTAGTTAACCAACAAGTTTAAGTCAGATACCCTGAACCCAGTTCGCTGCATATTTAACATACCAACGTAATATTATTAGTTATCTATCAAAGAATGTGAGTCTGCGAAGCCTACGCGTTATAAAAAGGACATTTGAGTGAGTTAACAATGAATAGGTTGACTTACGTGTTTGCGTATTGTTATATGTCCTCTTATTGTTTACAACTGTAATGTCGCGCCAAGACTTCATTGCACAGGAAGCAACGACATTTTCCCGCGCTGTGTCACTGCCTGGCAGCCATGGGTTGCAGCTCCTCTGAGGTCCAAAAAACCCTGTTAAAACAGGAGTCAACCCCTAAAGACGACCAACTGTAACGCGACTCGTCGACTTCTTCAAAGGTTCCCAGTCCCCCTGCAGTCAGCGGACATGAATGAAAGCGTTAAACAGCAGCAAGGGTGGCAGAAAGTTGTTTCTCTCTCGCGGAAGAGAGTCGCACTCGGTCGCACTGTGCCGGGGTCGCTGTCCGCGCGCGTCATCACCGCGTGACGTCAGGAGAGAGAAGGGGAGGGGTGTGCAAAATGGAGATTTAGTCCTTTTCTCATTTATTATTAAATTATTAAAATTTATCATGATTTCTGTCTGTACTCATTCAAGTGACATTTGGACTCAAATTCCCTTATTGGTACCTATTACAGACGTCTTATTTTTGATTTAAAAAAAAACGATAAAATTGCTGTGTCTTTTGGTCAAACAACCATTTTCCAAACCATATTCCAAACGACAAAAATGTCTCATGTGGAACCTCAGACATTCTGTGGTTCTGTCTGCGGTGCATCTAAAAACAAAAAAGCTTTAAAGACTTGTCATCTCTTGAGCAACATTGTGGACAACACTGAAAGATGAAATTGGTTTGCAATATTGCTTATTCACTTTTTTAAAGACCCAGTGAAATGAAAAATGCATTTTCCCAGTTTTAGCCCTGTGTTCCTGTGTTAATTGTTCATTTATCTCCAGAAATACATGCCAAATACATGTTCACAAATCGGTATCAGAGTATTTTTACATCAAAATGCCTGTCTTTTCTCTTCCTGTAAAACAAATGTTTGTTGAGATAGGGAGAGATGTGTGTTTGGATATCAGTGGGCAAAACCTTTGTTTTCATTACTAAAACAATGTGGCTATTGAGGTCTAATTCATTCATTTCTCCTACGTCCCCCTCCTGATTTGGCAACAGGTGAGGAGATGTGTGGAACCCATACTCCTTTATAGCTCCGTATTGTGTTTAACTCTGTAAGCCCCGCCCACTTTTAGCGGTCCAATCAAATGCGGCGGATATTACGTTTCACTGGGAAATACGTCACAGTACAGAAACTAAAGACGCTCTAACTTCCGTTTCACTGGGACTATATTTATTTATTTTTCTCTTTTAACTGGTGTATGTATGTTTTTACATTGTATAATTTTATTGCCGCTTGTGTTTTTGTGATTAATTTATTTTATTTTTTCTCTAATACTCCCTGTACTGTTATTTGTGTTGTAATATTACTGTGTTGTTAATAAAGTTGAGGAGGAAAGAGGAGGACGAGGGGGGGTTTACTCCAACCTGACCCGGAAGGATTCGTGCTTCCCTCACATGTGGACAGGATTTTAACCTAACACAGTGACGGGAACGTGTTTGTGTGTTGTGATACAACCTCAGACAGACAGACAGACAGACGCGTGATGATCCTGGCAGTCTGCTGTAATAACAATAAACCAGCAGAGCTGTTAACACACCGCGCCGAGCTGCTTGTGGCTGTAGATCGCTGCTGCTGCAGAGGCGACACATGATACGATGGAAAATTTAGAGTTGAGCCTGTCATCACTGGGCACCATATCCAGACATGTTGACAAAAGTCACAACGAACTGAGCCAATATCTGTCGAAACAGGTAAGATATGTTGATTTCTGGCTTGTATGGGATGAAATCACGTGTTAAGAGTTGTTTATTTTCACACTGTGATGCCAAATGTATCCTGTGTGCAGCATGCTGTAACCCCCCCTTCACATGTGTACAGATGCCATCATTTTACTGTATATTTTGTCGTTAAATCTATGCTGCTGTCATGTTAGACCATATGATGTAAATATTTTTGAAGAAATATAGATTGATGTGTGATTTTTATGTGAAATTTAAATTGGGACCTGTTTGCCACATGATCTCTCCTCAGATATGGAGCCAGCAGGACAGGCAGTGTATCCTGGAGTGTTTGGCTCAGCTGCTGTTAGAGAAGGATTATACTTTGCTGATTGCACGACACCTGCGCCCACTGGTCCTGGACCTGCTGGAGCGGAACGCAGAGAGGGTGAAAGCTGGCGGCAGGATCAACCATGACCTCCACGAGCGCCTGTGTGTGGCCCTCAGCAAACTGCTCGGCATCAGCCCTGATGCACAGGCGTAAGTGTTCTGTTCATCCTGAGCATGGGACACGTCCTCTCTCTTCTACCTAGCCTGTAAAGATGCTGCTGCTGATGTAGGGTGCTGCATCAGCACACATGGCTGGGTTTACTCAGTTGGGGGCCCCTTGGGCAAAAATGAGGCATGGGCCCTTTTTGACACCTCCCATCTCCCACCACTCTTTCTCCCATGTATCTTATCACCTTCGAGTAAACAAATTAAACAGGTTTATTTTCACAGTGTTAGCACAATATAAATGTGAATAATGAAGGTATTACAACTAGTGTTTGACACATGGTGGAGTGTGAGAGCAGATCTGTGTCATTTTTGTGTGTTACAGAGGTGGAGTCAGGATGTGGTTGGGCTAGCTTATAATACAAATGTAAACATCACAGTTTGTGGATTTTGAGGAATTATTTTCGGGGACTATCTCTTTATCGAACATCAGCCGGGTGCAGTGACTGTGTGCAGCTTCTTGAAATCTTGTCATCACAGTGAGGTTGCCAGGTTTGGTACCATCGTGCTTGTTCAGAAACCAAAACCTGGGCACATAGATAAACCCCAAGCCATCTTGCATTTCTGATTGAGTACAGAACTGATTTGGAAGGGGCAAACACTACTCTAAATACCAAGTATTTCAGCAGGTTACATCCACCCTGACTCATTTTCTACTTCTCTCCATAAGGTTTGCTGCAAGGTACTTCAACGATGCCCCGCCAGTGTTTCAGAGGCTCTTCTTCACCAGTGAAGAGTCATCAGCTGTTCATTATGGCCCCAGGAGGATGAAGCTGCGTGACCTCATGGGTGCCACCCTCCGCTTCCTCCAGAGCGACTGTGCCAAGTTTCGAATGCTCTGGGACTGGAGTCCCTGCGTGTCCCAGCTACTCACCAGCGACGTCATGGTTCGAGGGTATGTACCTGCTTCCTCTTTACACCTGTAGAGGCCTCATGAGCCATATAGTGTAACACATCCCACATCTGGTGTCAGTGTTGACAGTCCACAAATGTAATTCTTGAGTGATCTGTGAGTGTAGGTCAGTTCTATAATGTTTTAAGCAAATCATCCAGAGTTGTTTCTAAATTAAAGGACTACATGTGTATCTTTGCATGTCTTGGCCTGTTTGCTATTAATTATTTACATTACTGCTGTCCAAAGCATACCATACTTTTTTGGATTTTCCTTTTTTGTTTGTTTTAATATGTTATTTTTTATATTACATAATTAAAATGTTATATTATATTGTTTACAATTTTATATTATTTTTATATTACTAAAATTTGGTGTGATTTTATGCTTTTTATTAGATATCGCCAGTAGAGAGATAATACTTTGACTTTTCAAATCAATCCGTCATGCAACAATAAGCTGCAACAGTAGCTTTCGCATGCTGTTCATTGTAATACATTTTGTATCTGATTAGTTTCTGACACATCTGATAAACACTATACCAAGTAATGTGATATATCAAACAAGTGTCTGCAGGTTTATTTTTACAGCTTATGCGTTGTTGGAAGTTTGGGAAAATGCATTCATCAGTTCACAAACCTAAGTTATGAAAATTGTCAGCACCAGTGTGGTAAATACTGATTTATAGTAAATAGGCTAAAACATGCAAAATCACCTTTCCTCTGGCACAAGTTTATACTTCAAATCACTGCAAGTTGTAGTTCAAGAAGACTTCACTCAGCAATTTGTATAAAATCCTATACATCTCTTTATATGTAATTTGTATCACAGTATCAATATATATTGTTGTATAGTAGATTCTATAGAAAATCAATGTAAGAAACAGTTTATAAAAATAAAATGATAGATAAAATGCCCACACAGGAATGTCTGTTTTTGGCTTATCCATTAAATGAAATACTTGTCTTAAGGTGTAGTTCCTCTGATGGCCACTAGATGCTGGCTCCAGTAACATTTCTTACTGTGCTGAAGTGACTGAGAAAACTGAAAATTGGGCAAAAATGTTGTACCCTACAACACTGAACTTGTGGAATAAATAAATTTTGGCTAATTTCTGCAAAAGGAAAAAAAAAAGCTCACATAAGCAGCAACTTTTCTCAAGCAATTTACCACCACAGCCTGTGTCTTAAATTACACCACTGAACCTTCCCTTACACAGGTTGTCAGTAGATAATTTCACATTTCAGAGAGGAATGTTTGTCTCGTCTTCTGGCTCCATTAACACTAGGATGTCAGCGAGCAGTAAATCAAAAGTTATACTTCAAAACATCCCGTCAGCATCCTATGGGTGATGTCACAGACAAAGTATTAATATTTGTCCTCGTGCATGTGTCTTCGTGTTTTATTTAGCTTCCATTCAGCTGTTACAACAATGTTAATACTGTTGTATTTCTTTGCTGCTACAGCTTTTTATACAACATTTTTACTTTCTGCGTGTTTGTCTAACGAGTTGAACATACTGTATTTTCCCCGTTGTCTCTTACAGGTACACTGCCCATTGTTTAGCACTTGTGTCTCATATGACTGATAATCAGAAAACAATCTTTCTGAGGAAGGTGCTGACAAGTGATGAGATCCTGCACATGAAAATTAAGTATGTACCTTTATTTTTCCTTTCTTTATTTATTGTCAAATCCAGGGATTACCTAAAATCTTTAGTTTAAATGCTGCTATTGATACATGAAAGTAATAATGGCTAAAACAGCTCAGTGTTTATTTGTGAAATTAATATTATTATATGTATGATTATATACATTTTTGGTTTATTTCTGTTTGGAGGAATGGATGCAATTCAGTTCAGATCCTCATTTTTCATGAATTAGAAGAAAATTTGAGTTTTTACATGTTTTTACACTGGTTTTGATTGCTTGAAATTGATAGAGAACCAAAAGGCATTGTTTGCCTTCACCTAGCTGTAATTCATAAAATGATGTTAAAATTATTAGGGCTGCAACTAACGATTATTTTCATTATTGATTAATCTGCAGATTATTTTCATGATTAATTGATAAATCATTTTGAAAAAGTGAAAAATTTCCCAGAGTCTTATATTGGCCAACCAATAATGGAAAAAACATCATTTACCTTTACAGTCATCTATGACGAAGAAGCATTAAATCATCACGCTTGAGGAGCTGAAACCAGCAAATATTTGGCACTGTTGCTTAAAAAATGACTGAAACAATTATTTTCATCATTGCCGATTAATTTTCTTTCGATCAATTAATCAACTTGTTGTTGCAGTTCTACAAATGATACTTTCTAAGCTGCGTTTCTTGACTTTCTCTTTGTTCCTTGTTTAGAGCTTTGGAAGAAACTCAGCAGCTGGAGGTAGAAAAAGCCCTGGTATTAGCCAATCAGGGCTCTGTGATGTGGCGCCAAGAGAAGGCTAATAAGTTTACCAGAGGCCAGGTGGTATCAGAGGACCTGTCTCAGAATGTTGTGGCAGTGTGCGGTGTTGTTCTACCCAGGATCATTCCTAGACAGACTGAACAGGTACGTACCCCTTGATTCGTCACACAAATAGTCTGCTGTTGATCTGCTTAGTCTTCATGTTGATTTCTCTTGGTAGATGAACCAAAAGGATCTGGTGCTGGTCGACTCAACCTGCCGTAATCTGAGAAGGCTGGCACTGGCTGTGGCTTCCCAGAAGCCTGTGCTCCTTGAGGGTCCTATTGGATGTGGTAAAACCGCCCTGGTGGAATTTATGGCTGCTGTTACTGGACATACAAAAGCTACAGAGATTCTCAAGGTCCAGTTGGGGGATCAAACTGACAGTAAGGTGAGAGAAGATGGAATCTCCTATGGGAGATTTTGGACTGACATGTTAGATAGCCAATTGTTCCAAGTGGAGTATTTTTATATGTCTTAATACATGTTGGAGGGGATCTTTAACATTCAGTGGGAGCAAAACCGAGGCTTAAAATCTGTGAATGTGTTGTGTTTTGTTTCACAGATGCTGCTGGGGATGTACCGCTGTACTGACATACCAGGAAAGTTTGTGTGGCAGCCAGGAACACTGACACAAGCTGTATCTAAAGGCCAGTGGATCCTGCTGGAAGACATAGACCATGCACCGCTGGATGTGGTGAGTTACATACTCTGTATACTTCATTTTCTGATTAGATTCCTGATAAACAATGTTTTTTAGTACTAAACATTCTTAATATTAGTCCTCTTTTGACATTATGTCACTGCCTCAAACCAATCTGCTGTTGTTTTTTAGGTATCTGTGCTCCTGCCTTTGATGGAGAATAAAAAGTTGATGATTCCTGGACGGGAGGATTGCATTGATGTTGCTCCTGGATTTCAGTTCTTTGCAACAAGGAGGTAAGATTATCACTACACTGTAAATGTAGTTATGCAACAGCAGTTTGGCTGTCCTAGTTTTCCATCCAGAGTGTTTAGATGCTGTAGTGACTGTAGTGACGTGAATATTAGCAGGTTTTGGCAGGGCTGGATTTGTCTTTGGAACATTTATATAAACATACGTTCTGTTCTTGATTTTTAGATTACATGCATGTCCCAGTTCTAAATGCAACATTATTTGGCCTCTCTGATCTTCTTGCACTGTTAAGGACTATTCTTCAAGCAAACTAGGTTTTAAATGTGTTGTCCTCATGTAAAGGCAAAAGTGTCTCTTCTGGTTGTGAAAAGCCTCCTGCTGCTGCATCACACTGCCTGCCTAATCTCACTCCAACAACTCTTTGTAGTCTAGATTCAACTGGCTTAATGCAAAAACCTCTCATACGATCATATTTGTTCACCAGTTTTCTTGTATTTAGTATTTGGTATCGGCTACAGACGAAAGTGGTCCAGACTTGTGGTACAAGTTATGCACAGATAGTCTGCCTTTCTGGACAGAAGGAAAACACTTTGACTAGATCTGAATAAATCTGGAGTTTGTCACTGAAATCAACAAATAAAATAAACTTAAAATATAAACTTATATTATGTTTACCATATAATGGCCTGCCAATTTACTGAGAGGCTGCAAAACAGATTTTTAAGATTTTACTGGCATGAGTTTTACAACTTCTACAGTTTAGTGCAGCATTAGTTGCTGGGAAAGTTCTCACTATGACAGCTGCCCCTGAGTCTTTATGCAGGTCGCTGGCCAGGTGAGCATACTCTGTAATATTCTCTCTTTATGATCCCTTTGACTGCGTTCCATCTAAGTCATAGACCACTTTGCTTTAAAGGTGCAGTGTGTAGGATTTAGTGGCATCTAGCGATGAGGTTGCAGATTGCAATCAATGGAATACCCCCTCCTCTTCCAAGTGTGCAGGAGAACCTACAGTGGCCGTGAAACTCGTGAAAAACACGAAAGACCCTCTCTAGACCCAGTGTTTGGTTTGTCCATTCTGGGCTACTGTAGAAACATGGTGGTAGCGACCCGAGAGTTTAGGGTCGCTTGACTCTTGGATCTGTAGCAGTTCTACTCTTGCACCACTGACTCTTATAATTTTTTTGATTAAAAGTTTTTGATTTTTGACACCTAGCCTTACCTACCAATTAGGGGTTGTCATTTACGTGTTATGATGAAACCTCACAAACACACACCTCCCCACGAACTGGAAGAATAAAAACTTACTGAAGTTGTCAGACATAATGAAGGAGTAACAGTGAGTCATGCTTGTGTTTGGCAGGATGTACTGCAGTGGTGGCAGTTGGCACAAACCACAGAACTCTCATGCAGTGCTGCTGGACAAGTACTGGACCAAGCTGCAAATGGGCAACATGACAAGAGAAGAGCTGAAGAAGGTGAGTGTTGAGATAAAATATGGAATATTTAAACCATGTTTGTGTTTTAAGATTATTTCTATTATTTGATGTGATAGTGAGGGATTTAAGAAAGTCAGTGTGTTTTTTTTATACTGCCATAATTGTCTTTAATAATCTATTTGTTCTAAAATAGAAATGACAAAAGGCCTTAAACATAAACTGCTGCAATGACTATACAGCATTCCGGTAATTACGGAGGTTCCCTCATGTATTCGGAGCTCACCCTGTCTCTGTGCGTGTAGGTGCTCATCAGCAGGTATCCGAGGCTGACGGTGGTGACAGACCGTCTCCTGGATATCTACTGCCAACTGACTGGAGAGAGACACTCTGACACGGATGCAAACAGCCTCCCGAGCCCTGATGACAGCCAGCAGCACAAGTCTGAGGACAAAACCACATCTCTGGAGGGCAGAGCGCTGTCACTGAGGTGAGGCCCTGCTCATTACGGGCGTCTTCACTTTCTTTTGTCATTTTCTTCATGTTTCAATTAGTTTGACTTGAGAATTTGTTTTTACTTTACAAAACATTAAAATCTCTTTTAGTTTTCTGTTAGCATGGCGCTAGCATTAGGTGGTTCACCAGACCTTTGTCTTACTTCCTGCCTGTTTAAAACATGCAAGGAGTCAGAAAAGACGCTGTTAGCAAATCTAAGCATGCTCTTGTTGTGAGCTACATGAGCTATCTTCACACAAATAGATCCAAATGTCATCCTAATAACAACTTAATATCAAGTAGAAACAGTTGTAATTTCATAAGATAGAACATATTACATTTGAACAAAACGTTGGTCTAAACAACAGTGCAGTACTGTAGTGTAGTTCTATAGATGTTTGCAGTTTTCTGCCTCAATTAAAGACTTTTTTATGATGAACATAAGAGTGATTTATAATAGCTGTATAAGCAGACTAAATTGCCACTTAGTTTTTTGTTAGATTTTTGGGGCTTATTGTTTTGTGAAGCCCTAACCTCCGACAACATTTAGAAGTTGATACAGAAGCTGCTGTAGCAGTTGGGAGCAGTTACATTACATGTTTTAAGACATATAGAACAACTTAAAAATGGATCATTTGTGTCTGATATGTTTTTTCCACAAAAAAATTCAATAACCTTATTACCTAGAAACTCTTAAAATGACATCTACCTTTTCTTCCTCTATGAAAAACCCAGAATCGCTGAATATGTAAATATTGTTCATTTTAAAAGAATAACTGTTGGACACAAGATGTCTCCTTCTTCACTGTAAAGTCCATTCTCAGTGTTTGTGCTCTGGAGGCTTCAAGTTTCCACATCACA
Source organism: Thunnus thynnus (assembly GCF_963924715.1). Taxonomy (NCBI): domain Eukaryota; kingdom Metazoa; phylum Chordata; class Actinopteri; order Scombriformes; family Scombridae; genus Thunnus; species Thunnus thynnus. Next base: position 28,306,543 of record NC_089534.1, read on the forward strand.
CTTGTGTAAGTTGCACACTGGACCATGATTGGCTCAAAACTAGTCCATGTCTAAAAAAGGCTCTAATTGTGTAATTGATCCAAAACCAGAACTAATCTAGAAGTGAATTGATTCAAATTGCTGAATGTATTAATTCTACCAACTCAACCTCTAACTTCCTACCATCTGAGTGACAGAAAAAAAGCTTAATGATTGGATATTTCTCACTGCTGTGCACTCTGGGACTCGTATTGATCTGTTCTTCCTAAATCTTCATGATGTCAGTCTTGTACCTTTTTGACTTAAGTTTTTAAACAGTTTAATTTCCCATCAAAGTGCTGGAAATGCTTTACAGTCAGTCAGTTTATGGGAGGAAATTAACTAATTGACACATTTTCTGTCAAACTGACCATGTGATTGAATATCTTCCATATCCCAAGTCTACTGAGATATACAGGACCACAGGCCACTTCCATGAACTTGGCAAACATAGCAAACATAGAAAGCTTTTGCCCCCTTGGCCTCACATCTGTCAGATATCCCCCCAATCAAAACTACCAGCCAGTCTGCAGCGGCAGCCTCCACCACTTTAATTAGCTTTCCACTAGCTGCTGCTGTGTTCAATAGATTATTGATTGGATTGTCCTCTGGACGCTGGGCTTGAATCACAGATTCTACTGGTCAGTCCAGGGCGTCCTCATTAGGTAACAGTTTTATAAACACCTCCTCACTTAGCGTCATTACCCATCTGCCTTGGTGCTTTTTGAATTTTCCATGTGCTTTCAGTGGGATCCATAGAAGGAGTGTTGGTGAAGACTCATAAATCAATGTGCTTGTAGTTTCCATGCTCTGCACTTCAATAGTACAGATGCTTTTCATGGGTCAATGTAATTAACTTCATAGCTCAGCCTGCAATGCTCGTTGCTGGTCTAGGTCATCAGGTTTTATTTTATTGAACAAGATTCGTACATAGGTTCACAGTCATGTTTACCTCTCTTTACTTATTGTATTGCTGTTTAATAATATAAGCCTGTACCAAAACTATTGATAACTTTTCTCACCAAGCTCATCATCATCATTTAATCCAAGTCTTCCACATCTGATAGGTCCATTTTATTGTGTCCCTGCATGCTCAAAAGTCTCCAATCATGTTTTTTTTTGACATGTCTGCCTTCACACTTCACAGAGATTTACTGAAATGGTGTGAGCGAATCAGCGTCAACTTCGACGGCACCTCCTCAGCCACAGCACAACATGTCTTCCAAGAGGTTGGTAGATTTCTGAAAAAGCAAACCAATAATGATTTAAATATCTTTCCCACACAGCTGACGTAGTTTAGCACTGCTCAGCTCTGTTTTTGATTTAACAAAGAGTGTAAACATCACAAATAGACAAGCTGTGGTAATGCAATTTGTTATTTTCATTAACTTGAAGCCTTTTCATGGTGTTTCTCTCTGTCAGGCTCTTGACTGTTTCACGGCAATGCTGTCTCATCCCGAGAGTCGACTGCGAATGGCTGAGATCATTGGAAGCAAGCTCAATATCTCCAAAGAGAAGGTATTGATTGGCATTGATCAGTCTTATTGAGGGACAAAACAATGCTTTTGTTCAAAGCACCACTTGTAAAGCATTGATTGATTGTATTTTTGACATTAATGTGATTCCATACTTGATGACAATTTCAGCCCCTTTTAAGTTATGAATTGCTGTGATGAATGTTTCTCCACTTTCATGATGAGGTACATTTTAAACAAAAAACATATTGTGATTCTGACTGCTGGCTCCTGTTCTCCTCCAGGCCCAGCACTTCTGCCAGATGTATCAGCCTGGCATCTCGCTGACCGAGCTGGAGGCCTCGGTGGGCAGAGTGACTCTGGGTCGAAAGCAGACGGAAGCGGTGCAGCTGAGTGTGTAAGTAGGACATCCTGCCCATCCGCCCCCTTTGACCTCTGTTTACACCATATATGCATCTACCAGTTACTGTGCCAACATTCACTAACTGATAGACCCAAATAAAGCCCCTGGTGGTAAATTGCATAAACATTGAATTGATTTCAAACTACATTATGGTAAACAAAGCCATCTAATGGCTCGGCCATCAGGACATGCCCAAATATCCATATTGATTCTCTCCTAAAGCCAATATGAATGAGTGTCAAACTTTGCACTGAAAACAACTTGAAATGTGTGAAGAACTGAGATGAGTGTGTGCAGTATGAAGGTGGTCACACACACCTTAATCTGAGGGTGTAATAATAAAGTGTATAGATATTTGATCTTTTAGATAATTTGACACGTGTGTCTGTCTGTGGATTGTTAGATTTGTAAAAAATGGAAGCGTATCTGTTCTCTGAGAGGGGCAGTTGGGTGACGTCAAAAAGTCTTTCTATGTGCACTGCCCTTCACAGATGAAAACTTCTATTCATAAGCAATTGAACACACTTTTTCTCAATTTAGGGGTTTTACTGCCGCAGCCTTACTTGGTCTGGTAAGACTAGTAGCTTGTGGTGGCTAATGTTAGCTAATTTGAGCTAACTTTAGATATTGCTTTTTGACCTCTCCACTTGTTTACTTCTATGCTAGGTTTTAGCATCCAACGTTATTTTGTATTTGCTATTTGTGGCCGCATTCAATGCTGTTCAGCGTTATGTATATTCAACAATCTTGTGTGTGAATAAAAATATGATATTTCAGGACCTGGGCTCTATAGTGAACAGTTTTCACACGGACTGTTTCTTTGTACTTCATATGAAAAGTCTTTACAATGAGGTCTGTGGATAATTTTCATGCTAACAGCCTTTTGTTTTCTTGTGTAAAAAAAAGATAATTATCCCATTATCTTGTGAAAGCAACCTTTTGTTTTTTGTGGATACGTTTCTGGAGATGATTATGTCTTAAAGGATTTTTAAGATAATTGCAACACATGACCTCTGTCAACTGCTATAGAAAAATAATCTTTAATAAATTCAAAAAATAAAATAGGATTAATTCAAACAGTTGGTAGCATATTATTAGGCCATTCAGCATGCTCTTAACGTTTTTTTTTTTTAATTGGTGAACATAACAGGACATAAACACAATAGGTGAATAAACAGAGGTAGACATAGAATAACACTGAAACAATTCAAACTTAGCAAAGACATTGCAAACAAAGTCTAAACAACAACAGAGTAGGGCTTGTGTGTGAGTAGTGAAGATATGTTGTTGACTGTCTTGGTATGATGGTATGGTGTGTGAGAGGTGACAGGACTACTGGTATCTTGTTCAAACATGTTCCAGTATATTATGGTTGAGGGGACTCACCAGTATCTACAAATAAATATCTACGAAGTATACAACCCTGTGCGTAATCGTTAAATGTGTTTTTTTTTTGTTTTCTCCATGAACAGGGATAACCAGACGTTTGCTGCCACACGACCTGCTGCTGTGCTGCTGGAACAGCTGGCAGTGTGTGTGGGCAAGGGGGAGCCTGTTCTCCTAGTGGGAGAGACGGGAACTGGAAAGACCTCCACTGTCCAACACCTGGCCAGAGTCACAGGTGAGATTGGCTTTACAAGTCGACACAGACAGAGGAACCTAATCACCAGTCTTCATTCAGATATTCCTTTTTGTCTGTAGAAATAATGTTGAGCTGGGTCTGTTTCTTCCAGGTCACAGGTTACGAGTTGTGAACATGAACCAGCAGAGCGACACTGCTGACCTGCTCGGAGGGTGAGTGACAGTGAGCACAGCCAAGGCTGCTTCTCATCAAGTTTGTTACCTCAAATTGTGCCAAAAGAACAGCAGCTCAGTTTTTTCACTTATTTGGCCCTCAGATTATTAAGAGTACTCCTCAAATTTAGCTTTGTACCCTATAACATCATCAGACTCATGATGGAGGTTTTTTAAAAAAGGGAGATAATTATTTCACACATTCTTCTTTCTTGTTAGAGCCTGGCGCCTACGTTACCCAAAATGCAGCTCAACTTGCTAGTAGCAACTAATGTAACCTGGAGCTGCTAGACCGCTAGAAATTACCCAATATCATCTGTCAATTTGATAGGTAAAACCAAATTGCCAGGGCTGCCAGGGTCATGGTACAAAAAGCATATTCTCTATTATGATGCATCTAACAAGTGTGTTCCAGCATTGTTAAAATAAAAGGCAGAGGGGATGCTTGAAGTACACGTCAAGACAACCTGGCATATTTAGGACTGGCTCAAAGGATGGTGTGTATCCTTGGTGATGTTTGAAACTGTCATTTTTTTGTCTTTTGCAGGTACAAGCCAGTAGACCACAAGCAGATCCTGCTCCCCCTGCGGGAGGCCTTTGAGGACCTTTTCTCCCAGACGTACTCGAGGAAGCAGAACCTGACGTTCCTGGGTCATGTGCAGACCTGCTTCAGGGGGAAACGCTGGCAGGATCTGCTCAAACTCATGGACCACGTCTGCAAGTCTGCGCTCACTCAGGAACTGCAAGAGAAATCAAATGGTATTGTACTAGAAAGAGCAATCACTGATAACAGTTATTATAGCGTCTGCTGTAGCACAATGACAGACTGATATTTTCCTGCGTGTTTGTGCAGCTGCCTTGCTGCAGGAGCAGTGGGAGGCGCTGGCGGGAAAACTGAGTCAGACCCAGCAGCAGATCCGAGCCTGTGAGACAGCCATGGTCTTTGCTTTTGTAGAGGTAAAGCCCTAAACAGATCCTTAACCTCACCATCACACACACTGATACACAGGAGTGTATGACCCCAGCTGTAGCCTTGGTGGAGCAGCTCTAACGTGTGTGTGTTCCTCTGTAGGGAACATTAGCCCAGGCAGTGAAGAAGGGCCACTGGATCCTGCTGGATGAGATCAACCTGGCGGCAGCAGAGACTCTGGAGTGTCTGAGTGGACTGCTGGAGGGCAGCGCCGGGTCTCTGGTGCTGCTCGACCGTGGAGACACTGGTGAGGAACCATCATCATTCACTGACAATGTGATATCTTATATGTGCTGGTCATTGTAGCAGAAACAGTGCTGGTATATTTCTGGCAAACACACACATGAGAGAAACAGAGAAACCAGGAGATTTCCTGTGCTCCCCTATAGATCTGCACCGTTTGTTGATAATTGTCATCATCAGACAAGGAGCCACTGATTTGATTTGACTGACAGAACGTCATTCTGTGTGAAGTCACTGTAAACAAATCAATAGAGGAAACAGTATGGCAGACTATAACTTAAACAGCTTTGTTTTACAGTCTCAAAATTATCAAAATCGAAAATGATCTAACTGCAAACCTAACAACAATGGAAACAGTGAGCAGTTGCCCAGCAGGTGCACTGAACTACAGTGTAACTGGGTGGAGATTTGTCTTAATTTTAGGTCATGTGTATTAATAAAAAGCTGTTTCATGTGTAGTGATCAAATATTCAAAGCTTCAGTCTAAACTGTTGACCTTGAAGATTCTGATTAGTGATTGGTATGTGTATATGTAACATAACATAACATACTGTAATAATAATTAAGAGGCAGCAGCTGGTTCTAGTCCTCAAACTAAAATCATCAGTATCTTTACTGCTAAATGTATTTGCAGATTTACAAGAACAAAGAATGTCTGAGGATAACTCACTATCACACATGTCTCTAACATATATACAATGCTGACTAATAGTTACTCAATTGGAAATTCAGTAGTTCAGTTGTAAAAACAGTCAAAAACAAAAATGTCTCTCGAAACTACCGAAACTACTGAATGATGCATCAAACTGAAAAGCTTAAGCAATTCACACCATTATGTATGTATCACAATGTGGGATTTAAAAGCTCACAGTGAATGTCCTACAGAATCACCTGAAAACGTTGTATACGTACATGCTGTATTCACAGTTTGTCGTATTTATCCATAGCATCTTTTTCTTTATATATTCTTGGGACTGTTCCTGATATTGTTGTGTTTTTTGATCACAGAGCCCCTGATCCGCCACCCAGACTTCCGGCTCTTTGCCTGCATGAACCCAGCTACTGATGTGGGGAAGAGGAACCTGCCTCTGGGCCTCAGGAACAGGTGAGGAGGGCAGAGATGAAAGTGAAGGGAAAGGCTTTTCCTCATGAGCAATAGTAATTCTGCAGCTGTCCCTTCATTAGAAAGATTCAAACAGTGATATTATAAAGAAATGTGACATGTTTGATGTATAAACCTGTTCTGTGTGTGTGTGTGTGTGTGTGTGTGTGTCTGCCAGGTTTACTGAGCTGTATGTGGAGGAGCTGGAGAATGAGGGAGATCTGCGTATTCTGGTTTCAGACTACCTCAAATGCTTGAATCCACACAGGAACATCATCAGTGGCATCATAAGGTTAGACTGAACATAATGTTGTCACTAAAGCAACCATCTCCCCAACGGAGTTTGACTGTTACACTGCTGTAAAGTCATGGGCCTTGTGCACGATTGTGTAGTCAACATTATGTAGCTGTTGACTATAGACAAAAAAGTCAGTTTCTTATCTGTCTCATCAAGCCTGGCACAACTGGTCATCCACTGCTTGGAATGAGCTGTTGGAGATGCAGTTGGAGCAGCAACTATGAGCCAGTGAACACTGTTGTTGCTGTTAATAGTTTTATAATAATAATAGTAATAAACTGTATTTATATAGCAGCTTTTTTTAAAAACTTTTTAAAAAGCTTCCTTTTTTAAAAAAGCATTACAACTTGCTTTACAAAGTTTTTTACAAAGAAAAAACACAAATTAAAAACAGTCTCCACCATAATTAAACGATATCTAGCAATTAAAAGTGTAGAGAATAAAATACTCAATACAATATGATATAAGAAATATAATGAAATAAGATAAACAGATAAAAAACATAAAACATTGTGAAACTGGAAAAATTAGTTACAATTAATACAAGGATTTTTTTTTAAAAAAAGGTACATTTTAAGAAGTGATTTAAAAGACTTTTTTCTTTATTTGATAGTGTACAGTAGAGAGATGAGGGGAAAGTGAGGAAGGACTAGAAGTAGGGATATTGTGATAGAGCTCAGTTTAGGCAGCTGAGGCCACCAGGATGTCTCTCCACCTACATTTTTTCAGTGTGTTTAGCACCACTGGCTCTAGTCAGCGATTATCAGCAGCCATTCACCCAATTCAGCAAGTTGAATCAATGGCAGCAGCTGTTGTTGAGAGAAAGCTTCAGCCTGTTGATGAATCAGTGATTCACCCAATTGCTGAGGTATTTTTTTTCCCCTGATACATCATTCGTATTCTCAGCATATGACGAGATGTTCAGCTGTCAGTCGGCTGTCATCTTTGCTGTGTGTTCTTTTTTTTATTACTGTTACACAAGTAAGACACAAGACCAGACAGATAGAGCTACACAACAGATAAGAAACAAACTGAAGATACAAACGACATAATAGACAGATAACAACTACCAAAAATATCTTCTAACACAATAAATCATAATAATAGTATACAAATATTGCTTGTAGTAATAATAATCTTTGTGCAACTTTACAAAACATGAGGCAACACAGCAGTCAGTATTTGTCAGGACTAGTTCTGTTAAGTTGGCTTGTTGTGTCAGTACATGCCAGTCCTCTTCTTACCAAGCCAACCCAAACACAAACCTCATGCCTGTCCCTCGTTCTTCATGCCTACTTTGTTGCGTTTTTCAAAATGTGTGTGCCTGCAGCAGGCTGTGTGTTGAATCACTACTTGATGTCTCTGTAATGGTTGTGTTTGTGTGCAGTTTTTACCTGGCAGTAAGGAAGGAGGCCAACTCCCACCTGGTGGATGGAACAGGCCACAGACCACACTATAGCCTGCGTACTCTGTGCAGGGCACTGAAGTACGTGGCAGCAAACCCCTGCAACAGTGTGCAGCGCTCGCTCTATGAGGTAGGAAGCTATAAAGAAATAATCCACTGGCTGTATTGAGACTTGCCAGTAGCTGAACGAAGTTTGGATCATTTCACTGTTTTTGAGTCTCTCTGCTTGGTGTTTACAGGGTTTCTGTCTGAGCTTCCTGACTCAGCTGGACAGAAGCTCCCATCCTCTGGTCCAGAAGCTGGTGTGTCAGCACATCCTGATGGGGAACACCAAGTGTCTCAAACACGTAAGACATCCTGACAGTTGGCTTCTTCCCACTTAAAGTGCTGTCATGTTTTATAATAAGTTCTGCATGGTTCCAAATGGATGTGTGGATATTTTGCATTTGAACTGTAAAAATATCAAACCTTTAAAATCAGTAACAATCTCAAATAGTGTTCTGAGCCTTTTCTGTCAGTACAACATGTCATACTCACCACTCTGCTGCTCTAGTTCTGCTCTATTGTTTATTAATTGTCTCTATTAATAGAAGTGAAATACTGTTTTCATGCGCACATTGTTTGCAGTCCCTTCCACTCCCTTGACACTTCACACGTCCTTTTTCATAATTAACACCTGAACAAAGAGGCAGATGTAGACGTGTGCAGGACAAAATATTCAATCAAAGAACAAAGCAGGGTGTCTGCACACAGGATTTCATCTCCCCAAAAATATTTAACTGAATAAGGCAATGACTTTTTTTCACTCAGATTTTTTCAGATCAAAACATTGCTTTTCCAGTCAAATACATTTTTTTAGCAGTTAGAATATGTGCGAACTCCCTAATTTGTTCTCACATTAAGAGTCTCAAATTTGGCTCAAAGGACATAATTGCCGTCTCTCATGGAAGGCCCATTAACAGGAATGTTGAGTTTCATTGACAGTAGCTAAACAGCAATAAAAAAGTACAACCAACTGTGAAAAAAGAGTGAATGAAAACAGCATTTCTGCAGAGAGAGGTGAGTATAATGTGACTCTTTACTGTTTATTATAGAGTACAGGTTTTTACCTGACCTATAGTACAACCAGCCTTTATTTGTTTGTGCTGTTATTAGCATATTATTAGCCATTATTTGCCTTGCTATACTTATATTTAAGAAATATATTCATATATAATTTACAATAAGAGAAGATTCAGTGAGCCATTTATGATGATTATTATTAGTAATAGTGAGTATACATGCTATATAATGTATGTATATTTACATCATTATGTATAAATACAGTTTTTTTTTTCCTGATAAAAGTTTGTTTGTGGAATTGTTCCTTTTCCAAGTCAAGAGTTAGATGATAATGTAGATGAAGGTGAGACGAGAATATTTTGTGGGTTTTTTGTTGTTTGCTCTTTTTTTTTTAGCAATATCAATAAAATGTGTTTGTCTTAACTTAAGGATTTAGGAAAAAACATGGTAATATTTATGGTTTGACTAATATGAGCTTCAACAGTGGTTTTGTGTTGAAGTCACCTGTTGCATATGTATGCTGTGCTGATGTTAAAAAAAAAAAACACCTATTAACAATGCAGTTGAAACTCAGATGTGTAAGTAATTTCATGACCGTCTTGTTACGTTTCTTTCAGGCTATCCCGGCACCCTCGGGCCGGCTCTGCGTGGAGGTGGAAGGCTACTGGGTGTCCCAGGGAGAGATGGAGCCAGCTCTGGACCCCAGCTATATCCTCACCGCCTCAGTCAAGCTCAACCTGCGCGACCTCGCCAGAGTGGTGTCTGCAGGGTAGGAAAGCTGTTGCCCAGCCTGACCCCATCCCTGCCCACGATTTCCCCCCAAATCAATGGGCTCATCTATAAATGTCCAGACGTTGATTTTGTCAGAGCTAACTCTGTCCCTTTAGGAACGAGTGCATCACAAAAACAAATGCGGTTGAACTGAATAGCCCTGCAGTGAGTGACCTGCCAGACAGGAAGCCGTTTGCTTTTATGCATCTGTACGGCTTCTGAGTTGACCTCCTGAAATCTTAAATAGATATCGATAGAGATTTTAGAGCATTAGTGAGGTCCAGCACTGATGCTGGGTGATAAGGTTTGGCTCACAGTCTGTGTTCCACTTCATGGAGCTGGCTGGATTCAGGGATGTCATCTCAAAACAGGAAAGAGACAAACACAAACTGATGACACAAAGTTGGAAGAACACAATGTCTAAAATCACTGACTGAAGTTAATACCCTTTATTAGAACTAAGGGGCCCAAAACATGAAAACTAGTCCCAGAGCAAAAATACAAAAAAGTATGTGGACAGGAATATCCACCACATACATGCTCTCCCTGCTGCCTGCAGTTGTCTCAATGTAAACATGGCTGCTGAGGTCAGTAAGGGGTAAGGGGTGATGAAAGCATGATTGGATTGTCATTGAATTCTTGCATTGCGTGAGCTGCCTCAATTGATTTTTTTATTTGTTTAGTATTTAAATACATGTTTCAGGATTCTGGTCACAAACATTAAGGGGAAAACAGTGTTTCTCATTGTGCTCGGTTTTGACACCCAGTGTCATGAATATAGAGACGTTCTGGTCTTATTATTGTCAACACTGGCTGCTGTATGATTCAGCCGTCCCTCCCCACCACTCAATAGGCCTTTAGGTTATTTTGGTAAACTCAGGTTACAACATAACACGACATTGAGCTGATGACAAATCAATAGTCTACCCTCTCATCACTCTCTCTCTCTCTCTCTCTCAATGTTTCATCCTTACAGGACTCACCCGGTGCTGATCCAGGGAGAGACGTCTGTGGGGAAGACCAGCCTGATCCACTGGCTGGCTGCAGCCACGGGGAACCAGTGTGTGAGAATCAACAACCACGAGCACACTGATATCCAGGAGTACATCGGCTGCTACTCATCAGATGACAGGGGCAAGCTGATGTTCAAAGAGGGTACGAGTTCTCAGGCTAAGCTGTTTCAAAAGAACTTACACATCGTTAGGCATCTATTTCACATTTAGACATAGATGTATGATATCTCAACCTTTTATTTATAGGTGAATTAAATAAAATCAAAGCAGCATTAAGAGTAACAATCAGAATATTCAAATATAAGAAGGAAAACATTGTTACCACCAGATCTCAACCCAGTTGAACACCAATGGGAGATTTTGGACTGAGGTGTTAGCCAGTGTTCTCCACCACCATCATCAAATCAGCAAATGAGAGAATATCTTTAATAAGAATGGTGTTCATCCCTCCAGTAGAGTTCAGAGACTTCAATGTCAAGGCACACTGAAGCTGTTCTGACAGCAAGTGGTGGCCCAAAAACACTTTATTTTGGCTTTTCCTTTAATCTGTCACCTGTCTGATGTACAAATTATCCCACCAGTATGTTTTCTGGCAGAGAAAAGAAAGCTCAGAAATCAGCTTTTATATGATCATGTAGAGAAACCCAGGAACATACAAGTGTAATTAAAAAAATACAATCAGAATGACACGACAGGTTGGGGATTCAACATGGAGAAATCCCCCAGTTGCAGGTTGGACCTCATTATTTCTAAAATCCTGGCTACGGCCCAGTCACTGGGTTCCTTCATCACCATGAACACACACACTGTAATTTATTTTGACTCAATCCCACACATACTGTCCTGCTGCCATAAATACTCACTAGAACACCAAATGTGGATTAATTCTGCTGAACATAATCCCCAACAAATGCACTGTTTCCTCCTGTTTGAGTCATGTTTGTTATAAACTACAGTGACCAGCTGTCGTAGGAAATTAGTGAGCCTTTTTAAAAAATGAAACAATATATTTGTGGGCCGTTTTTAATGATCTATGTCTTCAGTAGGAACCAGTAGGCTCGGTGCTGAGAGCCCCAGACTGGGAAAGGAAGTCAGAAAGAGTTGAGAGACAAACGAATATATTGTTGGTTTTGGTCTCTTTTAATGGGATTTATTGACAGTAACAAAATTACTGAATAATTATCATTTATGATTTAGATTTAGGAAGGGACTGTGAATAGAGTCAGACACAATAATTATGTCTCTAGAATGAGTCTTTGAAAGAAGATGAGCGAAAAGCACATTTTTGCATTCAAAATCTGACAAACTCAATTTCTTTTTTATAGTAAATCTTTGGGTATTTTGATTTTTAATTTTCTGATTTTTAATCAATTACAGTTACATAAATACACTCTGTAGTCAAGCATACCTACAGTTAATTGCACTGAATATAAATATACACAATGTATTCCACTCATCTGAAGCCACTCACTCACTGTTAGTCCCCGTCTGCTATTGAACTCTGGCATCACCCCAGACTAATATGTCGCTTGTTTGTGTATCTGCTGCAGGCGTTCTGATCGACGCCATGAGAAAAGGCTACTGGATCATTCTGGATGAGCTGAACCTCGCCCCCACGGACGTCCTGGAGGCTCTCAACAGACTGCTGGATGACAACAGGGAGCTCTTTGTGGCCGAGACACAGGAAGTCATCAAGGCTCACCCCAGATTCATGTTGTTTGCTACCCAGAATCCCCCTGGTCTCTACGGTGGTAGAAAGGTATTCCATTCATTCAGTCGGATAGAGATTTGTCTGATGGCATGGTTTCAGTGTGGTTCTCTTCAGGTTCAGGACAGCGCTGATTTTGTTCCTTGTTACGGTTGATGATGTCAGTGGGTGACTTTGGTCCATCATGTAGGTTCAGATGGAGAAACCCTCATAACTACTGGCCAGATGTGCATGAAATGGTCCCAAGAGGATGAATCCCAATTTTTTGGTGACTCCTTCTGGTGACCAACATCAAGTCAAATTCAATTCTCATGCACAAGAAACATTAAAATAGTACAGACAGATTGCTGTGGAATTTCATCCTCTTGAGGATAGAAATTTTAATGATCCCATGAACTTTCCTACAGCACCATCCACTGGACAAACTACTGGTAAAGCTCTTACAGCTCAGGTCAGGTCAGCATGTAAAAATCCAAAATTTCACAAGGAAATCAATTTATTTTAATGGAATCACCACCATCTGTGACTCCATGTCAATCTCTTGTGTAAAGTTGCTGTGCAAATTACTTCTGTTAACCAACAGCAAACCTTCTTGACAGTGCTGACTTAAGGGAGAGTCAAAACAGAGAAAGCTTATTAGCTTTGTTGCCAATCTAATTTTGCATAAGCCTGCTTTGTAGAGTATTTATTTCAATAATTTTAGTTCTTCAATTTTGGTATGAATTGCTCATGGTAATCATACCATATTATAATGGTTTGATAAAAACTATATTTATCAAAATAGATATATTAAATATACATCTCATGTAGCATCTCTGAAATTCAAAAAACCCAACAGCACATCTAACAGAGTCACATAAAAAAATCATTTTCATTCACATAAGCAGAAAGATGAGAGCTTGACTATTTAAAACATGATGATCATAGGACATGGTGATAAGCTTCATAAAGGTAGTATTCAGTGTGGGAATGTTTTGTTTGACTGCATTATATTTAGCTAATTCTACCTGTCAAACAAAATTTACTAAGTGATCTGCATCCATCCCCCAGGTGCTGTCCAGGGCTTTCAGGAACCGCTTTGTAGAGCTGCATTTTGATGAGCTGCCCAGTGGAGAGCTGGAGACCATCCTCCACCAGAGATGCAGCCTGCCTCCATCCTACTGCACCAAGCTGGTCAAGGTCATGCAAGACCTTCAGGTAACTGTGCACTCTTGTATGTTGTTGAATATTGGCCAGATTGTTGTAACCCTTTGAACCCTGGGCTTATTTTACTTGTTTTGTAATCTTGCAGTCAATCTCAGTAGAGTCACTACATGTCTTAGCCAGGCATGGCGTTTATTGTTGTTTTCAGACTAATTTGGGCTACTCAGAAATACCACCATGTTGCATGTGAGTGTACTATACATGATTTAAAACTGTAAAATGTATTGTTTTCAACACGGGGTAAATATCTGTAAAGTATATGAGTGGATAGAGAAGAGTTCCAGCAATGTAAGAGCCATGTTGATAGAACATTCTGAGCCTTAGCATGGAAAGTCCTGCTGAATGAACTATTAGCACTTCCTGTTTGTACTGTGAGCACGGATGTTCAGGCCACTGTCACTGGATTACTGTGACACTTAACAAAACTCAAAAAATGATGATTATAAGACAGTTATGAGGAGTGTCTTTTTCTAAACTGACTGGATTTTTGGACCTTTATTGTGATCAGGACTTTAGAGATTTTTACAGCCTTGTAAACTGTAAGTTACACTGAATCTAACAATCATGTCTGCTTGTTCAGGTTTGACTAAGTTATGACTCTCAGGAGGAGGTGTGTGTTTATTGATGTAGATGAGGCTGAGAGGAATACCTTACTTGTTGTTGTTACCTACCTCTTTTTGGGGCGATCCTGACTGCATGTGTGGAATGTGTTTTCCTCCTCCAGTCCCTACGCAGGGGATCTTCTGTGTTTGCGGGGAAACACGGCTTCATCACCCTCAGAGATCTTTTCCGCTGGGCAGACCGCTATAGGCTGGAGGAGCAGATGGAGGCCTCTCAGGACTGGCTGCAGCATTTGGCTGATGACGGTGAGGCTTGTCAGACATCTCTGTTAAATCACAGACAGACACTCGTGTTCCACTGAAAGCCTAAACGAAGCTGTTGTCCTCTTCGTTAGGGTACATGCTGTTGGCAGGACGTGTGAGGAAGCCGGAGGAAGAGACCACCATCCTGTCCATCCTGGAGAAACACTTCAAGAGGACGGTGAACCCTAAAAACCTGTTCTCTCAGAAACAGGTCACCAGTCAGTTCAGTGAGTGGAGCTTTACAACACTTGAATCAACTTTAACTTTAACTTGAATCCAAGTGAAATCCCAAACAATGAAAGGAGAGAATAGAGCCATCCAGCATGTCTGATGAATACAGTATAATGTTGGCTTTATGTTCTGATCGGCAGGTCCCTTCATTGACAGCATCGCTGGAGTTCCAGAGGAGTTTCGCCATGTGGTGTGGACACACGGCATGAGGAGACTAGCTGTGCTGGTAGGACGGGCGCTTCGATTCGGCGAGTCTGTCCTGCTCGTAGGAGACACTGGGTGAGATTCAAATGTCGCAGCCAGGCCCACTTCATTCTGTCTTTAAGAAGATATATATAACATTTATTTCATCAGGTCATCTCAGATTCTAAGAGTAAAATGGACATGGTCAAAAGCTGACCAGGAAAAAGTGTATGAGAAAGAGTGCTAGACAGATGTTTGTTTGTTTGTAGTTATTTTTTAAATGAGAGCAAGAAACGGCTGGAAGTAGTAGTAGGAAGAAGAGCGTAAGAAATACCATGTGCAGAGTGTGAAAATGTGAAAAAGTTAAAGGGGCTCAAGTGTTGAGGTTTGCAGTTTCTGTTTGCAGTTTCCATTCCATATGTCCTAGCCCTTTAACACAACACAACAGTATTAAACCAGCAACAAGACAAACAGTAAAAACACATTTACAAGAGTCCAATCCTCTGAATGGACGGCCTGAAACTTATGAAATACTATAGAAACAGATGTCTAATTTCTATCTAGTCGGTGCAGAACAGAACTCACTGGTCAAATTCAGCAGATTTCGCTTTGCTCTTTGCTTGTGTGTGATATTGCCTCCTGTAGTTAAGTATAGAGTTTTAAGAACTTAATAAGTATATATGTTAATCATTCTAAACTCTTTTGTCCTGTTCCCTCACCAGATGTGGAAAGACTACAATCTGCCAGCTCTTTGCTGCTTTGGCTGGACAGAAATTTTTCTCAGTCAACTGTCACCTCCACATGGAGACGTCTGACTTCCTGGGAGGCCTGCGACCCGTCAGACACACACATCAGGTACTGCAGAGTCTGTGGTTGGTTGGAGGGTTAAATCTATAACAAAGACACAGGAGCAGAATCTCACCCAGAATCTCAGAATCTCTTTTTTTTTTAGTTGGCAGAAGTAAGATACACAACAGTAAATCCTTCTTTTTACTCCTGGAACTTATAACTTAAAAATATAATTAAATCATATTTATAATAGAGAGAAGGCAAAGGACAGTGTCATTAAATTGAAAAGAAAAAAGACAAAGTGAGTCTGTAAAATGGACTCCTTGGAAAACAAGTAAAGCAGAGTTTGACCCCGTCCTTGCTGTGTGTGGCTGCAGGCTGACGGGGAGGACTGCAGGCTGTTTCAGTGGCTTGATGGTCCTCTGGTGCTGGCCATGAAAGAGGGAGGAGTGTTCCTCATGGATGAGATCTCCCTGGCAGACGACTCTGTGCTGGAGAGACTCAACAGGTAGACACACGCACACACACATATATATATATATGCACATTGTTTTTCAATTGACACCAGCTGTATTTTCTGTGGCTGAAAATGATTCATATGGACATTTGAATTTGGGAATATCCTAACAGAATTAATTTCATAACCTTATTAATATGAATAAGTTGGGATGTAAGGCTTTCTTGGGACATACAGTAATTTTTTAACCACAAACTGCCTTTCCTCTCACAAAATACCTGATACACATTTTGCCTATAAAAATATGGATTAAACATGACATCTCATGCCACAAAACATACCTTCTCTGAGCCTTTTCAAGCTTTTAGTGCACCTGTTCATGACAGTAAGACTTGTACACAATACAGTGCATTTATGAGTGTATGGTGCCACAAAGTGCACTTGGTAGTACATTTCAAATGGCACATTGTACATTTTGTACACATATTGTATTTTGAGCCACAAAATCCAACATGAACTTGACAGGATGCCCAACACACAACCACATACAGGTGATTAACAGACTAAGAAAAGCCCCTGACAGTGTGTTTTATCTGTTGTCAGTGTTCTAGAGACGGAGAAGTCCCTCGTCCTGGCAGAGAAGGGCAGCGGGGACAATGACGATGTGGAGCTGATCAGTGCAGCTGCAGGTTTCCGTCTGGTAGCTACCATGAACCCTGGAGGAGACTTTGGCAAAAAGGAGGTAAATAAAGAAAAAAAAGAAGGATGTTTCCATGTTTCCACAGTGTTTTCAGTGGAGATTAGAATGAAGGCAGTGAAGTCCTGCCTGCTCACTTTTTTTAAAAGAGACAGTATTGTATTTTCCTGGAATTTATAATGCATATTTTGAATGTAGGATGTTTGTCCAAGTGATTTAACATGCTTTTTAAAATGTATGAAGGTTCTTTAGAGCTGTGTATGACTTTTGTGCTGGTCTGTGTTTGGACAGCTCTCTCCAGCCCTCAGGAACCGTTTCACAGAGATCTGGTGTCCTCAGAGCAACGGCCGCAGTGACCTGGTTCAGATCATCCAACACAACCTGCGCTCTGGCCTCTCAATCGATGGTAAACTGGCTGAGAGACGTGTAGATTTACGCTGAAACAAGTTTTTGAAGCAGTCATTCAGTTACACTACCAGCTTCACTGCTCTCTCCATAAGAAAATAATGGATCACATTGCTGCAGAGCAATTCTGCCACTAATCATGTGTAGAGGGTCATAGTCTTATAAACTACATGATGACAGACAATGCAGGTCTTACTGAAAACATATACAAAACAAATTTCACTGATATGCTTCTTTGAATCAAACACAGGCGGCGATATCGCAGAGCTGATGCTGGACTTCATCGAGTGGTTGACCCAGCAGGACTTTGGCCGGCGCTGCATCCTGAGTGTCAGAGACATCCTGTCATGGGTAAACTTCCTCAACGCTGTGTGTGAGCGGGACGAGGATGGCTTCATGACTATGGGAGCCCTCGAAGATGAAGAAGAAGCAGAGTGGGATCTCAGACTGGACACTGTTACGGCCTTCATCCACGCAGCATGTCTGGTCTACATAGACGGCATCGGCTCAGGTGAGCAGATGGCTCATTTTTACTTCCACTCAGAGTTTGACACTCAAAGGAGCTGTTTGGGAAATACGATCTGAGTCTCCCTTTTTCTTGCAGGGACCACAGTGTCCTGTGCAGACAACGCCTTCCTTGCTCGCCGGCTGAGCCTTGGTTTCCTGCAACAGCGGCTGAGCAAGATGACCAAGCTGGATCAGGATATGCTGGACGCCCTGAGAGTCTATGACACCAGCCTGCCAAGGGAACCCCAGTGGGGTGAAGACTTCTTCGGCATCGACCCCTTCTACATCGCCTTAGGTATGGACCTTGGTGATTTATAAGATGCTTTTTTAGATGCATATGATGA
The DNA here is from genome assembly GCF_963924715.1 of Thunnus thynnus. NCBI lineage: Eukaryota > Metazoa > Chordata > Actinopteri > Scombriformes > Scombridae > Thunnus > Thunnus thynnus. Next base: position 28,324,484 of record NC_089534.1, read on the forward strand.
AGACCATATCCTCAATCATCTACTTCTCATGGTATTTGTTAATGCCTTACTAGCCATACGTAACACATTGAAATGCTTTATAGCAATGCATTCCTTATATATTGCTGGGTCGACTGGTATCAGCCCCGTTCCCTGGTGAGCAGGGCCTATAACAGTCGATGGTAATGTAATGTCCACATACAGTGTTGTTCCCCTTTTCCTGATTGAATAGCTCATCACTCTGTATGTATGCATGTATCCCCTCAGGGCCTCAGACGGAGAGCCGTAACCTGTCAGAGTACGCCATCGCAGCAGGCACTACCGCAGTGAATGCCCAGAGGCTTCTTCGAGCACTGAAGCTGCAGAGGCCTGTGCTGCTGGAGGGCTCGCCTGGCGTGGGAAAGACCAGCCTGGTGGCAGCGCTGGCAAAAGCTTCTGGGAACCACCTTGTCAGAATCAACCTGTCTGAGCAAACGGTAACCATTTATATGAACGTTCACAAGCTCTCCACTCTGTTGCAGGATGAATATAAAGTACTAAAAGGCTCCAATGCTGATGATATGCTCTCTCTGGCAGGATGTTACTGACTTGTTTGGGACAGATCTCCCGGTGGAGGGAGGGAAGGGAGGAGAGTTTGCATGGCGTGACGGACCCCTTTTGGCTGCTTTGAAGGCAGGCCACTGGGTTGTCCTGGATGAGGTAGGCGCCACCATTCAGGCATTTTTATACACCAGATTTCATGGCTGGGAGCCTTTTCTTGTTTGCAAACCTTTTGTAAAAAGAAATTGTAATGATGATGCTGAGATAATCTGTGATTTAAACTGACCTGCCTTGTTCCTCATGCTGGCAGCTGAACCTGGCCTCTCAGTCGGTGTTGGAGGGTCTGAACGCCTGCTTTGATCACCGAGCAGAGATCTACATTCCTGAACTGGGCATGAGCTTCCAGGTTCAGCATGAGAAGACCAAGATCTTTGGCTGCCAGAACCCTTTCACTCAAGGCGGTGGACGTAAGGGACTGCCCAAGTCCTTCCTCAACAGATTCACTCAGGTAACAAACAGTCACTGGCGGACTTGGGGGATGTCACACATATTTGACAGTTGATAGCTGCAACTAAATCTTACAAACTGGTCTTTTAAAAAATACAGTCTAGACCTGCTCTATGTGAAAAGTGCCCTGAGATGACTTCTGTTGTGATTTGGTGCTATATAATTAAAATTGAATTGAATTGAATAAACAAACTTGAATCTTTGTATTGATTCTCTTTGATCCGCATTCATGAAATCTGACTTACCTCTTTGTTTCCAGGTTTTTGTGGACCAGCTAACCAGCAAAGACATGGAATTCATAGGAGACTCCATTTTCCCCAACATTGATAAGGAAATCATTGCTAAAATGGTGGAGTTCAGTAACAGGGTAGGTTTTCTATTCCTTTTCTCCTGTACTATATGACTCTGACTGTCTGCTGGAGCGATTTTAAAAGCTGAATTACAGACTGTCCAGCATCAGGCAACTTTTCCCTTGTTTATGACCGTCAGTGAGTCAAAAAAGGCCTAAAAGGTATTTTCCTTCCTTCTATAGCTTGTCCAGGAGGTGTGTGTGGAGCGGCGGTGGGGTCAGAAAGGAAGCCCCTGGGAGTTCAACCTGCGCGACATGTTCCGTTGGTGTCAGCTGATGCAGGCTGACCAGTCGCCGGGATTTTTCAACCCAGGCCAACATGTAGCTGTGGTGTACGCTGACAGGATGAGAACAGAGGCTGACAAGGCTCAGGTACACTGTTTAACCATGCTTTCATTTGATGGTCCATCTGCAGCATGTTGAATTAAGAGATAAAAGACTTTGTTATCCTTTGTATCATGGCGTGTCTCCCTTTTGTTGTGGCCTCTTGAGCCAGGTCATAACAGTAGGGATAATATTCATACCACATCTCAACCATAATCTACTTAATTTATGCAGCCTTTCACTTGTGGGTTTGAGCCACATTATCACATTTTGTCATCAATGTCTCTTAACTTTCGGTTGGGCACTACAAAAGAATTATAAGTGAAGAAAGGGCTTGCTGTACATTAAAAGCCAACTTAAAACTTTCTGTGTCTGCCTCATCAGGTTTGCTTATAAATCAACAGATCACAATCAAGTCATTTTGAGCTATTACTATCACAGGCTCTTTAAACCCAAAGTTACTGACTGAGACCGGTAGGAAAGTCTGAGGGCATTGGTGGACAGAAAGTGGCAGGTCTGGAAAGTTCCTTAGAAAAGCATGTGCCTTTCAGAAAGGAGAGACAGAGGCACAATAGGCAAAGCCATGAGCTTTGACTTGTTGTGACAGAAAAGCTGGAACTAAAGAATGTTTGGCATTTTTGCCTTGATAAATGACTTAAATAATGGAGGCGACCATATACAGACACATGATAAATTAAAGGAAAAACTGGTACAGGCCTGAATGCTTGACCCCTACAGTGAGGGGATCTGGTGGCTCTGTTATGCTATGGGGGGCATTTTGCTGGCATGGTTTGGGTCCACTTGTCCCCTTAGAGGGAAGGGTCACTGCAAATAAATACAGAGTTGTGAACCTCCTCCTGTCCCACACAGGTGCTGTCTGTGTTCAGGAAAGTGTTTGGGGAGGACTTTGAGCCATACACAGGCTCCAGACAGTTCCATACCACTCCTCTCAACCTGCAGGTTAGTCCAAACACAAAAACCTCATCCTGCTTTTCAGCAGTAAATGTTTTAAATTGTAGCGACAATTAAGGATTTCCTCTCCCATGGACTACCCCTGTAGGTGGGCTTCTCAGTCCTGCAGCGTAGCGGCGGAGCCCCTGTGGCCTTGGACCCCCCACTGTCCATCACACACCAGGCCCTTCGGCCCCTGGAGTCCCTGATGAAGTGTGTAGAGATGGGCTGGATGACCATACTTGTGGGGCCTACGGCTAGTGGAAAGACCAGCCTGGTGAGACTGCTGGCTCTACTGACAGGGCACCGCCTGAGGGTCATGGCCATGAACAGTGCCATGGACACCACGGAGCTGCTGGGAGGCTTCGAACAGGTAGTTAGGAACTCAGTTTTCTAGTTTACCAAGCTTGTTTCTTTGTCTGAAAACGTCAGGTCACATCACTCTGCACTCTTTTTGTTTTTCCAGGTGGATATCATGCGGCCATGGCTGCAAGTGTTGGAAAGCGTGGACTACATAGTTGCTATGGTAATAAGGCGTGGCCTGATGTCGCTTGATGTCGGCATCCAGGACACAGAGTTCCTGCTGCAGACATGGGGTCTGTTCTGCCACTGGCTGAAGGAGGAAGGGCTGCAAAGATCCGGGGGAACGGTCAACTCTGAGGCACTGAACAAGCTGGAGGTCATCATCCTCCTCCTGCAGAAACTCAACACCAAGCTCAAAGTGTTCACAGGTAATGGCCAACTAATAACTGCATACTATCTTGTAAAAAGGAAAACTGTATATAAGAATGAGAATGTGTTTCCAGTGGTGTGACATGCTTGTGTTTGTCCTCCAGACATGTCCAAACTGCAGATGGACTTCACGCTGCTGAAGGAGCGTCTGGCCCAGCTGGAGGACGGATGGACCAACGGAGGCTTTGAGTGGTTGGATGGTATGCTGGTCCAGGCCCTGCAGGCTGGTGACTGGCTGCTCATGGACAACGTCAACTTCTGCAGGTGAGGAAACTCCAGTGTTCTTCATTAATTTGTGTACTTTTTGATGTATATGTAACATTTTTTCACTTGGGATTTGGAATTTTGGGATCATGGCTGCGTCATTAGCTCGCTGGGTTTCACAAATGGATAATAGTTTGAAAAATGTCAAAGATCACACACTTCATTAAGGGCCAGAGAGCACTCAAAGATCAGTTTAAAACTGTTTAGAAATTTTATACAAGGAAGCGGTATTTTAATTGGTCCATTATTATTTTTACCACTCACATTAGGCTAATTGTGGCATTGGCGTGGTAGATAGCAACAAAAAAACTAAACTAAATTAAAAAATGCAACTAACCACAGGACAAGCATGTCTGGAAATCTCTCAAAAGTCTCTCAAAAATGGGGTTTTAAAATATGAGATTCTCAAGGATTATAACTTCAACAGTGATTTTTGTCATTTCAGTAGGCAGTCCAAGGCCTGAAAAAAAAAAAACAGTTTCAGTGTTCCAGCATTTGGTGATTTGAATTAATTGTGTATTATGTGCTCAGTGCGTCTGTCCTGGATCGCCTCAATGCTCTGCTGGAGCCTGGCGGATCCCTCACCATCAATGAACGTGGCGTCATAGATGGGAAGACCCCGAAGATCACCCCACATCCTAACTTCAGGTAGTACACCAAATTAGAGCTTGTTCACTTTTTGTTGAAGTCATTAAAGACGTCGGTGCTCAGCTGATGTGTGTTGGGCTGTGCAGGTTGTTCCTGACCATGGACCCTGTGCACGGGGAGCTCTCCAGAGCCATGAGGAACAGAGGGGTGGAGGTTTACATCCCTGGGGAACATGAGGGGGTCTGCTGGGACACACTGGACCTGAAGACCCTGCTTCATACTGCGGGAGTGACTGGGGACTGTGTGTGTGATCTGCTGATTGAAATACATAAAAGCATCAAATCTGCCATCTGGGGTAAGCCTCGACAACACGAAAACAAATTAATATGCTGTCAGGAAGTCAGTCTGCAGAGTTAATCAAAAACTCTGGCTGCTACCTTTCAGATTCCCCTGCTTCATCATTGGCCTCCCTCATCCATGCTGCCACCCTGCTATCCTGTCAGCTGCAGAGAGGTGTAGATTTGCCCAGCGCGCTGCAGCATGCCTGTGGAGAAGCCTACTCCTTCAGCCAACGCACCACTGCCAGCCAAAAGGTATCAACACCCCATTATCAATCAATGCAATTCCACCTGTAATATTTCTCTATTTTTCACATGTGGTGTCCCCCAAGGGTCTATTCTGGGAACACTTTTATTTTCTTTATATATACTGCCACTGATACACTTTTTACAGAGGTTTGACATTAAATTCCATCTCTATGCTGATGACAGACTGCTGTATGTCCCAGTAAGACCTGGTGACACTGCTAGTTTAACCCAGATCTTTTCATGTCAGCACCACTTAACCAATCTATATTGGAGATTCTTCTGTTTTTCCCATTGTCTTTCACCAATCTTATGCAGTCACAACAGGGCCATCTATCATTTGAAATAAAGGACCGTGTACACAACTGGAGAGTTCACAACTGAACTCTAGTCATTCATTACAAAACAAGTCATTACATTAAGTTACATCAATTTGAACTGTCTGAGATTTGCTACATTTTAATTTTTTAAATCATTCTTATTATGTTCATTTTTATTGATATTTGTCTCCTGCTTTGTTAGGTCACCATTATTATGAAAGTTCAAAACTAATTTAATTTGTCAAAAATGTCCATTCCAGCATTAACTTTGGTTTGTGACGAGGGTTTCTCAAAACTAGCCTGATTTCCATATATTTGCTGCAAATGTTAATTGTCTACAGAGCATAAATCCTATTATTTTGTTTACTCACTGTCCATTCAAACTGAATCTAGTGAGCATATTCATGTTCCTCAGAGGATGAATAAACATGTGTGCATTATTATCCCTCCAGCAAGCCCAGCAGGTGATTGAGCAGCATTTGGCCATCCTGGACACGGAGGACTGGGGCAGTGGGCTGCTGTGTGCTGGGGTTTGGCCTGACGGCTTCCCCTCTGCCCTCCTCTCCACGGAGGATTCCTGCTTCTCCGCTGTCCTCCGAGATGGACAGGTCCTGTCATTTTGCCTGAACACCCTCAGCCTACAGGGCAAACGGTAAGGATGGAACAACACAATCAAATAAGTCTACAACAGATAATAAAGGAAATAAAGTTGTACCTTAAGTTGAAATACTGAAAGCAGTTGAAGTGGCAGTTGAAGTGGCAGTTGAAATAGAATTACTGAAAATACTTAAAATACTTAAAGTTAAAATGGAACTCATAAATGGGTGGAAGTTTCCTCTCAAGTGTAAATGCTGAACAAAATTCAATGTCAGTTTTAAGACTTGAGGTGTCAGTTTAAGTGAAAATGCTGAAAGCGATTGTACCCTCATTTAAAGAGTAAGAGATAAAAGTCATTGAACTGTCAGTTGATGTGTAAGCACTGAAAACATTTGAAATATCAGTACAACACATCACTGCTGAAAGGACCTAATAGCACCAATATGGAAAAAAAGCTATATGATTATCACTTCAGGAAATATTTGTTAACACTAATTGTGTTTGCAAAGGAATCGTCCACTGAGCCTGAGTGACCTGCAGAGGGCGTTGCAGAGCAATGGTGTCCATGAAAGCCAGGTGTTCTCAGGAGGAGTGGTGGATTTAGAGGAAGGAGATGCTCTGCGTCTGATTCCCACAGCAGTGAGACTGCTCACAGAGAGAGCCTCTCACGGAGACTGGATCCTCCGCAGCAGCTGGCTCTCACACCTAGGAAAGAGCTACAAATATGCCCCTGGTTTGTTACTCTGCACACGCAAACACACACATCAACCCAATATTCTAGACTTAAAAGTACAATGTATGTACAATGTACAATACATTTTCTTGGCAAGAATAAAAGTTATATGTTTTTGTCAAACTGCAAATATTCAAGACATAGGCATCACTGGCCCATCGCTCGTCAGCATGTATTACATTTCACATCACAACTGCAATACACTGCAGAAAGTAAAATGTCATGTGATTCTTGACTCTTCTAGATCCAGCTCTGGTCCAGGTGGAGGCAGGAAACAGAGCTCTGAAGGCTGTGTTCGGTAGCAAACTCACTACTAAGGGCAAGTCCCTTACAGAGTTGCTGCAGCCACACAGCATAGGTAAACCTTCTTTCATTTTCTTGTTCTTGTGTGAAAATATTTCTATTTAATTTTATCATGTGACTAATTTGTATCTCCATTCCCTGCAATTTTCATGTATATTATTAAAAACTTAAAATTCAGAGGTAAGAATTGGTATTTGAGTCATGCAATAAGGCCATTAAGATTATAGTTTATGACATTGCTAGTTTTAGGGAATTTTCAGTGAAATAGTGGTGAAATAGTATACTGTATGTTCTATCACCAAGCTATTAACCATTGTTTTGTTTATATTCCCAGATGAATACAGGATTCTGGTGGACATGCGCTGGAACAAACAGTACCTGGATATTTTAGCCAACAAGTGTAACTTTGAGGATGAAGAAAGATACATGGAATTTCTGGAGGCACTGAACGCAGTTGCCAACAGGTAGGAGATCAACTTTATCCTGATTGCCATGTGCATGACTCTAGCTCAGACATGTAGCTCATACTCGACTTAAAAAAAAGACTGCTGCAGTAGAACAAGTCAGGGTTTGTACAGTGTTAAGGATTAGAAATGTGACATAACGCAGGTTTAAAACTGTAAAGCCTGGTTACATGTCTGCACATCTTATATACTGATGCCACTGCTGTCATTTCAATAGTTAAGGTATTCTGTAAGGTTGCTGTAAAAAGATGTTGTGTGAGATGTATGAAGCGTACAGTAAAAGATTAAGAATTTTCAGCTGTTAGTTGAGTAGAAGCCTGAAGAAGGACATTACTGGGAGATGCAGATGTGTAAAGCTAATGATATGTTTGTGTTTCACAGAATTGTTCTGATGATGGACAGAGAGGAGAGGTCTGTCATCTGCACCTGTGCTATCAACCTGTCTGCTCAGAACTCTGCCCTGAGAATAGCCACAGCCTTCAGCAAAGGTTTGCACAGGACACTTTGGACAATTGTGAATTCGCAAAAGCATAACTCATATGTAATAGCATGATTCTTGATACCCGCTATCCACCTGTGTAACTTAGTTACATGTTAAATGTCTACAAACTGAGCTACTTAGGCCCTGTGGTAAGCAAAGCATTGCATAATGAGCATCAGTCAGCTTGTGTTTTCCTGCCCTCACAGGGACTGTGGACATTGGTCACCTGCCCCACCCAGTGCTGATGCACCTGCGGACCTTCTTTGACTTGTGGGACTCATTCACCCTGCAGGCTGTGCAGGGCGGACAGCCCTACATCTCAGACTACATCATGTTTGAGGTCAGAACTGTCTCTCTTTACCACTAAGTCACTTTATATCCACAATTTTCTGTCCCTGGGTTGTCCTGCTGTTACTGTTACTATTACTGCCATTGCCATTATTACTGCTGCAGCTACTACTACTACTGTTACTACTACTATTACTACTACTGTTACTACTGCTGTTACTGCTACTGTTACTGCTACTACTACTACTACTGCTACTGCTACTACTACTGCTACTAATACTGTGACTTCTGCTGCTACTGTTACTACTGCTAACTGCTACTATTATTGCTACTGTTACTGCTACAGTAACTACTACTACTGCTTACATTACAATAATACTATTACTACTACTACTGCTACTATTGCTTCTACTGCTACTGTTACTACTGTTGCTATTACTATTATTACAAGCTGCTACTGCTATTATTGCTGCTACAATAAGCACTATATATATATATATATATATATATATATATATATAAATATATATATTGCTATTACTGATGCTATTGCTAGTACTACTGTGCTACTACTGCTTTTGCTACTGCTAAAACAGGAATACTAGTACTATTGCTAACCTGTTGCTGCTACTATTGCTGTCTGTACTACCTCTTATATCTCTACTCTGTAGTGAAACCACCACTACTTCAAGTATTATTTACCTGGGTATGTAAGAATAAATGAAAAAGAAAAGGTTAATCATTACAAGTAGAGCAGAATTAATTTAAAAAAAGGAAAATGTACATTAACCTGGGTAATATTACTTCAAAATCATGAAGAAAAAGCATGTCCTCAGTGATTACACAATGGCCTTATGAAACACAAACTTTGTTTGCTATGGTCTCCTCACTCATGGTTCTCTACTTGTCATGTATGTTTAGATCCTGCAGCTGCTGCAGTGGCGTGATCGTTTCTGGGATGTTTGCAGCACGCTGCCGGCTGACTCTCAGGGCATCTCTGTGCTATCTCTGCACTGGCAGTGGGTACAGAAACACCTCATCCTCCGACTGCCCCAACTGCTGCTGGGAGATGCAGACATCACATTGGAGTACTGTTTTCTCCATACGACATTATACAATTTATGATTATTTTACTTATTTATTGATTTACTAAGTAAGATTACAATAGGATATTTTATCTGACATATATTACTAATATGTGATACTGCTTTTTTTCTCAATATCTTCACTTGATATGATTCTACTTAACACTTACTAACACCTGTAATGAATTTACTGTACTCCAGAGGTCACCAGGAGCTGCAGGCGGTCTCAGCAGCCATCCAGACTGTTCTGTCCACCCCGGTGTCTGTGGCCACGGCTCTGAAAGGCATCCAGAAAACCCTGGGGAAAGCTCTGCCGTTCAAGGTGGGGAGATACTCCATCAGCTCTACTTAACATCAGACCTAGTCTTCGCAGATCATCATATTTGTTGATTTTGTTGATCTGAATTGCTTTAAAATGATCTTTTACAGTTGGAGTCAGTGGCTGAGTGTGCAACTCGGCTCAGGCTCTTGAGTAAAGCCCTGGATGTGAGCGATCTGAGGCTGGATGGTACCACTGGTCCTTGGAAGCAGGAGCTGGTCCGTCTTCAGAGTGCTGGGCTCGGGCTGGACATCAAGGAGAGTCTGCTAGAGGCCTGGGGCCTTGTTCTGCTGGCAAACAACCAGCTGGATCCACAGAAGTCTGGTGAGCTTGTGTCACAGAAAGACCTGTCTTACCCGTGAACCATTATAAAAAAAATTTAATGTACTTTTTGGGGCATTTTATGGCTATATTGGTTGCACCCTCTCTCTGCTCCACTCTGTCAACTAGCCTATTTACTTGCTCATCTGAGTCAGAAGATGGGGAGATGGCAGTAGAAATTCTGTGCTCATGTGGATCGACATATCAATCATTTATGAGCTTTTTTCCTTCGATAGAAAAAACTGTATATAGTGATTGTTAAACTAGTGGCTTGGCTATGTGCTGCTTTGCTACACATCTAAAAAGCTGATTGTTCTTATGTTCATATTTTGGGGTGTGATGAACAGTCCAGTCTCCAGGGGACTGGAGCATTTAACTTTTTGTCCTGTGTCTACTCTAATGGAAAACTCCAGTGTGATATTAAAGGTCCAATATGTGAATTATCACTTAATGCTGTAATACATTTTCTTATCAGGAGTGATGGAGAGGTTGGTGGCGAGTGTAGAGCAGCAGCAGCGCCAGATGACCTCCAGTGGTCTCCTGGAGGCCTGCGCCATGTCTGAGGGGGATGAGCCAGGAGATGGATTCCACCTGGCCAGAGGGGAGCTGCAGCAGCTCAGCCGCAGGGCTCAGCTCTGGCCCCTGATGGAACAACTGGCCATACTCAACCAGCTGAGGCTCAGCACAGACCTGCTGCAGCTGGCTCTCTCTCCTGGGTAAAACTCTTTTCCTGCTTAACAAAATGAAACAAAAACATTGATGGAGACTTATCTTGAACCAGTTGCCGAACTGTTCACTGAACTCTTCCTGTCGTTTTGCAGCGACCAGGAGGCAGAGGACAGCTTACGTCGGGAACTCTCCAGACATCTTCGCTACTGCCTCCAGTCCTCACCAATGAACGTCAGTCAGCTCCAGCCACTCTGGTTCCTGCTCAGCAGCGACAGGGTTAGTAGCAAAGGATAAGGACTTCCTGCAGTACTTTGAATTGATAATATGTAATCTGCCTGTGCTATGCTGAACAGTTACTGATTCCAAGTTCTGTTATGTGAGGATTTGTTACCTTGTTCTCTTCTCTGTTTATATGATTGTAAACTGAACATCTTTGGGGTTTTTTTGGCAGTTGAACAGGTGTACCTTCATAAAGTAGCCACTGAGTTTATGATGATGATTCTTTCTGCCCTCTAGCCGGCAGAGGAGCTGCAGTTTGTGTGGTGTGAGCTGCTGTCTGAGGCTCTAGCTGCCCTGTGGACCAGCAGTGTGACATCAGACCCCGACCGCTGGCTGAAATGGGACCCACTGAATTCTGAGACCAAGCTGACTCCAAAGCTACACCACGGAGCAGATAACATGGTATCGCTCACTAATATCTTCTATTGAGATCAGTCTGCCGATTATAAAACACAACAGATTCCTTGCTGCTTTAATAAAATCACTGAGCAGTGTCCATGTTGTTTATAGGGACCAGCCTTGTTGAGTAAAGCGGTGTGGTCACATTGTATGCTGGGAGTGCTGAGCAGCAGTGAGACTGAAGGTCGATGGGAACCGTCAGGGGCCGCCCTCCTCTCCCTCTCTCATGTCACCCTGGGGGAATGGAAGGAGAGGATCCAGCAGCTCCAGGATGTGTCTGCAGTGTTGTGGGACAATATGGCCATCCCTGCACTGGCTGAGTTCAGGTAGGTTAAAACATTAAAAATGTTCTTACAAGGTCTTCTCATTTTTGGCTTTGTTAATCACCTCTTGTCTCCATAGGGGCACAGACTTCAGGCTGCAGGGCGCCGTCCTGCGTCGGCAGCTTCAGAGCATGGCCGACCTGCTGCCTCCCAGCCTGCAGGAAGGCTACATGGAGAGCTGCGAGAGCCTGGTGGAGGACCCCGACCCACTCATAGCAGCTCAGGAGATCCAGACAGTCTTCCGAGACTTCCTGCCTCCCAATATGCTCCCTGATGGCCTAGTGGAGGCGTGCATCACCTGCCTGCAGCAATATGTCCAAAGCAAGGTCCAAGGCAGCAACCCGCTGGCCCGATCTGGAGTCTTCTGGGTCAACATGGGTCTGCTGCAGATCAAAGTGTGGACACCACAGACCATCTTTGACCCAGCTGTGAAGAGGGCCTACAAACTCAACTACGCTCAGCAGGAGGTCAGCAACTGTTTGTTTTTGGTGCTTTTCATACTATTGTGCTTTTGTCACATAAAAGATTGATATGAACTTTTTTTGCACCACAGATATTTTTAGCCGTGCTAGCGGGATCACTCTAGGGAGGACAATGTCGGTCGGTCTGTTGGTCCACCACGTTGGCCCAGACTGACAACTATTAGATGAATGAAATCCAAATGACCCCTGACTTTGACGTTGACAAAAATGTGTACATTTTTCAAACCTGGCAGAATTTAGTATACTGTATTTTGATGAAATATGACAAATAAAAGATTAACTGCTACAACACAATGCCCCATCCTGCCTTCAGAAAATGTTAACTCCAGTATCAAATATTTCTTTAGGATTTTATGTGATAGATGCAGGGAGGCGTTCACTACAGTAGAAGGTGGTTAAAGCAGGAAATACTTCCGCTGATGTTTGACTTGGCATGTCCGTCTCTTTTTCTTGCAGCTGGCTCTGCTGCAGGAGGAGTGGAGAGGACGAAGCCTGTCGTCTCAGCTGATGACTGGAGCAGAGCTGGAGGAGAGCAGCACCACTGATGGTTTCCAGCATCCTCGAATCAGGTGTGAACCAGATGCAAGTAGCTGTAGCATGATATTTTAACCAAGAACATTTGGCAGAATAAATTTACACACTACATACAGTGTTACTCTCACCACGGGAAGTCAGTACGTTTATTTTTCTTATGCACACTCAAATTTTCATTTATACATCCAGACTAGACTGAGGATGAAAATTAAGGGTTGATTCCAAATGGTACAATTCCTGAGAACGTTTAATGTAATCATTCCTCCTCTTCATGCACACAACTACGTGAAAGAGGATGACTGATTACATTCATCCAAAACTCTTTCAGTATACAAATGGTATGTGCCTTATGATATAAGACAGATTTGTGAAAAATTCAAACTTATCCTTTAACCACTGGTCATAGGTACCTGTGGATCCGTATGCAGCAGGTGAAGGAGCAGATAGCTGAGCTCTCCAGGAAGCAGGCCTGTCGCCCCCATGAACCCCAGTATGGGAGACTCTTCCAGGAGCTCCAGCACTACCTCTGCAGCATCGGCCAGGCATCAGCAGTGGAAGACCTGCTGTCCCACCTACTGAAAGCCCTGCAGGGCTCCTCCTCCAAATCCAGGTCAGCAGTCCAGAGTCTGCTGAAGGAGGAGGCTGTGTGGCAGAACTCCCAGCAGCGCTTCTGCCAGAGGCTGCTGGAGGACTACCCACTGTACCCAGATGTGGTCGGGCCTGTGCGGACCGGCATCCTCCAGCTCCGGCACGGTATGAGGTTGGTAGCCTCCCAGGTGGCCGCCTCACTCACGCCTGTACCAGGACTTCCCAAGCTGGTGTCCTGCCTGCTCGCCTTACCCTCCCTGTCCCCCAGCCTGCCATCCCACCTGGCCCAGGCAGACTTCCTCTGCTCCAGGGCTTGTATGGACATTCTGCGCAGCCTCATGAAGCTGCTGCCACAGCAGGACCCAGAGCATGTGGTCCCCCAGTCCTCCACACTGCTCCTCAATGCTCTGCTCTATGTGCAGTGTCACACCCTGTCCACAGGAGAGTTCAGCAATGAGGCCCAGAGCCTCTTCAGACACATCTGTCAGGTCAGAGCCACTGATTTCTGGGTTAAACATCTGACGTGTTGCTGATTTACTGCTGTCAACCCTTCATGTGATGGCAGCTACAATAAAGAGCTATGATTTTTGTTGACTTTTCAAATTGCACACTTGCTGCTACTGTGTTGACTGTATGTTGATGCTCTTCAGGCTCTGGTGAACGAGTGGGACGAGCAGGAGAGAAGGCGGAGAGAGCGAGAGCAGCTGGAGGCCAGTCTGTACCGCAACCGCAGTCGGCTGCATGGCTCAGGACTGACTGAGGACGAGCAGGAGGAGAGGGACTTCAGACGCCAGTTCCCTCAGTTCCACAAGGTATTGTCTCTGTCTCCTCTGTCCCATGATTTGGTGAAACTGCAACAGAGTGGTTGCAGTGCCATAATTAAAATCAAAATATTTAACTAAATGTTGTATTTCAGACACAAACTATTTGATTTTGATGAAAGATGGATGGGAGATGCATTCTGGCAGTGAAGCGCCCATTGTCAGTTTTGTACATTGTGACCTCTTATTTCCTTAACTGAGTTTTATTTGAAAACAAAGTCAATTCTATTTTAAAAAGTGAATATTAAAACAAATTCTTAAAGTTTTCCAAGTGGCCCCTAAAGGCTGTTTATTACAACCCACAATACCGAAAGTCCCCCTCCTCTCAAAAATGTGTTTTTCTTCTGGTTCCTACAGTTAGATGTTTGATGATGTATGTGCAGAGTTTGACACTGGAAGGTTGTTTCCACATTCATCTGCTGAAGGTGGAAATTTTCTCTGTGCTCATAGAAAATCTGATTTTAAGGGCATTAAGCCAATTCTGGTCCAATATTCAACTTACATATATGTGATGTGGAAAATTGAAGCCTCCAGTGCACAAACACTGAGAATGGACTTTACAGTGCAGTAGGAGGCATCTTCTGTCCAGCAGTTAAACTTCTGAGATAAAGTATATTAACATATTTATAGACTCTGGAATCTTTAATGAGAGAGAATGAGCAGATGTCATTTTAAGGATTTTAAAATGGTAGTTACACTTTTTTTGTGGAAAAACCACATTAGACACACATTATTGTTCCAAGCATTGTTCAGAGATTGGATCCAGAGCAAGATTTCTTTTGAAATGAAAGAGTTGGACAGACTGTCATGACCATCTTGAGGACATGCCACCAGTGAGGCAAAAAATGTGCTGTCCAGACAAAAAGCATTCAAAGGCTTATATAGATGCTTGTCAGCTCATGGTATGTGTCCACACCTCATCCAGGACTTTGCAGACATCGTGTCTCAGCCGACCCTGGAGGGTCCAGCTGACGCAGGACCGGAGGAGGAGGAAGCTCAGGAGGAGTCCAGTGAGAGCGGCTTCCTGTCACCTGCTGCTATGAACATGGTGGTCCAGGTTCATCAGCGCCTGTGTCTGGGATACGCCCAATCACTGTGGTACCAGAGCACTGCACCAGCCAATCACAGCAAAGAGCACATCAAAGCCCTGGTCTCCTCCTACCAGATCGCTGCCCCCTTGATGTCACGCTTCTATCATCTGATTGGTCAGTGTCCTTGTTTGCTCTCATTCATAGATGCAAAAGGAATGTTTTCCAGTATTTTCTAGCAGCAAAGCAGAAATGTACACCTGTAAATGTATTACTGCTTTAAAATGAATCATGGATTATTACTTCCTGTGTTTCCCCTTCAGACGCAGAACTGGACCAGCAGCTTACAGGCAGTGAACTGCTGCTTTCTGCCCTCCTCCAGAACACAGTTCAGGGTTCAGGGGGTCCTGATGGCCTGGCCGTCACCTCAGAAGGACCTTATGACTTCTACCAGCAACCCAACATGAGCGAGGCCCGCCTCTGTCTTCCTGTCCTGGAGCAGCTGAGTGTGGCTGTGAAGCAGAGACTGGAGGACTGGCCTGAGCACCCGGCTCTCGTACAGGTCAGTGACGCTTTTACATCAAGAGTGAGTGAGCAAGAAGGGAGGTTTTTGTGCTGTGGGAGCAGCACAGACTGAGTTTTCAGACAGAAAACATACATATATCACATTATACAATATATCCTATCCGTATCAGAAAAAAGTTAGTTAGCTAGATTACTGATGACAAGCTCAAAATGTAAGTAACAACCCAGAGTGTCCATCTAGAAATGTGTAAAATTCTCTCATCTTTACACAGATTGTAACAGTCAAAGTGTTGGCATTTACTGGTTCTGTAGCCTGTAGACAAAGTAGATCATCTCCTGCTCTAAATACATGTGTGTGTTGTGTTGCAGCTGACAGTGGTGATGGAGAGGATCATGGCTTTCAGTCTGTCCAGCCCACTGGCCAAGTTCCTTAACGGCCTGGAGATACTACTCAGTAAAGCACAGGTGAGCTCTGTCAGCAAGGTACTTGATGTGTCATGTATGTTTACAGTAGTGTATTTCAGGGTTGCATGGAGTGTTGATACAATTAGTCAAGTAGAAAATGAATCAGGGACAATTTTGATAGCTGACAGTAATAATTACATAAATACCTCAAATGTAAAGATCTGGTGCACAGAGTTTATCACTTCTTTCCTCTGCTGTTCTCATCAGGACTGGGAGAATAATGCCAGCCGCTCAGTGTCTCTGCAGAAGGAACTGGAACCAGTTACCCAGCTGATTATCCAGTGGCGCAAACTGGAGCTCAGGTAAGACACAGTGGGGCTGGAACCCTGTCAGCTTACCTTTTAGATACTTATTGTAAAGTTATAATTCTTAACATTTTCATTTCTTCAGCAATAGCCATTCAATGTATTTACATTCTGTTATTACCTTTCTGTAGAGCAGATTATATTGTTAATATTTCCAATGCAGGATTCAAATTGCCTGCACTTGCACAAGGGATTGACTGGAAACAATATATGCATATTCTTTAAAGTAACTGTTCATAATTTCATCTCATTGATAGAAACCTCCGTTTTTACTTGTTGCTCTCCTACAGTCATAACAGAACTATGTTACATTACTGCTAATGCAAACTAAACAGTCATTTTTGGTGCTTTTCAGATCAATTTTGGTTTATAATTAAAAAATCAAGTTAAATCATCAACTATCAGCTCTGACCTCAGTGACAAATATATTACATTTCCTGTGGTGGCTTCACAATAAAAGCACCATGGTTAACCTGTTAATCCCTTTCTATATGCATAACTCCCAGATGTGGCTGTGCAGTATTTTATTGTGCTGAAACAAATTACAGAGGCTCAGTTCAACACGGATTAAGAATTGACTACATTTACAATGGAACTAATGTCCTGTTGATACTTGTCATGTCATGTCTTGTACCTGAGATTAGCTCAATTAGCAACAATAAGAGACCCAAAGAAAGCTGCTGTACACTTAGTATACTGACATTAGCTGCACAACAAAAAACCAAAGCGTTTGCAAAACTAATAAAAGTCATGTCCAGTGTATAAACTGTTTCATGTTCCTGTATGTATTATATCTATGCATAAATGCTCTGATTGTGTCCTGTTATCTCACTCTTGTGTGGTAGTTGTTGGTCAAGCAGTCTGGACAACGCAGTGAAGCGGCACACTGAGAAATCAACCAAACACTGGTTCTCTATCTACCAGCTGATAGAGAGATATCTGGAGGAACAGAGGATGGATGCTAACACAGGTACATACACACTGGCTCTCGGTTTACTCTGACATTGATAAGTGTTTATTTTTTCACTTGACAAAAATCTCTTTGAACATTTATGGTGGGAGATTAAAAATATAACAAAGTAAAAAATATCTTAGCTCAGTTTACCTGCTTGTCATTCTCTACATGTCTCTGCAAATGGGGAAAAATACCAGTGGAGAATAAAGTCAGTTCACCATTGATGGTTCACTACTACAACCATTTCCCCATCAAACAAGTATCAAACACAAAAAATAACTCACCATTCAAAATGCTGAGACTACTAAGACTTCTGTTGTCCTGTTACAGGTGAGGAGGTGGAGCGCCTCTCCCTGTCCTCAGTGTCCTCCACCCTCCAGGCCTTCATGGAGGGCTCCACCCTGGGCGAGTTCCACACCCGCCTGGTCATGCTGCTCAGCTTCCACTGCCACCTCCTGCTGGTCTCCAACCAGCCTGGACAAGGTCAGCCATCACCACTCTCTCCTATACAAGGCTTGTAATAAAAGACACAAACTTTCACCAATTGACAAATCACTGCATCATGACAGTGACCTCTCATGTCTTGATTGCAGTAGCACAAAAATGATCTTTTATTTTCATTATCAACTCAACAATAAACAACAATAAATATATGTTAGTAACAACCCTGCACAGAATGGAGAGATCCAGATAGTGGTGTGCAGTAGCAGACACGTATTTGTTTTAAATTAAATTAATTAAATTTAAATTAAATCTTGACTGGTCAAGTGGATATTGACGAGTTTATTGAACCTATGACCAGACGGGGTCAGCTACACTGTCCACATGTCATCCATCATAATATCTCAGACATCACTGATTGGATTTCAACTAAACTCAGCAGTGCAATGAAATTACCGTCTCATTACTGAAGTCTGTCGTTTCAAAATAGATTTGACCCATGACCGATAGTTGCAGGTCAAGATCCAGTCTGGCTGTGAGAGAGACTGCAACATTGATGCAGGACCACGTGTTCATTGTTGCTTTATTTTACAGAACCATTGTCCAGTCTTCTGTGGAACCTGCATAAATACTACAGTCAGTTCTCTGACTGCATCCAGACCAAAATCAGCCAGCTCAGACAGCCCATCGAGAAGGAGCTCAAGGTATATATTAGTGCTAATTTAATAGTAGAAAAGTACTTTGAAACCTTGTGATATTCATAAGTTCCACTGTAATGTGATTTTTTTGTCCACAGGACTTTGTCAAGATCTCAAAGTGGAACGATGTTAGTTTCTGGTCCATCAAGCAGTCAGTGGAGAAGACACATCGGTAAGATATCACCATAAATGTACACCTTTATGTCCTCCATTTACCCTTCAGCACTTCAAGAGCTTCCCTGCCAACTCTTATCTGCTCATATTTTTCCTCTCAGGACTCTCTTCAAGTTTGTCAAGAAGTTTCAGGAGGCTCTGAATGGTCCGAGTGTTCCTGCTCTGGTGGAACAGGGAAGCAGCGCCAGCTTGGACAGTGTGGACACCAACCCAGAGGAGACACCCGTCCATCGGGTTCACCGTGCACTGAAGAGCACCCTGCCTGGAAAGGGCAGAGATCTGCAGGTAGAAGTCTCAGTCCTTTCTAGACCATTGTTATTTATTACTCAAATGTATCATCTATTTTCCTGTTTTCACCACGTTTAATCAGTTATTGTCATGTGCTTTATGATAATGAATAGTAAGTAGTACTAAGCTAAATTGGTTATTTCAGAATGAGGAACCAGAGGAAGGAGTTGAGGCTGCATCTCTACAGGGACGTCTGCCTGTTCTGGTCAGGAAGATGAAGAAGATGTGCGTCCAGCTGCTGAAGAAAAACCCAGCGCCTGAGCTGGCTGAAGACCTGGACTACTTCACTGGTTAGAAAGCCACTTGCACACATAATATTTACTGAGCATATTTATCCTGCCAAAAGGATAAACACTTTTAATTTGAATGATCTCAATGTCTTTGACACCACCCTTAGGATAATTTATGTTTTAGCACTACTGGTCAGTCTGTCCACTGCTTTAGTCCAGACTGAAATATCACTACAGCTGTCTACTGCAAGAGGCTCGGTTGTGCTGGGTTATACTTAGGAGTGTTTCTAATATTTTGTCCATATATGATTGTACAGCCTTTATTTGTCACCAGATCTCTGTCAGCAGCTGGAGGTAAATATTAGTTTGGAGGCTGACGGAGACATTTTACACATAAGGTTCTGTTAAACTGTGATAAGGTTCATGATATCAGTAGCTGAGAGGGCTGATAGAGATACAAACCACACAGATCATTATTTTTAATTAGCTCCACCTTTTCAGTCTTAGAACTGCTGACTTTACACATACTGCTGCTGCTCTTTCTGCCAGGACATACCACTGTACTGTACCACACTGTTGTGAAACTAGAGGCCACAGATGCGCTAAACACTGTAAAATAAACTCTTTTCAGGCGAGGTCATCAGCAACCTGCGGGACCTGCAGAGCCTCAACATCGACATGTCAGCGGATAAAGAGAAGCAGAAAGCTGAGGTCAAGCATATCCTGCAGCAGAAGCAGAGAGCTCTGTCTGACCTGTTCAAGATGCTCACAGAAATAGGTGATTTTCCCTCTCTGATTCACAGATGTCTTGTTGTATATTGTCACAAAGACACAAAAATGGTGAATAACCCTGTATATTTGTTACCATCGTCCCATAAAGGTCTGTCGTACCGTAAAGGCCTAACATGGAACAGGACAGCTGACCCAGAGAAAACCCTCTGTATGCAGCCGCTGGAGATGAGCACGGCTCTGTCTGCTGTCAGGAACCAGGAGCAGGCTGAGAGCATGTAAAGACAACCTGTTCATTCAGATTGTATTTATATAGTTTATATAGTGTTTATTTTGGTTAAATACTGCCAGTGAAGTTACTTTTGGTTGTGGCATATTAGAAAAATCACTTAACATCCCGGCTTTAATGAGACACTGTAAATTTGTAGAGAAGAAATAAGACTTACAAAGTTTTACAAGTTTTTATCATTATCCCTGAATCGTAACAAATTGAAAAGTTAATTATATAACCATAAAGCCATTCCATAGATATTATTGTGTAGCTGACAATACTCACAGTTTGATGAGTATGTGACACTTTTCAACTTGTGACACTGTTATGCTATATTTAGCATTTATTATTATCGTATAATTACCAAAATAAAAGTTTACTTCTTTAGCAATTAAACACATTCCTCAATTCAGTACACCCAAGGTCATATCCCTACTTTTGTTAGTGTTACACTCTATATTAGTGAGGGCACTGAGCTACTGTTCAGCAAACGTTACATAAATTTGCTATAAGTTATCAAAGGAGATGTCAATGAATTTATTTTATTGTTAATTTTACTGAAAAAACAGCTAGGTCATTCTGAAGTACATAGTTGACAACCCCACAATACATAGGTTCTCTGTATGAAGGCATTTTTTCTTTATTCTGGATGTTGTAGGTTGTTTACAGAGTTGTTGACAGCATGGGATGGATGTCAGAAATACTTCTACCGTTCATGGGCCAGAAGAACAGCCATGCTGACTGCTCTCCAGCACGCTGCCAAGGTCAGAAACAACATACAGATTCTCTGGTGGTCCACAAGATAATACCTTGTAGCATTTACTAACTACTCTGACAGCTCTCTGTCTAAAACTTATAATGAATGAAGGCCAAGAATTACGATGAAGCACACATTGTAGCATCTGCAGCTAGGAGTGTTGTCTGTGTACTTGGCCCTGTAGTCTGAAGTGTGTGTGTGTGTGTGTGTTTGGTTGTAGGAGCTGGGTCTGGGGAACATAGAGCGCTGCAGAGGTTTCTCCTCTCACCTGTTCAAGCTGCTCCTCAGACAGAGGCAACGACTGGCCAAGCTCACTGAACAGTGGGTCCATCTCAGGTCAGTCCGCTGCCACACCACCATGTTTCCAAGACACTGCATGGAATGTTATCACAGTCACAGAGATGTTAGAAGGACCCTCAGTCAGCTGTTTACAACAACTACTGACATGTAGAAGCTGCTCTGCTGAAATATCAATATTTTTGGTATTTTTTGGTATTTTATACGTTTATTTGACAGTAGACTAGATTGTGGACTGACACAGACGCTTTAACCTTCATCCTCACATTGAAGAACAGCCTCCCTAAACCATACTTCACCAACACCAACAATAGTAACACCACCTTTTATCTTTCCTTGTGTTCTCACCACACACAGGAGGCTAACGAGCAGCGTCCAGGATGTCAGGACCCACCTCCAAAGCCACAGCGAGGACGCAGGCTGCACGCTCCCGCCACAGGCCTCTCTCCAGGGATGGGTGAGCAGAGGGCAGTCTCTGGCCTCTCAGTGCAGCACCCTCCTGCAGCAGCTGTCCTGGCTGCTGCAGTGCTGCCCCGAAGACCCCCAGCAGGAGGAGGCAAGCAGCTGCAGGCAGCACACCCTGAGGTGCCCGTCTCCACTGGCGGCACAGCGGCAACCTCCTGGCTGTCTGATGCGGAGGGGAGATGCCGCCTGGTGCCAGCTAAACCAGCGTGTGACTGTAATGTTGAAGCAGACCCAGAACCTGAAGACAGAGCTGGACAACATGGCACAGCAGACCTCAGACAGAGTACTGCACACATGGTAACACACAATCACTGAGTTTACTTGAGAGTGAAATCTAAAAGTCGTCGTAACAAAAGACAAAAATAGTTCTAGTAACAACATATTATTATTATTATTATTATTTTCCACAGGAACTATTTTGTCACGTGCTGTTCAGCCTTCGACCAGCTGGCGTCTGTGGTGGCTCAGATGCCCAGCATAGAGCAGCACTTCACCCCTGCTGTGTGTGTCAGCATCACAGACAGCCAGCCGGCCATCACACAGAGCCTGCAGTATGTCAGAGGACAGGTGGAGGCTAACATCACCGAGTTCACCACCTGGAAGACCCAGCTGCTCTCCCTGGGACACCAACACTCAGGTGAGTGCACTGAACAGTCGTCCTAATGTAATCAGTCCTTCAAATATTAGACAGAAATGCACACAGACTAACTAATGCTGCTGTTATTTCCAGATGACCAGCCTGCCTTCTGTTCTGAGTTCTCTGCTGAACTGGAGACAAACATCAACACAGTGCTGTGTGCTGTCCAGACGCTGGTGAAGAGAAGGGAGAGAGAAGAGCAGAGAGAGCAGCAAGGAGACGTCAAGAGAGGTGAGAACGATGTGTTTATGTGCAACAGGCAGAGTTGTTCATTACAAGTAATATCATCAGAACCATGAGAATGTTATGTTTTCTCTGACAGCATCAGTGGTTGTCTACATGGTGTTACTCAATGTTTCAGAGAGTGCTGAAGAGGTGGAGGAGGATGAAGAGCCAGTGGAAGACCTGCTGAAGCCCGGTCACCTGACTCGTCTGCTGGAGGAGGAGCTGACAGCTGAGGTGGAGGCTCTGTGTGTGGGAGATGTGAGCGCTGGGCTGGAGAAGCTGCTGAGCCGCCTGAGGACACACAGAGACTCCTGTCAGCCACCGCAGCTGCAGGTAAACACAACAGCTGGATATATGACATGTAGAATACTTCACTGTCCAGACAACATACTCTGTACTGTGAAAATGAAACTGTAATAATTTGTTTTCATCTAAATTATTATTTCAGGATCGGGTGTTCTAGCTGTTCATGGGTTAAAGTGTGTCATCATGCAATTCCATCAGCATCTGTAATGTTCCTGCTGTGTGTGTGTGTGTTCAGGAGGTGGACAGGGCGTGCAGGATGCTGGTGCGTCTGGAACCCTTGCTGGGGATTTACTCTGACCTGGTGCGTTACTACCTGGCTGTGTCACTGGGAGCCCACAGGAGCACTGGGAAACTGCTGTCTGTACTGGGCAGCATCTTCACTGAACTCGCTCAGAAGGTACACAAACAACAAATGTGACTTAGTCTCGCTTTCATAGATATTCTTTAGAGATCTGGGCATATTTAAAAGGATCAGCTAAAGCTGATCAAATTTCAAATTACAGTGTGTGATAGTGAAAATGTATTGTGAACACCGGTGCGAGTGACTAAATCCTGTCGTCCTGCTGGCAAAATGTACAGATTGGCTTAATTAATTCTAACTCTTTCTTTCTCACTGGCAAAGAGTAGCAGCCAGCAGCTTCATATTTTTATCCAGCGCTGACTGTCAAACACTGACATCAGTAGATTATACCAGCTGTTGCTAATCAACTTTAATTCTGCGTATAACTTGATCGCAAGCAAAAATTAAACTTGGATGTTGTTGGGTTTGTGTTCTCTCTATATCCGGTGTCTGTAATATCCCAAAGATCATTTGTGACTGACTGTTATTATATTTCCAATAACTCCAACAAAGTGATACATCTCCTCTCTAGATGATCACATCAAGTCAGTTTCATGAGTCTCATTCTTCAACTTTCATTCATATCAGATCAGTAATTTAAACTGATCAGTTTAATAGTTTTGAACTAGAATATTCAGTATTTGGATTAAGTAGCTCATGAAAAATGTGCCAAAGTCAGAAGGCTACAGCTGATATTTCACTGTGACAGATACATATTAAATCAATATTTCATATACTCTGCTGTTATATAAAAAAAAGTATCAGATCAAACTTAAAAACATGATGGGGACATTCCTAGTATTATTAGTATAAATGACTGATGTCCTGATTGTTCTGTTGTCCTCGTCAGGGTTTCTGCCTGCCTCAGGAGCTGATGGCCGGTGGAGACGGTGAAGGCGCTACAGAGTTTCACGACTACGAGGGCGGTGGTATAGGAGAAGGCGAGGGCACCAAAGACGTCAGTGACAAGATCGAGAATGAAGATCAGGTGATGAAATACCTTGAATTTGATTACTAATCTGAACCTGCAGGTTTATTCTTGACATTGGAAACAGCAGGAAAAAAGGAAATCTGAACCTGCAACATGTGTGTAGGTTGATACCTTTCACAGATTAACTTGTTGTTGGTAGTATTAAGTGTACTGCATGAGATCATTTGACCAGCATTGATCATGAATGTATCCCTGGCATCACGTTGTAGGTGGAGGACACCTTCCAGGAGGGCCAGGAAAAGGAAGAACAGCAGGATAAAGGGAATATCAAGGCAGAAGACAACGCTATCGAGATGTCAGAGGACTTTGATGGCCAAATGCATGACGGGGATGAGAATGAAGGAGGTAACTTGATTTGAGAGGTGGAGGTATCCTGTAGGCTTTTTTGGCATTAGATATAATGAAATATGATGTCAGTTCAACTAAGAACGTCTTCTTCTTCCCTCTGTCATTTGCAGGTGAAGATGAGGAGTCTGACAAAGAGGAACAGGAGGAGCTGGACAAAAAGATGGGTGACCTGGGCGAAGGACAGACGGACACTCTGGATGAGAGAATGTGGGGGGACGATGAGGATGATGAGGATGAGGAAGGAAGTGATAAGGAGGAAGAGTCTGGCCAGGGCATGGACCAGGTACATGAACACAGTTATCACATGGGTTAGGAAAATAAAAATCCTAAAAGACAAATACATTCCAGGTTGGTATTATCTCCTAAGAGAAGGCTGCTGTATAGTTTTCTCTCTAACCTCACTCTGCATAAATCATACTGAAAATATCAACAAATGTCTCACTTCACTCAAGAAGTAAATATTTAAAAAGAATACAAATTTTGAAAAGAGGAATATTAAACAACACTATGTATTGTAAACCTGCCCAAATATTTCTAGTTGCTGTTTTTAGATTGTTAGATGCCACTTTTAGCTGTGAAAGTGTCACCAGACTGAATATATATCAACTACTGGATGGATTGTCATGTCATTTTGTGTAGACATTTATGGTCTCTAGAGGATGTATCATAATCACTTTGGTGACCTCCTGACTTTTCATCTAGTGCCGTCATCAGGTCAAATTTTTTAATACCTGCAAAACTAATACTCATTCGATGATTAGCATATGCTAACATGCTAACACACTAAACTGAAATGCTGGACCTGATGAACATTACCTGCTAAACATCAGCATGTTACAGGATAAGGTGGTTGTTATTCTGTATTTTTCTCCTCCAAAAATCTGAAAAGACCAAAACTAATGATGTGTTAAACTGTCTCTCAATTCTTTCTGACTTTCCTACTTCTGTGGCTCTCAGACACAAACCCATTGATTCCCAGTCAAGATGTAAATCTTTAAAAATGATTCACAATATATTTTATATTAATATATTTTATTTAATCTTTACTTAAACAGGTAGTCTCATTGAGACCTGGATCTCTTTTTCGAGAGAGACCTGTGTATAAGAATAATCATGTACTGTTTAAGCATAGACAGACGCACAGATGATTCCCAGACATGTAATACACATTACTGCACATTAGTTTCACATTAAGAAAAGCAAATACATAAGTACAACCTTTTAAAATCTTCATGTGAAATTAGAGAGTGTAAAACATACTCAGTAATTTCTTAACCCTCTTGTTGTCTTCCCGTCGACCATGCAACCTGTACTCCCGGGTCAATATTGACTCGGGAGGACAAAAGTCCACAGATGTTATAAATTTTAATAAAGTAGTGTGTATAGTGTGTGGTATGGAACCATACGTGATTTTCAGGCAATTAGATGAAAGAAATCTATATTTCTGATATAAAAACATTTGAAAATGGGTCAAATTTGACCCGAGGACAACAAGAGGGTTAAAACAACTGGTCACTGCAGATTTTAATCTCTGTGCACATGGGATTTGATCATAATATGAAAAATATCAAATGTCAACCTTAACTTGTGACACTGTGGATTTGTTTAGGGTGAATCTGAGTTGGTTGCTAAAGACGACAACTTGGATGCTGCAGACCCCAACAAAGACAAGAAAAACCAGGACAAAGATGAACAGATGGATGCAGAGGAGAAAGAGAAAATCAACGAACAGGGAGATGAGGTAATTATTTTATGTAGGAGAAGGAATGAAGAAGTTCTCTGATATTGTTGCCTCAACGCGTTTGCAGGAGTCATTAGACATCGTCAATGTCATTTCCCTTCCTTTCAATTCTTTTCACTTTTGTTCTTTCAAATGTTTAATTGCCATGTAGAATCAAACATCATTAAACTTTTGACAGATCTCTTATTTTATGGCGTTGCTGTGTCTGATCTGTGCTCTATCTGTCTCCCAGAGGGAGTTTGATGAGAATGAAGTGGACCCCTACCATGGTCAGCAGGACAAGAGGCCTGAGCCTGAAGCCATGGATCTACCAGAGGATCTCAACCTGGACAAGGATGATGAGGCTGGAGACGATGGAGAGGGCGAGGGTGACGGTGAGACCTGCTGCTCAATTAACATGTGCAAAGCTGGGTTCTGGAATATGTAAAGTGCATATGACCATAGTTTTTACAGAGTTTCTGATTTCTTTTTTTCTGTTGTTTAACATAAATTTGACATTGCAACAGAAGTCATTGGTTGATACCACTAAGAAAAATGCAGCAGTCAAGGAATTTCTCTATGCTCAAGGACATCTCTCAATTTTTTAAAAACTTATTTCATAGCGTCATTGACCGCTGACTCCTCACTCCTCTTAACCGGCTGGTAGGAGCCACAAGTGATCAACAACTGCTTTGGTTTGGAGTCTAATTTCCTCTAGGGACAAATAATCATGCCTTGTTGCCATGTTAGATCAATTGGTGCCAAATTTCAGTACCTTGAGAGCAAGTTGTGTTGTGAATTCAAATAAATATTGATTAAATTCCTTATGAGCCTATCGTAAAGCTCAGCAGTCCTCGCCATTTTACAATATGCATTATGACAGTAAAAGGCATTTCCAACAATCATTTTGGCCTTTGTCATGGCTCAAAAACTGACATCCTTAGAAAAGCTTGGTCTCATCTTGAACCAGAGCATCTGCAGATTAATTCCATACCCAATATTTTGTGATCTATTTAGGCACAATATGAAATGAATAAATCCCCGTTTTTGTTTTCTTCACCACCATCTTGACTGTACACACCTGTACACACTCTACTGAGTGCAGTCTTATAGTTGAATCTTGAATCTTTTAGGAATGTGTCATTAGGAATGATTGTTATATACTGCTGGGAGTGCTGAAATAAAATTTAATTTATTAATAACTAATTCTAGGCCATATGATCCCTAATGGTTTTCCATCATACTTTCATATTTTAGTTGGCATGATCATGAAACATTTCATTCAATGTGGTATTAAAAAGGTCTTAAAAAGTATTAGATGTGAATCCTGTGTTGACTTGTCAGTATGTTTAGGCTTTGGATTGTTGGCAGCAGAGGAATTTAAAAATGTCACCTCAGGCTCTGAGAAATGTTCTTTTATAGACTCAATGAGAAATCAGTCATTGATAATTGTTTGTTGTTGCCCTATTTCTGTTTATAGCACTTACATAAAGTTTAATACTGTTTAGTGATGCTTCATGATGTCTCTAACAATGAAAGAGAAATACATTCAGTTGTTAAACACAGTGTTTGTTTTGACATTTAAATCTGGATATGAGTTCAGTGGAGTCTTATGGCACATTTTTCACTCTTCAGAGGAGAATCCATTCGACATCGATGAGAAGGCCATGGCTCCGGATGAGAAGGAGGACGGACAGAAAGATGGAGAGGAGGGAGAAGGAGCAGGGGAGATGGAGGAGGAACAGTCTGACCAAGCAACAGAGGAAAACGGTCAAGAGCCCAAGACTGAGGAGGAAGAGGAGGGAGGAGGAGAGAAAGCAGAGGGAGACGAGGAGTCTGCTGAGAAAGATCAAGTAGAGGAGGAGGAGGAGGAGGAGAAGGAGGAGAGAGGAGAGGAGGCAGGAAGAGACGAGGATCTGATTGTTCCAAACGACAAAGGAAACAAACCAAAGGTGTGTATTTAAACCAGCTGCAATGTAGGATCAACACACAACTTGTCCACACACAGTTTTGTTGTGTGTTTGACTCTCGCGACTTCTCACACCTGCAGGATGAGGAGGATGAAGGTGCGGATGAGGATGAGGAACAGCCGGAGTCAGCTGAGAGGAAGGAGCACAACACAGACGGTCAGACTGGAGAGCAGAATGTTCAGAGTGATACAGCTGTGGAGCTGGCAGGAGAGGCCTCCGAGAGAGACCAAGCTAAAGAGGTGTGCTTCACATTCACTCACTTCACCTGCCTGAAGTCTGTTAGACTACATGAGACAAATGACAGGACTCAGGAAGCCCATAGGACACAGTTCAAAGCCTGCTGCAAGTTACAACATGAGTGGCAGGCAAGAATAGTGAAATGAGTGGCACACAATGCAAGGTTTAAGCCATCTGGGCTCTTATTTATCAAGTGTGTCTCAGAGTAGGAAACTGTTTGGTCCTATTTTTAGGAGATGTAGTAAAAGCATTTTTATCAACTTTCTTAACTTAGGAAATCACTCATATCTCTGCCACTATATAGGTGTACTGCAGAGGTGTCCTAACCTGTTGCAGGAGATGGCAGAGTATAAAAAAAAAAGAATATTTGAGACTGACTTTATGCAGGATGCAGAGAACATGCTGTCTCTGCAGAAACCACTGTCTTCATAATGTTAACATTATTACATTTATTGTAGTGGGGAACATGCAGCTTTGTAACAGTGATGATTCTGTTACAGCCAACAATTACAGCATCATCAATCAATCTTTGATCACACTTATGCACATCAGAAACATAATGTACATGATGAGGGTCCACAGTAAGAGCGGACTCAAACTTATAGGAACACAATCATGTCATCTGCATAATGACGGATATTTCAACTTCATTAAATCAAAGAAATATGCTCTTGTTTTTTATTTAAGTTATTTCATAGAATAGCAGAGCCTGGCCTAATATTAGAGATATGTTCTTTTCACAAGACTGCGTTACATTACAGAAATAATTTTTCTCCTTATGTAGGGAACATAAGTTAATCTGCATCATGAAGATAGTTAATATATACACATATACACAAATAGATATATTAAATAGTCAAATGGGATCATATCTTTTTTTATTTTTTGTTTTTTCAGATAATAATGTAATATTTGAGAGATGTGTTCATAAGGTACATTTCTCAACACTGGGTGACATTACAAAAACATTTCCTTGTCTAGAAAATATTTCCATTTTCTGTGTTTGTTAGGAGCATGGGAGCGGAGCAGCTGATGCCAGCCAATCAGAGGGCCACCAGTCAAAGCTGACAGCAAGAATGGCTTCACAGAAACAGACTCAGAGCAAGACTCAGGTACGGTCAGCCTCAGAGTGAGCCCGAAACATTTTTCTCTGGTTTGTATTGGTCTCATCTCAGTTTTCTTGTCTTTAAATTTCCTGTTCCAGAGCTTTAAGAGAAAACCTGGTCAAGCAGACAACGAGCGGTCGACGGGTGACTACAATGAACGCATCAACAAGCGTCTGCGTACGGTGGAGAACTCTAAAGATCGGACTGAGGATGGCAAGCAGAGTGACGCCCAGCAGGAGTCAGACCTGTACGAGCACATCAAACAGGGAGAGACGTCCTACGACACTCAGACATACGGTGAGCACCAAACACACCGCAGGAAAGGAAAGTTAACTGTTTAGTGACAGGTTTGAATAGATGTGATATGTGTTGATCTTGCTGCTTCCAGATGTTGCCAGTGCAGACCAGCAGAAAGCAGCAGGGCCTCAGCAGGACCAGGATGAAGATCAGAATGATGAGGATGTCGCCATGGAAACAGAGGACCAAGAAGAGGACCTTCAGGCTGCTGAGGTCCAGGAGCTGAAGCCTGAACAGCTGGACTCTACCAAGACCTCCCAGAAAGGTGTCAACATATCTTCTCATACTGATTTGTTCCTAAATAACTCCTAATTCACTTAACTGTTTTTGGCAAACTAAAATATGTTTTGAATTGCACTTAAAGTACAGATAGCATCTAAAAATACCTTCAAAATGAATACATTTTCTGGTACAGGTATAGACAGTGGAGAGATGGAGGTGCAGATGCAGGGAGAGGAGGAGGAAGAGGACAGGTTGAAGGACCACCAACATCCCAGAGATG
Source organism: Thunnus thynnus (assembly GCF_963924715.1). NCBI lineage: Eukaryota > Metazoa > Chordata > Actinopteri > Scombriformes > Scombridae > Thunnus > Thunnus thynnus. Next base: position 28,354,615 of record NC_089534.1, read on the forward strand.
AAGAGCGAGCAGAGAGGAGCACAGAATCCACTATTCACACTGTTCCTGAGCTGCTGTTGGACGCCATGCAGGTACATACTGGAACTAGTACCAACACACAATTATTATTATTATTATGATGTTATTTTCTTATTATGTCGACTGTTTTTAGTTGAACAGCCTCTGTCATTCTCTCAATGTTACTTTGTTGTAACATAAGAAGAGTCTTACTGTTTGTGTGTGTGTGTGTGTGTGTGAATACAGAAAGCAGAGAGGGACCCAGAGGAGATCAGGAGGGAGATGGAGCTGCAGTTGGAAGCTTGGCACAAACTGGCTCCAGGAGCTCAGGAGGAGGTGAGTTTTGTTCCAGAATTAGTCTTTTTTTTCCACCATTTAGAAAGACTGACATCTACTCTGACAGACAGACTGATTTCTATCTGTTTATATGGATAATAGAAACAAACTGCATACAATAGAAAGCATTATTATACTTGCCTACTTGAATACTTGGAGGAGGGCTCACTTTGGCAGGAATTTTGTCTCTTCTGCTCCAGCAGCCCTAAATAAAATACCTGGCTGAATACTGCGTATAAATACATGTATACTGTGTGAGTACATGTACCCGTGTATGAGGGTATATGTGGGGGTTCAGGAAGGGGCATGAAGTGTAGTATATATGACAATATGTCCGCTGTATGTATTTGTATGTTTTTTTGCGTGACATCAACATGTGCAGATTGTAAAAACAAATTTACCTCCTGGGACAATAAAAACTATTAATGTTATCTGTGCTACAGAAGGCAACATTGCTTCATGCCTCCTCAAACATTGGGCATGGGGTGTCATTATAAAATCTTACCTTCATGAATTACTTAACAGATTGCCACAATGAAGTATTTGTTCATAAAATTTTACTGAAGACCTTAGATAGAAACAATCTTGTCTCTGTGGAAAAGAGTAGACGTACTGTAAATGAATTTCTTAGTTATGTCAGCATTTGCAAGCATTGTAAATATAGTGTTTCATGTATTAAATGCAAATTTATAGCTCATAAAATGTAGCCAATCATGCAGAATATCTTCTGTCTGATGGGTTAACAGCTACTTTCAATTTAAATTGTTTTCAGTGATGTATTTAGTCTCCACTGGTGGTATTTAATGTTCTCATTGGCACTGAAGAGGTTGTAAAAAGTCTCAAAACAAGCAACTAAATCAATTTCAAATTGAAGAGTGTAAAAGAATTGAAGCTGTATTCAAATCTAGTGTCTCACCATGATCATATATCTCTGCTCTTTACCTCTTCTCTAAGGTCAATTCAAACACATCACAGGTCCTTCGGATTCATTACACACCTCAAAATGTTCCTTTTTTTAGAAATCAAGCATGCCTTCAGAAATGATCTGCACATAAGCTACCATCATAAATACAAGAACAGTAGCATTAAAATGTCTCAAACAGGTTTCATCATAACATTAACCAAATATGAAGTATGTGATACAGATACTGAACATGTGACTGATCTGTGTTCCAGGAGAGTGCAGCAGCCTCCATGTGGCACCAGTACCAGACTCTGACCTCAGCTCTGTCCCAGCAGCTGTGTGAGCAGCTCCGCCTCATCCTGGAGCCCACGCAGGCCGCCAAACTCAAGTCAGTGCCACCACACCACACTGCACCATGACAGCTGTGATTTATGTAGTCTAGTGAAAGATGCATTAACTATCTGTTCCAATGAACTTCTAATTATTGTTGTTTCTTTTGTCTTGATTTTGTCTCTTGTGATGAAACTTGAAAGGGGGCGAAGTTCTCATTGTGTGTCTGTGCTAATGTTATATATCTAATCACCTCAGGAGAGAAATATGTTTGAATATACCAGCACTTTGTCATTTGTGATGTCGCACTGCTCCACAGAGGCGATTACCGCACAGGGAAGCGTCTCAACATGAGAAAGGTGATCCCCTACATCGCCAGCCAGTTCCGTAAAGACAAGATCTGGCTGAGGAGGACCAAACCCAGCAAGAGAGAGTACCAGATCTGTCTGGCTGTGGACGACTCCTCCAGCATGGTGGACAACCACTCTAAACAGGTGAGAGAGAGCTCAGCTTGAACCAGGACTACCTGCAGACCTGCGCCTCATGTCCTGCTGCTACAAACAGGGAGGGTCTAGTGAAAGACACTATCTAGTTGCATTATGGGAAATGTAGGATCCAGTGTTTTGGAGCTTGATACATTGTAGGCATTAAAAGTCAGGCTATCTCAGTAGTGTCTCTGTCAGTAGTGTAATACTCCTCCACTTCAAAGCAGTCAGAAGAGCAGAGACATAACACACATGTAGAAACGTCATGTGGAATAACCAGTGCTGTTCTAAGCTTGGCAGATAATAGTGTGTCTTGTAGAATTATGAGCAGATTAAATCACCAGAGGTCCCAGGATAAGAATGAGCTGTTGGGCCTCCATTAACCTCCCCCCTGCTGTGCAGTGTGTATACTAGAGACACACTAAGCCCATCTGGGCATAATTTAATGGCTCAGTATCGACTAGAATAAACCCAGATCAACTGCCGATCCTCAGCCTGCTGGTGCTGCAAAGCTGCTCTCAACAGATGTGTTCTACAGAGTAAAAGTAGAGCGTGTGAATGTGAAAAATGATTTGGGCACATCGATGTGAGTGACTCTGATATCTGACACCTAGTTTGGAAAATACACAGATTCGTTAAATTCAGACAACAAATGATTGAGACAGCTGCTGTCAGTTTGTGTCAGAACTCAGCCAAAGATCATTTATGAGGGAAGAATCTCCACTCTGTGTTTTTGTAGTTCTAATAACTCCAACAGAGTGAGATGAGTCACATTCTCCAGTTAAACTGTGATTCATATCAGATCAATAATTGAAGATGATCAACAACATAAAGCAGAACTTTAGATGTCTGGATTAAGTAGCTCATGAAAAATAAGGTGTGCTAAATTTATGCTTCACTTGCTTATTTAATTTTATGCTGCTGTTTGTCATCTTACACGGAGTCAGAAAAATAAAAATATGTGATAAGTTATATGAATGGAGGAATAAGTTATTATCTCATAAATAAACTAACACTGTCTTGTGTGTGCGTGTGTGTGCGTGTGTGTGTGCGTGTGTGTGTGTTGCAGCTGGCGTTTGAATCCCTGTCGGTGATCATCAACGCTCTCACTCTGCTGGAGGTGGGACAGGTGTCTGTGTGCAGGTACAAATATTCACTTCCACTGTACTGTTGTGTGTATATATATATATATGCACAGTGATGACGCTCACACGCTAACATTTAACGTCTGCTGGCTTGTCTAGTTTCGGCGAGGAGGTGCAGCTGCTTCATCCCTTCCAGCAGCAGTTCAACGATGAGTCTGGAGCTCGGATACTCCGACTCTGTCAGTTCCAGCAGAAGAAAACCAGAATAGCACAGGTGTGAATCCTGTCTGTGGAGGGAATCATTAGATGTTATTTATTTATACATTTATCATGAACTATCAGACTGTTCATGTCAGAGCCTTTGTAGTTTAATTTATAACAAACCCTCTTTTATTTCCTGACTTCCTCAGCAAATGCTACTTTTTCTAGAAGCTCTTACTTAATATTTTTTTATGTAAACAACTGGTGAATGGAAGTTAGAACTACGACCACTAGATGGCGTAGGTTGACACTTTTTGTGTCTCTGAATCTTGGTCTGATGAGTATTGAGACATAACTTACTATCACATAATAAAAATGATAAACTGCTTTACATGAGACACAAACAGATTATATAGATTACATTTTGTTTGAATCCAATATGATGTATTGACCTTGTTTTTGGTCATGATAGTGCACCTCTTCCTGTCACACTGACTCTCTTCACTCCTCTCTCTCTCTCTCTCTCCTCTGCAGTTTTTGGAGACCTCAACTAAAATGTTTCTGGCAGCTCGACAGCAGATTCCAGGATCTACAAATTCAGGTAATGACTGGAACTGCATGATGACTCATTTTGCTGACATACTGTTGTTGGAAAAGAAATCATCCATCATGTTTGAGATTTAGAGATTTGTATCCTTCAGTATAAAGCAAACCTGTGCTGTGTGGTTTCCTGACAGTGTTACAGGATGTAAGATGTCAAATCTACCTTTTTCACACTTAAAAGTATAGTTTTAAAGGCATGAATAGGAACCATGATTGGACCATGTTAGAGCTAAAATATCTGTTCGATTGGTCGGTTGGTGAAGATTTTGGAACTTCCAAGTTAGTGTGGCTGCTTAAGAAATGATTGTTCTGCTGCTCTACCCATGTGCCACGAAGTAAATGGAAACAGAGCCCAGGTTGTATCAGATGTCCAACAGACAAGCCTTTATTGTAGCAGACAGAGGCGAGGAAGTCCAGGATCAGAGCCAGCTCCTCTGAGGGGAAAAAACAAGTGATTGTGATTGAAGCTATAAAAACCTCTGATGAGGCAAACATTTCCTTCTCATGAAACTGGGATACAGGCGGAATTATAAAGCTGCTCTGCCAGCACCAGACCTGTAAACGCTGACTCACAAAGACTGGAAACTACAGAACTGCCTCAGCAATACTAACATAACCTAATAAATAATCTGATACTTTGTTGTTTTTGAAAGATTCCAAAGCATGGCGGGTGATCTTCCAGCATTAAAAATACACTTATCAATAGTTTTATATTAACAATGGATGAAATGGTTATGTGTAATGTGAAAGGAGTCACATTAAGTGATAAACTTACCAACAACTATCATGACTCTACAGTTCCTCTCAGCTGTACAGAGCCTTTTAGCCTCTTTAGATTGTTTTGGTTTTCCTCCACCTCATTTCACAGTGTACTCCAGAGTACACTGTGACATCACTGTTGGCTCATGCAAACAAACCTACTTTACCTGAGTGTTGACACATAACTCTCCACATCTCCTGTCTGACCTCCCTCCACAGAGACGGCCCAGCTGCTGGTCATCGTGTCTGATGGCAGGGGGTTGTTCCTGGAGGGGAAGGAGCGGGTGATGGCAGCAGTGCGGGCAGCACGCAGCGCCAACGTCTTCGTCATCTTCGTGGTACTTGACAACCCCAACTCACGGGTAAGAGACACAGAATTTTACCTTTTTTGGTTTTCTAAATCTAAGTGTGTAAATGTAAGTAAACCCTGGTGCTGTGCTGCAGGACTCCATCCTGGACATCAAGGTGCCCATATTCAAAGGGCCGGGAGAACTGCCAGAGATCCGCTCCTACATGGAGGAGTTCCCCTTCCCCTTCTACGTCATCCTGCGAGACGTCAACGCCCTGCCAGAGACGCTGAGCGACGCACTCAGGCAGTGGTTTGAACTCGTCACGGCAGCCGACCAGTAGACCAATGAGAAGCCATCTTTTTCAGGAAGGGAGAAGTGGGCAGCAACCAACTGCACAATGCCACTCTGCTGCTAGCGTCTCAGAAGGACTCAAAAAAGAAAAGACGGTTTTGCCGCTGTACATGTGCCTTTATTTTCTTATTTTTACTGTCATTTTAGTGGACTGTAGAATTTGATAGCAACCTTTGCTGTTTTGTCTTTGTTATCAGGGGAATTCTGTTTCTTTTGTAATGTAACCAGGATTGCTTTAACTTGCACGTCTGAGATGAAATGATAGAAACAAAAATGTGATTCCCTCGTGTGTGAACCACCTCAGTGAAGTCAGTAAATACCTCTGTCCCTGTGTACTATACCCCTGATTCACATTTGTGTGGATGTTTTAGTCAGTGTTACCATCACTTACCTTCATTGTGAACACACGCCGATGATGTACAGAGCTGTGGGATTGTGTTTTGTGTAAAAGAACTTCCTAACGTCATTACAGTAGCATGTCGGTATGGTCATGACTGACACTCGGAGGAAGTCAATAATGTGCCTTGGAGAGGAGAACAGTATCGCATCTCACTTCACACCTGATTCAGCTGTTGGGGTGATGGATCAGAGGCACAGTCACAGCTCCGTCAGATATTCGGCTCTCATGCACTTTGAAGCACAGAGACTGCAGACTCCAGTTTTGATAAATGTCCCAGTATAACCCATTTTAGTGGTTTAAAGACACATATCTGCAGTGTTCATCTTCCATCCATACTTGTGACTTCCGCTAAACGAGACCTGGGAGCTCGTCACTGTGTCCGTTAGGGGTAGGTGTTGATGAAATGTGCATTGAAGTGTTTATTATCACCTCTGTGTTTTGTAACGTGGACTTACATGTACACAAACATATCGGTCATATTTAAAAGGTTGTTTCTTAATGCATCCGTGTGTCAAACCCTGACACGAATGATCCTGACAATAAACAGTTTACAAGGTTGCTCTGTGTGTGTGTGTGTGCTGCTTATTGACCCTTTTCACAGAAGACATTTTGACTTGTGATTGCAGAAAAATCCCTAAACTATTCTGGGTTAAATACAGTACCAGTCAAAAGTTTGAACTTATGTCATATATAATAATATATCAGTCAGAGGGACCAAACATCTACTTCTACTGCAATACTTTAACTACATCGAGCTGATAATACGTATGTGCTTTTACTTAAGTCAAATTTTTCATGCAGGACTTTGATTATAATGGAGTATTTTCACATTGCTGTATTGGCACTTTTACTTCAGTGAAGGATTTGACGTCTTCCACCGCTGCTCAGGTGTCTTTATGTTTGTTACAGGCTGTTCCTGCAGTTGTCCTCCTCTCCACCAGAGGGCGACACATAGTGAGTTAGCCGGTATTATTTCCGTCACAACATCCGATCGTCAGGCTTATTGACCGAGTGGTGTTACATCCATCCGTCCACAGTTACAGCTGTGAGAGATGGCAGGTTCAAGGTTACCTGTCGCAGCGCTGTCTTTAAAACAGGTAAACACACTCAGCAGCGGAGGGAAAGTAGTTTAGAGCTAAAAGCTACAGTCAGTGTTTGACTGACTGTAGCAACACGTTAGCAAGCTCTACACCTGAATAACATTGGTACTCTTTCACTGTTTTACACTCCAAGGAAGACTTCTGTCCTTTTACTAACTTACTCTGTCTGGTGTAACGTTACCGTGAAGTAATTGAGTTTAAATCTTCTATCTGTGTGTGTGTTCACCGGAGACGCTGAAGTTAGCTTCTGATCCGGAGTTAAGGGGAAAGGTAAGGGTAACATCAATAATGATATTTAGTGGCGGATTCTCTATTATTTCAACACTTACACGTATGAAAGAGTGTTAACAGTTAGACATCGTAGCAAAAAAGCCTTAACGCCGTTTGAACAGTTTCATCTGTGAAACCTTTGTTTTCTCATGAAACCAAAATAGATTTCAATGATATTTCTGTGTTTATAATCAAATGCAGGTTTCACAGGTGTGAACGTGTGTTTAAACAGCGTCAAGACTTTTGCTACGATGTCTAACATTCTTTCATAAGTGTAAGTTGCGAAAAAACAGCCGCTAAATATCATTATTGATGTTTCCATTACCTTTCCCCTTAACCCCGAATCAGAAGCTAACTTCAGCTTAGTTCACCGGAGTGTTTACCTGCTGTTTACTGAAGGTCAGACTGCAGGTTTAACATATATTACTTACATATATATAGTTTGTGTGTTCACTGAATGTGAATATTTTGTTTCTAATCAGATTGTGTTGGAACCATCGTATCACTTAAAACTGATTATTCCTGGTCCAAAGGTAGATCAGGTCAATGTGTTTTTAACTGTCTTGTGGTTTCTGCATCAGTTTTTACAGAGACAGAAAGTTTTGGGGATTTACAGAAACATGTTGAGGACCATACGGAAGGTACCAGACGAGACAGACAGGAAGTACCTCAGAGACTGGGCGCGAGACGAGTTCAAGAGGAATAAAACCGCCACAGACCAGGTAAACATGTCAGAATGTGTTCACTTTATTCACCAGGACACCAGGATCAGCCCTGGTGTCTGCTGGTCAGAATGAGGAGCTGAGTGACGTACAGCAGTGTGTTCATCAGGAGCTTTGTTGATGTTTCTTCACTTGTGACTGACAGGCGTCACATGACTGAAGAAGCTTTTCAGATGAGATGCTAATTGTCTTGCAGTTGTACAGTATATATATCCTGTGACCTGGAAGATGAGTGTTTTCACTGATTCATTGATTGATTGATGATTTTTTTGTAGGGAAGACACTGTCATGTTTATTATCTCAGGGCTCCTTTATGTCAGGAAAGTAAAGAAATAAAGATGGTAAACTTGGATCATTTTCAGATTTTTGAAAAGTTTGTGAATTGGATCAAAAATCATTTTTCATTCACGTACTTATTTATTTTTCATGACTACTGTTAATAATTTACTTGAAATGTTGATTTGGGAGCCTCATTAAATGGACAGGCTTGAAAGTTATGATCATTTATTCAAAATCACAATGTTTAAACTAAATATAGACTTTTGAGACGGTGATTGTGTAAAGATGTTTTATTTATTTTCCCAGCATCCTCTGCTTTGTTGACTACTGATGTTTGTCATCTTATTTTTCTGTCAGGATGCCATCCGGATGATGATCACACAAGCTAACAACCACCTGGAGGAGCTTCAGAAGTCTCTGGCGTTGGCAGGGAGTTAACACAGACTGCTCTCTGTTACTGGAAGTGAACAATGCAGGATGGATTGAAACTACTGGATACTGGTTCAAGGCTGCTGGATTAATGGGACTGACCTCATCCTGTGCTGCTGATGAAGATCTTTTACTCATCACCATGTGAGGCTGCCTGAGTTCATCTGACAGACTCTTGTTTGTATTGTATATATGTAATAAACAGGAAAACATGAAAACACAGATTCAGAATGATCTTTTTTTTTCTTTTATAAAAAATGTTTTCTGGCGTTATCATTCAGAGTGCATTAAATCCACTGAAGACCAATTAAGCAACATGTATGAACAGACAGTCACTAGATCAAATGTACAGCAGATAATAATACTGCAACACAACTCTGAGCTTTCTTCATGCAACGTGTAACTATCTGTACAGGTAAAGACGGACAGGAGGCATTCTGGGAGATGAGATTACAGCTAGTCAACGCTTCAGGATCAGGACTTGGCTTGTTTGTGTTGACATCCTCAGCTGGGTAACAAAAGGTCAATGTGTTTGTATGAAAAGCCAGTCTGTATGTGTGTTGCATCACCTCTCACTGTCCAGTTAAGTAGATAGTAAAGAACTCGTTCCACTGACACTAAGACAACTGGAGCTAAAGATCTCCAGACATGTTTAAGATGTATATACACACAATACTCTACTGTGAATATATGTGTAAGATAGTTTTTCCACAAAAAAAAAAAGTTAAATTATCTTGTTAAAATCCTTAAAATGACATCTACATCTTCTCCCTCATTCAAAATCCCAGAACCTATGAACATACAACTCTATTATATGTGTGTGTGTGTGTGTGTGTATAGTTTGTGCACTGGAGGTTTGAAGTTTCCACATCACACTTGTGTAAGTTGAATATTGAACCAGGATTGGCTAAGCTAATAGCCAAACTATTTGTGATGACACAAATCATGCTCGGTGGCCCGTTCTAAAATCACATTTACAATGAGTTGAGAGAAACTTTCCACTTTCAGCAGATAAATGTGAAAACAAACTCTGCACATACATCATTCTGTACAATGAAGCTCAAACATTACTGAAGGAACAAGAAGCAAAACACATTATGAGTGGAAGGGGACTTTAAAATAGAGCTACTATAATTACACAGCGGCTACACAAACCTCCACATCTGGCTGGATGGCAGTGAGGACTGACGTGTGACAGCGTGTTTTAGCTTGAGGCCATCGTGTGTTTGTAGATCACATCTATGGAGGCTGGAGTGTGCTGCTGGAACAACCGTAAACTCTTCCAGTCACCGTCTCAACACACTGTTCATATGCAGGTCAGTGCACCTGTATGTGTGTGTTTTTTTGAAGCTGCACAATGGAAACTACATGTTAAAGCAGGAGACACATGAGTTATGAGATGGACTAATAAGTCAACAGAATACCAAAGAGTAGCATTTAAAAACAAATTCTAAAATGTATTTTTGCAATTTCATTTTCATATTCAATCATTAAAGAAATATGATAATATCCCTGATTTTACTTCACTATTTTACTTTTACTTCAGTTTATTAATGCACCATTAAATAGTAATTTATAAGCTTTTTCATAAGGTGATCTATTCACTAAACTGATTAGATGTAAACACTGAAACACTGTGAGAGTGTAATTATTGTAGTGGCACACTCCAGACTCCACACATGAGGCCATGCAGCAAAACTAAATATTAATCCATGCAAAAATAATTCAGTAATCTTATATCATAGCTGCAGACTCTTCAACTTCCAGCAACATTTGACGTTTGAATGGAAAATATAGCACCCATGTGATTTACGTAGAAAAGTGTGTGTATGTGTGTGTGTGTGTGTGAATAAACAGGTCTTCCTTTGCAGGTGTGTAGTCACAGACACACCTACATTAGATGCAGGCCCTGTTTGACGTGCTGCTGTGATGCAAACTGTTACACTGAGCTATGAACGTTAGTTAGTCAACTCTGGTTGAGTCCTGCACACCGGCAGAGTTGAAGAAAAGCTGCAGTTTTATCACAGTCGCTCCTGGATAGGCACGTCTTCACCCGGACTGCTACTTCTGTCATATAGTGTTAATACAGCAGAGGAGAGAAGTGGTTGAGGAAGAAAGAATGTCAAGAGACAACAAGCTTTATACAGGACTGAAAGACAGAGAGAGTGATTAGGGCTGCAGCTTCCCTAGACCTCATGGTTACTGAAGACACAGTGATAAAATGCATATTTCAGCACCTTTTTCTACCTACTACCAGTCTGATTCCAGCATAGAGACAACAAAAAGCTTATGTTGCTGTGATTCCCTCCATCCAGCCAGCTGTCACTGTGGTTTCCTTCCACACATCATGTATGTTAATGAGAGACATGTTTGCTACTAGAAATGGCACATTAGATCAATTTGTTGACATCTAGCTTTACATCTACTGGTTTATTTACAACGCACAGCTGCCTCATTACTACACTACTGTATGTACACATCTCCAGTTACCAGCAGGAAAGTAACCGCAACATGGAACTGGTTTTAGGCGTCTGTTAAACTGGGATACCTGGATTCCATTATGGTATGATTGAGTGGATCCAGCCCCACAGCCCTGGAAATAATGAAGTTATCAGTTCTATACAGTCTGTTTAAATGGCAGTTGACAGAGTGGAGTGTAGCCTGTATGTTCTCCAGCCAGGTAGTGACAGATGAGGTGTGTCAGCAGTCATCATGTCTGTTAGTCCTCAGCATGCGGAGTTCGTCCTCCAGATATGTGATCCTCTCGATCAGCGCCGCTCTGTCGGCCTGAGCCCTCTGATCTGCCTGCCAGCGAGCCTCCTGCACCTTCCTCTCATACCAGCGCTCCATCTGCGTCGACACCGCCTCGAAGAAGTACTGTGTCACCTCCAGAGCGTGCATGTTGTCCTTCTCCTGAGCGAAGGAGGGCTCGCTGGGTTGGTCTCCGAAGACCTCCAGGGTCTTGACCCCTGCGGCCCCTCTGGACTTAGTCCTGCCCTGTGAATGCTTCTTGTGGTGCTTCCCTCTGTCCCGGCCTCGCTCCCTCTCTCTGAGCCTGCTGTCAGTCCTGCTGCTGCTGCAGCGGCGCTCTGTGGCCGGAGACAGACTGCTGGCCCTGTGCCTCCTGCTGCCGCTCACCCCGCACACCATCAAGTCCACATCCTGCAGGTCCTGAGGCTTCGCAGAGATCGTCGTGCGCTCCTTTGGACGAACCACCTGGGTAGACATGAGTGGGCTCCTGGCTGCTGCAGGAGAGGTGATGTCAGCATTATGAGCCTTATCACCATCTGTTGAACGTTCAAAACACATTCAATTCCACTGTAACCACTAAGCAGCATCACCCAGTCTCCTCATCATTAGCATGCAGTAGGACTCTGCAAGCATGACTTATCTACAGCTCACTGCTGATGGTTGACTCTGGCAGCATTGTTATTCCTTCCAAGAGTCATGACAGTGCTCTTACAATTATAGAACATTAATTACATAAGCCACTGCAAAATAAGTCATAAGCTAGTATAATGAAGAAATGATAGCCTCATATTCAGACATGTTTTTCATCATAAGAAAACCTTTTGACAGTGGAGTGACACCTCTTGGTAACACTACAAACCTTAGCTTCTAAAATCGAACTCAGATCCACAACACTTTTTTACAATTTAATTTGAAATTTTACATTTTGTTCCTCATGAATGATTTTCACAACTGTTTAGTTGAACTGACAACAAACAGCTTCCTGTGAATATGTTGGACACTATAAATGACTGTACTCCAGCATGGCCTGTAAAACAGTTTGACCATTTTTAAATGATTTCCACTAATACAGTCCAATAACAAAAAAGTGAAAAATGCCAAACTGTATCTTATAAATGATGTATTGATTTCTAAATGTAGTAGTAGTTTCTGAGAGGTATTTGAACACTCACTAACAGTCTCATTTCTGGGGTCATGTGATGTGGAAGCAGGTGGGGTGAATAGAGCTTTTAGGACTCAGTCTGTGTGTGCATGATGAGAATGTAAATGTTGATATATTTGTTGAGATCTGGTTGGATGAGCTGATAGTTGAGGACGTACCTGGAGAACTCTCCACATGAACCACAAAGTAATGGTTGGCTGAGCCGCCCTCTGCTACGCTGGCCTCGGCCCTGCTGGAGTGTAGGAGTGCAGGGCTGTTCTGGAGCTCCAGGCACTGGGAGCTGCCTCCCTGGGTGGCAGGCAGTACGGTGAGGCCGGCTCCTTCTGCATCGTTCAGGCCCTCTGCCACAGAGGAGGAGCGCTGCAGCTTGGTGCTGCTGGGGTCTCCTGTGACACGACCCTCCATGTTCTGCAGCTTGGACAGACACCAGCTCTTCAGCTCACTGACCAGGGACGCCTGCTTAAAGAGCACAACACAGCACACACACGTACTTATATTATCATGTCACATTTGTTGTACATTGTCCTTTCTTCTCCTCTGTTTCAAGTGCATCTTGGCTTATATTTTCCCTGCAGTTATGTTGACAGTTTCAGTTGGTATTTGGAATATTATGCATGCAAGAAGGATGCAGTAACCACTTTCAATGAGAACCACCTGTGAAGGCCTTTCAAAGCAAAGAAAGCAAACAGTGAGAGCTGCACAGCTGACTGTTGTTGCTTGGTGTTACCTGTCTCTTCTCTGTCTCCAGTCTCTCCTGCATGGCCTTCTGTTCGATCCTCTGCACACACTCGCTCCTCTCTGCTGACACTCTCTCCACTGTCATCTTATCAAGAGCTCGGATCTGACAGAGATCACACATATGAAAGCAGCCAGGGTTTGTTTAGTCATTCACTGCTACATGTTCTCTAGTTTTACTGCATTCTTTCAAGTATTCCCAGCGGCTACACACTCATTGCAGACTTTATTACCACCCATCCACTTTTTTAGACAATAGTGTTCTTCTAGCTTTGTGTTGGTCCCTTTCCTGTTTCTCTTCACTTCCTGTCACTTGAAAGAACTTGAATGTCCTGCACAGTCCTGACCTCAACCCCATCCAACACCTTTGGGATGAACTGGAACACAGACTGAGGCCCTGTTTACACCAACATTAACATCACAAGAGGACAGCTCTAAGTACAGGTGTGAACGCACCCAAGATGCATTGAGGACACATTGAGATCTGATCACATTTGGAGGTGGTCTGGCTGCATGTGGCCACATTCATTTAGCAGTGTGAACACAATGTGTCTTTGGCCACATTAAAGGACCGCCTACTCAACTGACGTCCTCTATTTTCCAGCAGACTAGGCACAGAACCCTCCATCCAAAGCTGTGTTCAACTTGTTTGATAACAGGATAAAGAAATGCATTATTTTGTTTTTCCATTTTTCATGTGACTTAAAAAAACAAAATCCACCTCCTGTTTTTTCCTGTTTTCTCCGTTCCCCGAACCTGTTTACCTCTTCAAATCTACAACTGGAATAGAAATGAAACCAAAACCAAAAAATAACTTGTTTTTCACTTATCTGGCTAGAAAAAATTTCCGGAAGCTAAAAGTTTAATTCTGTTTCCTCTGGATAGTTTCCTCTGTCCTGTCAAGTTGATAACTACAGTTTTTAGTTTTGTTGCACTGCTCGACATAATGGAGCTCAGGATTTATCAGGAGGAGCCTGCTTTACTCAGAGCGGGGAAGTGAGATCCAATCACAAGTGGTCACTCAAGACTCATGTGGAGACGCATGTTAATACCAGGTGTGAACAGACGTAATTAGAGCTGTCCACTTGTGATTGGATCACCTGAGACGCATGTTAATGTCAGGTGTAAACAGGTTCTGAGAGTCAGTCCCTGTCACCCAACGTCAGTGATGAACCTCTCTGATGCTCCTGTGTTTGAATGGCAGCCGGTCCCTGCAGCCAGGTTTCAACATCTGAAACCAGATGTGAACAGCTTCACTCCAGCTCAGTGTCTTGTCATCCAGCAGTCAACAGTCTTGTTTTCTTCCAGGTTGATTTCCCATGTTCATCTCTTGTATTTTGGCCTACATACCTATCCCTGTTGTTGTTTTGATGTTGTCGATTATGCGCTCCTGCCTACATCCACGATTGTATTTTCTCAGGCAGCAGTGATGCTCATAGTACATGCATGAGTGACTGCATGCAATCTGATAGATCACTTTTATCAGAAGCTGTGAGCACATGTATTATGAATGTGTAGTGGCTCCAGAGGGAGATGAAGCCAAAGCGCCTGCACTGTTACTTTAATGTTCCACCTAGTCAACTGCACAGGGAACAGAACAGCTGACCTCTGCTGTGTAGCTACTTTTCTAGATGCAATCTGAACTCAAACAAATGCCGGTGACATGAAGACTTGTCACGCAAAAGATGTTAGGTGCTGTTGCAATGCTAAATCTGTGGAGTACTCTTTACAACACTGTTTACAACACAGTATCAATAAAGCAGGACTTTGTCTGTGTTGTGTAACTGGTGTAAGTATTGAGGAGTAGGCTACCAGTTTAATTCAACATATTTCCCATTAATGTTTGGGTAGAACTGGTCTCTTCAAAATCACAGGTCATTTTTCCACTAAGTTGTGAGCGGTGTGACCAATCTATTTTACTTCAGTTTATCTACTGCAGAAAAAAAACTTTTTCTGTTACCTCTCCTTCTGCATCAGATTTTTTTTTCCTTTTAAAAAGGAGAGAATCAAACAAACAAGTGTGAGCGAGCAGGACCAGCAGCTGCCGGTTTGTCCTTCGGGGCAGTGACACACCCAGCGGGGTGGGAGCTGGTCTGGTGCAAGACTCCTTCATTCTCTGCTCTAAATCACAGGTTTCAAACCCCTGCTTCGTGGACTAATACAGGGCCTCAGAACATTTTCAGCCTCATAGGCTATTTTCGTGGTAATGGCCTTGAACTTGGTGTAGTTAAAGTAGGTCATAAGTAAGCAGGGAACCAGTTTTTTACACCACCTTTCAGCATTCAGCAAAACATCACCACAGTTTATTAAAAGTCATGGTGTGCACTCTTTTTTTCAAGCTCTGTTGGCACCAAAGAACAACACCAAGACACATGAAAATACAGATGTGTGTCCTCCTTCAAGCAAACTGCTGTTCATCATGAGTGAGAGTGTTATTCTAGCTGAAGTTACAGACCTCTCTGGATGACACCATACCAAAACTCAACCAAAAACCAATTATGATCCAGGTGACTTCAAATGAAAAGCCCTGCTCTGCTTGTATGTGGCCAGTGTGCATCTAAACAAAGCAAACCAGAAGTGCATCACAGTAAATGTTTCTGCTGTGGAGCAGAGGAACAGTACCTGGTGCTTGTTCTTGCGGTCCAGCTGGCCCATCTTGCTGTTCATTAGGTCCTGCACAGTGTGGATCTCGGTCTTCATCTCTTCCTTAGTGGCCTCCAGCTGGTTCTCCAGTTTACTGATGAGAGGCTCACAGCGGCAGCCGTTCAGAGGAGCCTGCAACACACAGCAGTCATCAACAACACTGCACATACAGCTAGTGTGTCCAACAAAGACAGACTGAAACTCCAGGAACAAGGTAATCCAAGTGTTTCGTCCGTCATACAGGTCTTTTATGCTAAATTGTAAGTTGTGAAAAAGCAGCATTGTTAAAAGGTGTTTTATTGGGCACACAGAGGGCCTTCTTTAACTATCACAATTTCAGCAATAGTTCAGCCAGTGAAAACACTTGTCACAATGTTTATCGCATCAAGTGAAAAGATGCTTTTTTTTTTAACTAATATTTCATCACTTGTGTGCTTTTTGATCCATGATGAGCAAAATATTGTGAATACGTAGTAAGGCTAGTGTTTTTCTGCTGCCCAAGCAGAGAAGAAAAGTACAGTATGTGCCTGAAGAAAATGATCTGATCTGGTCTATGTGAAAGAAATGTTTCATTCACAATTCACTGAGCTAACTAACAGTGTGTGGACTGTTTTTTAATAAAAACATATTTACACAGTACCAATCAAATGTTTGGACACACCTACTCATTCAAGGGTTTTCCTTTTGTTTTCTACGTTGTAGAACAATTTTTTTCTATTTTAGATGACTCAGAGTATCCACTGTTTGACTGTTGGCAATATCTTAACCAGCTTCATGAGGTGGTCACCTGGAATGGTTTTTCAATGAACAGGAGTGCCTTGTCAAGAGTTAATTGGTGGAATTTCTTGCCTTCTTAATGTGTTTGAGACCATCATGTGCCGAGGTCACGTTGGTATACAGCAAACAGCCTAATTCCACTACAGTGGTAATCCATATTATGGTATGAACCTCTCAACTAAGTAAAGAGAAACGACCGTCCATCATTACTTTAAGACATGACGGTCAGTCAGTCCAGAAAATTTCAAGAACTTTGAAAGTTCCATCAACCATCAACACTGTGATGAAACTGGCTCTCATTAGGACTGCCCCAGGAAAAGAAGACCAGGAGTTCCCTCTGCTGCAGAGAAGCTCATTAGTTACCAGCTTCATAAATCTCCAATTAACAGCACTTCAGATTAGAGCCCACATCAATGCTCCCTAGAGTTCCAGTAGCAGACACATCTCAACATCAACTGTTCGGAGGAGACTGTGTGAATCAGGCTGTCATGGTTAATTGCTGCAAAGAAACCACCACTGAGGGAGACCAATAAGAAGAGAATTGCTTGGACCAAGAAACACAAGGAATGGACATTAGACCAGTGGAATCTGTACTTTGGTCTGATGACTCCAAATTTAAGATTTTTGGTTCTAACCATTGTGTCTTTGTGAGATGCAGGGGAGGTGAACGGATGGTATCTGCATGTATGGTTCCCAACATGAAGCATGGAGGAGGAGGTGTGATGGTGTGGGGGGGCCTTGCTGGTGACACTGTTGGCGATTTATTCAGAATTCAAGGCACACTTAACCAGCATGGCTACCACAACATTCTGCAGTGACATGCCATCCCATCTGGTTTGTGCTTAGTAGGACCATCATTTGTTTTTGAATAGGACAATGACCCAAAACACAGCTCCAGGATATGTAAGAGCTATTTAACCAAGAAGGAGAGTAATAGAGTGCTGCATCAGATGATCTGGCCTCTACAATCACCCAACCTAAACCCAACTGAAATGGTTTGGGATAAGTTGGACTGTAGCGTGAAGGAAAAGCAGCCAACAAGTGCTCAGCACATGTGGGAACTCCTCCTGTTGGAAAAGCATTCCAGGTGACGACCTCATGAAGCTGGTTAAGATATTGCCAAGAGTGTGCAAAGCTGTCATCAAGGCAAACAGTGTCTACTTTGAAGAATCTCAAACATTAAAGATATTTTGGTTTCTTTACTTCATGATTCTATATGTGTTATTTTATAGTTTCAGTGTTTTCAAAAAGAACACAAAAAATTAAGTGAATGAGTACGTGTGTCCAAACTTCTGACTGGTACTGTATATATCAAAGAACACATAACTGAGAGACGGCATGAATTTACTCTGACTAGCCAGGTGAGTGTTGAGGCAGTGAGTGCTCTGACCTGCATGATTTTGCCATCCTTTCCTCGGTACAGCGTGTAGAGCTGATAGGCCTTATAGTTGTGTGGAGGGATGGATGCATGAGGCGAGATTCCTCGCAGTTTGCCTTTCCTCCTGTGAAAGGCTTCACTGTTCCTGGTCTCTCTGCGGCGGAGGGGGTCTGACAATGATGGCTGCAACATCAACAACACCTGAGGTTAGTAATTATTCTACCTCTTCCCTCTGACAGTGACAGAGGGAGAGGAGAGTGCTGCTCATTGCCTTTCCTCGTCCGCATCTTTTGACAGGCAACCTCCAGTCACAAAACAGTTTTAACCCTTCAAAAGTGAGGTGATTCAGGGACCTACCTTTTCTTTCTGCTTCCTGTTCTTTCCCTTCCTGGTGTTTGACTCGGTCACCTCAGCGTGTTTGCAGGCGGCTCGGTCACTGCTCTGTGTGTCATCTGCAGCAGATGCACTGTCCTGCAGGAAGCACAGAGGAAGAGGGAGGGGTTTGATAAATACCTTTCCAGGACATTTGAAATATGTAAGCATCCACAACATTGAGAAATAGACACAGAAAAAATGTTGAAAGTATCTACTTCAGACAAAAATATACAGCACTGATACCCAGCTATTTGATGTGTTTGATGGAATGGTGGAGCCATAATAAACATGGTCTTGGGTTTGCATATTTCACTCAGTGTAAACATTGTAGAGCTTCAATAAAGAGCTGATAGTGAACTGGTACAGAATATTTATAACACTGTCAAACCATGTGGAATAAGATGATTTTAAAAAACCTTAAAGCTTCTTAAGTGGAAATACAGTACAAGGAGAAAACTGTTACAGGATAAGGCTGCAGTGAGTCGATGCATTACTCTCCTGGACACTGCACTTTTATAACACTTCATCAAACAGGAGGAAATAGTGCATTTGTTGTTTTCAGTGGCTCTAGTGAGTATTTCTGGCAGCGGGATTGAGTCACAATAAACTACAGTGTGTGTTTATGGTGATGAAGGAACATATCACCCAGTGCAACAGTGTGACTCATTGATGTGTTTTTAATAGTTTGTGGACAACAATGGAGCTCTATGGCACAGAGGAAGAAGATATATCAGACTTTGATACACACACAATACTTGTTACAGCAGCTCTGAAACGTCCTTTACCTTACAGGGCAGCATCTCATCTCTGGGCACAGACTGAGCTCTGCCCTCTGCCTTTAGCTTGTCTCTCCTCTTCCTCAAGCTCCTGCCACGCACAAAGCTCTGCACCTGAACACACACAGGAGACAAAATGATCATTATAAAATGGACATACTGTAGATAATAAATTCTTTCCTTCTCAGCTTTTCTGTGAAGGAAACTTGCTGCAAATAATCTGACAGAGGAAGACTCTGACATCTCCTCAACTGTCTGAGGACACTGTCTCACTCTGTAGGAGATACCTGACTACTACACAGCCCAGAGAAGTGTGTGTGCTCTAATGTAACAAGTGATGTGTTGAGGAGAATGAGGTGGTCAAAACACTTTTCTCATTTATGTGT
This sequence comes from Thunnus thynnus, assembly GCF_963924715.1. Taxonomy (NCBI): domain Eukaryota; kingdom Metazoa; phylum Chordata; class Actinopteri; order Scombriformes; family Scombridae; genus Thunnus; species Thunnus thynnus. The sequence goes on from NC_089534.1 coordinate 28,374,139, forward strand.
TAAGACTGGTAAATGGTAAGTGCAATAAAGCATTAAATGCATTTAGTCATTTTCTCAAATTGAAGGGAAATAAAAGACATGTGACGTCATTCATAACCGCTGCATACGCACAAAAAGGTTAGGCTGAAATAAGGCTGACGCACACGTTCTGACAGAAGAATGAGCACACCTGTATGGAAACTCTGACCCATGCGTATAAAGATTTTGGAGACTGTAAATTGGTGATGCAGATGGTGAGGTGGTGAATTAAAGCCAGATTGTATAATGATTCCTCTCACACATTTCATTTCACTTCATATCATAAACATTCAAACCAGCAGTGTTACATGTGTTTGTGCTTGTAGTCATCCAGAACTATTCCATAAGCACCTTTCAATTTTAAAAGATACAAGACAACTAAAATCTTCACCAGTTACATCTGGAATTTATGACTTTTATCTATTGTTGAAATAAAAATGTGATCCGCTGTGTCACCATCACCTTCCCAACCCTGTGAACAGAGAGGAGAGGGCCGGGCTGTATGATACTGACATGTACTGACACTCGGTCATGGTCAGTTGTGGAGCTGCTGAAATGCCAGGATGATACCAGGATGTGGCAGGTGGCAGGATTCTGGAAAGTCTGGCTTTCCTTTCCCCAATATTAACCCTGAATATACCGATTCCTTTTTACCTCAGCCACATTAACTAACTAATGACATTATAATCCAAGAAATTCAAGATTACATCAAATATCTTTAAAGAATTGGAGAACAAAGTGGTAGATTTTTGATAAAAATCTTCTAATACTGTGCATATATCACCAGTATGATTTTAATTAGTTTTCATATCATTTTTGTGTCGCTGTGGCTGCCACACACACACACACACACACACACACACACACACACACACACACACACACACACACACACACACACACACACACACACCGCTTTCTCCAGGCACGTCTTCACCATCTGCAGTGATATATGGACTGTGTAAATTGATTTTGGAGTTAAATATAATGCTTATTGGTTGTTTTAGATATTAAGTGTGTGGTCTCATCAGTCATGTACAGAACCAGTCAACAGTTTGAACACAACTTCTTATTCCCTTGAATGAGTACGTGTCCAAGTGCTTGACTGGCAGTGTACATGTCTATAGATGCTTAACAAATACCAAGCAGTCAGCTTCAGTGTCCCAACAGTCCATACCCTGACAGTGTACAGCAATGCACTTCTTCTTCTAACAGAGTATGAGCATAAAGATGTATCTCTAAGTATGAGTTTTGTTTACAGCTGGCCTGTACTGGACAGACTGGCAGTTACTGGTTTTACCTGTGGAGCTTTGGTCAGGAGAAGAGCCACGTCTGGGTTGTTGTGTTCTCTGGCCTGGTCCAAAGCTGTCTGACCTGCCTGCACAGACACACAGACAGACGACACATGATTTAGAGGACAGAGTAAAGAGAAAAGTGTAAATGTCTAAATAGCCACTGGGCCTTTGAACTCAATGGAATGCCTTTATTTGGAACAGACAAGCCTTTTATTTCTAATTCCAGTTAATGCAATCTCAACACTTATACTTACTTACGTACATGTTTAGTTGTTGACTTGATTAATTCAGTATCAAATACATTTACAAAGCTCTAATTCCATCAGTACAACAACAGAGTCACATTATACTCACCGCTAAGCTGCTCTCACTTTGTCCTTTTAACATTTTTTTTTATTAAATACCTTAAATTAAGTGGCCAGGTCTTTATTTACCTCAGTGGCAGAGAGAAACAATCTTTATTTGGGACAGGTTTATATTAGAAACAGGCATTTATTTCTAAGTTGACCTGATCTCCAGTTAATGCTAGCTCAACACTTCCTCCATGCTGACTTTTTGTCTGGATTAATTCAGTGTAATGTTCATTTCCACGGCACTAATTCCATCACTTCCATACTGCCTCTTCCCCCCAAATGATGTTAAAGGACACAATTTTTCTGTCTTAAAACAACAGTCAGGGGCCCAAATAAACTTTGAAACAGGGTTTTCTTGCCATGAGCATTCCTCCTGTTCACACTGACCATTAAAGAGATCCTTTCATAATGCACTTACAGTGGAGGTGATGGAGGACAGAATCCACAGTCCTCCTTCTGTGCAAAAATGTTTTTAAAAGTTAATCTGAAGCTAATATGAAGCTTCAGCATCCAAATAAGTCAAATCAAGTAGATATCTTTCAACATTACTGTCTTTTTAGTGCCAAAGTCCCTCTTTTTGTTGCTAAAAGTGTAAAATTTAGCGTTGAATTTACTTGATAATGGCTTAACAGCAATGGAAAAAAATAGGTATGTTGTTGTACAACCCTTCAGTGTTTTTATGAATCATCTGCCTTTATTTGTTCACTTGTTCTATTATTTTATCAAATCTTTTTGACACTGCAACAGACAAATATTCTCTGTATGTAATGTCTGTATTCCTGACATTACAATACAGGATTCTGGAGTACAAACAGCAACCGATTTCTGCCGCATGGAATCACCAATGTGTAATGTTGGCTAGTGCAGCTTTAAATAGACGACAGGAAGCGGGGACAGCATACTTAAAAGGAGGTTGGTAACAACAGTAATGTGTGCTGAAGATGAAGAAAAGGCAAAGTGAGTGCACAAACACTTCTTCTGCATTAATGATGTAGAAAGAGGCTGCAGGCGCTCACATTGTTGCAGATGCGGCTGTCAGCTCCTGCCTCCAGCAGTAGACGTACTGTCTTCTTGTGATTCAGAGCAGCTGCCACGTGTAGCGGTGTGTCCCCAGCCTACACACACACACACACACACACACACAAGGAACAAGAGGTGGTGGTGTGAGAGTGTACCATTTATATCTTTAAGACATCTGCTGCTTGTATGAACATTTAAGTCCTACGCATTAAACAGATGATCTCATGCAGAGTGACGCACAATGCAAAATCAAATCAACTATCCCTGCTTTCACTGAATATGGATCTCACATTAACAGCTGGGATTATGGAGGAATTGTGCATCTATTTCAGCAGAAAACTGAACTTTTTCTTTTGAATTCAAAAATGTGCCAGCCACTTTTTCAAGACAGATTTTTTTAAACATTAGCTAAAAGTTCCAATCAATAGTAGTCACATTCCATAGTGGCTACTACTGTATATAATAACCACAGACAAGATGGTTAGTATTCAGCTGGTGTTGAGAGGTCATTCTTCTGTTCAGGTGGTAACTCACCAGGTTCTTCTCTGACACGGAGCAAAAGGCTCCCAGCAGGATGCGGATCATAGCCACATGGTTGTAACGGGCCGCTACATGCAGACATGTATCCCCTGCCTGGAAAAATATAACATTTAAAATATGTCTCAGCACAAAGAGAAAATACATTATAGTGCTTTTTGAATGACATGCGATGATGTAAATCATTATTAGATTCTGTATATTATACAAATTAATTTACATGACAACCATAAACATAATGGATCATCCCTTTTTGCAATCAAATATCATCTTAAAGTTTATTGTTAATATTTTTTTTCCTGAAAGGAAAAAAAAGAGATCCTTGAAGTAAAATCACTAGTGCTCCTTTTACTCTCCAAGCCTCTAAGTGTGTGAGCTGATGAAAATGTTTGACTGACAGCTGAGCCAGCAGGGGCACCAAATAAACCTGCTCTGCTAACTGGAGCTTCAAATGATTGTGCTGTCAGCAGTGTTTTCATGTTTAAAGCTTTATGCTTTTCCTTATTTTCACTCATACAGTGTGTAATGTTACAATGTCAGATGTTCATAGTAAATGTGGTCAAAGGGCCAGTAGAAGATAAGATATAAGATAAATAAGGAGTTTTTTTGAACTGTAAATCATGCAAAGCTACTCTTATGGAGTCCCAGAATAAAAACATGGAGCTGGAAATAAGCAGAATGGATTCCCTGTTAAGAACCCAACCATCCATCATCTTAACTGACCAGTGTTGACATTTGAAGTTTTTAAGTTGGTCAATGTGCTTCCGAGCCTGTAAACTGACAGCAGCAGTGCACCTTTTATCCAGTGGATGTTTTGCTTGCTCAACAAGCCAAGATGCAACACAAGATATGCGCTTGTTTGTAATAGAAAGAATAAATATGTAAGAAAGCTAATGTTCTCCATGATTGAAAACAAGAAAACATGATAAAATATAGATTTTTTTTCTCAAAGGAGAACACAAGATAAGATGAATTCACCTTCAGCACTTCAGCACATTGACATCACATGACTGCTGATGGTCAGACAGCTGATTCATAGACTGATTGCTGGTCTGTTATAACCTGACAGCAGAAGTGTAAAGTAACACTTAAGAAAAAAAGTTCAACATTTACAGCAGCGGTTCTTAAGAATTATAATTTGACTCCACTGAATTTCAGAGATAAACACACACTTTAATATACATTAGCTGACAGGCTTTTACATTCAAACATATGATAAATTCATACGTTTTTAGTTTTAATTACCCAACAGTATTGAAACATATAGACCTACAACCTACTTTTAAAATATTCCTCATACTCCTGAAAAGATTTCTCCATGAACTGTTCAAAGCAAATCAGTTGATGACAGTGCTGCTCCTGATTTTAACAGCTTTTCTCTGTTTCATGTCATTTTAAACTGGGTTTTTTTGGACTGTTGGTCCGAGAAAATAAATCAATAAATGAATAAATACATACATACATGCATCACTTTGGGTTGTTTTGGGTTGTTAACAAATAAAAAATTCATTTACAAATCTAAAAAAATAACCCAGATTAATCAATACAAGAAATGCTTTTTTGGCCTGAATCCTTATTAATGAACAAATCAATAATTTAAACACTAAAATTGAGCCAAATGTATTTCTATTATGTTATGTTATTGAATTTGAGACTTAATGAAAGTGTGTGTGAGCACCTGCCACAAACATCACACTGTATTAAAATATTGAAGGCCGAGTGTCATCACATAAGTGCATCTGAGGACGGCTGCTTGTGATCCACCACTGACAACCTCCTCCTGGATTGATTTTGTGCTGAGTAACAACAGCTTCCCTGTGAGGCTGCATTTTATGTTTGAAGTGCAAATGTACCATGCAGCGTTTCATAATTAAGAGACTTGTGTGCCATGTAAACAGTAACAGCAACGCACTGCCAAGAGCAGAGCGTCATCCTGGGTTTCAAAGCCGCTGGATAATAGAAAGCAGGTGGATATGAACAGATACATAAGTTTGTTCTCAAAAAGAATTTTACATGAAGAGACTGAAAACTTGGAAAAAAAACAGAAGAAGAAAAGATCATGACAGTAACAGATGATGTATACAAACAAGGATGTAAATGAAGGAAACAGACACTGGTCTACTTCATGTTACATATTTACCTGATAACATGGTCATGTGATATTACCTGACTTTACAAGCTGTTGAGGATTGCCTTAATGCTACATTAAACATTCTACCAGTAAACAATGGATTGTGGGAGGCCTGTGCCAGTTTTGTCCTCCAAATTCAGAAATAAGGAGGCTGTGTTTCTTGGCCGCATTTAAAAGAGGCTTAGAAATGAGACTGTTGCTGTTGGCTTGTTTGAAATGTAGGATTCAGCTTGTGGACTGGGAAGCAGCTACAGTGTGACAGCAGGGTAAACACAGCTGCACATGTAATTACTGACACCTTTGATTTACGTGTGCCACATACCAAGTACTGACAATAGAGTTGGGAAATGTGAGGAACTTTTCTGGTTCTTATCTGGTTCTTCAATAAGAAGTTGAAGGTAGAAGCCTGCAGACACTACTCCCAAGGTGCATTTTAGCGAGAAACATCCAATCACGGAGCTTAAAATGTTACGTACACTGCTAAATATTATAGTTTTGACACAACTAATAATACGATCTGCAGATTAAATCAGTTTCCTTTCAGATTAATTTTGAATTTATCAGGCATCATTAGTTTACCTTAATCTAAGTCACATCATTAGGGCCTGAGCCCCAAAGGGGCTTGTTTCTTTCTTCTTCTTCTTTCTTTATTATTACGCCACTTCAACCCTAAATTTGACCCCCTAAACATGTTCAAAAACTCACCAAATTTGGCACGCACATCAGGTCTGGTGAAAAATTTGGTAAAATGTAAAAGTTATCCCCCGAAATGCCAAAATGTGCTCTATAGCGCCACCTACATATCTAATATGGCCGCTATGGCCCGTAGGAATGTCGTAGAGAGATCGAACCAAAACTCAATTATTCGTCTCATCAAGACCTACAAATCATACACTGACACCCCTGACCTAAATCCAACAGGAAGTCCACAATATGCCCATCAAACAACTTTGCGCTGTGTGTCAGAAATATGTTTTTTTCTGTTGTCCTATCCTGTCCTATCATCTTGCGATCGCTTATATTAATCCAACGACCTCCAGGTTAGAAACTACTGTGTTATAGGACCAAGAAGAGAGAGATGCCTCATGTGTCTATGTCTGAAAAAGTGCATCCATCTCATTATCTCTGGCATGTGAGTCCACCGCAGCCTTGCTGGAGACTTACATGGTTCTTGCTGTCGGGCCTGGAGCCTCCCAGTAGAAGAACCTTGGAGCTCTGAGCGTGACCGTTCTGACATGCAAGGTGGAGAGCTGTGTTTCCTGCCTGGAGGAGGAGGGGAAGAGAGAGTGTCACTGTTTATTTATGTTTACTAATGTCATTTGCACTACGTGTGTATTTTTATTATCTCATTCAGTTTTACTGTATTTACATTCCAACATTGATGTCAACACCCGTCATGTCAGTCATGCTACTGCTGCTATTCTGTGCGTGTGTGTCTACAGAGGTTTTTAGGAGATATGGGATGCATAAAAACATTTGATTCTGAATAAAACCCTGGAGCTAAAGATTATTATGTTTAACAGTGTGCTCCAAACTTTATATTTTTATTGTTTCAAATGGACATCAGCATCGTCGTAGAATTTTCTCCAATCAAGACATACTGTCTCAGTACATGTATTAACTAAATACTAACATATCATTAGTATAATAACATACTAAATAATATAATATACACAGTATATTGTCCTATGTGTATTCCTGTGATTTGTTTTTTCTTTCAGTTGAGAATCACCTTGTTTTTAGCGTGAACGTTGGCTCCAGCCTTCACCAGCAGTTTGACAGACTGACTGAAGCCGTGCCAGGACACCTCATGGAGAGCCGTGTTGCCATCCTGGCACAACAGAAAACCACACAGAAAGATACATTAACAACAGACAGACTGATCCACTGGACTTAAAATGATGAAGAACCTCCTCCTTCATAACTTAAGTCTAGCGACTTAATGTAAAGTCTCAAATAACAGCCCAGTCTCAAATAACAGTGTGCTATAATAGTTATATAATAGTATATCTATATTTCCACAGCACTTATTCAATCATCACAACAACAGAGTCATGTCATACTCACCACTCTGCTGCTCTGAGTTTCTTCTTCTAACAGAACCACTGTTTTCATTCACTATTTAATCCTATTTAGCCATTTCTTTTGATTTCTGTTGAGTCAATGAAACTCAACCCCCAGACGTTTCATATTAAAAGCTCTCCAGGAAAAACAGGAATGATGCCCTTTCATAATCAACAATAAATTGGAGCAGATATTAGACCTCTGTTTCAAATAAAGGTTCATCCTACAGTAAAAAATAAAAATATTTGAGAAGTGACAGTACATTGATAGTGGGTTCTACTTGAAATTTGGATTAAACGTGACAGTGAGTTTGGATGTTTTACATGTTCACTATGACTGTCAAAAGGTACAAAATATGGACTTCCTTGTCATGAACTCTCAATGAATACTCAATTCAATTCACTCTTTTTAAAGATATGAAGACTTCAGTCATTGTTTAATGTGCTACATGGAACGTGACCTTGGCCATGTTTCAGCTGCAGAATACTCAGGACAACAAATAGTTGAACAAAAAAGAAACCCTGACAGTAAATGAAAGCTGTTGCCATACTGTATAGGCATTAACAACCACATTTTTCCATACTGACATGCGTGCAAACTGCAAGGTCTATTTATTCTCCAGATTTTCTCCAGTGTATGTAAGAGCACTGTTGTGAGATTATTCAAAAGTGGTTGACTGTAAAGCAACGGGACTCTGACAAAACAGCTTTGTTAAATCTGTGATGGTATTACTGGCTGGAATATTTTTGTACACCATGAGTTAACAACTACAAATACACATTCAATGTACTATATATTTGAGCGTTAATGGAATCTGACATAAAGCACAATTAAAACAGGGTAAAATGTTTATAATCCATAAACTTTAGGTCCGGCTAAGTTTGTGAACAAGTCATTTGCTATTTCTCTGTGACGCTAAACACTACTTTTCATGGTGGAATGAGGCTAAGCAGATTACAGGCACACTGGTTTCTCTCTGATTATCAGATGCTTTAATGCAGTCATTATTGTGGCTTTGAAACTCCCCCGTTGCTTTGACTGATTGTAATTAAGGTGACGTTAGCCTCCATGTATGTTTCTGTTTTTTGATCTGCACCTTGTCCTGCCTGTCCAGTGCACACCCTTCCTGGATGAGAGCGCTGATAACGTCACTGTTTCCCACGACTGCAGCCCGGTGTAACGCCGTCTGCTCCCCCTGCCAACATAAACACACAAACACTGACAAATTATACGGGACAACAACCACTCAGAAACACGACAACAAAACAAACATCACATGAAAACCAGCATCATTCCAGAAAAAAAACATTTCCATCACAGGAAAATCTTGGAGCCCCAGTCTGGTATTTTATTGTGTTGTTAATTTAAAGTGTTTTTGCTGTGTCGTTTTCATGCCACCAAGGTGCATGAATCTCATTTAAAATCAATTATCTTCTGTTAAAAAAAAGCATTTCAGTTGTTGAAAAGTTGACATGGAGATACAAGATTTTCATTCATCAGAGGTGACACTCCTGAAGGAATAGGAATATGAACTCCTGCTTACTTTGAGTAGAAAAAACACGTAGATGTCTTTTGTATATCACTGCAAGCTAGTTAATGATATGGTCAATGAAATTAGCCTAGCTTAGTTAGCTGAGTTACTGCACATTAATGGGACCAATAGGTTGTTCAAAAGAAATACACGCTTAAACTTCTACAGATGGATAGCTGGTCTACATGTCCTAATCTACGTATTTATGAAGTCTTGACTTACAGTTAAAGGAGTTCAGTATTTTGGGAAATACACTGATTTGCTTGCCTGCTCTTTCTGAGTGAGATGAAGAGATCTATATCAACCTCATGCCTAGCTTGGCTTAGCTTAGCATACAGACTGGAAGCAGAGGGAAACAGCTAGCAGAGAAACAAGGACCGTGTGCATTATCACAGAGTCTTGACATCACAATGAGGTTGCCATGTTTGCTACCATCGTGTCTGGACAGAGACCAAAACCAAAACCTGCACTCACCCACCAAAACTAGCACAGACAGTGCACGGGCGGATGGATAAACTGTCAAGAAATAGTTCCAACACATAACTCCGCCTAAAACCACAAACTTTATTTTTTCGTTTTTATTTTTCTGTTTGGGTAACAGATTGAACAAACAGCATGACATGTTAATTAATGAGCTTTACAGGTGTTGGCAGGTGTATTTTTGACTGTACAGATCCAGGCTAGCAGTTTCCCTGATTCCAGTCTTTAAGCTGGGCCAGCTCTGTACATGACAAACCTGAACCTGACATTGATCTTCTAATCTCACCTTTGGAAAGAAAGCAAAAGATGTATTTCCAAAAATACTGAACTTTTTCTTTAGAGTGATAGTTTTGTTATATTTAGTTTTATTCTTTTTTACTCAGAGTACAAAAAAACTCTTAGATGCCTTTCCTATGTCTCTGCATGCAGTTTAAAGGTATGACCAGTGAAATAGTGGGCCTGCTAAAAAGACATGCAACATTTATGATTTTAATCTAATTTTACAACAACTAAATTATATCATGCACCCTTCAGCATCATTCATCATTGTTAATAAGCTAAAGAGTATGAAATATTCAGCTCTCAGTGCTACACAAGTTTTTCTACCACTGAGCATCAGTGACTCAACACAACAAAGCTTGTTGTTGCACATACTGTACAGTATATTTAAAATAGTATATATAGTAACGAACCATCTCTTTAACTGTTGACGGCTTTGCAAGCTCTTTTTTTAATAAGCACAGCACGTATCCCGTAGCTCAGAGCTGTTATTGACTCAAGCAGTGATGATGATAATATGGTCCCGATGTAGCAGTTAAACCAACCACAGCAGTTCAACTCAAACACTTTACTGTTAGGAGTCCACTGTAGTTTGTATAAGCATATGAAAGCAGAACAGACAGCGTACAGTCCCAGGAAAAAGCTTCAGCTCACATTTATGCTCAGCCATAAATGGAATTCCTGCACACAGAGCAGATTAGTGGTGAGTGACACTTAGCAGGCCAGCTTTGACATGAGAGCTCTATAAGCAATGATTTCCATGAGAGAAAGAGGAGAAACAGGAGGGAGGAGAAGAGGAGAGGGTCGGCCATTCCAAGATAGATAAGAAGTGAGCCGAGCGCAGCAGCGGGAGTGGAGGAGTTGAGTTTCAGGGAAGGAAGGATGGGGGGACAGATTTCCACTGGTTCAGTAGGAGCAGGTTTGGCTAACCTCCTTCACTCTCCCTGATCCTTCAGGCTCTTTCCCAGCCCTCCTCCACTGTCTTCTCCCCTCCTGCTCCTCCTCCTCCTCCTGCCTCAGTCTGCAGCTCCTGCTCCCTCCAGTCGAGGAGGATGGACTGCAGCCTGTTGCGGAGCTCATTGACCACAGAGAGTGAATTTGGCAGTGCCAGAGATCTGGGTTATCGCTATCTGTGGGGAAGGGGGGCCTGCATCCTGAGGGCAAACCCACGAGTGGGCAGTCCAAAGAGTCCCATTCAAGGCCACTAGAGGTCATTAGACTACAGCTGTGTTTGTGTTAAAAAATAATTGAAAGTATACAATGATTCCAATAAAACAGAAGTAGTCCGCTGGTAATTATCAATCAAGGCTGAAGCACAGGCTGGAAGTGGTTGAAAAGTGGAAACGTAGCCGACGCAGGTGACAGACAAATGCATCTACTCACATCGTCTTGGATGTCCAGGTCGCAGCCAGCTTTGAGCAGGATACGCACAACCTCAATGTGGCCTTTGTAGGCAGCCAAGTGCAGGGGGCTTCTGCCATACTGTGGACACAAAACACACAATTCAGGCGAGTGAACAAAAACACCACAGGGCACACAACATAAGCACACAACCTCCCCGCAGAAGCAAACAAAGTCGAGGGAAAACCCACCTCCACTGTCCCACACACAGAATCACTGTGCAGTGAGTCAGATGTTGCTGCAGTGTAAGTAACTGTGGTCATAGCTGCCTGGTGGTACGACTGAACACAATCTGCTGCAGAGTACAATCTATCTTAATAATGAGTCCAGCGAAAACAAACAAAGCCTTAAAACATCCTTAATATACAAAACTTTAATTTTTAAAGCTAATTTTTAAGTTTTCGTTTATGTTAAAAATATTAGAGAATGTAGTAATGACACAACTTCTAGAGCCACTCAGGAAAAATAACAATTACGTCTTTGAAAAATTCTTCCTTTGTGTGACAAATGACTTATTACTGGCTACAGACTCTGGACTCTGCTCTCTCTAAGTGCAGCCTTCAACACCACAGAGCACAAAATTCTTACTGAGAGACTGAGGAAATGGGCAGGAATCACTGGAGTTGTACTGGAATGGTTCTCCTCTTGCCTGGAAAACAAGACATTTTTGTCTCCATCCAAGATTTTAAATCATCAACAGCTAGCATCACCTGTGGACTACCTCAAGGATGTATTCTTGGACCAATTTTATTCTGACTGTACATGTTACCCCTTGGACATATCATTCGGCAACACAACATCTCTTTTCACTGTTATGCTGATGATACACAGTTACGCTGATGATACACCGTTATACCTAACTCTCATTTAAACCACATGAACTGAACAATATAACCATACTGCATTACTGTTTATACAATTTCAAGGACTAGATAGCAGCTAACTTCCTACAATTTAATAGCAATAAAACAGAGGTGTTGATCTTTGATCCAGAACATCATAAATTACAAATACAGTCTTCCCTTGGTTCACTTAGTACCAATGTTAAGTCTGTGTCAAAGAACTTTGGAGTAACTTGCACACCAGTAATATCATCCCTTGTTTTTATCAATTAAAGCTGGAGTGCAGGACTTTTACATGTAAATGAACATCTGTTACATTCAAGCCCTTGACAATCAAGTTCACACAATGCTGATTAAGCCTATCACCGCCAGATACATCTCTGTAATTTTTGACTGTTAATATGTCACTTTATTAAGTTTTAAAAATTTTTCCAGGCAAGAAAGTAACCATTTAGATTTCCAATATGTGGTCAGTTTATCCAAATAGTGCCTATTTGAAAGTTTGGTCTGATTTTTTCGGACCTGCGATGAGCTGCTAGCTGGGTGAGACCAGCTGGTCAGCATTTGTCATAAAGCACATGAGTTTTTCAAACAGTCAGGAGCCCAAAGAACATTGAAATAGGGTTTTCTTGCTGTAATCATTCCTCCTGTTCATACTGACCATAAGAATTTCCCTTCATAATGCACTTACAATGTAAGTGAGGGAGGCCAAAATCCACAGTCCTCTTTCTGTGCAAAAATGTACGTATTTAAAAAAAGTATCTAAAAGTTTATCTGAAACTAATATGAAGCTTCAGCCATCCAAATGAGTCAAATCAAGTAGATATATTTCAACGTTACAGTCTTTTTAGTGGCAAAGTCCCTTTTTTGTTACTATACTTCCACCACAGCTCAACATGGAAACACTGTCCAAGGAAACACAAAGAGGGAATTTGAAGCTAAAAAGACTGTAAATGTGTCAGATATCCACTTGATATGACTAACTCAGACTGATGAAGCCTCATATAAGCTTCACATCAACTTTTAATGCATTTTTGCACTAAATGACTGTGTGGACACACTGTGGATTTTGGCCTCCATCACTTACATTGAGAGCACATTTGAAGGGGATCTTTTGATAGCCAGTATGAACAGGAGGAATGATTACAGTGAGGAAAACCTCTTTCACTGTTTATATAGACACCTGACTGTTGTTTTAAGACACATTTGAAAAACTGTGAACTCGTCCTTTAGGCTCTCTTTTTCATTCTTTAAACAACTATTGAACTATTAAACAATGGCCTGACTATCTGTCACTTTTCATGTGATCACAGAGTGCAACACTGTGAGTGTCGAGAGTTTTTGAAAAAGTGTGCTCCCTGTATTTAAACAGTGTCATGTCTCCCACTCACTATGACAGCCAGCGTTTCTCCTCACCTTTGAGTGTGGCTGTTTGGAACAACACTTTCCAACATGGTTAAACAACACATCCTGCTAAATTGTTCGTTTCTAGGATAACCCAGCCTTTATAGTGGAGTTAGGCCATCTTGCCTGAAACCAAAACCACCTCTGTTGACATAAAAAACAACAGAGGCTCTTCTTCACACAGCAAATGCCATATATATAATGAGTGTGACTACTGTTTAACATCCTGTGGTAATGGAACAAGTGCCAGTCAGAATCCACTGATGCTCTGTAATTTATCATGGAGGCTGAGATGACGTGAGGAATGTCAACTGTGGGAAATTCCTTCTTACAGCAGCCAGGAGATATTAGTTTAGCCATTGGAAGGATCAGGTTAAAAGCTCTGAACACATCCTGTCATCCTGCACATTACATCCAAGATAATGAACTCTGCTTAAGTGCATGAAGAGGAATGGCCGAGCAGGATGTCAGCATGTAGGTAACTGTTCAAACTTCAAACACAAGATCCATGTGATCTTTGTTAATCTGTAATTATACTGTGTAAATACGGTTTAATTACAGATCAAGTGTGTATTCCCACACAACAGCACAAGCCGCATTACATCCCAGGTATTATCTCGGAGTTTGGAGGTTGGTTCTTTGTTTGGGTGCGGCACTGCTCTGCTTGGCATTCATGTGGTCCTCAGATTGAGTTACACTGGGCCTGGCTTGGAGTGAAGCCACCAGCAGAGCTCAGGTAAACAGCCGGCTTCTGGCCAGCAGGAGGCCTCTGTTTGTCTCCAGACTGACTGAGGGTCTGTTTGTGGCTCTATGGGCTGGTTCTACAAGGTTCTTCATGCTCTGTTGGACTGTCTCATGGAAGCTGTCCTAATTCAAGTCTTTGAGATATTACAAAATGTATTCAAAGACCATTGGACCACAAGTCCTCATTCTTCTCACTGTAGTAGAGTCGTCAAGTGGGAGGGACTGCTGGTTGCAGAAGGGTTTTTACTAGGGCTGCCCCCTAGAAGTTGCTGAGTCGATGCATCAGTTGAGAAGCCCGAGTCAACTTGCATTTTTTCAGTCGAATCACTGCCTTTTGTTTTTAGCTATGTCATTATACACAAAGTAATGCAGGGTGACAGCATGACAGGCTGTACACTTTTACAGATTCTTGTCCTCTAATGACCTAAGTACACAACTGTGATGGAAACAGAGGACAGCCCGAGAGACGCTCCGTGCTACGCTTGGATTATATAACTGAACTAATACCAGGATGACCAACAAATGATGAACAAGAGCATTAAAACATGAATCGTGCAGGTATAATTTTGAAACTCATGTTGGCTGTGTGAGGGTAGTGTGGGGCGGCTGCTCTGCAGGTGCGCTTTACTGTACTGCTGTACTGTAACTGTGGTAACTGGGCGGAATTCAACAACTATTGCAACTGCAATAGCTGCAATATATCATTAATGTGTCTTTAGTGGCGAATTTTAAACTCTGTGATTGGATATTTCTTGCCGAAATATTCCGTAGAGCATGTCTACACAGGTAATGTTTCTTACACCCAATCCTGTGCCTGAACACATCCTGTGAAGAAACAGAGCACTATCTACTGCACTGCTGACATGCTACTCCTATGTCGACACAGTGTTAGGAATCATGGCTAACTTGTACAAACTTTTTTTGTCCACAGGCTTGAACACCACCTTCCATTTTTTATCAAAGAACTGGATATTTTCTAACACAATCTTTTGTAGTGATTTAACTGGGAGAGTTTCACCTCCATCCAAGCCTTAGAAGTGCTCAAATTGTGAGTCAGGAATCATTGTCTATGGGAAAAATGAACTGGCCTTTTACTTCCAGAACCAGGAGGATCTGAAATAGCTTCTCCCACTTCACATCTGTATGGAGTCTGTTAATGGACAGTACCAGATTAGCGCCCCTCGTTGGCTAATAGAGACGAACAACTGATATGGCTTTGGAATTGAAAAAAGATTAAGTATAGGTTCACATTTTTTAATTTCATCTAAAAACAATAATTACTGGTTACTGGTCACTGTAATCATTCTTCCAGTCCCTAAGGCCGTATCTGTATTTCTATATATTATAAACAATACATATACTCTTGACAAAAAAAATCTCAAGGTCTACTCAGTCGCCTTTTCTAGACCTTTCAACCCGATCTTACCATCATCATCAGCAGGTAGAGTTTGTTCAGTTGTCATCACGTGACCTAATATGGACATGAGTAAACTGTGAACTGTCTCCAGTTTTGTCTAGTAGAGTGTAAACCTGGAGATGATCAGGTACTGGACTCTAAACCATCATCTCCTCACATTTTCTTCTTCATTAACAACCTCATCTCACCCCCCCACACACACTTAATCCTATTTGCCTTCTTTTATTTTCATCTGTTTTATGTTTTTCTCTCTCAGTCTCAATCCATTCATCATATTAGCCTCCCAAAAACTATCCCTGCATTCCTGTTCCTGAGCAGAGGAATTTTTCATATCAAACTTTGCCCCCTTTATCCTGGATTAAGCGTTCATAATGGCACGCTGCCAAAATACCCAAATACAGCTGGTTGGAACAAAAATCATCAGAGCGAGCGACAGCAGATGTAATATTGTTGTAGCTGTTACAATATGATGCCATGTGTTCATGTACCCATGGAAAATAGGTTTGCACTGCCAGCACAGAAAACACTAAGCACATGATAGACAA
The DNA here is from genome assembly GCF_963924715.1 of Thunnus thynnus. NCBI lineage: Eukaryota > Metazoa > Chordata > Actinopteri > Scombriformes > Scombridae > Thunnus > Thunnus thynnus. The sequence goes on from NC_089534.1 coordinate 28,390,200, forward strand.
CAAAAACAGCCAGTATAAAGCATTCACAAATGAATAACACTTCTGCACTGGCTTTGCATGTGGCCTCTTTTCATATCAGCTACCTGAAATTAAGTGTAGTTTAAAAAATACCATTAAAGCAAGGATTTGACATGTTTTTACCTGGACATGTAGCTTTATGTAGCTTTATATAGCCTGCAACTCAACCAGAGACAGTTTTCAACCAGCTCTTGCAGTTAATATTAAACATTAAAATCTGCCAGTGACAGTTGTCATTTCAGACGGCAAAATCGAAAATCAAAAAAAAAGAGAAGTCTGTTTTTGTCTACTACTGTCTGAAATCTGAGACAGTTTTTGATACTTTGTGTGATGGAGACAGTACTGAGTACTGCGCTAACAGACTGCCCCATCTGTGCACCTCATCTAACATCCAGACCATTGTTCTAGATGAGCATTGGCCCTAACTGGCACACGGGAGGGTTACATCACATTCTGTGTATTTGTAAATAAAACCGTGGTGTGTGCATGCGTGAGTATGTGTGGTTACAGGAGATGTGATAAAAGAATAAAACAGAGCTTCAGGGGACTCTGTTGCCAGTTACTACTGTCACTGTGTGTGTGTGTGTGTGTGTGTGTGTGTGTGTGTGTGTGTGTGTGTGCATGTGAGAGAGACTCTTAGACAGAAAACTGTGTCAGTGTGATCCATCTGGCCGTGCAGCAGCTCAGCTGTGCTACTGTTAAACATCTGGGTGCAAACAACACACTGCTGCTGGAGGTTACACAGCATGGAAAATGTGTGCTGGCTCTATTACACTCAGCATTCATTCTCAGCTGACCCATGTCATTACATACAGTAAAGTTTGTCATTTTGATTGCAAATCCAAGTGTCCAAATTCTGACGTGAAGGGATAGAGAGAATGGAAATGCCTTAAAGGTCAACTGAGCAGACTCCATCCACTGATGAAGACTGTGAGATGTGGTTGAAAGCTAATGCAAAAGCTTATAAATAGACCTTGAGTTTTCAAAATGAGTTACTGAAAAACAATTATGGTTTCAAATTTCAAACAATACCCAAACAATGTTTTAAAGCCATGCCTCTCTTCTGATTTGCTTTACTATGTGAAATTAAGCAGATTCACATATGCATGCAACTTAATTAGATGGAGGATTCATCCTCTTAAACATCTAGAGAGGCAGTAAGATCTCCTCATGCTCAGTGTAATTAGGAGGAGATGTCTTTGCATATCTCCGTGTGGCACCCACATGAGAACACACTTCACCAGAAGGATGAGAGCACTAAGATCATCCGGATCAACTTGAGTGTCTCACTCAAATCACTTCAATGAGGATGAAAACATTGGCTGGAAATTATTCCACAGATGGAATCCAGAGCTGCTGGAATTATTTTCACTTGTTTTGAAACATGTAGGGGTTGTGTCATGTTAGTGGCTCCAGTGCTGCTAAACCTTTCATGCTCTGCTTTGTGTCTAATTAGTGTAAGAAGTCCAGATGAGCCTACAGAAACAGTGTTGCTGGATATGTTGTCCAAAGTGACTTACTTCATGATGACTCTCAACTGAAGACAAAGAGTGAAAGGCTTTGCAGTGAAAGGAATGTGTGACTGTCTATCTGCTCCATTCACTAGACCACCTCTATGAGTCACACAACTCAGTGAAACAATGCAAGTAAAACAACACCCAAAAGCTACAGACAATATAATACAGGAAAGATAAAAGTTAAAAGTCGAATTGCGCCAACCAGTTGATTTTGACCCTGAACTCACTGTGAAAAAACAAGTCATCAGAGGTCATTCCATTTCCCACACAACTTCCTGTACTTATCTTCTCTGGAACTATTAGTTCAGACTGCAAGTGGGCAGGTAAACAGGACAATGAATGGTGTCTCATACAGTGATACTGCAGGTGATCGTTACTGCATGGTCGCTGTGTGTCACTCATTTCGCTGGGGAATTACTTGAAACAATGAGGAAAAACTCCTGCACATTGTCTCACTTACTGCTGGATTATTTATATGTTGACAGTATTTCAGTCAGACGGAGCTGACGGCTGAGTAACACAAGTAAAGTAACAAGTAATGTAACGCATTATTTTTGCTGCTGAGTAATGAGTAAAGTAATATAATTACTTTTACAATGAATAAAGTGTAATCAGTAATCAATTAAAATTTTCAAGTAACTTGCCCGACACTGACTGTCATACATAAAATATTATATCATAGAAACATCCCTAAGGAACTGCTAAAAGGCTAAACAGGACACAACACACCTGTTTTAACCTCTTTTTACTTTCTCATGTAGCAGGGAAAATTCTTCCACTTGTTTGCTGACGTGCATGTGTTACCATGGTTACTGAATGCATAAATATATACATGACTTATACAGATCACAATCAGCAGATGGATTAAATTGCAGTTTAGCTTTTCATGCTAAAACCACATTCCTACTATCACACAGTCCTGTGGTTTGTCTGCTTTGCTTTCACATCACAAATGAACCACACCGTAGTCCAACTGGAACAGAGAAAACAGACCAAATAACTGGATCGAGACTGCTTGAAAAGGTGGGTTGTTTGGTTTGCAAACCAAACCAAACAAACTGACATGAGTTAATCTGAAAGCACCCTAATCAGGAGAACGGTTCTTTCTGTTGAGCCAATGGATAAGAAGTTAGTTTCTGACAACAAATTGTAACCAAATTGTTGAGAAAGGACCCAACATTGGTATAATCACCCAAATCATTCAGAATCCCCTGGGGCCATAAATACTCACACCAAACTTCATAGCAATCTGGCCAGTAGATTTTAAGATACGATGCTCTGGACATAAGTGTTGGATAGACACACCAGCTGACACTCTATTACTAGCAGCGCTACATAACAAACCTAACACTACAGCAACCATCAGCTCATTCAGGACCACTGACTCACCTTGGTGACAGCTACTTTTGCGCCCTTGTTGATAAGCTGGACCACATTGTCGGCTTGTCCCTTGTGTGAAGCTATGAGGAGGCGCTCGGAGAGTGCGAGGACCTCAGCCGCATCCTGCTGGCTCATGAAGCAGGGCGAGTGATGCTGCCGTCTCCAGACACGGTGCTCCAGATGGTGGGAAGGCAGCTGTGGCGATTGTCTCCGATGCCCTCTAACTCATGGTGAGCCTCGCTGCAGACAGAGGTGTCAAGCAGGAGCTGGAAAGACTGCCAGTGCTGCTGTTCCTTCTGTTGCTACAAACTCCACCAACCGCTGGGATTCCTCCCCTTCATCCTCTCAGCTGCTGGGACGAGAACAGGAAACACATGGAATGAAAACAAGCCAGCATGTGCTTTGTTCATAGAAGGCTGGCAAACAGGAAAACAGGGGCGGAATGGGCAGAGAGGACTGACATCAGCATCACTACTGTCCAGGTTGCTAAACCCATGTACAGTCCTCGTGGGATCATGTGAGCTGTACAGAAATAATCCGCAATGAGAGCCAAAAAGAGGGGTCAAATGTGGTCAGAGACTGAGTGCCTGCTGTACTGTGAAGCCCCCCCCGTTCACATACAGTGAGAAATAAAAAACCACAAGAACGCAGTCGTAGCTACCTCAAACAGCACAGACACACTGCTGTGGTTTGATGAGTTCTTCGGTGACACACGTCTGCGGTTGTGGTCTAACCGCAGGGAAGGTAGAGTGAGTAAAAGGAAAAAGGCTGCTGTGTCTCATGTGTCTCATTTGATTTCTCATCATCACTAAAACAGACAGACGTTGAGCTGTCATTTAGTATCTCCGCCTCTACAAGTTCACTGGAATGCATTCCTGTCTAATTAGGCATTTCACAGGTCTTGCAAAGAGATCCCTGTTATCTCTCAGTTTGTGTCAATGTACTGTTCTGACTGCTGACATTATCTGCAGCCTTTAGAATATGACTCCAGGCCCAAGCCAAAGCTGTGAAAATCAGATAGAACGTCTTGTCTATCAATGGAAAAATCAACCAGCTTTTTTTCTTCCCCTGGTGAAAGAGTTGATGCAGAATTGAAGCTATTCCTTCACAATACCAATTATAATCCTAGCTATAATACTCATCTGGAGAGACTTGAAAAGAGTGCAACTTGTACAGTTGTCTCAGCTTTGAACACTTTCAACCAAACTCTAGTAACAATGTTAGAGGAAAACTAGGGTTTATTATTACTGGGGTTTTATTTTCTTAGCCCTGGCCATTGATTCTATCAGTTATGACTGAACATGGTTTAAACAAAAGTACTTCATGTGCTCTCGGAAAGTGGAGACGTCACTAAAAAATAGCTCCAACAAGGCAAGAAACATGATCAGACAAGGTGTAAACATAACTATTGTTTATCCATAAGTTTCCATAAATTGTCTATAAATTTGACTATCCTGCAGGTTGTTTAACAGCTGGTCTGATCACCTGACGGCTTGAAAAATGCCAACAAAACAAACATTTTCTATAGATTTGGCGTATTCTTGTTTCCACAATTAGATTCCTTATGTATACTTATAGTTAGTACGTTCATACTAATATTACACACATCTTCTTCATGAGCCTTACAATTTTTGGATTTTTTTTATGTAGGATATGTATCTTTCCTTTTGACATTTATATTTCTACTGTAGGATATGCACTTATTTCATTAATGGTTTGATATTATATTTCTATCTATAATCCAAGGTTTTCAACTGGTAGAACTCATTGGGATTGTCTGTATGGATACTGGGAGGTGCTACTGCTGCCCTCTGATTGGTGCTCTCTTCCCGGGCTATGCTTTACATTTACATACTGTGAAAAGGTCTCTCCCTTTTCACTGGGCCCTGGTTCCCAACATTGCCTGCCAACCTGCTTCATTTACATCCCTTAAAAGTTTCCAGTGCCAAACATAATCTGCCCTTTATATGAGGTGGTGTAGTGGCACTACACACACAGTATATACGCTACTGGTGCTTTTTGTCTGTATGAACCTTGAGTGATGAAGGCCTGAGAGGACAGAAACATTGTTAATAAAGTAGGACTGATTGACAGGGTGCAGGATTTTTTTGCTCCTTTCGAAATATTAATGATATAAAAACACATTGACAGATGACAGTTATGAGAAGCAGGTGGAATAGTTCAAGTCATACTGTAAAATGAGCAGGAAATAGTGGAGACAGACGCTCTAAGCATGTCATGACAAGAGCACTCTGTCATTAAAGAGGCTCTATTACATGTTATTTGGGCTGTCAGTACTCACAATTATACGGGCAGATACTATAGGGATTTGTCCTTTTGTAAACTTTAGAATACTAGTAGAAAACAACATTTCATGATCCATGAGGTGCTTATTGGCTGTTAAGTCAGAGCTGCAGCCAGGATAATCCATGCTCACTAAGCTCCATACAAGTAAACACAACACACTACAGTACACACAGAACAAAGGCAGCCACTTCTAAATAGTATGAGGTTAAACATTTCTCTTCCATAAAGAGAGCATGCCTTCTCTTTGAAAAGCTGAATACACAAGAGAAAAAAAAAAGCTCCATCTAACAGCCACTAATCAAAGGTCTGTTCAACATGTGTTTCATCAGGGACTTACAGTACACTGCCTATAAAAATAGCAGAAACTTTGAAAATTTGATGTGATTAATAAGGTTGTTCTTTGGATCATAGGAAACGAGAGCATGTAGCGATGCAGTATTTTCTGCTTTTCTGTTGTTGGTTAAAACAACAAGAGATAAATCTCTCTTCTCTTTTCCATACACATTTTTTGAGCCATGAGGCCTTTCATCACAGCTGACAACCCCCCCCCCCCCCCCCCCCCCCCCCCCCCGACTAACTGTAAGGCTTCAACCAAAGTTCTCTTGTTCATCCAGTCATCAAAATAGTTGCCCTCAATTAACTGGATTAATGTTAGTGTGTGATGCAAGGCTCAAGTTATTAAAGAGATCCCTGCATGTGCCCCTCGTTCCCTCTGTGAACCTCAGTGGGGCTGCATTAATATCTCTGAACCAGTCCAGTGCTTCTCTCATTTCTTTGTTAAGTCCCCCTTTGATTCCATTTTTATCAGCTGGTAAAATACTGGATAAACTAGTTATTCAATAGCTTCTGTTGTATAGATGAAAAATGTAAGTTAGGCTTTTCACACACTACAGACACAAGACTCTCCTGCTATACTGACAGTGAACTGATGAACATCACCTGTTTTCTTTTCCCTCTCAAACTCTGTCCATCTCATACATGACATTGACTACCTTTACATGCACACTTATATTCCAAATTTGATACGGGTCATGTAAACAGCATATTCCATTTGGATATTCTGAATTAGGCCTTATTCCGAATGTAGCATTTTCTGATCAAGACATGTTGGATATGCCAGTATATTGTGGTTTTAGGAGTGTTCTTTGCACATGTATACAGCACATTCGGAATATGCAGCTCAATTGGAGTTTTTGTGACACACAACCTCTTGCCTGTTTACAGTCAGCTCTGTGTGTTGTAAACAAACCAACTAGCCAGCAGTTTGCAAGGCTGGGATAGAGATGCATGACGGGCTAGTTGTATAGTGCACCCCTGTGCAGGCAAAATGATATATGCTGGAGCAGGAAGGCAGACAGAGGAGAGGAATAAGAGGAGAGTGAAGAGCTGATCAGGGCGGGCTGGAAAAACAGAGCGTGCCTTCTCCACAGCGGGGGTGGAGGGGATTGGTTATTATCCTGACATGCAGTCATGGACTGATGGTGACGACTCAGTGTGATGCTCCAAAAACACTCAGCAGTGTAGTAAATATCATGGGACAACCTAGGTACCGGATGTGCCTGAAACTATAAATCTATAATATCAATCATATCGATATCACTTATAAATATCAGGCAGCACCTCACTGGTGTACTTCAATACCTGCAGAGATCTTGTGATTCCTGTTCCAACTGCAGCAGAGGGAAACCCTGAAAACACTCTGCATATAAATATTCATTGTCATTATCCATGTAAACAGCTCAGTAGGAATATTGTCTTTTTTGGAATAAGGGCAAAAACTGGAATATTTGTGCATGTAAATGTAGTCAGTGTCCTCATGCTGTCTGAAGAAAACGTGCTAACCTGAAACTTTATAGCCCTGCTTGCAACAGAGCACTGCTGCTTCTTTATTCTTCCTATATGAATCAAATCCATACAGCAGATAGTTTAACACAGCAGCACAGGTGGAACCAATAACATTCGAATCTGTCTTAAAACAACAGTCAGGAGCCCAAATGAACATTGAAACATGTTTTTCTTGCTGTAATCATTCCTCCTGTTCATACTGACCATTAGAAGATCCCTTCATAATGACCTTACAAAATCCACAGTCCTCCTTCTGTGCAAAAATGTATTTAAAAGTTTATCTGAAGCTAATATGAACCTCCAGCATCCAAATGGGTCAAATCAAGTAGATATCTTTCAACATTGCAGTCTTTTCAGTGCCAAAGTTCCTCTTTTTGTTACTATACTTCCACCACAGCTCAACAGGGAAACACTGTCTGAGAAAACACAAAGAGGGAATTTGAAGCTAAAAAGACTGTAAATGTGTCAGATATCCACTTGATATGACTAACTCAGACTGCTGAAGCCTCATATAAGCTTCACATCAACTTTTAAATGACTGTGTGGACACACTGTGGATTTTGGCCTCCATCACTTACATTGAAAGCACATTTGAAGGATCTTTTAACATCCAGTATGAACAGGAGGAATGATTACAGTGAGGAAAACCTCTTTCACTGTTCATGTGGACTCCTGACTGTTGTTTTAAGACACACTTGAAAAATTGGGAACCTATTAGAGCTGCTCAATCATGACAAAAATCATAATCACGATCATTTAACAGATTATTCATTGACTTTGGAAGCGTCATGCATTTATTGAACTTTAAAAAAAACAAAACAACTGTGGATTTCTTTGAACTTTAAATATAATTAAACTAAAAATAAATGTAAAACAATGACATAAAATAATAAATTACATTGTATATACATGCATATATACACATATATATACACATATATATATATACATATATATACACACACACACACACATACACATATATATTTATATATATATATATATACACACACATATATACATATATACATACATTCTTCAGAAAGCTGATTTCTTAACTGTCATGTGAAAGAGAAACCTGCTTTCTGTAATGGGAGTATGATATTGGAGAAACGTGGTTTCCACTCCCTGGAGTAGCATCCAAAATCTAACCTGCAGATGTCTAAATAAGTCAGTTTCCACTGCTGAACATCTGACTGTTAAATTCAGACACATTCACACTATGAGGATGACTCTGCTCTCACTGCGCTGTCCAGCTACTTCGAGACACGATGCGCTAAATTTATAACACAAGACAAAACCAGAGCATCACTGTGAAACGGAGAGTAGCACAATAATCTTTTCATCTCGATTAACATTATCTTGTTTTCATAATCATTGAACAAAATCGTAATTGAAAATAAAATTTGATGATCGCCAACCCTAGAACCTATCCTTTAATGATGACTCTGTTCCAGCAAGTATAGCAACACAATGCAATTTAGCAATTAATAATGTTATTAGTTAAATCTATGGTATGACGTCAGCATGTGGACAGTAGGAACATGTTTGACTTTTTAGGAAGACAGCTGAGGAAGCATGCACTGGAGCAGAGGCTAACCTGGCTGTGGCAGAGGGATTCCAGCTCCCTATTATGGAAGGCTGTCGTTAAATATGAAGGAGCAAACTCATTAAAATCAAACAATTTAAACAGAGCATAATGAAATTGAACATTTGTCTTTATTTGCTGTCAACTCGCCTCCATCTGAGCGAAAGAGGAAGTTTGCGTGTCAAATAAAGCTTATACTATAAAAGTAGCGTGACCTGTGAAAAGGATTAGCACTATATAATCATTCTTTTTCACAGGGACATTACAAAGCCATACATACAAACTGTAACCTGAGAGGAAGACAGGATGTGAGAGACGGTGAAAACAGCATTTTCCACTCAACGCTGATTGTATGCAGAGGAAGAGACATGTCCGATCTGATCCCCGGAGTCTAATCTGTGACGACAGTACTCTAATGATGGTGTGTTTCATTACTGCAAATGCAGCAGAGAATGAGATGTAACATGGTACAGATGACATCAACAAGACTGATTCCCGGTGCCGCGGGCCTACATGGCTAAATCCAGATCAAGAAGACAGTAGCCCTTCATCTCAACTCTACCATACACACGGCTGTTCATTTCCACTGGACACCGTTTCAATGTTAAAACAGAAGAGTAGCTACACTTCTAAAAAATTAAATGGAGTGGCAATGGAACTCTTGAACCCTTTTGAGTACAGACAGGAAGTGTTTTTTCTCGCCAGTGTGTTGTATTTTGGGTTAGTGGGGGTGTGATGGGTTGTGACACTCAAAAACATTTATCTGCTGATTTACAGACGTCTCTTCTCTTTCAGAAGTTGTAGTTACACAGTTTGGCCGCTATGTCAAATTAGCTTTGTACTGTTCCTGGGTGCTTGTGTAAAATGGACTATATTGAGTGTTGCATTATGGGTTGTTTGTAGCCTTAATGTTGCTAGGCAAGTGAGTGTCTTAAAGTCTGTTTATAGAGAGTGTGTTTCACTAGTCCAGTGTAACCTGCAGTAGTTTCTGAAGGCTCGCTTAACATGTTTTTCTGCCACGGAGGACATAAATTCATGATGACTGAAAACGAGTTCAAACGTCTTTCAACATCTCTACTGCAGAATATGTCAAGCTGCCAAATACCACTGTGACAGATGATAAGGAGCTCGAAAAGACAAACGGGCAGTCGTATAAATGCTAACTGCCGGAGAAAATCATTTTTGACCACTTCCAAGACCCTGGCAGGAGAGTGTGAGTATGTAACCATATTTTCCAAAAACAGGTGGTTGGAAAGGGGGGTGGGGTGTCTTATAATAAGGGTCACCTTATATTCAGGCCAATACAGTATTTAGGAACCAATTATTTCATAACATCTGAGATTTAAATTTTTTTTTTTCATGGCGGTTACTGCGACAGTTTGAATGGCTTTGCTAATTTGTGCAGTAAGGAAATAATCAATACCACAGCAGCTCTACATGATGCATTTAATTTGAGGATCCTACATAGTTCTTTCTAAAGATTTGTCTAAGTGGAAACCCAAAATGACCATTTGTAGACTCCAAGGGACACACTCAGTAATGACATTACCAGCATTCATGGTTTTCCACGGCTCTTTATATTGGTGCCCAACTCATCTGAAATAAAGCACACCTAAGCTAACATCAGAGGAGAGGAGTATGTTTTTTGGAGGTGTTCATTTCCTGGAGGAAATCCTGCATCAGAACTGTAAAATAACCAAATCAGCAAAACTGCACAATCCACTCAAAAAAACATTCTTGTGCTTAAAGAATGGAATTTCATGCAATGCAGTTTCCTCAGTGGAAACCTGCCTTGCCATACACTATTAAACTCATAATGTTATTGGCTAAAATGTCAGCTAGTCATCCCTACTGAAGCCTGTGACTGGCTGGCTGTGCACAGCAGAGGAGTTTGCTTGTCCATGTTGTTCCTTATACTGGCAACATTGCTTCGCTTTTCTGACCAGCTGACTGGCCAGTAGTAGCCACAGATGCTAGCATGAGGGATTTTTTTTTTTTAAGGAGGTTTACGAGGATGGTGGGATAGACTCGTATGGTGAAAATGGTGTTAGTGTATAACAATTCAATGAGTATCTCCCCTCACGCAAAACGTAAGCAGTATGTTGTACACAAATAGAAAAGTCATACACAAGACAGTTTTTACAATGTTTCTCCTCAACCCAGAACACCCTGAACCCCCCTACTTACACCCCATCCCCCAGGCCTCTTCAACAAGGAATAACATGATAGTATATTAGTATAGATGACAAAGATAGAGGTGATAGTAGATAAAAGTAAGTCAAATAGAATAACAATAAAAATGTAGTATAAAAACAGAAATGTAGACAAGAATTATAATAAATTATAATAGTGAAACTAATAAAGTAGAAGAAAGAAAAAATAATAGTTACTAAGGTAGAAGAAAAATAAAATAGAATAAAAGTAAAAATATAATCATTAACATGTTTAAACTCACTTTCTACTTCATTCATTTGTTATTACTCACAAATATGTATCCAAAAACATACTGTATGCTGGCAGAAAAACTGTCCCTAATGTGTCCAGCCCTGAACTGAACTACACACATTTTACTCTCTAAAAATGAGACCTATAAAAACGGCTCTGACAAAACAGTACAGTATTGTTTTCATGCAGTATGGAGGATGACATGAAAGAATGAAAGAGTGACCTGAGGTCTGCAATCAACAAATATCCTTGGAAACATTCCCAAAAATTCAAAATTAGACCAAAGAATGCATGAAAACGTCCTCAGCGGTCTCTGTCGCTGCACTCTCACAGAGGTCAATTCACTTGAGCTGAAAAGGGTTGTGATGCACTATGGTAACGTTTGAATGACTCCCTCCTGCCAGCTGAAAACTGAATAAGATTAAACGAACGGGGGGGAATTCTCTTCCCTGACTGCATTCCAGTTGATTCTACAGAAGATCCCGTTCAGTCAGAGACCCACGCACACACAATGGAGGCCTGGCAGTCACTGTGAGGCTCCTCACACGCAGCTAGGCAACAGGGCTTTTGTGCAAACTTTTAGGAACTCAGGACTCAGTTCAAAAACAAGAAATGCCAAGCCCTCGCTTTTCACATGGCTGAGAGAGGACGCCCCGGAGAATACTTATTAACCTGCTCACTACTGACAAACACTATCTTCATATCTGGGTTAGTTCCTTCCTGGAAAAAGGGGCAAATAACAGAGGAGATGAAGAACTTTTATATGAGTTAGAAATAAAATTATAGTGACCCAAATTACAAAGAGCTGGAAAATATTAGCAGTGGCGCATTTGTAAGTTTATACTATATGGAGAAAGTCAAATGGGGCCATTAGCATTTTTCTAAGACGTCAATGCTCCGACAACGCTTCGACACCAAAAAACTGAGAATTGTTCAGCAATTATACATTTTATGGCTGAAAAATAGGTTGATCAAGAAAGTACAACCGTTTGTTTCACCGCAGCCTAACTATGCTGAGAAATATTTTATCACTATTTTTCTTTGAAGCAGATTTAAAGTTCATGTCTATCTGGAAAACCTGTCAGCTCACATTAGTCTTAACAGCTACATTACTGGGAGACTTAAAATAACGTATTATGTCTATGTATTCTTATGTCAGCTATGCTTACAACAGCTGGGAAGTTTCTATAAATTATATAATCCTATAAATACACTAAATTAATTCAAGAATTCAAGCTTCAGTTGATACTAGAACCCTGATTAAAGCCTGGAGGGAACCCAGGTGTTTCAAGGAGACATGTCCACACCCAGGGCCTTCATGTCTTTTTAAGCACCCTGCCTTGGAGGGAGAAGTTTGGGTCAGACTGGGGTCAGCAGCCTGGTTGCTCAACTCTGACCTCAGAGGAATGCATCCTGCCCATTGTTGTTTGTTGCTGGTGAAATGTAGTAGTTGTTGGACGATGCAGGGTAAGACAAGGTTTGATGTAGCTACTACTACCCACAGATGTCTGAGATCATCAGGGTTATCATTCTGCCCTGTGCCTGGTAGAGGTGTCATCAGCCTAATTCAACCTAATATCTAGAAAAGGTGGTGATCACATGATGATCACAATGACATACCTGCTCTAACTCACCAGAACACCCTTTTTTCTGTATAGGTAACTAAATCAGGGGACATTATATCATGCTCATATCAACGTTACCTAATGCATATGGTGTAAGTGTGCATGTAAGCCTGTTCATTTGTTTGGAAAATGGTCTGTTGCACGGGGTTTAGCGAACCAAGAAAAGCTCCTGATGTTTGGGTCAAAGCAGTTTCTGTGATAGCTGACATGCTCCATCCTGTTATCAGGCTGCTGGAGATGTGATGGGCTTCATTTAGAGAAACAGCTGTGATGGGAGGTGCCCGCTTGATAATATCAGTGACATATCTGCTCTGACACTGACTCATTCACGATTACATACAGAAAACATTTCTCGCAACTAGAGGTCTTTTGAAGGCAAAAATATTTTCATTGGTTGGTTTTAAATAAATGGGTGGGGAACCACGAATTCCCAGAATCAAGTTAGTGCATGAGAAATAACAGCTGAAAATATAAATAAGCAAGATTCATGACCAGGTCAGGCCTGTTTAATTGTTTGATAGATCCTAATGCTCACAAGCACAGACAGATGTAGTTGAGGAACTGTCCCTGTAGTAAAAAGACAACAATCATCTTTCAACGTCTTTTTAGTGACTAAGTTCCTCTTTTTGTTACTATACTTCCACCACAGCTCAACAGGGAAACACTGTCCGAGGAAACACAAAGAGGGAATTTGATGCTAAAAAGACTGTAAATGTGTCAGATATCCACTTGATATGACTAACTCAGACTGATGAAGCCTCATATAAGCTTCAGATAAACCTCTAAATGCATTTTTGCACTAAATGACTGTGTGGACACACTGTGGATTTTGGCCCCCATCAATTAAACTGAAGCACATTTGAAGGGGATCTTATAATAGCCAGTATGAACAGGAGGAATGATTACAGTGAGGAAAACGTCTTTCACTCTTCATATGGACACCTGACTGCTGGTTTAAGACAGACTTGAAAAACTGTGAACCTACCCTTTGAGACACTGCTTTCTTTGTTTCTTTTTTATTTTTTTTGGGGTGTGTGTGTGTTGGAGTGGAGAGGACAGGACGTCCACAAGCTACTTTCATCAAGTTGCTCTGCAGTATACTTTCCCTGTCTGCAATGTATACTTCTATAAGCCTGGTTTTGTGTATACATGGCAGAGAAATCTGATGTCCAGGAGCAACCAGGTTTCTCTAATCCCCTATCCTTATTATAGTAACCAGGTTTATAGTTGAAAAGACAGTTAAGATAACAACATTCTGAAGAAAGCTGACTGTAACCTGCTTACTTCAGTGCATGGACACACTCAAAGTTACTGATACACAAAATCAAATTTTAAGATTTAAGAAATTTAGACTTTGAATATACTTAAACATTTGTCCTAGCTAGGGTTAGGGTTAGGGTTAGGGGTTAGGGTTAGGGTTAGGAGATGACTCCACAGTTCAACGCGCATGTGAACCGCGGAGTGATTGCAAAATTGAATGTTTCATTGGAGACAAAGTAAACAAACTGCTGTAGCTACAAGTCATGGACCGACAGCGTGTCGCTAACAGGGATTTTGAAGAGCAACAACCAAACCAGCATCTAACAGGTCCGAAACTACATCTGCAGGTTTGTTTACATGCTGTTTAATTTGCTGAGCAGCTAATTAGCTATCTAGCTGCTAACTGACGTTAGCAGTGCACTCTTCCCTGGTGAATGTTAGTTTGGTGGCTCGTTCAACAAGCTAAACTGCAGAACAAGACGTGTGTTCATGTTTGTAAGTTATCATCAAGTTTTGATGATGTGGACACAGGCTGTTGTTTCATTCACTACCATGTTTGAAGGAGGAAGGTATCATGCCTCATATTGCAATTTAACAACTGAGTATTAAATATTTGATATATTTTAAGATTTTATTGAAACATTGGACGTCTTGAATGTTGTTTTCATTAAAGACCATGGGCAACAGTTCCTTGCTGTAAGTGTTTTACAGAATAAATGAAAAGCTAAGTTATATTTGCTGATCCGAAAAATGATCCGATCCGTGACTCAAAACCTGATACGATCCAAACCGTGAGTTTTATGATCCATTGAACCCCTCATGGTCATCCCAGAGAGAGCAGTCTTTTGATACTGTACTCGGTAGTGAGAAAGGCCTCATGATGCCACTATGAAGTGATGTTTACAACAGATAGTTTGGGTAACACTTCTACTGTTCCCGTCTGTTCTCTCTTCCAAATACGTCTGTCTAACCTGGGGGACATTTGAACATCAAACTCTTACATGCTCCAAAGTATAACAACTGTCTGTAATTATATCATTATGACACATTATGTAAAGAGTCCTGACACAGCAACACAAATACATTCTCTGGGGAGACAAGCGTTTCCACAGTAAGAGTGCCAGATAAATCAAACTATCACAACACCATGACAGCCCTGAATTACACCTTTCACAACAGTGTTTAACTGGTGAGTAATGCTGAGTCTGTGACACACAATTAGTGCTTTCTTCTACATGTTCTCGATGCAGTGCTGAAGTCTGTGTCATCGGATAGCTGTCGACACCGTAACAATGACTGAGAGGTGAGAAGGCAACTGTGCATCCTTTCAGACCCCTGGACAGCAGTTGATATCCGAAGTATGCCAGGAATGTACCTGCTAGTGCCTGCCTGTCAACATATCCTACAGGAGCCCAGTCAAATCCCCATTAAAAGTTTAGTGGGTGTGAGAATGTTAGATCTGACAAATAAGGAAGAGATGTGACCCATTCACTGACCCCTACAAAATACCCTGAAAAGTGCACCGACATTCTTAAGCCTAAATGTAAGGAATGGAATGCAGTTTTTTAGTTACTCCCTTCTGAAAAATGGTGCCTGTGATAATAGGTTTCTATAAATGATTAGCAGAGGGGAGGGTGGGGGGTTTATATAGCTTACCACCCACTTTGACAAGTGCAGGTCCAATCTGTATTAAAAACCCACTTAGCTCTTGAAATAGTAAAATACAATGTGTGAAGGTAGCTGATGACTTTTGGGGACAAAGTTTTAGCTTTCTGATCAAGCAGATGGCTACTAAAATACATCAGCATTCATGGAGAGGCAAAGCAAGGCTACATTTAGGTTTTTAGACTTGTAACCTCTCCCAGAAATAAGCCTGAGCTTCTAACATTACATCATGTTTTGCACTAAGCGTGAAAAATGAAGTGCTCTTAACGCTTCAAACGCCAGCTTTGAAATATTTCATGTTTATAGAAATATAAAAACGTCCCCCTGAGGAGGTTATTAAATGTTCTCAGACACTCAACAACACACACTTTGCGAGAGGTCACAGCCTGCAAATCCTGCTTCAGAAAAAAAAAACATAACATTCACTCCATCTGGACAACAAAATCTGTATTACCTTTGTGCATTGAGGCAGGGTATGAACGCACTAAAATTAACTTCAGCGCTCTGAGCTACAACACTGCCTGCTGTACATTCCCCATTATGTGGGTCATCTCTTCCCTCTGTTTGTATGAGCTCTCACAGCCCCATAAAGAAGGCCTGCACTACTATACAGTCCCATGGTGCTCTGATATACGGTGCCTTCACTGATCCAGCCACAACTCTTCAGTACGTCTCATTACATATATATGAAGCCTCTGATGTACAGTTCAAGAAAAACAACAGACCCTCTTACAACCAACATTCTAACACCGTTGACAGAACAGTTACCCTTCCAGATGAGATTTGTTTGCTTTTAGAATATCTTACTTTGGGAATTATATTCTGTTTATGATTTTTGAGGAACAATCTGACTGAATTACAAAACAGACATTGGTGCCAGCTACCTGTGCTTGACAGTTTGACACATTTCAGCCTGAGTGACACAGAGCCCTGAGGTCAGGAAATTGCCCGAGTTGAACATGTTGAACATCTACTCATATAAAACTTTATATTTTAGGTTTAATAATAGATTCAACTAAAGCTGGACATCTTTTCTGTTCTGTGCTGTTATCAGATGCTTCAACAACAAAATGACACTAAGTAAAAGCTACAAGCCTCTGCTCCATGAACTATATTTGACTTTCATTAATCTCCATTAAAATCTTATGTTTCATTCTGAGCTAAAGACCCAGCTATCTGCCAACTCAGGGCCAATGGTGAGCCGCAAATTCACTGATCTCTGTTAGCTTGGTGTTAGCGTTACATTTCCTGGCTGAAATTCGTTATTACCATATCATGTGTTTCACATTTGTATGAAATGATGCGTTTCTTTTGATTGCAATGACAGAAATCATAGAGTTTGATGAGTGAAAGTAATTCCTGCAGTGACTCCACAAAGCCCTTTCACATCCAGATTGTGGAGATGGGAGAGAAGCACAACGTTCACATTACTTTTTCACAAAGTCCGTGTCACAACCAATTTCACACGAGTGTTTTAAGACTGAATAACTTCCACATTCACACAGAGTACCTTCATCTGTCCACTGTGATTAACACAAACATCTCTATTGCTGTCAGAGGAAATGTGTTCAGCTCCGCTCTGTCGCCGCGGGAACGGAGGCGACGCTTGACAGCCTCGACCAAACCTAACCTTTCTCCTGAAAATGAAAGTGCTGACAAGATAAACATCTTCACAGAGGAACAGATTGTAACTAACTATTTTCATTATCAACTAACCTGTTGATTATCTCCTTCATTAATCATTTGGTTTATAAAATGACAGATAACAATATCATAGAGCACAATCTGACACATTTGAATGTTTGGTTTTGTCCAAACAACAAAGATAAAGATATGCAATTTAATATAATGTACTGAGCATCAAAAAGCATTTTTGCTTGAAAGAGACAATTTTCTTTCGTTTGACTTATCAATTAATCTTTTAAACTTTTCATAGTTATCCAAACAAGAACAAAACAAGCTGCTCTTCAAAGCTCATAGCAAAGACATAACCACAAACCCTACACATCTATTTTTGTTCCAGTGTTGTTCTGTTTTGTGTGGATTAAGCTGAGTGTTGACCAACAGCACAGAAACATCTGCAGCTTCTCCTCCACTGCTCTCAACAGTGCAGATATTTGAGTGAACACTACTGAACCTGACTGCAGAAGGTACTGTAGATGTGTGGGATCACTGACATGACTAGGTGATGTGTGTGAAACAAGTGGCCAGGATGAAGGCTCACAGAAGCCCTCCCTCTATCCCCTGGATTTCACTCAAAACTCAGCCATCTGTCTTTCCTGCACAAGTCAGGGACAGAGAGCCAAAACCAGATTAAAACAATACTTTGACCCACTCACTAATCCCAAGATCTGTTTCAGTGCTAGCTAGCTCACGGCAGCAGCGAGGCAGAATCTGCGCTGATTGAAGCATTTACAGTTGACAAAATGGGCCGTAAATACCCCAGGATATGCAGGGCAAATATTTACGGCTATATTATCAGTTTAATCACCATCAAGCATGCTGTGCAGAGATGGGAGGCTCACACACACTGTTGGCTAATCCTGAGGTCAATGCTGGAAATAATAAACCATCTGTCATCCATGTGACAGCTGAGCTAGATGTGATAGCCATCTAAAGAAATAGTACAGAGGTCAACCTAAACATATCAGTCAAAATAACAACATGTAATGCCTTTACAACTCCGCTGGGATTCACTCGACGTTTAAATGACTGAGAGACTGACCTTTTTACAAGCAGAGAAGGACTATAAACCTAAAACATTGAAATTCTAAAAATAAAACACTTTAAAGCAACAGGTCTGAAACTTGCAGACATTTTTGTTAAAGAGTAGTCTTGCTCCTCATTGTGTGCTATCAAATGACATGTAAATGCTGTAAAAGTGGCCTTGTGAAAACAAAAAGCATGTGGGGGAACTCAGACCATGGTTCACTCTCACGGTCAGGGTGATGATGTGTGGCATCTGGAGGACAGTGGTGTTTAAGTATTCCTGGTACATGATGAGAACATCTTATCAAAGCTACAGTAGCAGCTAGCAAACACAGAGAGCCAGGTCACAGCTGGCAGACTTCTTATAGTGAGCCATACAGTGCAGGTATGTCACTCATTTTTTTGCATGTCAAGTCTTTGCTGTCCTGGTTTCTCTCCTGCAGACAACTGTTGATGCTTTGATTTTAAGCCAAGTGCTGAGAGTACTGCAGAGAGCTGCAGTACTGTATGTGTACCTCATACTGCAAAATTCTTCTTGACAGGGCAGTTCATCCATATAGTAATATAGATTTGTTTTTCTCACCATTATTCAGACAGATTCTGAATATATACATATATATATATATATATACTTATACAACAGAAGACAGAATTACTTAATTATTATTATTACAGAAAGGATGTTTCTTTGGTATCACACTGCCAATACCAGTTATGAGAGTAAATCTTCCAAGCTTGGTCAGGAGTTCCTGACCAAATCTCCTATCAAAAGTCAAATAAACAATATGACAATAATAATAATGATGATGATAATAAACAACTATTAAAGTATAGGTCATTTTATATCATAATATTAGGGCTGCAACTAACGATTATTTTAATAATCAATTAGTCTATTGATTATTTTCTCCATTAGTCGATTAATGGTTTAGACTGTGAGTCTTCAGATTGCTTGTCTGATTAAGTCTGAAATGTTAAGATATTCAATTAGGCTAACTCTCATATGAAAAGAAAAAACAGCAAATCTTCACTTTTCAGAAGCTGGAACCATCAAATATTTAACTTTTTTTTCTTGAAAAACATTTGAAACTATTAATCGATTATCAAAACAGTTGACGATTTATTTTCTGACAATCGGCTGATAGATTAATCGACTAATCCTTGCAGCTCTACAAAACACTAATATATATTTAAGGAGGGATGTTGCAGTTGAAATTGGGCGTCACTGATTCTGAGACGTCCCTGCTTAAACCATCCGTCCCAGCAACTATTAGAGGACCTGACACATACAGTTCATTTAGAGCTCATTTAATGAAATGGTTAATTAGTACTCAGCTCTGTCAGCACTTAAACTTAACTGCACCTTATTGTCCTCAGTCTTTCTGTGCTGAACTTCCCTTGTTGTCTGCTGTCACCTGTTGCTATCTGGCTATGTTGCTACTGCCAGTCTGTCCTCATGCACCAGCATGAATGTCTTATTGTCTTATTGTGGTCTTGCTGTCATTGTGTCAGACTGATTTATGTATTTTACATTCTGTTCATGCTTTTTGATGTCCGTGCTTATGTGTTGCATGTTTCAGTCAGTGTCTAAAAATGCAGCTCAATGTGTTCTTATTCAATTTACATTTCTATTAACATTAATATCTTCATGTATTTATTATTTTGTATTATGAGCCTCTGTGTTGCATGTCTTAAATAGTACCTGAATGATGTTTTTTATTAACATTAATATATTAGTTTTTCTTCATGTTATTATTTGTTTTGTATGCTTATACATGATCTCAATAACTTGGTCATTTTAATCTCATATTCATGTTCTGTTTTTAGGGTGACTGTAACATCTGTCTCTAGTGCATTTACAGCAATGTTTATTAATGTGCACTGTCCCTGTTAAATAAACCAACCAATAAATAAATAAATACATATTAGTATTTTGTAAAGCTGCAACGATAGATAAAATAACTAGATGGGAATGCCTGTTTTTGTCTAATCTGTTGACTGGTCAGTGATTTTAACACTGCCCACAATGAGCCAATAAAAGCACAACTATTAGAGGAATACATACCTTGGTGTAAACAGAAAAGAAATATCTCAGACAGTTGACAATATACAGTATATCTTCATATTGTTCAACCCTATAACTGGTAGATACAAAGTGCTGATTCAATCCAGTAATGATACTGAACTTGACTTTGACCCTCAGTTTGCATCAATGAACTGAAATTATAAAGGACAGAATCAAAATATTCCACTACTTCTACATGCCAAAAATATATCAGTTATTATTTTGTAGTAGTTGTTAGCTCTTTTTGTTTGGTTAGAGCTGCAACAAATAGATTCATCAGTCAATCAGCAACAATTTTGACAATCAAATATTCAGTAAGCATTTTCTTTTGAAGCAAAAATGGAAAAAAATTCACTGGGTCTAGCTTCCCAAATGTGAATATTTACTATTTTTTCAAACTCTTCTATGATAATAAAGCAGTTATCTTTGGGTTTGGAGCTGTTAGTCAGACAAAACAAGACATTTTGAAAGGTGACCATGGACTCTGGAAACTTGAAGGACGTTTAACAGACCACACAAACAATCCAGAAAATAATGGCTAATTGATATAATAAGAAGAGTTAGTTGTGGTATTGGATGTTATATTCAGTACGATCCCAGACACTTAGTATTGGCCTGATATCTAATGGCATCATCTGTTTATTTCACCCTTTGATCTAATTAAGTATGTTAATGTTACAGTTTTATCCAAGCATCACTACTACAAACAACCTCACACTTTGCTTTTCACATGGTCTTAAGTAGAAGAATTACTTGGTTGAATGAGCTTCTTTAGCAGTGCAACAGCATCAAAAGATCCAGCTTTAAAACAAGGAGGAAGACCCTCCCAGTGGCTCTGACCAGTCTGGAAGCCACTATAATCACCTCCTGGCTCTGCTTCATTGTCCGGGAGCACTGAGCAGAAAGGCCTGTTGTGTTCCTCAGAGGGATGCCTCTACCCTTTAGTGGTACCTTACAATCAGTTCACCATTGTGGGCTACACATGCAGCCTTTCTTCACCGTAACACCACCAGGTCAGTTACTAAGCCTTTCTCTCATTTTCTTAAAGGATCATTCTGATTTATTACAACTTGGGTCTTATTTTCATAGTTATGATCATCATTTCTATGTTATAATCACATTGTCCTCACCAAGTTCATCGCTAAGAAAAAGAAAGAAAAAGAAAGAAGTTAGACGGGTCAAGAAACACAAGCAGTCAGTCAGTCAGTCAGTCAGTCAGTCAGTCAGGTGATAAACAATCTCCAGGTTAGTTTAACTTATTTGGAATAGAAAAAAAAGCTGAACAGTAATAAATGATTACCCTAACTCTCTGTTGTAGACATCTGTCACAGTTTACAGACAGACCACCACTGTACTTACTGCATAGAGAATTTCAAGGTAGCTGTCTCCATCAATTTCCAGGCTGCCTCTGTCAAAATAAGAGTCCCCGCGGATGTTTAAAAAGTCTTAAAATATATATTTTTTGAAACTTTAGGTCCAAAGATGTCTTAAAATATCTTCATTTTTAAGAGGGGAGGCGCTGAATTTTGTTATGTATAAAAACAATGAGGATAAAAATTGTAACGTTTCTAATAACCGGACAAGACCACAAAAAATGAAAACGAAGTCCAGCCCTCACGTAGAGCAACCACAGCTTACATTAACATGTGAACACAGCTTCAAAGAAGCTTTCCTATTCAACAAAACGCAGGTATTTTTTTTTCTTCTTTCTGCTGTCATGCCTTCAGATATTTCTGTAAAGGGGAGGTTGATGCTAAGCAATACGTGTCTTGCTTTTTTTTTTAAATAGAAATAAAACCCATTTAGTTCATTTTTGTGTATCAGCGCCCACGTTCATCAAATAAAAAAAATTTGTAAAATATTAAGTGCCTTATCAATACTTCAAGTTCAAGTCAGAGTCCAGACACTACAGTTATAAACTTCAAGTGTCCGTGAGTCTACAGCAGAGTCACAGCACAGAGTAGCAGGGTTTTCTGCTGTAAACAAACGGAGCTGTTAGCGAGCAGCTGCTCTCATGTCTCCCCGGGTCTCAGTGCTTGTTTTCGGCAGAAACTCTCCCGCTCTCTGCCTGCTCTCAGATGGTAGGTGAGTTGCTCCAGTAGCTACAGCCTCACCGTCACACACACACACGCTCTCTCTCTCTCACTCTCTCTCATCTGCACACTCACTACACGCTGAGCTATTTCTTAAAAAGGAGCTGTACTACTTGTAGGTTATGTAGCCTAATTGAAATTGTGCTCCTTGAAATGTTTAGACAGAGAGAAATTGACAAACACAAGTATCAACAACCAACTATCAGTATTGGAAGATATCTAAATATATATATATATATATATATATATATATATATATATATATATATATATATATATGACTGGGTTGCGCAAGGGCCAGAAGAAAGCACACACACACACACACAAATGGTTTTACAACTATGCGGTACCACCTCCGCCTGATTTTGGGCCAGGAAAAACCTTGTTACTGTAGTTGTGCAACGAGGGATTATTAATGACACTTCAGGTGCACTCAGTATCAGTTTTACTTCCAAATAAAGTGGTTCAGATCATCCGGATAAACTGCTGGCTTGTTTCCAACCTGTCTGATCATGTCGCTGCTTGTGTTTTGAACTTCTTTTTAGTGATGTCAATGTGTTTCCAGATCTCTGCAATTATTCTGGTGACTACAATGTTATGATAACTGACAGAAGTGATGTACAACACCATGAACATTAGACCCAAGTTGTAATAAATCAGAATAGTTGTGCAGACAGACTGTTTCTCTGTTTGTCTAATGATGACAGAGAAGGATTGCAGTCAATGACAAGAGACATCTGAAAACGTTTTGTCTTCTGTAAATAAAGTGATCTCTTATCATCATTAGTCAAGATAATAAGGATAATTCACCAATTTTTCACTACTGTACATGCACACACCCTTGCTAACATACACACATACTGCATATGGGCAAAAAGTAGAGCAAGAAGGAGGAGGTGTAGCTGCTCATACTGCCACAACTCCAGATCTCCAGCTGTGAGAGCTGAGTGTCAGCTGTGGGGCAGAGCATCCCCCCCTCTCACCCCCCCCACACACACACACCCAGCAGCCCCAACACTCCCCTCTGAACACGCACACACACACACACACACACACACACAGAGTACGCCAATGCTACACCAGCCCTTTGTCTCTTTTCACACGGCTCCTGTAAGAAGCGACCCAACACCAATATTTCCCTCACGTCTTTAATCCTCTGCACTGGGAGAACTTGATGACAGCAGATGCAGTGTCTGAGAAACAGCGAGAGGCCGTGCGCGGCTGTAAGAGTTCATTGTTTCAAGCTACCAATAAAGGGTTAAGTGGGATTTAGAGCCCCTGCAAGGCCAAAGACTTAAGAAGGCTCCTTTTCTAATGCCACTGAGCTATTCACTTGCCCTTCCAGTGCCTCACTAGGAAGCAGTGCTATGACAAATAGTGTGCTAATCCCAGGATTTGTCCTATTATACTGCCACCTGAGGCTGGGTTTCAAATTCTAATATGTAAATCTGATTCCAAAGTGATATCATCTCCTTAAAAAACATCACAGCATTAATATCATAGATTTACTACACTATAGTGCTGAAAAAGCACAGTAAAAACTAATGTGACACCTTTATCAAGATTGATTTTCACTCACAAAGCATCATGGGAATTGGCAGATCTCAGCATATGTACTTGCACTTGGCAACAAAACGCTCACAATAGCCCCATCTCACCATCTGACAGACAAATCTAATAATCACCGCTCATACAGTGTTGAGTTTCCGGAGCTTGTAAAACGGGGGGCCCCCTCTGCCCTGTAGCCCATTAAGACTCATTATGTGCCCATTATACACCTGGTGACCTCTGACCTCGTCAGCACAGTGATGCGCTAATCAGCTCCCCGGGGACATGAGCAGACGGACAGACGGGTGAGGCTGTTGTTCATACTCCAACTGCGTGGGTGCATTCATTACCCTCACACAGACTGCGAGGCTGCATGACATGTCGCTGTGTTCAGGTGGAAAGCTTCTCTCTCCAAAAACAACTACTTTTTAGGGACAAAGGAAAGCAGCACTTTTAACATTATCTAGAGTACTAAAAAGCTAAATAGGGATGTCATAGCCTTCATATTGTGATAGCTCACCTTTTAAAAAGGGGCACATCACAGATTCTACATGTCAATTTATTAATTATGAGGAGTTAACAGTTGTATAATGGTGTCTGTGGCTCTGGAGGAGCTTTGCCAAATTGAAGAAAATAACCCTGATGATGCTATAATCTATATTTTTATAATAAATGTATCAAATGACAAAGTGAAAACAGTGTCAGGATGTCAAAGGGGTCGCTTCTGCAGAGAATTTTTGCCCAAATCTGCAGCTCCCCTCAGCTTTATGGAGCTTTATAACAAATTTCAGCTCATTATTTATCTGTCCAGCTGCAACTTTCCTGTTATGGTTCACTCTCAGCGCTCTCATAGAATTGTTTTCAGAGAAAAAGCTCTAAAAAGCCACTGTACACTACCTGCTCAGCACCAAATGGCAGACAAACAGTTAGCTGTAGACTAGCTGGTGAACATAGTGGAGCATTTAGCAGCTAAAGAGCCAGATATTTCCCTCAGGAGTTGGTAGAGAGCAAAAACAGAACTAAAAGAGAGTGAAAGTCCAGATATCTCTGCCTCCGTTTGATCGATTCTGCCCATTCTTTTTATTTTAACTGTCCCCTCAGGTCTCCAAACTTTATAGGAATGCAATATTAACTCACTGTAATGTTGCTTTAATATCTAGGTGTATTAAGCAATTGTGGGCTATGATGAAAATCAAAGAGTAACACTTCTTAATGGCAATATTGTATTTTTTTTAATGTTATTTTTGTATCATTGCAATGACGTACTTTGATTCCTGTCTAGTTATTTTATCAACTGATTCTTCACTGATCCAGAAATTTTGCAATGTGCGTTAATATCACAATATCAAATGATATATCATGACAGAGGATTTCATTCATATCTCACACGCCTGGTCCTGTAATTCCTGAAGATTTACCTGAGACCTCCTAGTGCCAGACACTAATATATATTAGAATTTATTGTGTTTTTGTCGGTCTATATTACAGGCAGCAGAAAAGTCAAACTTTTACATTGTCTCACTAGGTCAACCTCTAGAAGAATCTTCATTTCACAGGGACCCTGACTTCACCTGAGACACTGCAAGCTTATAAACAATCTCATTCAAATAAATGCACTTCATCAAGGTTGCTGCGAGCTCACAACAACCCCTTCATCTGCCTTCTGGGGGGAAGTTGCTGTATTATGTTGAGGTATTATCATTATAACACATTACTGACCAGCCTTTCTTAATAAGCTCATATCTTCTAACCAGCTTGAATTGTTAAACACCCTCAATTTGAACCCTCCTAGACTTAAATATTTAGGTTAAGCCTTAGGCTAAGTTCCATGCTGCAGAGAGGATTTCACTTAAGCCTACTTTATTTCACATTTCCTTGGTATTTTTTCACTGGCTGTATAATTTGAATCAGATACAGCACAGGCTATTTTGCTCCTACTTTCCTAATTAATATTTTATTAATACCTTGATTTATTCTGGTTGTCAGACACCTCTTACTTACACTGAACTCATCTGAGTCCAGACCAAAACATACCTTTTAAATAATGAAACATTTTGTTAGAATATGCTGTAACATTAGCAACTCCCTTATGGGGAATAGTGTGAATATAATGAGAACACAGGCGAGGTCATTCAACAGTGAGTAGCATAGACACAAACAACAGCTTTCTTAAGGGATGTCTGGGAGGCCTTTCAATTCAATTCTTCACTGAAAAAATGACCGAATAAACTGAATATAATGTACGACAAACACACACTATTATAGCACCTAAAAGCAGGGTACAAAATTAACTTTTACCGGCCAAATGGCTGGTGAATGTTCAAATTTTACAAGCCACTCAATAAATTACCATTATTCTTTTGGCTGGTGAATAATATACCATCATTTGCATATTTTACCAGCATTTGGCTGGTGTCTGATGCTAATTGTGTGCCCTGCCTAAAAGTTAAAAAAACAACAACACTATAAACTCCCAATTGAGTTTCCATATAGGCTAACACGTTATAATAATATACAGGTACAGGAGTTAGACACTTCAGAAATAGTAGTTTGTGACAAAAACAACAAACATATTTATGATGAAGTCGCCATAAATTCATCAGAGTAGGCTACCATAAAGCTAGAACTTACAGAAAAGTCACTGTGGCTGCTAACTAGCAAACATTATTTGAATATTGCAGTGATTTTTTTGCACTTCGGGAAGTCAAAGGAGCGTAATTCAAGTCAGCAGAATCCCACACGCAGACCTCGTCACCCCCAATGTACGCAGTTCAAAAATCAGCCATGTAAACCCACATAATTTACAGTAAAACACGCAAAATACAAATAATGAATAAAGAGACTTACCCAGAAGAGAAACTGCCTCACAAAGTGTGGACTCGGTCTCAGGCGGAGACGGTGCTGGCTAGTCCGACAGTCCCGCGGAGGGCATGTTGTTTGAGGGAAACACACGGTCGCTTCTGTCGGAGCTCTGTGCCGCCACCGCCTCCCTCCCTCTCTGTACAATTTGCATGTCAACAGACCAGCTGACAGACCCCGTCAACGCTGAGAAATGAGAGGAAGAAGACACAGTTAAGAAGGAGTCTGGTAACTTTCTCCTCACATGAAACGAGTTCCGGTCCAACACTCAACACTCAGACTCTTTGACTGGACGCTTTGCTAGTGCTGTGGCTTTGTTTCTCCAGGGGTCTACAGACTATGTTTATCAGTCATTACACAGGTCAAACAAGCTTTCATAGCCTAATAAAATCATAATGGGGTGTAATTTTTGGCAGTTAAACTGCGATATCTCCCCTGGGTGCTGTCTGAAAATAACACTAGAATTAACACTAGAATAACACAAATTTGATTGGAACAACTCAGATAACCTTTCATTCCTTGTATTCCCTCAAAATAGAACAAAGTGTTTACCTGGGACACTCTTTACACGTTGCGATGTCTACCAGTCAAACCAAAGAGGGCTTTTTGAAAAAAATAACTATTAGAGGCTTGAGGAGATAAAATACAGTAATTTACAATAAATAAAGCAAAGGTTTGAGGAAAGCTTGAAGAAAAAAAAAGAAATTTGTGTCAGAAATATGTTTTTTCTGTTGTCCTATCCTGTCCTATTATCTCGCGACCCCTTAGATGAATCCAGCGACTACATGCCTGAAGTAGGAAACATTGGTGTCAGCTATTGGTATTCTACATACTTACATTTGTACATAATGTTCCACAACAGTATCTGTGACACTTACACTCTGTACAGAAATGCCATCATTTGTTTTAACTTGCTGCTGTCAATCATTATGTCTCACATTTTTCAAATGATGGATGGATGTCATTCCTGAGATATTACTAGTAATTGTAAAAAAGTCCTTTCAACTCAAGGACGGTGACATCTGATCAAATGCCTGTTCTATGACACTCTCACTCTTTTTGCATCTACAGTACCGGCCCCCAAGCAATGGAGACCAGAATGGGGCCCCGTCCTGGGGAAGAAGGGTGTGTCTGCAGCAACTTGGATGTTTCATTCCACTCCTCTTTGTGCTCTTCTTCATCTGCTGTCAGCCTAAGACAATAGTTTCCCAAAGAATGGAACTGGATATTGGAGAAGTGAGTACTGTATGCAGTGAAACCGTCCATTTATGATTCTCTGTTGATTCCTCTGCTGACACCAGTGCACTTTCTTCAGCTATATGGAAGCGTCATTGTCTCATCCAGTGAGTCAGAGGAATGAGAGCTGATCCAAATTGTGTTGCACTGACCTGAGGGCTTGTTCAGATCCATCCACAATGCAAAGAGCCACAGCTTCACGCATATAAAGTGCTCACCAGTGTTGATTTCACAGTGAGAGAATGAAGTAAAGACCGGAGGATGTGTGGGGTAATGTAGATCAGATGAAGATTCAGAGAACCATATACCACAATTCTGTATTAAAGATTATTAAAAAGGCTGCTGTAACCTACAAAATCAGTGCCTGCCAGGTAATATTTTTATATGAACCTTATTTAATAAGGAAATCTCTGGAGATACATCATCTATTCACAATCACATAATGTTGTTATTTAGTTTTCATCTACATGTAATGTTGGAAATCTATGGAGTCTGGAATAATTAAAGACTTTAACAGTATGTAATTATAATCTGTTTATAATTTGTTACATATTGAAAAATTGCATTTCATTTATTTCATTCAATAAATTTGAATAAAAAATAATAATTAAAAAGATTGGCCTCGCACACAGCTGTCAAATCAGCTGTGGTTCAAGGCATAGTTCAGCATTTTGTGAAATATGATTCTTTATTTTATTTTCCAGAGTGAGATTAGATGATTGATATCAATTTCATGAGCCTAGCTTAGCGTAAAGACTAAAAACAGATAGCCTATCTTTTGTTTGTTTGTTTAACCTGCATATAAACATAAAATGTTTGTTGTTCTTCACCAAGAACGTTCCAGTAACTCCCCCTAAAACAACAAACTGCCATATTGACATTTCTGTTAGTGTATGGATAGTTTTGAACTTTGAACAGAGCCAGCTAGCTAGCTGTTTGCCCCATGCTTCCAGCCTTTATGCTAAGCTAGGCTAACCACAGCTGGACTCCGTAAAATGAGATTGGTATCAATCTTCTCATATAATTCTGGGAAAGAAAATCAAATTAATGTATTTTCCTAACATATTGAATGATTTCTTACATTTTCAGGAACCAACTAATTGTAACTAACATTATGATTATGTTTATAATCGCTCTTTTTTCAATTAAACTATTTGCTTGTAAAATGTTAGCAAATAGTGAAAATACCCATCACAAGATCCCCCAATGTCTTGTTTTGTCAGGCCAACAGTCCAGAAAACCAAAGATGTTTGATTCACATTTATATAAATCAGAGAAAAGCAGCAGATTCTTACATTTGAGAAGCTGGAACAGAGAATGTTTGGCAGTTCTGCTTGATTTTATGTAAAGCACTTCTCCTTGATAAATAACTTAAAGAGCTACTCGTTTATCAGACTTGCTCTTGATTAATTGATTGATAATCATTCCGGTACTAAATAATATAAAGACAATCAACGCAACACATTCCACAACTTCAGATATTTCACATCTGGGTCGGTCATAGAAATCTTTTGTTAGTGCTGCTCTAGAAATAGTCTAAGGTAACAAAAAGAAGAGGTGTGCCATATCTGCACACAATGGATGTGCTAGAAGCAACTTCTGTGCAGCTGCCCATTTGTGTTTTAAACATAAATCCACAGCAGGGAGGCTGTGGCAATAAAAGAAAACTCAAGAAAGATTCTCAAGCAATTTTAGGAGGAGAAGAAGGAGTTTGTGTTAAGGAGCAGACTGACTGTGTGATTTACTCCCAGAGCTCTGGGAGCAGAGACCACTGAAACCTGAT
Organism: Thunnus thynnus; assembly: GCF_963924715.1. Classification (NCBI taxonomy): domain Eukaryota; kingdom Metazoa; phylum Chordata; class Actinopteri; order Scombriformes; family Scombridae; genus Thunnus; species Thunnus thynnus. Next base: position 28,420,143 of record NC_089534.1, read on the forward strand.
GGGTGTAATCTTTTGACCTGGAGCTTCAACATAAAGCCGCGGGTGATTTGTCAGCTGATGTCAGCGGCTTTAGTTCAGTCATAGTAACCTTGCTAAGGTACATGTGCTTTTCTTGCCCTCTTCACTGCTTCTGACCTTTGATGTTCAGCAGAGAGCTCCTCAACAAAAGCGGTAAAGACGTTTTAATCTCTCTCGTCTCAAATTGCAGAGCAGAAATCTGATCCTGCATTACCGCATAACCTTCTGTTTTGGATCCTGACTTTTGCCAGAGGAAACGTGCAACATTTTGCCACAGAGTGTAAATAACAACCTCTTTGGAATGTGATACATGGTGCTATCTATACTGTTGGTCATAAACACTCTCTCACAAGTTTAGATAAAGCTTGTAACTTAAGGAAGACAAACAGCCACATGTCACTGTTGTATAGTAGCAGGTTTATGGCTCACTAACACCACAAACAAGGTTGATGTGACTGTAAAAAGAGTCCTCTGGGATTTTGCAACACATATTTTTCCAGTTTTTATATATATATTTACTTTTTATTACTTTTATTACCTTTATTTCTGATATGTGACAGTAACGAGATGACAGGAAATTAAAGAAGAGAGAGATGGGTGATGACATGCATCAAAGGTCCCAAACCAGCACAAACTGGGGATGTTGTGTGTATGGTGACATCTTAACTCCAAGACGACCAGAACGCCCCACATTTAAGTAGTTTTTAAGACTTGTGAGTTCACTTGTATGTGTAACAACATGCAGGCCAGTGCTTTTGAGACCTATGAAGAGCTGGATTTATCCCCTCACACATCATCATGTTACTGCACCAACATTTGCATTTTATGGTCTCATAACTGTCAAACATATTTTCATACTGAACACAAAGTGAATTTTAGATGAAAATGTTTCAACTTGAGTGACAAAGATTTGCATTTATAATAAGGTCTAAAGAAAAATATCAAAGAACAGGAGTTCCTCTACTTTTTCAGGGTCTGAACTGTCACATTAACACTACACAGGTCTCTGCACACACAACTGGTGTGTACATTGCTAGCTAACATCAGCTAATGCCTCTACAGTGGGTACTGTGGGGCAAAGACGGACTGCACAGTCAAGCAAGGTGAAAACTTGCTTTGCAGTCAGTCAGGAGCGGATAAAATTAAAGGACAGGTTCACAATTTTTCAACAACAGTGAGGTGTCTAAATGAAGACTGAAATAGGGTTTTCTTAATCATCCCTCCTGTTCATACTGACCATTAGAAGATAATAATGTACTTAACAATGTAGGTGAAGAGGGACAACATCCACAGTCCTCCTTCTGTGCAAAAATTTATTTAGAAGTTTATTTGAAGATAATATGAAGCTTGAGTTTATCAAATAAAGATGATATCTTCCAACGTTACAGTCTTTTATTAAATAAATCCTTACTTGTGTATCATAAGAATGTTTTCCTGTTCAGCTGCAGTAGAAGGATCATAATAAAAAGAAACAGTAACTTTGAAAGATATTGACTTGATGTGACTAATTTGGATGAATGAAGCCTCATCTTATCTTCAGATAAACTTAAACGTCGTCTGCTGGGCAGGTAGTATGCTGGTGTTGGTTTGCAGGGTGGAAACAATGAGCCACAAGAAGCTAAAAAGCTCAGTAGTACTGTGGTGAACTGCAGGCTTGATGATATTTCCATGTGGGTCCATCAGTAAGAGCATCACCTTTCACATTAGACATAATCATGTGATCCACAATTTAAAAATATTGATTAGTGCAGCTTTAAAAGCTCAGAGAAACCCAAAAACATTTGTAATTAGAATAACATCAAAGTGTTGAATTATAGCTCAATTATAATTTAATGTGCAGAATATTTGAAAACGATTGAAAAATTCATTCCAAAATAACTTACTGGTTGGTGGCTGCAGGGCCTTAATAGGCCCTTTAGTTTGCATGTGCCTGGGGCCAGCTCTGTCTGCATGATAAGGGCCTATAAATGTGACAGGCTGTATTTTGCCATTGAGCAGCAGCAACAGTAGCAGCAGCAGTTCTTTGTATACTTAAAGTAACAAAAGTCTCTGAATATTCCATTGAATGTTACAACAAACAAAAGCATACCTGAGAATGATGTAATGCTATCAAGAGTTTGATAACCACGTAGTGCCATCATGTGGTGAGATGACTGAATAACATTATTCAATATTTTCTGATTCAGTGATGATCTTGACTGTCTTGACTTCAGCAGCAAAGGCACTGTTGCTGTAATTCACAAGAACAAATCGAAGACTTTTATTGTAAAATTAGGCATTTGCCATTGTAAGAGAGTAGTATATATTCTCACTAAATAACTGATATTCCAAGTTTGAGCGATTGAATGTATGCTTCTATATATAGTGCAAGATAAATGTCTGACAGAAAAACCTAGGGAGGTTTCTCAAATATAAAAAAAATCGATTACATATCCATAAGGGGACAAGGAGCCCTGATTTTATGGCTGTGCAATGACCAGCGCAAGCAGCACTCAGACAGTTGAACCATCTTTGCCTATGTGTGTGGTATTTTGGTTCTCAGTGCAGGTGGGAGGGTCATTCAGATTAGGCAGTGCAAAGCAAGTTACTGGTATTTTAGTGGAAACTGGGTCTTAGAAATTGTGCTTAAAATCAAAATGAATGAAAGTGAGACCAGGCTGCTACAAAATAACCACACACACACACACACACCTCTACACACATCAGACTGGCCAGTTAGAACTTGGCATTCTGCCTGTTTGTGGGAAACATTGGATCAGTGGGACTAATTAATCTTTCAGTTCATTTAATCACTTCCTCTTTTCCAACTTTGTTGTTTCATGTATAATTCCCAGACCAGGATTGAGTTGTAATGTCACAAATCCTGCTCATAGGACCACCCATTAAAATCTGATTCTCAGTGAGCACAGAGAAACTTTCCATGCAAAATATTTGGATTACTGGGACTCATTAAGCTACATCACTACCTCTTTTCCAACTTTTTTTTTTTTTTTTTTTGGAGCAAAAGTGGCATTTTATTTTATTACTTTATTCCTTGAATGCTTTGCCGTGCAAATGTTGTCACAACAATTACATGATGGGAACATATGAATTAACACTGAAATAGTGCAGGATTGATGCCATCATATAAACAGCTTGACTTTAAAGATCCCCTCCAGACATGAATTATGACATACACTCACTGGCAGCTTTATTAGGAACACCTGTGCAGTCTAATGAGATCCAATACAACAGCTCTGCTGTAAATTCTACATTTATGAAGCTTATACAGTTTCAGTTTTTGTCGACATTGTCAGAAAGGTTATAATTCTACTTTATGTTTATTATTGAGGTGGTAGTGGGTGGTGGTGGTGTACTGGAGTGCATTATATTGAATGGTGTTCCTAATATTTTGTCCATTCCATTAATATACATGAGGAGGGCAAAATATTAGGAACACTTTTCAATATAATGCACCCCAGTACACCACCACTCACTGAATGGAGGGGGGCCGATAGCAGATGGTGATGAGACATTTCAGAAAGGGAGGGGCAGAGAACAGGCCTGTGCCCAAGCCCAATCAAGGATGGTCTCAATGACAGGCAATAAACATGGTGAGTAGAGGTTGATTTGGATGCTGTGTTAATGCTCCCCTTAAGAACGTTGTCTATTTACTGAAAAAGCACAAGGTTTTTGAATGTGATTTCAGTGTGTACAGTATCATTATGCATAAACCAATGGAGTTTTTGGAGTACTGTGTTGGTAGAGTATTAAATGTAGTTCTTCTAGCACATACAATTTTTTTTTAGGTATCTACAGACTTTGTAATTAACATAATGCATACTAGCTCATCAAGAGTGTTTGTTTTTATTGACTTATCTTTTACATTTAGTAAAATAACATCTTTTTTAAAGGCCAAGTTCATTTAAATTGGCAATTTTAATGAGATTTAGCTTTAAAGGGTTTAGGCCTAAACAAAGCAAAATAATAAGTTAGTCATTGACCTGTCTTTAACACTTAAAAATGTTTATGTTATATGCAAATGAATTGTTCAGACAGAGCAGGTCGAAGACCCGATTTTTGACTGTGGCAGGGAGCATTTCTACATATGTTCACCTCAAGTTATGGAAATTTGACCATGTTTAACATAGATGTCTGACATCATAACAGTATATAAATAACAGAAAGTCACAAAAAGTATAGTAGCCTTTAAGTGGCTACCTCATCAGTTTTACACATAAAGGTCACTGTTTTAGAAACTGGAGAAAAAGTGTTTACTATGCAGGGAGGATGAATGAAAGACACCATGGAGTTGCATTATGGGAGGTGTAGGATCTGGTGATTTTGGAGCTTAACCCATTCTAGTGAGGATATCTCGACCTCTGCAACGTCGATTTATGGTGGATACACTGGTTTTCATTATTACATATTATTATTATTGGATTATTATTGCTGCAGTAAAGTGTTAGCAGCATTTTAGTGTTGCAGCTGGTCGACAGTGAGCTAATTTTAACTATTGTATATGCTGTTAGGTACTTTAAGCTGTAGCAATACATCATATTTTACAAGATGAGCAAGTTTTAGATGTAAAATCTTTATCTTCAAAGTAATGTTAAAGTATACCTGTCTCAAAATTGAACTGAAGCACAGTACTTGAGTAAATGTACTTAGTTACTCTCCCACACTGGGAATAACCATACTGCTGACTTAGTATTGGTATTTCCAGTGTTTTTCATATTTACTGATTGTATTTAACCCTCATTTTTTTAGGAATGTTGGCTAAACACATCTGCAAAGGGCACTATGGTAGTAATAGTGAGGTGAAGGAGGGAAGGAAGGAAGAATATCACTTACAACTTACTTTTTCTTTCCAGAATTATTGGGATCCAAACTTGTAATCTCTAAGTCACAAACTCATTTATATAACCATTGCTCCCTGTTATCTTTTAAAATATACAACCTGAAAATATGACTCATGGTGTGACATTCTGAATCATTTTAAAGCACCTGCGGTGATCTTGCCACTGATGGATACACAGATGTTTGTTTTTATTGCATCACTCTGCTAAATCTTCCCTCACCAGTGTTTCTCAGCACATGCAGCAGCAAATGATTGGATGTTTAATGCAGAGCGACAGCTCTCTTCCCATTATACTGTCTGTGTCACACATTGACACGCACTGAGGCACAGAGGCTGTCTGCATAATGTTATAGACATCCTATTTCTTTTCCCAATGACACTAGATTTTGTTTCCACATATTTTACAATTTTTTAAATTAGGTGAGATGTCAAGGAAACAATGTTCAGGTAAAAAGTATGACAGGGGGGCCCTCTTATAGGAAACTAGACTTTTACCTGTTTAGATACATGTGTTTAATGATGATATTGATTACATTTTATTTTATCTGAGTGGTTAAAATGAAAAATGTTCCATTTTTACACATCTTCAATAGGCAGTATTGGGCTGACATCACAATTAGCCTTAAAATAGAACTTGACTGTCTCTAACTGGCCTGCATGTTATCCACCAGTCCAGGGTTTAGCTTTTTGACTATTCTGTGTGTGAGAACTGACAGGATATCCACAGAGCCAGTGATTGGTTGATGGGATGTTCTGACTGTGGACAGTTTGAGAGACTCCCACGGTTCTCATAGAGCTGATTCAGCCATTATCACAAGAGATTCCATATTCAAGAGATTCAAGAGCTTTTATTGTCACATGCACTGCAACACAGTGGGTGGCAACACTGAAGGCAGTAAAAATTGGCTTCTTCAAGCTCTTGTTCCAATTTGATTATGAAATAGATATTTACAATTGTAAAAAAGGGGAGAGAGAGGAGAAATAGAAGAAAAAGATAAGAGAGAGATGAAAAAAGTATATATATATATATACACAAATATACAGTACATTATATAGCATATTGGTGCATAAGTGCAGTATTGCACAAGGGTGATAAATAGATAAATAAGTGTATTGCACATAAGTATTATGTGATAAATACTTCTGGTAAAAAATATAAATATTTGGGAAGTGTGTGTGTGTGTGTTTGGTGAGGGGGTGTTATCACATGACCTAAGTAAAGTTTGAATGGGAAAAGAGGAAAAAAGTAAGAAAGGCAGATAACCAACCTGCCATAGAGACAAAGCAGTGTAGGCGTACTTGCTTTCCAATGGCACATGATCTGATGATGATTTCCTGCCTGCTAGGTACTCCTTTATTGTTGAATGAAAGATTTAGTACTAAATCATCATTCAAAAGAAATAAAAATAAAAGTTTTCTTAAATTTTACTGATAAAAACATAGACAACTCTCTAAATAAAAAGATAATTAGGCAGTCAGATACATCGTTGCATATAGTGATTTGAAGATGACACAGAGCTTTTACAGCAGGATGTTAAGTACTAAGTACTTAGGTAGTAACTAATTCAAGTGCCACAGAAAAGCCAGCAGATGTCAGCAGGATGCCATGTAGCATATTACAATGCTTGAGGCAGCAGAGGGGATATGATAGAGTTGGAGTTTTTTGTAATGTCACCTCTCTGACCTGTCAGGGAACGTCCACTTCACATGTCATGTCATGTATTTAGCTGATGGTTGTATGTGTAAGCACTGACAGTAGCGAGGGTCTCTAGCAGAGGACATGTAGCTGTTTATGAGGCTTCAGGCTGGGGATCAAACCTGTGGCCACAGAATCTCGTCTGCTTCTGCAAATACACAAGAAATACACACACATATTTTAATTACATTTCTGATTGTAATCACATAATATATACAAAATTGAGTTTATTCTTGACCATGGAAATAGTAATTTGATAAAACAATCGTAATGCAAGGTCCACTAACAGTGCTTGCTTTTTTCCAGAGCTTTCAACCATATCACATGGTCTTCATTCACTATGGATGAAATAAGAACACCTTCTGAGCCTGCATGATCATCTCCAAGACAAGTGAGCAAACAGATGAAGACAGTGTGGTATAGTTGAAAGCCCTGGAAAAAAAAGCTAGTAAGTAGAATTTGGAATTTTTTTTATTTGGTCAAACACTTTGCACAGTTTAAATTCTTATTGCTAGGCTGTCCTGCCATCATCTGATTACAAAATGCAAATCTATAAATACACACCATTATAAACTATCCTGTCTACCATAACGTTGAAATTTTGCATAATTTTTGCTCACATGAAAGTTCATCTGAAAAGACTGTTTGGACCGGTGTCACTGATGTCACTGTTCATGTGATAGAATCTATCTGAATATGTTGTTTCTTGGACTGTGGTCATTAATACAGTGTGGGGATGTGAATAATTCATTGATGTATATGCCTTGGAGCATGTGCTGTCCTTTGAATGGACATACTCTGAATTTATTAGTAAAGGCTATATTTAGATATAAAAATACAGTTCAGATAATGTGATGTTTTGGAAGGTTCTATAATCATGTGTAACTAAATATTGGAAAGCGATATTTCATTCTTGACCTTGGGAATAGTAGTCTGACAAAATAATCTCAATTCAAAGTCTTACTAGTAATTTACTAGCACTGCCAGAGCTTTCAACGACATCACATGGTCTTCCTCAGCGGATGGAGTTTGCTGAGATGTCACGGAGATGGCTTAGTTGTTTTCTCGTGACCTGAGTATGGAACTTTGGTAAAGCAGTAATAGGTTACTATTCTCTTCCATCAATAACCACATGAAGTTCCATACTTATGTCATGTGATGACAATGAGCAATCTCCATGACAACTGAAACTCCATCTGCGACTGAATATTGTGAGATATGGTTGGAAATTCTGGGAAAAAGCTAGTTAATGGACTTTAAGTTACAACTGTTTTATCAACTGTAAAAAAACAAAAAAAACCCCCAACAATCTAAGCTTAAAGATACTTACTAGCTTTTTGGAGCTTTCAACCACAGTCTTCATCAGCAAATGGAACAGGCTCAGGTGTCATCACATGACACAAGTGTAGAACTATTGTCATATCGTTCTGCATTGTATTATATTGTTATCACATAATCATAATTTATGAGCAATGAATTGAATGTAATGAAGCTATCTTCAATCAGTATTGTTATACTCTTCCATTGAAACAGTGGGAAGAGACAGGACTAATGACAAAATTACAGGAACAGTTCTCTTTAATCAGCCTGATGAAGGAAAAGTAGAGAAGTTAATTAATGACAAAACTATTGAGTGAGCAAATTCAAGCTCTCCAAGGCCAGATTTGAGAGGATTCTTGGATGGGTTTGTATGCACAGAACAAGTTTTCAGTGCAAGTGAGGACAGAATCATGAACATAATCAAAGTTCTGAGGCCACAGGAGAAATTGTCTCACTAGATTTTAGCAGCAGTAGGGCTTGATTTGCGTCCAATCTTCAAAGCTGCTCACTCCCAGTTCTGGCAGTTTGTATCCCTCACATTCAAACTCCTGCTGAGAACAGAGTAAACTCTATTGGACTTCACCCATAATTGAAGTGTCATCCTGTTAAGTAACATCAGACAAGATTCAAGATATTATCTATCTATCTATCTATCTATCTATCTATCTATGTAGTTTTTCAAATATATATATATATTATATTTATAAGTAGCACTTCATTTTACAGGTCGGCAAATTTCATGGTAATTTCATGGAAAGTAGGTGATAATTAGCAAGTAACTTCCAACTAATTTCTTTAAGATTACTCGCAAATTTCATGGTAATTACCCCAACATTTACCTCAAATTTCATGGAAAGTAGGTAATAATTAGCAAGTAATTTCCAACTAGTCTCTGCCTAACGTCTGTAGGCCAGTAAATTGAGGTACATTTTTTAACCATTTATATTCTCACCAATTTCTGTATATTTTCTGCAGATCAGTCCAACTTAATAACAAATTTTGTAAATGTCAAATGTTTTTATTGTAAGCCACCATAAATTGCTAAACACTGACAAATACAACTTCATAATCAAGAATCAACTTACTAATTACCCATTTTCAAAGTCTCATTCCTTGCTTGCTCATTGAGGCCTGATAATAATGTCTTCATGTCACTCAACAAGTTAAATGTCACTTTTTATATTTCAAGACAACAATAATAAACAAATTAATTTAAAAAAGGAAAAATGTAACTTTAACAAAGTTTTTGAAATGAAAACACAACATTTGTGTTAAAACTTGTACACCTCAAATAACGCTCTGATGTAATAAAAACAAACTACTGAAAACTAAACTGAAGCTGAACTAAATTGAGAAGCCCAGATTGAGATACTGTTGATACTATACTCAGGATCAGCAGCATAGATTCCCTACCTCACACAAGTTACATTTTTACAAAAACTGGGGAGGACAGGAGGAAAACCAACATGGAATCTTACAACAAATCGCATCAAACTATATCACTGTCCCCCACCTCATGAAATCAGAGGGGTGGGGGGCAATTTTATATGCCAATAAAACAATTTGCTTTTAAAAACAAAAACCCCTGAATGGTGAAAAGGCTGCTTCTTTAAAGACATTTATACATATTGTTTCTAAACAAAGAAGTGCTCATTTTAGCCGTGGAGTGGTTCAGAATGTGTCATTTTACCAACAAAGTGAAATTCAGATTTATAGTATTGTTCTATTGTGACAACAGATTTATGTTCTCATCAAAAAGAGACAACATATCACATGATTTACATGTGTTTCCTATGTATTTTCTTAGTATACAGAAATATATAAAGTACCACAAAGCTTATAATCTGATACAGGTTCAGATCAACAAAACAAAACATTCACAGATCTAAAAGTGCAGATTCAAAAAAAGTATTAATGCATGTATCAAATACATGACTTACACACTCTTATCTATGTGCACGACACAAAATATAGTTTACAAACCTGACATGTTAACAGTAGGGGTGCAACGGATCACAAAACTCACGGTTCGGATCGTATCACGGATTTGAGCCACGGATCGGATCATTTTTAGGATCAGCAAAAAAAAAAAAATTCTGTAACACACTTACAGCAAGGAACTTTGCCCCTGGTCTTAAATGAAAACAACATTTAAGATGTCCAATGTTTGACTAAAATAAAATATATAAAATATTCAGTGCTCAATTATTGCAATATGAAGCATGATACCTTCCTCTTTTAACCATGGCAGTGAATGAAACAGCCTCTGTCCACATCATCAAAACTTGATGATAACTTAGAAACATGAACACACGTCTCATCCTGCAGGTTGTTGAACGAGCCACAAAACAAACATTCACCGCTAATGTCAGTTAGCAGCTATGTAGCTAATTAGCTGCTCAGCTGCAGCACATTAAACAGTGTGTAAACATAGCTGCAAATGTCACTTCGGACCCGTTAGATGCTGGTTTGATCGTTGCTCTTCTAAATCCCTGTTAGCAACACGCTGTCTGTCCATGACTTGTACTTACAGCAGTTTGTTTACTTTGTCTTAAATGAGACATTAAATGTTTGCAATTAATCCGCAGTTCACATGTGTGCCGAACCGTGGAGGGCGATCAGTACGGATCACGGATCAACTACAATCCGTTACACCACTAGTTAACACTTCTTATTCTAGTTACTTACTATACGACTCAATATACGACTCAGCTTAAAAACAAACTGAAGAAACAGCAGACTTCCTGCACACTCATTCACTAATCACACAACATCAACAGGTGACTGAACAACCACTCAATTAAAAACTGGATCAATTCTAAATGAATGCGTGTCCAGACAGCTCACTGTAACTTCAACAAGCAAACTACCTACAACACATTACATGATCTCTGCTGCATTCTTGTTAAGGAGATAAATTCACACAACAGCCACACAGAGAGACAGTTAACCATCAGAGATGAAATTAGCGACCAAAGAGACAGAGAGAGAGAAGCTATATCTGACTCAAGTTATCTGACGTCTTCTTCTTTCTATCATGGAGATGAAGTATTCATGTCATAACGTCCATTTGTGGCTGTTGGTCATCTTGTTTGTTAGTTAACAGAACTTTATCGCTGCTGCTTAATCAGTCTGATATCATTAGCAACAATGACAAACAAGCTAACTCTCCTGGTTGTTTCTCCGGATGCTTCTCTCTCCAGCCTCCCTGGTGGCGTCCTGCTGCTGCTGCGCCGCACAGTCCTTAGCTTAACAACAGTCCTTAACAGTCCTTCAGGCTGCTACAACAAGCTAACTGTTGCGTTGGCTAACGCAAGGAGCTATCTACTGTTGCTACTCTGCCTTACAGTGGAGAGAATTGAAGATGAAATCTGGAAACCATCACGGACCAACGCGATGTCAATATTGCATTCTGGTTGTTGATTGGTTAGGGAGGACGTCCTTCCTTGGATTGCATTTTACGTGTCTGGCCAAGCATAATTTAGCATGGAAAAAAATGACGTACATTAAATCAATCTAGGAGATCCCGTCCTGAGGAGGACAGCAGGAGCTCGTCCTTCTCTGTCCCCCATTCCCCCCCCACTGCCCGCCACCACCACTTCACACACACCGCTCTTTCTCCTCTTGCCCTGCAGGTGTCACTGTTGAAGCATTTTAAACAGAATTTCAGTAATGGATTGTTTCCAAAGAAGAGAGAAAAAATAATTTATAAATAATACTGAGGGTTGGTTATTGTTTATTTCAACCAAATATTCTTTTTTATATTTTGATATCCCTCTTGCCTCTCGAAAATAGAAGAGGATCAACCTCCTCTGCCTCTATGGACCAGCCTCCACGGGTTTACATCCTTGATTTGATGATCATTAGACATAAAGCAAACATATATTCAATATTCATTTTTTATTATAGTTTTCTCTTTTCAATCGGCCTAATTGTTATTACTATACTATTTTTTAATTTCTTGTGCAATTTAATTTAGCTTCAGTTTAGTTTTCAGTAGTTTTATTTTATTACTTTTGTTTTTATCACAGATTGTTGGAGAGCATATCAAAGACTGTCATTAAATGGTTCCATCCATTATCAAGTCAACCATAGGTGACACTTTGTGCATGCACAGACAGGGTCTCATGCACAACACATTGAGAGAGCCTGGCATTCTTATAAGGAGAACATCTACTGCTTCGGGGAAACCAGACGCCCACAGCTCTTAAGATGAACCTCAGATTCATCAAGTGGAACCACTGGTTGGCCAAAAAACACTGTGATGGAGTGTTTTTAAAGACATCAAAGTGTTATTTGAGCAGTAAAAGTTTTAACACAAATGCCATGTTTTCATTTCAAAAACTTTGTTAAAGTTACATTTTCCTGTTTTTAATTAATTTGTTTATTATTGTTGTCTTGAAATATAAAAAGTGACATTTAACTTGTTGAGTGGCATGAAGACATTATTATCAAGCCACAATGAGCAAGCAAGGAATGAGACTTTGAAAATGGGTAATTAGTAAGTTGATTCTTGATCATGAAGTTGTATTTGTCAGTGTTTAGCAATTTATGGTGGCTTACAATAAAAACATTTGACATTTACAAAATTTGTTACAAAGTTGGACTGATCTGCAGAAAATATACAGAAATTGGTGAGAATATAAATGGTTAAAAAATGTACTTCAATTTACTGGCCTACAGAAGTTGGAGACTAGTTGGAAATTACTTGCTAATTATTACCTACTTTCCATCAAATTTGAGGTAAATGTTGGGGTAATTACCGTGAAATTTGCGAGTAATCTTAAAGAAATTAGTTGGAAATTACTTGCTAATTATCACCTACTTTCCATGAAATTACCATGAAATTTGCGGACCTGTAAAATGAAATGCTACCATATACTGTATATATGTATATATTACACTATATATATAAAAGGACAGAATCAAGGCACAAAAAGGTTGCATATACAATCATTGGTCAGAATTTGTCTAAAAGACTGTGAAAAAGATCTGACACAAACAGCTGGGTATGGGAATGTTCTTTCGAAGCATGCTTACCAGAAGTAGTTACCGGGCTCCGTCTTATGTCGTCTTTGGACGATCAATTTTGTATTTGCAGATTCATTAAAGCATAAAGGAAAAGTTCAACATTTTGGGAAATATGCTTATTTGCTTTCTATCTGAGAGTGAAATGAGAAGATGGATATCAATCTTGCCTTTGTGTTAACTAGGGTGCTGGAGTCAGGACGTGGTTAGCCTAGCTTTGCATAAAGCTTTGCATAGGTGGAAACAGTTAGCCTGGCCCCATCTAAAGTTAAAAAATGTACCAGTAAAGCTCACTGATTAACACATTGTATTTTGGTTGTTTAATTGGTACACAACCAGATATACAATGGAACTATTTATTGATGGACAACAGTTTGTAATGTCACTATGACAAGAAGACTACATTATGCTGCGCACAGTTACTGCATTTCAATGTACCACAACATTGTCAGTTAGTGAGCTTTACAAGTGAGAGATGCTTTTTACCTGCTAGCTGTTTCCCACTGCTTCCAGTTGCTATGTTGCCTAACTCAATACATTTGCTGAAGCACTGTACAAGTACAATTTTGAGGTATTTGAAATTTACTACCATTTGATGCTGTTTTATAATTCTGCTCCACTACATTTAGCTGTAGTTACAATACTTTTTACATTTAAAACTTCAGATAAGCTCATAAAGTACAATACATTGTTTCTGTATATATCAAATCACTCTCTTCCCAATCTGTTTAGGTTGTGACCACTTACTTGAAGCAAATGAGTCAAATGACTCAGTCATTTTCCAATAAACGTCCGACAGGGTTTCATTTAAATAACTGCTCAGGGTGCAGAGGTCAAATTATCCAATATTTAAGCAAAGACTAGAGAAAAGTTTAAAAAAAAATAATACAAATTTGTGTAGCAGAACTTTGTTTTCCACACAGATTTATCTGATGACCCTTTGGAGGGGCCCGACCCCTATGGGAACTGGACTAAACTACCTAACTGTTTATAAAGACGTTCAAACTGACTCTAATTCAAGCAGCTACAACAGTAAAATTGTGCTTCAGTATACGATGGTATTAACAATCTAATAATGTCATACAGTAAATGATTTATCAGTCAAAGGGGACATTTTACTACAGAGTGAGTAATTTTACTTTTGATTCTTTTGACTCATTTTGATTGGAGACATTCGAGTGGCTTGAATATTCATGTGCAGATTATATGGTAAATCATATCTAAACCCTTCCTTCCTTCTCTACTTTTCACATTTTATAAGCAATACAAGAAAAAAAAAAACAATGCATGGAGACAGTCTATTTAGAAGTACATTTTTAAAAGGTATTTGATGGAGAAGAATCTGGGCTCAGCCCCTGATGGTTAAAAGTCCAGCCAAGGCCCCTGGAGCAGTACTTGTTACATTACATTACAAAGCGACGATGATGTAAGCCACAAATCCGTTGACAGTTGTCATCGTTCACTGACACAACTTAACATTCCACCTGAGTTTCCCTGTTCATGGTTCATGAGGGCTTGGATTAGGGAATTAAATAATAGTTGTTACCTCTGTAACCCAGATATTTTTTTCTACTGAGCAATGATTTTAAAAAAGGAAGAGAAAAAAAAACAGACCAAAAACCCCAAATGTGTCAAGCTCAGTTCAAATCAGATCCTTTTCCTTCCTGTTCAAATCAGACCAAACTACCCGGAGCCATCAACTTTACACACACAGGGATTTGTATGACTATTTTATCGTGTTTTCTTTATTGAACCATGGCTTTTCAAGGAAATGTGTGTAAATGTTTATTAATTTATCCCAGACACAGCATATTACAAGCCACAGCACAGATGTCCTTTTAGGACAATAAGACCTCAAGGATCTGCCAGTGGGTATAAATCATAGCCAGACATATTAGAGCATGAGTCAGTGCATTACCTTAAGCAGCAGATGCATTAATAAACAACACAGATGAGTGTGGGATCCGCTGCCTTCCTACAGTGTTGTGTTCCTAAGTAGTGGTAGCATAGGCAAATCTGATGTGATTTGTTTATTTGGGGATTAGATGTGCCGAGAGTGCTGTCTAAAATCTGGATTAAAGACGGATGTGCGTCACACAGGACGATTGTGTCTGATACATTATTCTTGGAAGTTAGGACTGTTTTCTGTAATGTTGCTCCTTAGTTGCTGCAGTCTTTGGAGCACTGTGTGGAGGAGCTTGACAGCATTGTGGCAGTCCTCAAAATCTTCAAACTTGTTCTCAGACATTTTGAAAGCTGAAAATCAGGACTCCTTGTGTGAAAGAAAGACTTTATTTATGAAATTTTGCTCTGAAAGCATTACATTCTGAACATTTTTCTAAAGATGAAGGTAGAAGTGAAGTTGGTTTGGAAGCTGATGGATCAACATATGCGTGTTTCTTTCTTGTTTTCACTTTTTTTGCACTGAGAAATTATATGACTTGCTGTTATAAAGAGTTCCATTCCAAAATGAGATATGCACCTTAAAGAAAAAAAAAAAAAAATTACATTTTGTCTTGGCGAATGGTTGCTGCCATGAACCTAGAGCATATTATTGGTCACTGAAAAGATTAATGAGGCAAGTTGAGACCTTGGTTTTAAAGGAATAGTTTGACATTATGCTTATTCATGCTTATTCAGAAGAATGATACAACTCTCATATTTGTGCATTAAGTATGGAGCTTGCTAGTTAACTAGCTAGTTAGCTAGCTACAGCCAGCTCAAAATGTAAATGTGTTGTTTTATGGGGAATTTTTGACTGTAACTTTGAACTTGACAACCAGCAGTTTATCAATCCACTCAGTACCATTGTGTCTCTGCTGGCAACCTCACGCTGACAAGAAAAATCTGGAAAGTCACTGTGCCTGGCTGATATATGGCAAAAATATTTCCAGTATATAACTCTGCAAAACCCTGTCCTTTTTACATTTCTGTTTGTGTGTAGATTAAACAATTAGTCAATTAGTGAGCTTCAGAGATGTCAGTTGGTATAGTTTTTTCACTTTACAGAGCCAGGCTAGCTGGTTCCCCCTGCTCACACTCTTTGTGCCAAGCTAAGCTAATTGCCTCCAGGTTCCAGCTGTGTAATGCACAGACATGGGAGTGGTATCCATCTTCTGACTCTCAGGAAGAAAGTGAATAAGAGCATGTCTCAAAATGTTGACGCCTTACCAAAAGGATGTTATTCCAGGTAGAATCATCTGCTTATTGACTTGTAAATTTAAGGTACCTGCATTTTAGTGGATATGTTGTACTGTGGAATGAAACTGTAGTACTTGTGATGGGTGAAATCACACACATCACAGTGTGGCCTGCCTAGGTAAAGCATCTAGCTTCAGTACATACTATTTACCCACAAATGCTAACTGGATGGAATACTGCTTAGTTAGTTACTATGCAATAACTAATGGTGCCCAAACAAACAGATGAAAAAAAGCTATTAAACAATAGTGGTATATTAAAAAATGTTCACTTAAGGCGGTTCAAGTTGGTTACATCACTAGTAAAGCTTTCCATGTTTTGAAGTCCCTTCTAAGAAATATACAACTAGAAAGACACAGTCTAGCAGCATGCATCAAGCAGTGTTTGTACAAGCCCTGTTTCGTGCATCTTTGCCAACTTAAGGTGTAACGGCACATGGATCTCTTGCTGCACTAAAAATAAATAGATAAATATTGAATAAAAGAAACTGAGCCTATAAATACACAAATAAATAAAGACTTTGCTCAGCAACAGTGATGTGTGGTGTTTCTTCAATCTGGTTAATGCCAACAGTAGTCCATGAGTAACAAAGGGCAGCAGCATATACTGTCACTTTAATTGAAATGTTGTCGCTGTAGTAGGAGCGCTGTTAAGGGAAGAAAGCATAGTATTTAGCTCACTTACTGCCTCATTAGCCATCTGCTCTGGACACATTCAGTTGTGTGACAGTCAGTTCCAAAGTTTGCAGCGGCAATAGCAGTCAAATTACACACTCTTATTATTTTGACAGTTTGATCATGAAGATAGAAAGTTTCAAAGCAGAGAGTGTTATTTAGGGAAGTCTAGTCAGGGGCTGGTTGCACAAAGATAGACTATGACTATGGCTCAGATCTAACAGTCCAATTTCAAATACAGAAGACATCTAAGTCAAGCTGTTGGAAAGCTATCTATACTGACAATGGATCACATGACCATCTAATGTGAAGCAAAGCCCATTTGTAGTGATGAAACCACAGAGAATTATACAGGAGTACTCTGCAGTTCTTCTTGACACTAGTGAGATTTTTAGCCACCTTTAGCTCAATGTTTTGGTTTTACAGTCCACAATCTCCCCTCAAAGGCTGCCATCAGACTGAAAACTCACTACTCTCATTCTTTTGAATGGAGTCAATCTGGTGGCACAGCAGGGGTGACAAAGCAGAGAGCTTAGGCAAGAATTTGAACCAGGCTCAAATTTTGCCTTGCCGTCGCAATGAAAGATAAAATAGTTGCCGCCGTGATAACTTTCCAGAGTTCAAAAATCTGTGCAGTGTGCAGTGTTCTGACTTCCAAATATAAACCTTCAAATTCACAAATATGTGACTCAAACTGGACTGGACTATTGTGTGTCCGGTATGAAGCAACATGCCCCAACCAACGCAACCCCTTGCATTGTTTTTAACGTAGGGCTGATTTCAGTCTGAATGTCAGCTAATCAACCTTGCTTCCAGCAGCAGCAGGCAGCTGTCTTCTGAGAAAAAACTCTGTTAAACCCACTATACACTACCTGTCCAGCACCAAACAGCAGAGACATACCGTTAGAGACTGGCTGGTGAAAAGAGACAGATATTTTTCTCAGGAGTTACTGGAGACCAAAACAAGTCTAAAAGGAGAGTAAATGTTATATTTGGCCAGAAACATGAGGTAATATATTTGATCTATGCGTTTTTCAGCTTATGTGGAGATCTTCTGTTGCCTGGTATATTCAGTCATTCAAATCATTTCAGTATTGTGCTCTGTGATGGCTGTTCTCCCCAGAAGGAGAAACAATCAACCAATCAGAGCTTCTTCCTCTTCCGACATATCCAGCTAGCTTTCCATGAAGAAAAACAACAGAAACATGGCCACAAAATGGCTAAAGCATGGATGAGATCACTAACACCTGTTGTTGTACATTGACTTACAGAAACAACAACTCTTAAATCTAAGTTTTCCTTTGATTCTTCGATTATTGGGCTAGTTTTTCTGGTCCTCGGTGGCAAAAATGATCAATGACTACAGTGTTAGATAATTAAAATAATTAATATTCTGGCTAAATCAAGACTATTCACTAAGTAAAAGATGAGCTAAGCCATTCAGCTCTGTTAAGTCCAGCAGCTGCTCACTTCCATCTGTAAGACTAACAAGGAAATTTCACAGGGTAAGTTCAGTGATAAGTGTTGCAGAGAAAATTTTAAAATGGAAAGACATAGGACAAAAGTAAATCGTGTTAATGCAGTTATTACAAAAAGGAATGGAAATATGGATGTAAACAGTCAAGAGGTGGGTTACACAAGCTTTGAGTTTCAGCTTAGGTTTTATTTTTGTATCTCCAGCCCTTGGCTCTACTAATTATGATAACCTTTAACTCACCAAAGTCATTTTAGAGATCTGGGAACACAACATCATCTTTAAAAATGGGTCCAACAGGGCAACAAACACGAGTGGTCATTACGATAGTTATGAGTATGCTGTTATCATAAAAGATGGCTGGAGTTAGAAAAACTAAAACCCAAGTTGTAGTATACTAGATTTTTCTCCAAGGTATAATAATGTCTGTCCAGCTCTTCATTCCCAGACAGCCTTAGGGTGGGGTGGCTATTGTGTATGTTATGCTTAAAATTAGTCTGTTTTTGGCATAATACTAATCTAGGAGCAAAACTATGTGCAACCAGCCCCAGGAGGTCCCTGGAATATGATTGGGGTACATATGATTTTGTGATAAAATAATGTAAAGGAATAGAAGCTGAATAAGCAGTCGCGTCCAGCGCTGATATGTGAGCCAGAGTTGAGGATATTCACACTCAGAAGCGTGTGATAATCTTCAGCCATCCTGCCGATCATGTTGCTCCACCTGAACATACAGGATGGAAACAAATACCTCTTTTCTAAGGTTAACGAAATGGTTTCCCAGTTCTTCCTTTCACTGCAACAGTTTGGGCTAAAACGCACACACTCAGCAGTACACACACCAGTAGATCAGGTTAAAGAGGATGTAGGCGCCAGGGAAGATCATGCGAGAGTAGGTGTCGATGGTGTGGGTGTTCTGGATGATCCGGAAACCGCGGATGCCCTTCTTCTTGGTCCCCGTGGACTCATTGTCAAGGGAGAGATGCACCACCATTCGCTCCTGTTTTTCTGACGCATCCTCAGCAGCCATGGAGGCCCTGGTGTACCCTGCCAGGCTGTTGGCATCCGCCTCGCTGTACGTCCCATCCAGCATCATGGTCCTGGCATGAGACATGCCACAGGTGCAGGGGAGCGTCTGGGACTGGGCAAGAGAAGGGAAAGAATCAAGTTTGAGTAAAAAGCTAAAAGCACAGTTTAGAGATGTGTTCCATTTCTGAAAAGGTCTTTGTTACCTGTTCCCTGACTTTTTCTCGGAGCTTCCGGTCTTTTCCGTCCCTCACCGTTGTCAGGTAGTTGACAGCAGCATATTCAAGCACAGACAGGAAGACAAAGACAAAACTGACCCAGAGGTAAATATCCACAGCTTTGATGTAGGAGACCCTGGGCATGGAGGCGTTGACTCCAGTGATAATGGTAGACATGGTGAGCACCGTGGTTATACCTGAAGCACAGAGAATATACAACCTAGTGTTAGCATGGCATCAAGAGGGCTTTTTTGGAAATATCCATTTCATCTCTCTGTGCAGTAGAGAGAGGGATCTGGGACATGTAGGATAAAGACTAGAAACAAGAAACTGAGCCAGCCCAGCTCTGTCAAAAGTGAAAAAATATGCCCTCCAACAACTCTTTTCACAGTTAGAATTTTAAAAGTTGTCGAATTTGTTTCTGAATTTAGTGATTTCCTGTATCTCTCAGGAGGACAACACTTGTAGAGAGTATGTGTGAATATTAACATTCAGCTGCACGATAGGTGCAGAGAGCAGTGATCTACAAGAGGGAAGCACTTTGTTACAATTGAAACAAATCTAGGCTTATGCCTATCAGGCTACTCTACATATCCTTTAGCAACACTTTTTCTGGTCTGCAACTGTTGGTAGAGGAATACACCACAAAATCAAGTTTGATATTGGTAGTGCAGCAAAGTCAATTGCAAAGCAATACTCCTTTGTAGTTCCTGTGACTGAGACTGTGAGAGATGTAAAAAGCAATACCACTAAATTGTTGTAGCATTTTATTGATATGACAATAATGCACATAGCAACTTTAAAAAGTTAATGGAATAGTTCAATGAGATGAGAAGATTTATCTCAGTCTTATGTCTTTGTGTA
Source organism: Thunnus thynnus (assembly GCF_963924715.1). NCBI lineage: Eukaryota > Metazoa > Chordata > Actinopteri > Scombriformes > Scombridae > Thunnus > Thunnus thynnus. The sequence continues at coordinate 28,440,502 of NC_089534.1, forward strand.
CAGAGCTGGAGTGAGCATGTGGTTAGCCTAGCTTAGCATAAAGGCTGGAAGCAGGGGGAAGCAGCTTGCCTGACTCTGTCCAAAGTTCAAAAATACACCTACCAACACCTCTAAAACAAACTAATTAATAGGGATGTGCAGAGAGCTGTGTGTTTATGAATAAACTATCTTACGAAGGAGGTCCCCACACTGGGTCTGGAACTGGAGTGTCCCAGATCATTGATGACTGCGCTGACTACTAAGCTAAAACTTTACTCATTGCCTCACTGCAGACAGACCTCTACCTATTTATACACCCATAACACAGAGACAGCACAGCATGTAACGTGTAGGGAAGAACTTCAAAGGCGATTATTGCTTTGCACTTTTCATTTATTGCCTATTTATTACAACCTAACTTTGTGGCAAGGAGAAGGGCAACAACAGGTTATAGAGAATCCCTTAAAAGCACTTTGCATGTGTGAGTAACTCAGCTTTATCTCTGGGGAACACCCCCAACTCCGTAAGTGATGTCCAAATAAGGAAATGTGCATCATGTAGCAGGTGGATATGATTCCCCTAGTTGAGACCTGCGGATAGACGTAACAGCGGAGCAGAGGAGAGAGACTGAGATGTAATTTGACATGTTTTTTTTTCTTCCCAAAAACAAATAAGTTTTAAAATATTTGTACGAAATAAATGTTCATAAAAAACCCAATATTTGTGCTTAACCTGTTGTTGAGAAATTCTGAGCATTGGTCAACACCATGGTGAGGAAAGTGTACAGGAGCCTTGATGTCTTATGCTGAGAATATTTATCGAAACACTTGGCCAAGCGGAAAACAGAAACAGTAGACATCAAGGTGTTCTGCACAAGATCGTCTCTTCCCATTCTCCCTTCTGAAAGTCTGACTTTTAGTCTTTAACCCCAACAAATCATCCCACAATATGAAAAATTAGTCTTATTGGCTCATTTAGTTTCTAAACAAGGAGCTCCACTTTACCCGTGTTAGTTCAGGTCACGTTGCATGGTACTTTCAGGTCACTGTCAGCACAGTCTGGTTATGCCAATATAAATCTGCACAATCACCTATCTGTGGTGTCTAGGGAGTCTTGGGCCATCTTCCTGACCTTGGTTAACAATGCCAATTCACTCACTTTATCAGAGTGGCTCCAGTTTTCCCAAACATCACAGACAGTTACTCTCAGTCTCAAGGAAAGAAGAAAATGCCTCCTTCTGCTTATTAGTGTGACCTCAAGGCCCACGCTTGACCCAGTATAACCCCTAAAGATGAAAAATTCCATAACATTGCCAAATAACATATTTGGATTCGGGCACATCCCTATTAATTAACATATTCTATCTTGTTTATTTAACCGATACATGGACTGGTTTTATATACTATTTCTTAACAATGTATCCATCCACCCAGCATTTCAGTACAGCATGTCCGGCTGTAGCAAAAGTCGCCAATTATGGTCCATGAGCACAGGTTTTATTTGGGTTTTGGTCTCTGCAAAGGCCCAGTAGCTTTTCACCAGGAAATAGCTCTAGACTAACTCTGTTAAGCTGTCGTTTGACATTTTTTTATCATGTATTGTGATTATTAGTGGGCTTCTGAGGCAATGGTAGATGTTTTTCTTTTGGATAGAGCCAGGCTATTTGGTGAAGAAAGTGAATAAGCAAATTTCCCAAAATGTTGAACTTTCCTTTAACAGTGTGGTTCCTCTGGGGTTCAGCCATTCTAACTGGGTTATGCTCTCAGGTCATTATGATGTGCTTTGGACACACACTGAATTTGAACGGACAGGACAGGTCAGTGTGTTGCATATCTTCTTACCTAATGAGACTCTAGCGGGGACGGCCCTGCGGTCAATCCAGAAGGACACCCAGGACAACATGACCATCAGAGTGGCAGGGAAGTAGGTCTGCAGCAGGAAAAAGAAGATGTGACGCCGCAGAGTGAAGTTGATGTACAGACGGTTGTACCAGCCTAGAGACAGGGAAGAAGCAAAACACATCAGATGTTTGCAATTTATATTGTTTACGTGTCAGAGGTAAAGCAGGGGAATGATGTGCTAAAATGACAGAACATACACACAAAACACAGAATGAGGTGAAATACATAATAATATGCACAGGGATGATGGAAATCTGAAGCGGTGTATGAAACCAAACCAAACAAATAAAATAAAAGCTGAACAGGAAAGAGATAATTGCATTGGATAACAAAATCTATGACAGCAAAAGCACAGAAAGGTAGAAAAAGGCAGAAATACATGAAATATATTAAAATAAATAATAAACAATAGCCCAATTATGTGTATTTCACACATTTTTCCCCTCAGTTTTCTTGAGTTACAAACTCCACAGATGAAGTACTTATCTCTGCATACAGTGATGATCTCATTGGATGAATAAAATCTCATTGAGGCAGGACAAATAATTATTCTTAAAGTGAACGTAGAGAGCTCTTACTGTCTCCTACCTATAGCAAGAACTATGTTTTATCTCTGATAACCATGAGGCTCATGAATAGTGCTACCCAGGACAATTGCTCCTTGAAAGACAAATTGCTACTTTTTCAAATGTAAGACACCAACTTAACTGCAATGGTAAATGGCTGCACTTATATAACACATTTCTAGTCTTCCAACCACTCAAAGCACTTTCACACTACAAGCCACATTCACCCATTCACACACTGATGGCAGGGGCTGCCATGCAAAGTCCCAACCTGCACATCAGTAGGAACTAACTTATTCCTACACAGATGCCACAGCCATCAGGGGCAATTTGGGGTTCAGTATCTTGCCCAAGGACACTTCAACATGCGGACTGGAGGAGCGGGGAATCGAACCACCACTCTTCCAGTTTGTGGATGACCTGCTCTACCTCCTGAACCACAGCCACCCCAGGCAATACAGTGTGTTAAGATGGATGCTAGGACTCTCTATTTTTATTTAAAAATTTGAATTATCTTTAGCACGTGGGAGAAAACAGTATGTTCAATTTTTATTTATCTGTTTGAGTCATAACCTATGTGTATAATGCTCTATCCATCTGACCATGTTGCTCTGTGGGTAAACCAGGCTATTGTTATTGTGTTGTGAAGTAATGTGAGGAACCATTTTTGAGTTGACATCAGATGGAAAAATCATTGTTTGCTGATTTTTAAAAATACAACTGCCTTAGTAGTTTCAGCAACGCTATTTTGTCACTCAGTGAGGCAGTGGTGGCACTGCAAATGAACAGAACAACATCAACCCTTTAAAAAAACAGCCCTAATGGGCCAAAAGTGTCAAAACTGGCAATGGCAAGGATTTCAAATCCTTTGAAGATCTTCAAACTACTTCAGCTCATTCAGAATGTTGCTTCTAGGATCCTTACACAGAAGAAGAAAAGTGAGGACATCACACCAATTCTCAGGTGTCTGCACCAGGACTGTAGTCAAGATCACCTCAGTCTGAGACAAGTTTAAGTTGGATCGAGTAAAGAGAGAGTCCAAATGGGGTTACTGTCAGAGTCAAGACCAAGTACTGTCCTTTAGAAAAGACTGAAATGTGACAGCAGCAGGAAATCTTGATTACAGCTCTCAGAAAAACATATAATTATATGTTATGTCATTATATATAATTATATGGAAACTAAATATCATCGCACAATGATAAGACAAGCATTACCTGCACTTGTAAATGACAGAATATAGAAGAGTGCCTCTCCAGTCTGCTGCCAGAGCAGCAGGCAGCACAGGCCAAAATAAAAAATAACTTTGGTCTTGACCAAGTCTAGTTGGCTTGGTCAAAACCTGACGGAGGCAAGTCAGACCCGAGTTCTACAGCCCAGCTTCCATTATGTATTCAATAGAGTCCAAACTACTACTTGTTCTCAAATGGTTTGGAATCAGAATATGTCTTTTTTTACCATATGAACCCTCTCAGCTGTTCAAGTCATCAAGTAGTGGTCTGGAAACTGTTCCCAGAGTCCAAACTAAACATGTAGAAGCAGCACTGAGGAGTCACCCTGACTTTAACTACCTTTAAATCCAGCTCAGAAACTGTCAAGCATTCACCTTGCACTTACATTCTGAGCTGTCTTCTATTCTCTCTTTTTAAAAATCTTTTTTTGTTCTTAATTTTGCATTATATGAGGAGCTTTGAATTGCCTTTGTATTATAAAATGTACTATATAAATATAATGGCCTTTACTTCCAATTTCCCCTGTTCCCCAGATAAGGTACAAACTCAACACTTGCTTCATGTTGACCTGTTGTCTTGATTAATCAGTATAATGTCCATTTCCACAGCACTAATTCCATCAGTAGAGCAAGAGTAACGTCAGGCATTCCACTTTGTCTTTTTCCCTTAATGATGTTAAGCTGTCATGAATGAAACTCAACACTTCTTCCAGAATTCAGTAAAACTCTTGCAGCCTTCTCTTTTTAGGTTGGCTTTTCATCTAAAAAAACAACCCAAGAACATCAGAAGTGTTGAGTTTTAATGGCAGTAGCTACGGCAAAGAAAAAAACCCCCGACTGGAATTAATTAGAGTTTGAAAACATTATTTATGTTAATAAAAGTAACTCAGAGCAGCAGAGTGGCAAGTATAACATGACTCTGTTGTTGTACTGATGTAATTAGTGCAGTGGGAATACATGTTATATCAAATTTACCATGTGTGTTGTCGTGTAGGCTACAGGTAATTTCAACCTCAATGGTTTTTTTTACCTGGCCTTTGTTAGCAACCGGCTTTTATTTGTCAGTGCTGGCGACTTTGAGGGTCAGGGACCTTGCAGCTGTTGAGCGCTTATTTGCGCATTTGGTAATTCAGCCTTACACAAAATTCCACTGATCATTCATTTTGCCACTGTACCTGTGCTGCTGTAGAAAGCCAGTCTGGAGGTAGTGTGAAACTTCTGGATGAGGAACTGAGAAAGAGAAATCCTGTCGTCGGTGCTCAGAGACTCATCACCACTCTTCCAATACAGCATCAGGTCCTCGTCTGTGTAAGCATCTGATGGACAGAAAGCATGAATTTAAGTGTAGAGTTGTATTTGTTTCATATCAGCAGCAGTAACTGGATCATTGCTAAGACTGAAAAACAGATCAGAAACTTAACAATGCCATCTGTCAATGTAGTAACACCCACGGATGTTAAAACATGATAGAGGAATCTCCACTGTTGTTGTGCACCGACTTCTCACTGATAAATCACTATTCTATGTTTCTGGTAAGTGTGATGCTGGTTGAGACAACATGCTGCAAAATGCTTTAGGCCTTTAATAACTTCTTGGCAAAAGAGAGGAGTGTGAGGGAACTTGAATTCTTACAGCTCTCCAGCTCCAGTGTGCATGTCTGCGAGTCCAGTGGGAACCGACTGAAATCCATGTTGCACGCAGCAGTAACTGTAACCCTAGGGAATTAAAAGCAGAGTGTAAACCACACCATCTCTGTGCGTGCTGCACAAGGACCTGCCAAGTCTCATTTTGTTGGTGTGAGGAAACCCTGTGTAGGCACATATGTGTGTGTGTGGGAGCTTCCTGTCCTAACCTCAGGCTGTAGAGGACGTGACCGTCGGGGAAGACCCGCAGCATGATGTTGTCAGTAGTGGTGTCGTGGATGAAAGACCTCTTGGAGTGGACGAAAAACACATCCGGCACCCAGATTTTCTTCACCAGGCGGCCGTCAAAGGTCATGCTCTTGTTGGTGGAGCTGGGGAAGGCCAGCCTCTCATCCTTCCAGTAGTGCCTCAGATACAGGGTCATGGTAAAGTCCTGGGGGAGTAGGGGGAGGGGTGACAGAAGCAGAAACATCCTCTGGATTAAGTCTCACTAGGACTCTACTTGTTTACCGCTTCTGGTTTATTGAATTCCACTGGGATTACACTGTTGCGGCCGGCCACTGCTGGATTATATGGATTGTTTATGACTAAACATACATGGTCAACAGAAGTGTCGAACATATGTTAACTAAGTGCAGTCCAGAGCTTCCATTGGTCCTAGATTACCCTTGACTTCTCGCCTCCTTCCCCCTGTTGCTATGCAGGCAGGAGTGGTCCTGCCACAGGAGATCATCCTCTATCCCTTTCTCCTCATGTCATTACATAAGACCAAATCAGTTTGGAATAATGGCTGCAGCAACACATTGTACTCTTGGCACCCACCGCGAAAATACCTTTGATGTTGCATAAGATGAGGTCAGGGGCATGTCTAGATCTCTCAGATGAGGTATAACTGTAATGCTGTAAGTTTACTAATGAGAGGTATTTCAAGTGTTGTGATCCTAAGTCTGTATTCTTGAATTATTATTTTAGGGTACTGATAACTGACAAACTTGATTTTAAATGCCCTGAAACCTCTTGAAGCAATACTGTGTTACTTTTGAAAAGAAGAAATAACAGATTCTGTCTATTACAAATAAAAATTTGAGTTGATTAGCAATAAAACAGACTCTTGCTCAGTTCAGTACACTCAGGTGTTTGTTTGTTACAACCACTCTTGGTCTAGTATGACCAGTAGCTTATGGTCACTGATGTTAGCTAATATTAGCAAACATAAGATAGTTAATGCGGTGTAACTATCATTATTGAGTCAGTTTGCTGCATAGTACTGTACCTGTGCTACTGTTGTACTACACTTTAGCATTAACCATTATCTCATAATTGCTGCAGTAGCTAATGGTGACTAATGTTAGCAAACTTTAGGTAGATATTGTTGTATAACTGAATATAATGAATCAGACTGACTTTACTTGTGCTACTGATATACTACATTCAAGCATGTATTATTATCCAACTGCCACAAAATGAAGAGTTGTATTCATTAGCAACAAAACGCTTTCTTTCTCAGTTCAATACACTCAGTTGTTTTGCTACAGGCTCACTTGTCTGGTATGACCAGGATGGTGGCTAATGTTAGATAATTTAGCAAACATAAGACATATATTGCTGTGTTAATGGCTCAGTGCCATGACTTTATGACTCTACTAGTGCTGTTGTCGCATTCACTGTTAATGTATATTCTCGTTATTGTCAGCAAATCCCATGAAAATTCACAATAACAATGGATTGATCAAATAACAAGTGTTGTGTGTGTATCAAAGTCTGACATATCTTCTTCCTCTGTGCCAGAGAGCTCCATTGTTATCCAAAAAATATTAAAAACATCAATGAGCCACACTGTTACACTGGGTGACATGTTCCTTCATTACTGTGAACACACACACTGTAGTTTATTTTGACTCAATCCCACACACACACTCCTGCTGCCAGAAATATTCATTAGAGCACCAAATGTGGATTCATTTGCCACTGAAAATAGTCCCATATAGTCATATGCAGTGGGCTCAATTGGCCCCTTACTCTTAAATACATACATTCTCAGACATACACAAATAACTGAACCACAACACAAGTATCCATATTTGCATTAGGGTAATCAGGAATGACATGTTTTTATCACAATTTAATGACTTAAAACTGTATGTGCTTTAGTGTGCATAATTCCAGCCCTTGTTTCTCAACATGCTGTACAATTACTGTGTTATACTTCAGCTATGAAGTTGGCTTGGACAGAGAAAATTACAGAACAGAACATTATTTTCCTTCATGATTGTTTAGGTCACTCACTGAACACTTAAAGCACATTTTGCACTATTATGCCTTCTAAATGTTGTCTATTTCAATCATCATAAAATTGTATAACATTTATAAATACAATAAAATACTAATTGTGTGTTGCAAATCTCATTGAAGCAGTGTAAACTGCTACAAATGATTGAATTAACTTTTAGTAAATTAGTTTCAAGTGTATCTTAAAGCAACAGTCAGGAGCCCAAATGAACACGGAAACATGTTTTTCTTGTTTTAATCATTCCTCCTGTTCAGACTGACCATCAGAAGATCTCTTCATAATGCACTTACAATGTAAGTGATGGGGGACAAAATCTTTGAGCAAAAATATATTTAAAAGTTGATCTGAAGCTAATATGAGGCTTCAGCTTCAGTTACACAGTTAGTCTTTTTTAGCAAAAAATCCCCTCTTTGTGTCTTGAGCGACAGTGTTTACCTGTTCAGGTGCAGTGGAAGGATTGTAACAAAAAAAAGGAATGTTGCACTAAAAAGACTGTAACTTTGGAAGATATTGACTTGATCTGACTTATTTGTATGGCTAAAGCTTCACATTAGCTTCAAGTAAACTTTAATTTTTTGCACAGAAGGAGGACTGTGGATTTTGTCCCCCATCACTTACATTGATAGTGCATTATGAAAGGATCTTCTAATAGTCAGTACGAACAGGAGGAATGATTATGGTAAGAAAAACATGTTTCAATGTTCATTTGGGCTCCTGACTGTTGTTTTAGGACAGACTTGAATAATTGTGAACCCATCCTTTAAGCTAACATTCTTTCATATCATTGGTAATGAGAGGTTCCAATAAAAAGAAGGTCTGTTAAACTATTCATTCATCCATCAATCATAATTTTGAATTTTGAAATCAAGATTTATTTCTTCAGAAGGAACCAATGGGGTCTGAGTGCCACAGACGGAGTAGGAAATCAGAAAATATTGAGAAACTGACTAACACAGTGTTGTTTTTAGATTTGTTTACCACAAGAAAAGTACAGAATAATGCCAGCCTTATCCTTATCCTCTTGTTTTTGCAAAACTGGACTCTTCCTAAATGACACAGGAATAGATCATTTGCTGTAACTGTCAGGCATCCTACAGCTTTGTGCCATAACATAATGTCATTAAGAGCAGCCATCGCCTGGAATCGTTCATTTTTCCCTTTCTGTCCCAAAACAATTAAATACAAAACCCCGGGATCCAAATTAAATGTAATCCTTGACTGTCCTTGCAAACGAGAGCTTACACAACATCAGGATGGCAGTTTTGGATCCAATTTATGGTTCCAGAACAGAAGGTTTAATTACATTACTCAACATGCATTCAGTTTGACTTTGAGCAAAATAAACAATTCCTACCACTGAGCTTTCATAATGTAATTCTAATGATCCTACTGAAAACAACAACTAAATAACTAGAACTAAAAGGATACCTTAATCTGTCATTTCAACCTCCCAGTGATGTACAGATGCCAGTAAAAGAACACTGGTATCAGAGGAGCAACTATTGATTGCTTTATTAAACCACATTTAGAATCTGATCTAGTTCTTACAAAAAGAAAAAGTTGGATTGAGAAGTGTTACCACAGACGTAGTCCCTGTGGTGCTCATATGTCCATTTTCATGCTGTTACTGAAGAATGTTCATGCAATGCCTCATTAGCTGCTTTGTTTGAGAAGAGCTTCTTCCCCATGTGTTGGATCAGAGTGAGTCCATTTGTTAAAGTCAGCAACTTTCAGAGCTGAATCTGTCACAGATTTACAAGTTAGATTTGTAACATAATCTACTGGAATAGTAATATTATATTTCTACCTCTTCAATAATCTCATTACTTTCTGTTTTCGTTTTGCTAGCAAACCTGATTGGATATTCAGTTAAAGAGACAGAATAATCCATGTAATCCTCTATTTTTCTACCCAGACTGAATCTATTCTAATTACTGTTATTTTCCGTATCTGCAGCAGATTTCAATTCTTTTTGGAATCCATTTTCCCCTGATCCTTACTGTGTGTACCGTGTGGCATTTAACAACCTCAAGCCACTTACCATGTCTACTTCTGATATGCTGTCCAAGCTCTCCACCTGAACATCCACTCCAACAGGAACAGCTGGACCTGCAGATGAATATCAGTCAGACAGATTAGAGTTTATATCCATATTTTTCAGTTGTAGTGTCTTCTAGTATGTTGTTTGAACAAGTCATGTATCATACTCAGGATTGGAACCGAGTAGTGCATTCCATAATACAGTATGTCCTACTGTTATATGCAAAGATGCACATCATACTAATGTGGGAACTTGCACTAAAATGTGTTAATTGGAAATCAAAAGGAATATACAGTAAATGAGTTTACCAACACGATCACCAGAGAGAACATTGATATTGGACAGTCCTGCAAAACGCTGGATTTTGTTATTTCTTTCTACAATATCTGTGCATGACAGTATGGTGCAGTGCCCATTCGAAACGTGCCTGTTCAGAACGGGCCGATTGGTTATTATTTCTCAAGAACCGCATATGTATATATCAATTGACAAACATATCAGTTAAAATGATGGGGAATCAATGAATTAAATGGTTTAAATCCAGACAGAAACTTCACCAGCGAGACTAAACTGAGGTTCAACTGTAGAGGCAGTTTATAGCCTTCCATTGGTTGATTCTGCTGCCAATCAAACGTGTCTGCGCTCCTATTGGCTAGTTTTGCTGCCTCCACCTCTGTAAAAATACTCCTGTGTATGCTCATTCTTCTCTCTCAGGCAATTTAACTGAGGGGGGCGCATGCCTTTGTCCCGCTCAGCAAGTCAGAGCCCAGAAGCCCCACCCTGCTGTGATGTGAGGGTGTTTATATCAAACAGCCCCTGCTGTTTGCTTGTTTATTCAAAGTTAATTAAATGTGTCGCATGTCGAAACAAATTCACACTCAACACTGCACTTCCTTGAGTCCTCAGCAGTACATCCGCCAAGTGTGAAGTAGAGTCAGAGCCCAGAGGTCCCGCCCTGCTGTGATGTGAGGGTGTTTATATCAAACAGCTCCCGCTGCACTCAGGCACAGAGCTGAGCAGCTCGATGTTCACTTGTTTATTCAAAGTTAATTCATAGTAAACATGACGCGTGTCCAAATTGCACCAAATTCAACATTGCATGTCCTTGAGTCCCCAGCACACCTGCTGAGTGTAAGGTCGATTGGATGAATGGTTCTCGAAACATGCAAAGGACATACAGACAGACAGACGAGAGACAAGAGATTCCTTGCTTTTTAGTCAGGTGTCTGAGACATCCTGCAGTAAGTCTTGAACATACATGCCAAGTTTCGTTCACAGTATGCAGTTCAATAGTAGAGCTTCAGTCTCTTAAACTTTTTGTTTTAGTTTAGGCAACTAAAACACTTAATGTAAAACTCATGGTTTCAGTTTCAGCAAACCTTAAAGGACAGGCTCACAATTTTTTAAGTGTGTCTTAAAACAACAGTCATGTGTCCATGTGAACATTGCTGTGTGGTATGATTTGATTAAACACAAAATAATTTAATGATATGCATCATGTAAACCCAAAACTGAATCTAGTCTTTAAACTACATATTGACACAGGGCTGCTCTTTAAGACAGGACGTCAAGAACAAACCCACTTTAAAGGGAAGGTTCACAATTTTTCAAGCATGTCTTAAAACAACAGTCAGGTGTCCATATGAACAGTGAAAGAGGTTTTCCTCACTGTAATCATTCCTCCTGTTCATACTGACCATTAGTCAGTGTGTCCAAACAGTCATTTAGTGCAAAAATGTATTTAAATGTTGATGTGAAGCTTATATGAGGCTTCAGCAGTCTGAGTTAGTCATATCAAATGGATATCTGACACATTTACAGTCTTTTTAGCATCTAATTCCCTCTTTGTTGTTTCCCTGTTGAGCTGTGGTGGAAGTATAGTAACAAAAAGAGGAACTTTGGCACTAAAAAGACTGTAACATTGAAAGATATCTACTTGATTTGACTAATCTGAACGGCTAAAACTTCATATTAGCTTCAGATAAACTTTTAATTGCATTTTTGCACAGAGGGAGGAGTTTTACTGTTCATTTGGGCTCCTGACTGTTGTTTTAAGACAAACTTGAAAATTTGTGAACCTGTCCTTTAACTGTTGTCCTGCATATGAAAGTCAGATGCTCTCTCACACCATTTTGTGACATAAAGGACACAATACATCTTGCACTGGCACTGGACATACATTATATGCAGCAGAAAAAGCCAACATGAACATAGTTCCTCAGGATACTGGGCTGGGGTTTACACTGTAGTCAGCTAACTATGCATCCCTAGTCTAGGTAGTTAGCTAATCATAGTCCCCTGAGGAGATACACTAATGATATGCTAAAGAAGACAGTATACTCCTCACCAGAGAACAGTCAACTGCTAAAACGAATGCCTTGTGGTCATGCAAATAATCTCTCCTCTCTGTATCAGAAGATGTGGAAATAGCCTGACATTGTTATAGTGCCTCTAATTGTCTTAGTAGGTCTGGGTGATGAGAGATTGTGACTCAAATCCCATCTCCTACCAACAGTCAGTCTTGTTTTCTTTTCAACATGACTTTGATGGCAGATTACAAAATGTCATGTTCACCCAGTGGTAGAAAGTAACTAAGTACATTTACTCAAGTATTGTACTTAAGTACAATTTTGAGGTACTTGTAATTTACTTGAGTATTTCCATTTGATGCTACTTTATACTTCCGCTCCACTACATTTCAGAGGGAAATTGACATTGTGGGTGTATTTGATGTGCTGTTGTGTGTAGCTTTGTATTTTGTATGATGTGTTTTGTGTGGTTTTTTTTTTGTTTTTTTTTTTTTGTTTTTTTGTTTGTCTTGGTTTTTTTGGGTTTTTTTTTTTTTTGCTTTGTACTGTTTGTTGTTGTGCTGTTGTGTGTTTTGATTGTGGGGGACCACAGATGCAAATTAGCTTCGAGCTAACTCCAGTGCAGTGCATCTTTAATGTTTAAAACTGCACACTGTTCCCAATCAATAAATCAAATCAATCAATCACCCAAATATTGTACTTTCTACTCCACTACATTTATTTGACAGCTTTAGTTACTTTTCAGATGAAGATTTGACACAATGGATAATATAACAAGCTTTTAAAATACAACACATTGTTAAAGATGAAACCAGTGGTTTCCAACCTTTTTGGCTTTTGACGTCTTACAAAAAGCAGTGTGTAGTCGGGGTCACATTTCACATGTCTATGAGTTGTTAACAGCTCCACCAACAGTAACATGCTGCTCTAACACTGATGCTTCAGTATTAATAATCTAATGATGTCATATATAATAATATATCAGTCAGAGGGACCAAACCACTACTTTTACTGCAATACTTAAACTACATCAAGCCCATAATACTCATGTACTTTTACTGTAATAGGATTTTTCAAGCAGGACTTTTACTTGTAATAGAGTATTTTTACATTGCTGTATTGGTACTTTTACATACTGTAAGTAAAGAATCTGAGTACTTCTTCCACCACTGGCCCCTCCATACATATACTCATACAAGGTGTCAAAAATCCTCGGTAAGTTGTTTCTTTGTATTGTGGAGAGTAATGAACACTACAGCCTCAAGGAGCCAAGCAAGACGCAAGTGGAGCCCAGGGCAACTTAAACTGAGGTCAGGACATTTAAACTTGAGTTAAAAATGCTTAGACTGAGGTTTTATTGCCAAAATTCATTAAGGCACAGAAACAAGGATTAAAAAAAGAGAACCTGAAGAAAACTAACAGAAAGAACTGGAATTCTTGGTGACTTCTGAGGTCAGTCTAGTCACATTAAACTCACACTCCACACACACTGAACAGTGCATATGTAGCAAGCAAGCTACAGCTGACTTACAGTTGGTACACTGGCTTATTTGGAGTGAATAAACACAGACTGCATACTCTCCAGCAAGAAAATTTGTGCAAATAAAGTGAATTGAAAATGTTTTTTGCATTCTGTCTGAACACACTTTTAAAATGGTAAAGAGAATTTTGTATCAGTCTTCCTAAAATGTCTTGTTAACTTGTTTGATGCTGTTATTTGTCTCCGATGAAGAATATTAATCATTAAACATTAATTATGCAAAGATGTTATTTTATTTCAAAAGAAATATGAGTGTCAGTTCTGTTATAATTTGTATTCTCTCACACACTCCTAAAATAACAAGACGGGGTATCCTGCTGAGCCGTGACCAATGACTCAAATGATTTCACAGAGAACTTGCATTAAACACAATATTCTCTATTTGTTGATATGTTTTGTTTAGCTGACTGAGAGGATTATATTTAAGGCCAGTTTGGGATTTAGCAGGAATATAGATAGGTATGCTTTATCATCAATAGCAAAACAAACTCACACACCCTTCTTTCATTTGTGTATTAGTCATATAGAGTCACATTGGCTGCTGAAGTATTGTTAATCTGCACTGGTGAGGGTGCCAGCCTTACATAACTAGTGACACGGCAAAGCTGCTACCTGGAAGAGGGGATATTAACTTGTGCCCAGTTCCAGCTGTCAGCAGAGTGTCCTCCCTACACTCACTCACACCATATGCCACATATCACGTGCCAGACTCAGTAGAGCTTGAGCTCCTGCTGACATGTTGCCTCTGTGGACATAACACCAGACACCTGCTGAGAAAAAAGCCTCGGCCAGCGGTGCTTATGGAGCGAGGTCAGCCTGTGGTTTCGCCTCCGCTCTCTCCGCAGCTGGGTCACAGCAGGCCACAGCGAGAACTGATTCTGTGGTAAATAGCACTGCGGGGACACAGCAGCGGTGAAAAAGGTCTTTCCAGAGGAGAGTAAAAGCTGTGAATGTTCCCTAAATTACAGGCTATGGAAGGCTGTTTGCTGTGTTGAAGGTTAGCCACACATTCAGACTGAAAAGGCAAAGCTTGTTAGACGGGACAGTCGGGTGCTGGAGAAATGTCCTGCGTGTGGTTTTGCCAGAAGATTTCCTTTTGCTATTTTGAGCTGACAGCATCAGCGAATTATTCTACGTCACTGATTATCAGATGAGACTCATGAATGCATCATAGCAATGCTCCACTTCATGATTCCTGCTGGCCCTTCTAGCCATCAGTAGTACTTCCGTGTGGGCTGATATCAAATGGGGCATGAAGCAAGAGTGCGTCAGCCAATGCTCTCTCCCTGACCTTACAGTCCCCTGAACATGACCAACACAACACTGAGTATCAACATCACAGTGGAGAAAAACACCCTAAGTCAAAGTTAAAATGCAAATCAGCCTGTTAATGAGCGCACGCAGCCTGCAGAATGAGCAGAGTGATAGTTTCATTGTTCTGCTTTCTTTAAGGCACCACTAAACCCCAATAGCTTCATTTAATACCTCCTCTTGCTCTTTAAAATGTAATTATTACCAAAGCATGGGAGCACAAACAAAAGCATATAATCTATACACATGCACAAAGTGACATAAAAGCAAACATATTATTAGCTATGTGTGGGGATTTATCCAGCTAGTGAAATTTTTATCAGGCTAATTATTTGAGTCACTGTGTAAATGGGCTTTCATTTCTCTCCGTGGATGAAATTTCATAATGTTTCTAATTAAGAAAGTTACACTTGTATGTTACATTAGAAATACATGTTGGTGTTGAGGAGGGACCAGCAGATGTTCAGGCATATTAAAATGGTAAGCCTGACATTGTGTAACGGGAAAATTTCACTTCTGGAGGCAGTTTCTTGGGTTTTTGCAGGTACTGTTTAAGATGTGTGAGCGCTCCCGCCTGTCTTTACTGCTGTGTGCTAATCTAATGGAACTTTGTGTTCCTCAAGTATTTAACGGGTAAGTTCACCCACAGGGCTGGATTAACTCGCTAAGGAGCCCTGGGGCAAAAATGAGCTGTGGACGCCCTGTTCCTCCCGCTCTCTGTGTGCTGTATTCTGTATGTACCCTGTCGCCTTCAGCTGTTCAGAGCACACAGCACACTACACATGGCAGCTTCATTATATTTGGTCCAGGTACCAAACAGTGTGTTTGGCTCCAGGTTTGCAGTGTCAAATTAATTTGTGGTAATTTGATCAAACATATATTAATTTAGGAATGTGAACTGAAATAATAAAGTCTTAAAACTACATTTTGACATCAATACCATCTACTAGTGAGGCCTACAAGATCAGGTATTAACCATCGCCTTATGATTTCTGTTGATACTGACACATTTGCACTCAAATTATAACAAACTAACAAACACAGTGAGTCTGGGGCTTTCAGGGGCCCTTGGAGTCTAGGGATCTTTGCCTGGTTGGGAATGCTGCCTTGCTCTCGATTTAAAAGAAAAAAAATCTTCTTCTTGTACTATCTAGCCACACAAATAGTTCTGTATTATTTGTCCAGATTTTCAGATATCTTTCTCTGACATTTGAGCCTCCACTCCAATACAGTGGAGGTGAATGGACTTCTGTATGTGGTGCTCACAGAACAGAATTAATATTAAAAATGTAACAGTGTAGATGAGGGTTAGGGTTAGGGTTAGGGTTAGGTAAGGATGTAAAGCATCTCGAATGCTGCTGAAATATGGGGGAATAAAAGGCCCCGGAGTTAATGTGCAGACCATGAGCTGCAACATCTCCAGTTTGTGTCTGTCAGTGGACCTTTGTTGCATATCATTCCCCATCTCTCTCTCTCTCCTTCATTTCCTGTTATCTTTATGCTGTCAACTGCCCAACAAAGGTGTACAATGCCTTTGAAAACTATTTTAGAAAAGCATAAAGACTGGATGCAGAGGGAAAAAAGCTTACCAAAGTTCAAAAGTTCAAAAAAACACCTGCCAACAGCTCTAAAGCTCATTAATCAACACATTGCATCTCATTATTTAAGCTGTACACAAACAGAATGTAAAATGGTGAACAGTCAGGTGCAGCTTCCTGAACTTTTGATGTCACATTGAGGTTTGGTATCATTGTGCCTCTACTGAGATCAAAACCTGTGCTTATTGGCCAAAGTGATATTAGCCTGAGATGCTGCGCAGGGTTCTGGCTGGATGGATACAATGTTGTACTGTGAGCATCACAAACAAAATTCCATTAAACTCCATTCTACTGAGATGGAGGAAGAAATCCCAGAGACAGATATCTAATAAATAATCATAAAACTATCTGCATGGGTAGATAATAGATGTAAGTGAGAAACATTAGCTGTTATAAGCATACTGGACCAAGTAACCAGAATGTTTTATTGAATTCAACTTTTCATTTGTAAGAAAAAATTTGCATAATTTTTTCATTGTAAAGTTTCATAGTTGTGCTTTAAGGGCTACTGGATACATAAACCTGCCCATCATCCTCCCCACACACAACACAGCTGTCTTGAAACACAATGTCAGTTTGTAAATTAGACATGAAAAGCTTTCACAGAGAGTCAAATATCTCCCATTACAGCTGCACTTTGCAAGGATTCTCAGTCGTTCATTTACTCAGCTTTCAAAGATGGAAATGTCCTCATGTAATTTCTATGGATGTGTCGAGAATAGAGGGGAAGAAAACTCCCAATCCATTCCACCTAATGATGCTGGATTGCTCTTCTTTTCATGGATTAGCAAGTGTAAATCCACCATTGGTTCACCCTGGCTAAATTAGACAGCGAGGCCCGTGCATTAGAAAGGATGCATGTGGTGGAGGGTTCTTCACAAATGAGGGGGAAACACGCCGTCTCTTTAATGCAAATGTGACTAATGCATGACAGGTCTATCCACCCTGTTAGATATGTTTCTAAACCCGAGGCAGACAGGGAGGAGGAGCTCCATAAATAGATGTACCCAGGAAATCACAACCCGATGTGATGACAAATACTCCCACCAAACAAATGTCTTCTTCCCTTCAGCTTCCTGAACACGTTAGATTTGCGGGCCACAGCGGGGGACCGGCCAGAGGGAGCAGCGCAGGTGCTCTAATCAGGATAATAGAAACCCTATCAACATTCACACATCCACCTGCACATAATTGATAATGCAAACCTCATCCAGCATTGCTCTCTGAAGCTACAAGAATCTTAACCAAGCAAATGACATTTCTATATTCAATATCTTTGTTCTTTGGGATAAGCTTTCACCACAAGCAGTTTATTGTGAGCATTTGGACAATAAAATGCTCCACAGTCAGGATTTGTGTGATTGTGACTTGGGAATTTTCTCCATCCCTACACTGACATCCTCACTGGCACGTCACAACGTGGTTCTTGATAGTGTTCGCCCAGCAAACAGGAAGCGGCCGTATAAGAGGCTTTCATTAGTAACACTGCAGTCGCTCCTTTTGAAGCCAGGAGGAACCACAGCAGCTGCTGCGCGCACACACACTTCTTCCTCAGCCAAATGAGCACGCGGCAGTCTCACAGGCAGCAGCGGGGCGCATACACAAGTCAGCTTTTGATGATGTTTGAATAAGACGATTGCATTCTTCCTCTTCTTCTTCTGCTGCTGCAGAAGCTGCTTGCGCCGGGAAACAAAAGCTGACAAACACAAGACAAAAAGTGATCCTCAGTGGGATCCACGCTGCCATCTGTGGCTGCAACTATAGTCCCAGAGGAGCATGACATTTCATTTAGCTTGCCACCTCCTCCTGTGCTTAAATGGAGCCCATTTATGTTAAATACCAGAGTACGGGACTCTTTAGTTCAACAAATAAGCTTCTTATTTTTAATTGCTTCCCCAAATCCCAGCAGCATTGCCATTGGCCTGTCATTCAAGGTGTAAAGCAAGGACACACATACACCCTCACACTTGTACTCAGACCCAACACATGACTGATCAGTGTCAGTTCTGGAAGATACATACAGACATTGAGACGTGGGAAGGTCTGGCAGAGAAATGAACTCATCTTGAGGCATCACTCTGAAGTGGCAGAGGGGATGAGAGGTTTGTTTGAGGTTTTCTATGAGGTGCTGCAGGATAACCTCTGTCTGACTCTGTATCACTATGTGTTTAGAGTGTAATAGGACCTGCTGTGGATTTCTCAGTTTCTTCCTTTTTTCCCTTTTGGCTTTAGGCTACAAACTCCACATCTCGTCTATTCCTGTCCTCTTTAGGTCTCACATTCAAGTTCAAAAGAAGACAGGTGGAAGAAATAAACCTGTCTCTGCCTTTCCAGTCAGCGTGGCATCATCATTCATTTCACGCTCAGGTTCAACAAAAGGTGAACCTTGACGCGTTAACAGCAGACAGGCTGAGTCAATGTTAACTTCCTGCTGAGCTGAAACATCTTATTATGTTGATGTGATATCAACCAGATAAAAGACTTCTTTAAAGATCAAGAACAATGGATATATATTCCCACATTATCATCAACATGATCACTGATTGTAAAGCCCCCTGAGCTTACCTGCGAAGGCGGGCCTCATGGTGAAGTCATGTTCATCTATGCGCAGTAGGTGGGTAGTCTTCACCTTTCGGGTTTTGGTTCCATCCGCAACCTTCTTCGACAGAGGACTGACAGCAGGCAGCAGACAGAGAGGAGAGAGTGTCATTAGAATGAGACTACTGTCAACAACCCCATGAATAGATCAAAACCAACCATGCAGTAGTCCATCCATCTCTCCAACTCCACAAACATATTGCCACAGAAGAAGGTTGATGTTGCTGCAAAACCTGCGTTATGTCCAATGCTAATGTTTTTTTTAAGATTCTTCTGATAATATCTGTGCATGGCAACTTTAGTCCAGTTAAAGGTGGGCAAGATCGTGGTTATGGCACCTAAACTACAACTAAGGTTAGGCAACTTAAAATGTTGTGTTAGAGTTATTAAAAAAGGAGAGAATTAGTAAATCTATGACAGAACATGAATGCTCCCATATGGAAGTCAGATCCACTACATGCCTGATCACCCAGATGTCCACGCCCTTAATTAAGGGCAACACACATAAGCATATGATGTGATGTGCATCAAAACACCCACAACCATTACTTTCTGTGTTAGCCTTCACACCAGCGGCATCTTGACACATGACAACTCTCTAGAGAAGCAACAATTTCATCACATCCAGTCTCTGGATTGGCACATCCTGACTGTGTGTCGACTGTATGACTCGTTCAGTGGGTGCTACGGGCGACAAATGATGCAACCATCCACAATGCAGCTGCTGTGTGTTGCGTTTGCTTTCCACCTCTCTACTTAAAAGGTACACTACTTCCTACATTGGCACTGAATGTTTGATGGCATTAAGTGTAAATCATGAGATGTGGAAATGTTCAGTATGAAGTGTTTCCTATGTTTCTGTCTGTAGCTCCAAACACACTGGTTCCTCCTGAAGATGCAAATCTGTAAAAGGCAGCGCACAAATATATAGTTTTATTTTTTAAAAAGACTATTTCCCAGCTGGGTACTGTAGTTTTCAACAAAAGTTACTCAAACAGGAGGATATAGTGCATTTGTTGGGGACTATTTTCAGTGGTGGATTAATACGCTAGTGAGTATTTGTAGCAGCAGGACCGTGTGTGTGGGATTGAGTCTGAAGTAAACTACAGTGTGTATGTTCAAGGTGATGAAGGAACATGTGTGTGACTCACTTATATGTTTTTAATTGTTTTTGAACAACAATGGAGCTCTACAGAGGAATGAAATATATCAGGCTTTCATACACACGTAATATTCATCAGTGGATCAGTTCATTGTTGGTTTTGGGTAGAGTGGAGGAGGCCCGTGGCTTTGCAGAGGACATTATGTGAGCAAATTACAAATCCCTCTGGTCACTTTTTTGTTATATCATTTTAAGTACCTCATGTTTTTTTCTGAGCTGCTTTTAGATTCAGTTTCTGCACGTTACTGTGTTCAATTATTCATTCTTTAGTGAATTTAATTGTAGGTGATTGCTGTTCTGCACATTTGAATGTACCACAGTTCATTTAAAAAATGTTAATCAATTGGTTTTGCAGTAAAAACAAAATTCTGCTCAGATGAAGAGCCTCAAAAAGGCTGGGATTGACCCAGAGCACAGTCAAAACTTAGTGTGGAGCTGGTAATGCAGTAATGTGGAATCAATTAGTCAGTTAAACGATTTGTCAATTTTGATGATGCATTAGTCTTTGAAGTCATATTCAAAACAGCAATATGAAGGTCCAGCTCCTGTGAATATGAATATTTTCTGTTTTTTTAATCTTCCCTTAAAATAAATCTTTGGTTTTGTTTATCAGACAAAACAACACATTTAAACACATCACATTGGGCTCATCACTATCTTCCTACATTTTATAGAACAACTGCTTAATCAGCTAATTGAGAATTGAGAAAATAGTCATCAGATGAGATTATTGCAGCCCTACTATGCAGAGCCCATCTCGAAATATTATTGAAATGAAGCACTGTCTGCTGCTAGTTCTTTGTTCAGCAAAGAGATAAAATCCAAGAGGGCTGTTAACAGAGATGTGACAACCAGGAAAAAATAACCATCAAATAATTGGCTCAATAAGAATTCATGAAATTCTTCGGCTTTTGGCGTCTCTCCTTCTTCTCCTCCCTCAAATCCATTCTAACAAAGAATCTGTCTTCACCTGGAATAAAATCCAACATATATTTTTATCTCCATTGATTTTCTGTGTTTTTGTAAACATGCACAAGGTTTCACACGCAGATGAGTTGGAGCGGACCGCTGCGCTCTGACAGCACGGCTGCTTTTTACGCACGGTTTGGTTCCTACAAATTAAGCCCAAAATAGCAGTGAGGCGAGATGTTCAGTTACCAGAACCTCACTAATGAATGACTCACATTGGAAATTGATAGAAACAGGGTTTGGCGCTGCGCAGATCGCATGTAAATGTTGCCATCCTGGATGTTCTTGGAAATGAAGTGGAGGGAAAATCCGCACAGACGCCTCCGCATCGGAACCTTTCCCACTTTTTTTTTTTTTTTTGAAGGATGACATCTACCTTAACTGTCACTGTGCTGTTCAGTGTCACACAGATGCCAGTGTTAATAGGTCTATTGCGCAGAGTTGTGCGTAAATCAGACTTCTCAGAGATCCAATGGAGAAGGAAGAACAAACGATTTTCCTTTAGCTGTTGTGTTTGTTTTATGATCATGCCTGGAGGTCAGAGTTCACAACACTGCTTCATTTAAATAGAATAACATTTAAAAAAGAAAAGTTTTCCACACTTACGTGCCTGGCTTGTGAGTCTCTGCCGGAGCAGACCATCGCTTTTTCCTACTTTTGTGTTTCCGGCACTCACCGATCAGAATCAAACACAAAAGTAAAACCAGAAACCTGACGTAAAACGGCATGATGAGTTTAAAAGTCCCGCAGCGAGTCGATCAGTGACGCCTTCGCTCCGCGTGCAGGAAGCTCTGTGCACGGTACCATCTTCCTGTCAGAGGGAAGAGGAAGGTGTGAGAGTCGAGGGACTGTGGTGAACTAGTGCGCCGGCTGCTTTGCAGAGAGAGACGGGATGGTGAAGTCTGATAAGCGCTCTGATTGGTCTTCAGACTCCAGAGAGGCTTTTTCTGGCTCAGGAGCGCGCAGCATCAGCACCACATGCAGCGCGCTGCAAAAAACATACGTCCCTCTTGACGAGTCTGTTAGAAGCAGAGACGCTGCTGAGAGAAGGCAGCTTGTCCTCCGAGGACCAAATTAAAAAAAAAGTGGGAACACGATGACACCAATATTCCTGCTGCAGATGTGCTTGTTTTAAGTTTTTTACAGATTGGGAACCCTCCAATCTGCTCAAATGATCAAGTTATTTATGTCTTGATATTATTGTTTAAAAACGCTTTTCTCCTGAAAACTGGAAGAAAAAGTGAAATTATTTCATCTCACTCACATATTTCTCTAATTTCGGAAGATTTGAAGACTAGTTGCATGGTTTTGTTAAGATCATAATTTTTTGCAGTGTAGGACAGTGTAAGGGCATCCTCTTAAACTGACGTAAGACTTGATGACCACATCTGTCTCACTGTCTGAGCTTCTCTTTACTCCAGCCGCCTGCAGACTCTGAAGAAAAATCTACTTTTCCTGCACAGAGCGGTCTGTTACTTGATACTAGTGCAGTGATGAACTTTATACTGTTTTGCTCTTAGATAGAAAAGTTCTTGAAAGATGTGAGTTGCATTAGAAAACAGCGGCGTTATCTGAGATTCATATTTTTATCTACAGGTTTCCATACAAAATTCCAAAAAAAAGAGAAAAAAAAATCAGTGGAATGTGTAAGGACAAAGTATATTTACCATAAAGCAATATTTACCACACATTTTGGAGAGAACATTGTCTCTTTTGTGACTTTCCAGTTGATTTCTGGTTGTTTTCTTCTTGACCTTTGACCTCCATCATACAGCTGCCTGTGGTGTCAGCTCTGTGGCTTTTTGTGGATACTGAGGAACATTAGGTTCTCCCAAACTCCACTTCTGTTCCCCACATGACAAAGTGTTTTTGATCACAAGAGATTAAAAGGTATAATCCAATCAAAATCATGTTTTCTAGACGACAGAGTCCAGCTGGATGAATGCAGAGTTTTCAATGATTGAGGAGTTTCAGCAACAAGAAAAGATTTCCCTCCCTTTAAAAGGCTTTTGAAGTTTTAAGCCTGGCCAAAGCCAAACAGATAGATTAGTTGTAATACCTCCGTTTTAGGCTGATTATTTTATTAGAAAAAAATATTGTCAGACATAAGCAGTAACTGCCTTTGTGAATGAAAGGAAGGGAATGCAGGGAAACTGCAGTATCTACAAAGAAAATTTGCTTTTTCAGTTTCCTTGTCTGTTTGAACTGATAAAATAGTTCATCTATCGTTTCATACACTTACATATAGGATTTAAAGGTAACTCTAAATCAGAGTTTAGTCAATCAAAACAAGTCCTAGTCAAGTCTCAAGTCTCATCAAAGTTAAGTCTTAAGTTTACGAGTCCATTAGAGCAAGTCCAGGCCAAGCCTCGAGTCCACTGAGACAAGTCTGTCACAAGTTACTTGTAATGAGTCAAAGCAAGTCTCAGATCTTTGAGGTAAGTCTCTTGTACACTGAAACATGTCTGAGTCAAGTCTAAAGGCTCTGTGAGAAGTCCAACAACGATCAAGTCAGTCAAATCAAATCTGAGTCAAGCCTCAATTCTCCCAAAGTAAAGTCTGAAGTTTTCAGTTTTTTGAAGGCAGGTCCAAGTCTCCAGTCAACAGAGACAAGTCTGAGTCCAGTCTCAAGTTACTTAAACTAAGTTCAAGTCACGTCTCAAATGAATTGAAACATGTCCATGTAAAGTCTTTTCAGGTCCTTGAGGGCAAATCCAATTCAAATCTTGAGTAAATAAAGACACATCAAAGTTCAGTCTCAAGTCCAGTGAAACATGTCAGAGTGAAGTCTTACTGAAGCCAGTCTGAAGTCCTGGAGAACAGTTCCAGCTCAGTCACAACTCTTTATGAGCTGATATCTGTCTGGTTAAAATGACACATATTAAAACATTTTGCCTTTGAAACTATGTTAATAGTGTTTTTTACATTTCAATGCACAATTACAAACAATTATAATGTGATACAACCTGCCTGTTTTATTCTCTCACCAGGTCAAAACTCAACACTTGACTGCTGGAAGACTGGATTTAACTGAGACTTCTGCCTCACAGTCACTTAATTCTGACCAAATATGCAGTTCATTTGGCTTTGCAGGGAGAAAAGTGAGTGAAGGTTTACTTAACTGTAAGTCACGTCATCAGCCTGAGATTCTTTCAACATCAAGTAAATACAACTAAATAGAATGTAAATAGCTATGAATGCAGCGCCAGATGTTCATCAGCCGCTGATGTTAAGGGGAGGATTCTCACTTATTTTTAAGTGGCAGACTGCTTGAAGAAAGAAGAAACAGTCCGTCCAGCTGAACGTCTCCGTGTATCCCAGAAATAAACAGCTAATTTCCTGTGTGTCATAATAGCTATAGATAGCATAGTCTTGCCTCTGATTCCTGCCATAATCACTGCATAGGCGGTTGCTACAGTGATATCTATTAGAAAATATGAGATGACAGGGGTGGCTAAATGTATTTTGAAGACATTAGGACCTGGTAATTAGCAGACATATTATCAGGAGAAGGTAACAGCGATGCCAGATATTCCCTGCAGGAAGCGTAGGTACAATAAGATTTTATATAACCTGATGCATGACAAACACATTCTTTCATTCAGTGATTTATTTTCTGTTTATATCTTGGTATACCAGCCTTGGGCACAATAAGTGAAGAGGCAGATATGAAGAGATTCTGAGAACATGAATATTCAGAGAGGATCTCTGCTGCCTTCAAGTAATACCTGTACATATGCAGGTAGAAGATGTTGCTCAAATAAGAGAAAAACCACCAAGACAGATTTATTCCCCTCAACAGGTAGACTGCTACAACTACCTCTGAGCTATTTGTGTGCTGCCAAGTTGCTGTAGACACTTTGCTTTATGAAAACCACATTCATGTTTACTTGTGCAAATAATCCCTAAAATTATCTCACCGGTAAACGTTGCCGTGGTGATAACAGTTCAAAGAACGCTGCCTGCATGTTGTACTTTAGTAAGCATGTCGTATTTAGCTGATCCTGGATCAGTCAGCTCATTACCTTCACAGGGTTGCTGGGAATTTTGACACTATGGGCTCTGTTTTCATGGCAGTGCAACAACCAGCGCTCTGACTGTTGGTTGTTTTTCTGACCTTGGAATTGACTTTACACACTAAGTTTGTGCGCTAAGTCTCATACTAGTGATTTACTCAACCAGGCTGCACCATTAAAACTTGAGGAATGTCTTAGCTAGTGTTGAGTAGTGATGTGTACAGCAGTTGCTAGGAAACATCTGGAAGAAAAAGCAATCAACTGTGTAAAAGGAAGTCACTGCATCACCAAAAGCTGTGACATCACTTCCAGATATTATATGTTATGTCAGCCAATAACACTTTGTGAATGTAGGTATAACCTTGTTTTATTTATACAGTCTACATACATGGAAAACATATGTGTTTTATCACTGGAAGCATTCATGTTGCTAGTTTATAGTGAGAAGGAAATATTCAATTACAACACTTAAGCAACCTTATTTAAACATTTAGTCTTAAAAACGTTATTTATGTCTCCCAATTTGAGTTGTATTATGTTATTTTGTAAAATGTAATTAAAATGATTAAACAGCAGTTCAATGAAGTGTCACATCAGATATGACGACCACATTTCATTTGACCTCTAACAACCTTCACTGTCAGCAGGTCAGATATCAGTGAGCTAGTTGTTGTCAGTTGGTTGAGTCACCTACAAAACAGTAACACCTGGCTGTTAGTGGTTGTAAATCTGCAGTAAATCTCTACATAAGAACTAGTTTATGTGGTGAAACAAGTTTTAATGTGTTGATGCATTAATCAGTACTTCTGTTATCACAAGGCTAAGAGTGAGCTGGTGGCATTGACTCCAGGTCTGATTCTGGAGCAAAGTCACTCCGTTGCCAAAGTGGAGATTCTGTCAGAAAAAAGCAAACTAAATACTGTGCAACAGTTCAGAACAGTGCAGAATTTGTTTTCATTCATCTGCTGAAGGAGGAAAGTTTCTCTGAGCTCACCTTCAATCTCAGTTTAAAACCTGGACACACCAGCAAGATTTTGTGACATCACAACTTCAGAGCCAATCACGATCCTGTATGCAACCCACAGAAGTGTGATGTGGAAACTTGCAGCCTCCAGTGCACAAACACTTTGAACGAACTTGACAGTGAAGTAGGAGACATCTTTGTCTCAGTTAACATTTTGAACTGAAAAATATTTGCATATTCAAAGATTGTGGATTTTTAATGATTGAGAAGGAGGGGATGTTAGTTTGAGGATTTTTATCTTTTGTTTGTCACATATTCTTATTTCAAAGCAGAGTAGATTATATTTTATATGTCTTAAAAATGTGTGGAGGGGTCTTAAATCAATCTCCAACAAGTAGATGTGTCTAAATCAGCATTAAAGATGGATGTTTCTTACAGTATGTATTGTCCACAGCTGCATAACATGGTATGAAAACTCCTCCTTCAGTTCATTCTAATCTACAGCCTCTGCCAGAGCACCGTGCCATTACACACAGGCTTCCACTCTGTTTACTTTGATTAAATCACAGTGGAACGACACCAGGCTGCTACAAAACAACCACACGCACTTCTACACACAGCAGACTGGTTGATTACCGGCCCTCATTATTCCTCTGCATCACTGGCTCCTTTCCACCGTTTTTAGCAAAGTGCTGTTTTATTCTTGAAGTGCATTACGCTGCAAACGCTACTGTGACCAGTCACAACATCAAATTATGACTGAAAGAGTGCTGGATTGATGCAATCACATAAACAGCTTCAACAAACTATTGTCATTGTATTCATTAACCGTTACAAAGCCACAGCATTGCTGTTCACATCAAGACGTCACTCCATTTGTTGAGCTGTTGTCATGCTTCTCTGTGATTGGTTAAGTTGTCAGTGATGGTTGAGAGTGTATTTATTAATCACCACACCCTCCCATCTATATTCCACTTCACCCAGTCCTTTAGCACTTTGCACTGCTGCACATACATGAACGCTTAGAGACGCTAAGACTCTAATCCCTCACTTTGCACACTTTGCACTGGTCGTTGCACTGGTGCCTTTAAAACAGAGCCCTGTGTTGTGTCTGAAGTGACCTATCAGGAAGTTAAAGCACATGAAGAAGAAGTCTCTGCATATATACTGTGTGCAGATGATTCGATGATCAAATAATTACTTTGAGACAAAAATCCCCAAATAATTCCATGTTGTTGACATATTATATTATAGTTTTAATTAAATAATGGGAACAAGTGGCAGCCCTAGGATAGACAACAATTACATGAAAGGGGACGTGTGTGTGTGTGTGTGTGTGTGTGTGTGTGTGTGTGTGTGTGTGTGTGTGTGTGTGTGTGTGTGTGTGTGAACCGATCACAAACACAACAAAGCTTCCCGTTCTTAAAAATGCATGAGACTGGAGAGTAAAATTCACATTGATTAAAAGACACCCTGGAGGTGTTGTGGTGAGTGGAGCGCCTCCTCTGCAGGAACAAGAGTTTCCCTCAGTGGAGACTGAACCCTGTGCTAATGAGCAGAGAGGGCAGAATGTCAGTGTCAGCGACCGCCTCGGCTCTGGCTCCACTGCAGCTGGTCATAGTTCTGTTGGGGTGGTATAGGAGGAGGTGCTGACTCTGTGCCGAGAAGGAGGGGCAGCCTGGCGCGGTCACAGCTCGTAGTCGAACTTGTACTCGTTGGCCAGGTAGATCCTGCGGAAGATGAGCGCAGCCAGGGCCAGAGTGAGCACCACGATGAGCACAGCTGAGCCTGCGTGGCTGTCCTCCTGAGGCTGGTGAGGGGCTGCGATGAAGGCCAGCCTGCTGGCTGCTTCTCTGCCCTCTCTCTGGCCCTGCTGGCTGTGCTGCTGGGCACGACGCTGGCGGGGGCTGAGAGGACGACCGACGCTGGGGGCCGCAGGGGGCTCGGGTTCCTCTTCACTGGGAGCCGGAGCCTCTGCCTGCAGGGGAGGAGGATGGCATGAGGAAGATGTGAGACAAGACTTGGCATTAGAGCTGAAACAGTCAAGTGTTTCAACAGAAAATGAAATGGCAACTTTCCAATGATAATCAACTTTCCAATGATGAGGGAGGAGAGGATGTGTGTGTGTGAAGGATTTTTAACTCTTTAACTGCAAACTCTTTTCTTTGGGTTTTGGACAGTCAGTCATACAAACATATCAGAATGTCACCGTGGGTTCTGTGAACTTGTGTTGGACGTTTTTTTTTTAGCTTTTTTCAGACATTTTAGAGCCCAAAATATTAATTAAGAAAATCAACAGTGGAAATGATCAGTTGCAGCCCTACTTGTGCTTACACCAACAAATATACAAACCATGTCTGACTGAACAAGTAGTGTATACATACGGGAAAAAAAAATGCTGCAAGCAAATTTACCAAACTTGTGTGTTTGCTGCCACCAGAGACAGGCTCTTCCTCTTAAATTACTTCACAGAAATAATCTGTTATTCATGAGTTTCCTGGATCAGCACATTGGAAACTAGCATCAATACTTTGTGTTAGAGTTAGTTAAAGATAAAGTTAAAGTGAAGGGAGGGCAGCAGGCTGTAAGGGGGATGACTAACCATTGAGCAGAGCTGATGGGCTCAGTTTTTTACACAGAAAGCACACATTTCACCCAATTAGAGATGGCTGGAGGGAGGAGAGGCGGTAAACAATGCACAGTTATCCCTCTGTGTTCTTCAGGCTCAGCAGAAGCAGCAGCAAGGCAGTGTGGGATATAGCAGGCTAGGGATGCACTGATCCCACTTTCTCAGTCCTGATACCAATACTCGGGCTTTGGGTATCGGCCGATAGCGAGTACCGATCTGATACCAGTGTTGAATTAATAAGCTGTATGCCTCACTGTGTGGAAGAGACTGGGATCATTCTTTCACATGTAAGGAAATTCATAGATATAAATGTATTGTTACTTATTAAAATAACAGTATCTGATACCAGATTGGCCCATTGTCACGGTACCTGATCCTGCTGTTTGAGTCAGTATCGGATCGATATCAGTATTGGTGCATCTTTACCGTGGGCCAGTCTGTCTTCATTCTGGACGAGTCTCTTCCCTCCAACTCTACAGCAGATGGTGAGTCCTATTTTTGACGTAGCCTTCCTCAGTTCATCCAAACTCAGAGACACTAATCTAAGTTGACCCTCCTCTCTGCTCCTTCAGACCCACTCGCCGTAGCTCTGCGGTTAGCAGCTGGCGCCAAAATCAATCCTCTTAGGCAACAAAGCTCGGACCGTATCATCTAAACTGGTGAAAAGAAGCCGTGGAAACACAGGCTTCCAGCCACCATGACACACATCCACGGTGATGTTAAGACAGACAGAGTGCTGATGTCTAGCTGCTTGATTTCACACACTCACTGCAACCAGTACAGCTGGCATGGTGCTGGCTGCACAGTCAGCGTGCAGATTGATTTCCTTCCATACACATTAAAATGATTCTGTGGCTCGGTGGGATGTCATCAGGTGATGAAGCGTGCCACCGATTAACAGGAACAATGTGAAAGATGGCTAAATGACTGCACACAGACAGCAGCATATCATCCTTTTGATTTCAGGCTGTAGAGCTTCAGAACAACCACTGCTCTCCAGTATTGTGGAGCTTAATTGGATTGAAGAACCAAGTGCAGAATACTGAAGACAGGTTTGTTTTAATTAGAACAAACATCAGGAGCAGGAATTAGTGCAAAGGGTTAATAATCCTTAGTATCAACAACAATATGTTTCATGTCTCAGTGAGAGATGTTAAACATCAAGTGTCAGCTCACAGTGTTGCTCTCTGAGTCAAATATCAGCAGCTTCTTAGACCAACTATTAACCAGGTAGAAGATACAAACATCCTCACCGGTGCTGCAGTATCCTCAACACATGAGAGAGAAATGGAGCACAGCACACATGTCATGTCATGTAACACTCTCTTTGTTTAAAGATGCACTCCAGTCATTTAATATTGTGCTTTCACAAAGTTAGGGGACTCACAAGAGACAGATGAAATGAAGAATAGTCAAAACCCAAAGCAGCAGAGGCTGAGAGATCCTGATATCCGGTCCCTGGTACGAGTCCTGGATCCTACACTTCCCATAATTAGGGAGGCAGCAATTTAACTCATATGTATGTCTCACTGCATGAAGGTCATTAAAAGAATTTCTATTTAAGGTACCATGATGCCCAACAACAGAGTCAGCAGCCTGCAGTGATAGTGGAAACACTGATTTTTATCATGACACTGATGAATAAGCTGTATTTAGTGTGCATCAGTCACATCATGGTCGGTACCCAGTCTTTGCTTTAAAAGCTCAGTATTGGTGTAGATATCAATCCATGGGACTGGACAGCTGTGTACCTCCCCATAATGCAGCTCAGCAGCATCTTTTATTTGACCCTCCTGGCCTGGTGAACACCCACGTCTTCAACTCTGCTCCCAGTTTGTAACATGAGTTTTCTGTTATAAATGTGTTGTTTCAAAGTTTGAGCTGAGATAACCTGATGACGGCTTCATTTCTCAGACAGCTTTTAGGCTCACGTCCTACTTTACCTTGAATTGATTGTTTATTTGAATCCCTATTAGTCGTTACCTTGGCAACAACTAACTTACTAACTCCAATGACTATAATAACAGAATGACAGTAAGGCTTGAGATGTATGTGAGATGATTGATCCAGCAGTCAACAATTCAGAAGACAAACTCACCCACTGAACTGCAGTATCACAACAACATAAATAAATAAATACATACTGTGATGCATCTCCATCATGTTTCAAGTATATGTAGGTTGCTTTTCATAGCATGCTGAAACAAACTGACATAAACTGCCATGTGGAGGATAGTAAAGCCATCTAAAACTAGTTGATAGGCTAAAACATTCAAAACCAGTGGGATGATGTGTTGTATAAGTGGTGTGTTGGCTGAGGGCAGGTTATGTGCTGTCCTGTGCAAACCCCAGAGTGGCAGTATAACACCTACCAGTTCAGCTTGGGGCCCGTCAGCAGCTTCCTGTCCTGCAGATGTGGAGGAGTCTCCCTGGGTGAGTGTGGAGGGCTCGCTTTCTGCACCTCCGCTCTCACTTGGCTGTCTGGATATACTGGACTCTGCCTGCATTAACACACAAGGAGCTACTGGTCATATGGCTGGACAATATGACCTAATCTATGTCATGATAAATAGTCACATTTACCTCAATAATGTTATTTATTATGTTATTTTATTTCAGAACATCGGTATCAGCAGATATTGTTTTGCTAAGAGCCGTTTCCATGGTGAAGAATGTATTTTAATGTATTTTACGCTCAACAATGAAAAGCCTTTGAAGTTTTATCAACAGTAGCTTATCTTCCATCAAAAAGGGGCAAATGAGTAGAAGTGATAATACTGTGAGGTGAATTAATGAAGTAATGCAAACATCTTCATCACAGCAGTTCTGTTAAGAGAAATGAGAGCAGCAGTGAGTACATGACTCTCTTCTTGTACTGATGGAATTAGTCCCATGGAAATAATGAATTTATCAAAACAACGGCTTAACATGAAGGAAGTGTTGAGTTTAAGAATTTATGGTATTCTCTATTTAATTATATGGGATATTAAAAATGTTGATATGAATAAATTGTTAAGTGATGAGTAATGGTTTATTGTCTAGCCCTCTCGTGTCTCAGCACTAAGGAAATCTGTTTCCAGCTGTGAGTGCACAGAGAGAGAGAAAAAAATAGTAGCAGACATTTCTTTGTAGCTTGTGCGGCGAGCAGCTCTTTTGCTCTTAGGGTTAAATCGCTGAGTGAACTGTAAATCAAACGTGACTTGTGTAACAGCCAGTGTTTGTACCTTGAAGTTGATTTGCTGGGCCAGTTCTTTTGCCTTGTGGTCCTCGGGGCTAGGGTTGCTGTTGGGGGTGAGAGCCAGGAGGGCTGAGCGCATGGAGCAGCCGCATGCCTCACAACAGAAGTCTTGGGACCTGCCAGAGAAGAGGCAGCACATGGGAGGTCAACCTGATGCGAGAGTGTATCGTGCCATTTGATGAATAACCAGGCAACTCCCCTTTACAAGCAAACATAAGACTTTACCAATGAAAAATAAAAAATGAAAAGAGTACAATGGCAGAGATTCAATAACAAAATAAATGACTTGTTAATTATGAACAGCACCCGACATGACTGCTTAGGCTCACTTGTCAGAATACATCAGGTTAATCTGCCAAGTCAACTGAAAAAATACCTCCGCAATTATATGATGGCTCATGTTTGTAATGCATCATTAAATGCCATTGGGTTTAAAATACAAAATATTCTATTATATCCACAGTGTTGACCAATACTGATGCAATGCATTAGCTCCAAGACTTTACCTTAACTACACAAATACTTCTTGCTTAAAGCTGCTCTAATCAGTACTTTTAAATTAAAGGTATACTATGCAGGATTTCTCAGTTGTTGTTTGTAAACACACAGCATTCAAAGTTGGCCCCTCCTCCCCGGCTCAACGAGCGAGTGAGAGAGAGAGAGAGCGCAGCGGTGGTTGAGTGAGCTAGAGAGCGAATGGAGAGAGCGAGTGGCGCTGGCGAAACAAAAGTCGTGAATCAGTCCCCTTCCATGGAGGTCGCCATGATGCACCGCCATGTTTCTACAGTAGCCCAGAACGGACAAACCAAACACTGGCTCTAGAGAGGGCCTTTCGCATTTTTCGCGAGTTTCACGGCCACTGTAGGTTCTCTCACATGCTTGGAAGGGAAGGGGGAGGGGAGGTGTATTCAGTTGGTTGCAATCTGCAACCTCACCACTAGATGCCACTAAATCCTACACACTGGTCCTTTAAAAGGATTAGTATTGGATAAAATAAAGCCAGTAAAATGCAGATCCTTTTATTACACTGTTTTATGTCTACTTCAGCCTGCTAGTGTTTCAGTGCTGCTCTACTTTACAGTCTACAGTGCAGCATTTCACTCTTGTATGTGACTGAAAATTACAGTGTGTGACTGTGAAAAAGTATTTGAGCATGCTGGTGCAAGTGACTCAGAACTCTCATGTTCTAGTTGGCAAAATACATGGATTAACTAAACTGCGACTCTAACTTGGCAAATAGTAGCAGTCAGTTAGCAGCTTCTCATTTCGAGCTGGCACTGACTGACTTTCACCAGTTTAAATGACAACTGTTGACAGCAGCAGATCATATCAGTTGTCACCGGTTAATATTAATTTAGTGATTAACTTGATGGTAGTCCAAAATTAATATTAATTAATATCTCCACTGCTGTACAGTTGAGTCTTTCTATAGTTCCAACAACTCCAACAGTCATACATCTTCTCTCTAGAGGATCATGTCAATTTCAGGAGTTCTCCTGTTAAACTTAATTCATATCAAATCAATAATCTAAGCTGATCAACTTAGTTTTGAACCAGAACCTTCAGTATTTGGATCAAGTAGATTGTGAAAATGTGTGACAAAGTCAGAAGGCTACAGCTGACATTCTACTGTGAAAGATACATGTTACATTACCATTTTATATCTTTTGCTGCTATATAAGCATCAGATCAGACTCAGTATTGAAAATATTGAAGGACTCGGACTGGGATAGGGGCCAGAAAAACTTGACTGGGACATCCCTACAACTTGGGTCTCATTTTCTTAGGATACCATTGTACTTAGCAAAGTTAAAAAAAAAGAGTGAAATGGGGCAACAAACACAAGGAGTCAGACGATCAGACGGGCTGTAAAGAAGCCAAGAGTTTATCTAGATTGTCTAAACCACTTTATCTGGAGGTAAAACTGAAAGTGAGTGCACCTGTAATATGCAATACCTCATTGCACAGGCAATCTGTGTGCACACAGTTATGGCAAATACACAAGGTCAAAGTTGAGCCAGGAAGTCAATCTGTAAACTATGATGGATGTTTACAAAATTGAGTTGGGGTAATAATTTTATTGTTCGACTTTCTGTTTTCTCTGCCAGTGTGACTAGTTTCTGAGTTTGGTTTGTTTCCAACCTGTCTGATTGTCCGACTGCTCATATTTCTTGACTTCTTTTTAGTTATGTCTCAGTATTCACAGGTTTCAACCTGATTGTCAGACTGAATAGCTTTCAGTCTGACATTGTTAGCTGATTTTCTTGTGGGAGAGGTTTGTTTTGCCTTAACCAATAAGTAACGAGTGAAGTATCTGTCCTGTGGCATCATTTTCAGCTGACATAGAAACTGTAGAGGTTGCTAGGAGCAGTTAACATTTTTCATGCCGATCAAAGAAATATACCAGAGTTGTTCTTCTATAAATGTACTTACAATTACCTGTACAGCTTTGTGGACATTTTTCTGTCATTGTTTTTCATGGATGTAGCTAGGTAGCTAGCTAGCTATGTAAGAAGATGATGTAGACATTCTTAATCCCACCTGCAAAACTGTCTCCAACTATAACATAACACCAGAAGTATTTAAACACTGAATACATCAGTGATGTGAGCTGTAATTCAGGGCTTTGACAAGTCTATCCTAATTCTAACTTTTACCTTAAAACCAAGCCCTAGTCCTCAAATAGCTCCGGGAAAAAGTGATGATGCACACATGCATGCAAACACACACACACACACACACACACACACACACAGTGGAGCAATGTACCAGGCAGCCAATCAACAGTGTATTCGAGCCACAGTTTAGATTTGTTGGCTGATGGTCAGAGAGTGTGCCGTGGTTAACATGAACAATGAAAACCAGACAAAGCGCTCTAAATTATTCAGGCACTTCAATGTTAAATCTCACAAAGTTATTGGCATGTGCAGTGGGAGACTTACTGATTTTTCTGCCAAAGAAAAATGTAACCATCATTTGGTGTTTGGCGGATGGTAATTTGGGGCCCTGATTATGGAGTTACAATGATTTTATTTATCAGGACTATGTATGAACCCTGTAAACAGACTGGCTGAAACCTCAGTGTCAAACACTGCCTGTATCTGTGCCTCAGTGTTTGTGTATAAGCGTTTGTTTATTGCATTGGTTTTCTGTTTGTGCTGTCGGCTGCCTCGCTGTGTATCCTCAGATGACAGGTTTGTTTTTGCCTTCACCACCTGTGGCACAATCACATGCCAGGTACCTGCTTAGGGTTCAGACCTATGCTGCACCTTTAGGCCCTCATGTCAGTCCTGACAGCAGGGCTCGGTGCAATATGGCTAAGAGTAGGATCAACACAACCGCTTAGTGCAGTGATGTGGAAAAAACATAAAAATGCAACACATAAAAGAGGTTTTTTTGTGGATTTGTCTCAGAAAAGCTAATCGTCCCTTGCAGCAGCTAATGGACTGATGCTACGGCTGGAGGGATGAATCATGGTCTGAGGAACACCAGATCATCACTGTGGAGCTCCTAAGGCTAAAGGTGGCGAGGACAGATTTGGATACATTATAGCATTAAATGATCCAAATCAGTGTCTTCCTCTTGAGTCAGATGGAAATTGGATTCCTTCAAGTGAAGTTACTGTAATGTAGCTGGGGAAGAGGCTTAATAAGCATCAGACTTATTGCATGGCACAGTGAATGTTACGCCTCTGGTCATCATGTCACTGGACTATGACAGCTTGTACAGGCAGTCTGTGTGTCTGAAAGCGGACACCATGCAGACAGGCTCCAGGGTTGGTTGATGGTTGCTCACATGAATGACTATTAGAACCGTTTCAGGCAGAAGTGCTGCTCATCAAGAACTCATCTGAGCTCTTAGAGAAATGCCAAAACTGGAGATTTGGTTTGTTAAAATGTTAATCAGCGGTTCAGAAGTGTCGTTCTTGCAATTTCATTTCACGTTTAATATCATTTAGTAGCATAAAAGGTGAGAAGGCCTTAGAATGCTTCAAACAAAATGTTTGTTAGATCATCTAACAGAATCTGAAACTCTCTTTCACCTGGTGGAATCAGGAGAGGGGCTATGTCCATCAATTTTTGTAACTTTCCAGAACAGACAATTATGTGTGTCTGGAGGTATCAAAGTAGGCAGGGTTTCAAATTCTCTGTCATTATTCATTCTGCACCACTTTCATCATGTTTCATGTACAACTGTGTGCAACACCATGAATGATACTGTCTGAAAGTGCGCCCTTATTTCCATTTGTGATTCATTGAGTTCAGACTGAAATGAAAAACACAGCATTCTTGGAGAGTGACTGGGGAGGCAGGATGATGCAGCCAGGAGGAGGCTTTGATAAAAGGCTTTTCACCCAAGAAGGCTTTTCAAGAGTGGCCATTTGGAACATTTTTTGAACAACCTTTGGATGTGGTTTTCAGACCAATATCAACACTGTGTCCAAAAAATACTCCCCTCATTCATTTCATTTATACCACTCTGTGGCATAGCAGAGGTCCCAACAAAGCCGAGTTTGGTTAAAAAAGAAAAAAAAAAAAAAACTGCTCATCATTTGCTACAACACAATGCAGAAAATATTACTGTTTTACGATGATGTATGATGTTTACTGTGAGTTGTAACATTCTGTCTCATAGTATTGTAAACTGCTTGGAGGCAATTATTAAAACTGGACTTCTACGACTGAATCCTTGCTTCCACAGCTCTCTAAAATATTAGAAAAAATATTCTATACAAGACTAGATGACTTCATCACAAAACATAATGTACTATATGAACAGCAATATGGTTTTAGAGCTAATAGGACAACTTCGTTTGCACTTAAAGAATTTGTAGAAGAAATAACAACAGCAGTAGAAAATAAAAAATATTCAGCAGGGGTATTTCTCAAAAAGCATTTGACATGGTAGACGATGACTTATTAAAAAAATGTAAAGATATGGAATTAGAGGGATAGTACTCTCCTGTCTAACCACCTACCTAGAGAATAGATATCAATACGTTCAGAAACACAATTTCAAATCACAATTACCGAAGGTTACTAGCGGGGTTCCCCAGGGCTCAGTGTTTGGACCATTGTTTATTTTGTACATAAATTATACGTGTGTCCAAACTATTCTATTTGCAGATGATATGCATTTCCTTTGTTGTAACTTAGAACAACTTTTGGATACAACAGAAAAGGAATTGAAAAAGCTTGGTTTGATGCAAATAAACTAACACCAAATTTAAGTAAAACAAAATTTATAATCTTTGGTAATCGTTCAAATAACTCAAATAAGAAACTCATGATAAATGATGCAGAAATCGAAAGAGTGACAGAAATTCAATTTCTTGGAGTGATAATAGATAATACATTATGCTGGGAGACACATATATTATATTAACGTTAAAATATCAAAATCAATTGCAATACTATATAAAGCCAAATATCTTCTAAATCAGACTTTGTTATACACCGTACACTGTTCCTTTATACTCCCATATATAACCTGTGTTGTAGTGTGGGGAAATACATATAAAACAAACACTAATCTAATCTTCATCCTTCAAAAAAGAGCCATAAAAATCATAAACAAAACCACTTATAGAGAAGCAACAAACACACTTTTTATTAAATTAAAAGCACTAAAATTTAAAGATCTGGTTGACTTCAAAACTGCAACTGAGATGGGTATCATGGACACTGGTGGCAGATAGTTTAGCTTTCATATTTAATGATTATATTTAAGAGTTTACTGTTAAAGCAAACAAACAAACAAACAAACAAAAAACAGAACAAAAAAGGGGATAGGACTAGAAAAGTTTTTAACTTCTTCCTACTCCTTTTCGCATTATTTGAATTGTTTACTGGGATTCTGTTATATATGTTTGCTGAGGATTTTGTTTGTTTTGTTTTATTGCTTATATATTTTATTTATTTTATTTGCAACATAAAGAAAACTGAATATATTGGGCTGTAAGGATTTTCAAATGCTAGATCACACACAGCCCAAAAACTGCTTTGAAAAACATCCTTCAATTTTTACAAAAATGCCTGTGCAATTCAAAATAAAGGGGAAAAACATGCCCCTAATTACTAAGAGTACACTTTCTTGCATTGTGCCCTGTTCCACCCCCAATTTATTGTTGAGTTGTCAAATATTCATGCATGCTGTGACTGTAACTGTCCCCTCTAGCCTGTAATGGGCCAGAGGGGACAGTTATAAGCACATATATAGGAGTCTATGACCACACAATTATTTTCAGAGTTTGAAGCAGTAGAAAATGTTGGCACCATGGCCCAGGGGTAGAAGAAAATGTCTACTACACTGAACTACTGTATCCTAAAAACTTAATGTACCTTAAAATAATTTGACAACTGAGGGGTGTTGGAGGGATAGCTCTGGACAGTAGGGTGTGGGGGTATAGACAAAATATTTAAAAAACAACTTTCCACTTAAAATGAGCATTATAAGCTTTACAAAAGTAAGAAATAGTCTGATGTTTTTTCCTGATATCACATGTCTGTCCCTATGCTTTTCTATACAGGAGGTACTTCAGCTTTCAGAAGTGTTTTTCAGTTGTCTGTCTCATGCATTTGATGAAACAGATAAGCTTCTACTTTAATCTAAACAGCTGTCCACACTTTACACACATAATTACGACCTGAAGTGTATTTATGTAGCTACAGTGATTGTGTATTGGAGTCTGAGCACTGCCAAAACATGAACAGCCTGAAAGCATCCTGTGTGATTGTGACTGAGAAGTGACACTGCTGCGTTACTTACATGCTGCTTTCCCTAAACCGCATCACAGACACCTGTTGACTGCAACTGGTGGTTGGTGACTGAAGACACGATTTAGCCTGCAAACTGAATGGATCACAGCCCGAGAAGGGAAAGAGAATTCACTTCGCATAGTTGACTGAAAGATGCTAATGATGCATGTTATTAAAATATTTTAGCACATACTCTTCTGTTGGCATGCCAACTACCTGGAGGTTGCCCTCCTACAGAAGGGTTGATGTTTAATCATATCAGCTGTTGTCATCCGACCTGTTTCTATCACAACAATACCCACCTTCTGAAGCAGACTCAGAACATCTAACTTTGGACAAGCTCCAGTTTGGTATATTTGATTTGCATTAAGAAACACTAGAACCACCTCTGAGTTTCAATTAATAAGAGCAGACATTGATATATATATACCATGTGTGCTGCTCTGTGGGACAAATCTAAGGATTTGGAGCAAACTGGCTGACATGAACATGTCTTTATGACATTGTTAAATAAGCCAAAATACTGTATACTTGGCCGTTTTAATACAATATAGCCTATGAGGGGGAACAAACAGGTCTGTTACCAGTTTTCTGCAGTTTCAAGTGTATGATGTGTAATTTAATTTGACAAAAACTATTACTAAATTATTATTTGTACAAAAACTGGTACAAATTGAGTATCTATTTGGCAATGAAAATCTTTATTTAACAGTTTTATCTTTATTGCAGCAGATTTTCCATTTTCTCAAAGCTTTATTGTTTTGAGTTCACTTGAATCTTTTGTTCTGTAAATAACATTGGTGAAGTGCATGCAACATGGCCATCAGTTAGACCACTAAGTCCTTATACTTTATTAAAAAGGACTTCTAATAACCAATATCACAATATGTGGAATGAAAGCAGGTCTCCTGTATATGAGTTGTGCACTCAGGTGTCAGCAGTGAGTGACATTTTTCATATATATTTCTGCGACATCCCCAGACCTGCACACGGCCCCCTGTGTTTGTCCTGCCACATCACAAGCTGCCCAACTTCTTTGGCAGGTTACTTGTCAGTTATAAACTCAGCAAACTCAGAAAATATTGGACAGCAGCCTTTTCCTGCTGTGCGGGGGCCCTTCTCTGACTGACAGCTCTCACAGTCACCAGGGGCACAGAAACAGGAGATGAGAAACCGAAGAGAAGCGCTGCCTCAGCCTCACACTGAGTGAAAGAAAAGGTCTTCCATCCGGGGGATAAGCAGCCACGTATTTATAGCAAAGTGTGTCTTCCTGTCTATCCACACATGCGTCGGCGTCTGTGTTTGCCCGCCTGTCAGACATTTTTCATCCAGTTTTAAGCAACATTTATACAATAAACTCTTTGGATTTTGGTCATTTTTAACTATATCTTTTAACCAGTAAAGGATTTTAGTCATCGGATGTAGATTTTAAATTGTTTTCAAAAACTGTTCACCGCCGAAACCTCATCTGGCACTTCAGAAGGCCCTATGGGACTCGAGAGTCCCGCAAATTCAACTCCCGCAATCAGCCCACAACCTTAATCTTAGGTGACTTGACAATCAAAAATGTCAGGGTGAGATCAGGAACAACGTACCGTTTTCCTGGTTCCACTGTCCGTGACATTGCTGACAAAGCTGCTGAGGTTTTATCTAGTTTGCCCAGTGTTGATAAAATAATTGTCCATGTCGGCACCAATGACATCCATAATCATTAGTCTGAGCTACTTAAGTCCTTTGTGTGTTTATTCAACACTGAAAAATTCTGGGAGTTGCATTTACGTATCCAGTCCGATCCCCACTTATAGCCGTGGTTACGGACGTTTCAGGAGGCTACTATCGCTGCACACTTGGCTCTCCTTGACCTGCAACTTCCATAATGTCTCCCACATTTTAACCTTTTCTGGGAATGCATCCAAATATTCTGAGGGCTAAGATGCTGTCTGCAAACATTTCATATAGTAAAGCCCCAGTAACAATGGTTCTCTCTGGAACTTTTCTGCTGCATACATTCTAGGACCTGTCATCTCTTACTCTCCATTTTTTCCCCACAACCATCTCAAATAACTCCTCCACTGGACTTGACCATTCTGACCTTCCTCCTACATTACAGTACATTATATGATGCCCAATACTCATTTGGTCAGCTTCCTCTCACCATCCTCTCCCCTGGTGCTGACCCTTACTCCCCCTGGTGGCCATCCGCTATTTCCACTATCTCTGTGATTTGCAACAACAGATTCCCTCGCTGTTTTTCTAGAAAGCAAGTAGGTGAGTAAATATGTGCAATTTACATCCTATTCGCTGTATGCCTGTTTCCTTTCCCTCTGCCCTGTCAATGAACAAATTTGGCCATCACAGCATGGATATAAAGTCACACAGCTGACGGACTCCTAGCCTAGCATGCTAATCATACAGTCTATCTGTAATACCAATGTAGGTGTTTGTTATTAGGCCATCAATCGTTTGGTGAGCTGAATGATTGAGACCAATATGCTGCCAATCAGTGTGGTAGAAGGCGAGGGATTGAGAGAGCTAGTTTGATACCTCAAGCCTGAGTACGTTATGCCATCCAGAACTACTGTGACTAAACACATTTAAAACACTTTGAGGTGAAGAAGGATGAGCTAAAAATCAAGCTAACAAGAGCAGAAAAGCTAGCTCTGACCACCGACTGCTGGATAGCTTTCACAAACGAAAGCTACATCACAGCTTTTCTTAAAAATTAAACCATTAGTTACCAGTTAATGGGTGTCGGTCTATCAAAAACAAAATTAACTGAAACTGACATCCCTACTTTGAAGTGTTAAGTTTCTTAATCACTGCGCCTGCCCCCTTACTCTTCATTTATAGGCCTCCTAAACCAGTTTGTTTTATTTCAGAGTTTTCTGAGCTTTTATCTATTCTTATGCATAAATATGACAAGGTGCTTATTCTTGGTGATTTTAATATTCATGTAGGTTGTCCTCCAGCAACACTTGTAGTATGAAGAACAACTTTATTAGTTGACCGACGTGTTTCGGCTTATATTGCACATATGTAAATCAGATAATATGCATACATTTGGCGCAAAACTGGCCCCTTTCTATGCAAAAACAGTCCAATTCACAAAGACCAGGTCCAGTGATAATAACCACACATAGAGTGAAATTATTAGCTTTTACAGGGTGGGGTGGGGGTGTTAAAGTGGGTTTGGGCTTATCTCGGACTTTCAGCTACCTAAAATAAAAATGTCCTGACAGCTCTGATGGAGCTAAGGATTCATCCATAAGAGCTGCTTTATTACAAACAATTCCACTGTATAAACCTGGAATCTGTGTGTAACAGCTGACCGGTGTAGATATGTAATAGAACACAGAACATTAAATATGGTCAGATCCTGACCAATCTGGTGTTAATGAGGTTACAGCTGCTGTGCCACGTGTGTTAATGTGCACAACCTCTTTCTCAGTTTGGAGACGCACTCATCGTTTCAGCTGCTGTGTGACGCTGCAGCCAGCTGTGGGCAACAAACAGAACATCAGTTCTGATGTTTCTGTGAAATCCTGATTATTGTATGATTCAGACATTAATCTGACATGTTTCAGACCTGCCTGAGTCACATTAGCTGTATGTTGACATTTGACATTTCAGTAGATGATCTTATAGGGTTAGGGTTAGGCACGTCAAGTCAAAGTGACGTCCAAATTCAACACTAAAATGTATTATTTTTGTTCATGAAGTCAACTGTCTGTCATAAGGAAAAAGAAACAATCACTGTGTTGTATGTAATAGTGTGTAAATCATTATCTGTTACATAAAATTCATTTTATTTTATTCATGTCATCAGTGCAGTGCCTATCACATGTGTCTGCGTGATGTGCATGTCAGATCACTCCTCTGTGGCTGCCTGCAGCTACACTAATCAAAACTCAGGTTTAGTCTAATTTTCAGGACAAACAGGACAGGAATCATGATTCGGGACAACTGCTACTGGTAATTGACCATAAAGCTGTTGTTTTTAAACTTCCACTATAGCCCCTATATCCTAATCTCCACACTACAACATATTCTCACGTTCTCAACACCGGTTCTGCAGCTAAATTCTGTAAAGCTTTTAATTCGTCTTCCTTTAATTCCACTTTATTTCCTCTCGAACCAGACGCTCTGGCTTCTGGTTCTTTTCCAAACAGTTTGAAGCATGCTATTATTCAGCCATTGCTAAAGAAGTCTAATTTGGATGAGGGTTACCTTGACCCAACATACTTAACCGTATAAGTCATAACAAGTATTTACTGCTTTTCTGTTGCGTTCAATCATCATAAATGATATATTTTATGTTTACTGTAAGTCGGACGAAAAAAGCAGGTTGAAAAAGTCACCTTGGACAGTTTTATGACATTTTACAGACCAAATGATTAATTATCAGATTAATCAATGATGATAATCTTTTATCGCAGCTCTAATCAGATTAGGATTATATTGTCAATTCAATTATTAGTTGTTCAGTCTGTACAGTGATAGAAATCAGATGAAAATATCCATCTCACTTTTCTAAGAGTCCAAGGTGATGTGTTTGAATGTCTTGTTTAATCCAACCAACAGTGCAAAACCCCAAAATACTCTAAACTATAAAAAGCATCAAATCCTCAAACTAGAAAAGCTAGAATCTGCAAATTTTAGGCATTTTTGCTTGGAAATTAACTTGAACGATTAATTAATAATCAAAATAGTTGCTAAATAATTTTCTGTCAATCAACTAACCGATTACTCGACTATTTGTTTAAGCTCCACAAAATTTCATTTAAACATAATTTTTTCTATATACAACAACAAATCATTTATACACATTTACAAACTTGCATTTTTTCAAGCAGAGCTTTTAATAACCAGATTTAAAGGATGATTTACGAGCACACACTTATTGATCATCACTTGAAAAACTCAAAATCTCAAACAGACTATAAATAACTCCTTTGAGACAACTAGACAAACTATTAGTACCCAGGTTCACTGTCTGACTCATCAATCTCACTGTTAAGAGGCAGAACAATCACTTTATTTAGCCTGAAATCTTTCTAAATCTGCAACATCTGTTAGTCTGGAAGTTTAAACTCTTGTCCTCTCACAGTGTCCGTGATTAATGCCGGGATCACAAACTGCATGAAAACTGGACTTTCAGCCGTCAGAGAAAACTCCCTCACAGATAACTGAGCCTCCTAGCTGCCTGTCAAACAGCAAACAAACCATAAACATTCTCTAGACAGTCTGGATCTGAGTGGAGTCCTGCGGGGATCA
Organism: Thunnus thynnus; assembly: GCF_963924715.1. Classification (NCBI taxonomy): domain Eukaryota; kingdom Metazoa; phylum Chordata; class Actinopteri; order Scombriformes; family Scombridae; genus Thunnus; species Thunnus thynnus. The sequence goes on from NC_089534.1 coordinate 28,484,519, forward strand.
ACAGATGTGAAGTCCGACGGCTGCTTGCTCTGCCTCCGCTGCAACCAACAAACTCCACAAATCCATTCAACAGCTCCACCATCCACAGCCAGACACACACAGCTGCTTATTTACTATGGAAATACTGCTAAAAACTGGCGCTGACTATTTCCAACACCATGGCACTCCAAGCTCATACCCCTCAAAATGTTTTGGGGGGAATTTTTCCAGATTAATCTGGAAAAATCACATCCTTGAGAACCAAGACAGCTCTTCTTAAGGTAACCAATGACCTACTGCTGACTGCAGACAGATCTTAGTTCTTTTAGCTTTATGCGCCACATTTGACACAATTGATCATGGTATCCTCTTCTCTCAGCTTATCAAGCTAATACCTCACCAACAGAACCTTTTCCGTTGCTCTGGGTAATTCTGCTTCCTCGATGGCTCAGTTGAGTTTTGGTGTCTGTTCTTGGCCACCTTCGGTTCTCCATATACATGCTGACTCTCAGCCATGTTATTCAGAACCATGATGTGTTTTACCACTTTTTTGCTGACAACAGTCAGTTGTATTTGCCATTAAAACCCACAGATCCTAGCAGCCTAGCAAATCTTACAGCTTGTCTCTCTGATATTAAATCCTGGATGTCCCCAAATTTCCTTAAATTTAATGATGATAAGTCTGAGGTCATTCTGTTCGTCCCCCTGATTTCCATCAGCTCTTTTGATGCTAACCTTGGCGATCAAGTCAAAAATGTTGTTTGGTCATGTTTCTTCCAGCTCAAGATACTCTCTAAAATTAGGCAATTCTTATTAATTGCTGATTTATAAAAAGTTGTATGTGCTTTCATCTATTCTTGGCTTGATTACTGCAACACACTTTACTTGGGTATCAGCCAGGACTCCCTCCACCATCTCAAACTGGTAAAAAAAAGTTGCTGCTCGACTTACTAACAGGATTAGATTTCACATTGATATCAAAATCTTATTGCTCACTTTTATGGCTTTGAACGACCTTGCGCCTACATACATCTCTGGTTTATCGGCCTGGTATGTGCCCTCTCGGCCATTAAGATCCGCAGATGGAGCCCTGCTGGTTACTTCCAGGTAACAGTTGTTACTAAGGGTGATCAGGCTTTTGCTATTAGAGCTCCCACACTATTGAGCTCTGCCTACTGAACTTAGACACACTGAATCAATCTCTTCTTAAAACTTTCCTCTCCTTCTCTGGCATTATAGCATTTTCTCTGAGGGAAATGCAGTGTGAAATGAAGAGCAACATGCCCACTCATGCTCCCTCCAGAGACTGGGTATTTTGGCGATAATGAATTTGTCATCTTGCAAAAGCAGGACTGGCTTGGACACGCTCCTTTGCCTATGTGACAAGGCAGTTATTAGTAGGAGGCATGCCCAGTGAGGCTCAGGTGCTGATTACATTACATGCTTGTATGAAGTTTGCAGTTTTAATGCCGTCTAATCAGCATCACAGATGTCATACCCACACTGATAAAACCCTCAGCCTGTGTGTTTGCTAATCCAGCATGCGAAGATCATATCATCTGTACGATACACAGTGTTCCACGCCATTCTCCACACTCACCTCATTATCACTCTCCATCCACAGCGCTGCATACACAACACATGCTCTGCAGAGAGTAGAAATTGGAAGGGTTTTCATCAACCAAATCTTACTTTTTGGCAAGGGCCCTCCTCTCCTCTGGGGTATAATCAAGAGATCCTATTGCTCCCTCTCCTTTTGTTGGCATGAATCCGATTATAGCTATTAGGGCGGTTCGTACTGAAAGAGAAACAGATAAGAGGAGAAATAAACAAAGAGGAGATGAGGAAAAATTAAAAACAGAGCACGTTCAACATTGCTGAGTAAAACAGAGAAGGTGAAATTACACGACAGGCTGCACATGTGGTCATGTTCAGTACCCATGTTACATAAGTGGGAATGATGCTTTGTTTCTGAGCATAAGCCTGGATTTAACCCAGCCTCTGTGAGGACATCCACCATGCGTCTGCACTCACATTCTCCAGCTGGCACGGGACACGTTTTAACAATATGGTCGGGGTCAGGGCTTTGTTTGTGTCTACAGTATGTTATGACTGGCTGTGTTTGGTCTGTGCTCCAATCTATGCATATACTGAATAAAACATCTGGAAGCACATTATATCTGACGATCTTTGGAAGATAAGCCTAGTTTTAGGGTTATCTACATTGGATTTTATTGTAATAGGTAGCAAACAATGGGCCTCATGCAAGAAACACTTGTATGAAAAGATTAACAGCTGGCTCAAGGTATTTGTGTCCACTATCATGTTGTGTTGCAGCTGACAGTGTAACATCATCTACTGTAGGCTGTAATATTCTCTCCTCTAATATCTTTAACAAAACTGCCTCTCATATTAGTCATGCAGCGCTTTGCTTTAGAAAAACATTTTTTAACATCTAACTTCATGTCAGAGCGTTCCCTCTTTGTTTTTGTCACAGTAGAGTGCTGCTCTGATGGATTCATATCTTCAACCTCAAATTCTTCTTTTTACTCTTTGGGAACATTTTTGTGAATGAAATTTGCCCACAAATGGAGCAAAAAAGGGCATCTTATAAGGCAAATTTAGGGCATCAATTATGATAATGATCAACTCTCCCAATCTAGTAATGATAATAATTCATAAATGATATTCGTCAATACTTCCTCTGAAAATGAGCAAACAGCACATTTGTTGAGGGAGTTTATTGCATCTGTCTTGGAACATTTGTACAAACAAACTCCATGAAACATATGAAACCAGGTTATTCATCTCACTACACACATAATTCTGACAGTATCCAGATTTATGAAGGGGGGGGCTCATCATTCTTTTGCTTTTCTACTGTTTACCAGTAAATTGTACTGGCGCATGTTTCCCCTCTTTTTGTCTCTCATGACCTCAATGGGATAGAAGTTTATAATTCATTAATTATTATTATCATTTTTTAACAAATATGTGTTTATTTTTTGGGAACAGAGAGAAAACTACAAAAAAACAAACAAACAAAAAAAACCCCCACAAAGGAACACAGCACATCCATAATAACAACAAAAACCACAGTCAGAAATTAAACACAAAGCAGTTTTTTCCTTTAAAAAGTACAAATTGAAATAATTTAAAAACATAAAAAATGAGAAAAATGACAAATCCCCTGAAAAAAAGCAAAAGTACAGGGTTCCAAATCTTATTGAACACACTCCCTTTGTTGTCAATTTCATTTTTAATTGGTGGAATTTGTCTCTGATTCACAGGCGTCCAAATTTCGCAGTAAACTGCAGGGCTGCAGCTAATGATTTTATTCATTATCAATTAATCTGGTAATTATTTTCTCGATTAACTGCTGGGTCTATGAAATGTTCAAAAATTGTGAAAACATGCCATTCACAATTTCTTAGCCCACTCTGATGCTTTCAGTTAGTTTGTTTTGTGCATCAACAGTCAAGAACTAAAGATATTCAATTGACTGTTATACAGTATGTCAGAAGAATCAGCACGTCCTCACACTGGATCAGTGTTTGGTGTATTTGCTTGAAAAATTACTGAAACAACTAATCCATTATCAAAATAGTTGACAATTTTCTGTTGATTCACTAATCGATTAAATTAATTGTTGCAGCTCTGATACATTGTGTCTCTACGGAACATCGCTGGCTTCATCCATGTCTTAAAGTGATGCTTTTTGTCATGGCTGATGTAAATGTCTGTTACGGCTTTATTCAGACATGACAGGACAATGGGCCACAATTCCCATGCTGCATTTGCCACCTGGTGTGTGAGACAGAGAGGTGTCACTGCTGGAGAACAGCAGTCAGTTGAAAAACACAGAAGAAAAAGGTGGATGTGTAAGAGTTTTGCTGGATATTCAAAACATGTAGTTTACATGAATAAAGCATTTAAAATCAGATCTGATTGTTTTTGTGGTTATATAAAGAGTGCTTTTTACTTCTCACACTGTGAGGAGAAAGAGGATATGGGGATGGGAGGTTCAGTGACAAATTTTTAATGGTGATCTTAATAAGGTGGAAGAAGATGTGCATTTAACAGCTCTCTCTGCCTGAGTGTTATGGAATAATTGGCAGGCCTGACTTTAATGGAACATGGGAGCAACAATAAAATATATCCCCTGCATTAACACTGTTCTTGTTACACTGACTGACCACTGACCAACTTAGAAACTCAGACTAACTTAAGTAACTTGGGCTGAAAACACATCTGCTCACCTTACAGACAGTGATCAGAAACCTGGATCAGGTGCTGTGTTCAGTACTCCAGGAGTCCAGGTAGCATACTGGGCTCAAAACTGGAATTAAAGCTCCAGGTTTCTGATATTTACTTGCACTCATTTATGGTAGTCATCAATGCTTTGTTAAATATTACCAAGAGAACACTTCAGTTGTTACAACTCACTACTTCCTCATTATAGCGTGTAACTTATAAGAATATGGGATCATGCGGGGACACGGCAGCATTTGACTTCACTATTATTCATTAAAATATTGTATCTAATGGCTAGTTATAAATCATCTTTCACAATAAAATACTGACAACCTTAACGGCAATAGCATCTTCACCACCAATCTGTAACATCAGTTGAAAATCTCCTACTTTATGAAAAGAACAGTTATTAGACTGGCAACATTTTCCCTTTTTCAAACAGAGCTCCTAGGAGTGACAATGGATATCGGAACTACACACCCTGTCAAATTATGCAGTTGCAGCACGGCCTGAGATGAAAACCCATTACATAAATTGGACTTAATTCAAAGTAACCAGAAAAATCAAAGTAAAAGCAGAAAGTTACCCGTTTCCACCAGTGAAGTTGTGTTAAGTGTGCGCTCTTCAATTAGTACAAGAAGAAGCAGTAGCACATTTTACTTTGATAACAGCAGTAAGTCTGTTAAGTCCCTGCTAACTTAAATTTATCCTGCTAGGATAAATGAATGAGTGTGTGTGTGTGTGTGTGTGCGTGCTTTTCCTCCTTGTCAGGATTCTATGAAAATGTATCTAACAATGTATGGCCAAACGTATAAGAGGTATTGATAGTCTGTTGGATGATATGGTTGTTGTAAAGTGTTCCTGCTTTGGTTGATTCACAGACATGGTTGCTATTTATTGTTTTTATTTGATCTTTTCTACATTTTATTGTTTTTATTGTTGTATATTCTTTTTGGCAGACTTGTTTGTATTTATTTATTTGAATTTTTGTCATTTTACTGTTTTTATTGCTGTATATCACTCTTGCCAGACATGTCTGCTAGTTATTTGCTTTATTTGACATTTTATTGTTATTACTGTAGTTGTCATATATTGTATATCCTTCTAGCCCATAAAAAAGCTTAATGCTCAGTCAATGTTCCCAGAATAAACAAGTAATATGTATATTTTAAAAATTACTCTTACTTCTTACCCCTGAAAAAAACAGCTAGAGGGAAAATGTACAAATATATTCATAAATAAGTATATATTTATAAATGCATTGAAATAAATAGAAATATGTAAAATATGAAAACAAATATCTCCTCCAAATAGACATCAGAGGGAATGTTTGAATTACTTAGCCACACTTGATTAAATATGTAGGCGTAGCATATGAACTTAAGCAGGAGCCAACAGTAGTGAGTGTAACCCTGGAATCACTAAAGCTGGCCTGCCTGTGATGTTTGGCAGTACAATTATCCAGCCAGGCCTTCTGTGGTCACTCCAAAAAGGACGAGAGACAACTTGTACACAACACTTTATAAGCCCAGCAGGGGAAGTGAAATCTCTAAGGCATGGCTAGTCATGTGACCTGCAGTACCTGTTAGAAAGAGCTTCAAGGCAACCTTTGTTTTTGATTTAATTCTGTTATTGATTTGAGCCTTTTTTTGGTCATGAGAGGGAGTCGATAGGGAAAAAGTGCTTTGAAGAAGATGCACCATCTCCCACTGAGTTCCGTCTGATTAAAGTCCCATGCTGAGAAGTTACATGAAAGCACCACTCAGCAAAAAAAACAGATCACCAGTAGAGAACTAAAATGAGATCTTGGTAGAAATACATTATCAGTTTTGACGCTGGAGGTACAGAAACATGGCCTTCTGCCTATGTGCAGGCTCACCATCAGGTAGTGACCAACGGTAAGTATACACGCTTGGTCATAGGAAAATCTAGAACCTCCAAATGTCACACCAAAAATCACCAACAAATCGCCAAGACACATGTTAGTTTTGGGACAGCATTTGGGTGTTTTACACATTTTAAACTTCACATTGCATAAATTGGCAAAATTTGAAGATTTTAGTTGGTCCATGTTGTACAAAAGTGGTGAACACTCATGTGAAATGGAAGGCCTAAAGTCTACAGGTTCATATTCAAACATAAGACTTCAAAAGCACCTTCAACTCTGTGGTTAAAAGTTAATACTGTAAATTCTTAGTCGTGGCCGGGGCCTTTATTTAACTCAGATTCAGAAATTTAATTACAATTTACCTTATTTAACTAGTTGTTAATGAAAACTCATGTTCACCTGTTGTCTTGATAAATTCAGGATAGTCTACATTTCCACAGCATTAAGTACATACTGAGTTTCTCTTCTCAAACACAATATTGTTTTCATTCACTAATTATTTCCAGTCACTTCCATCTCGTAGTTAATTGCTGCTAAGCTACTGTCAATAAAACACCTTATTTGCTGCACACACTGTATGGCTCAAAAGGCGTAATTCCTCCATTTCTGGGATTGCTATACAATATGAAAAGTCTGCAGGAAGTATTCAATTTCATCAGAGCAGACGGAACTGAAATTGGAGAAAAACAAAAGCAAAAAAAGGATGTGCATTAAAAAAGTATGACATGACTGTTGTACTGAAGGTATTAGTGGATATAAACGTTGTACTGAATTTACCATGTGAGCTATTAAAATATCTACCTTTCTGGTAGGACTGAAAACACTTAAGTGCAGAGTTCAATGTTGGTGTGGAGGTACTCTAAAAGGAGAGGGTAATCCACAGTGTCAAGTGCAGCGCTCAGGTCAAGGAGAATCAGGAAAGAAGGGGAGCCTGCAGGGTCCAGGGTGGGCATCTTGAGGAGGGGGGGTGGATGACTGCGACCTTGAGGGCAGATGGAACACTACCAGTTTGAAGGGAGAGATTGACAGTTTGGGTGATCAGGGGACTGAGAATGGGGATGTATGATTTGAGCAGAGCTGTGAGAATGGGGTCCAGGGCAGAGGACTGCATTGGGATTGGGATCCCGCAGGTTCTGTGGGACCCAGGGCAAATCTTGCGGGAGAGGGCAGTTTTAACTTTGCTGCGAGTTGGAGCAGGTGGTCAAAAAATATACTGGACGTCCCGGGATTTAGCCAGCACTGCAGGCTGACCTTCACAGAGCCGAGCTGAGTGCTCAGTCAGTGCTTATCCTGGTGCCCTCTGACAACGCTACCTGCTGCCACTCCTCCTCACACACATACACACACTCATAAGTGCGCACCAGCCGCTGCAGCAACCTGCCTACTTCACCTGAACAAGCAAAGAACAGAAACACCAAACAATGCTTGCATATTGCAACACTGCAGGTTATTTCTACTTTGTGCTTATTTAGGAGGTAACAGAGGAGTTGTAAGCTTGCTTCAAGTTGCATGCCATCATCATTAGGAGTGCATTTTTTTATTAATACTACATTGTAAAATAAAGTGTCTTCCCTGGGGGACGGGAGAAGACACAAAATCAATGCAACTCTACTGTGCAGGCGTGAATGGTCAGAATGTTTGTGGGAGCTGGTGGGAGTGGACACACACATTGCGAGTGCGGGCAGTAATGGTCAGGAATCCAGAAGGAGTGGGCGGGAGCGGGATTAAGAAAAAAGTCCTCACAGAACTCTAGTCCAGGGCACAAGTGCAGGGTTTCATCTTCCTAAGGATTTCCTCAATGTGGCTCTGCCTGACGCCAGTAAAATGGTGTAAAGACGAGTTCCCAGACAGAGGGTCAATGACAGGAGGAGGCAGAGAGGAAGATTTGGATATCAGAGAGCGGATATTGTTGACCTTGGCTCTGAAAAATTAATGAAGTTGTTACATCGCTCTTCTGATGCCTGAATTGGGGAAGATGACTGTGGCCTCAGGAGATGATTTATGGTGGAAAAAAGACGCTTAGGGTTGCCAGGATTGTTATTAATAAATTGGAGTGGAACTGTGACCAAGCATCTTTAAGGAACTCTGAGGTTCAATTTATGGACAGTGAGCCCAGAGCGTCTGAAGCGTCATTCCAGGACACGTGCAGCTGTTTTTATTTTACCCAGGTCATGAATGAACCAGGGAGCAGAGCCTGAAAAATTGATCTCACCTGTCTTGACAGGGGCATGAAGATCAACAACACTGCTCTGAGATGTATTGTAGAGGGCCACTAGTTCATCCACTGATGCAGACGCTGGGCAGGTGATGTGCTGGAGGTCCATGGTCATGATGGCTGGGTCCATGCTTTTCCAGTTCTGAAAAAGCGTTTAGTAGGGGGTGACAGGTATGTCAAATCCACATGTACATTCATATCACCAACAATTACAATGTTGGTTGACATGGAGCAGAGTGAGGAGGAGCAAGGCATTCAATAGTAGAAAGATGGGAGGGAGGGCAGGCCTCATTAAGCACTGAGTAGTCCCCTGGTTTTCCCAGGTTTCAGTTAGGCACATGAAATCAAGAACCTTGTCCAAGATGTGGTCATGTATGAGGAAGGATTTATCGATGAGAGATTGTGTATCAATAGTTACATGGTGGCAGGAGACAGAGCTGAGGATGGAAGTCTCTGCAAACTCTGCAGTACACTGTGATCCACTCCATATTTTACATCTCACCTGGTATGGGGTAGTTTCATGATGATGCCACAGCGTGAGCCTCTATGGATGTAAAGAGGTCTGTTTCTTAAAATCCCAAACTCTTGGCAGCAGGTTAAAAATGCCTTGTCGGGTTAATTAGGAAGCTGAACTCCTTAGCTGTGTGGCGGTGTAGGACATCATAATTCAAGCAGTTGCGTCGTTTAGGTAGAGTGGCAGTGCTGGTAACAACCACAGTTACAGTCACACAGTGGAGATCATTACAGCAAACATGAGAAGAATTCCAGTTGAAGAAAAACCCCAGTCACGAGAGTCTGTCTGTGATTTCGGCGCTGATAGAGAGTGCAGGGGAGCTGGAGGAGAGGGATCCCAATAGAGCAGGTAGGAAGCACTTTACACTTTATAATCCAAAAATCCATAAATTCCAGTAGATAGTCAGTACATTACTTCATTTAATCCACCAGTTCAATAGAATGTATTTCAACTCAGGGAGTGATCAAAATACTCAGACCGTAGGGCTGTGCAATATGACCAGAGACTCATATCCTGATATAGATATAGCACATTTTCTGTAAATTCAATGAATAAATAGTTTCTGGTCTGTGTCAGTACAAATATGCAGATCGACCACATCCTGTCAGATATGTGTCACAGATATCTGATTGATTTATTTGACTTGTAATGTGCAAACCTTGTCTCTTAGAACCCCTGCCTAGTTGACAACTATATCTGTTATGTTACTGTAAGTGCAATAAAAGCTTTGCAAGTAAAAAGCCAAGAAGATAAAATGACAAAAATGAGTAACATAAAAAGCTCACACAAAATGTAGAAAGGCCACGATAAATTGAGTCCAATTTTTGTGTAAATGAAAGTGTCTTCACTCAACAAGATACTTCTATGACTGTCCAGCTCAACAAATAATATTCATTCTTCATTCTTTTCCAGATTATATTAAGACGCTGACCTGCAGTTGAAGAAAGAGCTAACTGGAGGAGGTCAGGGCATGAACTACATGTGTAGAAGTGGAGTGTTGTCTTTGAGAGTACTTACTGCTCCACGAGGGCTGCCAAGTCTCTGGATGGTGGCCAGAGATGCTTAGACAAATCTTCTTCCCAACTTCAAATCTTCCATTCGGCTAGGGGGGAAAGCAATAATAAGAACGTGGAGGTGAGTGTGTAGGTAGAGATACATGAATAAAACATACATGCTAAAAAAAAGTTTGGACGAGCAGAGTTATATGGAGGTTTGAAACACTGAGGAACGAGGGAATGGTGGGTTATGTTCTGCAAAAGCTTTAAAAACAATGAACGCAAAATGAAATAGAAACAAGAAAAAATCAATGGACACGATGAAAAAGTGTCTGTCACAACAATTCAGAATACCCTGGCTTTTATAAGGCTGTCATTAGTGTAGGTGTCATATAGCTGCCTGAATATAATAAGACAATCTCATATTCTCACTAAACCAGTGCAATACCCTTTGACAGTGTGATGACAGCCGTGTCTTTGTTCTGACAACTGCCACTACGTGTGATGCAACCAGGAATGGCTGAGGGTTAAATGACATGCTGTCCATTTTCCACACTTTGATCATCTGATTTGACGTCTTCCTGCTCCGCTTCAGCGGTTGAATAATCGGATGAGATTGGGATGTGGCCCTCGCTTGTGCGAGTGCGTCTTACTGTGAGGAGGATGATGCTGGGGGGCTTCATGGGGTACTCTGGGGGAAGCACGATCCTGCCGTGGTAAACCCCACCGTCGAAATCTGAATCTGGGGGCCCGCGTACGGAGAAGTGCCATTCAAAGAGGTTATCCTGCAGGGAGGAAGAAAATGTCGCATTGAGCACAAAGTACCAATATGTTCATGAGGAGAGACGTAACGCTGTGACTTCACATGTCTGTCTGACATGAGTGTTGTGCCCTGTGGAGTGTCATCCCCACAGTGGTTTGCTGTGTTAATTTTGCAGTTATTTTGATTGGACAGGATCTACCATGAAAACTTCACTGTATACCTTCAACAATGACTCTCTATAACTTAAAGGAAAATTATGGTTTATCACACCTTATCTTATCTTTGTATTATTTTTGTAGTTTTGGCCAACATCTCTATCAGTTCATGACAACATCATAAGACACAGAGCAGTCAGTCAGCTGATCAGACAGGATGTAAACAAGCCAAGAGTATAGCCAAATGACATAAACCATTGATTCACTAGTGTTGCAGTCCAAAAGTGAACATATTCTAACTGTGTGTTCAGACAAACGTGAGGCAAATTTTTGCTTGCTTCATTCTTGCCTATTTGACCACTGGACTGTTTGTGTTTATTTACCCCAAACCACCAAAATACCAACTGTACGTTTGCTGTAAGCTAGCTAGCAAAGGATGCACTGACTGTGTCTGTAGGAGTCTATCAATTTGCGCTGCCTGGTCTAAAATTTGCTTCGCCTTCTGTCTGAACACACATGTGAGTCACTTTGGGCCTCTTGTTTGAAAAGTGCTGTGCAATTACATACAATTATTATTAGTAGTCTTATTATTATAATTTGGAGGTAAAATTGATTGTGAGCACCAATAATCTCTCAGTGCACAGAAACACAGTGTGCCTACACAAGTACAGCAAGCAGGTCCAGGAAGTTGGTCTGTAAACTATGATGTCTTTTTTACAACAGACAGTTTAGGTAATCATTTACTGCTCTTGTTTGTTTTCTCTTCCTAATAAGGTTGATTAATCTGGTGGTTTGTTCACAAGCTTTGGTCATCTGGCTGGTTCTTGCTCTGTCTGATTTGTTTCTAGCAATGTTGCTGTGTTCTCAGATCTGATGAATTATAATTACCAATAGAAATAACAGAAAAACTACTTCATAAGATCCAGGTTGTATGAAACAGGGATTCTTCTTCAGACTTCCCTCTAACTCACAATGTCAACTTTTTGGTAATAACTGTATGATTACCAAAGATGATCTGACTGTACATAATCTGTCCATGTTTCATGTCACTTCTTAATTATCAGCACAGGAAGTGTTGTTCAAGTGGTGGCGCTCAACTACCTGAGGGAATAAAGAAATAGTGGCACACTACTGCACTGTTGTGTCCTGTGATGAACTTACTTCCAGTGGCTGGGCATGGTAGTGCTCTGTGGGATCCCTCAGTTCAGCAGCCTCCTTCATCAGCCTCTTTACCGCTGGTTATTCAAAGAAAACAAAGACACATACACACATGGAGGTCAGTGCACACAGTGTGAGATAGTTGACCACATCCTCATAATCATTATAGCTTACATCCTCAGTGTTCGCAGCAGTCCACCACCTTGACTTGGTTTGAACCCCGAAAATTCCACCCAATTGAGTGGATACATTTCCAAATGCAGCAGTTTTAGAGGCTAAAATTCCTGATTAACAGATGCAGAGGGCTAAAAATGGGCTGCTTCTCTGGTTAACAGGACGTTAACACAGCAAGACAGACGAGTAGAGCATGCAGAGAGGACAGGGCTCCATGTACTGGCAGCGCACTAAGTCTCTGCTAAGAATCACACTGACTGTCACACTCATTCAGACAGAAGAGTAAAACTGCTCCAACAACAATGCTCCATCAAATGTGCAATCCAAAAGTCTGGCTTTACAACAACAGCTAGACACAACAAATTATCAGCCAATATAAGCTTGTTGCAGATATATCGGCTACATGTTGGCCAATAAGTAACAAGAAACTGCTGTACAGAAATGACAAATGAGGTTTGAGGTAATTTAGGAACAGTGTCATCACATAGTTTATCAACCAGAGAGCACTGACAAGTTGATTTTTCAACGGTAAAATAAAAGTTACAATTCTTTCAAAAACAAATCTAAGGGATCCATATTGAGATTTTTTGTTTCTGTTATACATTTATTTAAAAAAAAATAAAACCCATTAAAAGATCCTTTCAAAATGTACTTCTAATGTAAGTTATGGGGGACAAAATCACAGTGCTTTGTGCAAAAATGTATTTAAAAGTTTAACTGAAGATAATATGAGGCTTCAGTTGTCCAAATTAGTCAAATTAAGTGGATATATTCATAGGTTTTAGTATCAAAAAGAGGGAAATTTAGCAAAAAAAAAGGTAGTATTATTAATCTTTTAAAAAAAATGTTTTCCCCTTGCAGCACCACCCGGGCAAAGAGATTAAAAACACCTCCTACAACCACAGAAATGATCAGTCAAGCACAACCTTGCTATATTATTATATACCCAGCAAAACACTTTACATACATAGAGCACGTGAGCAAATAGGAATTAAATTAAATATCCTTTCATCCAGTGATGTCAGGATGTTAAATGATGCAAATTTTGTGCGAGCGTTGTCTCTTTTTTGTAAACGAAACAAAAACAAAAAGCCATCACTTTAACAAACCGATGAAGCCAACGATGTTACGTATTGCGTGTCTGCAAAGGACTTTAGCTGCTTATTACAGATGGGCAGATGATTAGCAGATGACAGCAGGAGTCATGATGCTGCTGCATGCTACAAACACAGCTGAACTTGTAACTCAGGCTCAAGGCAGAAAGAAAGTAAACAAGATTTATTTTTATTTTTTTTTTATTAAAGTTGTGTTTAAGGGGTCAGTCACTACTCATGGCGGCTTTTTTAGCTCATGTGCAGACGCAACATGCTCCCAAAATGAGGCGCCGGACAAGCATCTGCTGGCATTAACCCTTGTGTCATGACCCAGCCCGCAACACACTGCTGCATTAATCTGAATACAAACAACCTCATCACTCTAGGAAGGATGGTTACACAAGTCCAGCTGATGATGATGATGATGATGACCATGGGGGCATTTACTCACTGCTCTGGCAGCAAAGGACACAGGGACACTCCTTGATGTAATGCTGACTACTGATCTGCAGTCACTCCACTCCAGAGACTTCAGGCAAGTCCTCAAAGCGAGGCTACATTAGAGTCCATCTAGGGCAATGCCTGAGGTTCAGTATCCCATCATTCTCTAACACAATGTCATGAGTCACAACAACAGGTGCTGATGTCACAGTCTCAGCCTCATGTTAACAAAGTGCTCACTTCAAGTTCAAAGGAGCTTTTGAGCTATCAGACAGCAAGGTCAATTTGCTTGCTTTTGCTCTCTTATGGGCCGCTCCTAGGGCCGCGGCTATCAGCTACCAGCCCACTGCAAGAGGAAACAGGATGGGGCTGAAAATTGGAAAGTAATTGTGAAAAGGAAAGCGGAACTAAGAGGTATTCATGGAGGCAAAATTGGTTTGGAATCCAATCGAGTGCAGACTGCTAGAGTGTTGAGCTGGAAATGGAGACTGTGAAATGAACACGGGAGAAGAAGATGAGGGGCGCAAGTGGGGATGGGGTGGGAGGGCAAATAACAGGGATGAAGGCGAGGCGAGCTGAGAGGATGTGCAGGCTGCAGGGGGAGTGAAGCAGTGGAGCAGAGAGATGGCCTGACACCACGCAGCTTTCAGGGCACGTGTTCGTCTGATTCTGCCCGAGGACAGACACTCTTCAGTGAAGATGTGAACCAACCACAGTAATCCCACATTGGACACACAAAGAGAATCGGGGAAGAGTCTGTGTGTGTGTATGCATGTGTGTGTGTGTGTGTGTATTTTCAAGGCTTCCCCGCCTCCTCCTGTTTACACAAGAGTGCAGGGGGTCATGGAGTGTTTGCGGTTTTACTCAAGCTTAAAATTATTACGACAAGGGGGCAGATGAGAACCTGATCCTGTTTAAGAAGAAATTCAGCCTTCACGCATCAGAATATGACAACGCCCTGGCCCCAAAACTGATCAACATACACCTCATGTTTTGGCAGTTTTGCATTGCAAAAACCTTTCAGACGACTGTATCCCAAGTTGATGAAACACAGATATGTATCCAAGTTTTAAAACAAGGAAAGTAGCCAGGACTCATTCCTCCTATCTTAAATCTAAAACTTTAGCCACATTTTCCAACTGACAAACATCTCTATTTCACTGACAGACAACTGCAAAACAGAAGAGACCTGAGCTGAGCTACACTGAAATAACCTGCTTGAGGGTTGTTACTGCTTGGACATGATGGCTTCTAGTGTCGTCTCTGCTCTCATTATGTATACATTCCACCTTCATCAATGACAATCTGAGTTTTCTGATAACGTTAATCTTCAACAGAGGCCAGAAATATGAACAAAGCAGCCCATGTGGTGCTGCACATAAGAGCCAACAAATTAAATAACAGACAGAAAGCTTAACTGTGCAGTGATCTGTGAAGAGCCGAACATGCGGCTGCAGCGCTCCACGCTGTGAACTCCATCAGTCACGAGCAGCAACATAACATTTCAAATGCACGAATGCTGACACAGCTGTAGGCAGTGCAGCTTGCTTGTTGAAGCCACAGTCTCACAAACGGAAGGTCGTGAGTGTGATCAGAACAGCCAATGTGTCCAGAAAAAAACTTGGTGGTTTTAACTACAGTAATTACTGTACTACTGGTGCTTTCAGAATAGATCTGGGGCTCAACAGACTTATCCAAACCAAATTGAGTATTGAACATGCTCATGTTTATCAAACCCAAATCCTTTAAAATTCCTTTTCAAATCCTAATACGTTTCATTTTCAACATTTGCAAGTAACTAAAGTTAGAAATACCAACAATCCCAAGATTTAATTCAGATCTGTAATCACTTGTTGTTGGCTGAGATTTTAGTGGCAGTGTAATTAATATTCACAACTTGTAGCTACAATCTGAAAATAAGATTATCAGCAGAGGATATTAAATTTTGATAAAATATATCTGACACATAATAGGTGTAGCCAACTAACTTTGCAGACCTCATTTTTCACTGGCTACTTGCTCCAAATACTGAAGTTCTCAATGCACAAGTTGAGAGGCTTAAATAATGATATCATCTGCATATACTGTAAGTTTAACTGGGAGATTCTCCTGAAACTGATGTAAGAAGAGTCACCACTCTACTGGTCCAAACAATCCACCAGCAATCATAGAGTGTTGTTAGAGACTGATGTTCTGTTTGCTAAAGAACAATATTTGGCTGAGTATAGAAACCAGCTTGCAGAGAGCACATCAACAAGGCGTCAGCAAAAAGTTTGAATCTACCGGTTATGGAGTTAACATAAGCTACAGTTGACATAATCTCCGGCTGGTGATGTTTGCAGTTTTACCTGGTGGAAAGTCAGCCTCACAAATGTAAACAAACCGGAGTGTGTGGATGAATATGTGGGTGATTCACTGCTACAAGCGGCTAGTTCCTGTGTTTACTTTCATTCAGACTCAGAAACAAACTTTTCAAATAATTCATATAAACTCTTTGTACTCCTGACAGTAGAATAAGCCACTATAAACCTATATAAAAGGCCCAGTCACACAAAATATTAAAAAATACTGTGAAATTTTTGGTCATACTGTCCAGCAATAAAACAAACTAATAAAAAACCCCTTTATTCCTTATGTAATGCATAACAGTGAATCAGTTCATTGCACTGAACAATATCTTAATCATTTCTGATTTTACATATTGAAATTGTAAAAGATTATTTACACCTGAGAAGATTAGCAGGGATAATCACTAAGACTCATATGTATAGCTATGATGTGACCAAACAGGAAGTGGGATTCATTTTTTATTGTTCCCTGCTGGACCAGTTTAACAAGCACAGAAAGCTCTGACACATTACTTTTAAGCCAGAAAAATATGATTATCATGGCATTGACATGTTATCCAAACTCCTAGATAAAATCACAAAATCAATATGAAATCAAAGTTAACAGCCAACTCCATATTTTATGTTTATAGGCACATACACTACTCAAAATAAAAGTGGCTGAAATATGATCCAGTCTAACAGGAGGCATCTGAAGAGTCACACTATAAACATAACAATAAAACAGAAACTCTGACAAAAACAAAAAAAGCTTAATTTTTGATTATATAGCTCAGAGTCTAGTCTTTATTATATTGTTTCTCATGCTGAAGAGAAGACAAAAGCAACGGATATTCTCTGATAGTAGGAAAATAAGCCTGCATATCATATCATATCACCAACTATGCTGTGTGCAGACGAAACCCAAACATTGTAAAGGAGACAGGAAACTCTAATGTTTGGCACAAACACTCCAGTATCATCCTTAGCTCCTGTAAAACCAAAAGTACAAGCAGCCGGTAGCCGGTAGCCGGTGGTGCAAGGATCAGAAACAAAGTGTCCTCATGATGTTCCTGAGACCAAAGAATTGTTATGCAAGAGAGCAGAAGAGAGCGGTGCTCCGAAACAAAATAATAGTCAAGGAGAGAGAAAGAGTGAAAGAGAACATTTTTGACAGCAATTAGAATGAAAAGAGGAGAGAGGGGTGAATCAGCAGGGAGAAGGTGACGTGAGGTACCTCTTGAAAAGAGGCTGTTGTGACTGGAGTGGAAAACGTCATTCCACCATTTTGGACCCAGGAGGGAAACTAAAATGCTTATTGATATGCCAGTCTTTATGTGTGTTGTGCCTATGCTGTCAATTCAAAGCAAAAAATGGAGGAGGAGGAAAGACTGGAGGACATGTGTTGCATTGCTGAGTGTGTGAGAAGGAAAGTGAAAGCAGTGGCCGTCTAATCCCTGCGTGTGAGACTCTGTCTTGGTCTTTGTAGGTGTATTTCTATTATTGCTGATTTCTTTTCCGTTTCATAATTCCAAAGCTTATTTATGCACTGAAATTCTTAACTGCATTAAAAGATTTTTAGTCTTTACTCAATGTTCAATGCTAACTAGGCCATATCACTCCCTGGATTTTTCTTCAGAACAACAAATACCTCAATTAAATGAAGGGATTTGGCTGTACGAGCATAGTAAACATATAATTATGAGTCTGCTGGGAGTCTGGGACATATTGGCAGCATTTTGCATATTTTTGCAGACTTCTGCAAAACACTTTCAAATTCAGCAAATTAATTCTGCCCATTTAAGGCTGAATGATTCTAGTAAAATATGTAATTGAGATTTTTCTGACTAATATTGTAATTTAAATTTTGATTACTATATTTTAAGTAAATGTGCCCATATTGGTTGCCTATATGGTTTTAAACAAGATATGTATGTTTGTATGTTTATTGTGTGTCTACGTAGCTGGAATCAGATAACTTAATGCTTCATCATGACATTTACATGTGGCATATTATGTACTGATAATGGCTAGTTTGCCTGTTGTAGGAATAATGACATAATACTGGCTTTGGACAAGTGTAGTCCAAGTCTAAACATATTTAAATACAGAAGAGAACTCACAGATTCTAGTAACTAAATTGATGAGACAAGATGTGTCAGACTGAGTACAGCAAGTGACAATGATTGATCAAATCACATCATACTTTTATTTTGGAGTAATTAATCAGAGCAGCATGTTGCAATATCAGTTTTTACAAGTTGGGAGAGAGAAATGAACAGCTCTATCATTCACAATGAGGTAGGGGAAGGGATGAAAAACTCACTGCTGCCATGCCAGCCAAATATTTTACCCAATAGAGGTTACATGACATTAGTTTAAAGTTAGATACTGACAGAGCTGTCCATAACAGCCAACTGCTCATTTAAGTCCAGACGGCTACTTTACTATATTCATTTTTGATTCTAATAAAAATTGCTTTAATGAACGCTGCATTTTCCATACAGACTACGCCACATGGATGTTTATGGCTTAACAATGACGGAACAAATGAATTATCTTTATTTACACTGTGCTTTTTACAGCAGAGCCATCTCTAAGACAGCACTGCACACACTTGTAAAGCAGGCAATGTCTTGTGTCATATGAGGAAAACGTAGGCTGTGACTCAGCCTCACACTCAGGATGATAGTGAAGATGACAATGAAGATAAAGATGACTTGAAGTTGAGTTGATTTAGTAGATTCACATAATTTGAGTCAAGGGATTCACATGTTTTGTTATTTTAGGCATAGGTTTATTATATAAATAAATTTAGTTTAAAACCAATACATAGGCTAGATAAGACATGGGATTAAAAACATGTTCCCCCTTAAAATTTTTGTTGAATAAGAGTATATTTATGTTTCTATTAAAACAATACATTAACCATCATTGTGGCATGTCTTGATAACTTTACAGTGAAGGTGTAAGCAAATAAATAGAAAATAATAAATACGGTCTAATGATTCTTAATTACAAAAGTTCTGATCAGTCAGGAATAGGTGTGGTTTTAAATATTAATAGCTATTTACAAACTGTGTGGGCTAAAATGCACAAGAAGCCTAATTCTCCTTTACAATAATTCACTACGTGTTTACAATCAGGTAGGCATTTCATTAAGATCAGTGTATATTATGGAATAGCAGCATTCAAATGTGCAAGAGGTCATCGAATTTGGGCCAAAACACAGAGCCTGCTGTTGCTGTGTGTTTTTACTATATGTAGAGCACAGCGTATCTTTCCAATAAATAATTTTTGGTCGAGCATAAATAGTACTGACATTGGCATGTGGAGAGCATAATAAGCCAACACCTCACAGAATTAATGGTTATTAGCTACAGCTGAGCAATTTTACCACCACAGTTGTCATTATATTTGGCAAAATCAGTTTTCGACTAAAACTTCCAACTTCCAGTTGTAGCTCCTGCGATTTGACAATCAATCTTTCTAATTGTGATTTTGATATAAAATGATTAATTATTCAACTGTATTTTTCTGAAAGGTAGGAATCCGGTAGTACGCCGCAGGGGGCTTTGGTGGTGAGGGTGTGTTGTTTGAGGTACCAGTGAGACAATGAAATATGATCCAGGAAATATAGATGAATGCATTTAAGGACTTATCAGAAGCCAATGGGGGTTTTCCATATACTTGCTTTGATTTGATGTGTCAGCCTAGCACAGCAAGGATTTGCATATCCATTACAACAGGGCTATCCGCTTGAAGGTGTGTCTTTAACTGATGATGTGCTTGTCTTGAGTCAATGACGTTTAAAAGCAGCGCTCTCTTAATCATTGTTTGCTCAAGCCCCCAGGTGCACCAGGCTGTGACTAGTGGTCAACGGAGAGGATGTAAAACGGTTGATACATTTTTTGAGCGTCACAACCCTGCGGAATGACTCGTTTCACTATCAGAATTTGATCCAATCGGTCTCATATCATTTGGAAAGTTTAGAAGAACCACATCAGGAATCATTTTATCCCATTCAAGTTAGCGGGAGGCTAAACTGGCAGTTAGTCGGCTCATCCCTGAATGATGATGAAGCCCATCATTCTACCTGGAGGCAGGTTGCAGTGACGTTTGGAGGTGGGTTGCGGTGATGTTAGGCATGCTTTGACCTGACTTTGGCGTGTTTGAACTGGTAATGGAAACACAAATCAACGCGGCATGGTTTGACTCATTGCGGCCAAAAGTGCCAATGGAAAAAGGTTTCAGTTTGGAACATTCACAGGCAGGATTTCACAACTCTGGAAAGTTTTCATGGTGACAACTGTTTGATCTTTCAATGCAATGATCACAAGGTAAACAGTTGAATATGGTGTTCACGTTACAAAGTAATCCACCAGGAATGTGCAGTTGCATGTATGTGATTGGCTACCGCAGCATGATGATTCTGGTTCAACTTCTTGCCACACGACCACTGTGTTTTTTTGCTGAGCCCTATGCAGTCCCTACTCCCACAGCGTAAACGCACTGTCCTCATTCAAATGAATGGGAGGACTGCCATTTTTCACGCATTGCCGGGTTTGGTGCGAATGCAGCCTTAGTAGTTCTGACAGCACAGGGAGTAGCGGCCTCCTCCACAACTACCCCGCAGGCCTTGGCACAAGCCAGTAGCACTGGGCCCTATTCCCATAGCAGCAGCAGTAACAAATGAGGCATTTAGCTACACATTATGGCTGTGTGGAGGAGGACTGAGTGCATGGAAAAGACAGAGTCCAGAGTTTGACTGTGAGCAAGAAGATAACATCCAACCACACCATCCTCCTTCTCCACATCCTGTACAGCATGCATTACGCTGTTCATCTTATCTTTTGTTTAAATATTGTACATGCACACTTTTCATCTTGTGTCCTAAAACAAGTACTTTTTTTTTCTGTCTTAAAGTAAAAGAAAGTTTTACACATCTCACCAGTCTTGAAAATGCTGGTGGCAGGGGTCAGAAAGAGAGAGACACTTTTGGGTGACGGGAAGATGAAGAGAAATGGAGAGACTGACAGAGCTATATAGCTAAAAGCTATTCAGGTTAAAACATCCTCTCCATCTTCCTGGTCACCAGTTAGTCATGATTTCCCACTTGGGGAATCTATCAGTGGCCTGCAGAGAGGAATCAGGAGCGCTCAGGTGTGATAGGCTATCGGGGCTGTACAGGCACTTCAGAATGAGAGATGTACCGCTTGGCAGAATGAGCTCAGAGCTTCATTTACCAGTATCTCGGCTGGCAGCACCAGCTTTGATGGCAGGGCCAGTGGCACTGCTAAGCTCTTTGGGTCATGGACATGATATCCTGGTGTCTGGATCAAATCTCAGTGGGTAGTATTTGATCTCCATGTGTCAAATTATCTGTTCATCACTCTGCCTACTTAACCACCTGGCTGTCCATCAGTCTGGTTAATTCATAAATAACTTCTATTATTAACTTATCCTTAAAAATAAATTCTACATTAGGTCTTATTTTTGTAGTCAAAATCCTATAACAATGTATCGGCCAATATTTGATATTTTTACATAAATACATAATATAAATAAACATTTATGAAAAGGTTCCTCTCAATTTGGTTGTTGAAAACCAAGAAACGTACTGAGCTGAACATTTTGATGTTTATTTGACATTCTGTTCTAGAATTCTTGTTTCTTATTGGCCAACATGCATGCCATTAACAGTATATCTGTGATAACAGTGATCTGTGATCGGCCCATATATCTGTCCTGTTGATTATGTATTACTAAGAATTGGAAAAATGGCGACATTGTTATAACAAAGTCTGATGAGGTAATAAATATGAGCAGTCAGACAATCAGACAGGTTGTCAACAAACACCTAGTGCAGAGAGAAGAAGCAACAGTATGTTAGCTTACCTGTAGCAGCTGAATAGTGTATAACGTTTCCAGTAGCAAGTTATTTTTTTACACTAGGTAGTGCGGTAGCAAGACAAAACATCTATTATTTATTCTAGTTGGCTGATTGGGTATTCTGAGTTCATGTGCCCTTTATGATTGCTGAATATTAATTAAACGGGTGTGCGCACAATATTAATATGTACTTGACACCAGCTTTTCAAGAGGGTTCCTTTACTGTGGTGTACTTGGTGAATGATGAAGTAGTAGCAGTTGCCATTCTAATGGTAAGGGAATAGGGCTATGGAGCCCTTTATTGAATAATCAATCACTTGGACACATGCTTTGTTGTCAGTGCTGGTAATGTTCAGCTTTTGAAGCTGGCCTTGATTGTCTCACTGGGGGTACAAGAGGACTGGAGCACTTGACAGACTGTCAACACTCCCTCTAACATATGTGAAAAACACTTGAAGGTCAGTGGCCACAAGAAGAAAAGGCAACTGTATTGTACTGGTGTTTGCAAAACCCCAGATTATGTTCACTGACATGTTCTTTAAAGGGAAGTTTTCCTACAATTTCTCTGCATGACAAAAGTATTACAGTATTAGCAAACATCACCAGATTTAAATCAGTATAATGTGTAAAACATAACGTGTGTATATATTAACATTGTTTCTGCTATATTCACTCAGGTGTGATACTACTGCTATTCTCTGTGCCTCATTTATCACTAGAGATGCACCGATCCACTTTTTTCAGTTCTGATCCGATTCCAATTCCTGAATTTGGATATCTGCTGATATCAATACTGATACCAATACCAGAGCTCTGGATTATTATTATTATTATTGTTGTTGTTGTTGGTGGTGGTATTATGTGTAAGGTTACATGAGGCTGTAGTAAACCACACAAGGGTTAGGTTAAGTAGGCTTCTCATACAAACAGGTGTAGGAGTACAAATTGCCATGGCAACTCCTTTAATGTTTTGAAAAACTTGAAAAAATCAAGTGCACAGCAAGGCAATATCAACTGGCAAATTGACAACTCCTTCATAAGCTTTTTAAAGTGAATATTTGAAATAAAAGTGCAAGAATTGTGTAGAGAAATAAATATCACTAGCAGCTGTTATGAGTTGGGATGGCGTTGGGATGGCGGTGGCATGGCCGCCTCCGGCTGCAACCATGGGCTCTGCTGTCTGCAGCGGCCCAATGCCAGTGCACCTTACCCAGCCTGCCACTGAGCTGCAGGTGGGACACACTCTGCCTGCCTGCTACAAATATCTGGATGAAATACCAGACGTCCCATTCCAGAATTGTCCAGAATTGTCCCAGTTTCAAGCTGGGTGCCCCGAGTCAAAATAATAATTATATTATACTTGTTTTCAGCGCTTACATAGACATTTATCATGTTCTGTCCCACTCATTATTACCTAACCCAATATAAAAACATAAACAATGCACCACGTCTGAACTGAGCACTGATTTGTCTGTATGTGTGTCAATCAATCAATGTGTCATTGTCAAGGCTGTTGCTAACCTATGACGCTTGTGGCTTTTTCTGACCGAACCAGTCAGTATGCTAACAGTTAGCCATCATTCTGAAGAGAGAGTCGGTCTTGTCTAAAGAGCTCCAGGAGGTTTACTCCTTCCTTTGTAAAGTAACCAACAACGAAAATGCAGTGTTCTACACACACTGACAACAGTACATTTTGAAATGATGAAAGATCATATTAAGATGGCCAAACAAGAGCAACGGGGGTTTTTACAGCCCATAAAGTTATTTATAGGCCCCGAAGAGATTTGTATCTTCCTTTGTTTAAAAAATAATAATAAAAAAAAACAACTGGCGGACAATGTGTCACAGTCAGCCATGTAGCCAGCAGCTTGCGCTCATGCACACTGACAAATACTTTGGTGGACTTTGGAAGACAAAACATCATTTTTCATCTGCTGAGGCGCTGTCCATGGTGTTGAGAGCTGCTAAGCACTGAAATAATTGTCCCCCATCCTGATGAAACGCCTATGGTGCGCGTGAATGAAAGTGCAGTACACTTAAGGGTCCTGGTTTGAATCTGGATTGGTACGTGGATCAGTACTGATATCAGATGAATGAATTACGTCAGTATTGGCACCCGACACCAATATTGGATTAAATGGTCCATCCAACCCCATCCACTACCCAGACCTCCATAGCCCTACTACACCTCACTACATGAAGGTCACACTATTTCATGCTCTCACATTAATGTGAAATAATATTTGCTCTGGATGAAATGCAAATATTTGCTCTGGTTGAAAATCATGTGCTGCAGATATATCCAATATGAATGTACTGTAATTCCTCAGCATGCTGAGTTGGAAGAGGAGAGGGGACGAGGAGGCATTCCAGATTTCAGTACATCACTGTCCCTGCCCGTGCCTGGATGCACCGTGACAGGCGCTCCAGTGCTCCATATCCCCTGCTGAGTTTCATATCCTATGCCCATTTTTGGCTCTTCCTTCCGGTAACAGTGAGCAGAGATGACAAGGAAAAGCCCTTTCCCACACAAGTGCCTCTGGCCTATGTTTCATTCGCAGAGGTCCGGTCACTGGCCCAAGGCAATAGAGTGATAATCCTTGGATGCCAAATCATCTTATGTAACACACATTTTTGAGTGTTTGCCACCGGGAATGATTCACAGTCGGTACAGAGGGGAGAGAGGAGACACTATTGCGTAATAACAAGCCAACTTTAAATACGTGACAGGTACAGATGAGGGAGGGAAGAGATTCTTCCATAGTCTGAGCACTTTTTATTGTTGCTGCTGCTTCCACTACATTCAGCTAAAAAGGTAAAGCCAGGAACACAAAAGACAGATAATCCCACTCTTTGAGTCAGCTCCTCAATTTAGTGAAAACGCTAGGGTGCGATAAGGTACAGTGAGGAAGGGTAGAATAAAATACATTTTATACCAGACACTGCACTAACTGTAGTTATTAAAATTTAACATAAACCGTACAACACAGTGAATGTGATCATCAGGGATGTGCACAGAAAAACAAAAGGTAAGCCATGATTCAAAATGGAAACAGCTGTCAAAGGCACTGCATCAGTGTACACTCATACTCCTACCACTTTAAAAACAGCCTGTTCACAGTCTCAGTATTTATCAATGAACCTCATGGGTGCTTCTACCTTCAAGCTACATTTGCTGGTAGTGATATCCAAAGTGTGCAGAAGGAAAGCAATGTCTTTCCTCTAGGTTGACTGCTTCTGGGTGGTGGTGGAAGCCTCAAGGGAGTGGGGGGGGGGGGGGCTGCTGAGCAAAAGTTGGGAGACTCAGCAGCCACACATTTCTTCATTCTCTGTTTAGCTTCGTCAGGTTAGGCTAACCTATTGTTGCTCAATTAGAGGCTAACCCCCTTCTCTCTTCCAGCAGTTGTCTTGAGAAGCTGCAGCATGTATTAACTGATACACTGTAGCCTCTACAATACATTTAGTGCCAGATTGACAACTTAATGCTAACCCTTTCCCCTGCTCACATTTACTGTCACTTTTCTGCCGCTCGCACATTTCACTGACTACGCACATTACACACTGCCCTATTCCTTTAAACAGCTATGCTACCAAGACTTCCCCAGGCAATGACACAGAGGTTGACTCATGTTTCGAAACTGCACTGCACAGAGATGCACCCAAACGCCATTGATTACAGAATGAATGGATGTTTGGCATTATTTTTGGCATTAAAAAGAACTTTTTTTGTAATGGGGGAGGTTCTTGTTGGCCTGGTGGCCCGCCAGGCCTGTACAAATATAGGGGAAACACTGGAAAGTCAGTTGTATATGCCATTGAATGTAATGTAGCTTGTCCTTAGAGGAAATAATATCACTGCTGCACTCACACTGTAGATCTCTTAATGTGGTTGATCACAACTTTTGTTTGAGGGTTCTTTTCATAGTCAGCCAATGCCTGTTCTCCAAGAGTGCTGGTGGAAATGGGCCCGTTAAAAAAAAAGCTAAAAATAAACAGAGCATCTCTAAAGCAAAGTTAAGTAAGACGTTAACCAACGTTAGCAAGAGCTCTTATGTTCACCTTAAGAGTCAGTCTGATGATGCAAGTTATTAAGTTAGTAAAACTATTTATATTCTTCACAAATGGTCACTACACCAGCTGATTTCTGCTTTGTTGGGCTGGAAGCTGATTTATGGACATGAATTATAACTTTTTTCCTAACTAATATAATTTTGAATAATCAGCTTGCAGGTCATAGGAAACTGGATGGATGACTGGATGGAATGGATGAAGAAATATTGTATTACATGTTTTGAACAGCCAGACTCAGAAAACTTCTGTTATGATATCCTATTCTTTTGAACATATAATAAAACACATTGAGACCTGTCACCATGACTATTATAAGAGTAACATGAGCAGCCGATCACAGGATAGGGTAGCTTTGAAAGTTTCTCATGTCAATGCTGAACTGGGACAGACTGGTGTCCAGTTACTACTGGAATGAACTGCAGAATAACTAAGTTAGATACACTCATTTCTCTGAGACACTGACAGTCTGTGATGATTGTTTTGTGTGATTGTCTTGTATTGTGAAAAGTTCAACTAACTAAATGAGTGTGTATTATTCTAATGTGTTCTATAACAGATAATGAATTGGTGATGGAACATATGCATGAAGAAAAAACTACAGTAAAGGTGGCTCAACTGATACAATAACTGACACTCAATATCAAAACTGAAAACTGGACTCACCAGTTCCAACTCAATGGCTCCAAACAAATCATGCATGCCCGGGGGAATTAAGCACCTGTGTGTGTCTGCAGTATGTCTACGTGTGTGTCCTTGGAGAAAAAGAGTTGTACAGCTGTAGAGCAAACATTAAAGACCCCCCCCAATGAAAAGCAAGTCTTGTTAACACATCCATGTGGTGTTTTTCACACGCTACAAGACATATCAGGAGCGAAATAAGCAGTCAACGCCATGGCAGAGCATTTCCGCTTTGAAACTGCAGTGTATCAAGGACAGTCTCAAAAACACAGATTCAGTCAGGCAGCTCTTACGTCACAAATCTAAGGAACCAATAATTTATAATTTAAGATAATTATATGGACAGTCTACCTCCTGGGGTTTTTCCCCCCCAACAGCTGAGTCTGATCTGCACGGAGGATTTGAAAAGCTGAGTCCAGCTGTTTTTGTTGCAATTATTTCCATAACTTGTAGTGACACATGTTTCCAATGTTTTTGGTTACTTGCTTCCTTAATAGGCACAGAATGTATTTATGGATGAAACTTGTAATCAGTGTAATTATTCTCTGGTGTTTCTATGTCTAGATTTTGCGATACATTGTGCAGATCCAGGTGTGTCTTTGAGTTCTCGACCTCTCAGCCACTCTGAGTCATGTCTATAAAGACTGAGTTACCTCAACAGTTGAAAATGAATGCAGTTTAGTTGATTTACCGCAGGATTTATCATTCTGCTTGATTTGCCTTTGTCAACTTGATAGGTGGTAATAGACACACTAATAGAAACAAAAGTGTCACATTTCAAATGTATTTCCGCCTGTGTCTCTGCATATTCAGGTTTCTCAAAACCGGGATATTGGTTTAATTTGATTTCTGAAAAGGATAATGAAATTAACATGCACAAACCTGACTGGAATACTCATGTCCATGTACAGCTCTCACTGACAAGGTTTATTATCCTGCACTATTATCATATATCCAGGGTTCGAAATAACACCCGCCAAGTGCCAAATGCAATCCAATCACAATGACTGTAGTTACGCATGTAAAATGGAGAAAAATAGACCTGAAGCCTAAAAACTACACTTCGGGTCACAGCTATGCGCCCTGAAGCGGTGTAGACAGCTGTATTGATTATCATAGCCTATAACTGTACTCTTCTGTCAAACTAAGATCATTTTGCTTCTAATTTTGCTCAGGCCTCTTCTTAAAGTTTGTATTCAACATACCTTATTATCTCAATGAAATGTACTGAAACAAATGTTTATGTGACACAAAAAGGAAATTCATTATTTTGGCCAGTAAAAAAGTTAATTTTGGACACTGCACTCAAACTCAATCCAATGTTTCTACTCCTGTTTCTAATGTTTTTACCCTCTTTTCTACTTGCAGCATGATCACACATTCATACAGTTCATTCATTGTTTTCTCTTTCATTTTCAACTCATACTATATATTCATAATATGCTTGGAATACAATACACATATACATGGAAATATAGTAACGTGGAAGTACCTATCAGTACTAAAGATGGGAATTAAGATTTTATTGATACCAATGCCATTATCGATTCCTGATCAGTTTTCAGTGTGGAAAATAATAGGCCTACAGAGGGTTTCAGTGTCAATTTAACTATTTTATTATCTCCACTGTTCATCAATGATCTTGCATACTGATGAATATATGAAACATAACTGGTAGATAAGATAAATGGTCCACACCCAAAAGTTAACTGCATTAATGAATGAATGAATTAATTTTAAATTTCTTCAGTCTGTTTGAGAATAACAAAATGAGCGGGAGGTGGAGTGCTCCGCTGTGGAGAGCAGCCTCTCTGCTGCGCAGTTAGCTCTGGGGAAAGACATCGTTGTCCAAGACACTGAATGGGTGCAATGTTTTTGAGGTGAACAGACTGAGCACCAAGTTATTTTCTTCTTATTTTCTATTCTCATTTCTTTGGTGGACCAAAAGTAATAATTTACTCATTAAATCAAAAAATACTTGCAATCACTGCCTTTTTTGAAGATAAATTACAAGATAGCTGAAGTTAGCATGTGTGCACTGTAGACAGTCCAGACGCTGCACTGCCCTCTCAGCTGACTTCCACCTTTTTTGTTCCGTCAACATCACATGCCTGGACATCGATAAGAGGAACTGATAAGCTTGGACGCATAGGATTCTGTGTAATTTGAAACATTTGAACCAGAAATTTGTATTTTCATTGATAAAAGTATAAACGGTAGGTTGAACCTCCATTTGTTTTTTTTATACTTTTATTTTGTTCTATTCTTCTTTAGTGAGTGTATTTTATTGCACCTTCAAGAAGAATAAAGCTATTGTCTTTTCTTATTTAAAATATGAGTGTCCTGTCTAACAATGTACCAGCCACTGAGGCCCTTAACAAGTCTTGGTTACTTACATACTTCAGTGATTTGAATATTGTCTTATTTTAGCACAGTAATCCTACAATGCTAATATTGTTCAGTTTCAGTTTCAGCATTAACACAGGGCAACATTAAGGGATACTCTGCTACTACTAACAGATATGTACCTCACGGAAGACCATAACAGACAAAAGTTTTTACTTTTTATTGTATATAGCCTCAATATATAGACAGAATCTTCCACACATATCACCTTCTTGCATTATCACAATTTATATGGCTCACATTCATAATGCCTAAGTGAATGAAAACTTAACCTTGACAGTGTTGTTGCCATGTTTTATCCATTTAGTCACACGAGAACATCAGCTGTCTCATTTTAGATGAACTAAACACAGAAAAACAGTATGTTGCTTTGAAACATATGGAGTTTTGATACTGCTTTGACTCACTTGTTGCTAGAAAAATAACCCATCTACTGAATGAATATCCTTGCAAATGAACACTCACAGTACTTCGTTTCTGCTCCAACTGAAATACATCCTTGATAAGGCTATAGCTACACAAGCAGACGTGTCCTCAACTAAGCGCACCACGTACTCTTTACATGTAAACTAGTCTCTTTAAGCCCAAGACAAGAGCCATGCCAGTACTATTCCTGTAGAAATACTGTACAACGAATATCGACCGTTTTCTTCAGAATACTATACATATAGACATTTACATACAGAGTTCACAAGTGAGATAAGCCAGCGAACACAAACATGAGGAAGCACAGTCAAGTTACAAACTTAGTGTACGTCTAGTATCAGAAGAAATGTCGAAATGTCATTTTGAAGGAGAAAGTTCAATTGTGTGTTAAATAATTGAGGAATGTCAACAGTGAACTGAGGGTTTCAGCTGTGTTAGTCATCTCTAGCAAACTCGGTGAGAGCTACAGAACAACAGATAAATGACATTTACAAGTGAGCTTACCTGGACTCTTGAGGTTATATTTATTCTCCATATCTAGAGACGTCGAGCACTCTGTTTAATGATGAAGTGCTATTGAGTTTCTGTTGCTAACTCGCTAGCTAATTTAGCTCCCGGCTACCAATTTAACGTTAGCTTAACTCAGCAACCCGGCTAGCTTGGTTCGTTCCTCAAATATGAGCAGGACAGCTGAAACCGTGAATCGTCCACTCTCCCCGGTGCTCCGGAAAGAAGCTCAGATGGAGATGAAACTATTTATGGCCTGTTTCTCAAGTTATCTACTGTTTCGGTTTTCAAACTGTTTGTTAGACGCTAGATGTCGGCGTGACGTCGTTTGTGGAAACGTAAACAGGAAGTGATTGACTGACTGCTGACTGGCTGGTTGGTTTGTTTTCGTCTTCTGAGACGGCGCATGCGCATTATTGCAAAAAAACGTTTCCGCATTGGTCTGCTTCTTTTATATGCAATTTAAAATAATGAAAAACTGGTATTCAGCTGCTCAAATCTGAAAACAATGAAATAGGTTGAGTCTTAAAATGAATAATATTTATTTAATAATTCTTTGATTTACTCCAAATGTTGGTTTATATGGGAAATCTCTCAAAGGAATATCTGACATTGTAATCATAATGGGTAAATTATTCATATTCAAATAAATAATAAATAATACATTTAATGTCGACTGCACTTTTTGTTAATAGTGAAACTCAAATTGCTACAGTATTAAAGGACCAATGTGTAAGATTTAGTGGCATCTAGTGGAACAGACTTGGCAGAAATGGAATATAATATTTATAAGTATGTTTTTATTACTGTATAATCACCTGACAATAAGAATCATTGTGTTTTCATTACCTTAGAATGAGCCCTTTATATCTACAGAAGCTGGCTCTAGAGAGGGCCTTCACAAGTTTCGTGGGGAATGCTTGCCTCTATTGTTTGTCTCATGGTTGTTATATTGATTGATTGAATATAAGCTTTTTTGTTATGTTTATACAGAAGGTGTTGGGCCACCATGTGCAGCCAGAACAGCTTCTGTGCTCCTCTGTATTGATTCTACAGTCTCTGAACTCTACTGGAGGGATGAACACCATTCTTCCAAAAGATATTCCCTCATTTGGTGTTTTGATGATGGTGGTGGAGAGCGCTGTCTAACACGTCAGTCCAAAATCTCCCATAGGTGTTCAATTGAATTGAGATCTGGTGACTGTGAAGGCCATAGCATATGATTCACATCATTTTCATACTCATCAAATCATTCAGTGACCCCTCGTGTCCTGTGAATTGGGAACTGTCATCCTGGAAGAGACCACTCCCATCAGGATAGAAATGTTTCATCATAGGATAAAGATGATCACTCAGAACAACTTTGTATTGATTTGCAGTGATCCTTCCCCCTAGGAGGACAAGTGGACCATGCCATCTGGTTTGTGCACAGTGGGACCATCATTTGTTTTCCAACAGGACAATGACCCAAAAGCTTGTTGGAAAACTGTTGGAAAAGCAGGTGCAGGAAAGGGTCATTATTGTTTTTCTTGTTTTAATTTTGCTGGGGAGTATGCTAATAAGTTAATATTGTTTAATATGTGCAATATGTTAAGTGATTGATTTCAGAATTATGTCTTCAACAAGGCCTTAATGAACTTCTATAATTTAATTTTTTTGGCTGCTTCAATTGAAAAAATGTCACTAAAATTGCATAATATATATTATATACATTATAATACAATATATATATATGAGTTATATATATATATGTATATGGTTGTTTCCATAGCAGAAGACATGACACAGCACATTATTATCTCACAGACTTGGCCTTACCTGAGTGTGTAACTCTTATTAAATCCCCTTAATTTTGTCATCTACAAATCAAAAAGCATACTATTATATAAAATATATTTCATGTATTTTTAATTTAACAAAGCCTTCAAAGTGTCTTTAATGGTACTCTGTATACTGTCATCATGGTAAATATTAATAAAGTATTATCAACTCCTCTGATGTCCACAGGCTATATGTCTTATCTTCAACCTTTTCTTGTAATAGCAAAGATCCAAGGTGAGGTTTGCAGGACAGCACCATACAAAACAAAATATTGTATGTTGTATCTTATATTCAAATTTCAAATTGATGAGGGAAGTTGGTACCTAACCAGCAGTACCTATCTTCCCTGATAGATATTCCATGTCTCATTTGCTATTTAATGTTGCCTGCATGTTATTTTTACTAAGCCAAAGTGCAAACAGTAACAGTTGTTCTGCTCCATGTGGCTTTGACAGACTTGACACCGCCATGGTTGTTTTTAAACCTCTCCACTACTGCAAAATTTAAGCAAGTTAAACAGTTAAACACTCATCGAATTCTCTCCATTGATCCATCTTTATGTTTAGACCTGACTGCCGCCATCCTGTCGTCCTCTTCCTGCCACCAAACATTCTGTGAAGATCTGAATATGGGAAAAAAAACTCACTGTCTGTCTGCTTGTCTCTCTCACTTAATATTAATGCAAAAGTAATTCAAAGGCTGAAATGTCAAGCAAATGTCAGTTTCAGAGATGAAGCAATACACAGAAATCTGTGAGTCACAAAGCAGGCTATTTTATCGAGATTTCACAGAGATTTTACTGATGCTTTAAAAGCTTTATCGAGGTTAATATGACTTACTTTGATCTTGACCTGCTTATGACTTTGTCCTGCCAGTACAGATGAAGTTTGAACCACTTTATTAAAATCCAAATATATAAAGATTTGTTTAAACTCCTGCCAGCTTGACTAAATTATAGTTTCCACCTGGCAGGATTGATGAGCAACTACACAAGATACATTTCAGGTGTTGCCAGATGATAAACAATGTAAGAAAGCAGAAAAATATATTTAATTTCAATTGGCAATGTGAAATTAAAGGGGGTCATGCTCATTTCCAGCTCCATATTTTTGTTCTGGGACTCCACTAGAGTAGATTAGCATGTTTCACAGTTCAAAAAACTACTTGTTTATCTTATACGGGCCCTTTATGCAGCCCCTCAGTTCAGTTGAGGTTGCAGATTACAACCAACTGAATACCCCCTCCCCTTCCATGCATGTAGGAGAACCTACGGTGGCCACGAAACTTGTGAAAAACGGGAAAGGCCCTTTCTAGAGCCAATGTTTGGTTTGTCCATTCTGGGCTACTGTGGAAACACGGTGGTGCAACATGGCGGCCTCCATGGAAGGGGACCCACTCTCTATGTAGATATAAAAGGCTCATTCTAAGGTCACAACGATTCTTATCTTCAGGTGACTATACATTATGTTGCTTTTAGGATAGATTTTAAGATTTTATCAATTACTTGCAAAGCCCTGAGAGGCCTTGCTCCAAGTTATCTATCAGATCTCTTATTGCCCTATGCCCCCTCCTGCTCCCTGAGATCATCAGATGTGTCACTTCTTGTAGTTCCAAGATCCAGATTGATACATAATTATTATATATAAAATATACTTCCATTGTATCCAAAATGATATAGATGGATTAAATCGCACTAAAGGTGAGAAGAAAAATATGTTTTGATTTTGGGGTGAACTGTCCCTTTAAGTTCATTTTATCAGACTCCAACCTTTTTTCCAAGTTGTTTTTTTTTTTTTGTGAATTACTAGATGATTGTATTTCCTCAGTCCTAAAAAATATTCAAATAAATCAGTCTAAGAAGGAAAAGTTACTCTTTGCTGTTTTTTTAAAAAAAAAAATCCTGCAACACAAAGTAACAAAGACAGAAGAGACAAATAAAGACAAACAAAGAAATGATGTCACAGACAGACAGATGACAGCAACATCCAAACATCCATAAAACAAGGTCCATAGACAGCTGCTGGCAGCACCAACAGTCAGGTTGGTGTACAGGGGGTAACAGGACTATTGTCTGAACAGAACATCTGGGTTTGATTGGTCTCATTGGATCAGTATTGTTAAAGTTACATCAATCATTATCATTGTAACCATATTTGCATTGTTATTAAATTGGCTTTGAGCTGCTCTGAGACCCTCAGGAGGTTGCTAGCCCATCGCAGGTCCGATTCCTGTCAGAACCATCCTGCAAACCTCAGGACTGCTGGTTCATTAGGGACTGGCAGATATGTTCAAATGTAGCCAAATTAAAGTTAAAGTTTGGGGAGATATGGACACAAAGAAAGCAACACACCATCACATTTACCTGACGAAGACCATTTGTGGTCAGAATGTTGTTATGTCCACATTGAATAATAGAGGATTTAGGAACATTGAGCAGGTATTTTTTCATCTTTTTGAGCAGATACTTAGAATGTATGGATGTGCGTAAGCTTCTTGGTGATTGCCTTTGTGGAGATCCGGTCCTCCACACAGCCTTCAAGCCAGAGGTGCAGCCCCATCACTGTCCCTGGCTTGAAGATTATTCTATTTATCCATAAAAGGAGGGAGCTAATTGTTACTTGCCCATTGTCTGGTAGTATATTATATTGTCTTCTAAATTGCTGAAACAGCAGAAAAATCTAAAACTGCGATGCCACATTAACCATAGATGAGCCCTTGACTGCAAAACACTCTGCAGCATCATTTCAAATTAACTCCACTCAACGTCAGATCTCCAGATCACATTGCAAAACAACAAAGGGATGCTTGACCACTGGCTCATGCCGTACCACATCAAGTGCAGCCCAGTTCTTCTGCATGTGTGCCCACGCACTTCAAGCCTTGCAGTTGATTGCTCTAGTCATATACAGATGCCAGGGGCATTTGCGAAACACACTGCTGCAATGTCAAAACCCACAGAAGCCACTGACATGTCATATAGGCCAGTGACTTTGCCCTCAACAGCATGTTCTTGCTGCATCATGTGCATCCATGGAGCCAATGTTGGAGATGAAGGAGAAACTTGGTTCTTATCTGGTGCTCTGTGTTCCAGCCAAACAGTGTCCTGTATCATAAAGCAGGTACAATGCAACGGAACTGTAAGTGATTTCCTATTCTCTGTAATTGTTCAGTAATTGTTCAACACTAGTAGTATAATATATAAGCAATTCAGTTCCTTTATTCTCTGCAATGGAGTTTTCTGAGAATTGAATTGTAATGTATTCATGATATTACCCTGAAAAAGTCAAGATATTTTCAAAAGGAATCGTAATATCACAGTGTAAGAAACTCAAGTCATCCCACAATACAATGCACAAAGGAAATGGAAGAGCTTCTTAAAACTGCAAAAAAAGAATTATGAATGACAGCAGTTCCATGAAGATCAAGGAAAACAAAACTGTTTCATCAAATCTTTACACAAAAACATTTTGCTGTGTTGAGATCATCCTTAACTGTTGACAATTCTGTCTCATGAAAATTAGGTTTACATACTACTAATTATTTTTTTCCCAATTATTTTGTTGAAGAAATGTCATCACTGCCTGGATCATGTTCACAGACTATGTTTTTTTTCCATTGAAGGAAGTGCTGCATTTGTGTAACATAGATGTAATTTTTTGACATCTATGTTACACAAGACCATGATCTTTCACTTACCTTTACCAAGTCCTGCCAGTATTTAAACTAACCATAAAACAGATAACTAATGCTGTAGTTGCTATAAGTGGATGTTATAGGGGAAAAAATTAAATATGTTGGTAGTGAACATTTTACTGGCCAGTATCAACATTTTGGGACTTGCCAGAAAAGTAAATTAACAACATTTCCCCAGTATATTAATATTATCTGTGCAGCATTACATTTCCTCAGGAGCATATTTGCTGTTGCAAATTAGTTAGCACATAAACAGAATTTCTAGGAGACAGTGTTGCCTTGGGATCAGAATGTGTGACAAAATAATTTCCACTTACTAGCTTTTTTCCAGTCACATTTCACAGTCTTCATCAGCAAATGGAACTGACTCAAGTGTTATTATGTGACCTGAGCATGGAACACCCATCTCTTTTTTCACCAAACTGTACTGCTCAAACATCAACAGCT
The DNA here is from genome assembly GCF_963924715.1 of Thunnus thynnus. Lineage (NCBI taxonomy): Eukaryota > Metazoa > Chordata > Actinopteri > Scombriformes > Scombridae > Thunnus > Thunnus thynnus. The sequence goes on from NC_089534.1 coordinate 28,520,417, forward strand.
TAATGCAACATTATTAACATGAACCCACCTCCCTTGTCAGTGTGGAGGAGGATACAGAGAGGGAAGTGCAGCAGATCCAGCGAGTTATAAAAAGTGGATGATTAAAATCCCACCCTGACTTATGTTTTGGTCTCTACCTGAGAATTCCTGAGAAAAACATCTGGTTCTTTAGTTACTAAATGCTTGACTATGTTCACCAGCTAGTTTTTTAATATTGTCTGCCTTGTGTTTGGTGCTGGGCAGGTGGTGCACAGTGGGTTTATCAGAGCTTTTTCACCGAAAACAGCTGCCTGATGCTGCTGGAAACGACACTAATGAGAGCATTGAGAAAGCACTAAGCAGTAAAGTTGCAGGCCGGAAAATTAAAACAATGAGCTTAAAGATGCTGTAATGCTTCATAGAGCTGAGAAGAACTGCAGTTGGATGTGTCACTATGACTGATCCTTTTCACATTAAACTTTCTGTGCTCATTTGACTCACTGTTCTTATTGTTCTTATCTGATTAGTGCAGCTTTAAAGTCACAAGATCTCTTACCACACTTACCACAAACCATTTAACATCTTCAGATCTCTGCCGGTACAGTAAAGACAGGACCCCCCTGAGAGGAGGACAGGAGTGGTGTATGACATCATCATGTCACATATAACAGCTGTAGGGATGATTGCCTGTGAAACAGTGAGCACCCTGGACAAGAGACTGAATGAACACCAGAAACAGACAACTGTCTGTGAATATCAGACCATAACCACTCACAGCATCCACTGAGAAGAGGTCAAAGGTCATTGACCAGGAGACAAGGGTTATTGGTTTCATCCACCAGTTATCATGCATCTGAGGTTCAATTTTTAGGTTATATGATGACACTTGTGCCACCTACATTCACTAAGAAAGACTATGAGATACATTGAAAGCTCTGAAAAAACTAATAAGTGGAACATGAGTCGTGGTTATTTTGACATTCATTTTGTTCACTCTCTGTGAAGTTTAACTGGCTATGGCATTTCACATTTTATGGATGTATTGTATTTCCTGTTATATTAATTTCTGCAGAATAGTGTACTATGACAATATAGAACATAATGTATACACCAAAGCATTCTTGCTCAAGGACACTTCAGCAGGGCAGAGAATTATTAACCTCAAGTTTTAGTTTAGCCCTACTTGTGTGGAGGGCTGCAGTTCCTGTGCACCAGAGGAAATACATTCCTCTAAATGTCCATCACAAGAAACTTCCTGAGCTCAAAGCTCCATTTATCTAATCAGAAAATGCTTCTATGTGTTGTTAGGGAGTGCACGGACCAACAACGTATTCTGTCATTTAATTTGGAGGACGTGTTGGAGGCTTTCTATCGTGCATCATTTCTGTAATTTCATGCCAAATTAATGTCACATTAGAGCTGAAAAACCACAACATAAAGAAGTAAACTGCAAAATCTTGAGAAAATATGTACCAATCCTCAGCTGTTAAATTGATCTCTTTATTATCTCTGCTTTTCTAGACAGTGAAGAATGATGAAAAATATAGATGAAAAATGAGAGCCAACAATAATATGCATGTAAATAACCTGCACATTAGCATGCAGGGTCCAAAGTCACGCCGGTAGCTCCTTTTTTATTGTGTGAAGTGTGCAGATAAGTGTGCATGTTGGCACACACTCTCCCGTACATACATATTACCCAAGGGACTAAACACATCTTATCAATGTTGTGAACAAAATAATTAGATGATGGAACAAGGGAGAATAGGGAAATTGATATGGGAAGATTGGATCAGAGAAGCTTATTCAACAGTTGGTAGCAGTCTGTCTGTTTAAATTTCAAAGTCAAAAAGAACACACAGCAAGGTGCAAACCTGAGGAATCAACAATACAAGCCACTCTTCTCCCATAGTGTGTTCATGTCATGTTGGATGAAAAGTAGAGAGTTCATGTGATCTAACAACTCAAGGTGATTGTATGATTGCTGAGCTGGTTGTGTGAGGGTTTAAAAATACTCTTCATGGTCAATATAGAACCACATTTATGAAATCTGCATTTACAAGTTAGTAAGTACCTTATTTAAAGGACCAGTGTGTAGGATTAAGTGGTATCTAGAAGTGAGGTTGCAGATTGCCCCCCTCTCCCTCCCTTTTACAGTGTGTTGGAGAACCTACGGTGGCTGCAAAAAAAGCAAAGGCCCTCTCTAGAGCCAGTGTTTGGTTTGTCTGTTCTGGGCTACTGTAGAAACACGGCGTTGCAACTTGGCGGGCTCTGTAGAAGAGAACCCGCTCCCTCTGTAGATATAAAGGGCTCATTCTAAGCTAAACACAATGATTCTTAGTTTCAGGTTATTATACACTGATTACAACATGACTATTAGATTCCATTTCTGCCAAGTCTGTTCCACTAGATGCCACTAAATTCTACACACTGCACCTTTACGTTTGCTTTTTCAGGCACTTCCACATGTATTATACTGTGATTTTATGTGCCTCCTTGGAGACAGAAGTAATCCATAACAAGCTAACAAAGACATCTTATAATCTTGTTTTGAAGTGTTAACAAACTGTTGCAAACTTAGACATCCATCAACAAGAGTAACAATAGCATTCATGTGGAGTCATGTCTTGTGAATTCAAGTCCAATATGAATTTGGCTTTTAGGTCTCTTTCAATCTCCACCAACTGAGAAACATGTCTGCCTCTTTGGCTCTGGGATGTTTCTTCGCCAGCTGTTTAGCCAGCTGGCTAACTTTGTTATTTGATGCTGGGCAGTGAGTTTACACTTATATTTTGGAAATTAGATTGTTGAGATAGTCCCTCTAAAATCATAAATTGCAGTTTTTACATTCCTGCTTTTGTAAAGATGAAACAAGCGAAATACAAAATGTTAATTAGTGACCATCCACCTTTGTGGATGTATATTTGAACTTTTTGACAGAGCCAGCTGGATTTTCCTCCTGCTTCCAGTCTTTATATTAAACTGGAACTGACATCAATCATCTCATCTCTCTCACAGACAGAGATTCCTATAGGAACTTCATTAGCTTGGGTTTTTAATAATAGATTAATGGTGAATTAGTGTATCATGATCATCCAAAAGCTGTTTTAGAGACTCCATTCTGCCAAAAACCAAATTACATTTGATATACTGAATTTTTCAAATAAATATTGATATAGATATCCATCTTTAAAGCTCCATGCAGTAACAAGCATTTGCACATGAAGATTTCGGTTAGAGCAACAGGGAAAAAATTCACACCTTATAGTAAATGTTACAGTCAATCAAACTTTCTTTTAGTTACTTGGCTCATCCTTCAGTTTCCTTCCATCACATTCACAGTGAAAATTTCTCTCTTTCTCTTCGCTCTGACAGCTTATATTCTTCAAAATTATGAACATCAACTTAAACTGCTCCTCATAGTCTGCGATAATGAGTTCGCACCTGAAACACATTCAAAAATGATGGCATTCGATTTTGACACGTTTGGGTCATATGATCAACTGACAGTTGGTGTGTGTATAGATTAACCTCTAATGAAGGGAGACAGAGAAAAAAAAGCTTTATGTAATGTCATGAGGTTGGCTCTCCATCAAGTGCAGCAATCTTCCACCCACCAAATCCAGATTAATTCTGCTTGTGTGTGTGTGTGTGTGTGTGTGTGTGTGTGTGTGTGTGTGTGTGTGTGTGTGTGTGTGTGTGTGTGTGTGTGACAGGGGTAAATCTGTCAGTTGCTAAGAGAAACTGGCAGACAGTGTATGATATTTATTCATCAGTGCGATGGGATTTACTGTACAGATCTTGACTTGAAGCTGACAAGCACAGCACATTCTGAGAGATGAGTATTTATTACTACAATGTCTTTGATTGCTTTAGAAATGACACTTTACATGGCATGATTTGCTCATTAAAAATGCATGTTTTACCCCTCAAGATGGCAGAGTTTCACCTAATATTATGAATATTATGACTCTGCTGCCCTCTATGGTTAAATTGTTAAAATGCACAGGGACAAACTTTTTATCAGACATCATATGTGCAGAAACCGTAATCCAGCAAAACAGAACAGGTGCTCCATTTCCAGCCAGTGTTTGTATGCTTGAGGTAGCAGACAAAAATAATGTGGAAAAAAAAGAAATTAAAAAATAAATAGTAAAATGAAATTACAAATCAACTTTGTTACATAAGGCTCTCTAGTTTTCTAGCTGTGCAGTATTTCTAGGTGTCCATGTATGACTGTAGGTAAGACATGAGGACTGATATATATGGAATTTTGCTATTAAAAAATAGGATTAATGACATATATCATTGTAAAGGCCAAATAATATATACATAACTTTGAGTTGAGAATCTAATTTTCTGTTGATAAAGCAGGTAGGAGGTGTATCATCCTCACACAGGTCTTCCTGTAGGGTCAAACAATCATACGAAGACAAGTGAATACTATAAGTACAAGGTTCAGTCACACGTGAGAATGTTCACAGCCACATCTGGCTCCCTCATCACTCCTGTAATCTATCAATAAATTAACTCTGTGACACAGGAAACAGAAGTTAAAATATATATAGTATATGGATTTTGTCAAAACAACAACCTCTCCCCACAGAAGGTTTGACTGACACAGACCCATAATAAATGAGTCACAGTTTCATCTGTGTGTCAACATTTAACCCACTTAATTACTGACCTACAATTACACTTAAGTCACATGAGAACAACTGAATCATCTCCATGACAACTGAGCAAACTCAATCCACTGATGAAAGCCACGACTGGCTGAAAGCTCTGGAAACAAAAACAAGTGAGAGGAGCTTATGATAGAACATTTCTGTCAAACTGATATTTGTAAGGACAACAATGAACTTTCATTCCACATTAAACCTATGAAATATTTTAAATAACTGAATAAACCGGTGCACTATTGTATTTTCAGATTTTGTATTTGCACGTAGAAAAGGTCTGTATGCAGTGCCTTTCTAGTCTTATTGACCATACACTGATGGCAGAGGCTGCCATGCAAGGTGTCAACCTGCTCATCAGGAGTGCCCCACAATGTTTCTATAGTCACCCATTCACACACTCACACACCAACAGTGCATTCACTATCTCGCCCAAGGACACTTTTACATGCAGACTGGAGGAGCCGGGGATCGAACCACCAACCTTCTGATTGATGGACAACTTGTTCTACCTCTGAGTCACAGCCACCCTAATATCAGTAATATTTCCTTATACATCAATTACTATTTTAATAAGAGCTCTACATTGCACATATATATATCTCTGGTAGTGTAGGTTGAGGTGAAATCTTTACTTACAGATAACAGCAGTATTTAAAAGACAGTTGCACAATTTCATTTGCACAATTTCCAGGAATGTTATATTGAACAGGAGCAGACGATATTCAGTGACATGTCTATTCTGATGACATCACAGCTGTCACACATGTTTGTAAAATCCTTGTTTACTATGTCATGTATAAAATTTGAGTTGCTTGAAATATTAACGATTCAAGAATATGATCTGGTAAGTATCTGTTTCTTCTTGCTTTAATATATTTTATGTGTTGCTAGTTAGCTTTTCTGTAACTCTTTTCTTTTATTGTTGTGATAACTCTTTATGTGCATTTTCCACCTGCAATGCCGCTTTTTCCTCAGTAATTCTCTCAGTAATGACCAGCAGGCGGTGCTACAACACTATTGCACAAAGGCCTGTGCTACGTTTGTTTCTGGTGCAGTAAAAGCTAACAAAAGTTTTATGATGCTTTATTAAAATTTTCTACATCATTATGATGCATTGTTAGAAACACAAGGCCCAGTTTTGAGAAAAGGTGACAATAACACTAGAACTGTACTGTTCAGAATGCAAAACAGCAAATGTATGCTCAGAATAGGAAAACAGAAAAAGGAAAACAACTTTCACACTTGCATAATCATAATAATTTGGAGACGGTAAACAAAAAACAGCAGTATCTTTACTACTCTATAATACTACTGTCATTTACATCAGGCCAGGAATTTCATTTATTTCATCTATATAAATCCAACCTGGGTGTGACTGCAATGATGTCATCACAGGCCAAGTCCTCATCCTCAGTGAGTGTGACCTGGACATGAGATTTATGTTGCAAGTTTTCCAGCCACATTCTGAAAAAATTCCTCCCTTTCACTGAGGAACAGTGAGTATGGTAGAAGATGCTGACACAGCAGAAACAGAGATCTCTTCATTAGGAAAAGCTTGAGAAGCAGAAGCTTATTTGGTAAATCTGCACTTGAGTGTGTTAAATGATCTGGAAACTGTGTGAAGAGAACTAGATGTCACTATATTACTATGCTGCCAAACAGCCATATCATTTAGCATTAATTATCACTCAGCTAAAACATTTCTCACCTCTGAGATGATGCTAGTTGCCTACTACTGTTTAACACACATTACAACCTGGCTCAGGTGAAAGTAACATAAACAAATTGTCTTATATAAAACAAATGCCAGTTTATTCAGACTCTGCTCCTGCAGACAGAGGTTGAGAAGTTGGAGGAAAAGCCTTTAGTAGATTCAGCTGCTGCTGATTGGATGGAAGCAATGATTGGTCTCAGCTCCCTGAAACTAGAGAGAAGAGGGCAGGCATTCTACACAAGGCTAACACATAGTGTAAGCTACAAAGTTAGCATGGAACAGTGCAGTAAATGATGTGGGAGAACAAGAGATAGTTCAATGTTTGGGAATTATGCTTATTTGAATTTGGATATCTGGCTCTGTCCAAAGGTCAAAAATAAATTAACACCTCTAAAACTAATTAATCAACACATTTGATCCTGTTTGTTTAATCTGTACACAAAGAGAAATGTAGTATTTCTGTCCCACTGCAATGTCACAGACCAGCGGCAGAGAAGCAGCTACAGCTCTGCCTTTATTTTGACTTTGTCAGTTTTGACTGGAATGGATGATTATGTTCCAGCTCTTCCTCTCATTTATCTTGTTTACTGATACATTACTGGAGGTATTGATGCTGTTGATGTGAACATTGTTCTACATTAGATCTAGTGTAGTTCTGACATGGACAGAGACACAGTATAGTCTCATAGATCTGTCTTATAATAGTACTGATATACAGTATGAGAATCATGCCAATGTGCCAAAAAAGGTTGAATCCAGGATGGATGGATTAATGGCACGGGCCACATTACAGTTTATTTCAATATCAGGATTTTAATATTATAAATGGACTGGTTTGATGGCATCAAACATAAAGGTATAGTGAATGGAGATGTGCCCTCTTGTTCCAACACATTTCACATCAGGCTAAGCCTTTAATGCCAGTCACCATGTTGTCTCTTAGTTTGTTGAGTAGATTCAGGAGTAGCAATGCAGTTTCAGCTCTTTATGCTTGCAAGGATACTGGAAGGGTGGACTTGGAGTCTTGTGGGTGTCTTGTCAGGGTGCTTCAAGAGTGTGCCAAAGCCGATGCTACGTGCCATCCAGTCCTTGTACAACCAAAGAGCTATATCCATATTCTTGGCAAGAAGTCAGGCTCATTCTGGGTGGGTGTCTTTGCTGTAGTTCTGCTGTCACTCACAAATAACTTCAACAAAATATGAATATTTTAGAAGGATTTGCCAAACTTGGACATTGTAAATAAATGGCAATCAAACTAAATTAATTACCCTCCAGAAAAGGTTCAGAGCACAAAGAAACATCTGCAACTTTACAACTGGAAACAAAGGTAAATTCTTACTTAGTTTGGTGCCACCACCCCAAATAAAGAGTAGATGAGTTCTGGCACTGGAAACTTTTAAAGGGATGTTAAAGAAGCAGGTCGGCAGGCCAAAGTATGTGCAAAAAAGGTGATGAAAAAATAAAAGAAGCCCTCCATCAAAATAATATTGTGAAACACTGGACTGAAATTAGTGATTTAAGAAAAAACACCAGTAATGTTGGAACCAGGGCCCAGTGAAAAGGGAGAAGAGAAACCTTTTCACACTTAGCAATGGAAGAATCAAAAGAAAACATAAAAGCAGCTTTTATGCTTTGTACAAACAGAGAACCCAATTCAAATGTGGCTGAAACTATTCAAACTAAAAATTGAACCAATAGTACTTTTATGGCAGTGAGATATGGATTTTTGAAAGGGTAAAAGCATCCAGGCAAAATCAGCAAAACAGCTTTTTTGGCTGCAAAATATGTATACACACCCCACAACCTGAGAGCTGGGTCTCCTCCTTTGTTCTACTGTTTTTAAAACTCTATATGTTCTATAGGATTATACTGTCTTGTGACAGAATTTTTATAGCACACTTTTATCCAAAGCACTTTACAGTTTGCCTCTCATTCACCCATTCACACACACACACACACACACACACACACACACACACACACACACACACACACACACACACACACACTCACACACTGATGGCAACTAGGCAGCCATGCAAGGTGCTGGCCTGTCCATCAGAGGTAATTGGGGTTCAGTATCTTGCCCAAAGACATTGTGACACTGCAAATAATGGACAACCTGCACTAACTGTTTAGACATAGTCACCCTAACATCAAAATTTGTGCAAAAAATGATTTATTTATTTTTTCAATTTGCCCTGACATCATCAAATCAAATTTATTGGGCATATTGATGCTCCACAGGATAAACTGTTTATTTACTGTTTACATTTTGGACACTCATCATGAGCCTTCCTCTAGCACCACTCTCAGGACAAAATGTGAACTTTGCACACAAGAACCTGTATTTCTCACAAGCAGACTGCCATGAAATTTTCCTGACCTCATGACCTTTCCTCCAGCCCCACTTTCAGGACAAACTTTACAGTTTTAGCCCCACTACTGGTGAGACTTCCAACACTACTCCAACAGCTCTCAAAACTATCATTTTCAGATGTAGATGAACATAAGAGCTTCTTCATTAGAGCTGCCATATATACTGCTAAAGTTAACAGATCCAGGCCTTGCTGTGTTGCCACACATACAGACCGTCAAGCTCTGACTGCACAGATCGTCTGCAGACACTGATGACAGCCTTGATGTCATGCATTTACTGTCACCATGCTGTTATTTAATAATCTATCAAAACAATATAAAAGGATCAAAAATAATCTTAGGCAGCAAAGGAAAAATGAAAGCTTGGGTTCCCTTTGGATAATCCTATAGATAGCAGATCTAACGACAAAGCGGAGCTCATCAACTCCCACTGCCCCATGGATGTTAATGCTGCCCAGGCTCCAGAACAACAGCATATTCACAGGTTTACTGAGGATCCTGAGGGTGTTCAAACACTAAGAAAGAAGGACATGTGCGCTTTGAAAGGCTGGATATGGAGCAGAATTGAGCACAGGACTCAAGGGAGTACAAATTTTTAGCAAAATGGCTGTGTTACAAATTGGGGTAATGGTATTTGGAAGACGTGGCTGTGGCAGAGTGAGAGGAGCGGATCAAGGGTTAGCCCAGCTTATTATAAAGACTGGAAGCAGCAGGAAAAAGCTAATCTGGTTCTGTGCAAAATGAAAAAGTTTACACCTAAGTACCAACAGCTCTAAAACTCACTGATTATTAAGTTGTATCTCGTTTGTTTAACCTGTACACACTGTAAATAAAAATGTAAAAATATTGATCTGTGGATTTAGTGGAGTTAAATGCTGGCGGTACTTCTTGACCAACAACAGCTGGGTGCAGTGACTGTGTGCACCTTGCTAGAATCATGTTATCACAATGAGGTTGTCAGGTTTGGTATCATCGTATGTTTGTACTGAGACCAAAACTTCTGCTCAGTGACTGTATCTGGAAACCTGCACTAGAGTCATTGACTGCACAAGTGCTGGGCAGATGAATAAACTATTACTCGTGAAGAATAGTTTTAGCATGTAGATCCTCCTAACATGACAAAATATTGTTTTCCTTCAACTCTATACTTACAGGATGGGTTCATAATTTTTCAAGTGTGTGTTAAAACAACAGTCAGGTGCACATATGAACACTGAAAAGATTTTGCTCACAGTAATCATTCCTCCTGTTCACACAAACCATTTAGATATCTCTTCCAAGCATGTTTCCAATGTACAGTAAGTGATGGGGGACAAAATCCACAGTCCTCGTTCTGTGTTCAAATGCATTGAAAAGTTTATCTGAAGCTAATATGAAGCTTTAGCCATCTGAGTTAGACAAAAAATATAAAGTTAAAGTTATAATAAATAAATAAATATATGACATATGACGACTGGCAACATTACCTGTCATCATATGCCTAAAAACATGATCTGATTGGATTGAATATGACACAGATCTAGGACCACATATGCAAGTGGCCCAGATATGCTATAAAAACACCTAAAATCTGATTTAGTTTGTTCACACTTCCATGATAAAAATCAGAAATGAGTCACTTGGAGGCAAAAAAAAGAATTGGGATTTGGACCAAAAAAAGTGGACACTTCAGTATGTAGGTACAGTAATGTGAACGTAGCCATAGTGACACAAAGAGGGAAATTTGAACTAAAAGGCTCCAAAGATAAGCAAAGATATCCACTTAATTTGACTAATTTAGATGGCTGAAACTTCATATTAGCTTCAGATGAACTTTGAAATACATTTTTGCACAGAAGGAGGACTGTGGATTTTGTCCCCCATCACTTACATTGTAAGTTCTTAATGGTCAGTATCAACAGATGATTACAGCAAGCAAAAGGTGTTTCAGTCTTCATATGGGTGTCTGACTGAAGACTTCAAAAACTGTGAACCCATCCTGTAGCAGTGAGATTGATATCAATCTTCTCGTCTCACTTTTGGAAAGAAAGTGAACAGAGGTATGCCCCAAAACACTAATCTATTCTATTAATCTGTCTCATGAGCCCCTCCCCCAACTTTAGAGACTTACTAAACAGTATCTAAATACGAAATATGGCTGAAACACTGAAATTCTGTCACATTGAAATGTTATTATATGAAATCCTTGTGATTTATTCATCAACATATTGTATCAATATTTAAACACTGATGAAAAGACACTGCAGACTATTCATGTAGCAGAGTCATTATCCATTATACTAGTAAAATAAAATGTCATCAATGGCCTGATTTATACCGTATATGTATCAATATAACAGTCTGACCCTTGTTGGGTGTGGTGCGGTGTGAGGCACTTATGACAGTGCATGTTACTGTAGGTTATAAAGGCAGCTTCACAACTCAGATAGCAAAGAAATGGAAATGACATGAAGACCAAAGCAGGCTGCAGTACTCTAACTACAGTACCACCTCACTGTTTAACAATATTGTAAGAAAGACTATCAAAAAAATCATATATCTTTGTGATGCAGTGATGGAGGTGATGGAGTGTATAACCTCAGTGACATACCTGCACTCAGCCTCAGTACAGGAACACTCAACCCGGATTAAGAGACGGTTACATACTCCCATACATATTGGTAATTGGGAACATGCTGTTCAAATCTAATGTATATACTAAATGGTGCGATTCAGATGAAAAAGCTATCACTTCAAATTAATTAAGAAAATATCTTAAAATATTTTATATTATAAAACATATAAAATCATTAATATTCTGCATATTGTCTAGATTTACAGTGATCCATCAGCTTGATGCACCGGTGAAAAAAGGGTCTATAACTCATCCAATGTAGGGTTTTTTTCTCATCCTGATCATTAAACATTTTATATAAGAGTGGACATGCAGAATCCCTGTGACCTGCTGCCTTCACTATATCATATTTTACCTGTATATGTGGAGGTGAATTAAGTGAAAAAACGTGCTCTGTGTTCCCGCTCAGACTCCATCGAGCGTACGGAGAGCAAATCCCAGCCATCTGACGCGGAGGATTTGTGGGTTAAGGCGAAATAGCTTCCCCCCTCCTCTGTCAGATTAAATACTGTGTGATCCATGTATACAATCTCACTATGTTTACGGCGCGAAGCGTGCGCGGAATGCGGTCCCTGTGCGCAAAAACTTTTGGCAGTAGCCTGTAGTTTTGAGACTTTTAGAGAGGCCTGGGACTCTGGGGACACCATGCACACGGATGTTGCGCTGCTACACCTGCTGGTTTGGGTGGTCGGTGTGTCCGGTCAGACGCGTATAAGAGGACAAATACTGCAGCCATACAGACACATCAGGTCAGTTCACAATGATCCAAATGAGGCTTGGTTGGCTTCTAATTGTGCCGTGCGTAAATACGCATAAAAGCTGAACATTTGTCATTTCATCTACTCATAATCTTATAAAAATGTCTGAAATCTTCTCTCAGTTTTATTAAAACAAGTCAAATTGAATGCCTAAAGATTGTAGCCATTTTTTCCCAACGTGCTTACAATGATTAAGGAAATTCTATACAAACTGAGTATTTTGGAAGGCAAAGGGCAGGTCACTGCAGCTTCTAGAAAATGCGCATCATTCAAGAATGTTCTTAATGCAAGTTAATCTGCGTTTGGAAAAACTACAAAATGAATAAGATTCTAATACAACATCAAACCACTGATTTTATCAGTTCCTTCTGGATGTTGGAAATAGATCCACTTACAGGCTTTTTTCTGGAATTTTCTACCTTATTACATGGTTCTCTCCGTTGCCATGGAATTGCAGATGTTCAAACTTCCCATGATTCTGAGTTGTTAAAATGAATATTTCCCTCCTCTTGGTCTGATGATTTTGTGGTTAGACTTATCAACTTGTGCTTGCTCTCCTACATTAGCCCTTGAGTTCAGAGTTCAGATCATTTTCTTGAATGTTGTTTCCAGTTTTTCAGGAGTCTCTGCTTGTTTCACTGAAAAATCAGATTTCTGACATCATGGAGCCCATGAGTTATGAAATTAACACAACACTGTTGCATTTTGTTGTAAGGAATCAAAAGGATTTGCTCTTTTTCTGTGGCTCGGCTCCTGACATGATGATGTAATGTTATTTATTCCTATTTGAGGATTGCATCAGTCAGTTGCAGCAGATATTCTTTTAAAAGCTTCTATTCACAACTCTGCAAAAAATAACAACTAGCAAAATATCTACTAATAGACCTTTTTTCACAGTACGGGTGTAAATGATAAAATGAATGATGGCTGAATTCCATTTAGCTGCTTCTGTTTCAGGGTGATGGTATTGTACATTCTGGCTCGCTGTAAAACAGTGTCATGACTTACTGGACATTTGAATAGAACAGAGTCGCCCTTAATGTTATTAGTAACATCTGTGCTTCTCCTGCTATGACAAGTCTACTTTTCTGCTGTGAAAAAAGACAATAAAGGCAGAAGCACAAATGTTTTCATGAGCAGAACTTCTAAACAGCTACAGAGCTGGATTAACCAGAGAGCCCCCTGTGTTAGTTTCACTCTAAGTTCATTCAATGCATTTAAGAATATTCATCATGTAAGCATAATATTATGAAATACATATTCATAAGCATGATTAATACATAATATTTTATAATCATATCATTATACATATACACACTATATACATTATACACACTAAAAATCACTGGGTTCAAAATTTACAAGCTATGGGTCATTATAGCACCAACACTATACCGGGTTAACTATATGATTTGTCACACTGGATCAATTTTTAACCCAGTGATTTTTAGAGAGTACATAATATTACTGTTATATATTAAAGGTGCTATGACAAGATTTGGACACAAGGCTGATCCAAGTTTTCTATTTAATTTCTTAGAAACTTTGGGGTCCCTGGGTCTGGGGTATGAAAGAGGTTGCCTGATTTGAGTTCATTTTATCTTTCTTTTGTGTTTAGACCTTCTGCTCTCCATAAAAGTCCTATTATAATGATCTATTATGACCATGTGTCTGCATTTTAAAGTATAGTTGTGTACCACTGAGATAACTTCCAGTACAAGAACAATGACACCAGTATATCCAATACTGAGTTTTTGAACACTAATGATCTAGAGGACTTATCTCAGTTTTTGTTATTTTAATAGCTGAGGTGTTGCAGTATACAATCAGACAGAGCCTTCCTACATGCTTGATAATCAAAGCTCTGTCTTAAGCTGACAGCAACAGAAGGTGACATGTGCCTGGTTAGAGAAATCACTTACTCTGATTACGTAACCTGTAATCTGAATGTGTTAATGTGCTTTCTGAATTATTGCTATTGTTGTTCCTTTGAGAAAGGTTAGCCAGGCGGAAGGAAGGCCAGCAATTAAATGTAATTTTTAGTAAACCACAAATGTAAAACATGTTTGATTTTTTTTTTTTTACATTCAGAGTCAAAGGTTATCTGTTTTCCTGCTCTGCATCCTATGAAAGGTCAGTTGATCTGACTGACTACAACTGGAGTTTTATTTTTAGTTGCCTTTGATATTGAAGCCATATCTTGCTTCACTGGGAGTAGATGGATGGACTCTGTTCAATACACTCCAGCCTTTTGCTGTTACAGCCTTACCTGGTCTGCTATAACACCGTGTTTGTTGTTTCCTGTTTGGGGACCCATTCCACTCATCGATGTATAAAGATAACTGGATACAGTGTCAGAGGTGGGGCCCCGTTCATTCCTTTGAAAGCTGCTCAGTGGCACATGAAGCCAAAAAAGTCACTTCCCGCTGTAAAGAACATACTGCACACGACTCTATGAGCCCCATGCACTCATAAAGCATATTCACTAGAGACTTCTGCTGGATGAGACGGCTAACTTCCAGTTTAGCTAACTTGAATGGGGATAAAACAATTCAATTGTGTGGCCCTTGTAGACTTTCCAAATGTGATCAGATTCAAATTCTGATAGTGAAATGAGTCATTTCACAGGGGTTGTTACACTCAGAAAAATGTATCCACTGTTTTCCCCATGATTGTGTGTGGGAAAAATGTTTCTTGGGCCCCTGTCAGACCTGGAAGTTGTAACTCCATGCAATTTGTGGCCAGTTGTTGCCGCAGAGGCCGCTGTCCAGCAGTATTTATTTAAATGTGCTATATTTTATTTCTAATCGTCTCGCTGTAAAGTTGACAAAATTAACGAAAGGAAACGTGTGTCTAACTCAACAAAAGGGGAAAAAATCCTGGGTATGATTTTCGAATGCTCTTTGTAGCATAGCATTTTTAGCATTTTCATTCATTTTTGATGACTTGTTGCATGTTTCTTGTCAAACAGTGAGCTCAAGAAAAAGATGTGGCAATATAAGTTTATGAATAAAAAGAACTGCAAACACAAGCAGGGACAGTGGCTGAGCTGGAAAACAGAGGAGCAACCACATCAGAAACTTACACTTCGTCTTGAGCTCACTGTTTGACAAGAAACATGTGACAAGTCATCCAAAATGAATGACAAAATGTATAGTTTGTCATTGCCTTCCTATATGACCCAGGTGAGCGTACATCCAGGTGAGTATAACATCTGATGTGACGCCACATTTGTCAGCACACTATGGTTAAGTTTAAAGCAACTAGCTTAGCTACTTGGATAAGGATAGAGAAAGACTGTGGTTGTGGTTAAAAGAACCAGTGTTGTGAGACAGACAAAAAAATGCAAAGCAAGCCAAAAGAGCAGCAATGCAACAAGCTATTATTTCTCATGACTTTACCTTTCTGTTGGTGGGCTCCTGTTTTAATGCTGTTTCCTGACTTTTAATGGCACACAACAGCTGCAGTCCAGTGTCATCTAAGTGTCATGACTGAAGAAGCCGTCAATAGCTCTTTATTAAGTAGTCAGTTATATTGGGCTTTTGTTTTAATCTGTTTACAACAATAATCTTGTCAGAAGTTTGAAATTCTACCAAAATCCCCCCACTGATTTTTCATACGGCATTCAATCACTGATCTTTTGTTGAGCTGACAATATCAAGCTATTTAACTGCACTTGCAGTTTAAAAACTGTCTTCTCTTCAACCGATATTTAAAGTTCAGCACCAGAAAAGGTCAGTTTCGCACTCCACTGCTTTCTAGACATGTGCAACAGCCTGGCATCCAATCTTACTTAGCTGCATTTTATGTAAATCAAATGAACTATAGCTGGGCTCATTTACATTAGTAGTCTTAGTAAATACCCCACTAAATGTGGAGACGCAAAATTTTGCACCCTTGACGGTAATTTGCGACAGGCATAGTAAATACCCTCCCCGCTATCCTAAAGTCAACTTGGTTCTAGTTTCAAAAGCAATGAAGCAAACCAGACGGTGGCCTGGCTGCTCATCAGCTCTTTGACCTCTCTGTGTTACATCCTCCATCAGATGCTTAATCATTTCTCAGTGTGGCTGCATCCAGTGTAAAAGCACTATTAGTATTGCTATTAGTTTTGCCAAAAAAATGATGGCCTAATCTTCCAGTTTGAAGGAGTTAACTTCTCCCGGAAATATGCTCTCTTTTCTCCAACATCTGTCACAGGGTGTGCACGCTTACCGCAGAGACGAAGACAGACACAACAGCTTAAGTGTCAGCCATGTGTACTTTTGAGTACAATGACCAACATACCACTAACATACCACTTTCATTTCTAGTGTGGGTGACATGGTAAAAATCTTTCGGCAATAGGTCATAGATCAATCAATAGGTCATCGTTGGTGATTCCAGCTTCCTGTGAATGGAGCACTCGCTTACTGTTCTTTGGGATACTGGTTCTGGTCATGGGAATTGGGACTCCTCCAGTAATTCCAGTAATTCATTTTAAATGCTGGATAGTTTAAACATTTCTGATCGCTAACTAATATCTAATAATCTATAAGTTTTAAAGGAGGAAAATCACTTGTAAGATGGAACTGTCCACAAATATGCAGCCAATGACAAGGGGTCACAAGTAAAACCTCTTGTGAGTAGCACTAGAGAAAAGATCAAAAGGTCATTAAAATCACAAAGGTTAATCCCCTGGGAGCAATAACATACTCAGCTATTTTCATGGAAGTCTGCCTGTTAGTTTTTTGAATTTCATGCAAATCCTCCAGGCAAATCTGATTTTTTTTTTTTTTTTTTTACCAATGGTGGCCTTACAGGAAGGCTCAGGGAGTGTCCATTATGGAAGCTGTTCATCCTCTGGGGAGCATGCACATAATCAGTGAATATTACAACAATCTGTTCAATTGATTTTGATATTTCTTGCAAACAAATACTGATGAAATCACTCCATGAAAGTTGAGGTGACCACAAACATTAGGCTTCATCCTCTGGGGATCATGAATGTCCAGTCTGTGAGTATTACAAGTCACTGTGTAGTATTTTTCTGATGAGCCTTTAAACACAATAATCTGTTAACCAATTCACATGAACATTCAAAGCATGAGTGTTGACTGACTGGTTGGCTGTATGTTAAGAATAGGTGTTGCCTATGGGCGTAAGCGTCCAATTAAGAAACATTCTTTCATTTCACTGCTTTATTTGACCTAATGTCTTAGAGTGGATGGGAATATTTGAAACACCTTTTTACCATAAGTGTTGCAATATAGGGGCATTTGTGGGGATACAGTGATTCGCAAACTTAAAAAGAATGTGGGAAGAGGGTAAAGTGGCGGGGCCAGTGGCCCCTTGGCCAGCGCCCTTGAGTATGGATATTAGGACGAGAGGAGGACATTTCACTTTGTTTGTTAACATTAAAAGAGTTAAAAGAGAGTGAATGAGAGAAATAACATGTTATTTTCTGATTCTTTCATGGCAGTTACGTTCGTTCAAAAGCAGAAATAAATAACCATCAAACACTCTGAGACGAGTTTTCAGTTTCATTTTGCTCCTCTGCATTTCTCCTTTTCATTTATTCATTACATCTATGATTCATACATCAGAGTCACACAACATTAATATCAGAGAACAACAAGATGACTCTGTGTTGTTGTTTCCTTGTGTGTTAATACTGATTTTCAATCGCCGCTGTTGTTTTTCAATTCATCTTGGATCCAATCTGTGTAATAATCTTCACGGTTCTTCAGATGTGGTGGAAATGCAAGCAGGAATGTCCAACAGGGACTTTTAGTACCTTACATAATGTTTGTTTTCCTTTCAGGTCGAAAAGAGAAATGCCTCTAACAGAAGGATCCGGTCGCAAAATTGGCAGGTATGACGTGTGTGTGTGTTTTTCTTTTCTTAGTCCAATTAGAGTGATAACCGAGGCTAGACAGGAGAATCTTATAGTAGAGATTAAACCAGCATGAATGGATTTAAATGCACATGGTCAACATTCTAATCACACTATTGTTTGCAGTATCTAGAGAGGAGGATGGGCTGCTTCCGTGCTAAACCCAATATAATCTATTCTTATCCTTCTGAATCAGAAAGTTCATTTGATTATTTTCTGGATGAAGTCAGTAAGATGACAACAAGCTACAATGCATGCAATCAAACTGCTGGGAGAACATCAGTTGTACAATATACTGAAAAGCTCATTAACCCTGGTGTAGCTCCTGAATAGCACAAGAGTGATTTTCCAGTAGTAAATGTAGCTGGAAGCATCTATCAATGATGTTCAAACAATTGGGGCAAATTACACTCAGTGGCCACTTTATTAAGTACACGTGTAAACCCAAGGCTGGATTACCAGCTCCTTTGACATTGGATTTGAATTTTCACCACTGAAGCACTGTGTTAGTGGTGTAGTAGCCATAATACAGGAGAATGTACTGTAAGCCAAGTGCAACATTTTGTAAAGATTAGATCAGCTTGACAGAAATAGCAAAAAAGGTTTCACATACAATTCAGTAATTTTACAAAAGGACTGATAGAACAAACTTAGTGCACATTAGAAAGCATTTAAAGAACATCATGTCTTGTGAGAAGACAGAATAGTAGAATTTCAGAATTGTTCATCTTTTTTAGAGACCCTAAACTTCATCAGACTCAGAATCAGAGTCAGAATCAAAACAGGTTTATTGCCAAGTAGGCTGGCACATACAAGAAATTTGCCTGCAAGTTGTGATGCATTACAATCAAAAAATAGGGTCAAGTATAAAAAAAAAATATATATATTTTTTTAAGAGAAAATACAAGTACCACAAAAGACAATTGATTGTGTATAATGTAAATTAAATTTTACAATAAAAATTAAGTATTAATTAAGTAAGTAAAAATATATTTAAGTGAGTGAAAAGAGTTGTTAATGTTTAAAAAATATTGTACAAGAACAAAGAATTGTATTAATATAACGCACCATGTTGGATGTTCATATTGATGTGGATATTAACTCTTGAAATGTTGTTTTCCATCTATTTCCATCAGTCCTATCTACAAAAGGAGTCCAGACATGACCAAAACCTGGGGTACAAAGTCAGAGCAGCTGCTGAGGATAGACGACCATGACTTCACAATGCGACCAGGATTTGGAGGTAAGGAGATTCATCTCTCTGAACTAAATGGAGCAGTAGATGATGTTCTCTGTTCAAAGATGCTTCGGTTTGTAATTCAGTGTCCAGACAAGTCATTAACTGCATGGAGTGTTATTTGAGACTTTACGCCTAAACCCAACCCACGCAGCCAGATCTATACACTCATTTAAATGGGGGAAGTGGGAGTGTCCAACGCTGGCTTGAAGAGATGACATAACAGAGTAGGATTATGTCTGAGCCATGCTGCTGTGGGCCAGTGATTAATGTGATTAATTCAATAACTCCCATCTTAATCTGCCACATTAGCACGGCTCAAAGCCTGAATCTGTGTGCTTTTTCAATTCTCACACTTGCATTTCCCCTATATATTCGAAATCTCAAATGAATCCCAGTGCAGTTCCTGGAAAGCCTTCACTCAGTTACTGGCAGTCTTTACTGCTCTTAATTACATCAGGGAATGTGAGCTGGATTGGGTTTAATTAGTTACTGCATGTTTCTTATTCTAAATGTTAGTGTTTTTCAATGCAAAGTGCATTACAGCAAATATTTCAACAGTCCTCTGCAAAAATCATATATATATATTTTATTTTGTAGTCTGCATGCAGATAGCATGTCTTTATTCACTGTAACATATCAAATTTAAACTTGTGATATTTTTAAAATTATTACTAAATCTCTGACTCTGTATAAAGGCTGGAAAATGCTTCTCCATCTGCATTTACAGTATCTGAACATGCCAGGGTGTTGTTTGGAGATGTTTGTACATCTGTTTTCTTCTATACTTTTATGCATTTGGGGTATTACATTAATGTATTCAGTGTAGTTCCACTGTTCCATGTTGAAATGGGAACAATCAATCAGCTTGTTTGTGATGGAGACTGGAACAACAGTGTGTAAGTTGGGTTAATGATAACACTTCACTTTTCATGACTCTCCACCAGCTCCCTGTTACTGCTCCCATTTAATCAAAGTCACTAAGGCTCGCCATCCATCAGTGATGCTGAGTGTGGTCAGAGGTGCAACAGACTTGAAACATAAATAAAACACTTTTTTTCACCTTGCTATTAAGTTACATTAGAGCAACTTCACACTGTATCCTGTTTGGAGGAAAAGCATTGCTGTTCTGACCTTTGTGTGATGAAAGCAGGGACAGATTTAGCCTCTCAGGCCTGGGTGCAGTAAAAATGTCAGGTGGGACACACCATGGTATGCCGAAAACTGTAACTGCAATGTCTGTGGTTCAATTCCGGCTGCAGAACTTTGTTGCATGTTATTCTCCATCTCTCTCTGCCTTCGTTTCCTACTGTCTCTCTACTGTCTGTCTGTTAAAGGAATAAAATAGCCCCCCAAAAATGTCAGTGGGGCATCATCAAAATGCACTTTTAATTTATCCTTATGTTTTTATGTGTGCACATTAGTCGTTTTTAACTGGTTATCTGTTGAGTCTGTGTATATTTCATTTCATATACTGTATGTAGATTAATCTAAATGTAATTGCAATGAACTTGACTGTGCTTGAAAACACAACCACAATACATACTGTATGTTTTAATTAAATTTATTTTTATCTCCTCACAGCAGCTTTAAATAGCAGATGGTAAATTCTTTTCACATACCCGCCCACCCAACCTTCACACTGCAACTCAGTTTAACATCAGCTTTATTTGTGTCATTATATACTTGTTTGTCCCCACCATAATTGTATCAAAATGTAGACAATCTGGAGCCCTGCTAAAAAAAAAAGTTGCCTGCACTATAATGTAAAGTAGGATTAGAGTACTCACTCCACTGGCTCTGTGCCATTTTTGGGAAATCTACACCCAACTGCTTTTATGGGGATTTGGAGGAATGGGAGCAGAAGTCATTGTTTGTAGCAAAAAGCACTGGCATAAAAAGCAGTCATGACCTCCAAATTAACAGATAATCCAAATAACACTGGATGAGGCACTTGGGCTACATCTGCACTGCTGTTTTTATCGGTACTGTTGACACTACTGTAAATTGCAGGTTAATACATCTTTGTAAACTGCTCTATATTTTTCTAGGGCCTGCAGTCCCAGTTGGAGTTGACGTTCAGGTTGAAAGCCTGGATGCTATTTCAGAGGTTGATATGGTATGTCTGGACTGTATTGTGACATTTTATGTATGTTGTTAGTTGAGATAGTGCTGCAACAAACATTTCTTTTCTTGTTTAAGGACTTTACTATGACCTTGTATCTGAGGCACTACTGGAAAGATGAACGTCTATCCTTCCGAAGCAACAAGAACCAGAGCATGACCTTTGACGGCCGCCTGGTAAAGAAGATCTGGGTACCTGACATGTTTTTTGTCCACTCTAAGAAGTCCTTCACACATGACACCACCACTGACAATGTCATGCTGAGAGTCTACCCAGATGGCAAAGTCCTCTACAGCCTCAGGTAATTCTACCCCCAATGTATGAAACAACTGAGAGAGACTGTTTAATCAGGATTTAACATGAATAATGTTATAGTCTGGTCTCAACTAATTAAAAACTCAAGTACTTCAAATGAGATGAAATCCAGATATTTGCTTTCTTTGAATGGAGCACAGCATTTGGCAGAGTTCTGAAGTCACACTTGCATTAGCTGCTTCATTCCTGCTTAACCATCAGTTGCTTGGCTACCAGCTGACTAGTCACATCCACTCATATTCATACAAGTGCATCCATTATAACCTCACACTTCTCTAAGGCTGCAACAATTGATCGATTAGTCAAACAACAGAAAATGAATCTGCATATTAACTATTTTGATAATCGATTAAAAAGTAATCAACAATTAACAAGTAATTTTTCCAACAAAAATGCGGAATACTTAATGATTCCGGGCTCTTAAATTTGAGAATGTGCTGCTTTTCTTGGTGTTACATTATTGTAGATTGAATATTTGGGGGTTCGGACTGTTTGTTGAACAAAACAAGACATTCAATAGGATATTTTGATCATTTTTCATTGTTTTATAGACAAAACAATCAAGAAGATTCAACAGATTATTCAGTCAGGAAAATAATGGTTAGTTGCAGCCCATCTGAGTTCTTTCCACCCCCCCAGCTTCTTCCATATGTACTGTTTTTGATATTGTTGATTAAGTTGACTTAAGTTGATAAGTTTGTCTGATTGAACTGTAGAAATGACAAAACTGTAATGCCAGATCAGAGTAAAGCAAAGTGGTTAAGTGACACAATTGACTGAATAATTTTGTAAAGTTGTTGATCATACAGGGGCAGCATGTAGTTAAAGAGGCACACTACCAATTTTATAAATTAAATTCAATTTACTTGTCATGGGCAGTAGCCTACTACCCAGCCTGTGTGTGTATAATGTCTTTCATGGCTCTGGAGGAGCTTTGTCAAGTCTGAGAAAATAACTGAAGTGACATCACACCTCTATAAGGGTGTGGGCTTGAGGACTACAAATTAATAACTGACTTACAAATTGGTGGTGTGGACTTTGAAAGATGTGGGCGTTTACCAGAAAGGGGAGGTCTAATGAAATACGCTATTGATGTGCATCATGGGAAATGTAGGAATATGTTTTTGAAGCTTATCCTTAACTTTTAGTCCAAGAACAAAACTAAGGGATATCTCAGCCTCTGCTGCATTGATTCTTGCTGGAGTATTCTTAAAGCTTAAAGCCAGATTGCGTTTTTAAGGGTTATGAGGACACAATTTACTAAACCTAAACGCTAAACCTTTAATTAGCCCTGCAAATTAAGACTTGCACAAAATTTTCCTACAGTTTAAAAAAAAAGGCTATTTGTTTTGAGTGGTGTTCATGTCCACCTGATGAATGTAAATCCAATATTCTCAGTTCATTTCTGGTTTATATCTGCTCTTTAGCTGCTAAATGCTCCACTATGTTCACAAGCTAGTTGCTAACTGTGTCTTCTGTCTAGCATTTGGCAGGGCAGTGAGTTTATTAGAGCTTTTTCACTGAAAGCAGGAGCCTTCTGCTGCTGAAACTAGGTTGATGAGACTGAATCAAAAAACAGTAAAGTTGCAGGCTACCAAAACCATGAGCTAAAAAAAGGCTGAAATGCTCCAAAGAGCTTAGGAGAAGAAAAAATATGACTAGTACAGCTTTAATATATTCCACTGACTTCTTTAACACCGGATACTAGTGCATTACATACAAGTAATACGTTTTAAGTGGGGCAGGTTATGATGTTAGTGGGTGTTCAGGGATGTAATTGCCATTGGCTGTCCCACAAAGACAAAGTGGCACCAGCTGCCACAGTACAAGTTGTGTATTTAAGGGGATAACGTTCTGCCAATTACAACCGTTAATACTGCTGAGCATGACCTTCTAATTTTGGCAAGCGACATGAGGCCCGGAGCCAAGATAGCTGTTTTTGTAATCCACATTACAGAACCTAGCAAATGATAACAGCTGGCCATCTGCCTCCTGTTGTGACCACTCATAGTACTGCCTTGCTGATGGACTGGCACGAACAAAATTCAACAGCATCATCTGCAAATCTGCATTTAGCTTTTGATGGGAAATATCACACTGTTAGCATAGAAGGTGCTACTACACCATAATAGAAATGGTCTGATAAATCTATATCTTGTTAAATTAAATCAAACAAAAGTCAGATTGTGTGAAGTCTGTGATCTGGTTTTCTTACAATCAGAGATCCTGATCTTGATGTGAGTTGTGGTGCTTTGCTACTTGGTGAATGTATACTATATGTATGAGAGAAGACTATTGTTGATGATGATAAATACATATAAGCATACTCATCACATGGCATGGGTTAATCTGTGTGGGGTTGGTGCTGGTTAGAGATTTTCCAGACTAAGGCAGATTGGCGAGTGAGGATGACAATTTGTAGACCTCGCCTGCCGACCCTATAGCCCTCTGTTGTCCTGTGAGCTGGATTATGTATTTTCATTTATCATGTGCTGGAACCCCTGACCCAAACAATATTTGCCTGCGAGTATGGATGGATAATGCACTGCTGAAGGTTAGACAAGCATATGTATATGAAGGTCAGTGGGCACTATACAATATTTATCATCAAATCAAAAGCACCAAAATCTTGGTAGGTGAAAATAAGCATCTTTCTCCCATTCAATAACAGCTACTGCCTCTGCTTAACATCAACATTCCCAGAAAGCTATGTAAATTTGTATGCTCTTGTAGGACTGCACATAACTATAAGGTTTTGCATAGCTTATCCTGTTTACTACAAATCACATACAGTACTGTTATGTAGATTACTGCCAATCTCTTTCCAAATCATAGTGTAGTCTTTCTCATTGTGTTACAGGTTGATTTCCAATGTCTTCAAGCCCATTTCTGGAATTAAAAACATTTCCATAGGGCCCAGGAACCGTTTCAGTGACTTAGGAACCTTACCTTCATTTCAACCAATGGAAATGAGGTCAAAATTTAGAAAAGTCCATGCAAGGCCCAAGGCCAAAGAACCATTGGCAAGGGTATAGGTTTGGATTCAGAAGTGGGGGAACACAATGAAGTCAGAGATTGACGAGGATAGTGACGAGGATATTTAGTTCCAAATTAAGTGCTTGAGTTTAGTTCCTGTGGCTCCTTAGTTCCTGGAACTATTTAGTCAAAAAGGGGCTTTAGCTGGTTAGATGGTCAAATTCATATTTTACAGTCACACGGTATTTACATATTGTTTTTCCTTACATTTGTTTTAATCTATACAATAAGAGTAATTAGTAGTGTTAACTATTTACAATTTTATGCATGTGTGTTATTATTGTAAACTCATTGAGAGAAATATGTTCATGTCTCTTTAAGATAGGACCGGTGAATTTGCCGTAGATGGACACTGACACAGGAATATAGTTAGTAGTTTGCATGACGAGAGTGGAGCCGCACAGTTTTCTGACTATGTTGTGGAATATATGGATACAAGGTTGTATTAATCTATTAGATAAATAGATAAATAAGATGTACTATTAAATAATATGTACTATCAGATTTTTTATTTTTGAGCCAGTTTACTTTGTATAGACAACATGGATCAATAAATCCATATTTGCTTTCATTTACTGCATTCATTTTTATTTTTGTTAGAGAAGAAACACGTCTTAAACTTAAAATTTGCACTCTCATGCCAGTTTTGGATTGTACACTATACTTGAGAGGTGACTGCAGAGCAGTAACCTTTTGATGCAAGACTCTACCAATTACATTTTCCTACTTTCAGTGTCCATTGTGGTTTTTAAACCAAATAACAGGAACTAATGAGCTCTAGAGACTACATCAAGTATTACAAGTTGTTTTGGTGCATCCCTGTTTACATTTTTACTGCTTCTGAAGAACTGCAAAGATGAGCTAAATTAGATTGAGAACAAGCTGTATGTGACTACTGTGTGTGATGTTTGATAGTGGAAAGGAGACATACAGAGGTAGAAAAGCAGCTTCGCCAGATAGGAAGTGAACTGTTTTAATATGTAATTTGATATTGGTACTAGTGACAACCACTGCTGGTTTGCGGCCTCAAGGCTAATGTTGGAGCAGGCAGTGACATTCAGCACTGCATACTCCACCCTGAGTTTCTGGGCCATTAGAAATCTTGGGACAAGAGACTTTTTTTTGGGGGGGGGGGCGAGAACATCAGAAACCAAAACTGGAACTAGCTTCTATGCAGGTCAAATTTCTGAGTTCCTGAAAAGGCTTCTTCCTGCAGTTGAAAAGGGCCATGAGTTTGCTTATTGAATTTCTTTATGACAGCAAAGTTTGTCAGATGACATAAAGGCTGCCAAAGAGAACATGAAAACACATATTCCCACATGAACCTTGTTAGCTCATCTTAGCGCCCTCTTTGTGCTATGGAGCAGTTTTAAACATTATTTACTGCATTTTTAAAAAGAAATATCAAGCTTACATCTCATACATGGTGTTTTCTCTCTCTAGAAATTTTAATTATACTACAACAGCTAATTGTTTTGTCTTGTACTGCAGGGTGACGGTCACATCCATGTGCAGCATGGACCTGAGTCGCTTTCCTCTCGACACACAGACATGCTCTTTGGAGATAGAAAGCTGTAAGTGACTGATGTGATCAAGTTTGATTATCTTCTCCTACAGCCAGCTACATTCTGATAAGATTTATCTTTCTGTCCTGTTTTCATTCCTTTCTGAATACACTGGCAAAATATAAATATAATAAATAAAATTGATATTAAGTGTACACCTGTGAACACTGTTGAATACATTGGAGACTGGAGGGTGTTTTTTAGCACTCTCTCCATCTATTGTTGTACAGGGTCTTCACTTATCATGTTATTTTCACGTGTGCCACTGATATTTAGTTTATGCTCTTTGTCCCTCCAGATGCGTACACAGATGATGACCTAATGTTGTACTGGAAGGAAGGGAACCGCTCATTAAACACAGACGAGAGAATATCTCTCTCTCAGTTCCTCATTCAGGAGTTCCACACCACCACCAAGCTGGCCTTCTACAGCAGCACAGGTACTAACAGAGTTATGAGTGCAGAGCTATTTTAAATGTAAGCCTACAGTCTCTCTGGGATATGTAACTTCTAACTTTATCTCCTCTCCAGGCTGGTACAACCGTCTGTACATCAACTTCACTCTGCGGCGTCACATCTTCTTTTTCCTGCTGCAGACCTACTTCCCTGCCACTCTGATGGTAATGTTGTCCTGGGTGTCCTTCTGGATCGACCGCAGGGCCGTCCCTGCTAGAGTGCCGTTAGGTGAGAGTCCTGTCCATTGTTGGTGACTAACTTCTTAGTTAACTGATGAATTGGTTTGGACAGTTTTTCAGACTTTTGGCCCTATTTTAACCAAGAGCAATGACCAGTGCAAGGTGGTAGGTGTTGGGTGCACTGACTGTGTGGGCATCTCCATGCTCACCTGCTATTTTGGTTCATGTATGTGCAGCAGTGCAAAGTACAAAAGGGCTGGTTGAAGGTGTATAGATCAGAGAGACCATAAATCTGCAGCCAGAGGCAGATGGTGTGGGTCTATTTTTTCATTAGTACAATGAAGATAGAAATGAATAATGTTGGTGAAGTTATCGCTTCAGTTCAGTGCAATTTGAACATTTGCACATAGTACATTTATACCATGATGTGTTTCAAGAATAAAACATGACATGCCACTTTTATCAAAAATAAAGGTGGGAAGGAGGCTATGATGCACAGGATTGATGAGCTTTGGTAAAAAAAAACAAAAAAAAACAGGCAGAATATTGAGTTACTATATCCAACTAGACTGATGTTTGTTGGGTGTGCTGTTTTCAAGTGATTTATTGAAGGTAAACACGTGGACAGCCATGTGTAATGGTACTGCGTCTGGCGCAGCACTTCTCAAATTAGAGGCTGCAGATGTATCAACATATTACTGATGCTGCAGATTTGAATGAACTGAAGGAGGCTTTCATACAGTAGAACAGATACTGTAAGAATCACTTATATTAATTCATAAATGAATTCCAAATAAATGGGGTTGACATTTTTTAATTTTAGTAAAATGTATCTAGCTGCAAGCATCAGATGTTAATGTTTCTCTCAGGAAGAATTGCATTGACCTGTGATCCTCTGACTTCTCCTCTAGCGCCATCATCAGGTCAAAACTTTTTTTCTCCAGTACCTCAGTTTCTGACCAAATATCTGCAAAACTAGTGGCATTCCCATCAGGCTCACCTACTGTTAGCATACTTACACAGTAAACTAAGACATTACCTGCTAAATATCAGCATGTTAACACAGTGAGCATGTTAGCATGCTGATGTTAGCATTTAGCTCAAAGCACCACTGTACATAAAAAGAGTCTCAGAGTCAATAGCATGGCTGTGACTGACTCTTAGCCTTGTTTATGTTATTTTTGTCATACATCAGGTTTCCACAAATGGAAAATGATCTTTCGATTTAATTAAATTATTTGATTTTAATATTAGCAGCACTGGACTTCCATAATCTTCAAATGGCAGCAAGATTTAAACTTTGAATGTTATTAAGTTTTTAGTCAACTCAAATGTTGATTCTGCACTTTGTGTGGGTCAATATTTGTACATACACACCAGAATTTTATTTTCATCACATAAGGTGAAGCTACAGCTTCTTGAAGAGAAGGGATAGTATTCTCATCGCAGACAAATGTTTCTTCTTAGTTGTTATCTTTGCTTTTCTTTATCACCATTACCCGAACATCATATATGAGCCTCCTTTCAGCTGCTCTGACCTGATATTCTGTTCTTCCTATGCTTCAGGTATAACCACAGTGCTCACCATGTCTACCATCATCACTGGAGTCAACGCCTCCATGCCCAGGGTCTCCTACATCAAAGCTGTGGATATTTACCTCTGGGTCAGTTTTGTCTTTGTCTTCCTGTCAGTGATCGAGTATGCTGCTGTCAACTACCTGTCTACACTGCAAGAACGTAAGGAGAGGAAACTCAGAGATAGGGTGAGTCAGTCAGTCATCTCTAAGCTCATAGACACCGAGATGATGTACATATGCCTGAGTAATAGTTTCATCTCACAATTTAAAAATGTGTTGTGTGTTAAAAAAGTACTTAAGCAGACAGCAAAGCACATTTTTTATTAAAATCAAAAACTTTTAAGACATAAACATTCTCCAGATAATGGCTTTAAGGTAAAACGTGTGTGAAGAACTGAAAAAACAAAAACAAGATGGTATTTTAACAGCAACTGAAAGATCGTGAACACAGCATGAGTCTTTAATTATTTTTGTTTACTTGCAGCTGCCGTGTACCTGTGGTATAGCCCATCCTGGCATGATGTCAGCTAGCTACAGTGAGGTGGATGCCAACAACACAGGGAACTACGGCATGCCAGAAGAGAATGGGGTGAAGCGGGAGAGGATGCTGGTGCAGCTGGCAATGGAGAGTGACCCTATCACTGGCCATGTTGGCTCCAGCGCCTACAGCAACGTCTGGATCGACACACACGCCATAGACAAGTACTCACGGGTCATCTTTCCTGGATCTTACATCCTCTTCAACATCATCTACTGGTCTATCTATTGCTAGCACAGATGGGATTCAAACAGACCTGTGGGTATCTGAGGTTGCATTTGACAAGTCTGCCTCCCTGCTTCGTCTAAGTGGTTAAGAGATGCACTTGTAGTGAAGTGGAAACTTGTGCACTGAACCTGCAGTTTCAGGGTTTTGTGTTTTCAAATTTGAAAGATAGAAAATGGAACTGACAGCTCCAAAGAAAGACTGGTGTGTAATACAGGTCTTCAGATAGACCCAACCCTCCAAAAACAGGCTCATATCAGGTTTTGATCTAACAGAGGTAGGTCTAGGTTCCACACTTTCTAGTTCAACTCAGTTTATGGCTCTGTGCAAAAGTCTCAGTGGGTAGAACCTAAGAGGATACAAGGACTGTCTCACAGGAGCAAATATAGCCGAAACACAACATATTACCCAATATTTCTTCATCAAAGCACAGATTGTGCCTGTTACATTAAGACCATTGAATGTTTGCCTAGATGCAGCTAAAATTTTGAATTTTGACAGGTTATCTGCCAATTTCATATTTAAGGATTTTCCCAACAGGCTCAGAGTTGTATAAGCTCTTAAAACGGGCTTAAAACACATTGTAGCCAGCACTTCAGTAAATACTGAGTGTGAA
This sequence comes from Thunnus thynnus, assembly GCF_963924715.1. NCBI lineage: Eukaryota > Metazoa > Chordata > Actinopteri > Scombriformes > Scombridae > Thunnus > Thunnus thynnus. The sequence continues at coordinate 28,550,286 of NC_089534.1, forward strand.
CTACTTTTTCTGGCCTCAGGTTCATTTGGCTCTGTTTGGGTTTGGTTCAGTTGCTGTGTATCTTTGAAAGGACAGCTCCATCTTAGGGTGTTTTTAAACCTATTGTTCGTTTGCTCTGGTCCAAATCAGTGGATGAGTTGGAAAACTTGGTTCAGTTTCTTTTCACACAGAGAGAAATCCAAGCGACTGAAAATCATCACTACAAGCCACATGAGAACGTTCACTCCACTTATTGGTCAGTTGTGTCTGGGGCGGGTGCAAGACCGTAAACACAGGAAGAAGGTCCTGAAGAAGGTCCACTGGCCAAATACAACATATTACGTTGAAATAGTCCAGGTTGGACCTCAATTAATTTTCTGGCTAGTTGTTAGCAATTGTTAAATTCGCTCATCTGCATCCCAGCATGCAAAGCACACCTGGCTACAGGAGCCATTTTGCTCAAACTCGCAGAGTATACCTAGTAGTTGGATTGGATCAAAGTCAGATTACGTTCCCACCACAAACAAACAAACCGAGACCACCTCCTATAAAGGGTCTTGGTATGGTGGCTTTGGTCTGCACCTGAGTATGATTACTGTGTTCAGACCAGACTAGATGCCATTTTAAGGATTTTATCAGACATACATTATTGTTCCAAGTAGAGTATTTTTTTATATGTCTTAATACATGTCTGGAGGGGCTCTTTAAAAAATACAGATAAACATCTCAGCAACACCCAGGTAGTGTCCTCACACAGATATGCAGTATGTTTTGCTGAGTGCTGAAACACTGTGATGACAAACTGGTTACCTCAGGTACTGACTAACTTTTTAAACAAAAAAAAGCATAAAATTGCCTATAAAGCCATATATAAGGTTGTATAATTATTAATCTGTTTATTTTTAATTCAAAAAGTAGCAAATGATCTGAGGCATGGTACCGGCCTCCAGGGGATTGGGAACCTCTGCTGTAAACCATGTTTTATTTTTTTTTGCATCAGAACTTCAGGGTTTCATAGTTTAATGTCACTGTTTGATCCTTTGAGCTGTTTCTTGATATGCTTGCACTTACACTTTGTAGTTGTCACAGACATTAATGTCAATCTCAGATGGAATTGGAGCATTTTTCTACTTTCACTTTCTCCATCTCTTGTAACTATTCTCATCTACACAGTGGCATATCAAATCATGTATTGACTCCATGGTACATCAGTGTACAAATTTCTTGATTAAAATATCTTGTGTATCACATTTTTCTGTTTGACTGTTTTGTGCAAAAACAAATATTGACTTACTTTGGGAAATGTGAGATTCTGCAACTGGAATGCAGGTCAGCAGAACATCTGACAGACTTCATTTGGAGTCAAATGAAGTCTGTTTGATCAACAAATGAAAGACAGCCTCTCTGAAGATCATCAAAAAGTTTGACGTTGATATGAAATATGTCTGTCTGTTGCTTTTATCTTATGTAATACCACTGTAACATCTGTTGTGGCTTATGTCAAACTTCTGACAAAGCCAAACCGGCAGACGTGGCTTAGAAAAATCTGATATTTCATTGTAAATAAACTCCCAAATCTTCTGTCCTCTGATAAGAAGATAAGAGAAGAAGAAGAAGAAGAAGAAGAAGAAGAAGAAGAAGAGATAAATGATGTGACCATGAAATAAAGTCTTCTCATCTGTGAAGATGTTGTGACAGAAGAGAACATCACTTGAAAACATTAACGAGAGTGTACTAATGATTCAGCATCTACTAGTAACTCATTGCTTTCTTAGGGCCAAAAGTGTTCTTTAAGTATCATTCTGGTTTAATACAACTTTCTATGATAACATTGCACTCTTTCAACCTGCAATAACTTGACCAAAAAACCCTAGTCTGGAAATTGTGGGTGAAGAAACAAAGATGTGGGGGTGGTTGCAATATCAATGAATCCCCAAGTGACATAAGAGGAAGCATAAAATGAGTTCAGATTTCAGAGCAAGCCAGCCCAAATATATATGCACAAGCACTGCGAAAGTGAATTTTTCATAATACGGTCCCTTTAAGGCCTTGCATTATATAGATTTGACTTGTAGTGACATCTAAACACAGGAAACAAACAGAAAAAAACTCTACAAAGCCAAGTTTCAATGATTTTGAGTGAACAGCGCAGCCTACAATAGTACTAGCATTCTGTACTTAAAAATGTCTGTTGGATCAAATGTCAGTAAAGATCAATATTTTTGGTAGGAACACCGTTCCTGTGTTTAGTTGCCTGTTAATGCAAGTGGAGGAGCTGCTGAGCTCCTCCACTTGCATTAACAGCTGTTTGCAGACTGCTCTGTGTTCTCTCCTTTCAGCTTCCTGTCCTCCTTCAGTTTGGCCTGAGTGAACTCCTGCTTCACCCTCTGCAGCAGCTCTGGACACAGCAACACATCCAGAGCTGTCATGACCAGAGCCTTCGCTGTCCGCAGCGTGTAGAACTGAGCTCTGTCATCACCTGCAGCAAAGACAAACACATATTTAAACATGATTTTTACATTTTGTTGCTGCTTGATGGTAGAGCAGTGAGAAAGGTAAAAAAGGGAGGAAGACATATACACATATAATTTCAATACTTCTGAGAGAAAACATGCATTATCGTGCAAAACTAGTGTTTATTAGTGGACCTTTTGATGGACATGTTCTGTTTTGATGAAGGTTTATACTAAATGCTGCATACTGAGTCAGAAAAATAAACATATCAGGTGTGCACCTTGCTATACAGATCAGCAGGATAAAAAAGCCAACATTCATAAAACCAGGGTTTCTCAATATAATAGTATAATATTTTACCCCCAGCAGTTAGAGCTTTCAAGTGTCACATGAATGTGAGCATGACATTCCTTTGTCTTCTATATAGCACAGAGTGTGCACCACTCCTGAAGGATTATATGACAATTATGATATTTCAAAACATTCCACCTTCTTCTTCTATAAAAGCAAAATATTAATATATCAATCTTAGGGTCCAATGGTATTTAAGTGTTCACACCAGAAAGTGGCACAGCAAAATTCATTGTCACATCTTCACTAAACAGGTGGTGATGTAGTGAATACAGAGCTAGCTGGCAAGCTACTGTGGTTGGCAAGCTAACTCAGTAACATCCTAGATAGCCAGTAAACACTTAGCCAGCCTGCAAAAATAGCTCGCCCCACTCACTATAACTACCAGTCATCAAGCTAGCTAGCTCAGTGATGTTGCTGAAAGCTCCAGGCAGATCAATGGCTTCTATAAGCAAATCCACCGACTGCAGCAACTGTACTGAAACATTCTGTTTTCAGACAGAAATTTTGCTGTTACAAATGCTGGTATGCCCAGGCCTTAACAGACAATTTATGAATATAGATCTTTGAAATAAATTGATTCCATTGTGGAGACTGATTAAATCCACACAGTTTTTGTAATTTGGAAAATTCAAGCAAATTACAAAAACCATAATGCTGAACTTAGGATCAGAGAAGCAGATTCTGTAGAAGCTATCAGCTGTGTCACACCATCCATCTTCATAACCTTCATAACCTCTGCTGAATATAGACTGCTCCAAAAAAGACATGGCATTCCCTATGTTCCTTTGAGGCATTTTTATGCATTCATTATAGCAATAATAGAGAGATGACCAGAAACAAGCAGAGAGAGAGATGAAGAATGACATGCAAAGGTGACTGCTGCGATCAAACCTCTGATGCTGCAGTATGCTACAGAGATGCACCAAATTACCTGTTTTAAGTTACTGTTCAGATATTGTCTTGCTAACTGGTAGTTAGCTAACTAGTAGCAAGCCATCTGGCAAGCTATTTTGGGTGCATAACATCAGCATGTTACCATCTAGCTAACATTTTACCAGTTAGCTTGCTTACTGTAGCTAACCAACTAGCTCTGCAAGTAGTCACCACATCACCAAGACTCCAGCACCACCTATTCCACAATGAAGCAACCCAAATTAATTCTGCTACTTGTCAAGCGAAAAGCTCAAGGATGAGAAATTTAGATTTTTTAACCATCATGACACACTAAAATTCTCCACTAAATTCTTCATTTTCCTCAAAATTTCTGGTTAAACATTCTGGAATTTTCTTAGACCACAAAGGTAAAATGACCCATAAAACCCATTCAGTGAGAGGGATAAATTAGTGCCCTTCAATTTCCAAAACAAGTGCATAGATTAATAAACTGATAGCCAGTGGATTAAACTGAGTGGCTATGTCGTATCTAATTATGAATTTTCAGTGTACACACAAGTACAAGGGCCAGATGCATTAACAATGCACACACACAAAAGCCAAGCATAAGCCATTTCCTGAGATTTATAAAACAGAACCATGTGTACATATGGCTTTATAAATCTCACGAAAAGAATGTGTATGCATATTTCTGGCTTTGTGCGTGCAGACAGAGTTTTGTTCATCTGGCAGCAGGTGCGTATCTGCTTGACATACCGGAGGCCACAGTGTATTCTTCAGTGTGGTTCAGAGCCTTAGAGCCGATGTAGAAGTATGGATGGATCCCAGGAACTACAAATGTCACATTGCCAAAGTCTGTGGAGCCTGTAAGGACAATAGAGTGTTTTATTCTTCTTCCATAGGTCCATAGGTCAATGTTTGTTAGTGTATTTACTGTACTCTCACCAGAAGCATTGTTAAGGACTTCTTCATCTGTGGTGAATTCCATCCCCAAAGCCTTGCCATTTTTCTCATACAAATCTTCCAGAGTTGTATTTCGCAATATGTTGTCAAAAGCATTTTTTGCATATTCCACTTCCACCTGAGGAAGACACTATGTTGACAAACTGACCAACACAGATTGGTAGACTCACTAGGTAATTAAAACTTCATGCTATTTTTTTTTACCTGGCAGCCAGTTGCTGTAGCAGCTGATCTGAAACACATTTCAGCTTTTGTCTTGAGGATGGAAAGTTCAGCTCGTGAAGGGGTTCTCAGATAGTACTCCAGCTCAGTGTAGGCAGGGATGATGTTTGGTTTCACTCCACCGTGCTTTATGATACCTGCACAACACAGCATGGTTTAATCAGAGCTCACTGAACTCCTCAGAGCAACATGTTGAGTATAGAGATGCATCAGTTGTTCACCATGAACTCTCCAGTCTGGCTTCATCTGTTGTCTGAGCACAGACAGGTTGTTGTAGCACAGTACAGCTGCATCCAACGCATTGATTCCCTCCCAGGGGTAGGCTGAGGCATGAGACGCCTTACCATGATACTTTATAGTTACACTGGAAAACACACGACAAACCACATTTCAGTCTCTCTGCTTCTCGGCTTTATGAAGGGGATAGGTAAAGAGATAAGCTACTGTAGTTAAGTGAAGTTTACTGCCAATTGGTGTTTTATCCAAATACTAACAGCAGAACTAATTTTATTAGTTGTGTGTTTTCCTATATGCTGGTCAAACAGTCCGAAAACTGTCAAAAATCAGACCAGAGAGTGGATGTCCTACAACTTTACAAAGAAATTTATCAAACTTTATTTTAACTGTTGGCTAAGATAGTCTAGAAGTGCATGTTGGTAAAAATGTTTTCTTAAATTAGTATTTAACTAGTTTAGCACTGTACTCCTTTATTATTGTCAGACTAACAATGGACAGTGAGGAGAAAATAATCAAAATCGATGTATTAGAACTAAAACTATCATCTTTTTTATTCCACACATTCTTCTTTGTCAAAACTTGCCACCTATATTACCCACAATGCAACGACACTGCCGACAGTTTGGTTGGAGATTCAGATGGTTGGTGCTAGATTGGAGCAGCTGGAGGGATGAGATTTGTATGCTAACCTTCCCAGCATCAGAATGAATTAAAAGATGCTATAATCATATAATAATTCTACATTTGGTGGCTTTAATTATCTTCATTGATTTTTGATACATCTGATAGCACACAAAAGCAAAATAATGTATTAGTGCAGTGGACATGCAGAGATGAAGTTTGTTTAAAACTTACTCATGTTCGGCCACAAGAGGCAGATATGGAGCGTCATCCTGCAGAGGATGGGCCATGAACACCACATCCATATTATTAAAGGCTCCCTCCTTCATCAAGTCTATTTTACCTCCACCGTCTTCCTCAGCTGGGGTCCCCAGCACCGTCACCTGTGGAAACACTGATTGTTATGACAAGAATTTTTGTTTCATTAATATAATGTCATTTTACAGTAAGTGGTGGGATGTTCAGAAGGCTTATTTTCATCATTTTCTCATGAACTACAGCACTTCAGTAGAAATTCTGCCACCTGCAGTATTTTAACAGTATTTTTTTTTACTACACTACATTCATTTGACAGCTTTAATTATAAACCACTTTGTGGATTCAGATTTTGAAAACCTTTAATGAGCATAAAGTATTATAAATCGTTTTCCAGTAAATCGTATTGCTGAACAGTATACTTTAATTTAGCTCCACCTCCAGCAACAGCAATAAAATGATGTTTACATATTAATGAATACTGTAAGTAATAATAATCCAGCAATGTTACAAAACACATTAACATTAAAAAGGGTCACTATGCAGAATGAATACTTTTACTTTTAGTACATTCAAGGACAGGTGGACAATTTTTCAAGTCTGTCTTAAAACAACAATCATTCCTCCTGTTCATACTGACCATTAGAAGATCCCTTCATAATTCACTTACAAAATCAACAGTCCTCCTTCTGTGCAAAAATGTATTTAAAAGTTTATCTGAAACTAATATGAAGTTTCAGCGTCCAAATGAGTCAAATCAGTAGATATCTTTCAACGTTACAGTCTTTTTAGTGCCTCTTTCTCAACAGAGAAACACTGTCTGAGGAAACACAAAGAGGGAATTTGATGCTAAAAAGACTGTAAATGTGTCAGATATCCACTTGATAGACTGATGAAACCTCATATAAGCTTCACATCAACTTTTAAATGCATTTTTGCACTAAATGACTATGTGGACACACTGTGGATTTTGTCCTCCATCACTTCCATTGAAAGCACATTTGAAGGATCTTTTAATATCCAGTATGAACAGGAGGAATGATTACAGACACCTGACTGTTGTTTTAAGACACACTTGAAAAATTGTGAAATTGTCTTTGAAGTACATTTTGCTGATAATATTAATGTACATTTACTTCAATAAACTTTTGAATGCAGGACGTTTCTATGTTACACGGTATTTGACATGTCAGTACTTTTATTTAAGAATGTGAATACCTTCTTCCACCAACATGTATCTTAGTGTCTGTTACTGTGTACTTTGATGCAGTTCTGAATCCAAATGCAGATTCAAATTCTGTAACATTGTGGGTGTGGTGTGTGTGTGGTGCAGCCTTGGTGGAGGTACAGTATGTGCTTTCTAGTTAACTGCAAATGTTCAGGTGGTTAACTGTGTGTGTGTGTGTGTGTGTGTGTGTGTGTGTGTGTGTCTGTGTCTGTATGTACAACTGTGGGTGCTTCGAAAGATATTGTGCTCCCTTATCTCTTATTATACTGAAAAAGGTACCAGTAACAGATCACTGGCCTCACAATTTTGTTGTCGCATTTGAGAACAGGAATATATCCTGATAAGATCTAATAAATATGCTTCAGCCATATATGAGGAAACTATGGCAACCAGGGCTCATTTCTGTGACAATGACTGAGCTGATTTGTGTCACTGCAGAGCTGAATGAGTGTGACAAGCGGCCCCAGCCTCCCCTACTGCAGACTGTACGGATGTATACCTGCACCCGGACAGGGAGGCTGCAGGTGTTCTCCAGCACAGCTTTGAGCCCCAAAGCCGCAGCAGCTCCAACCTCAGCTATCAGGTTGTGTCCACATGCATGTCCAATACCAGGCAGGGCGTCGTACTCGCACAGGAAACCCACGTTGACCACATCTCCCGGCTCGCTGCCTCCTCCAGATCCCCAAGTGGCTCGAAACGCAGTCTCAAGTTTGAAGTGAGTGTCGATCTTCCAGCCTTCCTCCTGACTGAAAAACGTTACCAGCCTGTCATGAGACTTCCTCTCCTCATAAGCCAGCTCCGGACAGCTCCATATGTCCTTACTGAGGCTGTGCAGCTTTGCTTTGGCTTCATCTATACAGCAGACAGCTCTCTGTTTCAGCTCTACCAGCAGCTCTGCTCTACCCGACATCTCTCCGCCAAAACCTGATATGTCCTGCTGCTCTGAGTGAAGTCAGTCATTGACTAAAGCAGCCAGTCACTGCGCTAAACAGCGCTGCCAACACCTAAACATGTGACGAAGCTTTTTTGGGGGCTTTTTTTTTTTTTTTTTCTAAAACTTTATTCATATAGATAATCTCCCTCTGGGCAGGCGAGTTTGGCAGCCTAAACATACTGCATAGCCTATATATAGATATAAATATTACTGTATAATAACTTTCTACAGGGTTTAAATTCTATATCTATCTATCTATCTATCTATCTATCTATCTATCTATCTATCTATATAATTTTCAAAAATATATATTTATTGTTTATTGCTTGTTACATTTTACACATCTTTTTATGTATATTTATTTACTGTTTTTGCTGTAATGGAGCCTCCCAGCCAAAGTAGTTCACACAGTTGTACTATTATAACCAATAAACATCTTGAGTCTTGAGTCAGTAAGATGACTTGTGGTTAACATAAATTCCAAACTCCTATAGCTTCAGGTATTCCTTCAGTTAAATGGACATGATGTTCATCAGCATGTTTTGGGGTCAAAGTTGACATTCTGGCTGCAGATATGGCAAGAGAAGCTGACTGCAGACAAGATGGCGGACATCAGCCTCAAGTGAACTTTGATATTTTGTGCTCTGTGGCAAATATAAAACCAGTTATTGTTCTGTGTTCTACATACTAGCTGACGATGCTGATTCTAATCTGTGTATCTTGAATAGATCATGTGGTTTGTAGGTAGAGCCAGACTTCAGTGTTTACTTAGTGAATTGCTATTAACATGTTTGCAATTTTAATGGGTATCTTGTTGAATAATTTGTTTAATACCAAATAATTAAACTGTGGAATTTTTCAGATAATATTTTCCCGAGAGTGCACATTGTAGGTTTCTCCATGCCATAGCTGAGCTGTCTAGTTGTTCTGGTTGGAGGCTGATTACAGGTTATTATTTAATCTTTTGTATTTGCTGCCATCATGTGGACAAAGTGATAGGACTCATGTGTTGCACAATGTCTTCCATTGCAGTTTCTTATGCTTTGCTGTTACAAAGATTGCTTAAGGACTACAATATCATCAGGACAAAGCAGTTTAAGACAATGAACAATAATTATGTTGTTAGATTGATATCATATACAATGTTATGAGCAGGGTAAACAAAACCATGTACAGTTCAGAGGAGTTAACAAAGTTAACAAATCAGTTAACAAATGCAAAACTGATTGTATTTCAGATTTACAAACTGAGAAAAAATTGAGGCATCACCATTTTTGAACAGCCCCAGCAGCTGCCTGCCTCCACAATACTGTACAATCAAACATAAGCTTAATTTTAAGAAATCAACTGTGATTTCAACTGTGACTTTGATGAACACTGTAAGAAAAAGGCTCAAATGCAGCAGAGTATTTCTCATGTTTGGTTGCTGCATTTGACAACAGGAATGAGTCTTGCTGAGGCTGCTGTGTGTTCAGTCAGTGTGCAGGCAGCTCAGCAGAGCCTCCACTTGCATTAACAACTGTCTGCATACTGCTCTGTGTTCTCTCCTGTCAGCTTCCTGTCCTCCTCCAGTTTGGCCTCAGTGAACTCCTGCTTCACCCTCTGCAGCAGCTCTGGACACAGCAACACATCCAGAGCTGTCATGACCAGAGCCTTCGCTGTCCGCAGCGTGTAGAACTGAGCTCTGTCATCACCTGCAGCAAAGACACAAACACACTGTCAGCCATAGAAACACATATCAGCATGGGTCAGGCACTGAAATAGAGGTAGAGGTAGTGATGTGTTTGTGTGGGTTGGTGCACACCAGCAGCACCAGTGTATTCTTCTGTGTGGTTCAGAGCATTAGAGCCAATGTAGAAGTATGGATGAATCCCAGGAGCGACAAATGTCACATTGCCAAAGTCAGTTGAACCTGTAACACAGAAGACACAGAAGACAGAGGATCTGGATTGAAACTGATCATATAATGGAATATATTACATAACTGCAATGCTGTCATGTTGGTAAAGAAGTGGGATGCTTGAGTCAAAGTGCATTTCAGACAGGAAAATAATGAGGAAAATAGGGGTCACCTGAGCAAAGACCTGTGATCCATCTCTGTATTTAAACTCATAGTACATTTTGAAAAAATACACTTATTTGTTCACTCTCTGACATTTATCTCATGTGTTAAGTACAGAGCTGGAGTCAGGATGTGGTTAGCCTAGCTTAGCATAAAGACTATAAGCTTGGAGACAGGAAACAGCCTGGCTCTATGACAAGACTCCATAAAGATTCCAGCATGTAATTTCCCTAAAAACCTCAAATTGTCACTTTTACAGTTCTGTTTACTCAGTTCCGTCTGTTCCGGACCCTAGTTTCCTTTTTGTGTCTAAGTGACTAATTGGAACAATTTTTGAAATTGGTTCAGTATTGAGTGAGAGCGCTTCAGCCAGCAGCCACTAAACAGGCTGCAATGTAATCCTTTGGAGCAATAGCACTCCATCAATGTATGTCCATTAAAAGTGCTTGTTTTTACCACTGACAGGCTCAGATTGGTATTACAAGTGTCTGACAACATTATGGAAAGGACCATACAGAGAGCTTGCAGGGAGCATTTCTACATATGGTCAACTCAAGTTTTGACCATGTTTAGCATAGATTCCAACATCATAGCAGGATATAAATAACAGAAAATCACAAAAAAGCATAATATGTCCCCTTTAAATAGATGTGTGTCTTCACTTTGGGCAGTGCCAGGTTAGCTGTTAAGCAGGTTAACAATGTCCTGACTCCAGCTCTGTACTTATCACACAGTCATGAGATTGATGTTGATCATCTCATCTCAGTCTTGGAACAAAAAATAATAAGCATACTTCCTACCATGTTTAAGATTGAAGAGATCCTAGTATATCAGCCTCCACCCATCATGATGAACTGTGTACATGTAGTAGAAAATCAATGAAAAATCAATGAAGATAAAGCAGGTAGAAGCTGTTAGGACCCGCATAGAGCCTTTTGCAAAGCTGTTTTAATACAAATTTTACTGTGCTATTACAGTATACCATGATGTGAAAACTGTGTGCTTGTTTGGGGTGATGTCACCTCTTCATTCCTCTTCTGAGCAGTGTTCATGACAGAACTGTTCTGTGACCAACTGACCACTCAGAAGCATGTACACTTACCAGATTCATTTTTAAGAACGTCTTCATCTATATTGAAGTCCATCCCCAGAGCTTTGCCGTTCCTCTCGTACAGTTCCTCTAGTGCGGTGTTGCGAAGCATGTTGTCAAATTTATTTCTTGCAAACAGCACTTCAACCTGAAAGAGAGTTAGTGTCTTGATTACTTTTTTAACTTTTGGTAGAGCTAGGCAAAAAACCCTGAAAACAAAATCTTGTTTTCAAATTTGTAAATGAATCACTATTTTTTCTCTATAAAAACTACACAATACATAATGTGTAGATTTGAAAATGTCTTACTTTGGTGACTCCTATTAGTGGTATCAAAAAAGAACATCACTAAGATGCTTACATGTGCTTCCACATTGTGCTTTCCTACCTCACAGCCAGTTGCCGCAGCAGCTGATCTGAAACACATCTCAGCTTTTGCCTTAAGGACAGGAAGCTCAGAGCGTGAAGGGGTTCTCAGATAGTACTCCAGCTCAGTGTAGGCAGGGATGATGTTTGGTTTCACTCCACCGTGCTTTATGATACCTACACAACACAGCATGATTTAATCAGAGCTCACTGAACTCCTCAGAGCAACATGTTGAGTATAGAGATGCATCAGTTGTTCACCATGAACTCTCCAGTCTGGCTTCATCTGTTGTCTGAGCACAGACAGGTTGTTGTAGCACAGTACAGCTGCATCCAACGCATTGATTCCCTCCCAGGGGTAGGCTGAGGCATGAGATGCCTTACCATGATACTTTATAGTTACACTGGAAAACACACGACAAACCACATTTCAGTCTCTCTGCTTTACTCAGAAAGTGCATCAGACATAAAAACACAGTTAAGTGAGAGGTACTAAGAAGTTTATATAAACACTTTTCAACAGCAGAAATTATTTTATTAGTTGGATCTATTAGTTGGATACTGTAGATGATGATGTTGATCTGACAGATGCCCCTGTTCAACACTCTTTGCCAGTCTTTCCTCTTCCCTCTATCAGATTGTCTATGTTGCCATTGTATTCCTGCCCATTCCCTGTCCCTATGTTGTAAACCTGCCTGTTGCTTGTGTTCTAGACTTGCTGCCAGTCAGTGACCTAGTTCCTGCCATAGCCCTGTTGGATGTGTTTTGGATTGACTTCAAGTTGCTAAACTAGTCTTTGTCCACCTTTAATTCACTCTGTTCTCCTTATGTATGTGCATTTGAGTCCTTTTCCCTGTTGACCATACTTTGGAATTTGACAAGACAGTACTGCATTAGTGCATTAGTGCAAAAATTCATACAGGAAATGTGTGAAATCTAATAACGCTTACTCATGCTCAGCCACACATGGCAGGTAAGTGGCATCTTCCTTTGATGGGTGGGCCAAGAACACCAGATCCAGGCCTTCAAATGCTCCCTCCCTTAACATGTCAATTTTACCTCCACCATCCTCCTCAGCTGGGGTCCCCAGCACTGTCACCTGTGGAGTCCAGCATGAACTTCAGCTCCTGCTGCATAGCAATCACTTTAATACAGTAAACATGATCCTTTTCACAACATCCGTATTTAGTTATTGTTCATTGTTACTGTTTGATTTAGACTTGGTGTGGCTGCGGCTCGGGAGGTAAGGCACGTTGTCCACTAATCAGAAGGTTGGTGGTTTGATCCCTGGCTCCTCCATTCCGCACGTTGAAGTGTTTTTTGGCAAGATACTGAAACCCACATTGCTCCCAATTGTTGTGAGTATGTGTGTGAATGGATAAGTGAGCATTAGAAACATTGTGAAAGCTCTTTGGGTTAAAAAAAAGCACTGTATCACTCCTGATTAGCAGGTTGGCACCTTGCATGGCGGCCTCTGCCATCAGTTTACGAATATGGGTGAATGGGCAAATGTTGGTATATGTGGTAGAGTGCTTTGACTGGTCGGAAGACTAGAAAAGCGCTATATAAATACAGTCCACTTCCCATTTTACTTCATTAACAACATAGCATGCTTAACAACCATATACAAGTGTTTGGACATGTTGGAGCAGTACCAAAGGGCAATAACTGAACTGTTTACTTTCCTGCATTACCTCAAACAAGTTTCAAGTCTCTGCAAGTTGATTTTCATACCATATCAAAATTTATTGTAATGAATGGCTGTCTGGACACCATGAAATCAGTGTAAAACCTAAGGGACTGCTTTTCGGTCAGCAAAACTGTAAGGCAGACACTATTTGCAGTTACTAAAATATGCAAACCCACCAATTAGAGCCCATGGACACACATGAAGAGGCAGCTGAATATGAGGACCAGTGGGAAATCATGTGGGGAAACACACAGTGCCTTCCAAAAATGAGTGCCATGACTATCTATGACACATACACATCCATATATTGACACTGTCCATAAGTATTTGGACAACATTTTCTGCTCTTTTAGCTTTGTACTCCCAGCACATGCATTCAAGGTATCCATATCCATAACAAAGAAGGACCAATAGGCCTTTTAATATTAATTTATTTGATTTTTGGGTCACTTGAAGGCAGTGAGACAAGCTAAAAAAACACATCTGACATTGTATTACCATTTGAATTTGTTTTTGCAAACAGTTTCTTATCTCCACATCTAGCAGACACAGAGCAACATCATCATTCATTCGGGATCATGTTCACCTCATTAATATAAGTCCAATATTCAGCTTTTAGTTCTATAACAGCTCCTGAGAAAAATATTTGACTCTTTAGCTGCTAAATGCTCCACTATGTATCTTTGTCTGTCAGCTGTTTGGTGCTGAGCAGGTAGTGTACAGTGGGTTCATCAGAGCTTGTTCATTGAAAAACAGCTGCCTTCTTTTGCTGGCCAGGGACCAAAACAATTAGCCCATTTGACCCATATATGTTATTGACTGGAGGGATTTGACACTAGATGTTGACAAATCTAATTTTATCTCATTTTATCTTTATTCCCTTATTTCTTTGGGTTCCTTAAATTGGGCCACAATCCCTACACACCCTCAGAAAAGTTGGCACTTTAAACTCATGGTGTATAATTGTGCTGGAGAACAGCCAAAAAAAAAGTCAATATCCTACTCAATGGACTGCAATGTAATTACTCATAGTAAAATATTTGACTGAGTGCCCTTTAGTTCATCCTTTGGACTGACACTACACCATTAAAAAGATTCTCTACTACTACTTCACATAAACTAAACTTCCAAATTTGGTCCAAAGTGACATCTGAGAAAAGTGTGAACTCCTTAACATGCTGTGTGGTTATCCTACCTGCACCTGGACAGGGAGGCTGCAGGTGTTCTCCAGCACAGCTTTGAGCCCCAAAGCCGCAGCAGCTCCAACCTCAGCTATCAGGTTGTGTCCGCATGCATGTCCAATACCAGGCAGGGCGTCGTACTCGCACAGGAAACCCACGTTGACCACATCTCCCGGCTCACTGCCTCCTCCAGATCCCCAAGTGGCTCGAAACGCAGTGTCAAGTTTGAAGTGAGTGTCGATCTTCCAGCCTTCCTCCTGACTGAAAAACGTTACCAGCCTGTCATGAGACTTCCTCTCCTCATAAGCCAGCTCCGGACAGCTCCATATGTCCTTACTGAGGCTGTGCAGCTTTGTTTTGGCTTCATCTATACAGCAGACAGCTCTCTGTTTCAGCTCTACCAGCAGCTCTGCTCTACCCGACATCTTCAGTTTACAGGATATTATATTGTTCTATAATAATGAACTCTGGTTCTCACAGTGTAACTGTGTGTCTCCCTTCAAAACAAGCTTCCAGCAGTCTTACTATCAAGTTACAGTAAACAGTGTCACCAGTGCCAGAAGCTAAATTTGTAAACAGTCTCGTTTCAAAATAGCCAACACACAACACTGCATGCATACTGTTTAAACAACATTTGTTTCTGAGAATTGCCAGTTGAAGGGACACTCCAATTTACACATAAAAATCTGCAGTTTACTTTACCAGTTACTTGACCAGGGAAAATAACTGTATAATGTCTTTTGTGGCTCTGGTGAGGTTTTACAGTCCTTACTCTGTTCATGAGCTCATGAGAAGCAGCTTTATGTAGCTCCATGTAGTTGCATCTTGTGAAGTGAAAATAGACAGAACACGTTGATAGAAACTCTAGTTGTTGCTAAGACTAAACCTTCAAGGTTTCTGGGATGTGGTCTGTCTCTCCAAACACTTATCCACCCTACCACATCTTACAGACATTTACAAATGACTGTATCTTGCCCAAGGATGCCCATCGACATGCGGACTGGAGCCAGGAATCGAACCACCAATCTTCCAATTGGGTGACGTCCCACTCTACCTCCTGAGCCACAGCCGTTGAACATTTTCTTTTCACCTATGTCCCTTTACATAATAGTCATGTTTATGTCAGCTTATCTCTGTTAGCTTGTAAACTTAGTTTAGTCTTCTGTATGTGTGTCTTCCTGTACATGTGTATATATTGTACATTGAGAGCCGATGGAAACTGAGTCAAATTCCTTGTGTGTCCAAGCATACTTGGCCAATAAACCTGATTCTGATTGTGATAAGCCACTCTTAATATTCACTGCACTATGCAAAGAAGTACAGACCTAAAATGTTAGTCTAGAGAACACAATGTGTATCACCACACTTCCCCAATAATACATCTTCTCCTAACACATCTAATTTCATAATGAAATTAAAGCTGCAAGCAGTGTTGAAAGGGCCCTCGCGCCTCCACGCACGTCGGGCCGTGGCACAATCGAAGGGCTTCTGTCACGGGCATGTAGATGTTTTCAGACTCAGGCTGTTTTCAGACAGTGCGAGAAGGAGATAAACATCACTTCCTTTGTCCACTATTTTGCCTGCTGCTGGGGCTGCTTCGTTGATATTTCATAGGAGGCACTATTCATCCATTTTGCATCACTGATGGAAAAGTGATTGATGTCATTGTCATGTAGACGTGTTCAGGCCGGGACTCTTATCAAACACGTTAAGTTCGGTGCAAACTGGAGAATTTACAATAAAGTTATAGCAACTTCCTCTGTCATGGCGAAACATCAAATCTCAACGGTGTGAGGATGAGAATTTTCTGCAGGGTGAGACATGTCTGTCTTGCTCACACCTGTGGCATCAAAATCATGCAAGTTTTGGGCCCATTCACTTGAATTTCAATTAGTAAATTGAAAACTCTCGATGAGTTTGTGTGTAAAACAAATTAATTTCCTAATTAATAAAAAGTCTATTTTTAGAAAAGTAAAGACTTTTAACCCACATGACCTGGTGAAAGTTTGATTGACATGTGTACTGTCAGGTGTGTAGAAACAATAA
Source organism: Thunnus thynnus (assembly GCF_963924715.1). Taxonomy (NCBI): domain Eukaryota; kingdom Metazoa; phylum Chordata; class Actinopteri; order Scombriformes; family Scombridae; genus Thunnus; species Thunnus thynnus. The sequence goes on from NC_089534.1 coordinate 28,566,861, forward strand.
CTGCAGCTGGACACAGAAAAATACTCATATATTTGAATGGAGAGTGTGAGTGAACCACTAGGTGCTCGGGCCCTAATAAAAGAAAAACTGCAGTACAGAGCTACAAATTTTAGTTTTGATTTAATTTTTCTGCAGCACTTTATCACTAAACTGTCACCCTCACTCCATTTTTTCCCTTCCCCTCATAGGTCATCCCCACTACTGAATTATACATATAAGACTCATAATTATTGTAAAATAAATGATAATAACACCAAACTTCATACAAAGTTTGTATATTATGTACTGTATGTATTTCAACCTTTCTGCTGTATCCTACAAAAATGAGCTGCATTTAACCCCCACGCCCATCCCCTCCCTCCTATTCTCTCTCTCTCTCCCTCTCAGTTGGAGAGGAGAATGTCACTCTTCTTGTGAAATCTCCTCATAAATCCCATGACTTTGGCCAAATCTTACATTAAAAAAATTTTAGTAGGAAATTTCATGGGGAATCCATTGATACAGGTTTGAAAGTGGCCAGACTTATAGTTTAGATGTCAGAAGCCTTTGTTTGACACAAAGTCCATGCCTCCCCCATTCATTTACATTGTAAGGGGTACATGTGATGTGACGTGGCAATGCAACTTTCAGGGCTGATAAAATCCAACTGACTATGGGTTTAATGCTTGTCTTATTTTCCAGCCTGAACAGTTTACTAACCTGATTATGTACATGCATTTAAAAGAGAAAATTTGAAAAAGCTCTTAAGCCAACACCTGTACATACATACTGTGTACAACAACAGTAACACATGTGAGCAACACTTTAAACAACTTTATCATCTGGCCCTGCTCTCAACAGGCTTTTGTCTTTGATAAAGTTGTGTGCAGATTCCTTCAATCCTTCTCAAGTAACAAAATGAATAAAAACCATCACATGTGTTTACTTTGTCTTTTCTTTTTCTCAACAACACAACTTAGTTATTCATCCACAGATCTGGTCAGGTTTGTTTTGACCACGTGTCCGTCTTTTTGTCCCCTCAGACCTGCCAGGTAGATCTGAGGTTTGGGCACGTTGCTCTCACCATCTCTCTTACATTGGCAGGTAGCGTCCTTGGGCAGCCAGGTCTGAGTGACATTTTCCCGTCTCATGTGGCTCAGACCGGTCTGTGTTGAGTGTGTCACTTTGGTCCGAAGATTAGCCTAAAATTTTGAAATACAATTGCTTTACTTAATTTGGTATCAATAAATGTAATTACTGGGATGTTGATGCTAGAACAGTTATGGTTCAACATACAGAACTGTGAAGCATCTTCTCAATTAATGTGGCTTACCAGTTTGATTGCTTTTTTTCGCAGCTCCCACTCATTCCACTCGTATGACTTGACAATGTTTGTCTCCAGTGGGTGGATGTCGGTCTGTGTGCCGCTCTCACACTTGGTAATGGGCTTCACCAGTAAACTCTCTCCTGGCTGCATCTGCAAAAGCACAAGCTAACAACTAAGTTTGGATTAAACTCCCAGTGATCTCAGTGGTAAAAGTGGAGGGATAGCAGCATGCATCGCTGTCTGCCACACTGTTATTCTTACTACCACCAGATGGCGCCAAATTAGACAATTTTAAAACCTACAAATTGTGGCTTTAATAAAATGTGTTCTTTATATTTTTGGACTATATACAGAGGAATATGTACATCTACTAAACAATAGGTATCCAAAAAATGAAGCTTGTCTGGTAAAATTATGGCCTTATAACTGACTACTAACCTCAGAGTATGGACTGATGCAGGAAAACTGCCGGTGGAGTTTGAGGAGTTGAATGAGTTCAGAGGAGCGCTTGGCTTTCTCTGCCACCTCTGTAATGAAGTCATCTGGACTAGAGGCAAATTTTAAGGCAGCTTCTTTGGAGCTGAAAACATAGAGTCTCTCCTTGTGTTTCAGGACTCCGATGTGTGGATTACCTGCACGAGAAACAAATATTCCAGACTGTTTGGTTTAAAAGGGTCATAGAAAGACACAACAGCCTGCATTAATTGTATCCTATTTTAATAATTGTATCATATCGTATCCCTCTAAACAAATTGTACATATTGAGAAAAATCTCATAATTGGAGAATTAAATGATAATATAATGACATATTACAAACACAGATAAAAATAAAAGGCAGACATATATGGGACTTATACATTACAAATGCTGTTTAAAACCGCTGTTGTTTATGATTGTTTGCTGTAGTGTAGCTGTATGATAGATGTTTATTAATTGAAGCATTATTGATTTAGTTCCCTGTGACTGTGTATACTGTGATAACAGCTTGGTGATGGGGTCAGTGCTCAAATTCAAACCTTCACTGTTCATCCTGTGATGTTAATCTCTCTCAGATGTTGACATTCTTGGATGAACACCCCTTCATAAGACGATACCCACTGTTTGGTTATTGGTCCCTGACCTCAGGGTGGTGCCCCGTGATTATTAATTCATATTCATTAATTCATACTAACCCTATATCTTTGGTTGTGGACAAAACAAGACATTTGAGGGTGTCATCTTGGGCTTTGGGAAACAGTGATCAACATTTTTCACCATTTTCTGACATTTTATGGATCAAACACTGTATCAATTAATCGAGAAAATAATCGACAGATTAATTGATAATGAAAATAATCATTAGTTGCAGCCTCACTAGTCACACCATGAAGCAAAGAAGCACATTAATTTACATGAGAAAGCATGGATTAACAACACAGAGACCTAAAACCCCCAACCTTCAAAAAATATATATATATTTTGCTGTTTGCACGAATACACACTTGCCAGATATTTGGTTACAACATTTATACTGTATGTTTCATTGGAGGACCTGATTATTTATCTTTCACAGGGAAATTGGACTCAACAACATGAACACAGTGACTTGCTAATCAGATGATATTTATTGATCAGCACTGATCATACATCTAAACATGCCATAAACATGAACCCACAGTAAGACTAAGCTGTTTTACCCCAATCCAGGTTTTTTCACTGCACAAACACATCTTCTGTTTATTGAAGTCCATATGACAGACCAGGAGTGTTTCTTCATTCTTCATATTTCTCAAAAACAAGCACTCTCCCTCATAATTTGAGTGGTCAGTTAGTATTTTAAAACTGGATTAGAGAAATGAAAAGGTGTGCACAAATCTAATTTACACAGGTCAGCTGACTCATTATCTCCTTCACACTGCCTGTTTATACTATTTTGGAAAACAACACACTGACTGGACCAGTGACCTCAGTTAAATATTCTGGCTCACACAGAACAGTCAGCACAAATCCAATCTTGCCCACACAATGGGAGCATCTACATACCATTTCAGATATCACAGAGTGCCTTCACCCTACCTGGAAGTAGAAGCCCATCTGTGTTCACAAGTGTGTAGCCACAGACTCCATTATACTGCAGTGGCAGCTCAGTAAAGCTGGCTGTTGTTTCGGGAAGGAACCACTCCTGTGGCTTCATCTCAGCTGGATTGATACGCTCATCTGTAAGGCATAATGAGGCACAACACCTGCACTTAAGCTTGCTTCAAAACAATCTTCTCTCTGGAGTCCATGCTTGAAACACTTGTGGAACATGATATGAATGACTGTTGGTGATGTCACCTGGGGATTCGCTCATTCTCTGTTGGTCCGTCTTCACCTCGGAGCCCTCCAGCAGGCCGTTTAAATATGCTTCAGAAAAAATCTTGGCCTGAGAGGCGAGGAAGGGCTGCAGATTGAGCATGATGTTGTTGAGGATCTTCAGCAGCTCGGCCTCGTCCTGAAGTCCAAACCACAGCTGTGACAGAGCCTTGAAGAGCGGCTGAACAAAGATATGAAGAATGAGAGTAAAATGAGACTGTAGAAAGAACAGAAAAACACTAAAAGCAATACATGCAAACAACACATTTCATAAAGGTAAAGTATAATTTACCCCATGATAGATAGAACATACTGTACACAGAGAAAACCACTCAGAGTTCAAGCAAAGAGTTACCATTATCAATTATCAAACCTGGGTCTCTGCATTGGGATGGGAACTGTATCCACCATTTTAGCAACAGTAACCACATAATAGCAATGACCAAAACACTTACAAAAACTTTTGTAGTGGGCACAGCTGACTTTGACTTCACAGTTTCTTTCAGCCGCTTCATCTGTGATGACAGCTCAGTCTGCAGGACGTCAACATGCTTGGCACATAAACATGCATCAGCCTGGTGGTAAAGAAGAAAACACTGTTTTATTTTTTACGAAAAATTTTACTCAGGAACATGAATTCACTTGTGTTCTTTTACCTGATAAACAACTAGAAATAGTTGTGAGTGATAGGCTGATTAGAGGCTACAAACAAATGTATTTTGAACTGGACGGCTGTTCGTTTGTCATTACGTCAGTTATGACAGTACCACAAACACAACCAGCAGCTACTGTTAGCTCACCAGTAATATTTTGAGGAAAACTTCATGCTGCCTGACGTTGTAGAGAGCCTGTTTGAGCAGCACCAGCGGCACGTCACATTCTCCAGACTGACCGTCGGGTCCTGTCAGTTTCTCCAGCAGAGCTGTGTATTTCCACACCAAACTCTGTGATACATTCAGCTGGTTTTCTATGCCTTTACTGATGACTGGAAGAGCTTCATGAAGAACTGCAGGCACTGCAGAGAGAATGAAAATCATATTGATCAGATCCTTTCATTTATAACGGTTTTGTGCATAAAGCATAAAATCAGATTTATCAACTTCTTGTGCTGAGAATGTGACACCTGACCAATCATATGCCTAATGGTAGTCAAATGGTAGTCACACATCACAAGTAAATCCATTTAATGGCACAAAAAATCCAATATGCTTGTTGACAACTTCAGCACAAGTGATAGATTGTTTAACATGCTTAACCCTCTACCCAGTGTCACTGTAGATATGTGATGATCCAACATTTTTATCTCTAACTAGTAACTGTGTTCTGAAATGATCTATATGATCTCTAAGAATGTGGTACTTTTACATTAAAACTTATTGCAGCTTCAATATGAGTACTCTGCTTAACGCCTTATCTGTTAAAAGAGGCACATTATAGTGTCTACATCAGCTCACCAGATGTAAAAGTAAAACTAACATACTGACAAACTGTAAGAAGGTTTTTATGTCAGTATGCTGGTGTACCGTACTTAGCTCATGGAGGTCGATCTCTTCTCCTTTGCCGCCGGCTTTGTTGAACAGCCTGATGCCTGTGACAATCATGGTGAGCTCATTGAGCTGCTGCTCCTTGTCCTTCTTTAACAGAACCATGAAGGCTGCCAGTTCAGCCGGAGGGAAGATGCTCTGCAGGGCAGCTGGTACAAGCAAAGAGGAAGAAATCAAGTACAGGCACTAGTGAATGTGAACTTAAGATTACCACTCTGAAAGCCTCTGATTTGAAGAATTCTCATACAATATTTCTGCCTGAGACAGTTCAGTCAGAACATTTAAATATAAATCATTCTTTGTTGGCCCACAAGAGTTTTGTGCAACAAATGAAGACTGAATTTGGGTTCATACATGTTAGAAAAGCTAGAAATGAAACTTGACTTTAGTGAAACTTCTCAACATTTAATCACATGGAGCAGTGCATGATTTAGCCAAGAGACATAATGAAGTGCACTGGTTAATTTCCATACTTTAGGAGAGAAAGGTACAGTTCACAGATGTGGTTTGTGAACTGTGTGTGTGTGTCTGGAAGGATGGAAAATCATATGAAGCTTGTTAAAATGGGTGGCACTACCCTTTACCCTTCATACCATGCGGTGTAATGCTGTCACTGCACAGTACTTCTCCTGACAATAGTTCCCCAGAATCAGGGAAAGAACAAGTGTATGTGTTACCTGTTGCCTCTTGCACAGTGTTGGAGTCAGTAGGTGAGCCCATGCCGGAGCGCAGCAGGATGTAAGTGACGATTTTACGGTACAGAGCGTCTAATTCCTCCCGTCTTGTCACCCTGCTGTCAGTGATCTCTCTGCTCACTGTGCTCAGTCTGGACTCCAACACCCGGTGGATTTCATCAAGGAACTCACCTGCACAAACAAGGCACCTGCTTGGTCATGATATTCATATTATTACTGATTTTTTATACGTCTTCTGTGTTAATATTTCCTGAGAGAAGCAGTTTTATTTTTGATTTTTGATTGAGTTAAAAACAGCAGTAATCTCAACATGATCAAATGACAGACTGTGTGTGACAGTTGAGTGTCTAAACTTATATAAACTAAACTGAAGTAGCTCAGTGATATGATCATTTAAGCTTGGATCAATGTTAGCGACAGGTTTAATGATGCAGGATAAAAATCAACATATTTTATAGCACATGTTCAATAATAATATACTAATATGTTTTGACAGAGTTGACCTGAAGAACATTATTTATGACAGTCCTGTAAATGCTGCAGATAAATGGCTGAATATTATCACATGATCAACATCAAGGTATCTGATCAAAAATATTGTGATACTTGATGCTGTTAGTGTTGTCCAGCCCTACTTACACAGGCACATAGATCACCCTGAAGAACTTCATGTAAGAGTGGACACAAGTAGTGCTGACAGTTAGTCAATTAATCCATTAATCAATCAGAAAATTCATCAACAATAATTGATTAATCGTTTAAGACAAAAATACCAAACATGCTCTGGTTTCAGTTTCTCAGATGTGAGGTGCTACTTTGGGCTCTGGGGACTTGTGATGAATATTTTTCACTATTGTCAGGTCAACAGAGTGGCAAACCTGTGTACTAAAAGCTATAGTATACATTCATAATACACTTTATGTGACAACAAATTGACTGTGGGTACCAGACTGAAAAGAAGCTGAAAATCCTCATTTTAGAAGCAGAAAACATTAGTATGAAGGAAGTTTGTATCACTTACGTCGAGAGGTGTAATTCATATCAAAATACACTTGCATTTTGATGGTGTCGAGGGACGGACTGCACTTTTCCGTAAGTTTATCCAAACACAGCTGTAAGAAATATAGCAGAGGAAGAGAACACACACAGTGTTGCTTTAATCATGACTGTAGATACAGCACTACTGAGGGTTTACATTCTACAATGTTTCCCTTTAATAGGCTTACTCCAGGATTGTTTTTGACTCAATATGCTTACATTTGACCACTTTTAGACAAATGATAAATAATTAAAGACAGAATTTAGCATATATCCATCAGAATTTTATTCCAGTGTGAAGAAGGCTTTGAAACTAAATCTAAACGCTTTGGATGCTAAAGCTTTAAATATTCATGTTGTGAAATAAAACAATATTATCAAAGAGTTATCTAAGTAAATAGAACATGAAAAATTCAAGACTTTATTACGTCTGATCTAAATATTCAAAATAACAGTCAGGACACAAACTCTGTCAGTTCCTAAAAATGTTAATAACATCTGAAGTACAACTACACAGTAACTGAATGTTCTATAATAAATAACTTTACAAACACAATTATATAATTATCATAGTGGTGACTTGTTTTGAAGATTGTATTTCATCATGAAATATTGATGAATAGTATAGTATGTATAGTAGAAGTATAATACGGGGTTCTTAATGGTGTAAAATATGAACTTACCTCTTCAAGTTTCTGGACATCCTGTTTGGTCAGAGTCCGGTCAACATTGAAGCCATTTCTTGGGTCCAACACAACAGCTTTCACCTGACAATATTTCACATATAAAGTCACTTATAATAATATTATATAAACACAAATCTTCGTAGAGAAGAGGAGCCAGTCAGGGTTGATAACATGATTCCCAACAAGCTCCAAAAATGGCAATTTTGTATCAAATCATCTTATCTCATGACTAATAAGTCATTTTCATTGTACAAGTATAACGTTTATGAAGCAAACATTTACAGTACAGAGTGACTGCAGCAGGTTAACGTTACTGACCATGAAAGCCACCAAAGTGTCAGACACCGCATGTCCTCTCCTCGCACACTGCGTCACTATCTCACCAATAATGTTCTTAATCACGCTTTCTGCACGAGCCCGAGACATTTCTACCGTCACAAGCAGTCAGCTGGTATCTTTACTTAGCTGCAGTTTGTTTGTCCTGAACATCCACAACAGCGTGTTGATAACTGGTTGCCACAGCAACACGTTCACCACGTAGATGTGCTGAGAGGCTGTGTCCACTAGAGGGCGCTGCTTATCTTTATTAACCAAACACTGATTTTTTTAATCCCTTATCAAATAACCTGTAATAAAACATTACACTTATATATTTATGGCTCTAATAACTGTATTATATGTAGTCACAGTCAGAGGTAAACAAAGTCAGAGTCAGAATCAGCTTTATTGGCCAAGTATGCACATACAAGCTTTGATTTGGTTTCTAGTGGTTCTCTGTGCTTCAGAAAGATACAAAAACAACAAGCTGAACAAAGATATCAATGTTATGTACAAGCAAGTGAAAGATAGATACATACAGTACATATAGACATATACATACAATGTCTATATACAGGTAGAACGGTTTTTGTAGATTGTAAACATTAAGGAAACCAGCAGCTTGCCACCAAGCAGGAGGGCCGATCACTGAAACAATAAAAATTCCATGATGAGAGTAGAAGGCAGGATGGAGACAGACAGCTGAATCCCTGCAGGGAGCTGGAGGGAACAAAGTATCATCATGAAACACAGTACAAAGACCTGGAAAGAAAACTGGAAACCTGAGGAAAAGAGGCCTTGACTTAAGATTTCCTTCTCTCCCCCCATCACAATGTTATTTCTAAGGTCATGAATGAACTTTCATTAACCTACATGTGTTCTCAGAGTAGCTACTGTCCAGTTTAAACGGAGCAGCTTTGGCTTAATGGATTTACAGTAGTTTATTGCATTAAATGTGGAGAGCAGTTCATGATAAAATTATGTTGAATGTGTTGACGCTAGCTGCATATCATAGGACTCCAGTAGAAATTCCATTCCAACTGGGCTATTTCCTGCTGAAGGCAGGCTGAAGAATGCATTTACGTCAATTACAAAAGTGGAAATACTCAAACAACTGTATGTGCATTAAAACCCCACTATGTTCATTTAGGTCTGAACAAAAAGAACAAAACATGAGGATTAAAATATTTATTATAAAACTCAGACATGACATAAATGGAATGGTTTAGGTGAATAGTTGCTAGACTCAGTCCAGACTGATACAGTACATTTAGAGGAGGTTCAACAAACTACAGCCTGTAAACACAAAGCAGGCTGAGCACTTGATTTCTGCCCTTACATAAGGCTCACATTGTAGATCCCACATTCTGATTTCCACTTAAGAACTGAGCTTTCAGGTCACATGAACAACCCCATGCCCTTAAGAGGGGGTAAAAAAAAACAAAAACAAAAAAAACAACATGCAGAGATGGAGCACATGCAGAAGGTGCAACTAGCTTTCATGCAACAACATAATTTCATGCAAAGACATAACTTTCAAAAAAGTGGACTATGTACAAATACACAGGGTTGATGAAGGGTTTTTCAGAATTCATGGTCACAAGATAAATGCAGCACTTTTGGCACCATTGGAACACCTTTCACAAGACAACACTGCTGTGCAAGTGTTGAATCCACACAACCAAAGTTCTCAGATTAAAATATCTCAGAAAAACAAAGAAATAAGTGGATAGTCACTGCACTCAAATAGAAAATAAAGACAGAATTTAAACTTTATACAATATACAAACACTGTACCTGCAGCAGCAGCATTTATCATCTTCATCATCATCAGGCATTACTGGGCCAGTACTGTACTTCACATGGTTCAATACAGACACACACTGCATTCTAACCAACTTCATACAAACCTTCACTGACCAAAAGTCAGCTCAGGTGGAGATTCAACATGTGGGAATAATGATCTCAGGTGATTGTTTTCAAGAATACAAACTACATATCCCACAAATCCTCACTTTTCTCCTCTAGTTCACATTACTGCAGCAAAAGCAAACAACTCATCCACATACTAGGATCTTTTGCTTTGATTCGGGAGTCATGATATCAATGAAAAAAAAAAAATGGAGAAAAAAAAGGGAAAAAAAAAAAGCTGAAATTTTGCAAAAAAAAAAAAAAAAAAAAAAAAAAAAAAAAAAAAAAAAGTTACAAGAAAGAGTTTAAATATTTTGAAAAAGTTATTACAACAATTCCAAATATTGAGAAAAAAGTTGTAACTGTGAGGGGAAAAGTTCTAACATTTGTTTTTTTAAAAAAACATTTTGAGAAAAAAGTCAAAAATGTTATGAAACGACCAAAATGGTCATTTGAAGGAAAACATACGTAGAAAACCTGAAGATTTCAACAAAAAAAAAAGAAAGAAAAACATGTCCTAATATTTAGAAAATAAAGTCATATTATATTTTTTTAACAGAGGCCCTAAAACTCCATCATAAAAGATCATTCAACGCTGCTACAAGAAAAGTTTCCAGTTCTGAACGCTGCACAGCTGCACTGATCCCAGTTTCAAATAGAATGCAACTTTCACCATGTCCAACAAATTCATTATTAGTAATTAATTAATTAATTAATAATTTGATATTAGATTAATATATATTTGGAGTCAGCACATTGAGTTTATTCTTAATGTCCCTCAATTGCTTATTCTGGAAACAAAGTTGGCAGATATCAATTAAAGGCCAGCTTCAATTCAAGTCCCTTACCCACACACATTCATATATTAACACTTAAATTCTCAGGACACAGATACATTCCCAGAGTGAGAAACTTAAGACACAGTTAAGAGGTTCTAGAGGGACGATAACGTCGACTGACAGGAAGTCGATGACATTAACACCAGTTTCATCCTGGCCGTGTTGTTGGATCTTGATAGATAAGGCATAAAGTAAGCAGCAGGTGGATAGAAACCTGCTGGTGTCAAGTAAGAGCTCCACAGTCAAGATCCAGACTGATGGCGAGGATTAAATAGACTCCACAGAAAAACAGAATACATTAAATAGACAGACAAATATTTAAAAAAGGGCTTATAATGGCTCAGACCAATCCATGGCACTGTAGAAGATCTGTATGTATATTGCACTTTGTGAAATCAAATCAGTCATACATTACACAGGAGTCCGTCTCAGAAGCATTTCCTGAAGACAATCTGCGGTCCGAACTCCTCGTATTCTTCCTGACTGATCCATGCAGAGCTGAAGGTGGGCAGGTTGGCCAGCACCGCTCCTCCGCTCCACACTGAGAAGTCTCTGTCTTTGGGGCTGTTGACGCGAACGCTCTCCCTCATGTCGGCTTGCACCATGCCTCTGATTTCAGCCTGGAGCCTCTCGGGCAGGCCGGCCAGCAGAGTGTTCCCACCTTCACACAGGAGATGAAAGACTAATTTAGACGTCAGCTTAACTGGAACATGACCAAACCAGATGAAAAACAAAAGCATAAAGCGTGCCACGCTGTGCTTTTGATTTAGTAGCACAGCTGGAGTGCGTCTTTGACCCGTTAGACGGTTGTGTAACACTGTAACAAAAACCAACTGTTACCTGAAAGCACGATGTTTCCCAGGAAGCAGCGCCGCAGGTCAATGTCTGAGCTGAGGATTGACTTGAAGACGCTCTCGTGAATCCCGTAATGGTCCCGTCCAATCAGCTCGGGTTTAAAGAGAATCTCAGGAGCCCTGGATGAAGGAGAGCAGTTTGAGTAATCTGTTATGAGAGGTAGTCTGCTTCTACAAAGGAAGCAGCAGGCCTGTCTCAGTAGTCTGTCATGTGTGTAGCACCTGCTGAACAAGCTTATCTAGTTCTTCCAATATGGAGCTGACATTACACATTGTTCAGAGAGGGTGCAAAATATTCAATGCTTACAGCTAGTTATATACAACCAGGAGGGCAAGAAATGTGTTTGGTTTTTTTTAGACAAAGCCCTTTCTTCCTACCCCCAGTCGTTATGCTAAGCTAGGCTAACCTCACCCCAGCTACACTCTGTACTTGAAGAGTAACTTCACTCTAAATCCACTTCTTTAATGAAGCAAATTTAACTAAATTATATGTCCAGTCACTTTATTGTATTATCAAATGAATCTGGTCCCAAACTACTGTGGTCAGTCCAACAATAGCTTAGTTCTTGAGCTCAAAACTGTTTGACTTTACTGTTACCGCAGGTGTTGTGCTTTTTATAGACCTCTTTATCTATTAACATTCAGCAAGTCATTTCCCCTCCAGCCCCATGTGGGGGGTGTTACCTGAACCGCTCTGTGCTGAGGGTGACGATCTGTCCATCTGGCATGGTGTAATGCATCTCCCTGCAGGACGACCCCCCCTGACTCAGCTCAGCCTCATAGTTTGGAGCCACACAGCAGCACCTCTCCTTCATCTCCCTCACTATCTCCATCTCTGCTGTGGTGCGCATGCACACCCCCTGTTCCTGCAGAAGCTGGAAGCACAACATTTAAATTTAAACATGTTGTCAAAAATGTGTGATCTTGACCCTAACCTACAGAAAATGAATGATGATTGAATAATGATGATATTTTAACCTAGTCTGCATAGCAACATGTTGTATTTTTCAGTGACAGCATGTCCTTACAATTCAAAACAAAAGATAAACTAATCATCATTGTAAGAGGTTCCAAGGGGCAAGTAAGTCTAGATTCTTTCTGACCAATTGTGCAACAGTGCCTAGAGATTCACTTCAGAATAAGGCTAGTGTGACTTGGACTTCTCTTCTCTGACTCAGTTCCAAACCCATTGGTTCCTACTGAAGACACACATCGTTAAAAACAGCTCACAAATATGCGGTTTCATTTTTTAAAAAGCTTCAGTAATTTCCTCAAACAACTGGGCACTGTAGTTTTTAACAAACATTACTTAACCAGGAGTTGGGACTATTTTCAGGAGCGGATTCAACCAAATCTGGTGCTCTAGTGAGTATTTCTGGCAGCAGGAGGGTGTTTGTGTGTTCATAGTAATGAAGGAACATGTCACAGTGCAGCAGTGTGGCTCATTGATGTGTTTTTAATAGTTTTTGGACATAGAATAAGATGTCAGGTTGGGTTAAATTCATTGTTAGTTTGGCTCGGCACATGAGCTTTGTTGATGAAGAAAGGTTCAGTTATCAGCAGATGTATCCTTTAAATGATACAATAGCTTCTTATCATTAGATTGTTCACATCACTGCCTCTAAACTGTGTGGAGAAGAAGTGTTACTCTGTACCCTTTTCAGATGCAATGTAACGTCTGATCCAGCCAGAGGGAAGCGCTGCACTGCATGAGGTAGACAGTATCCCTCAAACACAGGCACACTGTGGCTCACTCCATCTCCAGAGTCCATCACCACACCTACAAGGAAAAGTTATAAAAATACAAATCTATGATACACACAATGCATTAGTGAAAAGCATAAAAAGACATAACTCATGACCAAATTACCAGTGCATCTTCCTGCAGCGTAGAGTGCCAGCACCGCCTGCATGGCCACGTAGGTGAAAGGAACATTGAAACTCTCAAACATGATCTCCACCATGTGCTGACGGTTCTCCAGAGGGTTCATGGCTGCCTCTGTCAGCAGGACAGGGTGATCCTCTGGCTCCACGCACAGCTGCTGGAATGTGTGATGCCAAATCTAAAACCAGAAGACTCAGTTTTTATGCTGGTCAAGGAACTCAAACTGGTAGAGTTACAGTAACAAACCCATTTCTGCTAGTTCTCCACACGTGGGCACTGGACAGGTATAGTGAGCTGATAGCAGGTGAGGGAGGCATTAGTGAAGCAGTAAGTAGAGGGAAGGAGACGCCACATAAAGAGTTCAGGCCCTGCCTTTCCCACCTGCTGCTGAATAAACAGCTGAATGCAACCATCAACTCAACATTTTCTTTGCATATAGTTCACCATGAACGAGCTTGTTCAAAAGTTGAGCAGGTTCAAATAAGGAACAATGCTCCACCTGGGTGTCTCCTTTGATGTGTGAGTCATTAGTGTAATTAGTGTTGACAGCAGGTGACTTCCTGACTTGTGTGAAGTGTTAAACAGTGGAGGACTATTACAGGAGAAACACAGACATTAGGTTGAGTTAATTTAAAGTGACAAAGCAAAAGGAGATTTGTGTGCAGCACATATCTCAGGCAAAACTAGACCACACACACACACACACACACACACACACACACACACACACACACACACACACACACACACACACACACACACACACACACACACACAGAGCTCTAACAGAGGCAGCTCCCCCCTCAGATTTGTCCTCAGGAGGTGAATATGGAAAATGTCATTAGTCACTAGTCCACAGTACAAAAACTGACATCAGAATGATACGATCTGTCAGATGATGTCAACGCCTAGGACCCATTATACAACTGTATGGAGGTGTGGAGTGTGCTACAATGGTTCAGAGGGCAATCAGCTGGCAAACACATGTTCCAATAATACCTGTATCACAGGTACAATACCTGTTTATCTACACATGGTCATTATGTACTAATTCCTTGAGCGAATGGGTACTTTAAATAGGCTAGATATTGCTCCTTTTAATAGCGTAGGAATAGTCCAGTGATTGTTCAAAGAATATTCAGGTAACATGACAATATGACCATCCCAATACCCCGGTGTCAATCTCATCATCCCAGCTTCACTCATACGATATGTAAATGTGAGGCAGGGGGGTCTGAGGTTTAACATGATTTCAATTCCTACAATTAAATACATAAATCCAACTAATATTTGTCTGTGTCAACAGCAAAACACAAAGTGGTCTGATATCTCCCATTATCATCTTACCTTTTCCATTTCATCCCAGTTACGAATGATCCCATTCTTTATGGGATGCTTCAGAGCCAGGACCCCTCTCATGTGTTGGGCCTCGTGACCAATGTAGGTCTCCCTCTCAAGGTTACCATTCATTATTTCCTGTCAAGACAAAGCTTCTAATTAGAACAGCAGGTAGGAAGCAAAGCAAAGGAACATTACTATTACATCTGTTCTCTACAAATAAAGACTATTTCTTTACCTCATACTTTGGCTGCCCAATAATTGTTGGGAATATAACGTTTGGGAGGCCTTGATCTGCGAATCCTGCCTTCATCAAACCAGACCCTGTGTCCAGGACTATGGGGGTCTTAAAATCTGTCATCTGCAATCACATTGTAAAGAAAATAATAAGTCTATTTGAATCAAATGAACAAAAATGGTGGAGATAATAATCAGCATTGAGCAACACTAAAACAAAGCCACAAGACTGGCCACGTAACCCTTTAAACCCTCTGCTTTTTTGCTGAGTTTTTATTCCATTTACAGGCTTTTAGCAGAGTCACTACATGTTTTGTTCTATTTAAAATTGTTTGAGTTTTTTGCCACAGGTTTTCAACATGAATGATGTCATGATAGACAAGAGTGTCAGTGTTCCAGTGATAAGAACCATGTTGATGGGACTTTCTGAACCTTAGTAATGTCCAAAAAAATTGAAACTGAAAAAATATAAATGATTTTGTCACTCCTAATGTCATTCTTTGTCTTTAAATGGAGATAATTTAGTTCTAACTTTTGGAATTACAGATCCCACAATGCTTTGGGGGATAAAGGCAGGAAGTAATGTTGCCATGGAGTCAGTGTGAGTTAGCTGTGGGCTACACCTGAGCCCTGTTTATTTAGCTTGTGTTCTGGCAGATAGTCAGCATGAAATGTCCTGCTGAATGAACTATTAGCACTTCCTGTTTGCACTGTGACCGTGAATGTACAGACAACTATCACTGGATTACTGTGACACTGAAGAAAACTCAAAACATGTTTATGAGGTAAGATCTGCAGTTATGAGGAGCATCTTTGGATTTAATGAACATTTATCCATGTTTGGGGCATGCTTATTGGTGCTAAAGGTATCTGTCAGGTACAAAGGGTTAAGAGAACACAAATAATAAGGTGGTGACTGTGGATGACAGTAGTACCTCTCTCATATTGATGTTAAGCTGGGCCTGGATCCCTGGCGATCCAGAGCCTGAGACCCTCATGACCTCAGAGCTCTGAACACCATCAGGCAAGTCTTCATTCTGCTCATCTTTACCACCCGGATCAAACTCCTGAGGCAGGTCAGGAGGCAGCTGGAGTGGTGACTGTTGATGTGGACACTCATCTGCAGGAGAAGAAGTCTCAGTTTCTTCTGTTGGGTGTAACTCTGTCTGTACAGGTGCCACTGATGCATGCTCTTCATCCTTAGTGGTCATTTCAGATGCGTTACTGTGATCTAATGACATTTTGCCCTTCTCTGGCAGCGTATGGTTATTGTTGTTATTGTTACTGTGTTCCTTCACATTTGGATTGAGCACCAGGTTGTGACTGATGGCTGGAGTCACATTCTCTGGCAGGGCATCAAGCGGGTTAACTTGTAGATCAAGTTGCACCACAGTGGGATCCTGAGCAACTGAGAATGGAGTTGAATTCATCACTTCTGAGGAATGAGGCGTTTCATGTTCGGCGAGGTCGTTGTTCACAGGAAGCTGAAGCTTTCTTGGCTTAGGTTCAGGAGGAAGGTGTGATTTTCCACCTGGGTCAAATGCTCCATCATCTGGTCTCGTTTCAGCCGTTAAAGAAGCTTCTGGTTTGCATACGCTAGCATTTTCAGCAGATTCTGTCACATATATACATCCCACAGGCTGGATTCCCACCTCTTCCTTTAAATCAGAGTTACTATTTAAGGCGGTTCTGTTAAATGCAGATGGCTCAGGTTCAGAACAATTAAGCTCTTGGTGTCGGGAATCTGGAAGTTGATCCAAATCTTGCGGTGTATCCTCTTTGGCAACTTCAAGACTTGATTCTGCTTGAGCACTTTCAGTCTTACATTTATCCTGAGCTTGAGAATCATGCTGAACCAATGCTGTTGGATGTGTGTTCTGTGATCTTTTACAAATACCTGATAAGAGCTCATCACAGAGCGCTCTGTCCTCCTTATTTTCAGTTCTGGTCTTTTCCATTATAGAACATTTTACAACCTTTCTAGCTCTGTCCTTGTGTTTCTTCACTTTACGCTCTTTGTCCAAACTCTTCTCAAGCTTCTCCACCTCCCTTTTCTCCTTCTCCAGCTGTAACCGGAAAGCCTCCCTCTCTTTGCTCATATTTGATGGCTCGTTTGTATCTCTGCTCCCTGAGAGTTCATCTTTAGGGTTTTCTTCACAGCGTCTGAGCTCATGGATCTTCAGGTTCTCCTCCATGATCAGTTCATCCAGGACGTGGACCTTCCTCATCTCTGTCAGCAGGTCCGGCCTGCTGTGAAATGCTACTGTATCTGCTCCTGTTGCAGTTTCAGTGTAGTGCCCGTCGTCTTTGCAAGCCTTACTTTCACCTGCAGATCCATTTGATCTGGGTTCACTCAAATTCTCAGATTCTACAGGGTCAATGCAGTCTTCCAGGCCAAGAACACCAGCTTCAGCCAACTCGCTGGATGACATCTTTAAAAAAAAAAAAGAAAAAAAAAAAGAGCGAGAAAAAGAAAAGACTGAGCATGATGAACAAACAGAGCAGGTATGAACTAGATGTATAAACTAACTTTTCTGGCAGATAATATTAACTAATGTTTGGCTGGTTTCCTCCATAACAAAGTTTTTCCTTTTTTCAAAAGATGACAGAAGAGTTTTTGGACATATTTGTGGAAACAGAAACATCCAAGCTCCCAGCCTCTGAGCAGGCGTTTTCCATTGCATCACTCGTTACTCAACTGAGAGCCAGCATTGCTTAGAGACGCACAGTCAGCGTCTGTGGTGCACCACTGACTAGAGAAAATCAAATTGTACAGACTACAAACGTTGATACAAGGTGTTCTATTCCCTCTTCAAGTCCACATGGCTATCAACTATTGGCAAGTTAAGCTGTCTGTCATTTCACAACATTCAATATTAGGGTAGACTCATTGTGCTGTTGAGTTTGTATTCCACTCAAATTGGAGGTTAGTTAGCCTAGCATTTTAACATTAGCACTGATTCCCCGTAGACGACATTTTTTGTGCATGTTATTTCAACACCTGTTGAGTCATCAGCAGCTCCTGCATTATACAAGTGTTAGCCATCTCTCTTTCATGGCTCCAGATTTGGTGATGTAAATGACTAGACACTAACTCACAGTAAGTTATTACAGTACAGATGGGGCAAAGCAAAAGGAAACAATGTAAGCTCAACTGATGGTTGAAATCTATATTGTAGTGTGCTAAAAACTGTCTGTTGATGCTGTTCCCGCCCACACTGATATTGCACTAATCAAACTGGAGTACCTGTATTGTCATTCGGTACTAAAATTGACAGCCACTGGAGAAAAATAATGTATGGGGCGCTATTAGTGCACAATGCTTGCTTGAAATAATCAAAAAGAAAAACTAGAGAATTGGCATGACCAGTGAGAGACACTATGGTTAAAAAGAGAAAGAAGAGAGCACCTTCAGAGATGCAAAGTTCAATAGAAAATTCTTGGAAAATAACATCTCTGGGAAATAAAAGTTTATGTTCTTGATTTGATCTATGCATAACATACCACACCAAGCTGGTCCTCACTGTCCCACACCGGCCAGTGACTGTGCCTGTCCTCTGACCTCAACAGGGCATCCAGCACAGCCTCCTGAGCCAGAACATTTTCTTCCTCCTGCAAAGCAAGAGACATAAAAGAGACCCACAAAACTCACTAATGGCAAACAGCACCCAACATAATAGAACATCTGCAGACAGACTTATAGGGAGAATATTTTAGGTCACTTGTAGCCAACAGCATACTAGCACTAGAAGCAATTTAATTTACGATCTGACAGTGGTGTCTTCAATCCTGAAGTCACATTTGCTGAATAAAAAAATGCCAAACATCTGATGGTTACTGCTTATTTTTCTGAAATTATTTATGGTTCGTTTGGTTGCTGATCAGATCAGTAAGAAATGAAGACACATCATGTGACTTGTGATGAACCCTTGACATTTTCTGGACATTTTACAAACCACAGTGGCATGGCAGCAGTTATTCCCTCTCCTCACTCAAATGGTGCATCTCTTACCTCCAGGATTTCATCAGCCCTGTCCAGGATCTTCTCCACCTCCCTTAATCCCTCCTGCTCCTTCACATCCCAGTCCTTTAAAGAGTCATCAGTCACACTGAAAAGATAGAGAAGTTTGCCATTTGGTAGTCTGTGATGGACATGATTAGTGCATGAAAAATAGCACTTCTTTTTATTGATGGAAGAAACAACATGAATTCACTTACACATACAAGTGAGAAGTTTAACTCAACTTGAAAGGGTTTTCCTTATTAGAAATGAGGCTCTAAGATAGAGGATGTTGTATGCTGTACAGATTGTAAAGGCCCTTGAGGCAAATTTGTGAGCTATATAAATAAAATTGACTTGACATTATTGAGACAAAATTTACTTGCTTTCAATTTTACTTTGAGATTTGAGGCCAAACTGAATTTAAACGCATTACCCATCAACAGTATCCTGATTCTGATCATGGAGGTCATAAGAATCCCAGAGAAGAGTAGGAATCCCCTCTGTGGTGCAGCCGGACTTGTCTCTTCCATCTGTGATAGTGCTGGAGAGGATGTTGCAAATGGGACTTAGTTCAGGATCGTCTAAACTGCTTTGTGAATGTAGAATCCAGTCCCTGTTCCGTGGCCCTCTGGGCTGTGTGCTGCTTAACACTTCCGTCTGCGTGGGCTGATCTCGAGACCCGTTGGTCTGGTTGGCATTAGCATGGGGGTCTGAGGGGTCATGGAACTGGAGGTCTCTCTTCTGTGGTGTTGGGTTCTGTGTGATGGTGACTGTGTACGAGTTTTCCAGGTCATCTACTGGCAAGCTAAGCCACGGATTATTGGGTAGTGCAGCTGACCGCTTCACTTTGATCTCAAAGTTGAGGGAATCCACAGTTACTTTAGGGATAATCTGGATGCTCGCCCTGGAGGAGTTTCCCACAGAGCCAAAGTCAAACTCCTCTCTGTGGTCTTCGGAATCTGAAACGCTAGAGATGTTCTCTTCGTAGATTTGAGGCTGGCTCAGGGCAGGCCTCACCGAGTCCCTGGTCCCAGATAATCTGGAAACACCCTCCACTCCTTCCCTCCCTCCCCAAGCCTCCAGCTGGCTGCTCCCCACTCCATCGAAGCCTGAGTCGAATGAGCTGAGGGAAGGGGGTTTACCCTCAGCTGACACCATCCCGGAAACTGCTGTGGAAGGAGACGCTCCAAGGAGATGGGCCACCTCCTTTGCAGTTTCACATTTAGTGAGACTACACTCTGAATGACTGTCCTTATCATCCTTAGCTGCTCTGTTTGTACCACTGTCAACATGGCTGCTCCGCAACAACTCATACTGCCACTGTAAGGCCAGCTGGAGGTGACCAACAGCCACAGGTCCTGAAGAAATGAGAAGTTTCCTCAGGGTCATGCACCTGATGAATACAAGAAAGATTAGTGTAAATAATATAGGTATTAGGAGAGGAATGTGTCTACTAGTCATGGAACTTTATAGAGCCATATTAATGTATATCATAATATAGTACATTTTCTGGAAGTTCAGTTGAGAAACTGAAGCAAACTAGCAGTTTCAAGAGCTTTCAACCAATTTCCAAGGTAACCAACATCACCAAGAGGTTATAAAAGTAGGGATGAAAGCATTACAGTGACTCAGCATGCTTTGCTCATCACAGGATATGACTTCAGTGTGGATGTGAGTTCAACCAAAGAGTGTTTTTTTCCTTCTTAGATCATTGCATCTGAAGGATTGTTAGAGTTCTGAGGAAAGTATTCAATATTTCACAAGAAAGTCAAAGTAGAAAGTCATAAAACATGAGCATCATTTTGTGTAAGAATTATTTTTCTTTCATATCCCCTTAATCATCTTGTGCCCCTTCAGGTTTGTCCTTGGGAGAAGGAAGTATCCTGACCCCCAGGTTGGGATCCACTGGGTTAGAGCATAAGAATACATACATTCACATAAAGAGTACAGTGTATTTTTAGGTGCACTACCTGTCTAAAACAAGGTGCAAAAGGTGTCTTGTGGCAAAACAAACAGCCAGGACCAGATTTATTCAGACATCCCCTCAGGACATCCTTTGTATTAGTCTTATTAGTAATCAGCACATTTGATGACCACGTCATTTTGAAATCAAAAGACAGTCATAGGTTTCTCTTTATAAGCTCTGTGCTCTCTCACCGCTGAGACATCTGCTTTCCTTCCTGCTGGACCTCGTCATCTGGGATGACATTAGACAGATGAGCCAGATGAACCAGCTCCTCCATGTCTGGAGGGGGATTCTTCTTCAGGAACGTTGACAGTTTCTGCCTCCATGCTGGGATCGTCCCCCAGCTCCTCCTCTGCCGCTGTCTGGGAACATCGTCTCCATCGACGCCGGACAGGAGCTGCTGGAGGAAGTTCTCGCAGAGGACCAGACTGTACCAGCTGTTGGCCTGAACAGGGAACAGTAAACAGTTAGGATATATACTGTATACAGTACTGGTTCACACATTCATACACACTATTTCTACTATTCTCAGGAGGAAATGCTTTACAGTGGTTGTTTGTTACATTATTCTTTATCACAAGAGGGGAGACATTTCACCACTTATTCAACTGACATTAGAACTGCTTTAAAATATGCTTACACCTCAACTGACACCAACCAATGTTTACTCTTCAACTGACATTTCAAGTGCTGTCACTGCTTACATTACTGTCATTTCAAGTTTTATCACCTCTTACTATTCAATGGACAATTCAGCTGCCTACAGGACTTAGATGCTTTCAACAATCACTAACTGATTTCAGCACATCAGCTCTTTTCAATGCTTACAATTGAACTGCTTTAAGTGCTTGAACTTAAACTCTTAAATACAACATCTCCCATGCAAATAACATATTTTATCCTGCAATGTTCAGTGTAAATGAGAATTTGAAATTCTCATTTTTTTTATTTCAAGAAATTGCTTCATCTACTTGCTAAAACCCCAGAGGCATTCAGTTTACTGTATGAGACATAGAAAAGTTGCAAATCCTCACACTGGAAAAGATGGTACTGGAGAAATTACTTACATTTATTAATAAAATTAATTGTTAAGATTGTGGATTCATTTTCTAACAATCTTTAAACTACATCACTGCAGTTGATGGCCAATCTCTTCTCCAAAATCAGAGAGATTACTACTTTTATATTTCCATAAATGCTGACAGCTTACCTTGTTGTAGTAATGATGGTAGCTGGAAACTGCTCTGAGGGTTTGGAAAATGAAGTGCACAGCAGAGCGGAGTTTCTCCTTCAGCCTCTCCAGATCCAGAACCCAGCGCTCCCTGGTCTGACTGTCCAATGGCAGGATCTCCGCCATCGTGTGGATCACATCTTCAGCACAGCGAACAAGAGCCTGGTGGGGGGAGGACGAGGGTTTGAAGTTATTTGAAGATACAAGAGAAATTAACGCTGATGTTGTCATAGTAATATGACAACTACTGATATGATTCGTTAATCATTTATTTCTAAAAGTAATAACCTACTATACACACAAACAAAAGGATCATGCTATCAACTATGTAAATAAGCTAGGTGCATAACCTGGTGGATTAGAGTGGATGTGTCACTGACATTAGATATCCAATCAAATTAGAAAATCAGAACCACAACAATATCATCTGAACACCACGACTGTAATTACATTGAGGTCACATCTCCAAAAACTGACAAAAAGTCAAAGAGAACACATGAGCTCCAGCAGTACCATAGCAGGGGTGTGAATGGACGTCTCAAATTCTGACATCAACTTCCCTGCCTTTGCAGCATCCTTGGCAATTTCTATTTCATAAGGCTGGAGCTTCTCTTGAAGAAGAATTTCAATCTGCTCGGTGATCTGGAAGCAGAAGAGTACAGAGGAAACCTGATCATCAAGACATTTATTTAAAAAAAAAAAAAAAAAAAAAAAAAAAAATTACATGAATATCATACGTCATTAAAATAAACACTAATGCACTGCAGTTAGATTTAAACTAAGTAGAACACCATGCCGTAATTAAATAATATCTGTTCAAATCATTCACACCCAAACTGTTGCCTGCTGACTCACCTGCAGTGCGTCCTCTCGCAGCTGGAACACCTGCAGCTGGAGACGAGCCTTAGCAAAGGCCTGCTGCCACAGCAGCTCCACCTTTTCCACACCTGCAGTTATCCTGTAAAACACACAGACTTTTATTAGCTGGCATCATCCCTTCACATTTATCACAACATAATCTACACCATTTGGTGCGTGGTGGTGGTTTAATCCTAAATGCCAACATTAAAATACCAACATTTACTGACAGGCATTCAATAAAGAGATGAGAAGGACAAGGCTGGTGTTATTCTATTTCTTATTGTCAATATCTACCATAAAAAGAACAAAACAAACAGTGAGTTAGTTGGACTCATGTTTTCTGACTTCTCTGCTCTGTCTGTAGCTCTCAGCCCTAAGCCCACCCGTTCCTATTGAAGACATAAATCTTTAAAGTTAGTTAAACGGCTGGAAGATTGAGTGTCTTCAGCTTCTGCACTGTGACATATTTCCCAGTGAAACACAATATGTGGCTGGTGTACAATTACAAGAAGGATTTCAATCAAATTCTTCAAATTTAATTGGACTGCTAGAGGGTGAGCATGGCTTAGTGAATACAGTGTGATATGGAGCTGTGGGGGACTCCCTTGCTCGCTCGTTGTTAGATAAGAAGAGTAGGGTGAGGGTGTAATGAATAAAATCACACCTCAGCCACATTCTATTGGAAAACAAACTTTTTGCCCACTGATATCCTGACACACCTCCTCCTGTTATACTGCTCTGCTGGCTACTATGACCCACAAGCAGTCAGGTGTGGTTTGGAGGGTGATTGTTGATTATATACTTCTTTGTATACGCCCACAAGTTCAAGATGAGTAAATGTGAAAACATTTTACAAAAAGAGAAAAGACAAGAATTTTGATATAAAAATACTCAAAATGGGATTGTTTTTAACATACTGTATATTTGGCAGATAATGTGTCCATTGTGTCTGATGTGGCTTTTTCCACATTAAAAAAAAAAATCTAGTTAAAAATTCTTAAAATTCTTCCTTCTTCATTGAAAAATCCAGAATCTCTGAATATGCAAATATTGTTCATTTCAAAAGTTTAACTGCTGGACACAAGATGTCTCCTACTTCACTGGAAAGTCCATTCTCAGTGTTTGTGCACTGGAGGCTTCAAGTTTCCACATCACACTTGTGTAAGCTGCATACTGGATCATGATTGGCTCCAAACAAGTTGTGATGTCACAAATCAGGTGAGCAGAGAAACTTTCCTCCAGCAGATGAAAACAAACTCTGCATAAACATCAATCTGCACAGAGAGGACACCAGTGAAGGAAGAAGAAACATTTTGAGTGGAGGGAGACTATAAATATAAAATATGATTGATTGATATGTTGAACTATTCCTTTAAAAAAGCCAGCAAAGTATCTCTAAACTATTCATCCTACAAGAATGTCCTTGTTCTGGGTTATGTACAGTGTTACTGATGTTTTAAATGTTCTTTCATTCAACTTTACATCAAGACAACTCCAGAGCAACAGAACTCTAACTCAAAAAAATCCCCTATTGGTCAAACTCGTGTTGATACTGGTCAGTGTTGTGTAACAGATGATTGCAACACTGCTGCATGGTATGTGTGGGAAGTGTTATTACAGAGGATTAAGAGAAAGTACTTTACGAGACTAAGCAGTGTGTGAGCTGCCTGCCAGCGGTACCTGCTGTGGTTCTGAAGCATATCGAAGGCAGTGTGTGTGAAGAGGGCAGTGCCGGCCATCGCCTGGTAGCACGGCTCCTTCTCTGGGTACCGCAGCTTCTCCACCACACTCTCACAGTGCCTCAGCAGCTCATCCAGCCCCAGCTCTCTGCAACAAAACACCCACACACAATGTTAATACAGAGTAACTTGAGGATGGTGTAGTGGTTGACTTAAGGACAACCTAAGGCAACTCAGTGTTTTGTTTCTTGGTGATTTAACCAGAATTTCAGGTTGAGTCAGGTTAGTTATTCCTGTGAAAAACTGGATGACATTGCAAAGATGTTACGGCTGGTACAACAGTGAGAGAACAAGAGCTTATTTCCAAACATCATATAATAATCTGAAAGACATCACAGAAGAGGCAGAGAAACATGTTTTCATACTATTCCCATAATGCCATGCAGCAACCTTACAGTAGCATTACTGGCAGCAATGATGAGAGATTGCTTTTCCTGCCTTTTAATGCCATGTATCAGTGAATGTCACAAGTCTGAGACAGCCTTCAATTTCCACTTGTGAAGTAGTGATAAACCACAGCAGTGGTCATTCATAGTCATACGGGAGCTGTTGCTGTGTCACATATTGGTTTAGCAGCAGTTTAGAGCATGTTCAGATAAACTGGGACATGCAGGAGTTTGAGATACAGCTGTGAGCTGAGTTGGAACTATGTGTTCTGTTAACAGAGCAGGTTCAGATGTTCTGCAGCTAAAGCAGATGCATGTTGAACTTGGCTGGTAAGCTTTTCCGTTTAGAGGATCATATCACTAACTGTTGAAGAAAGGATTTAGAGATACCACTAAGGACAGTGTGTATTTTATGATGCCCAGTGTAATTTCACAAAAACATTTATACACATTTTTATAAACTTTTTTACCTCAACTGATCTTAATTAATGCTAGTCCCAATTTAGCAAATAGTGCTTTCATTGCAAAAGGCAGCAGTAAAATAGGCTGCATCCTCAGATCATTAGGACTTCACATGTGAAAAATGACCAGTGAATACAAAGTACAGGTGCAAATGTATCATTTCACTTCAATTATATATCCCTGAAACTAGGAGGTGGACAGCATGATCTTGTTTTCACTACATGTTTTGATTCTCATATTATCACAATCAATAAATTAGTGCTGTAACTATGTCATTATTGATTAACCTCATAAGTGTTTTCTCAATTAATTGAGAACAATGCCTGGTGCAATTTCCCTGAGTCCACAGTGATGTCTTCAAATTGTCTGCTTTGACTGGTTAACAGTCCAAAACCCCAAAATATGACATTTATAATGACATCATTGGGAAAAGTAGTAAATCCTCATATTGGAACCACCATATGTTTTGCATTTTTTACCAAAAACACTAAAAACAGAAAATTAGCAAATATTTTGATGATCCATTTTTAGCAAATGACTACTCGTTTAATTGACGGTCTGACTGCATTTATTGTGAAGCTGAAACAACCATCTAGTGAAGCGATCCCGGCCTATAGGAGGAGGAGGAGAGAACAGTTGTCATCCTGACCTCCTGAGCTGCTGGAACTTGGCTTCGTTGGTAGAGCAGAAGTGTTGGAGCTCGCTGAAGGTGGTGGGCAGCGGCAGCCTGGACAGAGCCTGCAGGGTGGAGATGCATGACGGCAGCCGCTGGACCACAGACAGGAACTGCTGCACAAACGCATCAATCTCCTACAGAGAACAGCACAGAACCAGAGTCACTCTAATGCTAAAAGACCAACAAGACTTTTCACTATAGATTTTTGTAAAATTTAATTTGTGATATACTCACTTTTATAGTCTAATTGCAATTATAATTTTAAAAAATAAGGACTCATTGTTAGGCTGCTGTGTTCTAAGCTCAATAGAATTTTCTGTAATTGCTCAACGCCCACAAACTAAACCTAAATCCGGGGGTTGGGGGGGGTGGGGTGTATATGATTGTTGGTTAAGCAGTGGGTTACATGGGCTGCCCCAGTAGAGCCTATGTATGGGAAACACTGCTATATGTAGGTCTACTGGAGATTGTGTCGCTGCATCCTTAATAGGTCTCCTATAGACAGAGAGCTTCCTGGTTAAATAATACTGTCATCATGTGCCAAATGGCCCATTTGAACATGACTGAATGTATAATCTCATGGAAAGAGGCTCCTTTCACTTGCTAATAAGGTCAGCTGATTACGCGAGGCATTTGCACAAGCCTCACCAAGGTAACAAAACAATAGACGCAGGCCGCTTGGACGGATCTCATGAATGGATTCACGAATGAAAACATCTTCCTGACTGAATGAGCTGCTCAACAGCAGCGTGCTCTCCATCACAAAGAGCTAATATTTAGTTGGAATGAATATTTTGCCTGCTCTCTGCTTTAGTATTGTATGTCAGGTAAACAGAGTGTATATTTGTGTGCTACTTTAGACCTTTGAATAAGTGAGTATGTGTATGTGTGAAAGACACACACACACACACACACACACACACACACACACACACACACACACACCAGTGGCTGAGGATAGCAGGACAATGTTACTTTGTGTTAAGCCTTCTGTTTGTGTCATGACTGATCATAAGACTGCTTCGTAAGAATCAGACTCTGATAGTTTCAGATGAGTTACACAAACAGAACTGATCAGCAAAGATGCAAAATTACTGTATTTATTTACTGAACAATTAATAACATCTGTGGGCTCATAATAGTCCTTTGGGTGTTTTAAACGCAAGTGAATACTGAATATTTGATTAACATCACCAATTCGAATCAATATCATATTCTTATCCTACATTTCTTAGGATTTTGATCTCTGCAGTGTGAAATTCTTCTTTTTATTGTACAGTACAGCACAGCACTCGAGGGGTGTTTATGCTAATGATGAACTCTCATGAACGAGCACCTTGTCATGAACAGGTGACATTCATCAAGTTGAAACAAGCAGTTTATGACAAGCTTGCTGTACACTCGTACAAACAAACACAGAACAACTTCACAGAAATAAGTAAGTGAAGTTTAGGAAAAGACTACAGAAATGTTCTTGCTGATATTTTGACTTGTGGTTTGCACTACGTTTCAGCCTGGCCATGGGTTTGCACAAACACAATGACTACAATAGTGTGACGATGGCAGCAGGCAAAATATTAAGTACTACATATTTGGAAAATGTTTTTTACTTGCTGTTTCAATTTGAAATGGTCAGTAGTATTCCAAAAATCAGTGTTCAATTGATGGCTGCTGGCAAATGTCTTGTTTCATTTCCTCTTAGTAGTAGTAATTTAGGTATTTTCCCATTTTGTGTCAAATACTAAAACTGCACAACATTAGTCAACGGTAGTACACAGTGTGTGTTTTATAGTAGTATTAGTATAGAATTTTAATAGAGCGAGTGTGAAGGTTAGTAAATTATAATGCACCTCTTTCCAGCCTAGCAAGTTAGCTGGATAGCTAACCAGTAGCCAGTTAAAAAAAAAAAAAAAAAAAAGAAAACAAGGAGTTGCTGTCTGCTGGGGTGGAAAAAATTCATTATAATTTACTAAACTCTCACTGCTGGTCATTGTCTGCTAGCTAGTCAGCCTGCTAGCTAGCTGGCATCTCTTAGCTTGACTGTCATAAATATAGTGAATATTTACACTCCACCAGCTCTCCAGTTTTAGGATAAAACCAGCATTAACTGCTAGTCATTCATGACTTTTGCAGTGCAACTTATGGTTTCTGTGACAGTAGTTGAGAGTACAAAGTAACAGAGGTATTATTTTTTTCCAAAACAAACTACCTTAATGAAGGCAACCCAACTCTGGTGACAGTAAATAAAGTATCCACCCAGCGATGCTGTCAGCTGGCTTCGGTCAATGTAGTTGGAGAGCTCTGAGATTTCTTTCAGAAGGACTTTCTGAAAAAGATGAGAACAGGGTCACTCACTGAAGTCAAACCTATAGCTAAAGTCCTGGTGTTCAGTATGCGTTGTTGCATTCACCTTGAAAGAGGCAGTGTAAGACTTTGATGGAGCCAGGAGCTTCAGCAGCAGCTTGACAACATCCTTCTTCTTGGGCTGAAGTATGTACACCGTGTGGACTGTCCTCTTGTGCAGCTAGAAAGACAGGCGGACAGAAAAATCAGCACTACCATCATCATTTCTGTTATCAACAGTGAATTAATGACTCATATTGCTGAATGAGAATTAAAAGGGGTACTCCAGCGATTTAGTATTTCACTTCCATAAGGTCAGAGACTTATATGAGACAGATTAAATAAAGAATGGTTAAAAATGAAGACTGAAATATCCCGACTTTTAATCTCTATTATGGGTCGTTCTCCAAAAACACTGGATCCTACATTTCCCATAATTCAACCAAAACCATGTTTTAGTTTGCCTGATACTCAGACATTTAGACGTTTATTTTTACACCTCATTTTGATCAGCAGGCTTAAGTCATTCATGGTATGCTATTCAACGGCTGTTGCTAACAGTAGGATATTAGCCAAATTCAGCCATGAATTAACCCTTAAAAAAGGCTCATAGTAAACTAGGGAAAACTGCAAAAGGGCACGCTGCTAATCTTGTTTTGAATGAAAGGGAACTTTAACTTCAGGTTTTGTTCTGAGTTCTGGGCTCTATAATGACATTAGATATTTAACTACCACTTAACCTAATTTTCTGTGTTCACAGCAACTTATTTCAAAACACACCAAGAGGAGTAAACATGAAGTCATGTGGACTGGCAGGAACTCACTGATTGGGCAGTTTAGGAAACCATCCTCCTGCATCATCAGCACCATGTGGGGAAACCAAAAATTCCTCCAATTCCTTCAGAATTATGCAGCACATCACTGGGCCAGAGAAAATCCCTACACTTACATATCGACATGCATATGACTATACATTTACTATTACAAATATTACTTTTATCAATATAGTCTTATTGCTTACACAGATTGAGAGATCGCTGTCTTAACCATTCGTGATTAGCAAATGGATTTATTTTAGCAGTTCAGTCATTTTTGAATTCCACACACACCTAACCAAACAGGTTAGGTGTGAAAGCACCCCAAGTTAATAATTGATTAACACCCAGCTAACACAGTGACTTAGGGTTAGTCTTCAGAATTGCCAGCATCTCATGAGATTTTTGCAGTTTTCACTGCTCAGCAACAATTTATAAAATTGTTGCTGAGCAGCAATTATGTTCAGCGGTACTCTATATGCTGAACTAACTTCCTGCTTGCAATTAGTGGCTTTTCCATCTGTCAGTTTGTGTTGATGTATTGCTGTCCCCAATTGGAAAGGGAAATCAGTTCATGCAGGTTTAAAAACTAACCTTAAGACAAACGAATGAAGTAATATTTGGGAAAATGATACAGACGTGTGTGTCATACATTCAGATAAGACAGAGTGGAGATTATGAACTAAGTTTTTCCCCATCACAGCAGTTTCTAATCACAAAAAATAAAATGTATAAACATGCTGGTATGCATGCTGACCAGCAACTCTGACCATAGGAACTATTTTTCCCCCCTCTGAAACAACAAGAGTTGATCTGGATGCAAAAATGCAGCATCCCCTACATAATTGTGCTCATTTAAAGTAATTTCACTGAGGCTTCTCTATTAAATAACCAAGCATGTGACCAGCCATGCATGTGACCCCCGCTCCCCCTTTCTCCTCACACACACACACACACACACACACACAGAAAGAGGAATTCCACTATGACCACCGCTGACATGACGCATTTGGTATTGTACTTTGAAGATCAGCTCAGGCTACAGCTTTTTCAATAAAATTAATGCTGCATTCATTTATGCTGCAAAGAAAGAGTTCTACTAGCCAAGAGGGCAGTACAAGTTGAACACATCACTGTACTGTGTGCAGAGAACCAACTCCTGTTCATAAATAATTCAGATATAACCAACTGCAGAAATACCAGGCTGCCATTTCACAAAAGCTGTCCCTGAACTCAACTTGTACAACACTTTAAAGACGCAGCACGCTCGATTGTTACATACAAATACCAGTCTTATCTTCTTTGTAGCAGAGAAGAATTCTTTTGTCAGTGACTTTCTTCTCAGCTCAAATTAAATTCTGATGTTGGATTTGTACTTTTCCTTTCCCACAGGAAATGACATATCAGAGGCTGAGTTTAAACCCAGCAGCCAGTGAGCCATCCTGGTCGGTAGATAGCGTGCGCTCTGTGTGCATCACGCTGCATTTCTGGACATTAAAGTGAAAAATGTAGCAGGTACGTCTTGTTCTTTTTCAGGGTTGCCAGCATGCAAGGTTACAGTAGAGTGCAGCTTTAAAGACCAGTGATGTGAAATTCTAATGTGTGTTCAATCAGGGATATTACTTCTCATCATTTAGAAATGTCTTCTTCTAACATTTAGGTTGATGTTGGGGTGTCTCGGTGGCCTAGGGGGTTTACAGTGCTGACCATGTAATCGCAGTGTTGCATGTCATGCCCGTCTCTCTCCCTTCATTTCCTGTCAGCTCTCTACAGTCTAATAAAAAAAAGAGGAAAAAACTCCCCCCAAAATACCTGTGATTTAAACGCATAAATTAATAAAAATTTAGATTTCATGTTGGTCTCTAATCTTTTTGTTTTCACATGGCTGAGAGATAATCACCAACATTTTTTTGACATTTTTGCCTTTATTAGACAGCAGGCAGTGAAGAGACAGACAGGAAACAAGGAGAGAGAGAGAGAGGGATGTGTATGACCAGCAACAAAGGTTCCTGGCTGGAATCCAACCAGGAACAGTAACTATTGGGCTACTGGAGCGCTCCAATAATCACCAGCTTGATGGTATGTTCACATACAGATCGAAAACCTGGAGACGTGACAGGCTGCTATTCATGTGAACTGAACCTCGAAAAAACATGCTGCTGCTGACCAACACTACTCAGAGACTCAGAGACTACCCAGGCGTGAGGAAGTTGACAAAGGTTCAACTGTATGTAAATGTTCTCAACAACAAATTGCCTCATATGGATTCCTCATGAAACTAAAGGATGTAGTTTCTACTCTAAACTGTGTGAAAGCAACAAAACAAAAAGGGAAAAGCTGATTCTCACTTTCATCATCCTGCAAATTCTCTACAATACCAGTTTCAGTATATATACCAGAGTCAGTATAGTGGCAATAAGAAACAATAACTGCCCAATCAGAGCTGAGGATTTAAATGCCATGCTCCACACAAGCTTCAGGCTCGTGACAGACAAGAGGGAGTCTGCCTCCTTGTATCTGCATGTGTTAATGCATCTTTATCTCAAAGATAAAAACAACAACACTGTAGACTATATGAGGATTATATGTATGATGCTGTACATCCAGGTACAGAGGATAAAGACATACAGTAGTTTTATACGTCTATAGTCTCTGTTAGGGCTGACTGCTAGAGCACTACTGACACATGGTTGATGTAATATTATTACTTATTGGCTTCTCACACATATGTTGTTGTTGTGCACTGTTTGCAAACAAAGAAATTGAGAACATATTTCTGAAAATGTTCATTTTTGCCTTTCAGGAAGCACCGTTTCCATTATTATGATCAAAGTTCTGCTGCAGTACATCTATTTTTCAAAACTAGCAAATTTTAGGGTTTAATACATTTTTAATATTAGAAATGGTTATTTAGATATTTTATTCCAAAATGTATGTATTGAATTCCTGTCAGCATGGAACAGAAGCTGCAGCGCCACCAGCAGGAGCTCTGCTCCTGTCTCTAAACTACATCATTCCTATTTTTATTCAATGAATACTTTTTTATGGAAAGTGTAAATATAAAAACTGTATTAAAGACTTTAAACAATTAGTCATTTAACTGATTTATCTACAGAGAGTAAATCTATATAACTGATAAATCACTCAATCATCTCAGTAATTTCCCAAATAGCCAAACACTCCCTGATTCCAGCTTCTTAAATATGAGGATTATCACTGTAAGTCTTTGAGTTGTTGACTGTTGATTGGACGACACAAGCAGTTTGTAGTTGGCACTTCCATCATCATCTGATACATCCTCCACCATCCATGTTTGAGCCATTACTGTAGAAATCTACTTTCCACAGCAGCACCACACAGAGCAGAGCACTCTGACATCATAATGATAATAATAATCATAATAATAATACCTCAAGCAGGAGCAGAGTCTCAGCGATGAACCTGGTGGTGGGAGGAGAGGCGTGCCTCAGATCAGCCACCACCGACACCAGACTGTCTTTCTCCTGCTTCTTACTGTCAGGACAGAACAATTCAGCCATCAGTCCATCTTACACTCTCACACACAAACATACATTTACACTATAAACCTGTTTGACTCCACATACTTCTGCAGACAAAGAAAGTAATTTATGAAGTCCACCACTTCTGCTTTGCTGAGCTCTGAGGGGAGTTTGGCTTGTCCGTCCACTGGGAACACGATCAAAGGACAGCCATGTTGATCAAAAGCACCTGTGCAGAAAGAAATTATCTCATATTCATAAGCTTCACTCCAACTACTAAAAAAAGAGAAACTTCTGGCATTTATACTAAATCCAGACTCAGTTAAGAATACTTTTATTCAGCACTTGCACTGATGTTTTATACAATAAAGCTCTTGTTTTTCTTCATTTGGCAAATGATGACTTTACTATTTTTCATGTGTGTCTTAAACAACAGTCACGTGTCCATATGAACACTGAAAGAGGTTTTCCTCAATGTATTAAAAGATTCCCTTCAAATGTGCTTTCAGTGTAAGTGATGGAGGCCCAAACCCACAGTGTGTCCACACAGTCAGTCATTTAGTGCTAAAAAGTTAGTCTGAAGCTGAAGCTGAAGTTGTCCTCCATCACTTCCATTGTAAGGTCATTATGAAGGGATCTTCTAATGGTCAGTATGAACAGGAGGGATGATTACAGCAAGAAAAACATATTTTAATGTTCATTTGGGCTCCTGACTGTTGTTTTAAGACAAACTTGAAAAATGATGAACCTGTTCTTCTAGCCTATCTAGAATACAATATAGAAGACATCAGTGTCCTGAACACATAGAAACACGCAGACTAGTTTGGATGAATATCTACCAGGGAATAAAACAGCTCCGGAGTTGAGCACATGATCTGCAGGCAGCGGCGGGGAGGAGACACTCTCCTGCACCGAGTCCTGGACGTCTGAAAGGTTTGAGGGGAAATGATTATTTTTATTGAAAACACGCCCGACAAGAATTTCCAACAGACCAGAGCTATATGACCACTGGAGGAACCGCTCCAGCAAATTCCTCACCGCCTTTCACAAAAAGTTGGCTAATGGACAACAGCCTGCCAAGTGATGGAAACTAACACGCCACGACTCTCTGTTAGTTGAAGTGTGTGTAGTATGAGTCTAACATCCTTACGGCAACAGGAAGGTCGCCTGCGCTGCTGCACTTGTTACCTGTGGCGTGTCGGCTCATCTCCACAACACTTCTTCTCCTGTAGTGTTGAAGCACTCGGTCCCTTCACGGTGTCTCTGGAGCCTGAGCGGTCGTAGTGCGGGGCGGGAGAACAGGACCGGGCGGACCACCGCTGCCTCTCTCCGCCATGTTGCGTCCGTTCAGCAGCGCCTGGCTGCCGGGAGGCTGCTCGGCTCATTTATAAACTAGAGAGGGCGGAGAAAACACGGAGGAGGATGGACGCAAACTGTCCACCCAGGTCTAACATGAACAGGGCCGTGGCCAGGATGAGTTACTAGAGCCCAAGTCCCCCCAAAACAAGCCAGCACCCCCCCAAAAGAGTTTGACGAGATTGTTTTCAGTCATTTAATTCTAAGATCTACTGAAGTTGTTTCCCAGCATGAAGGTGGGAATGCTGAGGTGGTGAAATAGACTTATAACAACTCATTGCAGCTGCTGGGCTTTTTACAAATATGAGAAGATCACAGATCATGTTTCAGCCTCTCTTCACTGGTCTCTAGTAAGTTTTATAATTGTTTTTAAGATTTCTCTGATTATCCTTAAAGCATTTCATGGTTATATCTGCTGAATTATTGCTCCTCTACAAGCCAGAGCTCAGGGCCCTTCTGGCTGGTAAACTGTTTGCTGTCAGGGCCCCTCAACTCTGGAACTCCCTCAGTTTAATTCATGCTTTTATTTCCAACATGTCTTAGCTGTTTTATCATAATGATAGTCTTTTATTGTTCTATCTTATATCATGGTTGGGTATTTTACTCATTTTTTGGTATTATTTCTAATTGTCTGATTTTATTTACCTCATTGCAATCCTTAAATATTTGAATCCACGTTCAGTCACTTTTTAATGTTGTAAGTGCTAGAAAGTAAAGTTTAATATTATTACTTCATCTATTAGTAGTTAAAATACTGTGTCTAGAAATACTGGAAGCAGACTATAAAATACCAACTAATTGTAAATTATATAATGTGACAATGTGACCCCCCTATGGAAGCTAAAAGTCCAGAATTCCCAGAAAACAATCTTCATCATTTCCAAAAGATAGCATATTTGAATGTTAAACAAATGTGTGTGAATGTTGTGTTGTTGTCATCAACAGAACTGTACATATATACTGTATATGAGACTTTTGTAGAGTAAAGGAATGAAAATGAATGCCTTTAAACTGTGAATTGTACATATTGTACAAATCTACATGAACTGGTGATAGCCTAAAACTAAAGCATCATTCCTATTTCTGTTCAGTAATCATTCCTTTATGGAAAATGCAAATATCAAAACTGCATAAAAATACACTTAACTGACAAAAAAAGCAAAAAACAAAGCAATATATCACATATCACTTATCTGAGGGCCCGTAGTGAGTGTGAGGCTCTAAGCAGAGGGTCAAGTCAATTATGCCTTCAAGCAGTTCCTGTGTGGGAACAGCTAAGTTCTGTTTATACACTGGACTGGTCTGACTGCATACCTTGTGTGAGTATCATTCTCACCCAGGATCTTTCTTTAACTGAAATTCATAATACTGTGTTCCAATTAGGCCTCAGAGAATGCCACATGCAGGTGCTGACAAAGAAAAATCAGAGCTTTTTATAGTTTGACGCTAAAGAGAAAGAGGAACACGATGAGGGAGATTGTTTCCATTGATATGGAGAGATTTCAATCTCTGAATCTGTTCTTGTGAACCAGAATCTTATGATTCATAAGGCCAACATGTTATTCAGATAGAGAGACTGCATGCTGTCTCATTATAAGGCTGAGAGAGCTCCCCATCTGCACAGAGACAATCATCATCCAGTAGACCCATTTTATTACAATGAGCTTCAGTGTGATATTATACCAAACTGATGAAGCTGTCTCTTTTACATTTAATTATGTAACCATGTTTTTTCAAAAGTATCTGGCATTTGTATCTAATCATATGTATCTGTGAGTTTTTCTCCCCATAACTGAAAACTGAGATGGCTGCTGTTAACAATCTGAATCTTATCATATGGTTACAAGTAGATAAAACATTCTTTTCATTCTTCACCAAAATATCCATTAAATTTTATTTTGTTGTCTGGAGTATACAGTAAATCATCATATCTTCAAAGCCCTGGTCAGTGACATCATGAGTATGGATGGTTACACTGATTTAATGGAAATGATCAGAGATCCTTCATGATTTAGACCAAGTGTTGTGCTTTCATTTTTGATTCTTTGGAACCAACAAATCAGCCTTGTGACTCTTCTTGACTTTTTTGAGTCATCTCAGTTTACTCCCTGCAGGTGTCCGTCCGCGTTATGTTGACTGAAACTCTTCATGAATTACATTGTTCAATCTGTCGGACACATTCTTGGCACGCTTCAGTTTCTGCAAAAAGAAACAAAAAGAGTGATTCATTTTCATCCATTGTCTCTCTGCATACAGTATCTGGGTCAGGTTCACAGAGGAAATATGGCTTAGCAGGTTTCTTCTGAAGTTTTCCAGCCACTCCCAGGCATTATGGGACATATAGTCTCTTCTGCATATCATTTCCTCCTAATTCATTGTGTTCACCTCTGATGGCAAACTTGTGTGTCAACCACAACTAACTTCTTAAATATGAAGGAACAGAAGCACATGTTAACACCAATAGAAATAAAGCTATAGACTAAAAAATCATAGCAAATATATGAAAATGGAAGGCAGAACAAATCATCAAAAGGGAAGACTGACATTATTCTTTACAATGAAATATATATATATATAAGAGAGAGCAAAGGCCATGTGAGCATGAACGTGCTGAATGAATTTCTCTCCCAATTAGACTTTGCTATTAAGTGAAAGAACCCACTAACCTTATTAGCAAAGGTTCATTGATAAAGTTGTAGTGACAGCAAGTGTATTTATTTTTTCATATCTGTGACTTGAAGAGTTAAATTGTTTGCTCTGCATTCCAACTTGACTCTGGTCTCATTTATCTGGCAGCTGACAACATCATTTACCAGTCATATCAATATGATTTAAATGCTTTGATAAAGAGAAGGTAAGGGTTTAGTATCCATACAGTATGTTCCCACAGTATTTTACATGCAAGTTAATTTCATAGCATGCAGTTTGTAAAAAAAAATCCCAAACGTCATTAGGATCAATCTGCTGGGAATGTCTGTACCCAATTTTGTGCCAATCCATCCATTGGATGCTGAAATATTTTGCTAAATAAGTGAAAACTTTGACCTGCTGGTGGCGCTAGAGGAAAACTAGGTGGATCACCAAAGTCAATAGGATTCATCCTCTGAGGACTATGAATGTTTGTATGTAACGTCAGCACAATGCATCAAATACTTGTAATATATTCCAGTTTGGATCAAAGTGAAGGACCTATGAACAGACTGACATTGCCAATCCTAGAGACATGTCGCCATCATGGCTAAAAATTCCACTCACTAAAAACATGGATATGGATGTGTTTTTCTTCTTGTTCCTTATATTTGAGCTTCACTGTGCAGAATAATGTATGTGCAGAGTTTGACACTGGAAGGCTGTTTTTGTGCTTGTTGAAAATCTACTTTTAAGGGGCGGGCCTACAAGCATGATTTGTGACATCACAACTAATTTAGAAGCCAATCCTGGTCCAGGATGCTACTTAGACAAGTGTGATGTGGAAACTTGAAGCATCCAGTGCACAAACACAAATACATCTTGAAATAAGTCCGGAGGGAATCTTTAAAGAATCTCCTTGGTTCTTACATCCCCTATAAGACAAATCATATTCTTAACATGATTGGATTAACTTGCTCTTTGCTGAAATGAGTAGTGGCCTTACACAAACATGCTCCTCAAGCCCATTTTTTCCAGAGTCCCAGAAACCAACCATATTACTACACTCTAATACTATCTGTGTCGTGCAGGTTTGCAATGTGCCAGTTAGTTTGTGATAATGTGGTTGAACCCAAACCCAAAGACAGCACCATGTAAGTGTAATATTAAGAAGTATTGAAGCTAGATTTTGACACAAAGCCCCTCTATAAGTCAGTGCCTCAAGATCAGGTAAAATGCAGGGGTAGGCCCTCAATATTTCAGTTTTTAATTGTGATTTAGTGGTGTATATTACCAACCAAATCTGTAATTCATCAAATTACCATAAAGTAATTGCCACACAGACAGCCTGGATGGAGCCAGCCCTGTGGATCCTGGGCCCATTCAGAAATTAAAAACCAAGTCAGAATAATGAGATATTATTTTGTTTTTTATTTTGAAAAACCTTTGAATCATAATATTTCTCAGATGGTAGAGATTCCCATGTTAATGACTGGTGAGTGATAAAGAGTTGTTCCTGTGAGGATTAAAACACTGCACTGACAACAGTGCACATAAATTAATAGGTAAAAATTGACATATTATTCCAAGTTGAAATATAATAATATAGTTTTTCTTGATTGCTAAGACACATTTCTTGAAATGATGCTCCATTTTCCAAAACTCTAAACACAATGAATAATGGTGTTTATGGCTTTCCCCCAGAACATATATATATAGATAAAGAGAAAGATATACATAGAAAACATAGATATAGATATAGATATCAATATAGATATAGATATAATATAGTAAAATAATTTCCATGTATTTACCGATATATACCGATGTGAGAAAAAAACCCAGTTTGTACATAAAGAAAGAAATCACATTTATTCCACCTCAGGTCTTTGTGGATCAATTGTTCCAAAACAAGTGAACTGACTTATGGCCCTGTTATCTATCCTGAGCTTCTGATTGGTGTTTGAACAATGCTGACTCTTAGTGTTTCCACCTGGGCAATTGTGTGTTAATTGGGTTCCAGCTGTGATGACTTGAGTTAGTGATATTGAATGCCAGTGCTTTCTAAACAAGCACATGAGTGAAAACAGGGGAATAGTATTTACAGTTTTGGGAAATGGGTCTGTCTTCTGGTAGATGACGTCATGGTTTGGCGTGTTTAGTTATTGTGTGTAAGAGAAAAACTGTAATTAGCTTGCATGAGTATTTTATTTTCCTGGCGGAAGTGGACTTCCATACATGGCAGCCAGCTTGTGAAAGCGTTTTATTTTGGAAGCTGTAACCGGAAGTTACTTAGGTGGTACTGATGTGACGTAGTTACGTTAGATAGTTTTATAGCATCATTGCACCTGGACGACCATCATCAGCAATTCTAGGTTTAACGTAAACGGACTCTTCTAGCTGTAAAACGCGTCGCTGAAATAAATGGGAGAGGTTCAAAAGGAACATTTTAGCAATTGCGTCACGTTTGATAAGTCGTCTTAGTTATTAGCTATTGAACGTCATAACAGCGAAAGGCTAATGACAGCAGGCTAACGTGCTAGCAGTAAGCGTGCGTCGTCACAAGCTTATTTTCTGTAGTTGGATAATTTACGTTAAGCACTTAAGCCATATCAGTGGCATCGTGAGACTCATTACAAACAATTATGATAAGCGACATATGAAAGTGACGTAAGTAGCTCCGTTAAACGACCAGCGTGAGAGTGGAGACATGAACACACCGCTCGGTAGGAACGGGTTGATCGGGCTAGCTGTCGGAGCTACAGCCGGTTTGGGCTTGATTGCCTTCATCATTTACAAAGAGATCAGCAAGAGAAGATGCCAGAGACTGCTGCTGGAGGCCAGGCCAGCTCCCTGTCTGTATGACGGGGCGGATGGAGCCGCGCTGCTGCGGGACACGCTGGATGCACAGGGTGGGTTGGCTCGCCTCTGCCTCACACACATGGAGGCTCTTCAGAAAGATGTGTGTCTGTGTGAGAGACAGATGTTTGGTTCCAATTGCGTAATACTAGCAAAGGTACTTTACCCGTGAAAATCAGTGGAAAGTGAAAGTCAGTGGTGATGGTGATGATGATGAATCATGTGGACCTCATGGCAGAGACGCTGCTGAAGTCAGCTTCTAAATTGGCAGCTCCTGATTCGGGGTTAAGGGAAACATAAATAATGATATTTAGTTGCTGATCCTCCGTTATTTGTTTTTTTTTTTTTACCACTAACACAATTGTTTGACATCGTAGCAAAAGTCTTAACGCTGTTCAAA
This sequence comes from Thunnus thynnus, assembly GCF_963924715.1. NCBI lineage: Eukaryota > Metazoa > Chordata > Actinopteri > Scombriformes > Scombridae > Thunnus > Thunnus thynnus. The sequence goes on from NC_089534.1 coordinate 28,607,072, forward strand.
CCCACTTTCAGATTTGTGAAACCTGTATTCTGTTTATGAAAACACAAAAAAGTGACTTCACTGATATTTCTCCATCCAGACCACATTAGACCAGGTCCAGATGACAAACCACTGTATTAGACTTGTCAAGTCTGGACTAGATTAACAAGGAGACTCCAGAGACTCATTAACATACAGCTTCAGATTTGTGAAAACTTAATTCTGTTTGTGAAAATAGGGCACTGCTTTTTCCCATCCAGACCACATTAGTCACTTTCACTTTTCACAAATGTGAAACTGCTGTAATGAGTCTCCTTGTTAATCTAGTCCAGATTTGACAAGTCTAAATTTATTAAATTTCTCTCTACTGATTGGTTTGTTTTTCTGTTCATTTTGTGTGCTTCTTGATGTCATTTATATGTTGTTGTATCTTTCTAAATTATGTTACCTTAGATTTTTTTGGTTTTGTTTTTTCCTTTTTTGTTATCGTTTGTTTTTCTCTTTAAGTTGATGGGAGCCTGTGGCTTCTGGACCTCTCCTGTCACATCTTTTATTTGTATTATCTGTATTTTATGCAGTCTTATGTGTGTGCAAAACCCCCCCCCCCAAAAAACGGATATAACTAAATGAGTGAAATCATGTCAATGCTCCTTCCTTTGCTGGCAGCTGGATTAGCAACGTACATGACCTTTACTGCTGCAACTAAATATTTTCAGTATCAATTAATCTGCCAGTGATCTTCTCAGTTAATCATTGAGTGTAAGACATGGAAGGGCATTAAATTTGAGAAACTAAAAACATGAACTTTTTGGCATTTTTGCTTGAAAAGTGAGTTAATCAATTAATTGATTATCAAAATTGTTGCACCCCATAAGGGTTCTTGCCTGGAGGTATTTCCAGGCATGTCCATCTGGCCTGAGAGCACCGTAGGATCCATCAGGAAGAGATGGAGTAGGTATTTATGTAGGTAGGGAGAAGGAGGGCTGGGCTGCTTTGTTTAGCCTGCTGCCACTCTGACCCAGAGACAGATAAGCAGGGGAAAACAGATGATGGGTGGTCAGGAGTGCACTTAAGGGTACTTAATTGCAAACAAGTCATAAACCACATGTCTAACGTGTTGTCTCCATGGTTGGTTGTCCAGAGGCGGAGGCCCAGCAGCAGGCTCTGGCGGCGGTGGAGGCCGTGGTCCAGGGCCTGTCCCCAGAGCAGCAGCTGGAGCTCAGGAACCAGCTGGACCAGGTGCTGACCTGCGTGTCCTCACTGCGCTCAGAGGTGGCTGAGCTGAGGGGCGGCCTGCAGGACATCGCCCTGCAGATCATCCAGGATGTCAAGTGAGTGGCAGTGTGGAGAAGATGAACATATCAACAAATATATCAGGCTTTTATCCTCGCTACTCCTTGACATGAAATTGGACAGTTTTCAGGGAAACACACTTTTTTAGGAAGAACGCTTATTTTGGTTTGGTGAGATGATCAGATGGATATTAGTCTCATGTCTTTGTGTTCAGGACATGGTTAGGGGGAAAACAGCTAGCCTGGCTCTGTCCAAAGTTCAAAAATATGTTTACCTGACCTGTTTGACTGACCTGTATGTGTGTCTCTCTTCGATACATTCAGAAAGGGTGTGGAGGACAGCCAGCGGATACGCCGGCGGCGTCACATCCATCGAGACCGCACAGACTCTACCAGCTCCAGCTCCATCTACTTCACTGCCAGCCAGGGAGTGGCCAGCACGTATGAAGAGACCAGCGAAGGAGGGTATGTGACTGGGATGGATGGACTTGTTCAATAATATTTAGATAACTGTGTTTTAAATTTGGTGTGTTTTTGTACTGTCTAATTTGCTTCATTTGTCTTATGAACTGAAGAGTGAAACATTGGCATTTTTAGTCTTCAACAGTTCAAAGAATATAGGTCAATCAGGACATGACTGAGATTGTGTTCTATTTTTTTGCCCTGTGTCTCTGTGAGGCACATCAGGTGATAAATATCATCTGTGTCTTTGATATGTGAACATGCACAGAGGCCTGTGAGTCCAGTCGTGTATCTTTGTAGAGGATCAGGTCAGGCTGTGGTCCAAGTTTGATCCAACAGTGTGTGTGTTTAATACGCTTCTTAACAAGATTCATCAGCTAGTTAGTCTTAGTCTCTAAGACACTTACAGGTGGTTAAACTAATACTAAGTAACTGAGTCTGTGTTCAGAATGAAAATAGCACTCCATTAAAAAACCAAGGGACAGTGTGGTGGGGGCATGTAGTGTCAGTAGTGTCAGTTACCAGCAGGATGATGTAATACAATCCAGACAGTCCAGTTTGAATAATAGATCCATGACTTTAAAGGCTTATCAGTAGCCAAAAGTCCAAGTTTGGTTACTATAGCACATTTACACTAATTGAAATCACCAAATAAAAGAGAGATGATCTTGCATGTGTATCCAGGTACTCCACAGCCTACGCTGAGTCAGACTACACTGATCGTGACACTGACAGAGAGGAAGGTGAGAGAGAGCCCGAACAAGAGTCTGAGGAAGAGGAAGACAAGAGCTGCGCCACTGTCCTCACCCTCCGCCAAGAAGACTCCCAGGACGAGGAAGTGGAGGAAGAGGAGAGGGGGCTGGAGGAGGATGAGGAGGAGGAAGAGGAGGGAAGGCTGCAACTGGTGACTGAAGTTCCCAGTGGGGAGCTGGCTCTCCTCCTGGCACAGAGCGACATCCTCCACACCGGAGACGCCAGTTTAAAAGCAGAGGGCTTCCGACTGCTGCTGGACAACAGAGCAGAGGTGAGGGGATGTGAAACTAGTGCACAGAGCACTAGTCCATTGACACTGACAGTTGAGATTCATCACTACATTCATTTGTAAAGTGAATACAGTGTTTGGACTGTTGATCAGACAGAATAAGAACTGTGAAGATATCACAGCCATCTGGGATTTGGTGCATTTGTCATTATTTTTCATCTATCTTTCAGACCTGCAGCGATTAGTTGATTGATTGACTCAAAGAAAATTAATCTGCAATCAGTTTTAAAACTGATTGTTTGTCAAATCTCAAGCAAAATCATTTGCTAGTTCCAGCTCCTCAACTTGGAGAATTTGCTTCCTTTCCTTATTTCACAATAGAATATATTTGGGTTGGACTGTTGGACAAAAACAATTTGTTACTGTGTTTTCTGATGTTTTATAGACCACACAATTCATCAATTCATCATAATAATAATCATCAGATCAATTGATAATGAAAGTAATCGTTAGTTGCAGCCTTAATATCTGTTGATGAGGCTTTTCTATGTACAAATCTTGCTTATGAGAAATGAGATATTCCACTTTGAGAATACCATGTAAAGCTTTGAGCAATGATTGTTGAGGAACTACAGACACAGTGTTGTGTAGTTGTGTAGCTGTGCCTGTAGGTGTCAGTGAAGCACCGCTACACTCTCAGTCAGAGTTTATTAAGACAACGCAATGATTGTTGAGGAACTACAGACATGTAGTGCAGTTGTGTAGCTGTGCCTGTAGGTGTCAGTGAAGCACCGCTAAGCTCTCAGTCAGAGTTTATTAAGACAACACACACAACGAGCAGCTGTTACAGTTTTATTTGTCTTAATGCATTATTATTAACATATGAGGCCTATGAGTGAGTAGGTGACACAAACCCTAAATTGTGTTTTAAAACTTATCACAAAATAACCCACTTATTCATTTTATTCAGAGTGTTGGTAGTGTGGTTGGTAGAGATGACAGGTGTTGCACTATGATGGTATTCTTCAATGACTATTCACTATATTCACGTTTTGAACTGTTTTTGAAGCTCCTGTAATCCTGAATATGTACCACTAACACACATATACATGCATGTAATAGTCAATGACCAAGCTGAAGTAGGAAACTAAAATTAAGTTGTGCTGGGGTCACCCAAATATGACATAGTAATGTTTTACAGTATGTAGTGGGTTATGTAATCTGATTACATTTTACTGATTCTTAACTGTTGGTTGTTTGCTGTGTGTGTCCTCAGTACGGAGACAGCAGAGAGTTTCTATGGCGACTGGCTCGGGCCTACAGTGATATGCATGAGTCTGCGAAGGACAAACAAGAGAAGAAGACCTATGCACAACAAGGTAATGAACAGTTTTACTCTGTCTTTTAACTTTGTCACTCAGCATGCTAACATTTGTGGCTAATGTTAGCGACATCAGAGGTTTCTTATCTGCCAAACAAATAATGTTATTTGCATTGAACCTCCCTCCATCAGATGATGCTCCACTGTTCACTTGGGTTTTAGAAAAACCAAAGTACATTGTGGGTAGTTGGAGATATATTCTTAACCTAACCAGGCTGACTGTACCTGTTCAGAAAGCTTGTGGCTCACTTGTGAGCTCCTGCAGTATGGTGTTAATAGTAAAATAGGACTGACTGTATCTTCAGTATCTGTCAGTGAAGTGTGAGCTGCTGTTGCAGGTCGAGAGGAGGCAGAGCAGGCCCTGAAGAAGAACGGCCTCAACGCAGAGTGTCACAAATGGTAAGACGGCACACTGAACCTTGAGGAAGATTCAGAACACTGTAGAGTTCCTGCTGACCTGTGACCTCTGTGTTTCTGTATGCAGGTTTGCTGTGCTGACAGGACTGACCTCCCAGCATGACAGCATGCATAGCAAACTGAAGAGCAGCCACATACTGAAGGTAACACAGGAACATTCACTTCCATGATTGTTCAAAAGGAGTTTATTCTGATGTACAGGATGTGACTGAGGTTTCTTCTCCTGCTCAGGAGCATTTGGACCGTGCCATCGCTCTCAGAGATGATGACCCCATGTGTTTCTACCTGCTGGGAAGATGGTGCTATGAGGTGAGACTGTTTTGCTTGTTGTAGTTAACTGGAGTATTATCAGGTGTAGGTATCAGCCAAATATCTGTGATTGGCTCACTTAAAAGTGGGTGTGGCATAGTAAATAAGGAACATACAGAGCTGTTCTCTACTGTTGGCCTCCACCCACACATCTCCCTCACCTGTGTTGTTAGATCAGATCATTCATCAATGAGACCTCAGCTACATTCTGTGGAGATAAATAAATATTTACACTCCAGGTTCAAGATGAGTCATGTTTTACAGGAAGAGGAAAGATTTTGTTATAAAAAATACTCAAATATTAACATCAATTTGGCAGACTATTACTTCACTGTATCTTCAAGGAACTTTACCGGTGACCACGTCTAAAGGCAGAAGTGTTGATCTGCTTCACTCGGTCATGCTCATGTCATTCAAGACATGACATCACTGTTGTGTGTTTCTTTGCTGTTAAGTATTGTCTGTCTCTGCAGGTAGTCACACTTGATTGGCTGGAGAAGAAGGCTGCCGCTGCTCTCTACCAGAGCCCCCCCACTGCTACCCTGCATGATGCCCTAGAGAACTTCCTCAAGGTACCACCGATTTTTGATGTTATATACATATGCACGTATTACACGTACTTATTACACATATTACACGTATTTTCTAAATGGACGTGTCATTGTAAAACCAAATGTTTCATTTACTTTTTATGTATTTTCAGGCAGAAGAACTCAGTCCAGGTTTCTCTAAGACAGTGAGACTTTACATTGCAAAGGTGAGCAATAAGATCCAAAGTCATTTAATACACAACAGAATAGTTCATCCGTGTGTTTTCATTGTGAGGACTAGTGAAGTAACCATGATGTTGTTTGGCTCATAGTGTCATCAGGAGCTGGGAAACATCTCCGAGGCAACAAACTGGACGGCGCTGGCTTCCAAGATGCCCGCTAACACCAATGATGTAAGAACACACTTCACTCACCTAAATGAAAGTTTGCCAGAGTGCAGAGCTGCAGATAAGTCATGAAGAAGAATTTATTTTTGAAGAATAATTGTACTCAGTACAATAATTTGCTCTTATTGTTGCCTTTTCTATGTTTTTTTTCTCCCCAAGGATGAAGAAACTTGCCAGCTGGAGGCTCAGCTTCGCGTCTTAACTGACAAAAAAATATGAACTTATTTTCTACTGAGATCCATGATGGAACCACAAAGCCGATGCCACCGATCGGCTAGTCAGGCCACCAATCTCTGATCATCCAATCAGATGTGCGCTACAACTGGCACACTAATTTTCTTTCCCTTCACTGGTGGATATCTTTGTCATACTGTCACTGTGAAATTATATGGAATTTATTGATGTTTATTTATTTTTTTGCAGACTTTAAAATGGCTCAATGGAGCCAGTATCACCGAGGAATATATATTGTGTTCTTTATCTAACTTTTTTAACTGTTTGTTGTTTTCTTAACTGATAATCAGTCATTAAACACAAGGAGGTTTTAGTTTTTCAGCACATTTTGTCTTAATTTAACAGGCATACTTAAAGGGTCAGTTCAACCAAATAACAGCATGTGGAAACTATCCATGCAGATAGTTGTAGTTTTATTTCTCCAGGTTTATATTTGTGTCTGAGATTTCTGCTTTCATCCCAATACAATGGAGGTGAATGGAATTGAGTTTGTGCTGGTGTCATTTCTGCTGACCTCCAATCTATTGAGGTGGAGACAGATATCTCAACATCTAGACAAATAAAACTATATTTCTTTCCATGGCTACTAGAGGTAAGGGATGGGTGGATCATTTCAGGGAGATTTCAGGGAGCAGAACATTGTCTAAGAGGGAAATTCTTCCAACAATGGAAAAAAAAAAACCTTCTGGGAATTTTTCACCACATCGCTATTGTGAAATGTTATTTATGCAAGAAATATCTTGAAGTATTTTGGGACATTGAGCATGTGGTCCAGGTTGATCAGGGATGTTTGAAGAGCTTTAAGGGAAGTGAAAGAGGGACTTAGGAACAAGAAATCTTGGGAACGTCTCCAATTTATTAAAGTAATGTTTATTTGTATTGTATACCTTTAGGGTTGTGTGGAGATAAATGATGTTTCATAAATGTAGATGTAGTGATAGGCTGTAGTATTTTGATCTTATTTGGCTTTTTTTCCAACTTTATATCACATCATTTCCCGCCGTAGTCCAGTATAAAACAACTGTACTGGACTCCAGGCAGTAAACTGACAGTGTAAGGAGTCCTCTGTGTGCTTGTGACTATGACGAGTGTTGTAATATTCCTGTACTTTCATTTCATTTGTGTGTTTGCTGCCTTTTAATCTCTGACTGTGTTTTACATTCCTGTTATTTTCTGAAGTGAAAGTTGAGATTCAGTTTGTTAGCAGATGACTTTGTGATCTAACATCACTTTAATAGCACTTTGTATTCTCCATTCATTAATTTATTGTGTTGATTTTGCAGTCGCTGCTTTAAGATCATAGTGTTCCTATCAGTGGATATTATGTTTTATGAAAATGCCATTCCCTAAATATTCTAATCCCACAATGAAAAAGTGAATATGCACTAAAATGACACATGGATAACCTTGAATAAATAGTTTTTTTTCCTATGAGTCTCTCCACCCTTTCAAAGTAATGCTCACATGTGACCACATACAGTGTAAAATCCATTCATGATGATGCTAACAGAGGACACAAGCATTTGAATAGTAAAAGTCATTTAATTTAGCTTTGAAGCTCATACACAGAAGCTTCTGGTAAAGACAAACAGAAAAGGGACATCAGTGGTGAAACATTTGACAAATGACATGAAAAGGAAATCTTTGTAAGAATGTCTTAATTACAAAAATAATGTTATGTTTCAACTGCATCAGACATCCCAAACACCAGTTAACAAAAAGATCTCAAACTATTTAAAACATTTAGATTTTTGACTATTCAGAATATGAAACTACTGAAGTACACTCACCAAAGAAAAACAGACTCTGATTATGACTTCATTTCTCATAATTATGAGATCTTAATTCTTTTTTTTTTTTTTTTTTTTAAATGTTTTTTTGCAGTAAAGATCATGTTATGAGAGTTTTGGATCTCATAATTACATTATAAAGATCTTATGAGCACTTTTTGTAATCATGACATACTAAGTAATAATTATGAGATAAAGATCTCATAATAACATAACTGATCTCATAATTATGAGATACTAAAGTCATCATTGCAGATTTTTTCTCCTTTGGTGAGTGCAATGTGCTTCCCTGTCAATCAGAAAATGTAACTCTCTACCTTGCTGTTGAGCTCCAGAAGGCCAGATCTGCAGCCTGGACCATCTCCTCAACTCTGGTTCCATCAGCATCAATCCACATCACATAACGCATGACCTTCATGTCTGTGTGAACCATAAGTCCAAGGCTTGTGTGGAAGCAGTAATAGGGGGTGAAGACAGCACATACAGCACTGGAGTCCGAGGGTTGAGTCAGCAGGTATGACATAAACGTTTAGCACCACCCCGCTGCTTCCTGCCACTCACTCAGTCCTTAGCATCACCCACACCGTCAGCATTAATAGCGAACATGGCCTCAGCCTCTGGCAGGCAGGGGGAGTCGTAGATTTTACAGATCCTCGTCTCTCCTCGGCCTTTCCTCAGGTACAGACTGCGAGGACAACAACAGTTTTAATCCTAAAGTTATCTTAGAATGATTAAACCATGGTGTCATCAATCTGCAGCTGTCAAATCATTACAGCTGCTTTATGCCTCACTACAGAAGCAGTAGCAGCCGGACAGATAAACAATGAGCTGAAACTCACTATAAAGCTCCGTAAAGTCGAGAGGAGCTGCAGAGTCGCTGAAAATTCTCATCACAGGTCATGTTGGACCATGCTGTCAGGATGAATTAAACACACTCGCTGCATCACTCACCGTGTAGTGGAGGCGTGAGCCAGAATGTTGCCACCGATTGGTTTCTTGGGATCTGCAGAGAACATGGCTGCCCCGTCCACCTGTGCTACCACCTGGTTGGTTATCACCACAGCAACACCAAACTGTTGACACAGGATTGAAGCAAGGCGGATAAAAATAATTTAAAAAGAACTGAAACACTCTGATAGATGAATCAATAATAAAAATAATTGTTAGCTGCAGGCCTAAGTGGGAGCACATGACATCATCAGCGTACAGGATGACCTGCATACCTCGTCTGCCAGTCTGAGCAGCATGCGCAGGAAGCGTCCCAGGTGTCCCTGTCTGGCCGACAGCTCCCCTCTGCCTGAGTAGTCTGTTCTGTACAGAGCTGTGGCACTGTCTACTATCAGCAGAGCATACCTGACACACAGAGAGGGAGTGGCAGTATTAGTTGGGAATATCATAACTACTCTACATTACTGCTTATATCCATTTGCACTGTTTGTGCTGACAGACCTGGACTCAGCCATCATGGCAGAGGCTTGATACAGCAGCTGTGTCTGATGGTCTGTGTTGAAGGCTCGGGCGTAGGCCACGTTGTCCAGAACATCACTGCCTACCAGCCCATACCTGATGACACACACAGGAAGTTCAACATCTATTCTGTTATTCTACAATCCACTTCTAAAAATATGTACACAGACAGGATGACAATGTATGTGATGCAAAAAACAACAAAAAAACAAAACAGTAGTTATAATACATGCCACAAATTGAATATGCCTTTCCATGTTATAGTTTTTTAAAACTTTCTAGATGTTTTAAGTTTCAGACTTCCATCTTTTCCCCTCACAGTTATAAATATAACACAACAGTACACGATGTGGGTGTGTTGAACAATGATGGCTGGCTCGTGAGGAGAGGAAATGTGCTGACTCACCTCTCAGCTACAGCGAGGAGTCTCTCTGGTCTGAAGGTTCCCTCTGTGTCGATGTACATAGCTTTACCTTCTCCACCCCCCTGATCAATGGGCAGCTGTGGATGGAGGAGACAGTGGAGTCTACTGAGTGTGACAACCATACATACATACAACCTCTTTAAAAACACAACTGCAATGTTTTTTTATTTAAAAATCTATTTTGTTGGAGTTTCCCACACCTCTGGCTGCTGTGCATCCCGGTTCATAGATTAAATCTTTAAGAGAACTCCTCAGATTATTCATTAAAATTAACATAACATTGTCAAATTCACAATGGACAGTAAAACATGCAGCAGAACCAGAGATATCGTCTTTTTTTATTCCATGTATTATTTTTCCTTGTCACAACCTGCATTACCCACAATGCAACTGGCCTGCAGACAGTTCAGAGAGAGACTCAGATGTGTTATGCTTGTAGCAGCTAATGTAGCCTCCAGCAGAGATGAGGGGCAGCTACAGAGGTCTGCTAACCTCACTTCTTTCTAACTCCACACCTCCAGATTGTTTTACTTTCCAGCCCCAGCTGATGCTGACTCTAGTGACATCACTTGAGGCAATTTATCAGATTTCACACATCTCTCTCTGGAGACACAAAAGGCTTTATACTACTTTTTAAAATCACATGCAGTTGGGCTGCAACTCACGATTATTTTCATCATCAATTAATCTGTTGATTATTTGCTTGATTAATCAATTAATCAGTTAGTCTATAAAATGTCAGAAAACAGTGAAAAATGTTGATCACTGTTTCCCAAAGCCCCCGGTAACGGGGCCATGACCCAAAGATATTCAGTTTACTGTCGATATACTGGCGATTCATCTTCTGTCCATCAACTAATCATTGCAGCTCTATTTGCAGTAGTACTCCTAACATCTGGAAACAGATGTCTTCCCCTTTAACAGCAACAGTATCCAGTAGATCACTTTGCATCACATGACGTCTCCTGACACCACTGAGGCTTTGTCTCTGTGCAGTCAGTGTGAACTCTACCTGACAGGTGACAGCCAGTGTGTGGCACAGCTGGGTCTTCCCCGTCCGAAACTCTCCAAACATCTCTGTGATGGAGCCCGTCTCGATCCCACCTGCAGGACAAACAGGAAGTCACATAAAACAACCACTCTCTGTGTTCCCTCATTATCTCACTGGGGCTTGTACGGCTAGACACAGGACTTCGGAACAATGTTTGGCCCAGTCTGTGTCAGATGCTTGTTTTTCCACATATGTAATGAAATGTTGGAGTGAGTTTACGAACCCTGCAGGAGTTTGTCGAGCTCTTTGGAGCCTGTAGAGATCTGGATGATTTCGGCTCTCCTCTGGTGGAACTCGGTAGCTGTGGTGAAGCCCATTGGCACCAGTTTGGCAGCTTCAGTCTGAGAAAGAAGACATCATTTAAATATGGCATAACATAAAATATATATATAACATCTCATGAGAATATTTGTCCTGCTCATGTTGTAACTATTCCACACAGAGAGCGTGTGTGTGATGGTGAGGCTTCAGCATCTGGAGCAGAGAGTATGAAGGTAGCAGTATACAATGCAGTGTGTGCACAGTTTAAGCTATTTGTTGGTGAATACATGCTAAGTTCCTGTGTCTTGTTTGTCAGCTGCTGATTAAAGTGAAGGGGGTTAGCCCTGAAGCTAGACACAACTTCAGCCCAGACTCACTTAAGGTGGACTCCTTTAAGGTGGACCAGCTGTTCTCATTTTAGAGATAATCTCAGCTGCTCCTCAACCCATAATCATTTAAACAGCTAGTTAACAGTCAAACATGCTGGTTCATCTTTCTACAATGTGATGATTTGTGATGCTTTTCTGTTTCATGTCATTGTAAACATATTTGGGTTGTGGAACGCTGGTCTGACAAAACAACACATTTCAAGATGTCACCTTAAGCAGTAACTGTGATGGGCAACCTATACTATTTTCTGACATTTTATACACTAAATGATTAATCAACTAATTGAATAAAATCAACAGGATGATTTCCTGTTTTCCAGGATGATTTTCCTCCTCACAAGACTGGCAGGAAAACTAAACGCTGCATCAGAACTCATGACTGTCAGAGTAAGAAGGCTGCTGTCTCTTACTATTATTTTGTCAGCTTTGGCCTCACTGATGCCCTTAATGTTGAGCAGCTCCTTCTTGGGTGCGTAGGCCACCGCCTCAATGGTGTGGAAACCTGCGTCTTCTAGTTTCTTGATGTCACTGGCGCTGATTCCACATTGCTACACATGGAGACATTGAATGAATAACAGCCACATATACTGTCAGTTCAGTGGGAGAGAGAGGAATGGAATCTGTAACAAGATTTTATTTATTCAAACAGGAAAGGACAATTACAGCTAGAGTCTGAGTAAAGCTGTAGGATGACTGCTTTCAGGAATACATACCTCCAGTCTGCACAGAGGCTGTGGCCCAAAGTTTTCTTCCTCCTCTACCTCTGCCTCCACCCTGGCCTCACTCCTCATCGCCATGATCTGAGGTTGGACAACAGAGAAGCTGTGGTTGTCGATAATACGGTCTTCACAAGCATGAGCGCAAGTCAAGTCTGGTTTGTTTCATGACTTTGAAACACAGAGCTGAGACATCAAGCACAGATCACATCGTTTCACAATGATGACAACAAACACGTGAAGAGAAAACTGTGGTGTTGCAGCTATAGAGCAGCACATATGAAACATATCATATGGAGAGTAAAATATTACAGCAAAATTGGACAAAACCAAGAGAGCCTTTGGCATTAACCTTTTGAAAATTAACCTTTAGATGTATTAGATGCAAAATACTATTGAACAACTATGAAGTATCACATATGACTCCACTCAAGTTATTTATTTTGTAGGAGGAAAATAAGATATTTTTAAAGAAACTATAGTTCTCTGTAGACAGATTTTGCTACTTGGTTTGTACAAGTGACACAACAGCCTGTATATGTTGGGAATACTGTTTAAAAACCTTTTGGGATGTGTGTATTGAAATTTTGAAAAAATAAAGGAGGAAAAAGAGAAGAGTTTCAGATTGGCTGTCTGTGTCTTCTGTATCTGTAATACAAAGGTTTCTGTACCTGTTTACCTTTGCTGCTATTTTAAGGCTTTTATACTTTTGTGTACTTGTGTGTATTATACTTTGATTCTGAAACTTTCTTAATATATTTGCTAAATATATTTTTAGTAATCAGGTTTCTCTAAATCGTTTATTCTGCAAGTGCACCTTTTTCAGTCTGATAGAAACAGAGTACCGAGAAATAAAAATCAAGAAATCTTGTCTTTTACTCTGTTTCTCCATTTTTATTTAAGTAATAATCAATACTGGTCTGAAAAAAGATATGAGTTTAGATTTTAGGTATGCAAAAAAGTGCAGTCCATGTCAAAATATGACAAATTTGACATGAACTAACTGACTCATGTTCACAGAGCGGCAGTAAAGAAACATTTGACTGCTCTAGCTGAATGAAAAAAACAGCGTCACATAACCACAACACACTCCCTGCTGAATATCGCTAGTTAGCTAATGTCAGTTGTCGTCAGATTAACAATATCAAAGTAACGTCGCTAGGTCATAATATTTGTCAATGGCGCTTAACTTTAATACACACTGAACAATTAGCAATATCCCAGTAAATTAATAGACCAACTCTTGCAACGTTTACACCAAGAATTTCGCTAATACCGTAACTGTTAACAACCGTAACAAGCTTCACCGCAAGTATAGCTGCTCTGAAGCAGCCGCTAACATTAGGTTAATGCACTGACTGCAGCTGTTAGCCTATTAGCTTTAGCGCTGTTTTCACGTCCGTTCGCTGTATTTCAGTTACTTGCAAGTCAGCTGACAGCGCTGCTCGATCGAAGACAGCAAGTTCAATACAAGTTAATACATCTGTCTTACCTATATACTCAAATCATTTGCAAACGAAAAGCACATGTTGTGTGATACAGCAATATGTTGAACTTACCTGCTGACTTCTTCCTTCTCACAGAAGTTTGGTAACCAAAGCTCCCGCGCGTATTGTACTAACGACGCGCAATGACGCTGTACGTAACGACACCGCCTCCTCCGTCCCCTCTGATTGGTCAGATTATGGATCTGAGTAAAGATAGGATCAACACAGGTTGTCAGTCTTATTGTGTATTTGACAGGCCTGCACCGTTAGAAATGCTTTATGTTATGTCTGAACTGTTGTATAAGGGTTTCAGAAATTAAGTAACCCTGAATGAATCTGGGTCTCTCTTGTATGCCATAAATTATGCAAATGTTAATCACACCTGTGAGTATTATTGGTAAAAAAAAAACTACTCTCAATTCATATACAAGTATTAAATCATACAGTATATGGGATACGATGAATAAGACTGTTCTCTATTTCACAGATAAATATCTATAGATGATATCAATTTAGTCTCATGATGCAAAGTGGGTTATGAGCCCAAAGTGTTTCCAGAGTTTTAATCACTTTAACCTCATGATAACTTTATGCTGTGTACAGTAATTGTATTCACCTCCATTGTATTGGGATGGCAACAGAAATCACAGATGGTTATGGTATCTCATAAACATGGCCAAATAAGTGTTTCTATTTTTTCTTTTTGTAATTTAGGTGAACTGACCCTTTAAGAGCTCCACTATCTAATGCAGAACATGAATCAAAGTCTGTGAGGGTGGACATTGGGACAGGACTACCAGCATAATCAATCATCAATACTATACTCTGACTATATTCTATACATTATGTATTTAAATGGTAGTTTCTGGAGTCAGTTCTTAATTTGAATTCTGATTGAAATAGCTTTATTTAATTATCATACATACAGTTCTGTGACTGCTCTTGTGTGTGGTTTTGCATGTTAAGATCTCTTGTCTGAGCAGCAGTGTAATCACTCAAAACACAAAAATGAGAATTTTGGAAAACCTGCCACTAATTACACTTAGAGGACTCAACCAAGTGGGCCGATTATCAGCAGTTGATGTCAGTGAATTGTTTAAGCCCTACAAGAATGTGCTTTTGGATTAGGAGCAATAGCGCAACAAATGTTACCTACTGCTGATAGAAACATCCCTGTAGCTAATGCTAATTGTACATTCCAAAGAGTATATAAGACATTCATTCATGAACATAGTACAAAACAACATTTGAGAGGTGTCATTTGAGCTGTCATGTTGGGGAAAACATGCATGCTTGAGTGACTAGTGTTTGTCTGATAACAAGCACCAGTTAATTTTTTATTATAGGTTTAACCAACTGTTAATGCTTGTTTGCTTTACCAAAGCTTGTAAAAGTAAGTGTGTAGGTAGCATTCAGTATCAGGGCAGGAACTCGATAAAGCATACCTGACTTAATAATTTAGTGCTCATATCACAGATTGAGGTCCTGCAGGCATGATGGTGCCAGTGACTCCTGCTGTCTGAGTCAACACCTTCCTGGGAGAATCCAGGATCTTCTTGGGTGAAGTCTGAGGTCATGAGAAGTATAGGGTGATGGAGACCTCTGCCTTGCTCTTCACTTCCAGCTTCCTCTGACTTCCTCCAGTTTAGTCTATTCATCCTGGGGTATTTTGTCAAAATGTATATTTTCTGGTTGGAAGTGAGGGCAGTACTATGAAGGGTTCTGAAGGTGTCAGGAAGTAACATTTTAAAAAATGGGCTCTAAATGCATCATGAGCATCTACATATAAAATGCATGTACTAAGAGTGGTAGCACATGTTAGGAAAAAATCTCACATGTGGAATATTCTCATGGGTTTACAGGTGTTGTCCCAACATCTATGGAGCCAATCAGTATCTGAATGCCAACACAGATGTCTTATAGAGAGTCTTTACCAAGCAACTGAAAATACTATTCTTGTGAACTCTTGTTGACAGCAGCAAAAGAAGCCAGACAGAAAAGCCCTTAACTTGCCAATATGTCATTTTACATTGACTGCATTAACAGTTTGTAGTTTATTAGGTACACCTGTGCAATCAAATGTGATCCCATAAAACAGCTGTGCATGAAACTATTAAACCAGTTTATCAAACTGACCAAATGATCTTTCTTTTGAATAGTTGTACATTAATTTATCCTAATCCTGAATTAATTATACTGATGTCCATAAGATTAGGGTTGAAATTGAAGTTTTAAATGAAACCTCTTGGTGTAATATGTTTAATGAAGCATCACCTGCCAAATTAAAGACAGAGGGAATCCTAACCATTTATCATTGCAGTATGTATTAATATGTGAACACATTTCCTTAATTAATACATTCAGTGGATGGTGCTCATATTTTTTGTGGTGAACTAGTTTCCACCTTCTTTATTGCTCTACTGCTGGATGCTCATTGATTGTTTTGCTTTCTTTCCAGGTGCAATGATAATTAACTTAAAGTGGATAACCTGTGTGTTTGCTATTTAAAAGAGGCATGAATGCTGCATGGTTATGACATAAATAATATCTAATGTGCTCAAACACCTGTAAATATTTCAGTGCCTGGCCATATACAACTGCCCTGCTGCTAAATATGACCATATTAACAATATTTATCCATTTAATGATTTTAAATGTTCTATATTTAACTTTCTTTTCTCATAATCACATAATGTAGCATCTTAATTTGCACAATCTGTAAGCAGGTTTATTGATGCTTAGAGAGATTGTAGTGATAGAAACTATATACAATGTCAATGTCCCACAACAAATCAACAGAATTAGAATCACATCAGAATAATTTGGTCTCCCAGATAGAGCCATGAATCTGTGTTTCAGAAGTGAAACTGCTGACTCATCTTGTTTTGTGTTTTTACCTCTTTTAGGGGAGGAACTTATTCAAAATGAAAAGGTTTTATTAATTGTCACAGCTCATCTTCAATCAAAAAGGTAATCAGCATGTGAACAAAGTTTTAACTAAATACAGCCAATCAGAACATAGTGGGCTCATCAGGAGGGAGGCCTTAAAGAGACAGGAGCTAAGACTGCCTGTTAGAGACAGAGGCTGAACTCAGGGGCTGCATAAAGGGCCAATATAAGATAAATAAGGAGTTTTTTGAATTGTCAATCATGCAAAGTTACTTGAGTGGAGTACCACCATAAAAATAGAGAGCTGGAAATGAGCATAATAGGTCCCCTTTAAATAATGAACAACTCTAGCTTTTCCATCTGTAGTTTCTATTTACGTCATGGAAACAAAGTCGCTGGACTGCAGTGTCAATGAAACAACAGTCAATCATTTTTTAATTAGAAGCTTTATTTTGCAAACTACAAGAAAACATTAAAATTAGAAACAGTGAAAAGGACGAAGGACATTAAAAATATTGCACATGTGGAAGACTTTACTGTTGTTTACACATATCCTCTTGCTTTGGAGACTGAGGCCACCACTCATCCTGTCTGTTTGCACCTGCAGCTGCATCTGTAACACAGGAGACTTTCATGAGACAAAACAATACTCAAGTAAAATATGAAATATATATATCCATAAGAATTATAATCCCCAGCCCTCATTGGTCTACATACTTCAGTGGCTGTGATGTTCATCAACCAACCCAGGGTTTTCTATTATGTGTGCTTCTTCATGTGCCAGTGTTGACAACAACATAGTCCTTCTCTTGGACTAACTGTCTCAGAGAAATGTTCCCTTCAGGTTTGTTCAAAAAGTTTCCAAAAACAGTTTTCAATGCCTTTGTTTTGACTTCATATCTCAGAATTTCAAGAAAAGTTTGACTGAAGTGAGTGGAAGAATAGTGAAGTCCCAACACCCCCACGTGTCTGTTAGTAACCATCAGTGATTCCCTAAACACAGCAGTTACCCTTCTCTGAATCTGTCGTATCAGGAACACAGGAAACCTCTGGCAAAAACAAACAGCTCAGGTCTTTACTATGTTAAGAATCTCAGACACACTACAGCATAAAGGGGGTCAACTTTAGATGTAGCTTACCTGGAATGGTCCCCAGGCTGGAGTTATCAAAGAACTGCTTGGGATAGGTTCTGGACAGCAGCTCAGAGCTTCCACCCACATCAAAGAATCTGCTTTTGGGGGAGTCTTGCAGAGAGACTTTTGGAGAATCCAACAGCTTCCTGGGAGAGTCCAGGATCTTCTTAGGAGTAACCAGAAACTTCTTGGGTGAGTTGAGGAAGTTGGAGGAGTCTGAGGTCATGGGGAGGCCCCTCTTGGTGGGAGTACAGGGTGATGGAGGCTTGTCCAGCTCGGCCTTGTTCTTCGTCTTCAGCTTGATGGCTCTGCTCTTCCACTTGTTGATCTCTGTATGCTGACTGGACACCAAGCTGTGGAGACGGGGGGGGGGGGGGACAGATGTCAAGAGAAGCCCTACATGATGCAGTGAATAACATCAGCTAACAACGCTTATACAGGTTCATCTTACCTCTCCAGCTCGGCTATTTTCAGTTGAAGCTGTTTGACTTCCTCCTCCAGTTTGGTCTTTTCCAGGTGAATGCTGCTCTTGATCATCAAGCCTCTGGGGTTTGTCAGCCTGGCATGAAGGTCCTCACCCTGCAGGACTGAAGTCAACATCATGACAGTGTTATTCAACCTGTCTGCAGGAGCCAGAGGTACTTAAAAAAGGACTTACATTTTCTGGTTCTGAGGTGAGATCATCGCTATAAAAAGGTTCTATTTCATCTTTGTGATTTGCTGCTTCTCACATGTCTATATGCAATAATCTCAAAACAGACAGAACAAGAAAATCCAGATCACTTTTGGAGTCATGAGATGAAACAAACACTGATGACTTACACGACTCCTCTCCCTGCTGCTGTGATTTCCTCAGGGTTTCCTTCAGCTTCCTCAGTGACTCTTCCTTTTCATTCAGCACTGTGGTCATCCTCTGGACCCTGAGAGGGACAAACATCTGGTAAGAAAAAAACTGGAACACACCCCTTGATATATTTTTACTTGACTGGAGCAGACAGGACAGCTGTGAATGTCAGCTTTACCTTCATCTCTGCAAAATACTACTGAAGCAAGAAGTCAATCAGTACAGGCAATAAATAAAACAAAGAAACTAGAAAAAGGTCCTTACTCTTGTTGGTGTAGATCAGATGCTGAACTCAACTCCACTTCCATTTTGAACAGTTTAGTCCGCAGTTTTTCCAGCTCAACACCGTCAGGTGAATTTTTCTACACAGGAAAAGACAAATATGAAAATGTAAATCACAGACTTAAACTGTTTACACTAAAAACACAGTAAAATGTTGAGTTATTAGTGCTAGCCTCAGGACGTGCTCTGTAAAGAAAAACTAATGAGATGTTGAGACAAACCTCAGACTCTCGCAGTTTGCTCTTGAGGCTTCGGATTGTGTTCTCTCGCTCCTCAACTTCTGCCCGGCTGTCCTGCAGTTCTGTCTGCAGGAGCTGGGTGGCCTGTTTATGGTTGGACACTCTGTTGATGGCTTTGATCTGAGCCTCCTCCAGCTGCTCATTCTGTACACACAGAGCCTGAAAAAATGTCACCAGTATAGTGATTAAATGAGATCTGCTCAGAGCCTTGCATTGTAACAATGAGGTGGATATTAGTGAGGTCAGCTCGCTCTGCTATGACATGATACTACATGATGACAGCAGTCATAAACACAATCACAGATCAGTCAGACATACTTTGACTTTCTCCTCAGCTTGCTGGAGCTGAAGAGCGAGTTGCTGGTTGTCCTTCAGCAGGGAGAGCTCTGTTTTGAGTGGAGCTCCCTGCAGAGCCTGCTGCAGAGTCAAACTCTTGCTTCTCTCCTCTCTCAGCTGAGAATCAGCCTGAGCCTCCAGCTGCTTCAGCTCCTCACACAGACCGCGCTGCTCATCTATAATCCCCTGTATAGTAAGATATACACAGACACTAATTATGATTCAAAGTAGAGTATTTTATATACATCTTAAAACATATTTGGAGGGGATCTTAAAGATTGAGGAGCAGTAGAGCCATGTTTACCCAGATAAGTAAATGTAGAAATTGTTATTTAATTGTAGAAATTAGGTTAGATCTTTGAGACAGGTGAGTCACACCAGTTATGCAAGTGTGAGGGTTTGAAAAAATAGATATATTGTAAAAGCTACAACTATAATTTCTTACGTATACATACAAGACGTAGTTTAAATCAGCAGCATTTCAAGAAAAAATTCCTACTCCTTAGGGACTGATGAAAAAGTTGTCTGTTGTAGAACCTCAACGATTAGTCAATTAATTGATAAACAGAAACATAATCAGCAACTATTTTGACAATCGATAAATCCTCTGTAATTTTTTAAGCAAAAACATTTGCTGGTTCCAGTTTGTCAGGTGTAAAGATCTGCTGCCTCTCTATGTCTTTATATACTTGTAAATGGAATACTTTGGGGGTTTTGACTGTTGGTTGGACAAAACAAGACATTTAAAGACGTCACTTTGAGCTGTAGAAAATGACAACAGGCATTTTTCACCAGTATCTCACATTTTACAGACTAACCAGTTAAAAGAGACAGTAATCTGCAGATTAATCGATAATGAAAATAATTGTTAGTTGCAACCCTAATCACTTCCCATGCTTACTGTTGTTAAAGTGGCAGTGGACATATATAGGATACATCTGATTTTCAACTTGAAATAGAAATTGATGAATCATTTCAGTCTCTTTCCACAACATTTTTTTAAAATCTGTTCAGTGTTTGAGATATCCTGCTTAACAGGACTGAGGCAGAGATAATTAAAGAACTGAATGAACAGTACCTGCAGAGTCATCTTCCAGCGTTGTGCCACTGCAGATATGTGGTTCTGATAAGTGCTCAGGATGCTGTCCAGACTGCTGAAGCTGATTGGCTGGTTGGTGCACACTGCCTGGAACTGCTCCTTGAACCTCTCCCTCTCTCTGATCTCAGCTGACAGCTCACTGGGGTAAGACGCCATGTTGGTCCAGAACTTCTCCAAAATGCTACCCATTTTCTACAAAGCCGACAGAGTGGTCATGAAGATTCAAGCAGTAATGTTGGAGAGATGGAAACGTACAGAGGATTAAGACACGAGCTCATATAATGTACAACTTGTTGAAAGGCTCACCTGTAGGTAGAGCTGCCTCTTATCCAGCAGCTCAGTCAGTCTGTGTTCCCACAGTGTGTGGAAGTCTTCGTCTTTGATGGAGTAGCTGGGTGCCTGCGCTCTGCACAGCAGCACATCCTGCAGACGCCTCTCCTCAAAGACAGCCAAATCTTTCTTCACCAACTCCTCAAACAGATTCCTGTAGCCCTGAGCACGCACCTGGAGGTGCTCCTGGGGAAGCAAACAACACATGTTTTCTGGTTATTATCTGATAACAAAAATGACACCATTATGAGATTTCAAATGGAAAAAAAGTATGGATATTTACACTAATATTTCCCAGACTCTGAGCAGATTGCCGTTCCAGCTGACAGATGGTGCTGTAGGCATTCATCGTGGGTTTAGGAAGGGAAGTTAAATCTTTCGGCTTCAGGGAACTCTGCACTCTCAGGGCTTTGTCCAGGGCTCTGGAGTTATTCTTGGAACAGAGGTCTATGAAGTGCTGGAATCTTTTGAAGGACTCCTGCAATGATATCAGTTCAGTCGTATCAGGGTAATTCCAGATCAAATCAACAGATTTTAGAAAACTTTCCTGACAGACCATCTTGGATTTACTTCATATTAGAAGAAGATTATTGCTCATGTATAAATGGTCAGTGGTGATGTTACCTGAAGCTGCAGAGTGGAGTCCTGCAGCCGTGATGATGCTGTCTTTTTGACATCACTAGTGCTCTGATCCAAACTGCTCAGCTGCTCTCTGAGTGCTGAGATGGTTGTGTTCGCATCACTGAGCAGCTGAAATGAAAGGAGAAAAATAAAACCTCAGACAAAACATTTTATTGTCATGAACACATCAAATTTAAAACTTCAGTTCATCAGAGCAGAGCTAAACGGACTAAATACTGAAACTTTGAAGATACGTCTGATTGTTTCTGATGCCATTTGTAAGTGCTTGAGTGTGACTGTCTGTGTTTGCTGTACTCAGGACACTCTCAACAGGACACTCTTGGAAAAGAGATCTTGATGATCTCAATAAGATTATCTGATAAAAACCGAAAGAAAAGACCAGTAAAAAATGACTCCAGTAATGACAAACCTGTTGTGAGGCATCTGCTTCAGCTTTAGCATGGGTTTGCCTCTCTCTGAATATTTTCAGCTGTTCCTCGAGCTGCTGCACCTGACAGCAATAAAGAGACAGTGACAGGTCATTCAGAACAGAAATCATGCAGAGAACAGTGATCACCTGTCACCTCTGAAGCCTTCTCAGCCTCATCTCTTTGATCATTTAGATAGAAGACATCAACCACAGCTTTTCTTTTTGGAAACTACAGCTTTAGAGGCTCTGGTAGGAACATTTTTTTAAAATTTTGGACAGAGCCAGGCAAGCCGTTTCCCCCTGTTTTCAGTGTCTATGCATCCCAGTGTATAATAAATATGAAGCTGTTTAGCTGCAGCTTCATATTTACTGGGCAAATGTGGGAGTGGCTAATATCATCTAACTACTGGAAAGAAAGTAAGTAAGCCCATTTTGTGATATGTCAAACAATTCCTTTAAATTGTGGCAGTAAATGATTTGGACCTACTTCCTGTTGAAGCTTGGTCTCTTGTTCGTCTCTGTCAGCCTGCTGCTGCACATTTATCTGCTCCTGCTCGCTCAACTTCTCCTGGGTGGCAGACATCTGTAGTTGGAGGAGAGCATACATTAAATGACAATATAAAAGAGCTTTGAACTGGTCTGCTTTAAGGCTTATTTAAGTTACTGCCCTTAGATTACCAATGACTTTATAATTGTACAAGTGTACCATGTCCATCCTGTCCTCCAGCTCTGCTTTGAGCTGGTTCTTCTCCTGTCTCAGTCCCTCCAGGATCTCCTGCAGCTGATCTCTCTCCTCAGTGAGAGACGTCACTCTGCACAGCAGCTCCTTCATCTCCTCAGTAGAGGTCTGACAGCTGGCTTCCTTTTCAGAGAGCAGACTGTTTCTCTCTGCTTCCACGCTCTCCAGTTTTTCTGTTAAAGTCCTTATCTGTGAGGGAGGGAGCAGTCAGACGGATTAGCCCACAGTGAGAAGTCTATTTGTAACATGTGAGGTATAAGACACTAACCTGTTGATCTAAATTACACTCCTTCTCCTGACTTAGTTTCTCCAGATCAGAGTTCATCTGCTTCTGTTCACACAGCTCCTCTTGGACCGACTTCAAAAGGTCTTGAGTTGTGGAAGCCTAAAAACAAAATGTTAACTTCTGTTAGTCAAATAAGCAAACACATCATCAAAAGGAGAAATGACAGAAAGTTCACATCAAGTACAGGACATCCACAAAATCAACTAAACTATCCAAATGAATTTGACAAAACTAACAAACTATTATGTACAAAACTGCCAGAAATTGTATGATTGAACCTAAAGCCTTAGTTGATGACGAGCTCACTCACCACATTCACGCTCTGCTGCAGATCATCTTCCAGCTGTCTCTTGTGCTCAGTAACGGTCTGTAGAGATGTATTCAGCTGTACAATCTGTTGAAGCAGACGTGGGCAAGTTGTTAACGTAAAACTTCCAAACATTTGCAGAACAATCCAAGCAGAGAAGACATTTTTAACTGTAACTGGAAATGATCAGTGAATTTGCACCAGTGGACCAAAGTACATCTCACAGATTGGCTACAAGTACAGTCTACTATAACAGCTCGAAGCTAAAATACACATCTGTCTGATCTATGATGCATTCTTTGTGATTTTGTTATTGATTTTGACAGCGAGTACCATCGGATACCAGTGCTTTGTTTTCCCAAACTTAAAATCTGTATACCTCACTGCATGGAATTCTTTGGGATCTCTTATGTAAGGTGACATGAGACCAGGGATGCTTTGGCACTGAAAACTGAGCTGGTGGCCCGCAATGACTAAATGAATTTAAAAACTGTATTTAAGAAAGGTACCCTGTGGAGTTTTTGACCACTAGTAGCACCATGGAGCAATGTTTTTATGAGTTGGTCCCCGTTATGTTCAGCCTGATGCACACACTCACAGGGGATAACAAACTGAGTTATGAGGAAGAAAACACATTTAACATGTTTATTACATGTAAAGGATACACACAATGGACACATGCAAGAACATGTTTGTATTCTAATCTCTCTTATTATTTATTGAGCTTTTCTTGTTCTTGGGTTGGCTTGTTATATCAAGCCCAACAAACATATGAAAGTAATGTGTAAAAAAAAAGAAAAATGTGCAGCTAATAAAAGTAAAGCTATCTGAAACAAACCTCAGTTTGTAGTGTGTCCATCCTGTCCTCCAGCTCTGCTCTGAGCTGGTTCTTCTCCTGTCTCAGTCCCTCCAGGATCTCCTGCAGCTGATCTCTCTCCTCAGTGAGAGACGTCACTCTGCACAGCAGCTCCTTCATCTCCTCTGTGGAGGTCTGACAGCTGGCTTCCGTCTTGGAGAGCAGACTGTCTCTCTCTGCTTCAACACTCTCCAGTTTTTCTGTTAAAGTGCTCATCTGTAAGGAAGGGAGCAGTTAGATGAAATATGTCCTAAAAATGTCCTATTGGAAATGTGTGTACTCCATGTGCCTTAAAATAATCGTACAATAGTAAAACTATCCAACACAAACCTCAGTTTGTAGTGTGTCCATCCTGTCCTCCAGCTCTGCTTTGAGCTGGTTCTTCTCCTGTCTCAGTCCCTCCAGGATCTCCTGCAGCTGATCTCTCTCCTCAGTGAGAGACATCACTCTGCACAGCAGCTCCTTCATCTCCTCTGTGGAGGTCTGACAGCTGGCCTCCTTCTCAAACAGGCCATTCCTCTCAGCTCGCACACCTTCAAGCTCTTCAGTTAGAGTCTTTATCTGTTTAAATGGGACAGTTTTCAACAAGCAGTCAGAACCCTGACAATAGAAAACTACTAAGAAACTAAACTTCCTCAGTCTTTGTCATTCAACAGGACTTTTGAAAATGGAAACTAAACATCAGTCTTTTCTGTAAAATATATGTTGTGAAGAACAAACCTGTTGTTCTAGCTGAGCTTGCTGCTCTTGACCTAATCTTTCCAGGTCAAGGCTTCTTTCATTCTGCTCTCGGAGCTGCTCTTGAAGTGAATGTAGAAGGCTCTGAGTCTCTGCAGTCTGAAGATTAGGAAAAAAGGTTGAGCCCTTTAACATGACTGGCAATGTGATGACACCAGTTTGACCACAAACAACCCCTCACCATCTCTATGTTACGCTGTAGTTCAGCCTCCAACTGGCTCTTCTGCTCACTGACGGCCTGTAGACTGGCTTGTAGTTTCTCTGTCTGGAAAAGAAAACAGTAACATTTCACAATCCAAGTATTCATACATTTCAAAGTCCACCAAACACCAGAATATTGAAAAACAAGGCACTGATTCCTTCTGAATATGTCAATCTTTATGTAGCCTATGAGATGTACCAGGAAGTACTGGCAGGCAGATTTTGTAACCTTTGGACAGAGCCATGCTAGCTGTTTCCCCGTTTTCAGTCTTTATGCTAAGCTAGGCTAACTGTTGGCTAGCTGAAGCCTTTTATTTAAAAGAAAGATGAGAGTGGTATCAATCTTCTCATCTAACTCTCCACCAGAAACCAAATAAGTGTATTTCCAAAAATGTCAAACTATTCCTTTAAAAAGGACTTATAAATACATAGTTTCATTTTTAACAGAGGGTTAGTAACTTTCTAAAACAGCTGGTCACTGTAGTTTTTAAACAAACGTTACTTGAACAGGAGGAAATGTTCTAGTGAGTATTTCTGGCAGCAGGATGGTGTGTGTGTGTGTGTGTGTGTGTGTGTGTGTGTGTGTGTGTGTGGGATTGAGTCAAAATAAACCACAGTGTGTGTTCATGGTGATTAAGGAACATGTCAATGCAACAGTGTGATTCACTGATGTGTTTTAATAGTTTTTGGCTCTATGGCACAGAGGAATAAGATATATCAGCCTTTAGATACACACGCATTTTTTGTTATTAGACCAGTTAATTGTCAGTTTGAGTTTACACACAGGATTTGTTGTCAATAAGAAAACAACTGAATTTCATCAGATGTGTCCTTTAACAGAAGCTGTGTTACCTCTTGCTGAAGTTGTGTTGCTCTCTCATCTTCTGCTTGCAGTTCTGAGCTCAGCATTTCTGGCTGGTTAAAGCCAGTCTGGGCTTGAACAACCTGTGAAAGAAAAAACATCACTTGTTTCCTTTTCTCATTGTGGGCAGATAGATATGAAAAATCAGTCATACATGAACAACAGTTAAGAAGTTAACATACCATGTCCATCCTGTCCTCCAGCTCTGCTTTGAGCTGGTTCTTCTCCTGTCTCAGTCCCTCCAGGATCTCCTGCAGCTGATCTCTCTCCTCAGTGAGAGACGTCACTCTGCACAGCAGCTCCTTCATCTCCTCTGTGGAGGTCTGACAGCTGGCCTCCTTCTCAAACAGGCCATTCCTCTCAGCTCGCACACCTTCAAGCTCTTCAGTTAGAGTCTTTATCTGTTTAAATGGGACAGTTTTCAACAAGCAGTCAGAACCCTGACAATAGAAAACTACTAAGAAACTAAACTTCCTCAGTCTTTGTCATTAAACAGGACTTTTGAAAATGGAAACTAAACATCAGTCTTTTCTGTAAAATATATGTTGTGAAGAACAAACCTGTTGTTCTAGCTGAGCTTGCTGCTCTTGACCTAATCTTTCCAGGTCAAGGCTTCTTTCATTCTGCTCTCGGAGCTGCTCTTGAAGTGAATGTAGAAGGCTCTGAGTCTCTGCAGTCTGAAGATTAGGAAAAAAGGTTGAGCCCTTTAACATGACTGGCAATGTGATGACACCAGTTTGACCACAAACAACCCCTCACCATCTCTATGTTACGCTGTAGTTCAGCCTCCAACTGGCTCTTCTGCTCACTGACGGCCTGTAGACTGGCTTGTAGTTTCTCTGTCTGGAAAAGAAAACAGCAACATTTCACAATCCAAGTATTCATACATTTCAAAGTCCACCAAACACCAGAATATTGAAAAACAAGGCACTGATTCCTTCTGAATATGTCAATCTTTATGTAGCCTATGAGATGTACCAGGAAGTACTGGTAGGTACTCTGGCAGCAGGATGGTGTATGTGGGATTGAGTCCAAATAAACTACAGTACAGTACAGTTCATTTTTTTGTTATTAGACCAGTTAATTGTCAGTTTGAGTTTACACACAGGATTTATTGTCAATAAGAAATCAACTGAATTTCATCAGATGTGTCCTTTAACAGAAGCTGTGTTACCTCTTGCTGAAGTTGTGTTGCTCTCTCATCTTCTGCTTGCAGTTCTGAGCTCAGCATTGCTGGCTGGTTAAAGCCAGGTTGGGCTTGAACAACCTGTGAGAGAAAAAACATCACTTGTTTCCTTTTCTCATTGTGGGCAGATAAACATGAAAAATCAGTCATACAAGAACAACAGTTAAGAAGAAACTATGTTAACATACCATGTCCATCCTGTCCTCCAGCTCTGCTTTGAGCTGGTTCTTCTCCTGTCTCAGTCCCTCCAGGATCTCCTGCAGCTGATCTCTCTCCTCAGTGAGAGACGTCACTCTACACAGCAGCTCCTTCATCTCCTCTGTGGAGGTCTGAGGGTCAGCTGTCCTCTCAGATTGCAGACTGTCTCGTTCTGCTCGCACACTCTCAAGTTCCTCAGTCAGCCTCTGAATCTGTCAAAGTGTAAACATTTCTAATCAGGATTTATTTACATAGGGCATATTTAATCCATCAGACAATTTAACCTTTTTGTATTGAGATTATAATCATTTATATTTTACTAGGGCTGGGAATCAAACCTTAATTCTCTGAAATCAAGTGAAATGTGTCTGTAGCACAGAGTATGAGCTTGGGTTTTGGAACTATTTTTCTCTGAATTCCAATTTCACTTTTTAAAAAAATGATCTCAATGTTACTCAACACAGAAACATGACTCCAAGATAATGTAACAACTTTATATTATGACCACCGATTTTAAATATTTCAACTTTGTTTCTGAGAAATCTTTTTTTTTTTAATTATTATTTGTAAAGCTGAAGTAAAAAGACACACATTGTAATTACATAGTGTCATAGTGTAAAAAGAGGCCCAGTTTCCTGATGAATCAATAAACTCACCTGTGTTTGCAGCTCCAATAGCTGGCCACTCATGTCATTGGGCGGTCCATCTGAGTTGGGTGTTTGTGCAGTCTCCAGCTGTTTGATCTGCTCCTTCTGCTCATGATTCTTCTCCAGTGCTGTCCTCAGCTCCTCCTGAATCTCAATCATCTGTTTGATAGTCATTTATTTTATTGTAGGCTACTATAAATTGAAATGAGCACACACAGAGCACAAACAAACAGCAGAGGCTCAAACAGTTGACAGAAATGAATGGATTAGCAAAGCAGGCACATGGAAACTGACCATCTCTACATTCTCCTGCAGGTCCATCTTGAGCTGGTCTCTCTCTGCAGTGAGAGATGTGACTGTAGAGAGCAGCTTCTCCGTCTCCTCTGCTGAGCTCTGACCACCGGACATCTGGAGAGTCTCTTTCTCATCTTGCACACTCTGGAGCTCTTGTGATAGACTCAGCATCTGTTAATATGGAAAGATTTCCAACTAACAGTCAGAAGATGACAATGAAAGAAAAAAATCTAGAAAACAAAAACTGCTTCAGTAACATTTCACACACATTTCTCCCTAAACCAGATTCTGTCTGCTCATGGAGTTTTTCCATTTCTGAATTCTTCTGCTTCTGCTCTTGAAGTTCTTCTTGTAGAGAATGGAGAAGACCTTGAGTCTCTACGGCCTAAAAATGAGAGAACATTTTGTCAATCAAAAAACAACAAAGGGGCTTTAGTACTTTTAAACTGGGAAACTAAATAGCTGGTTTAGTTATTTAGTCTCCCTGTTGACTTTCAGTGGTCACTCACCATCTCCACATTTCCCTGCAAGTCCATCTTGAGCTGGTCTCTCTCTGCGGTGAGAGATGTGACTGTAGAGAGCAGCTTCTCCATCTCCTCTGCAGAGCTTTGAACACCGACATTCTGCTCAGACAGGAGAGCCTCTTTCTCAGCTCGCACACACTGAAGCTCTTCAGTCAGCTGGTTCAGCTAGAAACATCCAAATAGATATGTTGAGATTATATTTTACATAATTATATCTATAGTTTTCAATACAGGAACAAACATGAGAACTAGAGAAAAGCTGGCATGTAAGACATGATGAGGACTAGAAACTGCACAGAAGCATTGGAGAAAGCCAGCTTTACAAAAACAACTCATTCAATAAGAAGCATGTATGTACAGTATGACATACCTGTTCTTGAAGTTCTTTACTAATCTCCTCCTCTGTGGCTCTGGAAACTTCACTGTCAGCAAGCTTCTCTTCCAGATCCTTCATCAGCTGCACTTTCTCCTCCAGTGATGCTCTGTGTTGTTCACTCTCCTCCAGCTGAAATGAAAACAGAAAACATGACTTAGTGCTAAAGCTTGTCTGTCTGGTTACCTCATTGTCACAACCCATTTCCAAAAAAATCCATATAGATTTCCCTGCACATATGTCTGAACATGAGATCAATCAGGACCAAAATTCCACTAGCAGAAGATTACAAATCAATCCTAAAAAACTCAATCATCAAAAGTATCAAACTAAGAGAGTTGCACTTGATCAAAGGGCATATTGATATATTCATATTCCATATCTTACTCTTAAGCCTGTCTCTTTGATGGTAGCCATGAGCTGACTCTTCTCAGCATCAGAGTGCTCCAGGTCTGAGCGCAGTGATTCCAGCTGCTGTGTGGCATCAGCACACTGCTGGTTCAGGTCGTTTTCTCTCTGTGCAGCAGCACTAAGATCTGCTTGGATTTTTATAATCTGATCCTGAGATGTCTGCAGGCAGTCTCTGAGCTGCTGAGCCTCCTCCTGGCCTACAGCTTGGGCTGAGAGCAGGCTGTCCCTCTGACTCTGAACAGCACACAGCTCCTCAGTCAGCTCACACACCTGAGGTAACACAAACAATTAATGGTATTGGTATTTCATCAATGTGATCATGTTATGTAACACGGCTCTTGGAGGATGTTCGGGGGACTCACCTGTTTCATCAGGTTGTCCACTTTATTTGGAAGAGCCTGAAGTGAAGCCACCTCCTCCAGCTGAGCTCTGAGGGCTCCCTCTGCTTCACGAGATGCTGCCAGCTCTTTATTCAGGTTGGTCACTGTTCTCTCAAGTTCCACACTATCTATCAGATCTGGAGACAGAGAACATCTTACAAATTGTGCTTGATTTTACGAATCATTTGTCTATATTGTCCAAATCCATATGCAGACTGTGCTGATCAGGTTCTGAGCTCAGAGTATCCAAATTCTGTAACTTGAAACCTACTTTTGGGGACTTTGCCATCTAGTAGAGTGGTGAGCTTGGTGTTCTCATCAAATGCAACATTCAGCTCTTTCTGGAGATCACTCTGCATTTTTTGGTAGCGTGATTTCTCTGCTG
The DNA here is from genome assembly GCF_963924715.1 of Thunnus thynnus. Lineage (NCBI taxonomy): Eukaryota > Metazoa > Chordata > Actinopteri > Scombriformes > Scombridae > Thunnus > Thunnus thynnus. The sequence continues at coordinate 28,637,240 of NC_089534.1, forward strand.
CAAGTTGAGAGCGCAGGCTGTTCACCTCAGCCTCCATCTTGTCATGGTTGGCAGTCAGAGTCACCTGGAGAGGAGATTGTGACAAACACAAGCTGGTAAGATAATGTGCATTAGATCCATGTAAACCACCTACAGCCCTAAAAAAAGAGTCATTTAACCTCTAATGACAATATAAAGACAATAAACATAGAAACACATAGTACCAAGACACCAAAACGCTCCAAACAGCAGGCAGTGCACTGAACACTGTCACTATCTCACTGATTCTAAACTACAAATAAATTGGTACAAATAAATGACCTTATGAGATTAATTTGCAGTCTTCAATATTACTGCTCATAACCATCTTCATGTTTGAGCTCTTTGTGACTATAACGTTTAGTAAAGTGCAACATGACCTGCTCTCAGTCACCTGAATTTGATTTCCTCATGTGGGTCCATGTTGTGCTGATGATGCAGGTTGACAGTCAGAAGAACTGTCCAGTCAGTCAGTTACTTATTAGTCCATAAACCAAACCAAGAGCAGTAAACATGAAGTTTCTCCTCTTGGTTTGTTTACAATTAGTCAGTATGAAAATGAGATGGACCAGAACTAAAAAGGTAAAAATGGATCATTTTTTCGTTGGTACAGACAAAACTACTCAGTGATCTTTGACCTCCTGAAACTATATAACTGACTAACTAACTAATGCTAACAAAACACCTGTTGCCTTTAGAGGGATAGTGAGGAACCTTGGGTACCACTGTAAACTCTATATTGTAGACATGTTGATAAATCTTTAAATAACCCATTTTTTCATCTTTCTGAGTAGATTTTCAGACTTCACAAGTCTGTGTGTGTGTGTGTGTGTGTGTGTGTGTGTGTGTGTGTACATCCCACTTACATGCGTCTCCTCCAGAGCGATGTTCTGGCTGCGCAGGACGGCCCACTCTTTCTTTGTGTCTCTGCTGAGACCCTCAGCATCATCCAAGGAGCGACGAAGCTTCGCCACCTCCTGTACCAAGTCCTTACCGTTCTGGAAGGAGGAGACATGACAGCGTTAGTCTACATGTGCATAATCATTTGATTTCTTCAACTAAATTCAACTGCTTCAACTTAAACCTCAACTCCCATACGACATCTCACATGTAAACAATGAACATTTAAATACATTTTAAGCTATTTATAGTGTTTGCACTTGTAATTTAGAGTGCAAATGAGCAAACTTAACCTTCACTGGTTTGTTCCACCTTACTATTGTTGAAAGATTTTCTTCATGATAATTGTGAAAAGGCTCATTAGGGATGCAGTATTGAGTATTTACACACACAGTGTCAGGTTCTCATCATTACCATTACACTCAATTGTTACACTATATGTAATCCTCATTTCATATATACAGTTTTTTAAAAATGTTATAAACTCTTAAGTTATTTTAATTATAGTTAAATAATGTAGCTGCATTGTACAGCATAGTCTAATGTATTATAGTTATATCATGTAGTAATGTGGAAACAAATTGCTGACTTTCATCCTTTCTGAATGATTCTACTTACATTTAAATCAATGCTTTGGCAATACTGTACATAAATTATGGTAATTCCAATAAAGCTAATTTGAATGTGAGTGTCAGGAATTGAATTCTTTGTGTTGTGAATTTGGTTGTTTTCCAGTGAATGAAAGATGGAAAGATTTGAATGAAAACATTTACATTTACATTTAGACAGTTCAGGTACTTCAGGTTATTACTTATCTGAATTCTTAGTTCAGTAGTACTGTGGAACTCTGGCTAACTCAAACTGCATCTGCTCATCTGTTTAAAGATGCGTTTCATGGACTTGCTTTATATTTCACTTTTATGATCTTTACTGGTAAAAAATCACAACTATTAACAACTACAACAGAATAAGACAACCAAACATACCATACTCTGAAGATCCTCTGCAAACTGAGTTTTCTTCTTCAGCTCCTCAGACACAGTTTCTAGTTTTTTCTTGAAAAAAAAATAAATAAATAAAATCATTAAAACAGAACAAAACTGCTTTAACTTTATTCACTTTTACCTCAATATCTTAACATTAACTAACAATCCACATCACTTCACAGCTTAAAGCTCAGATCAGTGATTTGGGTACAGACCCATTTCACCTGCAGCATAGCTGAAATGGGTTCTTTGTTAGTCATGTAACGGACAGCTGAAGTGGTAAATATGCAGTGAACTAACAGTGGATTGGGGCTTTAAGATTGTTCTACACAGAAGCAACATAATAAATAAAATATGAAGAAGATTCATACTCAGATGAAGGATGTTTTATGTGTACTGTAACTGACACTTTAACAAACAAAAAACTAATTTATATACTTTTCCAGAGTAGACAGATCTCAGGAGGAACTCTTTCTTGACATGTCATCTTACCTGAAGCTCCGAGCATTGGAGCTCAGAGGATTCCATGGCCTTCTTCAAGCTGGATATTTCATTTTGCAACTCGCTCTGTAAGATCACACAAACAGAATTAGCACAGTCTAAACAAATAAATAAATCACAAAATTAAAATTCTGTCCAAATAGTGTGGAATCAAATCAAAAACATTACCTCATGCTCTTTCCTGAACTCCTCTTCCAGAGTTTTGAACTCATCCATCTCTCTCTTCTCCTCCAGCTCATGTGAAAGAGCAATTTTCTCTTTCTCCAGGCTGTTAGTCTGCTCTATGAACATCCCCAGTTCCTGCTTCAGATAATCTCGCTCAGTCATCACCATGTCCTAGAAACAATTTCATGGAAATCAGTGAGTTTTTCCAGTTGTTTTCAATGACTATTAGCTTGAATAAATGAAATGGTTTCCTGCAGATATGATTCTAAAATGTAGACATTCAAGGTTGCTGCCAAAATCTATTTAAATACTCTATGATCGTTTAAAAAAACTGAAACATTTAACACACTAACCGATAATCTGTCAAATAAAGAGAATCACTCATTGAGGGCAGGTTGTATAGCAGAGCAGCTACATCAAGGATTACCTTCTCTGTAGCCAGAGTCTCACAAAGCCGGATGGTCTCTTCAAATTCTCTTCTCATCTGGAAAACAAGGTTCTGATGATTAGTGCAAAAAAACAGCTAACACACACACACACAAGCTAGGTCAAAAAAAAGTGCATAAAAGGTGCTTTTCTTTTCAGTTACTCCTCTCAGTATGTTACACATAACACACCTGTTTATCAGCTTCCATGTGTGTGTGACTCTGTTCTTCTAGCTGTCTCTCCAGGTCTGCCACCCTTAACTCCAACATCTCCGTGGCCTCCAGCTTCTGCTGAGCTTCTGTTTTGAGCTGGAGGTCGAGCTCTGCTGCTCTCTGTTCTGATGTCTGCATTTTCTCTAAGGCCTCCTGTTTCTGCTGAGCTTCTGCTTGTAGCTGCAGCTCCAGCTCTGCCACTCTGCCATCTAATGTTTCCACCTTTATCATGGCTTCCTCTTTCTGCTGATTTTCCATTGCCAGCTGCATCTCCAGGTTGGACACTTTACCTGAAAGCTCACACATCCGGTCTGGAGATATGAAGTCTTTGGGACTGGAAAAAGAGATAAAACATAAAGTGTTCAACAACTCAAAGAGAGGGTGTGAACAGAGAGTAAGTGATTAGAAAAGCCAAGGCTACGGTGCAGACAGGAAGCATGAGAAAGTGATGAAGAAATGAATCAAAGGCCTCACTTTGCCTTTTAGCTTTGTCTAACACAGACACTTCTAATAGTGACACTTGTAAGAATAATGTGGTATATGCTTACTTTCATCCATTTCCATTCTCACATGATCTGTGACTCTACTGCCTTGTGTCAGTCTATGAAACACTTGTAGAGTTAAACATTTTTCATTGCTTTGTAAGGCACAAAAACTAAATGAAAACAACAACTAAATGATTTCAGCAAAGGGAAGCCACATCCTACTTTGTGTTTCTATTAAAAGTAGCCCACTGGGTAAGAGAAAGGGTGAGTTTGTGTGTGCAGTTTCTGAGGTAACTGAAACGTGGTCACTCTGGTGACAACTGTAACAGAAGGTGTTAGCCCTCTTAAAAGTGATAACCAAAAAGTTTACCTGTCTCCAAAGCTACGAGTAGTCACAGAGCTCTGACTCATCTCCATGTCATCTGACGGCTCATCAGGAATCTCCCAGTGAGAGTCAAAGTCCTCATCATCTGTTAAAATATACCATGTATGCATTCATTAATTATCAGATAGTGCAGTTCATGCATGCACGAACAGGGAATTATAATGTGAATTAGAATTTGCAATGTGCATATGTTTCATTTGTTTTATAGGCTCCTCCTTACCTTCAGCCAGCTCCATCAAACAGGAGCGGTCAGCCTTCCTCTTCTGACTGAAAGATCCTGCAAAGCTGAGGTCAGATTGACCGCCCTCACAGCCAGACAGACGGGCGAGCCGGAGCATCTTCCCTCCCCATGTTACTCTGCGTTTCGGCATCTTAACACAGGACGAGAGTTATTATGACTATGATAATGAAGAGAAGGCTGTACTTAAACTGAGACTATATTTTGTGCTCTAGTTACCCGTTTGACAGGAACCAGGTTGGAGCTGGTGACGATCAGTTTGGTGAGGTTCCTGATTCTGTCCTGTTGTTCTCTCTGGAGCTGATCCTTCTCTTGGAGCAGCTGGGAGAGAACCTCCTTCTCTGTCGCTGTGGTCTGTGTGACTGAAGACACCTGCAGAAGGGTGGAGGTCATCCACAAGTCAGTGGGTAGAGAATGCTGCTGTAATGGAACTCGCACAGATAAGCCAAACAGAACATGACTCTGAAGAAAGAAAAATAGATGACACTTGCCTCTTGAAGGCGTCGCTTGAGGTCTACAATTTCATTGCGATATCTTTTGAGTAGAGCCCCGTCATCAGACACCTCTGTGACATGAGGATCGTTCTTCATTTTCTTTGCAGTGCTGGCAAACTGAGAGATGAATACACATTTGTGTGAGCGATTGTATTGAATGTTGGGAGTGGATTCAAATCATACATCTCATTGCCAAGCAGATGTTAAGACAGGTGTATTAGGAGAGGTGAAATCTGCATATTCAACCAACCTGCAGAGTGCTGAGTGTCTCATCTAGTGTGACGGGAGTGATGGTGCAGATGATGACTGTTTTAGCATTCCCACCCAACGAGTTCTGCAGGATGCGGGTTAGCTTACTGTCTCTGTAGTTTGTAAAACCCCTGTTGAGAGACAATGATATTTAGCCAATTTCTGCACCAACATGTAGAGATCAATCTCAAATCATGGAACTAGAGGTTTTTTTTAAAGTGATCACATACAGGTTAAACAGCCATTTCAAATCAGTGAGGCAAGCTACTTACTTTTGCCATCAATTATACTTTTAAGGAGCTATATTAAAAAGAATAGTTCAACACTACGGGAAATACTGTTATTCAGTCTCTCGGGGGAGTTGCATGCTGGATCTATAGTATTTCTTGGTTATCAACATCCATGTGCAGTAAGTGTGTGCTGCTTATCAGGTTAGGTACAATCACACCTGGCCAGAGTTTCTGCACAGGAGGACTGGGTGGATGGGTTTTTTCCTTTAAGTGAATAGATTACAGAGATTTAGGAGAAACTAGTCATGCTCCTTTGTCCCTGCCTGGTCTGTGAATATACAGTACGGGTCCAGTGAATGGGAAACTGTGTCCAAACTTTGGACAGGTACTGTGTATCAGGAGCAGTAAGACTCTGACCAGAAAGAGGGAAAACTTCAAAACTGAATGATGCTGGCAATATCCCAGTAGTACAGAGTACAAACCCAACAGTACTTGGATGTGTCAGTGGTATAACTCAGAGTAGAAATTAGAATATGTTAGTCACAGTAACACAGGTGAAAAGGTTATTACATTAAGTGCATTGCATGTCTATTTTATACCCACTTCTGGCTTTCATCGGTTAGTTTCTTGATCACTTGGCCGAGTGTGAACAGACTGCGGTTGATATTGCAGCCTTCTTTGAAGCGTGTGCCTACAATATAAAAACAGATGGATTACTGTAAAGTCAGTATTCAGGAAAGTGAAACTCTAACATAATATCAGGCCAATCCTCCTTACCTTCAGCTCCTGTTTGGCTCGCTCTCTCAGATCCAGCTAGATCAACTAAATTCTGGTGGAAAAAGACAAGATTGCTGATGACCAAAGAATCAGAACAACACAAACTAAATGAGTAGAGAGATAAAAAAAAAAGGCAAACTTACCAAATGGGACACAATAATGGCTCCATCAGCATTTTCACCTGATGCTGGGTCGCTCCTCTCACGGCTTTCCAGGATCTAAAGAAAACACAATCAGTCCAGACTCTCCCACAATCCCACACATTACTATATGTTGTGCATTGCTTACCATTCGGAAAATGGTGTGTGAGCGGCTGCTCCTCTGGTTCATTTTAGTCTTTCCATAGTGACGATTCTCTACAGAGGCAGATTGTGCAGGAAACACATTGGTTGTTAAACACAGTCTGCAGTGGACGCCCTGTAAGGATTCTTCCTGATGAACTGTAATAACCTCAGATCTTACTTTCTCCTTTACGAATCCAGGCCAGGGCTTGTGCAGGAGAAGTCACCAGTTCCTCAGTCAGGTCAGCTACATAGATGTTTTTCTGCACACAATAGTTGTAAACATAATTACATTGATCATTTCAAACCGGAAACTACATCTTTTTAGGGTTTTTGCTGTTCAGTGCTCCTAGACTTTGGAATGATGTTCCTTAGGAGCTTCGGCCTATGATAAGAAAGACTGACATCTAGTCCCTTGTACAGGGCAAGCTCCAAAAACACTGGATCAAAAACATAACACTTTTAACACAAGTGTTTTATAGAAGATTAGTTAGAATCATCAACTTTAACCTTCTACTACTAGTAATGAGTCAGTGTCTGTACTTTGTAAGGGAAAAGAAACATTACTCTGTAATTTGACTGTGACTGTGACTGGACTTGGTTTTGCAGTTCAGTAAGTCATAAATAAACCCGACAACCCACTGGGTTTTCAAATCACCCACATTTAGGCTATTCTATGTGATCTCCTTTTGATAACTAATGTAATAACTAATATAATATTTTTTCACTTCCATTCACTGAGCCTCCCCTGAAACTGTTTGAAGCCCCCTGGGGAGGCCCGCCTCCCACTTTAAAAACCTCTGATCTAGTGGATCACAGCAAAACTATTTCAGAAGAATTACACAGTTAAACTCATATGCATATATAATATGAATATTTTAAGCTGATCAACATCAAAACAGTTCTGAATCAAGTAGTTTTTGAAAAATAAGGTGAAAATATTAGAAGTGTTATTACAATAACTAGAATTTCCCATGTAATGCTGCTCATCTCATTTTCAGGTTATATCGGGTTAGGAAAGTAATGAGGTTGACACTAAAATAGGTTTCTGCCTTCTCAGCCAACACAAACTTATTACAGATCTAAATTCAATGTTTGAGTTTTAGTTATGTTGAAAAATAACCAAACAAGATTTGTTAAGCGATCGGAAAGGATTCCTTGATAAGAAGAATCAATACTATATTAGATTAAAAAAAATGCAATCAAACCCATTACTAAGCGACCCTCTTACATTGATAGTTTCTCGGACTTCCAGGGGTTTTCTCTTCCAGCTGTCAACAAGCAGATCAGTCACAGTCTCGTTGTAGATTTCCATGTAAGACACCCTGAGAAGGAACTCCTTATTTGGACGCTGTGGCCAAAAGAGAAGCCGTTGGTTACAATAAGCAGTAATTACACAACAAACTGCACCAAGGTTCAAACACGTGACACAATTCTTACATTTTTAATGGTTTGGAAGACATCCTCAACAGCTAGAGGTATTACTCCAGGAATACGGTCGCTCCCCATCATGGTGAAAGTCTTTCCAGAGGATGTCTGCCCGTAAGCAAATATGGTTCCTGTGGATCAAACACAGAGTAGATATTTACACCATGCAGCTACAGTAAGTGAGATGGAACAACAAGACGGGGTCTCTTTATTTAATGTCCATTACGTACCATTGTATCCCTCAACTGTTGAAACAACCAAGGGCTTTGCAATGTCCTGGTACAGATGATTGGTTGTTTCTTCAGCAACGAACACTCGATCTGAGTACAAAATGGAGGAAAGTAAGTGTACAGTAGATTTTGTTACTTTGTCTCTACACCAAATAGCATAAAAGAACCACAACACAACCACATGCTGCAAAACCTACCGAAGCTAAAGCTTTTGGTCGAGTTCCCATCATCGATCTGATGAATTGATTTCTTATCAGCTTTCCAAAACAGCTGGACAGGCTTGGTATCCTCCGATGCAGCACTTTCTTCCCTGTAATAAGGACACACGTTCAAGATATGTGCAGAAAAACATTAACAGACAGGAGACTAAAGTTTAACATTGCTGTGTGACATGTGTGGCTGACTTGTTTTAACATCCCTGATGATTTTTGGAACCATCAGCTAAAAACAAAATGTTATATTTGGAGGAGAAATCTAGCATTCCCCTCAACCAATACTTATGTGGAGAAAAGGCTCTCTGGTTATGAAAAGAGCAGCAATCAGGCCAAATTTTATCACAGACAAAGTCCTGATTGTCAGTTTTGTGACAGATAAGTGCACTGGATAAGTTACATATACTCCTAATTACATTTAAGAGAAAGAACACAATTACAAAGTGTATAAAAAAGCTCATTTTAAAAGCCTTTGGATTTGTAGAGAAACAAAGTGAGTCAGTGTATAGTCAGTGACCTTCTTTGTAAATAAAATTAGGCTTTACAGCTGTAAATGTGCCTGTTTGTGTCTAAAATGTAGCTGTTATTTATATATAACAGCGAACTAATATTGTCTTCTAGGATAGCGAACAATAGATCTTGTTTGGTATCCTAGCCCTGACACTGAAACACTGCCAGGGCGTCTACTAAATGCACCATTTATGTCAATAAATTTCCTGTCTGTGATACAATATTCGGGCTGTCTCCCATACAGTGGATGAGACCGTTACCGACAGGTCGAGGCGTATTTTCTACAAGATGCAGATCTTGTGAAATTGAGGGCAGTAACTTACTTACTGCATGGGAGACCTTACAGAAAAAAAACAATTATAATAATAACAGTCTATTAAAACAGTCATATATATATTCAATACCTTACCTATGAACATTTAGAATACTGTTGGAACCTTGTTTTTTAACTGCGCCTCTGGAAATTTATGAACATTTTACTAACCTTTGTTACTTTTTAGTAACGTTAACAGTTAGCGTTAGCAATAGGTACGTTAGCTAAGTTACTAACTTCTACCGGCCGTTGACTCAAAACTCACCTCTCAATAAGCGGACGGACTCGAACACAGACTTTAACAGCGGACTCTTCTGCCATTTTGTCTTTCTGGTAGTCACCCACATAAAATTTCCAGTAAAACTAATACATGACAAAAAGATAATAAAGTAAATAGGCTTTATCAACTGAAGCGAGCGCACTGTAAGCGACTCCCTTTTCAAACTTCAAATTCTGACACTTTGTTTTGATTGGTGGACGTCATCGGGTGGACGGATCCATATGCGGATAGGGGTTAAAAAACGGTTAGGTTACGTTTTGGTTACGATTATGCGTTACAAAATCTATTTTAGCAATAGGTTTGATTTACCACGCGCAAATAAGTGGTTCAGAAAGCAATATTTAGTTACTTTAGATTATATTATTTAATTTTAGCATCTAAATACCAAGTTAACATGGCCGCGCCCGACTGGTGACGAAAGAAATGCGACTGTTTGAGTGACGCCTTCAAACCGCGCCTAGCACAGTATGGAAACACATGAGTTGACTTCTGTAGTTCAGTAGAAGTGTTTAGAGTACAAAGTTAGACAAACAAACCTGTTTTACGTAAATCTGTTACATGACAATTTGCCTGAATCTGGACGGGGCTAATTGATATTCAGTGTGAATGTTTTCCTAATGCAGGATATCTGAAAGAATACGTTTCATCTTGCTGTGGAAATGTCTCTGTTTCTTGTGAACAGGTAGGCTTTATTTCTGTGCTCGTTTGTTTGTGTGTATCTTGTTCCATTTACGATGGGGATTTCTAGAAAAGATGTTTAAATAGTATTAACTGATACTGAGAAGTCATTTTCTTCTTGGAATTACGAGGTTCTGTCTGTTAAAGCATAGTTTTTCATGAAAAAATAAGCAGTTTAGTCCCACTTTATTTTAATGTGTTAGATAGATAGAGTCTTTATTGTTTTCACAGCCTGTACATATTCCACACAGAAACATACGGTTAGCCACACCACAAACATACCAATATGTATAAACACACAAACACGCACACACAGATGATCTATACACTGTGAATAACATTTTTGACCAAAAGATAGAACCTTATAATTCTCACAATCTCCTGATCTGCGATTGTCTGAAGTATCTGTAACATGTATTACATTCTATAATCACAGATACCTCGGTGATGAGGAAGATGGGAGCATCTCAAAGGAGTCTCGGTCTCAGGCGTTGCTGGCTAAACTACAGCAGAAGGCGAAAGAGAAGCAGAAACAGACTGTGACAGAGGAACAGAGACAACACCTGGCTGAAGAACACACAGAAAAACCAGATGTCAAAAGGAAAAGAAAAGCTGACAAGCACATCGGTGAAGAGAGCCAACAACACAAAAAAAGGAAATCTGAAGCTGTGACTTTGTGTGTTTCGGACACTGATAACCATGACGAGCCTGTCCAGGAGAAAAAGAAGAAGAAGAAGAAAGGTGTAAATGAGAAACAGAAGAAGGATCAGTCAGGTGCGTGCTTGTTTTTCTATACCCTTACATGTTGACACCAGGCTGGATCATACATTCATATGTAGGGCTGACACTAACGATTGTTTTCATCATTATTGGTTAATATGCCAGTTATGTTTTTGATTAATCATTTTATCTATAAATGTCAGAAAATGTCTGTTACGTTTCCTTATGTCTTACATGATGACATCAGATGTCTTGTTTTGTTCAACCAACAGCCCAAAACCCAAAGATATTCACTTTACAACAATTTAAAACAAAGACAAGCAGCATTGAAGAATTTTTTGACTTTTTGCTTAAAAATTTGACTTAAACATTGAATCAGTAATCAAAATAGTTGCCAATTAATTTTCTTTTTTTATTATTGTGAATAACAGTGGGTACAAAGCAGGTGAAGTACATAAATGTGTGCATTTAACATTCACAGATGTGTGTCTGTGTGTGGAGTATAATGTGTGTGTGCTGTGTGAGAGCAGGGTGATGGGAGTGCGGTTCAGGGGGGTTAGCCAAGATAGAAACATTATATTATTACTGAGCCCATACACATATTGGATAGACAAGCATATACACATGGTGAATGCATGCAAGTATTTCTCCTCCCGTATACATATATATACATATGTATATATAGTATACATACATAAATAAAGTAAAGCACTAATAAGCAATTAAAACAGTGATTGATTCAGTTGAACGTATGTGTGCGTGTGTGTATTTGTTGAGTGTGAGTCGGGCTAGGGGGAATGGAGTCAGCCCATGGTTGGTATCATCATGTATCAGCTGATAAGAAACAAGAATTTGTAGTTCAGAAATGCCAAAGATGTGTTTGTAGTCATTTATAATACATCTTCATAGTACAGACTTTTCCACACACCACACACTGCTTAATACAAAGCTGCACAAATAGATATTTTTTTATTTGGGTGTGTCAAATGACTAATGACTAATGTGAAAGATGTCTCTCTTGTGATGAACTGGCAAAGAATTATCACCAACTCAGCACATCCCCGCAGCTCTTTTTAGCCTCTGTTAGCTCATTGTTTTGGTTTTCCAGCCGCAAAAACAGACTTAAACTAAAGAGACTAAAAAGACTAAACTGACACAAACTACAGCCTGCAAAATGATGGTTGAATCAACACCTCTCTTAAATTATAACCATCATGAAGTTATGATGAATATTTTTTTTGGCCACTTGGGGGCAGCGGAACAAGCAGAAAACACAACATTGTCATATTGTCTCCAATAAAAAAAAAAAACATTATTTAAAAAAAAGAAAAATATCTGCCTCTTTAGTTGCTAAATGCTCCATGATGAAGCTACTGGAAACCAGGTTAATGAGCTGTGAGACTGAACCAAAACAGTAAAGTTGTGGGCTGCAAAACCAAAACAATGAGCTGAAAGACAGTAAAAGGCACTATAGAGATGAGAGGAAAAACAAGCTAATTACATATAAATATACATATCATATACATGAAGATATTTGACACATATTCTAACAAGATAAATCTAAGATTATTTAGCCCTGAATGCAGCTTGAGGCAGACACACCAGCAAGCACCACCAGTTGACTAAAGACACTAAATGAGAGCCAGCACTTTGAAAGGTATTTTAATCATAGTCTACTATGTTATTCATCATGTCGGTATTTCTTCCAGACACTCCTGTGACTGTAAGAGATGGACAAGAAGACGCAGGAGGAGAGGAAGAGGCAGAGACAGAAAATGACACACCTAAAGAACCCACAGGGAAGACTTCTGCTCCAACTGGATTCACAGTTTTGGGAGGATTTGAGAACAAACCCGTCCAAAAGGTATAGTGATTTGTTGATGGCGCCAAAGAAAAGGTCAGGGGTCACCAGTGTGGTTGCTATTCCTCCTCTGGAGACAACGAGTGTCCACAGAGTGTTAGTGTGTGTGTTCTTTTGTTGACAGGTGCACAGAGTCCTGCCTCAGTGGCTGGCTCAGCCTGATGTCATTCACAGAGACATTAAAGGAAACCTGGTCCCCATCTCTGACATCACAGGACTGTCTGCCCAGCTGGTGAAGAAACTACAACATAACGGAATTCAGCACTTCTTTCCAGGTGAAGACAAACTTCAGACTGGCTGGCTTTAGTGAATATACACCTGAAAAATAGTAAAAGTTGTTAATAGTTACCATCCTCTATTCACAGTGCAAGCAGAGGTCATCCCAGCTGTCTTGGAGAGTGCACAGCAGGGGCTGCTGATTGGACGAGGCGGCTACAAGCCCAGAGATATTTGTGTTTCTGCTCCAACAGGCAGCGGCAAGACTCTCGCATTCGTCATACCTGTCATACAGGTGAGCTGCCCGCCATCTCTTTTCAGTACATTTGAGCAAAATACATACAATATGTACAGGAAGTATTCAGTGCATGTAAAGACGGTGAAGTAATTAAGGTGTTCTCTACCTGCAGGCGCTGATGGAGCGGCTGGTGTGTGAAGTCCGGGCTTTGGCTGTGTTGCCGACCAAAGAGCTCGCCCAGCAGGTCAGAACCTTTCCAAACCATCTGCACAGTTGATTTTGTTTTAAATATTTTTATTTGGAACACAGAGTTATCCAGAAACAACCAAGTGGAATCATAGCATATATGTATATATTTTTTATATGAAGAACAGAGATGGATACCTTAACAATGAACAACAACATCCACCTCAAGGAGAGACTTGAAATCATTTAAAATAAGAAAATAAGAGCATAGACAGAAATATGTAAACTCAACTCACATAGATACGTTAGAGGAAGGATAGCAGTTGTTCACATCACACTCATCACCATCAACAGTGTCAAATGAAAGCAATGAATTCAAATACAATAACATCTTTTGTGCTGCTCAGCCTCTGATAACATCACATCAGGATATTTAACTCATATTTCCTGACAAGCCTTTCTTTGATGTACTCCATTACTTTCCAGACATGCACAACACATGTCAGAAGCCCGGCGACAGATCTTATTTAGCTTCACCTTATGCAAATCAGATGAACTGCAGCTGCTTTAATTAACATTTGGAATCTTAGTAAATACCATACTAAATTAAAAAATTGCAGTGATGTGAAATTTCCCCCCTGACGGTAATTTGCGACATGCTTATCTAAACATGTTTTTTTTTTTTAATGAATGTTTTTTTTTTTTTTATTGGAGACAATATGACAATGTTGTGTTTTCTGCTTGTTCTGCTGCCCCCAAGTGGCCAAAAAAATTATTCATACAGCTTTAAATGTTACTGAAGCAGAAATCCACTCAGTTGCCAGTAAAACCCTGCAATAAATCCAACCTTCATGATGGTTATAATTTAAGAGAGGTGTTGATTCAACCGTCATTTTGGAGGCTGTAGTTAGTTTAGTCTAGTTTGCGGCTGGAAAACCAAAACAATGAGCTAACAGAGGCTAAAAAGAGCTGCGGGGAAGTGCTGAGTTGGTGATAATTCTCTGCCAGTTCATCACTATGAGAGACATCTTTCACATTAGTCATTAGTCATTTGACACACCCAAATAAAAAATATCTATTGGTGCAGCTTTGTATTAAGCGGTGTGTGGTGTGTGGAAAAGTCTGTACTATGAAGATGTATTATAAATGACAACAAACACATCTTTGGCATTTCTGAACTACAAATTCTTGTTACTTATCAGCTGATACATGATGATACCAACCATGGGCTGACTCCATTCCCCCTAGCCCGACTCACACTCAACAAATACACACACGCACACATACGTTCAACTGAATCAATCACTGTTTTAATTGCTTATTAGTGCTTACTTTATTTATGTATGTATACTATATATACATATGTATATATATGTATACGGGAGGAGAAATACTTGCATGCATTCACCATGTGTATATGTTTGTCTATCCAATATGTCTATGGGCTCAGTAATATAATGTTTCTATCCTTGCTAACCCCCCTGAACCGCACTCCCATCGCCCTGCTCTCACACAGCACACACACATTATACTCCACACACAGACACACATCTGTGAATGTTAAATGCACACATTTATGTACTTCACCTGCTTTGTACCCACTGTTATTCACAATAATAAAAAAAAGAAAATTAATTGGCAACTATTTTGACCAACAGTTTGCAAGCTTGAGGCAAGAAAAGAACAAATGCGTATGATTGGCCGTAGACATTGAGCATCTCATCACACACACATTTGTAGCAGGTCATAGTCCTCATGACTTTGAAATGGATTATTGTGAGTGGTGAACATGAAGAGATGTAGTTCACCCTGTCCTGCACAAAGTCTTTCATCCAGTGATGTAAAGCTTCTTCTTCTTCTGTGCAGGTTTGCAAAGTGTTCACATCATACGCTGAGGGAAGCTCTCTGAAAGTGGTGATGCTGGCGGGTCAGAGGTCCTTTGCTGCAGAGCAGGCTTCACTGTCCGAACACAGGTGAGAACAAAATGTGAAGCTTGACATCACATAGATTAGAACACCTTCTGCTGCTCTAACAAAGGCTTTTTTTAAAAAAACATTTATTCCAGAGGGGGCATGAGACGCAGTTTAGCCGACATTGTTGTGGCGACTCCAGGTCGACTGGTTGATCATATCAACAAGAATTCAGGCTTATGTCTGGATCACCTCAGGTTTCTTGTGAGTTCCTAAAACCAAAAAAAATATAAAGATATAACTTCAACAATTATACCTTAAAACAACAACGAAATCATTTGTTATTTGTGTGCGTCTTTGCTTTCCTCCCAGATTATTGACGAGGCTGACAGGATGATTGACAGCATGCACCAGTCTTGGCTCAGTCAGGTAGTGAAGGCGGTGTACAGATCAGGAAGTGGACCAGAGGACATGTCCATCTTCAGGAGGACTGAGCCGGCTTACGTCACAGCGGCCAGGTGAGCCTCAGATTCCACACACAGAGCTAGAGTCTAGTTCTTTCAAGTATTTCAGTCAGGACACTCACATTTAGGTTTTAACCATTTATTGCAACAACATGCATTGTAGTTTAGTGCTGTGGCTCTGCTCATATGATGCTCTGGAACAAATCTGAGCAGGTTGACACAGACTGTCCCTGAGCTCACAAACCCCCCTGGCGGAGCCTGAGATACACAATGTTTGATGAACATGAACACATTGAAAAGAAACGTTCAACATCACAAACTGAATGCTAATGCAGGAGGAGGCTGGGGAGGTGGAGGGAGTTACATTCTGAAGCAGGCAGCAGTGTAGCAGCGATCCACTGTTGCTGTAGATCTTCATCAGGCACAAAACATTTTTCTTGTGGTTGTTTATTTTATATTAGTCCATAAGTAGATATGATTTGGAGCTGGTTTCCTTGGCCTGGTTACATGAAGTTAGATGATGTCTTTAAGTTGTATTAAAGTTAAGTAACCACGTGTCTCTCTCTGTCTCCTCTGCAGTCTGTCTCCTCCTCAGATGCCGCTGCAGAAGCTACTGTTTTCCGCCACGCTCACGCAGAACCCAGAGAAGCTGCAGCAGCTGGGCCTCCACCAGCCCAGGCTCTTCAGCTCCGTCCACAGCTGCTCCAACAACACCACACCGTCAGCCGCTGTCGCCCAGAAACACGACCGCTTCGACTTCCCGCAAGGGCTGACGGTAAGACGTGACCTTTGACCTTCAGGAGAAGAGCCGAGGCACACATGGAAGTGCAGAGATGATTCAGATCTATCAGACTTGTTTCGCTTTGTGAATAATTGCACCTGTATGTTTTTAGGAATATTATGTGCCTTGTACACTGAGCAAAAAGCCTCTCCTCATCCTCCACTTCATCCTGCGCATGAAGCTCAGCCCCATCCTCTGTTTCACCAACTCCAGAGAGACTGCTCACAGGTTGGAGAAAGCAACGCTGTTAAAATGCATTTCATACAGTTTCAACTGCCAATAACTGTATCAATACGGTTCTACTGTTGCTTCTTTCTCAGACTTTACCTGCTGGTGCAGCTCTTTGGTGGAATTCAGGCTGCTGAGTTCTCCTCCCGACTCTCTCCTGGTGAGAGGAAGAAGACGCTGAAGGAATTTGAACAGGGGAAGATCCAACTGTAAGTCCGTGTGTGTGTGTGTGTGTGTGTGTGTGGAGACATCTTGCATCCAGAAATTAAAACTTTTGAAATGGTTGCATATTGATAGAATCTGGATTTTTTCAATGATGGAGAAGGAGAGTAGAGTTTTTAACTAGTTAACTGAACTTTTTTGTTTAAAAACATAGCAGACAATTTCTTATACATCTTTCAACATGTCTGCTGGGTCTTTAAGTACATCTCATACTTGTGATTTAATCAAAAGCATCACAACTACTAAATGGATCTTGTATTGAGATTGTTTTGTCAGCTGCTGTTTTCTAAGATTAAGAATCATGCCAGTAGAGTCACAGTGAGTGCTAATATTGCTTGCATAAATATCTCTCCTAAATATATTTACATTTGCAGGAGCAGATATTAGATGGAGATCATAAACCTAATGAAGCAAATGCAGTGTGTGTGTGTGTATTCATGCAGTGTGAGCTTAAAGGAATGAGAACTTTAACTGACTTGTCATGTGAAGGTTGATCAGCACTGATGCAGCTGCCAGAGGCATCGACATCAACGGAGTCAAATGTGTTGTGAATTATGACGCGCCACAATACATCAGGACGTACATTCACAGGTGAGCAGAATCAGGATTTATAAGGTGCTGAAGCATTTGCATCTGGTTGAGTGTAGCTCCATCTGGTTGTGTTGTGGGCTGAGACTACATCCTGGATTCTCTGTCTTTGTTCAGGATCGGTAGAACTGCGAGAGCAGGGAAAGCAGGTCTGGCCTTCACCTTTCTGCTGGGAGTACAGGAGAAGAACTTCCTGCAGATGGTGGTGGAAGCAGGAAGCCCTGGAATCCAAAAGCAGATCATCAAACCTGAGAACCTGAAGAGTATGGAAGCCCGATATGAACAAACACTGCAGGAGCTGGCTAATGTCATCAAGGTACCATCTCAAAAAGCTTTACTGGGACGCCCTGGTGGCCTAATGGTTGTAATGGCTGAGGCCTATACTTTATAGCCACAATGTCCACAGTTGGATTCCTTACCTACCATACCCTAACCCTAAATTCCGTTTAATATGATTCTATGCATAATTGAATGAAACCGACTCTTCTTAAACTTAATGGCTTCACAGGATGTTGTTAATGATGACAGTGTCATGAAAACTGTAACTTTAAAACCTTCTGCAGAACATTATTGATATGAGGTTTTCTGCCTCCTAACAGTTGTGATATATGAAAAATTACTATAATTACTGTTTGCCTGCAAATACACAGCAATGTCTTTTGTTTCTCTCTACAGGATGAAAAAGCCAAGTGATGGACTTGTTTATACAAGCAGGAGATCCTATGTGAGCTGACATCTGTGCCTGATGAAGATCACATTTGACTGTTTAGTTATTTATGTTGTTCAATAAAACATAAACTCAAGGTCTCTGTGAGGTGAAGCTGCTGATTTCAGCTGTGCCACTGCATCATTAAAACATGTTGGATCATTAAAGACAAACCTTCATGTCAGGCTGTGGGAGATGAGCAGTGCAGACAGTATGGAGGACATGTTGAAGCTGGACTAATGTGGTGCTCTCTGCAAGTTGATCAACAGAAGACGAATCTGATGATCTATCCTGATGATCAATTAACTGTTCAAGTCATTTATTGATGAAACATTCTTTGCTTACAGCTTTTCCAATGTGAGGATTTTCTGCTTTACTCTGTTTTCTATTGTCAACTCAATCTCTTTTGAAGAAAACAAGACATTTGGAGATGTGATGTGACTTTTCACTATTTTTAAACATTTTTATGGACTAAATGACTCATTTAAAAAACAATGGAAATGTTAACTGCAGCCCTAAACACATACATCAAGTTAAAAATCAAAACTTGATGCTGGAGTGTGTCCCATTTGCTGAATTAAAATTTCTCCATCACATCTCTCACTCACATCCTCGCTGGGAGGAGCTAAGATGTGATGAGGAGATGCGTTAGCTAGACCCTGCACTGCCACACAGCTCTCTTTACTCTTGATTGATCTGATTAGACCTCTGGGAATCATGTGACGTCACATATGAGGGCTGTAATTAATTATTTTCATAAACCAACAGTCCAAAATCCACATTCAGTTTACAGTCATATAAATCTGCAGCAAATTCTCCCATTTGAGAAGTTTTGCATTTTTGCTTGATGAATAATTTAAACAATAATCAATGAATTGTTACAGCACTAGTGCCAAACTCTCTGTCCCAGTAAGAATGATAAAGGTGTGTGTTGTCCTGCTCTAACTGCTGAATCAGGAAGATGTTAATGAAGCACAGTCTAATCAGCTGACTATCTGCACTGCATCATCACAATACAATAACCATGACAACCATAAAAAGAGCCAGAATGTTCAGTGTGATGGAGGACTGACTCAAGAAGTTTCATGTCTGCAAATTGAATTTGTCAGTGTATTAAAATAATTATAAAATAATGACTGTGTATGCTTTGGGACATTTTTAGCACCATCACATGGTGATTTGAAGTGGAGTAGAACATATAAAACGGTGGATGAGCCCTTTAATGCTACTGAAGGTAAAGCCACTTCAGCATCACACCTGGTAACGCAAAACAACAGGCTGCTGTCTGATTTTTTTTTTTTTATACCTGTCTGTGCTCTGATCCTGTCCATGGTGATGCACAAGATCTACTAAAACTTATCTGTCTGCCAAGAATTTGTATCTTCTTGAGCCCAGAGAAAACCACGAGACAGTTAAATAGAAGCTTTCAGAGAAAACTTAACATGTGTCCTTGTTTTAATTCACTCTGTCTTCACAAACACACACACACACTCATTAACAGAACGTTCTGCCATCAGTCCCATTTGGAAGTCTTCCTCCTCATGTATCTCTCT
This sequence comes from Thunnus thynnus, assembly GCF_963924715.1. Classification (NCBI taxonomy): domain Eukaryota; kingdom Metazoa; phylum Chordata; class Actinopteri; order Scombriformes; family Scombridae; genus Thunnus; species Thunnus thynnus. Next base: position 28,656,911 of record NC_089534.1, read on the forward strand.
CCTTCACTGTCGACGGCCTCGTAAAGCTGCTGGTCGTTTTCTTTCATCGCATGCATGTAGCCCAGGTAACCCACGCACAAGGTGATGGTGACCAGTCCAAACGCCATCAATGGTTTATTCTGCAAAAAGAAGACAGCTTTGTGTTAGAGTGACATGTCTGAAGAGGATTCATCTGTCAGTCTGATGAACAGTCTTCACACATACAGACTCAAAAGCAGGGACGGCTACAGCTGCTGTTCATCCTGTGTGAGTGGAACAATAAATCATGAGTCACCTTCCAGTACATGTTATTACTCAAAACAGTTGCCTTATCTTTATGAGACTGAACTTATAATTAAAGGACATGTTCACAATTTTTCAAGTGTGTCTTAAAACAACACCTGTCCTTTAAGATTATTTTGTAACTGGGTCAAAAATGACATTTTACCCTTAAACAACGAGGCAGTTTCAGTCTTTTCACTTTCTAGATGATAAAGGTTTATATCCAGGTCTTCATTATAAATGGTATAAATGTACCTGATATAAATAACGTCATTACTGTCTGCTGTGCTGCTTTGTGATTCACTGTCTACATGTCTTTACATTAAGGACAGATGTCTTTACCTCACAGTTATCACCAAACTGTTAACATTACAACAGGACTCACAGTAAATAGAATAGCTAAAACTTAAATAAAGGTCTATTCCAAAATGATACATTTGTGTCACACATGATACTCCACGGTGGATTTATCACCTGCTTTGCTAATTTACAAGCAGAAAGTTAAATTTAAATGTGACTGTTTTCCTCATATATGAATACATAACCAGGCTGTTCTGTGTCTTACAGGCTTGATGAAGAGTTCAGGGTTGACAGCTCGGAACAGTGTGGTGGTCTGTGCGCCTCTCAGCCCGGGAGTCCTGTAGCCTTTCTCCCCGGAGCCCTCGTTCCCTTTACCGGCCTCCTTATCTGACATGTCCGCTCAAATCTATAAACCACAGTCCTCTGGGAAAATATGGGATAATGAAGCCCGAAATGTTCACATAGCGCACTTTCAGACTATACTGCCTCTGTGTTTACAGCGGCAGCCATGTTTCAAAGTCAAAGACGACTGCGACATTGAAGAAGAAGAAGAAGAAGAAGAAGAAAGTGAAGAATCTGCGGTCACAGCGCCCCCAGTGGCTGAGCTGTCATATTGCTATCACATCTGTTTATCATAATGGAAGATTAGTGGAGAATTACATTTGGGCAAATTGTTTCTAGTAGGGGGCCCTTGTGACAAAAAAGAGCCATGGGCCCCTATTCACCCCCCTGTCTTTCCCACTCTCTCTACAGTACATTAGTACATTAGTATTTATGAATTATATATCTATTTAGTAACATGTACAATGTAAGAACAATATCATAAAGGACTTCAAACTAGATTTTAAATTGGCACCTCTTTAAAACAAGGCTTCTAAATATTAAGGCCTCTATTATATGATTTTATACTGTGCCATAGTGGTGCCTATGATATTTTCTGTCAAAATCTGCAGATAATCACTTTACAACAAACTACTTGTCACACCATGAGCACAGAGCCCTCTTGCCTCCTGATGTTGGGGGCTCTGGGGCAGTTTTCTGCTTTGCGTGATTGGAAATGCAACCTTGTTTGTAATTGTAACTTTCTGGGTAAACATATACCTTAGTATCTCTCTCTCTTTCTCTCTCTCTCACTCACACACACACACACACACACACACATACACACACACACACACACACACACACACACACACACACACACTGACACGTGCATAGAAAACCTAGGCACTATATGTGGGTGTCTGTGCACATCATATAAAATCTGTATTGCTGAAAGCTCCGCTATATGTGACAAACTCTACTCAATACTTCTGACTATTTTATTTAATTTTAATTGGTGACAAATTAAACATAGTTTAATGTCTTGCACCATTTGTTAGGAACTTTGTGGAACTTGTACTGAACTAGAGCTGAACTTTAAAGAATGACTAAACAAACAAACACAAACAAACATCAAAAACATACACAACCTGAGGCAAGATAACCTGAGGCAAAGGAGAAGCTGTGGTTTTCTGCACCTAGCAGACATCCCTAGATTTTAATCTCAAATGTGAAAAAGAAGAAGTTCAAAAGTTCCACATAGTCTGATGTAAGTGACAGATAAAGAAAAGGTTACTATTTTGTGTAAAATCATAACATGAGCATGTAACTGATAGATGTCCTGGAGATAAATGATATGTGGTATTACAACTAAGAGGAAATTGTAGAGTTATAAAAAGAAAAGTGGGACCTTCTTTTTCCATAGGGCTTTTTGAGAGATCTCTTTGAGACTCTCTTTAGTCTTTTAGCTTTTTGCATTTTAACTTTTTGCACAAGTTTTTGTATTTTACTTCTTGCAACTTATATTATTTATTTTGTTAAAACCAAATAAAACTGGTTTGTATTTTTATACACTCCAACCACAGTTCCTGACTTGTGTTCATCTCTGAGGTCTTCTGGTTTCTCTCAGGTAAGTGAAGACGTCTCACTTTGGATAGGCTGACATTAGTTTTACATTTATTTAGATTAAAAATTATGATGAAATTTGTAAAGGATAATCTAGTTTTTGTGTGTGTATGTATGTATTATTGACTTACTTATTTTATTTTATTTCTCCCCCTTTTTTTCTCTATTATTAATATTTCACACTAAAAACGTATAAATGTTGTAGGAATGATGTAGGTATGAACAATATCATATGTATAACTCTTGTACTCCTGCAATAAAGTATATAAAAAAAGATGTACTGACTGAGGTCAACATGCTGCTATACATGTGATTGATGAATGATTTCAGAATAGAATAAGATTGAGAGATTCATTAGGGATTAATTGGCTAAACAGTTAGGGCTCTGAAGCTGCCCTATAAAACCAGGCGAGTGCCCTCGACTATCAGACTGGGCTTCCTCCAGAGATGACCTGTTAGAAGGTCATCTTGGAGTATTTTCAAACCTCCAACACCTATTTGCACCAGTACACTTTGTTGTGACCCAGGCTGTTAGGATTCCTGACTAAATAGGCCCGTTGGTAGTGGTTCAACGACAGCTGGTGATTATAGAAGCCAGGCTGAATCTGGTTCCCATAGCAAGGCTGGGTTGGTCTTGCGTGTAGATTCTGGGAACCTGGTTTGATACCTAGGTCAGAGGTAGAGGACAACCGTCAACTTCTCTATGTAAAACCTTAATTTGCCATTAAGTAGTAATCAGTAGTATAAAGTAGCATAAACTGGAAATACAAGTTCAAGAACAAATACATTGCACTATATTGTGTGTATGTCGATATATATCTTCTTTTTTTAAATTATGCATAATTATGGTAAATTTTATGTTGAATTTCAATGAAGACCTTTATTCAAATACACAGCCAGGTTTACTATTTAGATGGAAACAGCGCCTCCCAGTGGTTGGAATAACCAACAGCAAAGGTCTCACTGATTCTATCCTCTTGACTGATATCTTAGCAGTATTGGAAGTATTCAGAAGTAAAAGTATCAATACCACAGTCTAAAAATACTGCAGGATAAATAAGAGTCCTACTTACAAATTGTTACTCATAATACATAGAAATAGCTCCTGAGTGATTAGATTCATACTGATGCATTACTGTCGAAGCAGCATTTTACTGTTGTGTTTGGTGCTAATTTGAACTTTCTTATAAACTGATGAGTTAATGCAAAAAACAAGTAGTAACCATGGATGTCAGATAAATGTAGTGGAGTTAAAAGCATAATATTTCTCTCTGAAATGTTGTGGAGTAAAAAAAACATGTAAAGTTACACAAAACAGAAGTAAAACACAAACACCTCAGAGTTGTACGTGAATCCTCAGGGCCTATTTCCATTCCACCACTGGCTAGAATAAAATGATTTTCCCCACACATTGATCCACGACTTCTGCCAACTCTTTAAAAGTCTATGTTAATGTATAATGTCCCACCATACAATGACAGGGGAGGCTTTACTTTATTAAAATTATATGTGGTTCTGATGTTAAAGTTTTGGCAAGTGTCCCAGGTTACCTAACTTTACCCAGGTGAACAATGGAAATGGAAATAGCACCTCTTAGTGGCTAAAAATATCCTACTGATTATATCCACACTGATTGATATAATGGATCAGGATACTGTACAAATATAACACAGACATATATGCCAGTCTCTCATTGGAATATAATATGATATCATATATACTGTACAGTAAAACTTGTACACCGGAGACTCATCAGATCTAGAACGCTGCTTTCTTTTCTTTAGGATTTAGGATAGAATGTAGATCTAAAACCTGACAAATAACAAACAGAGACATTAAACAGGCACAGGCCTGAGGCTACATGTATTATTAACAGTGTAATGTGATCTGACTCTCATCAAAGTTACATGGGTGAGAGGTGAGAGAAGAAGGAAATAAAACAGTGCTGTTTTAAAGGTTATTTCAGTGTTCTCCTCCCCCACACTGAATCTGAACAGGACCTACAGCAGATATTATTTGCATTAGACAGCTCCATGGTGATGTCCGTGTACACACACGCACACAGACACACACTTCACAGGATACCTGCATATTCAACAGGTGAGCTGGAGGAAGGCTCCTGGTCACATGATTTAAAGTAATTTACAGTAAAGTTTGCAGTCAAAACAAAACAGAAAGTGTGTGTTCAGATGATCTTATAGCTACAGTGGTATTTAGAGGAGTCTGAGTGGAAAAGGTGCGCAGATGTGCAGGTGAAGCAGCCAGCAGAGGACACACAGCACAGAGCTGCACAGAGGAAACCCCCCCCCAGGCACTGCCGGTAAGGTCTCCACTCTCTTTTACTAACGTTTACACAGACTTTTAGGACTTATTTCACCTAATAGAACAATGAAATATCAGCTGTCTGTGACACGCACATTACAACAATAAAAACACAGTAAGTCATGGTTAATATGTTTTTAAGAATTGAATTTGGTATTCTATGTTCATGTATGGGCTACTATAAGAATATACATGAGTCTTTGTACAGTTATAGGATAGAATTCATTATTATATTTGATTATGAATATAATTATTAGGCCTATATATAGCCAACAATCATACAGTAATGTATGTTCACTCACTGTAAAAAGTTTGCTATGGAACAGTTATGGAGTTTTATTTATCATTTGGTATAATTCAGGCTACTGTGATAAATATATGGGAGTATTATTAGACCATGTCAAAAGTTTTATGTCACAGAATATCTCTTTACTTACCGCATTACCTCCCTGCCTGCTGTGGTTGGTCTCATCTGTGCTGCCACTGCAAACGTTTTTACAACATTTATAGCAGGTGTTACTAACAACGGTGCCGACATTGTATTTATCTCACATTATGATAGCTGTAAAAGACAAAAAACATACAGAGTCACGAGTTTTGATATCTGATAGCAGATATTGTATTTGTGCACAATAATACACGTCATCTGTACAATGAAACGCTTGAGATGAGGCTCAGGACAGTACTGCAGGCAAAAGTAATTATACACAGTAACAATAAGATAAACATTAAGTTATAATAGAAAGAATAAAGATTTAAGAAAATACAAGAAAAACTCCTGCAGATTAAGAATAATTGACAGTAGATGAAATAACGGTGTATAAATAAATAAATAGAGTGGAGTATATGAGAATAGTGATACAAATAGTGTAGTGTAGCTGCTGTAGCCTCACAGAATTTTGACAGGTTGCAGATTTTGGTACAACAAAACAGACAAAACAGTATTAAATCTGTGAATTTTGTGAATACTATGGTGGCACCATGTTTGATAACAACCATCAAAATCAATTATGATATGATACAAACATTTGCAGTGGCAGTATATGAGAAATCAGGTCACAGTGTTTGGTGTAACACCGACGTTTACGATGTCCTAAACAGAATCTGTAATCCACCTAAATACATCTGCATATTGCAATGTGTGAATGCAGGAGAGTCAACCAATCACTGAGGCTGGATAACCAGCCAGGAAACGCTGCCAGTCTCAGTGTTGGCTTGTGGCCATTTGAATATATTTGCAAATTTGTTTGGAAATATGAACCACTGAAGCACAGAGTTGACTGCAGCAATGAGGGCCTGATAGGAGAAGTCTGGTAATATCATATAATTATCCTATAGTCTCAGAAAGTAGTCTCCAACAAATGCACTATTTCCTCCTGTTTGAGTAACGTTTGCTAAAAAACCACAGTGACCAGCTGTTTTAGGAAATGACTGAACCTTTTTTAAAAATGAAACAATATATTTGTGAGCCAATTTTCAATTTACATCTTCAGTAGGAACCAATGGTGTTGGGACTGAGTGCTGCAGACAGAGTAGAGAAGTCAGAGAGTGTTGAGAGACGTGTTAACACATTTTTGCTTTGGTTTATTTGTTAACAGTAAAAATATAAAGCAACACCAGCCTTATTCTTTAACACCAATGACTTGGGACCTCATTTAAATTTTGGTCTTTTGACCTGGAATGACTTGATATCCTCCCCAAAGACTAAAAATGATGTTAATAAAAGTGTGTTGTGTGGTGAGATTGTTTTGCCAAATAATGACTTGTTTCAGAGTTCAAACAAAGTTCAGGACTTGGTCTTGATTCAGGACTTCGTAGCTAAGATTTGACACTTACAAAACAACTGTATAAACACAAATACTCCAAATGTCTTCACAGGTGACAGAGAAAAATGAACTGGGGATTCCTGGAAAACATCCTCAGTGGTGTGAACAAGTACTCTACTGTCATCGGGCGCATCTGGCTCTCTGTGGTCTTCCTCTTCAGGATCTTGGTGTACGTGGCGGCAGCTGAGCAGGTGTGGAAGGACGAGCAGAAGGACTTTGTGTGCAACACCCGGCAGCCTGGTTGTGAGAACGCATGCTTCGACCACTTCTTCCCCATCTCCCAGGTGCGTCTCTGGGCTCTGCAGCTCATCATGGTGTCCACCCCGTCCCTGCTGGTGGCCCTGCACGTGGCCTACAGGGAGCACCGCGAGGCCAAGCACAGGCGTAAACTGTACGAGGACAAAGGCAGCATTGATGGAGGCCTCTTCTGCACGTACATCGTCAGCCTGGTCTTCAAGACTGCCTTTGAGGTGGGCTCCCTGCTGGCTTTCTACTTCCTGTACAATGGCTTTGAGGTACCCATGCTGCTCCGCTGCAGCCAGAGTCCCTGTCCCAACACGGTGGACTGCTACATCGCCAAAGCCACAGAGAAGAAGATCTTCCTCTACATCATGGGCTGCACCTCTATCCTGTGCGTCGCTCTGAATTTTGTGGAGCTGGTGTACATTGTTTGGAAACAGTTGTGGAAATGTTTCACCAGGCGGTACATCCCTGTGGAGGAGAAGGAGGCTTTCAGCAGCAGCCGGCCACCTGTCTCCATTGTAAACAAGTTTGCCTCCGCTGAGCCCACACCAAACACAGATACAATCACCACAAAGTCGGCATCTGCTGCTGAAAACCAGTCTGTCCGGTTGTAGAGGGCAGGGACTTACTGAAACCTGGTGTTCTTATCTCAGCATGAAATCACAGTGGAACCTTTGTTTACCTGACACATTAACATGGAGAAAAGGCTTTAGCAAGCTGTCATATTATTATTATTATAAGTGTAAACAGACCTCTAATGACACATACTAATAAACAGATAAAACACTAATGAAGGCTGTTATGACTGATCAAACTACTGACACTATGGAATCTCTAATGAAGGTTTCAGTTCTATTGCAAAAATGAAAACTAGACAGCTCCATTTTAATTATGACTAGTCATAACTCAAATTCAACACTTGCTTATTATAATTATAGGGGCCTTCTGCCAAGTTTAGGTGATTTTATGTGTGGAGTCCTGCTCAGCCTGTCAAACCAGTTGCATGATGTTTCATGTGGCATCGTCAAGTCTGGGAAAATAACCCTTGATCATGTCATCAAGACTATCTTGGGTTGGGCTGGGAAATATGCTACCAAATTACAATATGGAATATCTCGGCCTCTGCCGTTTCAGTTTTGAAAAATCTAAATCATTGGAGGACATCTTTAAGACTTGTCTAGATTATCTTTGTAATATCTACATTACCAGTCATAATGCAGCTATAGATATGCTGGAGCTGTGATTGGAGGTAAATTAAATGGAGCTATGTTTCTTGAATGATCTTGACTTATTACTCATCAAAAGTCCCTGTAAGACGCTGTAGCAACAAGTTGTTTTGGATATTTTAAGAGCAGTTTTCTTCTGACTAGTATGGAGAGCCAAATGGTTCAATATTACCTAAATAAATAATACATTATGAAATGAATCATCCTCCTAATAAATACAGACAAAAATGTATGACTGAATCACATTTTGTTTTTAATTTAACCTTTATTTTACCAGGCAAGATATTAAGAACAGTTTATTTACAATGACGGCCTGTATGTGTTGTAAAATAATCCAATACATTTTTAAAACTATGCTCAATATTTTGACAATAACAGAGTTTATTGTGAGTAATTTTTGCTGTTTTTAGTTAAAAATGTTGTATTGCTTGGTCTGAATGAGTGACCAGCAATCTAATGAAATGAAATGTCTTATTTAATATTCACACCATGTTATTCAGACATGATGCTGAACATCAGTGCTTCACATCCACACGGCAGTTTAGTTCTCAGGTGTAGGTAAAAGTGCAATCCTCCACAGACACCACTGATAACTTCACAAGCTCTTTCCAGTTAACCTCTTTGGTAACATTTTAATTTTCTTTATGAATAACTTTTTAATAGTCAGATAGCAGATAAAGAATTATAATTTTGATTGATGAGAGAAACGAATGCTTTCAGACTACAGTTATTCTTAGAAACAAAAGTCAAATGAAACTATTTTGTGTAAAACAGCTCGCCATAGAATAAAAGACTAAAAACACCACAGTATGTCACTGTCAACCTAACTCCGGGTCTCAGCTGTTGTCATGGTGGTGACTGTGGGCTCCAGAGGAACAGAGGTTGTGTGTATTCTGAGGGTCACTAACCACACAGAATGAAAGTCTTCCCATGTTTCACTCTTTCACGGTTCACAGTTTTTTCTATCGTTTGAGCAACAGTGATTGAGAGGATGAAGTGACTTCACCGGGTGATTAGCACTGATCAGAATGTGTGTGATGCACAACAAAGACAACATCTATCTTAATTAGATGCATGGAACTTAGATTAACTGATAGGTTAACTGATCATATATATGGAAGCGTAATGCATTCGCTTGAGAAAGAAATCAGCTGTTTTTCTGAATTAACGAGATACCTCAAAATCTCAAGAGAAGCTCTCATTCTTAGCTGAGAGCTTGATTTCATGGAAGCAAACATATCCTGCCTGTTTAGTTGAATCCAATGTTATTGTGGTTTTGGTTTGAAGCATTGGGAGATACTGGTGTCTTTAGATGATATTGTTATTAGTTTGTCAACTCTGTGCAGGCACCTCAGGACAGGCAAAAATGTTTCATCAAAGCCCAAAGACAGATGAAACAAACACAGCAGACTGCCTAGAGAGCTAAGAGGTTATTTTAGCTTGCAATTCCCACAAACAGGTACAGTGGGATGACTTAGCTTTGCCCTTCTGGCAAAATAAAACTTACAACAGGTCAAACATGAGTGAAAAGTACAATGTATTATGTTCATAGGAGAGCACAGAGAAAACATGACAAGAAACGGGTGCATGTATTTTCCAGAACCTTCGCCACACGCAGAGGCCGTTCTTACCGTAATTACACTACTTTAGGTGCAACGAAGTTCAGACAGCTGGCTTGAACACAGTTTGGCACCCGGCGGCTCAAGTACAGCAGTCAGGATTTTGAAGTATCTCATTAATTCAGAAAAACGGATTAGAATTTTTTTTTCAATGAAAACTTTTCTCAAAATACTGAAATAGTTATCTCGTTAATTCAGAGACACAGAGCAGACGTTTTTCTCAAGTGAATGCATTACGCTTCCGTACATATCTTTATATTTTTACATTCTATAACTTATATGTGTACGTATATGTGCAGTTGCTATTTAGAACTGCATCTTCATTTTAGACTACTGATGGTGATTATGAACATGTAAAGTGCAATAATACCGTAAATGATTAATAAATACAATTTAAACTAAATCTGGTCTTTCTCAGCTACTCTGTCAATCAACTCTGCAGTTTATCCACAACTTAGAGCTCATTTAGACAAGCCGACTTAAACTTATTCACACAGACAGTAAAGGTCACTAAATACAGAAATAACTGACACAGCTGCAACATTGTTAAATGACCCCTTTGAGCAGAGGAGGTTTTGACTATCTCACCATTCAAAAAGCAACATTCAGCTCAACAAGGCCTATATGCTAGCCCCGTAGTTAGAGGAATAGTTTGGCATTTTGAGAAATGTTTGCTTTCTTTTCCAGAAGAGAGAAATTGATTATCCCTCCACAATTACTACTTTCTACATTTGTTTGAGCTTTAGAAGTGTTGCTATGTGTCTTTTTAAACTATGGAGAGACAGGCCAGCTGTTTCCCTCTTCTCAGTCTTTATGTTAAACTAGGTTAACTCCAGCTCAATACTTATATATAGATATGTGAGATTCATATACATATTTTCTCACTCTTTGATTGAATTCAATCAAATTTTCCAAAATGCTAAACATTAATTTCAGGGCAGTTCAACATGTAAAGGATGTGGGATTTGACCTCCACTGGGATTAAAGGAGCTCAGATATAAAGTCTGGAACTGTTAGAAAGAGGACAAAATGCATAACATTAAAAATTCCTGACAAAATAACAGATGTGCATTTTATAAAATCTATTTTCTTGTATATAGCTTGTTCAAATAATTAAAAAACTTCCACGAAAAAACATTCAGTGTGAATTCAGCAGCTCCAAACTTTACAGCATAGAAGGAATTCCTAAACTGCATTATAATCAAACAGAAATGGCAAATGATGACGAAAAACAAGTCAAAGTGGTTGTAAAAAACTGTTTATTCAATAATAGTAAGACTGCTGGTGGCAGTGGGTGATTTCAAACTATATACACAACGCACAATAATCAACATCTTCAAATCACAAACTACACACAACACAATCCATTTCAAAGTCCATTTGTCTGCAAGTCCCACAGGGATAATTAAGACACCAGAGACTGATGCCACATTTTCATTTTCAGCAATTAAATTTGTGACTGTAGTCCATAAATAAAAACATGCTATACACTTCTCTATAAAAAGACAAATCTTACAGATATTATTACAGTATTTTTCAAAACACCTGTTTTTTAATAACTGGATGTGAAAAAACATTTCTTCTGTAGGGCACCAGTCTGCAGCAGATTTGACTTATTTTAGTCCTGAGATTCTGCTTACAAAAAAACAACAAAAGACAAGTTAGTCATTTTTTTCCAATACCACTGTAGGCTGCTTATCCTGCAGCTGTTTCAACATAAGGTCAGTGACACCTGAAAAGGCCTTGTCTATAATTATTTTGACCTTAGTAAGAGATTTCAAATTCTCACGGTTGCTGAACCTGACACATGTGTCTCTGATGTTCAAACTGGATGTTTTTCTCCACATGTCTGACATGTCAACCTTCCTTGTCGAGGGGTGTTCAGATTTATTTGACTGTTCCAGGAATTTTAGGAAAGACATTTCAAATCCCATGGGTTTAAAAGTGGCCAGTGGAGCACTCTGCTTAGTCACTTCCTCCTGCAGCACTGCAGGGCAGGAAGTATCTGATTCATAGTCCTTGCTGTAAACTACATCAACCTTGGTTGTACGTGGGATTTTCTTGCGTTTTACTATTTTTTCGATAAGTTTTCGTGGTCGCCCTCGTTTGCGTTTGAGCACCACAGAGCCATCAGAACTTTCGTCATTTAATAGTTTGCTGTCAAACAATGCGGCAGGTATCCCTGACGTGGTCCTTTTGCGTAGGACAGGCTTTGAATATCCATATTCACCTCCTTCCACGACAGTGTCTGCTGCTGGGAGCTCATTGTCTGACAGGTCTGAGGCGTTGTCTGATTTGGAATCATCGCTCCTGATGGAGCGGCACTTCTGCCTGGGGACCTTTTTGCAGAATATGAAGTGACTCCTCTGCTGTTCCAGGTACTTTTCTGAGAGTCCGTGTCCCATGTAATGTTTTAATATGCTTCGCTCTGATTTCATGACTGACTCACAACCCTTTATCATACAGGGGTACTGTAGAGGAAAAGTCTTAGTGCACATGGCAGATGCCTCCACTTTAGATTTCAAGGAGGGTTTTCCATATTTAGTCCAGTGATTGTGTTTTGCCTTGTTAACTCTCTTTGTGTACCTTCCCTTCTGTAGGATCTTTTTATTGCTCTCAATGTTTTCCTTCCCATTACTCGTCTTGGTAATTTGGTAATGCAAAGTCTTTGAATTCTGTTTCATCCCGTCTTCTTTTATCTGTTTCATCCCTTCTTTTATCTGTTGATTCTTTAGTTTGGGCTGGTACAGCTCCTGATGCTTTTTCATCGCATGTCTGAGCAGGTTTGACTTTGTGGCATATGAACGATCACAACCTTCAATTTCACACTTGAATGAGCCATTTAATTGTTCGGGTTTGCCCAGCTTTATTTCTTTATGCTGTTCTTTGACATGCCCTATATACTTCCAGAAAGCAGTGAAGGTTGCTGGGCATTCTTGGTGGCTGCAAGCAAACTTGCCGAGTGTGATTCCAGACACGAGATTGCCAACCGTATCAAGACTGAATTCATGGAGCTGAAGATAATGCTGCAAAAGGTTGGGGACTTCTTGGAAAACTCGGGAGCAGTCTTTGACTTGGCATCTGAATTCAGAAATTTGAGGCAGCTCTGCCTCTGGCTCCTCTTCCTCCTGATCCATCACTTCGTCCAGTCCCTCGCACTGGTCCTGCTCTTTGTTCACCTCCAATGCTGACAGAGCAGACTGGTGGACAGCCCTGTAATGGAGGATCAGATTGTGCTGGATGGTGAAAGCTGCCACGCAGCCTTGATGAACACAGCGATATGGTCTGTACGGACTCATGGCATCACCTGAGTTGGGCTTCTTCTCTTTTGTCTTAACTATAGTCTGCCTGTTGATAGTAGACTGTTTGTCTGGAGACTGAGGCCCATTAGTCTGGGAGGGGACGGGGAAAGCCTGGGTCAGAGGTGCTGGGACTTTGGCTAAATGGCCTCCAACATGATGACCACTTGTGTATTGAGTGGAAAGCTTGGGCAGGTTTCTTTCCTGTTCATGTGACCACTGTTCTGTTACTGTTCCTGCTTGTACTGACTGAAAGGCTGACATGGAGTTCTGAGCCTGTCCTTGTTGGGTCAACACTTGGTTGGGCGTAGGAGTTGTTTGCAAGGGATGAATGACTGTGGAGCGACTCTCATCTCTAAATTTCTGATTAGTCGTGTCCATGTTAGTGTGAGGTACAAATGTCTGTGATGGGTACTCATGTTTTACTGCATCTTGGAGTGAATGCAGATGTGTTCTGCTCTCCATTGATGAATGAGTAGCTGTTGTGGTATGAGCTTCTGGAGCCTGGCTTAAACTAACAGGCGGGTTTCGAAGAGCAGCAGATGCCGCAGCTTTGGCCAGCCTGCGCTTCGTATCTAGATCTGCGATTTCTGCAGCTGATAATTTGTGAGCTGACTGGTAGTGAGTGCGAAGGTTTGAGTTACGTGTGAATGTTTTACTACATTTTTGACACTTGAAAGGAGCATATTGGCCATATCTTTTTTTAACCACATTTACCATCTCGTGTGTGTAGTTGTGAGTTTTGGAGAGGTGTTTCCAAAGTGCTTCGCTCCCCATGGAGCTAAATGTACAGTTCTCGTTCTCACAAGCAAATGGTTTGACAGAGGCAGGCATTGTCGTGCTACGCGAAACAACCTTTGCTGATCCTGTCTGGCTGTTCATACTATTGCCATTTTGATCCATGGAGGGTGCAATTTGACCAGACATTTCTCTGACTAAGTTGAGTCTTTCAAATGCACTTTGAATTTCTGTCATCCACTGTTGCTGGCTGGCTGATAACTGAGTGGGCTCAGGATCTGCATCATTTGCCACAGTGCCTGTGGGACTCAGCACCTCCTGCTGTCGAGTGGCGTTCTCTCTAAAACAAGTAAAGCTCTGTGTGTTAAGTAGTTGTTCAATTTCACCAGAAGATCCAGGGATAATTACAGAGTTTTCTTGTCCTTGATTAGCCGAGTCACTCTTTGCATGATAAGACATTTGATCAAGGCCAGAATTTTTTGAAGGGCTGCACATTGTGCCAAAAAACATTGGACTGTTTGAATTGGCATTAGGGTCTGTGTTGCCTGAAAGACATAAGCTGTTTCTACGGTGAAAGTCGCCAGCCAAGATCTGCTCCCTCAGTCTCTTTTTAATATCTTGCTCGGTGGTCTTCCTTTGAGTCTCATCTTGCTTTCCACTTGTTGTTGCTGGACTAAGCTGACTATCGGGCAACAGGGTTTGCTTCACTGGGTTTAAATCTGTATTTGGTGTCTGTATGGGTGTCTCAGAGTGATACCCTTCACTGAGGATTTCCCCAGGAGTCCCATGGTTTGAGGGAACACCGCCATGAGCAGTAGTAGAAGGGTTTTCTGTAAGGATCTGAGAAAGAAGTGGATCAGGAAATTCACTTGCACCAAAAGTGTCAACGCTTGGCTGGGGATAATGGGCCGTACTATAAGAGTTGTCCTCTCGCTTGATCTCGCCTCTCAGCTGGATATTTTCTGTGTGCTGTATGACTGAGCTCCCTGGCAAACGCTCAGCGGCTCCATAGGGAACACCAGGGTTTTGAAACATTGGCTGAGGAGCAGGTGTGTGCACAAAAAGATCGGACATATTTGATTCAGCCATGATTTGTTTAAGAATGTCATCGTTTGACTCACCATTCCCATATGATGGCAAATTTTCTTGTGGATAATTGGGAGTGGGGAATTCTTTTGCAGCCATTGAACCACTTGATACTGACTGGTGAGGCTTCTCCTGATAAACAGCAGCAGAATTGTAAGACAATTGTGGCTGAGTGTTGCCAACTGTTTGCTCTGAATTGAGGAGGTCAAGAAATGATGTTGGCAGGTCTGTGTTCAGTTCAGACTCTTCATATGGTTTGCAGATTGCACGCTTGGACAAATGGCCTCCAAGGGATTTGGGACTATTAAATTGTCTAAAACATCTGCAACAAACAAATTTACCATCCCTAAGAATTGCTGGCCATTTCGTTCTTCTGTTTCTGCTGGTTCGCCTTTGAATTTCAGGACTGTTTTCAGTGATGACTGAGCCATTCTGAGGTTGGTTGATACTGCTTTTTTGGCACACACTGTCTCGAGGGGGAAAATTGGACTGTACATGCTTTTGCATTGACGTTTTTTCTGGTGCTCTGGAACCAGGGACTGCACTGCTTTGCATCTGTGATGTATATGGTGGAAGAAGGTTTTCCGCTTGTTGCAATGCTTCCTTTTCCATGTACGAGGTCAAAACTGACTGGGACCTATTTTCCATAAGTGAAGACTGTAAAGACTGTGCTGGTCTGTTCATTGTGGATCCCATCATAGAGCATGATGCAACACTAAGTGGCAGAGCTGCACTGGTAGATTCGACTTGTGGCAACGCTTGCATGTTAGATGGATAGACTTGGGAAGAGCCACAGTTTTCAATTTGATCACTTCCAGGGGCTGAGTGCCAATTTAGACTACCTGCAACTTGGGACGGTGTGGTTATTAGATTTGTATCGCTTCCTAACTGAGAGAGAACAATGGGGTTTAAAACATTTTCCATCAGGAGCGAAGCATTCTGGTTGTGTGCAGATGGGGGATGGGAAGGTACGGTAAAATAGATAACATTCTGCCTTTGAACTCCAAGAACTGGTGCTCTGTTGCCTTGCTGGTTCTGAGGTGAAGTAACCAAACTTGGATTTATGACAGATGGTTTGTTCGGAGCTGGGGCGTAGGTTGTCTTGATTTTAGTTCGAGCAAGTTTCCACTGCTCATAGAAATCTGGGTGAACTGTTTTCATGTGCTTGGCAACACTTTTGTAGGAGCTGTAGTGCCTTGTGCATGTTTCAAGTGCACAGTGAAATCGCTCTCTCTGGCCTGGAGGGGGACCTGTGCTGGCTGAGGATGACACAGCGTTCTCTGGTCTGTTCCCAGTTAGTGGCTGAGGGATGACTGTTGGTGGAAGTGGTTGTGACATTGCTGGTTCTATGGTGTTCTGGGGCGGCGCCACTGTAAACAAGTTATTACTACACACTGGCCCTAGCTGTTCTGGCAATGTTAAGTTGCAGTCAGAGTTGTAACTCATAGGTCCAGTATTTACATTACTAGGGAACATTTGTGGCTGTCCTTGTACCACATTTGTATTACAAGTATGTGGCAAGTTACTTAAATCAGCCTCAAATGGAGGTACTGCTTGACTCTGTTGGGCTGGTCTCATGTAATCAAAAGAATGACCACGTGAACCATCTCTGTGTCTGTTAGGATCAGACAGGTGGGAATTCACAGGCTGAATCACAGAATGAGTGGAATTCGGGGTCTGACTAGGTAAGAAATGTATATTTTCTGGCTCTTGCTTGACTCTGTATTGTCCCATGGTCTCCACGGGTGATTGTGAAGATTTCAACAAACTCTCAACGGAGGCTGGCAGCCTTCCATGATCTGAATTCACAGTACTCTCAGTTTTACAGTTCTCTTGGTAATTCTCTTGTTTAATGGGAGTGTGACTGGAAAGCATTTGTTCAATGAGTGACGGGCCAGGCTTCATATTTTGTGAGGTCTGTTCAGAAGACGGGCTTTCTTCTTCTTCTTCTTCTTGAGTGGCATGCTTCTCCTGGTGCAAATCCAGCTGCTGTTGTGTATGGAATACTTTTCCACAATCCACAACTTTACAAGTGAAAGTTTTATAATGGTGTGCCTCATGGTCATACAGTTTGAAGGCCTCATTGAAAATCTTTCCACAATTTGGAAACATGCATCTAGCCTTAAAAACAGGATGTGTTTTCCTGTGTACAAGGAGTTCAGTGTTAGACAGGAAACTTGCCTTGCAGTTCAACTGTATACAGATGTAAGGCCTCACACCACAGTGGACCTGTAAATGATCATTAAGATGGGTGACATTAATAAAGTGGCGACGGCAGTACTGGCAAACTACTTTCTTCCTCTGCATTTCGAGGAAAGTCTTAGCTTCCTCGTTCTCCCCGTGACCTTTAACATGTGCAATTAGATTTTTGAAATATTTGAAGCTCCTTCTGCATTTTCCAACAGGGCATACATTGTCCTCAATACTCTCCACCTTATACCTATCCACTCTGGCCTGAGCATTATGAATTAACCCCCCATTATGCCCTTGGGAATCACCATTTTCATAAAGTTCATTTTCAGTCTTGGACTTTAAGGCTGCAATAACAGGGGCAGCTGTTTTAGGATTCGCCAACTTCTTGTTTGTTTTCATTGCAGTCAGCCTTTCCTTGCACGACTGTTTAACATGTGATTTTACATGGGGAATCAATGTGTCTTTTGAGGTAAAGGTTTGAGCACATATTGGGCAGCTGTATACTCCGCCGCTAAGATGAGTCTGTGCATGGCGGACAATCCTGTGGCCAAGAAACTCTTTGTCACACAGCATACAGTACTGCATGTATGCCTGCCAGTTTCTGAACCTGGCGGAGATGAAACCTTTTTCTCTCAGTTTCTTCATCTCTCTGTTTTTCTGTCTCTTGTCTGTTATTTCTTTCAGTTCATAGGTGCCGCTCACTAAGTGTTCTGGGTCCTTAAACCCTCCCTGACTCAGGATTTCTTCCTCTTCTTCAGGGTCCTCAGTGTCATTCAGCAAGTCAATGGATGACACTATTGAAGCCTCTTCACCCATTAGCGCTAGACAATGACGTTTAAGTGTTTTCCAGTCCCAGAACTCTGGGTCAAAAGGCCACTGGGTTTTAAAAACCAGCAGGAGCTCGCAGTGTAGTGAGGTGGGAACGGGCATATTCTCCTCATCCAGTTTCTGATCTGGTTCATTGTAGAGAGTTTCCACGGCGTAGTATGAATCCACTGTGGGCTCCAGGAGAAACTCTGTCAACTGGCAGGCTCGCTTAACTTCCAGGTCAGTGGGAAGCAAACAGGAAATTGTTTTACACACAGTGGCTTTGGTATTTCCATCGTTTGCTTCCATCCGCAGAGCCCTTATGCACATTTCGATGCACACTGGCAGTCCAACGCTGTCAATCTATGAAAAAGAGGAAGACGAATCATTTAAGTTGCTTAACACATAGAACACAAAATTACCAATATATGACCAATCCATGTCTCTGGTGTCCATTTGTGGGCTCACTTTGTTCCAAATATTCATATTGCGGCCAGAATATTCATAAATACGCTTCTGTGCCTTGAGCTTTTTAGGTTTGTCACTAACTTCCAATATAACCAAACATGGGTGCATGCAAATAACAGCTAACCACACTATTTTTGCAAAAACTGAAGCACCTGAAACTTCCTGATTATAAAAATGGACAATGAAAAGGCGATAATGTTCCAGGCTGACCACAGCCACCTTGAAACCACCTTTCAAGTTCAAAGGTAGTGACTATTTAACTGAAAGCTTGCTTTAAACTTGGACAAACGCAGGCTAAAATAAATGTACTGGAAAACCATGTAGGAGGTTTGATAACACATGACAGCCACAGGTTAATCAGTGATGACAACTTCTGGTTTTAAGCAGGCCCACACTTTGAAAAATAACAGCTACTGTTTACTGACCTCTGACTGGATGACTTTGATGAGGAACAGGATGTGGTACACTGTTTTAGAAAGTAAGGACATCTGGCGGCATCGGTCGAGGAAGGCCTGCTCTGAGGGCTCTAATCGCTTCAGCAGCTTGCTCCAAAACAGAGTGAGCTCCCTGGTTTGAACAAAGGCAATTCATTGTCAGTACTTATCTATTCAAGCCAATGTGATCCATTTATAAATAACATATCTCACACACACACACATACCATGTGCAATAATATTGTTAGATCTGTATCCAGAGCTGGATACTCAATTTAAATTCAATTTGAATGCTGTGTGTTTACAATCATCAACTAGAGTTGGCGATTAATCGAATTCTATTTTCAATCACCATTTTGGCTTCCAATGATTATGAAAACAAGATAACGTTAATTGAGATATAAGGATCATTGTGCTGCATTCCGTTTTGCAGTGATGCTCTGGTTTTGTCTTGTGTTATAAATTCAGCGCATCGTGTCAGAGCAGCTGGACAGCACAGTGAGAGACAGACAGACAGAGTGGAGTCTTCCTCACAGTGTGAATGTGTCTGAATTTAACAGTCAAATGCAGCAAATCAGCAGTGGAAACTGACTTATTTAGACATCCACAGGCTACTTTGTTTTAGTTTCAATCAGACTTCGGATGCTTTTATTTTAGATACGAGGAAGCTTCACTCTCTGTAATGATCTCCGGCCCTGTTTAATTGTCGATTTGGAGAGGGAAACCGGTTAGGGGAACGAGAAATACGGGAGGTGGATTATGTTTTTAATTCACATGAAAAACAAAATAATTTGTTTATCCTGTTATCAAACAAGTTGAACAGCTATAAATAATCATTCTGACGCGGCGCTAGAGCGAATCAATAGGATGGGCATTCGTGAGGGGACACAATGCATTGTATATTTGTTCATCCTGTTTTCAAACAAGTTGAACAGCTTTGGACGGAGTGGATCTCGGTCTGGTCCCCCTGCTGGTTAATAACGAACGAATTAGGTCTTTGCAAACGGAAATTATGTCTGTGTTTATTTGCATATAGAATGGGGAAGTGAGATCCGATCGCCTCTTCAAATCGACAATCAGAATAGAAATGAAACCATACATTTTTCGCTTGTCTGTCTAAAAAAATATTTCAAAAGCTAGTTTGAAATATGGATAGTTTTCTCTGTCCTGTCAAACTGATAAGAACAGCTTTTAGTTTTGCTGTGCTGCTCGACATAACGAGCTCAGGATTGATCAGGAGGACGACTGCTTTACTCCAAACAGTTTCACTATGTGAACCTGGACTGTGCAACAGCTGACCTACTGGATGTGTAGAACACAGAACATTAATGAACATTAGATCCTGATTGACCCTGTCGGAGTGAATGACGTGTCCGTGTTTATTTGTATATAGAGCGGGGAAGTGAGATCTGATCACATGGTCACTCAGGACGCATATGGAGACGCATGTTAATGCCAGGTGTAAACAGGACCTCCTTTCATCCAGCCGCTCAGCACCGTGCTTCCTCTGTCTGCAGTCTGGGATTGTGCACATGCTTACTTGTAAAAAGCTAATTAGAATCCTGGTTATGCATTTATTTTTTTTGTTTTTTAGTGGAATTATATTTAAAGTTCAAAGAAATCCCCTGCTAGAAAGACAAGTTTAAAATAAAATAAAAAAAAAAAATCAAATGCATGACGCTTCCAAAGTCAATGAGTATTCATGTTAAATAATGATGATTGTGATTTTTGCCATAATTGAGCAGCCCTAATGCATACATATTTGTGAGTGTGATAAAGAAACTGACTTATTCATCTCATATTAAGACAGGTGTGTACTGTGTGAATGACCATGGTATCAGATCTTGCCCTCCTTCAACCCTTTGCAGATGAAAATCTAATTGGATGGCTTGTGTTTTCTTACCAAGCACAGTATGTGTCTCCTTGGAGAAGCTGTCGGGTCAGGAAGGCTGAGCATAAGCTGAAAGCTGCCTTCTCATCTCCGTCTGACTCCAGATTGCAGATCATCTCTAAAGCATCGCGGCAGTCCTCCTTCGAAAGCTGTAGGTAGATGCCATGTTTAACAATAAGTGACTTTCACTGCACAACAGTATATACAAGCTGAGATTCATCATCCAATATTATGAAGAAGTAGCAGACACTGTTCTAAATGCCTCCGACAATGCTGAGTTCATTTAAAAAACTGTTGAAAGTAGTCTGCCATCTTGTGGAGGAAGACCTAATTACAGGAAAATGTTCAAACAAACAAACAAAGAAACAAACAAACAAACAAACAAACAAAAAAACAAACAAACAAAGACTGCATCAGGCTGAATGGGAGGCATGGCACAGATGGCCCTAAGAGGACACTGAATGACACCATTTTCTTCTTGAAGGACATTTCATGACATTCACAAATCAATACAGACATGAGTATAAGGACAGAGTCTGAATTATGAACATACATGACGTGCTGAGCAGTAGCTGACATGATATGTGCTGTTATTTGTAAATGATAAATTAGAGTATAACAGAAAGCTAAACATGAAGCAGCATGTCAGCTAATGCAGAACACCTCTTCTTCCTCGTGTTTTTAATCACATACAAATGCAAACCAACTGTAGACACACTATTAGTTCTCTTCCATGAGCCGTAACCTGGAGCTCCCCAAATCTCATTGTGTGAGAAGCTTTAAAATCTAGGTTCAAGGTTCTACCTTGTTTTCCACTATGTTTGACAATCCAGAAGATTTTGGATACATGTCACTGACATCATTTTTATGCGCTGTTTGGTAGGCAAGTGCCGGGAGCGTCGGGACAAATAACACCAGTCACACCGGATTCTGCTCTGATCTGTAGCTGTTTATTGGTGGGAGGAGAGCTCAGGGTGTATTTTTTAAACTCTGAGCAGCAGCAACAGTGATTGTTCGTCTGCATGTCTGTTAGCATGTTTAGTAGAGCAGCAACAACAGTGAGTGCTCAGTCTGTCTGTGTGGCTACTGGCTAGGCAGGCTAGGGGGTTTATATCAGTTTATATGTAGCAACGACATCATGCAGAAACCTGCGTCAGGGCACGTGGGAAAAGGTTTTTAGAAAGGCTTGGGAAAATGGCATTTTGATGTTAAAACATGCCTCCTTTGACCAAAAATTTAATTTTCAGATTTGAATACATATGTCACACTACTTGGAAGTTACATAATGATATAAAAACCTAAAAAAATAAAATTAAATAATGATGCCGCCCTTTAAGTTAAAGTTTGTTATGTTCCTATAGTGGAAAATGTAGCTAGACTTACCTCTTCCATCAGCTGATCCCGTTCTGAGGTAGCACAGAGGCAGACGAGGTACATCTGTTTGAAAGGTGACTTCTCTTGGAAGGCAGGAGACTCGGAGCATGTCTTTGCAAGTGGTGCAGCCATCCCCAGTTTGTTCTCCTTCATCAGCTGCTTCACTCTCATCTCCAATAGGATCGGTCCCTCCTGCACCAGGAACCTTTCAACTGAAAACCAGGGGAAATTTTGTTCAGCAACGGTGGATCATCACCTACAACTGTAAACAAAAGCTGGAAATGCTCGACACTATAATCTTTCTAGAAGCATTTGTGTGACTTGATAAAATAATCTTACAGCTCCTTCAAAAACAGAACTTATGTTCCTTAGAGCATTCTCTTGTGATTGACAATTATAATGAATATGAGTCACAATTTGATGATCAACAAGATATCAGACTCACCTTGTTCCGTCTGTAGGTTCTCATTGGACAGAAGGCCTTGTAATACCCTGTTGGTCCAAACACCGTCATACTGGCCCAAAGCAGACAGCAGAGACAGCTGAGTGATCCCGTTCTCCTGCAGCTTACTGTGGGCAAACTGGACAGAACACAAAGACCATGTCACTGAAAGACACAATCCAGAAGAAATGAGACTATCTGAAGTTTGAGTCTATTTCAGCAAAACTTTCAGTGGCTTTGAATTGCAAATAAAAATCAAGTTTATAAATACAGTGACTGTGCAAATGATAAAGTAACTTTAGTTTGAAGCATTTTCTCACTTGAATCACAAGATCTAACAAAACGGTCATGCATATGAAGAGGGGCATTTTGACAGCAGAGATATTTTGATGTATTAACTTTTTTGAGAGAATGTGATTTTATTCTGTCAATTGCTTTCAGACTGTACCGTATATATACACATTTTTAATATAAATTCACATTCTCCCTTAAAATGAGAATCATTTGCTTTACCTGGACAGAAGACTTGAACTCTTCCCATAAGCCATCTGGAACGTCCTCTTTCAGTGAGAGCAAAAGCTCCACAAAACTCCTGCACCACAAACAACAAACATGATACAGATCTTTGCCTGGATTTAAACACAAGTCTTAAGACTTTAATACACTTTACATAAAAGCATTCATTTCACTTTTTGGGTTGTGCTCAGCATAGTGATTATGGGGGTAAACTAGGGCTGGGTGATAAAACGATAATCATAATTATCTTGATATAATTTTCCTCGATAGAAATATAACCAATGTTTGATAAATGTTTGATATAATTAAACTCAGAGGCTGGGTCAGCTTGCCCTGGCTACTGGGGGCTGGCTAATTACAGCTTCTAATGACTGGGTTTCCATGCTGCGGAGTTGCACTTCTAATTCACTGAACCTTGCCTTCATCATGACAAATAAACTATATTTATTACATGTACCATCATCACTAAAGGAGGCAGAGGAATAGCTAAACATAAGACACACAGAGCAAAAGAGAGCAGGAGAGCGTGGAGGAGAAAGGGAATCCATCGCTAGCTGCTAAGCTAAAGTAACTAGCAGATCTGAATAGCTTGTAAACAACTGTGGGATTAGTGAGAAAGTCACTAAAAGAAGGAGAGAGCTATGAGTGCTTGAGGAGAACTAGTGAAAGTTTAAATGTACAGTGGGTAATTAGCAACTGTAATGAAGAATAGAGATAAATTGAACTGGGTTGAGAGCAGCAAAAACTAGAGGTAGCCTGCATATGAGGCGTTTAGGGAACAACAGTAAATTGTAGTGTCTACACTCATCATATGTTATTGGACATGAAACTAACTTTGCAGTTTGAGCCATCTTCCATGTGTGCTGTATCACACTGAAGCATTTAATTCTTCTATTAACATTTATTTTGTTGAGGAAAAGGGATTTTAATTGTTCTCATGCATATTTTGATGTTGAAATAAGGTTTTATCATTATAATTGTTTTGAATGTTCTACCTCAGATGTGGGAAATTGTTCTGCTGTTTGGCAAGTGTTTGTCATGTTCTGACCATATGAAATAGTTTAAAACTTCCACTTCAACTTTCACTCAGGAGCAAAAATCAGTTTGATAATGATGATGACATTTATTGTGATAATTACCAATAGTAACTGATATGAACATCTTTATCGTGATAACATTTTTGGCCATATCGCCCAGCCCTAGGGCCAACCCTATAGCTTATCTGTGGTTGATCATATCTGAATGGTACTTACAGCGAGAGCCTCTCGACCACAAGGGGAACATTTTCACACTGCAGGGAGAGGTAGGGAGAGGCCTGGGCATAACTCAGCAGGGCGACTATGTACACTTCCACCAGTGGCAAAGGCTCTTCCTCTATCCTCCAACGGCCTGCGTACTCCAGCAGCGTCTACAGAAAGGTAACGACAGTCATTCACTCACAATGCAGCAATCCAAAGTCACCATGTTTGCACTGAAACGTTTACCAGCAGTTTGAAAAGAACATCAGAGGATCAGTATTTAGCAGGAGAGAGAGCATGAGAGTCGCTGCCAGAGAATGAAACAGAAGATACCAGACAGGACTGCCTGCACTGTTTGACTGACAAACCACCTCTGAGAAATGCAGCTCAAAAAGAAACTGCAAACACTTATGTTGCTAGCCGATAAAGACACATTTTCTTTGGTTGTATTGGCAATTATAAGTGCATTTACAGTCAGGTTTTTTATTTAATTTAACCCTTGCTATACCCATTCTGGCTATGTCACCATTTGTATATATAATGACAATGCAAGTATTTTTTTCCCCCTGGGAGAGTACTGCTCAAGTGTATTTTAGAATTTTACCTATAAACAACCTAGGTAATCATGTGTTACAAGACTGGTTTTTTAAGACATACAGCCTTCTTTTCATAGTTTAATCCATCATTACCCAAACTGTTCATTGTAAACACTATTAGATCTGACATAACTATACCCTGGTTCAACTTTGACCTGTCACACTTACTAGTTATTTAACTGTGTTGTCTGACAACTTGCCCCAATGGAATCTCTTGTATTACTGAATCTATGCCTCAGGTTAATGAAATATTACCAAAACCAGTAGAAATTATAGATAACACCATGAAGTCAAAACCCAAGTTCCAAATATAGGTTTGATTTAACACACTCTGCATATAATGTTAAAAAAAAAGTAAATGAGTAAGATCAGGGTGAGAAAAGCCTTCCCTACCAACCCATCCCTGGTTCCTTAAGTAAAGAAAATTCTGCAGCACTTACAGATGTGTTTACCATGTTAGAATAAAATACTAAATTTTAGACAAAGTGGTATTAACATCCCTTCAAATTGATTTATTCTGCAAAGAAAGTGCAACACCTACTCAATTTTCCTGCTGGTAACATTGTAGACATTATGAGTGTTCATGCTGACCTTGGTCAGGAAGAGAAATGCAGGCTTATCAAGCTGAATACCTGCAGAAGAGAGCGGCCTGAGGGGAAGGGAACCAAGCCAAGTGCAAATACTGCTCTGTTTACAGAGCAAGCTCTCTGCTTCTCAGATGTCTCAACCTAAGCCTACACGCTCATGATCCACCCACACCATGTCCCCCTGGGTATTAACTCTACTGCCTCTTAAACACTCAAGGACAAAAAAAAAAGACTAAACAAATTAGAACAAACACCCATTACATGTCAAAGTCAACCGTTACAAGTTTCAATTTATTTGATTTGAAAAGGAACAATGAACATTAATCACCATTCAAGCAAATGTTAATATACCCGAGTTAGCCAAAAGGCTGGTTTTCATCTGCAGTCCCTTTGCCTCATGTTGTTAGACATCCTAGAACAATTAAAATACTACCATATGTACAATACTTAAGCACATACTACATTGTGATAAAAAGCATATACAATAGAGTTAATAAGTAATTATACAATACAGATGATAGAGGCGCAGTAGAAGTAGAGTCATGTTAAAGGTGGATAAAAACAGCGTCAGTGTTGACATTGTTGGTTTTCTAAGATTACACTTAAATGAATAATAGGATGGGGCTCTAATTGATTGTGGTACTGAAGTCCGTTGATATGATGCTCTGAAGGAAAAGACAGCCTGGTTAAATGCAGTTTTTCTGAGTGGGCTTGTGCAGTCCCCTTTAGCTGCACCTCTAGTAGCTCTGGTTGCAGTAGATTTGAAGTTGATGAAGCCAGACAGAGGAGGAGGAGCTAAACCATGCATAATCTTATAAACCAGGCTGACATTTTTCTATTTTATGAGGTTTTCCCAGCTGAACAGATTATACTTCTTTAGAATATAGCAATGATGAAAACTGAATGGAACCATTGACTGGAAGTACATTACTGCCTCAGTTGATAAGAAGTTACTGGTAAACCTGAAATTTGCCAGCTGAACCAGCTAAAATTTCAGATGATCATTAATATCAACGGGCTAACCCTGCCGCTCCAAAGCAGTCAACCTAGAGGAAACACTGAAATGCATTAATTAAAACAAAAAATATATTTCTTCCCCTCATGGGTTTAACTGTCACAGTAGAACATGATCTTAATAGGACCTTGTGGGATTTTAGTATGCAGGCAGGAACCGAGAAAATATACTAGTCCGTTTGTGGTCGACACAGGTTAGAAGAATTTGAGCTTCTCCATTTTCCCACAGCTGCTTATAGCAGAAGTGGCCTACTCCTGGTGAATTGGTGACAAACTTTGCTAATATCTGAATTTATGAAATAAAATCTTTTCCACAGGTCTAATGTCCAAAAAGTGTGTGGCTGCTGTTTGGATGGTCACCTTATTAAAAGATGAGTATGCTAGGATGTGCCACACTACGCTTCATGATTCTTTGGTCTGACTTACCAGTCCTAGATTGTTGTATAGTAGTGAAAAACACAATAGAAACCCATTGACATTTTTTTCCAATGGGTTAACAAACCTTTATTTCTTTTAAATTATATCTACAAGGTATACGTTTGTTTACATGACTTTTTAAACCTGAAATGCTCCCAAAATAATAAATGCTGGCTTTTTACTGCCCTGTCTCTTTACTTTCAACTTGTGTCAGAAGACAGCATAAGCTCTCGGTACAAGTTACTGTACTATCTGTGCACTTATCCTCAGTATAGTAGCTCTATGATTAAATAAAGCTTCAAGGCAGGGAATTTGAATCATAGATTTATATTATTTCAATCACTTCAGTAATAGTTACAGCCCTAATGCAATTCTTTTCTTTTTCTTGAACAACTGTTGGCACATGGAAGCCCTAATAATAAAATATAGACATCAAGTAAAAAAAGTCTGTAAGAGTTCAAGGAAAACTCAGCATGGAAGGATTTTGACGTTGAGTCAGGGAAAACCCTGAATGTGATAATTAGTTCTGCACATTCAGGCATCTGATCCTCCTTGATGCTACCAGACCAAACAAAGAGTGGAGCTCCACTGTCAATGTCAAACTCTTAGCTGGGGTTGGAAAAAACAGCTCCTGATTAGGAGAAAGCTATGCCTTTAGTTTAGCGTGGTTCACTGTTGTGTAATCATGTTAAATAAAAACTAGGCTAAATCAATGTAACTGCTTTGGGGTCAATTCTTAATGTAAACATTAATACAATATTTTTTAATAAAGCACCAGGTAGAGGGTTCCCTGTAAAATGTACAGCATTAGTTCTCTGACAATCTCTTTCATATCCAAGCTAATTGGTATTGTGACTGAAATATCCCTGATCAAATGATATCAAATTGCATCAGGACCTTGTGAATCAGAATCAAATCAGGAAATGTGAACTGATACCCAGTCTAGTATCAGGATACATTTTCAATGAGGTTGGATGTAACTATTTTTAATGATTGATTGATTTGACATTCCCATGTAACCCTGACCTTTTTTTGTTACTGTCTTGATTAGACTGTTCATCTTCAATTGATAAATGTGAAAAATGTCCACCACAATCTCCCACAGCTACTACCATCTACTACGTTCCACAATAACTCACACAGCTATTACACAACTGTTTGTGGATGTTTTTTACAAAACATATTGCTATTTATCAAAATCGGGTAGAGGTTGAACATGACTTGCAACATAAGTCACAAAAATTTCACTCTACTGCTAAGGGTTAATTATCACTGGAAATGATTCTGCAGTTAGGCTACTTTGTTGTAGTTGTGCTGGTAATACCTTGTCATGAAATGACATGAAATGACATGAAAGTACATGTGTTGGACCCGCACTAGACTCATTCATATGAGGCAGCTGTTACCCTGCTTCTGACTGTTAGCAGACGCCAGTCCAGGGCACAGAATAAGCACCAGCCAAATGCTGGTAAAATATGCAAGTGGCTGGTAGATTTGCTTCACTCACTAGCATAAAAAAACAATGGTTATCTATTGAGTGGGTGGCAAAATTTGCACAATCACTAGCCATTTGGTCAGTAGACAAAAAAGTTCATTTTGAACCCTGCTCCAGTCTGCGGTGTAGATCCAAACAGTTCACTGATAAAAAAAGATAAAGTTTAGTTTCAGTTGGGCTCCGTCCCTTAATTTCCCAAATGTGCACACTCTCTATTCCTCTCTCTCTCTCTTTTTGGTGAGTCAGGTCAATGACCTTTAAACGTCAGTACTGAATCAATTTCCTCCTTTCCTGGTTGCGTCAGCAGGCAGTGTTTCCCATACATAGGCTCTACTTGGGCGGCCCATCCAGGTAGATTAAGACCAGCCCAGGTATTCAAAATGCACACAGATCAGCGGACATTCAGCCCACATAAGCATCTTGATTCTTATCTCCTACATTTCTGAATTGATTCACAAATGTCAGAAATCGATTTTCTAAATGTTAGCTGATAACATGATGTTGATGGAACGAAAAAGGCGAAACGCAACTTAATCAAATGTTATTTCAATTACGATTTTCCAATGATTATGAAAACAAGATAATGGAGATAAAACGATTATTGTGCTGCATTCAGTTTTGCAATGATACTTGTTCTATCTTGTGTTATAAACACAGCGCATCCCTTTCCTTTACAGCAGCGCACTCTCACCCCTCCCTAAAAGCCAAAACTCACTCTCACTGGGAAGCCACACAGTAAGTGAGACATGAGCGATGCGTAAGCACCGACTGTCAACAGAGGCCCGACAAACTGCCTTCATCAGGCTGACTGACTGCAGAAGTTTACTGAACCAAAATAGTTTTCATGTCGGCTCCACAGGAAGAAATCGACAGTGTTTGTATTTACTGACCGATTGATTTTATTTCTCTGCCCACTGCAACCAGCGAGGGGAATCTGCCTGTAGTGAAACAGGCAGCTCACAGACAGACTGGGAGCCTTGAGCCATCAACGTAAATACTGTTAATAAGTTCAAAACATAAACAGCAGGATATTTGTGTAATTTAAACATCTGTGTGCAGATTATGCTACATTAATGCAACAGAAATAGACTGGGAGCTTAAAAAAAAAACATGGGGGGTCTCTGTGAGAAGCATGGCATTTGCGTGTGTGGATTACTGTATTTAATAAAATGCAAGCTTTTGATTTAATGACTAAATAATTAGCTTTGTGAGAACAACGTGAAGTATATTGTGAACTTTCTACACCGTCACTCACAGACTAACGTTAGCTGAGCAGTGAACTCCAGCAGCAACAAACAAGACCCAACACACACTGCAGCATTAAACAACTTAAACCAAGAAAATAACCAGGTGTTCAGTTTGTTTCAACCGCTTAGCTATTTGTACAGTGAAGTCTATCCCTGGAGCTAACGGTGCAGCAGAGAAGCTGCTCTCCACTGCTGCATACATGAGGTTAATAACACAGCAGAGCAGAGCACTCCACACGGGCTGATTCAGTGATTTGGGGGCCACAGGCAAACTCTGTCTTGATTTATTTTCACCTTCTCTCTAACTGTTGAATATTGATATTGGTTGTGGTAGAAGAAGTACTCAAAACTTTTTTCTTAAGTAAAACTATCAATACCACACAGTAAAAGTCAACATTCAAATTTTTACTTAAAAGTGAAACAGAGGTATTATTTGCAAAAAGTACTTACATGTACTTAACTTGTGTTTAAGGTGGATTCTGGTTGATTTTAATTCTTCCATAATGCTGGATAGTTTAATGAATAATAATAGGCTACATCATATTTTATTTGTTATATTGGAGTAGAGGTATACAGTTGCATATTTTTTAAGTGCTTTGGGGGACTTCTGCAAGTAATTTTGGGGTACAATGAGTTAAAATAGTAACATAACTCAATATTTTTCATATCTAAACATCATAATAAATCTCTATCTGGGGCCCCCAACTACACCTTTTAGCTGGGGGCCCCAGACAGCTGCCGATCTCCCTTAATGTTAAGTCCACGCCTGGCTCCATCTCCCCTCATTTTGTTATTCTCATACAAGCAGGAGACTGTAAGATGCTTTCTAATGAATGAATGAATGCAGTTAACTTTTTTAAATAAAGCAGATGTGGACCATTTATCTTATCTGCCAGTTATGTTTCATATTGTATTTCAGTGGACTAAGTACACCAGTGAATGGTTTGGCACCCAGTATACTGGAGCAAGAGACTGACAATAGTGCCCCCTTTTCTATTCATTCAATTGAGAATTGGTTTTGAATTGAGAATCAATTCTGAATCGGAATCGTATTGTGAAATTCCCAAAGATTCCCAGCCTTAAGCGTCAGGAAGATGAAGAGAGCCAAAGAGCACCACAGGTAGGATGCGAACTCTTATAACAGTGGGCTGTTGGGAAACAAAATTAGATAATTTCAGATAGCAATACATAGAGTTATTCATATACCTTTGTTTGACTAGTTTATTAGGCTACTGAACCCGCCTGTCACACACTGCAACACCCACCACAAGTAAATTCTCAACCTGTGGGAAACACTGCCAGGTCATCAGTCTCTAAACCGTGCACAACCCTGGTTGGGGGGGAAGAGTTGTGAAGGAAGGTCAGCTGAGACAATGACCCATTCACATAAATCCTGATGCAGGTTGGACCCATGTAACTGTATAGCTCTGAATGGGGTATAAGAGATCAGACAGTTGCATCCCAGTGTAATACAGGTAACAGCATGACAGGCTGTAACCTTTTACAGAGTCTTGTCTCTAGATGACCTTAACTGTAGTGGAAACAGAGGGGGACAATGGAAGCAGAGGACAGAGTGACACATAGCAACTCTGTTTCCTGCTCTGACTCTGACACTCAGCTCTGGTGAGAAGGCAGGGAGGTCGGCTGAACTACTACGAGCCAGATGCTATAACAACCTCCACTTATTGACTATTCAGCTAACAGCGCTGTCAGCAGCCAGTCCAGAGAGATGCTCTGTGGTGCGCTAGGATTTCAGGTTTGCTTCGCACTTTTAGAAATCAACTTTAATGCTATTTAAGACCTCTTTAAGACCTTGACAAAGAAAATATAACATTTTAATTTTTTAAAAATGTATGTGTGAGTTACAACTTACTTGGAACTGTTAATTTTGACAACACTGTTAAAACAATAAGGCTATTCAGGTCGTTCTTGCACCCAGAGTTAGCTGTAGTTAATTCTCCCACCTAAGACACATACCTGTTACATATCTGCATTTCACTCACTTTAACAGTCCATTCAATCTGTAAACGCAACCACCAAATTAAAAGTCCGCTCCTCTCCTTCATGTGGCATGTTGGCTGTTGCGGCTCGGCACTACAAACATTATCCAGATTCTATCAACTTTCAGAAATAACAGAGGGCTTTGTGTCTCCTCTGAACCCCCTTGGCCAACTGTCTGTAGCTGAGCATCATCTGTACTGTTTTGTGTACTTGTTTAACTCTGTTACCTTCATGAGAGCAGATAGCCTGTAGAAGACCAATCAAAACATTACCAGAAAAAGAAAAGAAAGAGCTGCGCCGGAGTGAGTCGCGACCAAAGACCAAACCACATTTAAATGATTGAATCCTGCGGGGAGATATTTCTCCAGCAACTAGGCATCACCTCAAAATTTAACACCCACCATAATTAGAAATACGACCTTTTAAGACATTTTATGACCTTCAATTCTGAAAATCTTATGTTAGAATTTTTAAGACTTTTTAAAGATCAGTAACTGAACTAATACCAAGATATGCACTTTTTTATTTCTCTGTGTAGAACTCTGATGTTTTAACATTACAGATGATGAACAACAACGTGAGTCCCACAGGTAAAACAAGACTCATGTAGGCTGTTACAGGAGCTTGGTAGAGGGCAGCTGCTCTGCAAACATGCTTGACTGTACTGTAAGTGGGTAGAGGCTGTGTATAGCATTTCTCTTAATCAGCATTTATAAGAAAAATGTGTATAGATAAAAGGAAGCATCACTAATTGATGAGAATTCAAATGCCAACCTCCATCTCTTACACTGGAGGAGAAGTTGCAAGAGATCTTCTCACAGCCAGTATGGACAGGAGGAATGATTACAGCAAGCACAAAACACTGCCAATTTTTTTTTTTAAATATGTTTTAAGATAGACTTGGAAAATTGTGAACCTATCCTTTAAAAGAAACCTGGTAGCACAAGTAAATTTCTGCAGGAAATATTATTGTTTGGTTATTTATTAGTTAGTCATTGTTATGACTTCAAACAAACTATGTCAGGTTACATCAGCCAGAGAGCTGAACACATAATAATGTATCAGTCTCTATTTCCAAACAACTGCAAATCAGGAGGTTGTACTAGAAAAATGATCACCTCAGTGACCATTTAAGTCCTCTACTCCTCCTCCCTTACTCAGAACAGTTCCTTTACCCAGCAGGTGTATAGTTTTTTTTTCTAAAAGAATTTATTCACCAAGACCAACCCCAATAAACAATAAGATGCTTTGGGAATACGTCACTATTAGTTACATCCATAAGGTCTCTTAAGCCCTCTACATGACCCCCAGCCCTGTTGTCAAAGCACTGTCTTTTGATTAGTTGCCTGCTTCTGGACACAGTGGACACCTTTCCCTCAACTATACACCGCTGCTTGGAGCAGATCCACCCTCCTTGCACACATACGTTCACACAACACGCTCGACACATATCGATCTTTAGCCACTGAATCGTGAAGATGGCTAAATTACAAGCAACGAACAATACCCAAGGCAGGGACCTGACATTTCTGCTTTCTTTTAGTATGCTACTATGGTGCAAAACGACGTGCCTGCTCTGCAAAAGCATGCGTTCCAGTCTGCACGTACACACACGAAATTCACCGCGGGAACACCTTACAAATCTTTTCATTATTATCAACTAGCGTGATAATATTACTCACAGCATAGCTTATTTAAATGGTTACTTACGTTGTTGCAGTGCACTGGCCACAACACAACCGGTAAAAAGCTGAACCGACTTGTTTTCCTAGCCTGGGAGCTAATTAATAATTAACGTCACCAGCACAGACAATCAGTGTAATTATTATCACGTGCACGCGCATGCAGCCAAACATACAAGGCTAAAAACTAACATTTAGCTAACTGTAGGTAGAGCTAGGTGACTGATGTGCTAACATATAACTGGGAATTTCCACCACTGTTTACGAATCATAAACCAGGCTGATACTGGTCTTTTGGGACCG
The DNA here is from genome assembly GCF_963924715.1 of Thunnus thynnus. Lineage (NCBI taxonomy): Eukaryota > Metazoa > Chordata > Actinopteri > Scombriformes > Scombridae > Thunnus > Thunnus thynnus. Next base: position 28,690,483 of record NC_089534.1, read on the forward strand.
GTCTACCAATGATAACTAGGCAGATATCTTAGGCATATTTTAATGTCAGTAACATTTAGGTGAACTAACTTACCCCCTACAGACATAGCTACCAGCTAGCTTTTGCTAGCTGCTAACTGAGCTAGCCATGTCAATGGTCAGTCGGAGTTTTATTTATATGGGTCTAATTTAATCCAGCCGTTGGCCGAATTTTAACCACGGCACGTATTCCCATTCTGTTACGGCTACTGGGCAACACACTGACAACAAATTACACACCCGTTTAAGCATACTTCGTCTTTGAAATCAAGCGTTTCCCTGGATTATCCGGGACGTAACGTTACCGTTATCTGAATGCTAGCTGGCTAGCTTGTTGGCTAACTATGTGCAGAACAATAACTCACCCTGCAGAACTCTTGGCAGTACTCAGAGGATGACTGGGCTGCAGAGTCTCCGCTTTCTCGAACCACGATTTCTTGCAGTTCTTGCAACCGTCGTCTCAGTTCCCGTATCGTTTCACTCATACCGTTCTCAGGACTACGGTCCTGTTCGGCCTCCTCGTCCGCCATCTTCACACCCAGCTCCAGCGCGTAGCACTACAGCGTAGCTACGTACGCAGCGGCGCAGCGCCCGGTGGTGTTCTTCTCCGTATTCTTTTGTTGTTTGTTGATGGTTGGCTTTTAACTGCATTATCGCCACCTTCTGGATTGGAGTGTAGATCAGAACGGTTACTATACTATTATATTAAATTCTCCTATCAATTCCTGTGTTTTCTAAAAAATTGAAAAAAAAACCTGTACCTACATCACCTGAACTCCTCTGCAACATTTCTCTAATATCTAGTGTCATGTGATTCATTTGGAGTGTCATTTTAAGTGTCTGTCTCTTTTGGAGAATAAGTCTTAAGGAGAAGACAAGACTGCAGCATAGATTCAAACAAGTTTTGTGCAATGTCACTGAAAAAATCAGACTTCCTAGAATCAGGTCAAATCACATTGTCCTCCAGGCCACTAGGGTGCAATGGTTCTCTGTGTGGACTTAAAATTGAGTGTAATATTGAATAATGGTTACAATTATAACCAAAATACTGTTATTCAAATAATGGCTAAGTCTTAAATCGTAGCTGGGGGCGTAGCCAGCACAAACAAATAAAGGCAGGTGGCTTATAAAAGCCAGGTGAGGATGGTGGCCTGTAGCCTACAACAGCTCACATGGTAAATTCAGCACTAATTCCACCAGTACAGCAACAGTCATGTTATACTCACCACTCTGCTGTGCTGAGTTCCTCTTTTAAACAGAAACAATGTTTTCATACTCTAACTGATTCCAGTTCATCTTTGCTGTACTCCTGATCAATGTGAAGTTACCATCAAGAAAAATCAACACTAATGTTTTTTTTCCATATATATATTTTTTATATATATTTCATACTTTGTGTTGCATTTCATACACAAATAGTTCTTGTTCCATCAGCTTTTTTAAGAATGTTTCAAAGCAAAGCAGCATCAGTCAGCATGTTAAACTGTATCAATGTGTCAAGTCATGGCAACTGAACAGTGACGCGTGACCAAAGTCATGTAAACAACCTTCAACAATATTTGCTTCATACAAAAATTTTAAAAAAAATTGTTTTCGGGAAGAAAAAAAAAACTTGTTAAATATCAGCATGCAAGTCAGTTACATCGCTATCTCAGTCTCTCTCCTCTGCAACAAGGGGAGTCACATCCATCTGCTACATGACGCACATTTTCTTGTTTGGACATCACTCCTGGAGTTGAGGGTGTTCCCCAGAGATAAAGCTGAGCTACTGACACATGTGAAGTGCTCCCAAGGGAACCTGTTGTTCCTCTTCTCCTTTCCACAAAGTTAGGTTGAAAAAAATAAATAAATAAATAAAATAAAAAGTGCAAAGCAATAATCACCCTTGGAATCTTCCCTACATGTTACACACTGTGTTGTCTCTGTGTTATGGGTGTATAAATAGGTAGGGGTCTGTCTGCAATGAGGCGATGAGTAAAGTTTTAGCTCAGTAGTCAACGCAGTCGTCTATGATCTGAGAGACTCCAGTTCAAGACCCAGTGTGGGGACCTCCTTCATAAGATAGTTTATTCATGAACACTTATTGTAACACTTAAATTTCTAAAATTTAAAGCATAATAAAACAAAAACAGGATTTTTAAGCTTCTTTCCATTTTTAATTGAATACAAATACAAATACAAATAATTTTGCTGCCTCAACAAATATAGATACAAATACAAATACTGGACTCTCTGCACATCCCTAGTCAGCACTCCACCTATCAGAGAGGAACACCTGCTGATTGGAGGACAATCATCATGAAGGTAAGACAACTAAATTCATGTTTCTCCTCTTTCATGCATCTCCCTACAAGATTTAAAAGCTTCCTCAGTACAAAAATTAACATTATTTGTTCAGTTTTAAGATGGACAAATACTAGATCTTTTATGACATGTTTGAAAAACATGTTTGGGTGATACAGGACGTTTTCTCGATGTAAAATGAAAGTAGTCAGATTCTGTTATCATTTACGTGATTGAATGGTCTGTAGTTTTCACTAATAAAAAACCTTGTTGTCAGAAACTTTAAGACATTTAAATGAGATAATATTTTATTCTCGAAGCGACCTTTGAATGTCTGTGGAGCAGCTTACCTGTCTGGTGTGTAGTAAAGCACGGAAGGTTAATTACCTTTATATCTTCATGCCATGTATAGTAAGTCATTTAAATAACTGATGTTCTATGTGCGTAAATGCGCACAGTGCCTCAATTTGGAGACGCACGTGCTTCTGTGTGATGGCTGCGAGTATTTTATTGGCTGAAAGTTAGTGTATATTTTACAAACAGTTGTGTGTAGCAAACAGAACATGAGTTCAGGTTACATTTAATGACAAGTGAAAGACATTATGTTATAAATGAAATTAAATTCTGGCTTGATTGCAGTAAAAGTTGCATTTGCATCCACAGTTTAATCTTTAAAATGATCAATTGTAGAGAAAATTGAAGCCAAACTTAACACACATGAAAGATGTTTGTTTTGGAGAAGTCTGTGTGCGTCTCTGTCAACTAAAGCTCATGTCAGTGCTGAACTGTGGAAAAGGAAAACAGTTTGACGTTCAGATGTTGTCCTGTATATAGAGGAAGCTTATATAACCTTCATATCTATATTCTTCAGAGTGTATTTTTATAGGTGACCATGGTCAACAATTTACAGCAGGCTTTGGCCGAGACCTGAAGGCAGTTTATGGTATCTTTTATTTATTGTTCTGAAACATTGAATTTAATAGATGAAATATATAAAAAATGTATCCCTCAAAAGATTAAAAAAATGACAATGCACTGAGAGGAACGATGCATGCGGTATATCATATAAAATAAAAAATATAGCGCTCATTCATGAAACTGAACATATGATCAGCAAGCGCTTAACAAAAAGTTTGAACATCACAGTGAGAGAGGATGAGAAATACATTATTTCTGGTGATTAAATACGAACATCTGTAACTTCCACATATTTACGCAATGTTATTATTATTATGATTATACAATCATAATAATATATTTAATTTGTACCGCGGCACTTTTCATTGATAGTGAAACTCAAAGTGCTACAGTATTGATAACATATAACACACAACATAAAGAAAATAATAATAATAATAATAAGAGTTAAAATGAAAAATGAACAGAAAGTAAAAGAATGAAAAGGATGAACACAAAGTAGGATTTTAATATTCTTTTCACTTTGTTGGATTTATAAAAGAGGTTTTTAGTTTTATTTCGAGGGACGTTTCAGGAAAAAATATTTTGGTTGTGAAGAATTTCACGTCTTAATTTATTGCTACATTTTCTATCACTGATCAACACCTCATATGTCCCCGGAGCTGAGATGGATCTGACAAGGTGTTAGACCACGTGGGACAAACTTCATGACTTGATTCAATTCTCTGATTCTGATCGGTAACTTTTGATGCCATTTGGGAAGAAAAAGGAACTTAAAGAAGAACTGTGATCTGTTAGCCTACAGAAAAGTTTTATGTTTAGAAAAGTGACACGAGGACATAAAACATGACATGAAATAAAAGTGTCATTAGGAAAAAAAAGGCCATCATGAAATAATAAAAAAAAATAAATGATGATAAAATAACTTTTCACAATGACGATTTAGTTTTCATAATTTCTTAAAGTATTTCACACATTATTTCATAAGTATTTATGAATCCATTTACTTAACATTGAAGACTTTGGGGCTCCAAACACAAACAACTACTTTGGAATAATACAAAGTTGAAGTTTAAAAATAAAACTATTTCTCATTATAATTGGGTTAAAATAATAGGCTATTTTGCTGGTAAATGAAAACGTTTGTTGACACTGAATTCTTAAAGACACTTTGTTTATTCAACACCATCAGCTTTTTAAAGAATGTTTCAAAGCAGCCAAAGCATCACTCAGCATGTTAAACTGTATTAATATATAGAAAATATCATTTATAGACTCACAGGTGGAGTCATGGCAACCGAACGGTGACGCGTGACCGAGGTTATTTAAGATCTGCAGAACTTGTCACTCTCTCACTTTGCACTCGGACTTGACTCGGCTGGACCTGTTGCAAAACCTGAACTCCGGAAAGCATTTGGGGAAAAAACAGATCTTGTTGGAAAACTAAATCAGAGGAGAGCTGATCTATCGCGGGAAAAGCAACCTGTTAAAAAATGCCCGTCAGCACCCCACCTATCAGAGAGGAACACCTGCTGCCTGGAGGCCAGCGTGAGACGGACAATCATCATGAAGGTGAGACAACTAAATTCATGTTTTTCATCATTCATGCATCTCCCTAAAAGATTGAAAAGCTTCCTCAGTACAAAAATGAACATCATTGGTTCAATTTTAAGATGGAATAGTACTAGATTTTTTATGACATGTTTTAAAAACACAGATTGGGTGATACAAGACGTTTTCTCGGTATAAAATGATTATTAGACGGTGGAAATGCATTAAAGGTCCCGGGAAAGTTGTGGAATCGGTTAACAATGGTGTAGCGATTTGAAAACACTGTTATTTTGGTTTGAGGGCATCAATTTCATCGAGTTTGGCGTCGAAAGTTTTGGAAAAAAGATGGCGACTGGGCCATTTTTTATAAAATGCATAAAATATGTATTTTGTTGTAACCATGGAGTTGATGGAACTGTTAGGAGAGCTATTAGAAGTAAACGTCAGCGCGTCAGAACGCGCAGGTGTAAACAGATCAGAGCATGTTTCCTCTGTGTGGACAGCTGAGTTGTTTTAAAATGGATCCAGAGCATCGAGTCCTTTTAAAGTCAACGTTTACCTCCTCAATGAACTTATTTTCACATATTCCTCCAAACGCACCATCACATGTTGTTCTGACTGTGAGTGAATCAGACAAATTGAACTTCAGGTGTTTGTTTTTGGACCTACAGCCAGAACTGTTGAGTGTAACGTTAATCATTTATTATCAGATAGGAGCCCTCATCATTTAGCCAAACTTGACATGATATTTCATTTTCATAGCACCTAAATATATTTCCTTTCCGAGTGAGAAAAGACAAGAGTATTTGTTGATTTGTCATGGAAGTGTGCGTGTGACTGAACGTGTGCGTCCAGGATGGCACCGTCCCCTGCACGCTCCATGATGTACAACTCATAAACTGGGAGAATAATAAGCGACTACAATGTGCACAGAGGCTCAGACGTTTGTGTTGTTATTTGATTATTATGAAGCCCTGTTGATAGTCAAGGTTCCCAGGGTCCAGCGTGCGTAATTACGCATGACCTGTGATCACCAAACTGGAAGGCTACATCTCAGTATTTTAAACAGTTTTTGCAAACACTGTTCACACAGTGTCATGAAAGATTATGAACGGTCTGTTCCTTACAATTGTCTCCTTTCTAAAAGAACTGCTATATGATGTAGCATTGTGCCTAAATGATTTGGCTAAATTGGATTATAGCCCATGGAAAAATTGTTTTTGATGTAAAGCTGTGTTATGTAAAAAATGATTTTATATAAATATGCATTTAATATCATATATATGATTTTAATTCACATAAGTATTTGTGCTAAAATGATCTGCACAGTGTTTAGTGACAGTAAACGATGTGGCATTAACAGATCACCTGTAAACTATTTTTGGAGAAGCGGAAAATAGTTTTGAGCAGATTGAGTCTGAACTGAATGTATGTAGATGCTTTTTCATATATAATTATCTGTATGTTTACACCCTTGCAGTGCATGGCTCTCTGACTGCTGTTTGTTAACAGTCCTCTTAATATCCTCTTATAGGGAATCTATACAACATTTGATTTTTGTTTTAAAAGTCAGTTCAGAGAGGAAATCTTTCTAACCTGTTTTGTCTGAGTTAAGAAAGACTTCAGTGAACAGGGATGAGGTGATGTTTTGGTCTCTTTTTTAAATGTTTTTAGGACCTGAGCCCCAAAGGGGCGAAGACCCTCTTGTATCTGTTCTGTTTCTTTCTTTCTTTCTTTCTTTCTTTCTTTCTTTCTTTCTTTCTTTCTTTCTTTCTTTCTTTCTGTCTTTCTTTATCTCGCCACTTCAGACCTAAATTTTACCCCCTAAACATGCTCAAAAACTCACCAAATTTGGCACGCACATCAGGATAAAATTTGATAAAATGTAAAAATTAACCCCCAAAGTGCCAAAATGTGCTCGAGAGCGCCACCTGTGTAACGAATATGGCCGCCAGGGCCCGTAGGAATGTCGTAGCGAGATCGCTGAAAAACCCCTGACCCAAATCCAACAGGAAGTCCGCAATGCACACATGAAAGTACGACTTTTCCCCAATTTTGGACCCTGAATAAACGCTGTCTCCTCCTAGGGTGTTAATGGTATTGCTTCAAAGTTTAATACATGATTTATCACACTGTGCTGAACAAAAGTTATTAAAAACTTTGTAATAACTCGAACGGTTTAGATTTTGTATGTCCTGAAAGTTGCAGTGCCACATCACACCTTACAATGTAAACCAATGGGGAGGCAATCTCTAGGCATGGACTTTGTGTCAAACAAAGTCTGACAAATGTCTGACGTCTAAACTATAAGTCAGACAACTTTCAAACCTGTATCAATGGATTCACGAAGAAAATTCCTACTACAATATGATTTTTTATGTAAGATTTGGCCATAGTCATGGGATTTATGAGGATATTTCACAAGAAGAGTACTCTGAAATCCTTCTCTTCAGCTGAGAGGGAGAGGGAGGGAAGAAAGTGGGGGGACGGGTGTGGGGGTTAAATGCAGCTCATTTTTGAAGGATACAGCAGAAAGGTTGAAATACATACAGTACATAATATACAAACTTTGTATGAAGTTTGGTGTTATTATCATTTATTTTACAATAATTATGGGTCTTATATGTATAATTCAGTAGTGAGGATGACCTATGAGGGGAAGGGAAAAAATGGAGTGAGGGTGACAGTTTAGTGATAAAGTGCTGCAGAAAAATTAAATCTAAACTAAAATTTGTAGCTCTGTACTGCAGTTTTTCTTTTATTAGGGACCGAGCACCTAGTGGTTCACTCACACTCTCCATTCAAACATATGAGTATTTTTCTGTGTCCAGCTGCAGTTACTTATTGTTTCTACACACCTGACAGTACACATGTCAATCAAACTTTCACCAGGTCATGTGGGTTAAAAGTCTTTACTTTTCTAAAAATAGACTTGCTATAACTTTATTGTACATGCTTTTACTAGTCAACTAATCAGCCGAAAGACACAAAAACTAGGGGGATAAAATTCTTTAAGATGCTATGCCAATTTGCATGTAAAGTGCAATAGTTTCAGCACAACAGTTTAATACCAATTTGAAGTAAAATATATTGATATTGAATCATTTTTTGCACAGGTTGTCTTGGTGGAAGAGTTTGCAGATAGATTGTTATAGATTTTAGAAGCATTGTGCAATGAACATATCAGTAAGGCAGCAGGCTGTTACCAGAAGAACTGGACAGTTGCACATATAGACAAAGTTGTTTCTTGTGAGTGCAACAACACATGTTGCAAAGCTTAAATTTTGACCCTGACATGATTTGAACACGCAACCTTCTGATCTGGAGTCAGACGCGCTACCGTTGCGCCACAGAGTCTGTTTTAAACCTTTAAAAAGTCAAATAATCAGCTGACAAAACAAAAACTAAAGGGTGAATAAAAACATTTTGTGTTTGTCATCAGTGCAACATTACAACCTTTATAAAGTTGGAGGTGAAAGTGGAGAGAGAAAGAGGGCTGCTTAAATCACTTTTGAAATGCTATGACAGTTTGGTAATGTAAAGTGCAATAATTTCAGTTCAGTACTGATCTGAAAGCAAAATTACTGATCTTGAAGTGATTTAAAAGCAAAACCATCTCATGAGGAGCGAGACACACCACTGTAACGTCATAGTGTCTGACAGCAGCAGTTGGTTCACTGATCAGGGTTTGTAGATACTATCTGTATAATTTCCCCTGTTCAGCACCACAGAGTTCAACATAAAGGACAGAGCTTCCCATATTGACCCTGATGTGATTTGAACACACAACCTTCTGATCTGGAGTCAGACGCGCTACCGTTGCGCCACAGAGTCAGTTGTAAGCTTCTAATTAGTCAAATAATCAGCTGACAAACCAAGAACTAGAGGGAAGGATAAGAATAACCATTTTTTTCTTTGTCTATTTTCTCATTAATATTGTTTTGTGCAGGTTGTCTTGGTGGAAGAGGCAGGCAAAAAGATTTTCATAGTTCTTAAAAGCACTGTGCAATGACTGTATCAGTACTGTAGCAGACTGATCCCAAACTTTGACCAGGTCATGTGGGTTAAAAGTCTTTACTTTTCTAAAAGTAGGCTTGATGAAAATCAGGAAGTGAATTTCTTTTACATACAAACTCATCAAAAGTTTTCAAATTATTTATTGAAATTCAAATGAATGGGCCCAAAACTTGCATAATTTTGATGATGACACCGTTGAGATTAGATGTTTCGCCATGACAGAGGAAGTTGCCATAACTTTATTGTACATGCTCCAGTCTGCACCAAACTTTACATGTTTGTAAAGTCAGACCTGTCAGCCCAGGTCTGGAGACATCTACATGCCTGTGACAGAAGCCCTTGGACAGCACTGCGCCGCGACGTGCGCAAGGGTGCGAAGGCCCATTCAACGCTGCTTGCAGCTTTAATTTTTATATAAATTCTAATTGCCAAATTGCAATGTTTTTAGTTATTTTAATATCTAGAAAGCATACAGTGTATATATATATGAATTTACTCTTATAGCTTTTTGAAAAATTACTAGAATATCATCCACTCATCAGCGATACAGTCTGAATTTCATTGAGCAATCCTGCATTTTTAAATGACAATTAAAATGTACCTTGAATCTTGATCTTTGATAAGTTTGCATTCTTTTCTGTGTTTAGAACGAACCTGTACTGCAAATATGTAGACTTTATCGAAGTATACAAATTCTCCTATCTTTATCACACAGTCTCATGATCAGAGAACAGTCTTTTCTGTCTTGTAATGCCTCTCTTTGGTCTTTGGTTTTCTCGTTGTTTGTCTTGTTCGTCATTCAACCGTCATGTCTCATAGGGAGACTGGGCAAGGCAATGTGTTGTCTGGAAGCAAGGTTAAGGTAAGAATTCCTGAGAAGTGACATGTTCTCACAAAGTTCTGATGGTGCATGCTCCATGTCTGGTACGTGTGTTCTCATCCGTGATCATGCATGCATTTCTCTCCTCATGAAATAAGTACATGATGTTGCTTACGTAATCTTCATGATTAAACATTTTTTGTGTGTTTTCTTAATAATTTTATCCATTAACATGTTATTATCCAAAAGCCAAAATGAGAGGGATACTTGTTTCACATGCAAGATATCTGTAAATGTGTGTTTGTCATTCCTCTTCTTGCTGTTTAAAGGAGATGCGACTGTGTTGGAAAAAGCTAATGTCTGGTTTATTTATTATTTTAAGATATAAGAATCAGAACAATAAGTTGCATGGTTGTTTTCTGCAAGAGAGATATCGTTGTCAATCCAATTTTACTAAACCACATACACAGTCTAGATTAGCAGCTACCCATCACATCCAGGATTCCTGTGATGACAAAGAAGAAATGCAAACACTTGACAGACCACAGGATAAGCTGGGATGCTTCAGTAGACTAAACAAGTAAGCTCCTTATCAGAGCTACAGACGTCACCAGATGGACATAAAGTTGTGAGAAAGTTAACATTACATACTCTATGTTGATGATGTGTTAATGTCTACCTTCTGTAATACAACATTATACATTTTCATGACTTGTTTTTGATGTCAGGGCAGAACTCCTGTGTCTCCTGGGCCACCAGACAGTAGGTGGCAACCAACCGATAATGATCCTAGGAAGCTCCAGCACCATAACACCAAACACAATCAACCACTTTTAACACCAAACTTTCTTCCAGACCCTATCGGAAGGGGTGATTCCCTAAACCCCCGCAATACACCCTCCCCTACTAGTCAAGAAGATGAAGAGGATGAGCATGAGAGCAGGGTTTCAGTCAACTAACAGAGAAAGTAAGCCCCTTATTAAGAATGCAAAAAAATCTAAACAACTCTGAGCACTCGGAACCACTTTCAGCACCAAACTTTCATCCAGAAAGGACCTCTTTACCCCCTCCAACCCACCCTCCTCAAGCAGCCAAGGGGACAGCTCGAGATCAGTGTTTCAGTCAACTCAGAAACAGGCCTGGTGCCACAAGGAATCTTGAGGAGGCTTAGCCCCATCAGTCATATTTTTTCCCCCCTCTGTTTAAGAATTACGTTTCTACAGAAAAATAGCAAAAACAACAAAATTATTTTCCGAGATACACGTGACTATCACTTAACCGTTGTTTCAGAACCATGGACAGTGCTGTTTGTGGTGTGTAGATAATAAAAAAAAGCCAGACAGAGAATTGTTCATAAATTCAAAAAATATTTAGCTCTCTGCAAGTGCTATGTTCTTATGTGAGTGCTCTGGTTAGTAAGTGTATTCTTTGATTTTGAAACACTAGCCTTAGGTTGTTGTTATTTAGCCTTTCTGAGGCCATTGCACGGTTAAATCAATTAATTTTATTTTATGAAAAAATTTGCCCCCTTGCAGTTTTTAACAGACCCCTCAGTCACTTCATCCTGGCGCCGAGCCAGCTAAGAAAGAAAAGTAAGAAAATAAGCCCTTTATAAACACTACATAAGTCACCAAATTAGGATAAAGTCTTGATAAAATAAAATTAACATTACATTTTAGGATATTTCTTATCATCTTGAATAATATATATAGTAAATATTCATCACCATTTATCAATTTCAGTGCAGGAAACTTCCAAATATCCATTTTGAAGAACTGATATCTTGATAATCCAATTAGTTATTCCTCATAACCAAATGGGGCATTATGTTCTATGACAATTATTTTGTCTGATTAAAAAGAATAAATAGCAGACATGAGGATGTTTTTTTTCTATGTGATGAGTTGAATGCTTAGATATCATTTGTATATATTATATAACCATATAATATATATGATAGCACAAGATGCTGTAGTAATAAATTGTTAACTCTGTCCATATCCCAACCATATCATTGAATGGTAACTAATGTTTACAGGCACTATTTTATGTACTGATTTTACCTAATGTACTACTTCTTACATACAGTTAGCCTATTGCTCATATTTATGACTGTCTTTTAAAGGTGTGGTGTTGAATTCAATAAAAAACAAGTAAATCTAAAGTGATCCTGTGTTCTGTGAGCTCTTCTACTCTCAGTGATGTTGGGTTAACATGACGCTTCTTATATTGTGAATCCACTGCAGCTGTAGTGGCTACAGTTCTTCCACAACAGCTTCTCCACCCAGGGCTGGAGTTATCTGGATAAGATAAGCTCTTTTTACATGAGTCCATGTTGCAGATTTGAGCTCGTCCTTCATATCTAACACTCTGAGGATCCATCAAAAATCAGGGAGTCAAGAGGATTTTATGTGGAAGACTGGAAGCTGAACAGAATGGATTGTAGTGAGGGCTTCAATCAATAATAGGAACTTTAGAAATCAAATTTGCTTATAGCTTACATATAGTATATATCATTCATATATTTGAATGACACAAACTACATTTACTATATATACTCAGCTGTACTTTGTGCCTAGTGCTAATTAGCAAATGTTGATATGCTAACACACTGAACTAAGATGGATGATTACAGTTACCATTATACCTTATTATTAACATCAGCGTGTTAGCATCCTAACGTTTGACCCTTTTGACCTTTTTAAAATAGTCTACTGGTCAACTGTTAAATATTTGTGTCACATATGACTTAACGAGGCGTTTTTTGTGTGTTGAAGTGTTTTGTGGCTTGTTGAAGTGATAATTCTGCTTTGAAAGGTCGATACTCTGTTGTCTGCTTGGAGCAAAATGTCATTCATTTTGGTGTACTATCAGTATTGGCTGACATCACATCTGAAAAGCAATATTTATATTTTTAATGATGTTTTGTAGATTGAAAAGTGGCCATCTACGTGATTTTAGTGATGTTTTTAAATTAAATTACAATTTTTTAGGAGTTTGTCACTGAATACAACTCTATGGTTAGCAACAGGAGAAAAATACAGTGGTCCTAAACATTTTGGTACCTTTAAATGTCAGCATTTGAAGTAAAATTTGGGTATTTGGGATTGATATTTCATCCACTTACACAATATCATTTACCACAGTAACAGTGGAAATCTCAGCTGTATATTTGTATTGGCAGCCACTGATTCACACTCAGCAGAACAGATTGTGACACATTCTGCTTGTGTGTTCTTGGGAAAGTATTTCAGCTAATTGACTGCAGAGACACATGATTTACAGGAAACATGGGAAAACCAACATCAACCACCAAACAAAACACAAGCTGCTCAATGTTGACTTGAAGTTTGTCTTACCAGTTTCATCAACCTGTTTTTGTTAGTCAATCATTTACAGCTCCTGCTCTCTTAGAAAAATCAACTTGACCGGTAAAATGTTGAATGAAGTTACAGACTTTAGTGTTTCATCAACTCCTGTAGCCAGTAGACAACAGTGAGGTTTGTTTCTTCACCTGCATGTATAACAGATTTCAAAATGAATATTTTGACTGCTGTTATCAGCAGTTCAATAGTTTCATTGAAAAATATTATCTATTATCTAAGCTATTTTAAATATTAGTAAGTAAGTAAGTAGTAGGAAGTAAACTTTTAACTTAAAACTTTATATCTGTCACTGACTTATTCAAAGTGAATATCCTGCTGACTGTAATGAAGCAGTGCAAGTCATATATGTTATACCACAAGGAATTTCCATGTTTTAAGCTATGTGCAATTTTCAAAAATGTAACTAAATCATTTTTGCTCTTGAGTTATTGGACATCTTACTTAAACATGACTTTAGAAGAGAAAAACTTTTACAGAGCTAAATGATTTTTAAAAAAAAAATCACATTCAAAGTTAGTTCACCCAAATAATGATTAAAACAACAGCAAAAGCACATTGTCCAGCTTTTGAGATATCTGTTTTGGACATTTGTCTCTCGTCCCCAGTACAGTGAAAGTGATTGGAATTTGCTTTGTGATGCTCACAGAACTGAAAAATTTAAAATAACAATTTACACACAGCGTCCATGTTACTCTAAATAATCCACAGACCTTACTCTGAATGGTTTTCATGGGGACTAATCTTTGGCAGGAAGTAGTTCCAACTGTCCAACAGGTCTATTCAGAGTATCCAGAGTAACAAGGAAAAATGTATGTGTTTGATAGTTTGTAGCAAATCTAAACTGCTACAAACTAGAATAACCACAAATTCCATTCATCTCTATTGTATTTAGGGGGAGGCAGACATATCAGGGACAGCTATGTCAAAACCTGGCCTAATAAAACCAAAACTGTCTGCATGAGCAGATACCACTGGAGGTAAAAGAGCATGTTTTTTTTTGTCATTTTGATGAACCAACCCTTTAAAGAGTAACTTAACGCTTCTTGAAAATCTTGTCTTGTCTTTGCTGATCTCCAGTGGTTGAACTTCTCCCCCTGCTGTTGGGTGATGTCACAAGGTTGTGATGGTGTCACAGCTTTCCAGCCTGGTGTGAAGATACTCTTTAACTCTAGATCACCTTACTAGTTTTGTCGCAAGCTTTTGAGTGGGGTTGAAAGCTTTGAAAAACATAGTAAGTAGACTTTGGGTTGAGATTACTTTATCAAAACTATTTCCATGTGGTACTCAAAAGAACTATGACCTTTTGACCTGAATCCTGTTTTCTCATCAACTTGATATTCAATTCTGATCAATAGCTGCACCATTGGTACTATTTTTTGCAAGTGAGATACAGTTCGCCAGTGTAGTCCTGTGAGGGCACCGGATTCTCCAAAACTCAACCCTAAAGGCATGTGAACACACTGTTTAACATTCAAACTCATGTACAAATGAGTTTATCCTTTAACTAATACCTTTGTCTTTTCTCTGCTACAGTACACAACAGACTAAAAGCTACAAAACATGATTTGTAGAAGGTCAGAGGGCACAGAGAGTCGACATGTTTTTAAAACGGTAATATAGGACAGTATAAAAATACATGCTCTACCATTTCCTGTAGTCCGCAATGCTCACATCTACCAGTAGCATGCTTATTCATTATGTTTATTGTACTGTGCAGACTGGTATGACCAAACCTTATCCTTGATTTAATGTCCTCCTTCTTTCTATTTCTACTGCTTCCTCTCATTTCTCCTACTTTTCTTTGAATGCTGTAGTAGTATGTTTTGTAATTCAATTGTAAATGCTTGGATATTTTGTGAACCAGGTGTTAATCTCCTGTGGGATACATGATTATCAAATACTAATCAATGTCTCTTAGTAGGACCCAGCTGATATAAAGGAGGAGGCTGGAGTTCCTGAAATTTTTTCTGTTGTGGTCATAACAGAGGCAGGCCAGTGTGGAGAGCTGCAAGGGTCCAAGAGTTAAAGTGGCATAGCTTAGAGCCTTTTTTTGCTTTTCACAGTTTTTGAATTTAGTTATTTATTATATCTTTTTTAGTATTGTTTTTATGCTTTTTTTTGTCAGGCCTGCACCATACATGTTGCTGCATGGGATTGTTAGTTTCCACTGGTAAATAAATACACTTGGACTGCATAAGTGGATATTGTCTCAGTTTTTGTGCCTTGGCCACTTGGCCAACCTTACAAAGATGTGAGAATCCTTACTTCAGATGCAGACATCTTCTCTCTATTAAGTGTTCATTTTTGTTTTAGAGTTTATATAATGTTTATCATTACACTTATGGCCAGGCAATAAATTATACAATACTTGAAACAAAATAATATAAGAGGGACATAATAAATATTCACCAGAAGTTGATCAAAAGTATGGAGGCACATTCACTAAAAAATATAAAATCATTTTCTGGTGTGACGGCAATGACTTAACAGCTGCAAGTTACATAAAACAGCCCTCTCATGGAAAATATACAACATACTTCACTTGATTTTTCTTTCTTATGCACCAACACTACTGTAGTATTTTATCAGCTCACGTGTAAGTGGCCTAAAATTAAAACAAAAAGGAAACAAAAGGATGCTATTGTCAAAAAAGAAACAAAAGGATGCTATTGTCAAAAAGGAAACAAAAGGATGCTATTGTCACAGAGGAAACAAAAGGATGCTTGTCTAGAGACTCTGCAGTCCGACTCCATATTCCTTAGTTGCCATTGTCCACCAGTCCACCAGATGTCCTCAGATTTTTTCTCTCTGTTTTGTGAGGACTGGACTGAGTGGGAGAAGTATTACTTCTGTACTTAAGTTATTTTCATGTATGTCAGTTTGTGGAGTCATTTCTTATGTTGCTCTGTTATTCACTTTAAGTCAATAGACAGAGATCTAATATTGGGATATGTGAACTTATGGGTTAAGTTTATGTTTTCTGTCTTCTGGTTTTGGTGTGTCTTTAAAAGACATGGCATTATAATATTTTAGTTGCCTTTACTAGTTAGTTTTTATTTCAGTGTGTACTCACAGCTTACTCAGTCTTAGTTGTTAAGAGGATTGTGTTTTCTGGGATTTGGTTTTGTTTGCTCTGTTTCCCATCTGTGTTCCTGCACTCCTCCCCTGCCTGTTTTTCCCTCCACACCTGCCCTGTATCAGTCTCGTCAGCCCTGCCCTGCTCCCTGTGTTTCCCTCAGCCTATCAGCTCCTTGCGTGTTCTCAGTTTGGTCACTTGTTCCCCATTCCCTCATTAGTTCAGTTTGTATTTTAGTCCTGGTTTTCAGTTCAGTTTTGTTGGATCCTCTGTTCTGTTCGTGCTGGTTTGTTCAGTCTTGTTCTGCTCACACCAGCCAGCTTTTGTTTTTGCTTGCACTGTTTCAAAAAGGAAAAATGAGCCATAGATTGTTTTCCAAGATGAAACGAGTCATGTATTCTTTATTTCCACAGGATCAACAAAAGGCAGTCTGGTTTAAATTACACCATATCTGGGTAGGGGCGCATTGATAAGAAATTACACTCTTATGGTCTTTTAAAAGAAGATTAGATATTAGTATAGAAAGAGATGGCTGAAGAAAGAAATACCTTGTGTTGATGAATAGATTGACCTTGTGTGCAATATTTATGTAAAAGAGAGCACTGTTTATAAAGAGAACCCAGAAAGATCTATTTGTTGAGAAGTGGTCAAAATGGATTACTTAGGTTTCATCTTTGAGTCAAGATTTTGTGTATAAGTATTATAGCTTAAATGAATATTAGACTGCATGTTTGAGTGACAGTTATGCTTTTCCAATAATTTAATTCAAATTTATTTCTATAGCACCATCTCATACAGTATCAGTTCAAAATGCTATACATAAAAACAAAAATAAAAAAATAACAGCAAAATGTGAAAATAAACAGAAACATCCATGCACACATACACATAAAAACACATAGATACCATGCAAACATGGTGTATTCATTTAAGAAAATGCTCAAGTGAAAATGAAGGTCTTTAGTTTGGTTTTCAAAGAACACAGTGTTGGAGTAAGTCTAAGTTCAACAGGCAAACTGTTCCATTCTTTATGTGCATAAATACTTAAGTGCTCTATAGGCACATGGAGATTTCCACCCTGTGGCTGGACAGGTTTGCTGGGGTTATAAACAAGACAGCATGTCTGAGATGTACTGTGCAGCCAGACCAGCAAGTGCTACATAAACCAAAAGGAGGATTTTGAATTGTATCCTGAAAACAACGGGTAGCCAGTGAAGGTTCCGGAGGACTGGAGTTATATGGTCTGATTTTTTTGTCCTGGTTAGAACTTGTGCAGCTGAGTTCTGGATAAGTTGTAATCTTTTGTTTGGAAAACCCATAAACAGAATTGCAATAATCAAGCCTGCTCATGACACATGCATGCATGAGTTTCTCTGTGTCAGATTGACAAAGAAAGCCTCTGATTCTGGAAATTTTCTGAGCTGGAAAAAGGCAACCTTGGTGATGCTATTGATATGGTTCTTAAAGTTGAGTTCATCATCTATGTTTACTCTTAGGTTTTTAATCTGGTCACTTGTTTTTAGTGATCTGGACTCCAGCTACTCGCAAATCAGCTGTCTCTGGCCTTTAGCACCTACAACCAAAATCTCAGTTTTCTCCCTGTTCGGCTGAAGGAAATTTGCTGCCATTCAGTGGTTGATTTCTTCCAAGCAGCTGATGAGGGAGTTTATGGATTGGAGGTCATCACATTGAGAGTGATATGAGAAGCTGCGTGTCATTGGCATAATTATGGTATCTGATGTTATGTTTGCTGATAATGTAACCAAGGGGAAGCATATGTAGATTGAAAAGAAGAGGACCACTGCGGGACCCCACGCACTAATTTGTGCCTGTTGGAGTGGAAGTCTCCATGTGTGACAATGAAATCTCAGTTATGCAGGCAGGATTCAAACCACTAGAGAACCGTGCCAGACAGACCCACCAAATTACTTAGCCTTTCCAGATGAATCCCATGATCCACTGTGTCGAATGCAGAGCTTACGTCTAGGAGTATTGGGACTGAGGTTTTTTTTTATTGTCACTGTTGATATTCATGTCATTAACAACCTTTAAAAGAGCAGTTTCTGTGCGGATGTGATGTGTGGAAGCTGTGTGGCGGATGCTGTGGAATTATTAATGTGAATGTTGAAATCAACAGAAATAATTACTTCGGTGTTGTCAATACAGATATTTGATAGCAGATCTGCAAAATCACTCATGAATTCAGAGTTGTATTTAGGTGGTCAGTACATTATCAGAAGCAGAATTGAAATGTCACACTGTAGATTGACAGCATGATATTCAAAGCTCTGGTTCTCTCCATGTGAGACCTGAAGACAGTTTAAAGAATCAGAGGAAATGGCTTCTACTTCCCAACCCCGTTTACCCTGCCTTGCAGTGTGCAGAAATGTATAATTTCAAGGGTGATTCCTCACGCAAAAGAACATCAAGGTCATTATCCTCAATAGGTTTGCTTACCATAAATTACTTATTGGTCAGGGAAAGGACGCAGCTGTCAATCATGATCCCTGCTTCATATTTGGGTGAAGGTGGGGGGGGATGAATCTGGTGCTATGATTGGTTGAACTCTTTTGCTTTTCGGCAGGATAGACGCTGCTGCCTCTTGCTGTTAGATTTGAGCCCTGCACATGCACAATTGAACCCACAGGTGTCACCTAGTTTTGCGTAGTTTAAAGTGACAAATCGAATAACATTAAAAAGATTAACAATGTCAGCCTTCAGCAGTTCAGATTCTTTACATGAGACATCATACGATCCAGCATGAATGATGAGTGGCTTCACAGTGGTGTGCCTCTTAAGGATAGATGGCAACTTTTGTACTATATGTTTTAACTAACCTGGAACTGACATGTCTGACAATGGATTCACCAATAACCAGGATATTTGGATCTGCTGTGGATGATGTCACAAGGCTTACCCGGCTATTTGGAGGCACAGAAGAGCGCAGATTACCTGGCTGTTGGTTGATATAGAGGGAGCCAACTTATTTGCCGCAGAACTGGCCCACTGCCCCACTGAAGTAGAGTGAGATGAGGAGTTGGCAGAACCACCACAATCACAACTGGAGGACCCTCCAGCCCTGCCCGAAGGTGGACACTGATGGCCATGATCCAGATAGCGCAGCTAAGTGATTTTCACTGCAGGGACAGTGGCAGCAGAGGACATGTGTGGCGTAGCTTTGACTGAGGTTCTCACCACAACCTATCAGGAGCAGATACTGCTGGACAGTCAGCAGGATTGTGAGACGCTCCAGTGGGGACATGGTCTGGATCTGGGCAGGTTTGGCCAGAATCACCTGGGTGGTCCGGAGCTTCGTCTGGTAGCGCTGCAAAGCGATTTGTCAGGTTGAGTGGTGGGGGTGAAACGACCGGACCTCACCTCCTCCTTCCACCCCTGACCACCACCTCAGACCAGGTTGCCTGTGGGTTGGGGGTTGAGCAAGTGGATGACTGAGGGTGCATTGGATCCCACAGCATGGTATCCGAGATGGTGGAGTTCGTAGCTGAGATCTTCCTAGCCTGTGCAGGGTGCCATGTCGATATCACTGGACAGCATGGAGTCCTTCTTCCACAGCTCTGCGGAGAGCCTATTGATATCTTCCTTGAAGTTAGTAACCTCTCTGTTAGTGTGTGTGAGCAGCAGACAGTCTTCACAGGGTAAGTTCATAGAGTAAAAACAGCAGTACTGTTACCTGCAGTCCCCATTGGCTAGCTAGCTCCAATGCTAAAAACAAGCCCTAGCTAGTAGCAAGCAGTACCAAGCAGCTGATGGCCAAAAACTTTTACCTTTTTAAAAACATAGGCTATAGGTAAAACAACCCAGATCTAAAAGTGTAGCATAAAAATGTGGTGTAAAAAAAAAAAAGTCAATTCATGAGAGAGCTTCTGGTGGACAAACACAATGCTGACGCATGCACCGGTAATGAACAAATAATAATTATTTAGAAGTATTTTATTGATAAAAACAAGCAATACATTGTTTGTTGAGTTGTAACTTTTTTTTACTTGAAAAACACAGCATCACACTCCATATTGCCAGTAGACAGACTGCAAGTAAGGTGCATACATCCCTTTGGTGTTGTAACCTCCAATCTATGCATGTTCTTTTCGTTTGAGTAGCTTTTTAAAAGCCAGCTTGAAATCATCATTAAAGCTTGTGTACAACAAGGGGTTGATAAGAGAATTGATGTAACCCAACCAAGTCAGGACGTCCGAGGTAAGCTGAGATGGCTGTAAAACCCGCAGTCCCACCAGGACCTCCTTTAAAAAGAAAGGCAGCCAGCAGATGATGAAAGCCCCAAGGATGAGGCCGAGGATTCGCGCTGCTTTCCTCTCACGTGAGGTACATATCTGGTTCTTCTCATCCTGCCCGTCCATGTCCGTCTCAAAGGAAGGGATGCGGATGGTGGCGTTGAGTTTGTCAGTAGTTAGCGTTGGGTCTGAGGTGGACAAGTCTGACACGCAAAAAGTGTGGGATACACGGCAATGGTTTACAGAGTTCTGACTGCCCATGCTGCGGCTGCTGAGGTGCCGCGAGGAGCCACGTTTTTGATAAAGTGTCTTGGCGGCGTTGTAAATCCTGTAGTATAAGATGAGGATGATAATCATGGGGATGTAAAATGCACCCATAGTTGAATAAATAGTGTAGCCCAGGTGGTCATGCTCTATGATGCACTGTTGGAGATTGCTGCTGCTGGGCCTCTGCCTCCAAAATAAGGGCGGCATGGATATAAAAATTGAGATGACCCAGACTATTCCAACCATAATGGCAGCACGGCGGGCTGACCTCTTGCGGGCATACTCAATAGCTTTGGTGATGGCCCAGTACCGGTCCAAAGCAATGACGCACAGGTGCAGGATAGAGCAGGTGCAGCAGGTCATGTCAACACTCAACCACAACTCACACACCACCTGACCCAGGGACCATGATTCCATGGAGATGTAAAGGATGCTGATGGGCATCACAAGGACCGCCACCAGGAAGTCAGTGACAGCCAGGGAGCAGATGAGGTAGTTGGCTGGCAGATGAAGCTTCTTGGTGGTGCAGATGGCGATGATGACAGCACCGTTGATGAGCGCAGTGAGGAGGGTGAGGAGCCCGAGAACAACCACCACCACTGCCATACTGTCTGTGAGCTGGACTGCCTGCAGGCTACTGGTTGGTGGGCCTGTGTAGTTTGTGATGTTGGGTCCTGCAGTGCTCTCCCCTGGGTACCTCTCCATGTCCATTCCTGTCAATGCCTGGCCCGTCCCTCCCTGGAATCGCTCCCAGGGAGACAGTGCTCTCTCAAGGGTCAAAGGTCAGTCTGAAACAGACAAAACAGGCAAATAGTACATCAGGAACCATAAAAAGACACTAAAATGCACTCAATGTAGGAAACAAGTATAATAACTTGCAAAGAATGCAAAAAGTAGTAGTTTTTATTTATCATTTTATTCAATTAATGATTTACTTTATACAGATTAATTCATATATTTTGTTCCTATAAAATGATGTTGTCATGCTTTTCCCTTTAAACTCTAAAGATGACCCACTGTTGATGAAATATTAGATTATGGAATAAAGTCTGCAACACATATCTGCCATTCTTAAGTGCTCCTGCATTCTTTGAAAGTTATTATACCTGTTTCCTACCTAGTTTACCAAGACATCTGATATGGCATAATCTACACATAGTCATGATGTACAACACTTTTGGTGCCCTGCCACTCACACAGGGATTTTTCTTGCCTTCCACAATTCCAGCCACGGACCTGTGTTGAATGTCATACCCCTCAGCTCACAAATACTGTATATAGTTTCATTTTTTGAAAAGGCCCAGTAATCCCTCCCTCCCCCCAAAAAACAGCTGATCACTATAGTTTTTAGCAAACGTTACTCAAACAGGAGGAAATAGTGCATTTTCTGAGGACTATTTTCAGCAGAGGATTAATCCCTATTTGGTGCTAGGGTATGTTGGTAGGTCTGTCAGTCAGTCTGTTGTTCTAGCTATCCATCCGTCCAACATTTCGGTCTATAACGATGGAATCATAGGAAAAATCCCCTCAAAGTAAGCCTGTTTTTCAAGGAATATCAAAATCTCAAAGACTGTAATGAAATTTGCTGTTTTTAATGTTAATGGCCTGCCTTGAATTTTCCTCTAGTACCATCCTGATAACAAAATCTTTATTTTATTTTTATTAATTTAATTACTGGCTGGTATACTCCATCAGAAGTGCTTGTTGGATGGTTGCATAGTGTTTTCATTTGGTGTTTTTCTTTGGTCGCATTAGTCACATAGGTGTTCAAGGTAAAAGCATGTCAGTCCTTGTTCTCTGATCAAGTGACAGATTTGATTAATGAGTGATATAAACTAGGTCTCTTAAGTTTTATATGAGTCATTATGGAGCAGTTAGTTGATTAATTCTATGAGTTATAGACCATACTGGTGCAGTGTTACTGTACATTATTGATGGCTTTTCTTCCAAGAACATTAATGTATATTTCATGGATGATCTAACTCAATTATTTTTTAAATCTCAGCAAATAGAATTTTATCCTCTAGTGAAATGTTGGCTGAAAAGGCAAGATAACACAATAAAACATGTAAACCACATTATGCTTTGGAATGGGGAACATCCTATAGTTCATGAATGGAAATGCAACATTTTAAACCCAGTGGTGCCTTTGCAATAAAGAGTCCAGTTTGGTCATTGAAGGGTTGAGTGCAGCTATTTATGCACATTCCATAATCACTGAAAACAAAGACAAAATGCATCTACTTTACTATGAAGAGGTAAAGAACACATACAACTCTAATGTATAAACATTAATCAGGGCAAAAATAAAGTTATGTTGCATTGAGGTTGACCTTGAGGAAGACTGATGTACAGTCACTGCATGTCATATTTTGAGCTTAAATATTCATCCTTGAACTTGGAAATATCACCCTGAAAAAATATCTCACCCCAGGGTTCAACCCACTTGTTATTTCCAAAGCTTTCAACCACATCTCCTAACCTTCCTCTACGGATGGAAGTTGCTTAATTGTCATGGCGATGGTTTAGTTTTTATAGAGGGTTCAGATCTGCCTCTGCGCATATACAATCACTTGATCAAAATCCTATACACATGTGATAACAACTAAAAGACTACAATATGTGGTTGAAAGCTTAAGAAACAGTAAGAGTTGGACCTTGTGTTGAGAATGTGACATTAAAGCATCATTAATAAAGGCTTTTATTTTTCTGCAACAACAAAGAGGTGAGATGTTTGGAGTGGATGCTAATGGCTGTTCTCAAGGTTTTATGTTATGATTTAATTTTATATAAATTGTATTTTATGTAAGCTTATGTGCTCTAGGTGAAGCCTTGATTTTCTGGTAATCCCTTCCTCTTCTTTTGTTGCCACTATCAACCTGTGGATAAGGAGCACTTCTTTTGCTTTTCAGACCCAAGAACTACTTCCCCAATTGTATTTTACAATAATATCAGGGATGCAGTGGATTGATTTTCAGTTGAAAAAAGTTTTAAGTATTATTTCTATGTCAAACTAATCTCCCAGCTTTCCAAACAACACATGCTAATGTGAGCTTTGAGGAGCCATGAGATACTGCTGAAACACTACTGACTGGAAACGGTGGACG
Organism: Thunnus thynnus; assembly: GCF_963924715.1. Classification (NCBI taxonomy): domain Eukaryota; kingdom Metazoa; phylum Chordata; class Actinopteri; order Scombriformes; family Scombridae; genus Thunnus; species Thunnus thynnus. The sequence goes on from NC_089534.1 coordinate 28,714,176, forward strand.
GGGTGTGTTGGAGCAGCTAAGTGGTGACACTCGATGACAACAGCAGCTCAGTGGCAGCTGTCACGGTGGACATGGTTGACTGCCGCTCCTGTACAACCTCTTCAACACACATCAGCTGAACCAATAATCACTGACAGGTGGGCCAGAGCAGTGGCATGCTGTGAAAACGGCCAGGTCCCCCAGGGGAAAAACACACTGACAAGAGACCAAGATACCTGGGATGAACTCTTTCACTGAGTTACCTTTTAAATCTGAAATATCAGGCTGCCACTTTCTAATAAGTCACCTTTATGAAGGGTTTATAGGTTGTAACTATTGACTTTTGAAGGGCTGCAACAAGCAATTATTGATTAATCTGCATTTTTTTTAGTTGGAGAAATAGTGTGACAAAAAAGTGACAGAAGATAAATAAGATAGACATAACAGACAGACACACAGACAATAACGTAAAGCAGTTACAGTTAATTAGGGTATGTGTGGATAATGTGTGTGTGTGCACATTTGGATGTTTGTATGAGAAGTAATAAGTAGTACGTATGTGTAAGAGAAGAGAGAAAGAAGAGAGCAACAACAATATCTTAATGTAAAGTGTATATGTAGAAGTGTGTATGTGTGTGTGTGTGTTTGTGGGTGTGTGTGTGAGTATGAGTACAATGTGCTATGGGTGTGTGTCTCCAAGGTGATGTGTGTGTTGCAATATGTGTTCTGTGTGTTGGAATGTGGGAATGTATGTAGCACTAGTCCAGCCCCAACAAGGACAAGAATGGGGACCATCTTTCTTTAAAAACTGTGATGTTGCTGTTATTGTAAGCAGTGATTTTTTCCTTAGTTATATATTCTGAAAGGAGGTTGGTACAATGGTTAATCTTTTTTGATTTTTTTGAATTCCAGTTTAAGAGAATTGTTTTCTTGGCAACAGTTAGAGAAATGAGCAGGCTGTTCTTGTATTTGTTTGGTACGTTGATTTTTGAAGTGTCTCCGAGCAGACAGTGGAGAGTTTTTGTGTTGTAGTGTCCCAAAAAGAGTGAACTGGTTGGCAGGCCCAGAGTGCCTGAAAATGATTATCCATTGTGCCTATTGTGAGCAAGTGTCTGTGTTTGCTAGTCCCATTTTGTGCATTTTATATTGAGTAATATGTATTCTGTCGATGAGATTGTATTGATTAGCTGCAGATCTACAATCTGCAGATTTTTTAAAATTTATCAATAGTCTGTAAAATATATAATTAATGAAAAAATCTGTTTTCTATAGCCCAAGATGTTGTCTTCAGTTGTCTTGTTTTGCCTGACCAACAGTCCAAAACTCAAAGATATTCAGTTTAGAATTATATAAAACAGAGAATAGCTGGTGTTTCTGCTTGAAAAATCATTAAATTATTTTTATTTCAATTGACTAATTGATGAGTCAACTAATCATTTTGGCTCTAGATGTTCGGTTCATTACAAAGCTACAGCTATTAATTAATTGGAACAACAAAGCATGACAAACACCTCTCCTTGGTGATATTTTAGTCAAGTCAATAATTAAGTCATTAATAAAGTGTAACAAGTGTCTCACTTTCTAATGAGCCATCATGTCTGCAGATATAAATGTTAATAAACCATTAATAACAAGGGTAACAGGTCTCTCACTCTGATCTGAAGCACTTTTTCAGAAGGTCAGGGGTCTCCTTCATGAGAGCTTGAAAAGACAAAGCAAGTCTTCTCTCTGCTGCAGGAGGATAAACAACAGCCGGAGAGATTTTTCACAACCTGGCAACCCAAACATTGTTGCTATCAACGGCTTGTATCTGATCTACAAAACATTAGCAATGTAAAAATTAACCATTAATTAATTACCCAAATATGGTTTTAATTAAAACTCTTTATGAAGGATGAATTATTATAAAATGTTACCAATCTCAGTTTAGTTTTAACTTAACACATCTATATCAACTTTGAACTGACAGTTTCAAAATTTTAAAAGATGATTCCTGCAATTTAGTATTCCACTTTCAAGAGACAGATTATAAAAAATAATGGTCAAAGTCAATGAAAGAAGGCCAGATATCCTAACTGAAGGGCAAAGCACTAGGGAAGTGTTTTTTGATCTTGCTTCCATTTTATTAAATCCACACTGACTCTGAGACATGCATTTGACGTGTGTCAGCACTTGAATGCTGATGGGTTTTTTAAAGCTTTTTCTGGCATGCACTGTGAATCATAATCTCAAAATCACAAAAACCCCCTCATTTCTATATATAACATAATGATTGATCAGGTTTTCTGGTGTTGACAGTGAGGACAGTTTAGCTAATGCCTTCCAACGATGTCTCACTTGTCATGTGGATTCACTTCCCATTGCAATTTGATAGTATCTTTCACTAGACCCCCCCTGAATGGTAAACACCTACATCTTTCAACCTCCACAACTCCAATTTGTAACAGCTTTTCCCTTACACGTTGCAGTCTCCAGGGTCAACTAGACTTTAACATGTCTGTCTAGTTGTCATGGTTGATGGAGTGCTCCTTTCAAAAAAGCAGCATTTTTTGTTTCAAAGCTGGAAACTGAATCATTTTAAAAAAGGGACAGATGTTGTTAGTTGCAGCCTACGTGACTGTCATGTTAGTGTTATAATTTTCTCCTCTCTTTAAAGTTATAGCCTTGAAGATCTCTGTTTTGTTCTCTTTGGCGGCACCATATGGCGATAAGCTGTAATTGCAGGTGTGTTGTTCTTTTGCATGGATAACATTAATAAATTACTCTTATTGGCTTTTTACTTGCGAAGCTTTTATTGCACTTAGAGCAACATAACAAGTGTAGCTGGCGTCAGCTTGAGTACTTCCCCTGCTTCACTGTCCTCTGCGCTGCTGTGCGTGCAACACACACACAAAGAGCCCTTGTTGAAACACGAATGGAGTGGAGAGGAGAGGATATGGCGCCACCATAAATGACAACAAAAGGCAGCAGAGACTGATTATATATGTTGTTTACCTAATTTATGTGCACTCGTTTCATTTCAGCTCAGTGTGAAAGTCTTTACAGCGTTTTGCTATCATTTATGGCCGCGCTACTTTGTCTCCTCTCCCCACTGAGGAGCAGCGAGGGACGGGACTCAGCCCTCTGTGTGTGTGTTGCACTGTGCGTGCAGCACAGGAGAGACAGTTACTGTACATGCAATAAAAGCTTTGCGAGTAATAACAGCGAATTTGAAAAGGCTTTTAAAATATAAGCTGCCTCACACACAAGAGGCCCTCCTGTGTTGAGCCACATGTTTGTTTAATAGTTGTTAAGTTTCCCCTGATATACAAGTCTGTGCATTCCTCATTGCACTCAGTGCCTACACTGCACTAACCAAGTGGTATCAATGACCTTAATACTGACCCCACGACCTGGAACTCCCCACCAGTTAGAACTGAAGAAGCTCCTTGGATAAGTATATGGATATGCTGCTATGTCGAAGCACCGGGGGGGAACCCACTATACACTATATATGTTATTTTGTCATATATCAGATTTATGTATGGGGCATGCTTTCCACTGCATCTGTGTGTTGCTTGGCAACCATTCTGCTAAATGTTACTGAAGAACTACATTGCTTGGCAGAAAATTAGATTATGATTATTTGTTAACAATAAATTATTCAATTTTTGTTATGTAGTAACTGTTTTATAAAAGCAATAAGCCATGCAAGGCCGTGGTTTACAGTGATTTTAGAACAGCTATGGGGGTTTTAGGCACTCCACTCCATATCATGCCTAATAATGCCCCTTAAAATCACTGTAAACCCCTTATTGCTTTAGTTTAAGGTTAAAGCATGTAGTGATATTTAAAAAATCAGCAGAATGAGTGTTTGAGGAGTCGCCAACATGAATATTAAAATCACCCAAAGAACAATTCTAACATACTTTAAAACAAGTGCAGATAAACATTCAGGGAGTTCTATTAAAAAGCTGCTGATAGATTTTGGAGGGCAATTAATTAAATCAAATACGATCAGATGGAGACCACCTAGTTTAAACAGAAGAACTTTAAAGGAAGAAATTTGATTACATGTAACTGATGGCATTGTTACCACTGTAACAATCTCTCCTTTCGTCCAACCACATCGCTATTACTTTCCCTGTCTGCAGTCTTTTTTGCATGCATACTTGTAAAAAGCCGGGTAGAAACCAGGTTACCTGAATAAATGGCCAAGAAATCAACATTCTCCAGGAGAATCTGGGCACCATGAATGCTTGTACCAAAATTTGTGCAAATCCATTCAGTTGACATGGAATTATTTTATTGGATAACTGAAAATCAAGGGGAACATGAATGTCTGTTCCAAATGTCAATGGCAATCCTTCCAATAATTGTTGAGATATTTCACTCTGGACAAACATGGTGGACTGGCTAGCATGGTTAACAAATTACTGAAAGATTTTAGTGAAAGATTTATGTTGGCTTCATTAGGACCCGTTCTTCAGAACATAATTAAATAGACCAAAGCAAGAAATTCTTTCCCTCTTTCTGTCTATCACTCTCTTTTACATTATGGAATAATATTTCTCATGTATATGAATAGTGAAACAACATTTAATCAATTTGTCTGTTTTCCTAAAAACAATTGCTACCCTCAAGTAAAGCAGGCTTGATATTACTACTGCATGTGGACTATCTCTCCTCTAGGGCAGGCTATAACCTCTCCTCTGTCATGGACATGGCTAATCCCATGTGACAGTCAGTGCTCCAGAAACCACACATCCTGAGGGAAGAGATATACAGTAGTGGGTCTACATCTGAAACACTCACCTCCCTCAGGAACTAGACAGAGATGGAGACTTTGAGATGGACAGACATCAAAAAGAATGGTTTAAAGCAGAATATATGATTGACTTATCTTCCCCCCTGCATATGATAAAGTCCTGATTCTAGCCAAAGTGCCAAAAGGCTCTTGTTAATTTTGGGGTTGGAGTGCAAAGGCCCTTTATTCTGCCTCTTTAGATCACTTTAACACTGTATAATGTCAGGCTGTCCCAGTCAAAAGTTGGCAGCTGTGAGATAGATGCAGTGAAATCTTTGGTTGTCAATCTAAAATAATGCTGCTATATCACACTGTCAGACATGTCCACAGATGTGCTTTGACAACCACAGGCAGCCAAGCGTTGATGGTGTCAGAAATTTAGGACCAAATGTCACTGTTGCTCTGACCCAACCAACAAAATCACAATACGGCATGAAATGACACAAAATACGCTGGCTGGTGTCAGGGACGCATCGAGAAAACTGGATACTGTGTTCTAAGATGGCATCCCATTAATGTCCATCAAAGTTGCTCACTGGGTGTGCACACTGAATAAGTTCATCAGTTCCATGGCCAGTTGTGTGCATGCCCATTAGAGACTTCCTCTGGCAGAGCTGACTGACTTCCTGCACACTCTTCACACACACGAATGGCATGAAATGAATTACTGATGCTGCTATTCTAGACTTTGTAAAATTTTATTCAACCAAATGGATACAATTTTCATTATACAGAGCCACTCGGTGTTTGTGATGGTAACAAGCTGGGAAAAAGTGTATTTGGGCCAGTGTGTATTACGAGACCCTGCAATATGAAGTATGGCCACTATGGAAAAATCACCTCACAGTCCAGTGCTGTATATACATTTTTTTCATAATCTATTTGATGGATTGGCACACAATCACAAAACAGGTGTAAATGAGTCCAGTTAATCTGATTTGCTTAGAATGACACTAAATAAGATTTTGACAAAAAACAGATCTTTTAATAAAAAGATCATTGATGGAATGAGTTATGAGAAACTAGTGGGAGCTATTTGGTAAAACTTTTATACTCCTTTGACTAGATTATTTTTGTAAACAGAAAATATCAGGGTCTATGTACTAGCTGCTTCAATGATATCATGTTGGACTGGAGCTGCTGTGAGCCATTAAAAGTCAGAAAAAATATAAGCAGGATGGAGCTGAGGGGAACAGAAAGATAAAGTCGTGTGAAAAATAACAGACTGTTGCTTTGCTGCTCTATTGTCTGGTGATAAGGTACTGAAATGAGAGCTTTCCAAAAGTGCATATTTTATGCTTCTAAACAGGAATGCCTTAAAATATAGGTTGTATGAGACCAAACATGCAATTTTCAGCCATTTTCCTTTCATTTTACCAGCACAAAACATCAGTGCTGTCCTTTAGTAAATAAGGCAAAATGCATTTTGGTTGCCTAGCACGTACAAAGGGCCTGCAAATCATTAGTTTTGTTTCTTTCCAAGTACATTATTGCCCTTTGATTCACAACTAATTCATCCCACAATCTGACATGTTTCAAAAGTGATATTGTACACTGACACAGACTGCAACCAAGAATTTATTAGACCTGTATCTCACAGAGTGACTTACATTGAGCCTGCAAATTCGCTGTTATTGTACAGGGTATAGGGAGAAATGTGTGTTCATATCCTGTAGTTGTGATGTGATGCATTACAGAATAACTTGGTTGTGACCTTCTCACATGTCCACATTTTCAGCTCAAAGGCAAGATACTCAGAAAGCATGAATATTCATCACTGGATTGACCTCAATCCAGGCTGATTTGTGTTTTTGGGCAAAGCAGTTGGGGAGACACACTATGAAGGTCAGACTGTCACGTCAAAAGGCAGTATTTGAAGTGACAAGAGATGTCCGACCATAACTACCCCCTGCTCGCACAGATACACCATCCCACTCAAGCCCACTCTTGTCTCGCAGAGATTCTGACAGTAACAATGCTTCCAATTGAAAATTTTTCTGCCAATGCCACAGGGAAAATAAGACATGTTTACCTAATGGATTTTTCTAATGTAATGAAATGCTACTACAGCTACTCAACAGATCACTAAACTCACTAAACCATCATTTAAATACCAATTCCATCCATTTTCCACCACTTATCTGGCAAAATATGCAACTATGTGAACAGAAAAAAAGACCAATTACAGTAAATGCATTTAAAAATAAAAGCACAGCTTCAGCCTGAGGCAGTGGAAACTAAAAGTGGATACAAATATTGTGGGTCACGACCCTGTTTTTCTGAAAGTTGATATTGTTTCCCATAGCAACAGATACAAACTAGAGGCTACAACACCAGCCTCTGAGCAGTAGTTGGAGCCATTTTATTTAATGTCATTGATGTTTGAATTAAATATATGCAACACTGATAACATCTCATATTTTTGTACTTCATCCTGCACTCCTCCTGAGATGTTGCTGCTGACTGCCCACAAGAGATTAAATATATCCCGCACCTACAACATTTGTGTTGGGTCCTGTGGGATCCCTATCCCATTCCACGATTATCTTCATGTACTCCTTGAAACCCATGTGGGTAGATTTTTATGTGATTATAGCATCTTTTAAATTATTATTTCAATTTATTCTAAGGGCATTAGTTCTTTTGAGGCCTCTGTCCAGGAGGTATTCATCTCCCAATTCCAGAGGTTTTTTTTCCTGGGGAGGTTGGGAGTAAGGACTCCACATGGGTCATTTTCAGGGCCTCCATTATGGAAGCTTAGAGTTGTGGTCAGAAGGCAGGTGTCAACCTGTTGGACACCAGTGCTGAAGAATGTTGTCAAACTGAAGAAGGTCTTTTAGGTTTGGTTACTAGTCAAGGGGTCGCCTGAAGCAGCAGACAGTTATTGGGTGCCCACAAGGGCTGCAACCTCAGTGGTCGCCACAGCAAAAAGGTGGGTGTGGGAAGAGTTTAGAGAGACTATGGAGAAGGACTTGCAGTTGGCCTCAAACAGAGTCTGGCTGTCCAACTGTCCAACGGGAGGCACAGCTAAACCCTGGCAATTTTCAGCAGGGAAGGAGAACTAGTGACCTTGACTGGGGATATTAACAGCGGAAGGAACCATTTGAGGAACTTCTAAGTCTGACTGACACATCTCATTCGAGGAAGGCAGAGTTGGAAGCCTTACCCATCTCCCTGGCGGAGATCTTTGAGGTAGTTAAAAAGCCTCACTCTGGCAATGTGTCAGGGGTGAAAAAGATTTACCTTGGGATGCTGTAGGCTCAGGATATTGTTGGGCTGTCTTGATTGACAAATATCATGTGGAGATACCTGTAGACTGGCAGACAGAGTTGGTGGTTTATAAAAAGGGGACTGGTGGGTTTTCTCTAATTATCGGGGTATCATACTGCTCAGCCCACCCTGGAAATATTTCTACTAGGGTGCTGGAAAGACAGCTCTGACAGCTCAAACCTCAGATTTAGGGGGAGCAATGCATATTCTGTCTGGTTGCGGAATACTGGACCAGATCTTTACCCTGGATGCTGGAGGATTCATGGAGGGCTTGCCCATGATCTCTTCATGTATTTTGTGGACTTGGAGAAGGCTTTCCCTTTAGGGTGTCTTTTGCAGATTATTACAGGAATATAGGGTGCCCATACGGGCCTTGTATAATTCAAAGTACTTGACAGGAAGTGATGTATATTCTTGATGGGTGTTGGGCTCTGCCAGGGATGCCTTGACACAATTCTGTTTCTGATTTTCATGGACAGTATCTCAAAGTGCAGTCATGAGGTGCAGACTGTTCAGTATAGTGGTCTCAGGATGACATCTTTGCATTTTGCAGATGATATGGTTCTTCTGGTGTAATTAAACTGTGACCTGGAAAGGTTTGAAGCTAGGTGCAGACATTAATGTTTCCTTTAAGTTGAAGGTAGCAGCACATGAATTGCACTCTTAAAGTATTTATTATCTGTGAGACATTGGAAAATGCTGAACATAAACTGAGCGTCCTAGTTGTGACAGTTAATAAGAACAGAACGCTTGAAAGTGAGTCAAGTTGGAAGCTCATTCCATCAGTCAGAAGTGCACTTGAAGGCATGATCAATCTCTGAAGGTTACTGACCCTAAAATACCCAACTCCCCTTTCAGCTTCTGTTTCAGTCCACCCACAACAACACCGAACATTTACATTTCCAACCAACCTCTTTTGCAGTTTACTTTAAGTCTCAGTGTTGAAAGTGGTGCACCATTTGTTTTTAAGCTATTTGTTTGTGAAATGTGATTTTTTTGCCAGCTACAAAGGACTGACCTTTTACGGTGTTTTCTTAGTGAGCCAGTCATGTTGTTGGCTGGTTTCACCCTTTAAGCAAACAGCACACAGCAGAGACAGAAAACTCATTTAAAATTGAGATTAAAAAAATTGATATATAGCATTCTCAATCTTTTTTTGACTCCATGACCATTCCTCTGTTACCAGTACATTTATGGTATTTTGCAAAGAACAGTATGAAGGCAGCAGGTTTTTTTACTTTTATATTTACCCTGCCATTTAGTTACAGAAATAGCTGTGTGTCACTCCAATCTATCTATGAATAAATCACAGCAGACAAATCACTAATCAGCACTGACACTCTTAATAAACCATATCCTGAGGTTCATTTCTATCAATTAAGACATATTTCATCAGTTTAACGTGAATCTCCCTATCACAGGACATTGCTTTCTACATGTGCTTTGTTGCTATAAGATTAAAAATTAAAAAATTATTTAAAACACTTTAATAAGCAAAGTGTCTTGATAACATCAAATATCATAGGCTATCTTCAATCTTCTCTCCACAGTCCTGAAAATAATAAAGATACTGCTTGAGTAAAATGTAATCATCTCTACTATGTACGCAGCAGCAGATGTCTGTAATTCAGTCTCTGATAAGACACTGGCTTTTACAACAATGGTAAATTCAGAGCGATACTTGAGGGACTTTAGCCCTAAATCATTCGCAGAACAGCCAGTCATGCCTGGGGAGCCTGCCAGTGAGGGCCATTACTCAGCTGTCACTCACCTGGAAAATGGATGACCTTTTCGGAGTGGAGATTGCAGAGGGTTATTTTGTGTCATCATAAAACTGCCAACATTCTGGCACATCTGCAATTTAAGCATCGGGGCACGATACGAGCCACATGCAGACAGTCTATCCTGACCTCTAAATGGTCAAATTCCATCTTTGAAATTCATTATTGACTGAATTTCACACTGCCCTGTGGTGAGGTGACCCTGCTGTTACTGAAGGAAAGTGGAGAAATGAATGCAGAGCAAGACAGCGAAATGAGAGGATAAAGTCAGACAACCAAATGTGGAACAAACAGCATGATGATATATTGAAATGACAACCAAGAGAAAGTGGATAGACATACTCTGATGGATGAAAGGACGGGTCACATATAGCTCCATTTCATTTCACGTCCAATTAGATGTTCTGACAAGCAGGTATAACTGATACTCCATCTTTATCATGTATAGAGAAAGCTTGCAGCACTATTGATCATAGGAGGAAACTCTAATATAAATGGACAGGCGAGAAATCACATGGCAAAGAGGGCTCTCCCCAAAAGGAGCCTCTTGTAAAAACTTTATGATGTACTATAACAATATCTAACATAGCCCCAAGCGGCAATAATTGGGGTCTAAGCAGATTGTGAAAAATTGCAAAATTTGACATTTTTAGAGCTGAAGACCAGATACAGATGACTTGAGAGATTAAAATGATGAAAGAATTATGACTATGCCAAGCCATTTTTTTAAAATAATTGTGAAAATGTAAACTTGATTATTACAGCATCACCTTGAGGTCAATAAGTATAATTATATGTGCCTGAGTAGTGGATGGAATTTGCAACCAACCTGCCAAATTTTGTGTTTCTAGGTCTTACAGTTTTTGCTGCACACTTTTAGCAGAGAATAATAATAATAATAAAAAATAATATTTTTTTTTTCACAGGGTCACAATAGGTAGATTTGACTTAATATGACTTCAATAAGCACTTGAAAACATACCATATGCATAACTTGCTACATTGTTGCCAAGTAGAACTTACTCACCTGGGGATCTGAACCCTGGACATTTGTATCATAGGCAGCAGCTTCACCCCAGGACTATCAGCTGAACATGCTGTCTTTTGTTTTCACGACCTTAAACTTGAATACAACAGAATCTATGGGACTTAATGCATCTGAAGTTCAAATATTCACCACAAATACAGATTTACAGCTGCAAGACTAACTTACATGATTGTGATTATCAACAAAGACATATTTTGTGATATTTTCAAGAAGTTTGCTTGGTACCAGGCTGGATTTGTAGCGGTGACCTTACAGTTAAGGTCATGTGTTTAGGCTACTAGACTCTCAGTAGAGCACAGCTGTCACTAATAGCAATTGACAGTAAACATAAGATTAGTTTTGCATACAGTAAAGTACTGCATTGAAGTCAGTTAGAGTGAATAATTTGGATGAATGAACTTTGTCTTATGCGTGCAAACAAAACACAAAATCCTAATCCATCTGGCTGGTGGAGGCCTAGGAGGCAGACAAGAGAAAGTTGTTGACAAGGAAGCCACAACTATCCAGGTGCAGATAATTTCCTGATGCCTCTTCCAACCCTGCCCACCGGCTCCTGAGCCAGGAACCAAACCAACCTCACAAGCAGAAGGCAGACAGAGGGAGGTAACAAAACTTAAAAAATGCACAACAATTTAACTGTTGGGATACAATTCTGAAAAAAAAATCAACCTGTTTTTCTCAGGTGTATTGTCAAATATTTTGATGAAATGTGTCAAAAGATTGGATGATATAGAAAATGTTATGCAAATTACAGTAGGACTTTATATCATTGTGGACTCACAGTTTGACTGATCTGAACACCATGCGATATGTGATATCTAGCATCCAAAGAATGTCCAAGAGAATTATGGTAGTAATTGAATGAAGACTTGTGGAGATACAGATGTTAATTGATTTTGCATATTTTGAAAAATATAGACTGCTGACTTCTGAATTGATCATAGGTTGCAGTGAGACAAACTTTTATCACTTTTATCCCATCTGAAAAAATTTCAGCTCTGAAAGAAGTAAGGGTGATTTATTTTGATTTTTTGAATTTTGGAGTGTAAAATGTCTAGAAATTTAGATTTGTTGTAATAAGCCATACCATTTCGTACAAATCTGTGTAGCCAATTACAAGACATATACTTTTAGCTGAATATTCCAAGACGGCGTAGCGAAGCTCAATCCTAGCAAACCAACGTGTGCATCAAGTTTGGTTTCAATAGCTTAAGCCAAATTTGATTTATAAGCATTTATGTAAAATCGTACTTAAAGACACAGGTCTAAAAATGTGTAATTTCTGAACAGATTGATGTATTGAAATTTCCTTGAGAACTTTTGATCAGCAGTCTGTAGATGATCTTGACAAAGTTTTGGGAGGATTGGCTCAACAGTTTCAGACAAGTTCTTGAAAATAGGTTTTTGAGAAAACTGAGAAATTTGACATTTTTAGAGCAGAAGACCATTGGAACAAAGATGCAGATGAACTGAGATAATTGAGAAAACATAAACGTGATTATTATAGCGCCACTTTGAGGTCAATGAGTGTCATTTTATGTGTCTGAGTAGTGGGTGGAATTTGAAATCCACAAGCCAATTTTGGTGGCTTTTGGTCTTACAGTTTTCGCTGCATGAACACTTCTAGTGGAGGAAAATAAGAAGAAAGAAAGAAACAATAATGGGAACAAAAATAATAGAGCTCCAGCAGTGAGGTTTGCTGCTTGAACCCCTAAAAATTACTATAAAAACTTTTTGTAAAAGTGAAAAGCTCTAAAAAAGTTTTGGGGACTCTGATTTTCCTTGTTATATTATCCTTCTGTCCTAGATATATTGTTTTTGTGGTATCTTTAAAGGACCATTCCAGTGGTTTCAATCCAATAAATCCTATAAAAATAATAATAACTAACCCTAACCCTCGTCAAAGACAGTTAGTCTTTGACGAGTTAAAATGATAATAGAAAACGACACTCTAAAAACATTTCACACAAAACATTAATCACATTAAAAGCCGTTCTGAAAAGGTGAGTTTTGATTAGTGATTTGAACATGGACAGATTGTTGCAGTCTTGGATGTGTTTGGGGAGACAGTTCCAGAGGGAGGGGGCAGTTATGGAGAGGGCTCTGTCAACCCAGGTCTGGTGCTTGATCCTGAGTGGTGGAGACAGGAGGTAGGCTTCAGAATAATGGAGGTTGCGGGAAGGAGTGTGGTGATATAGCACATCGGTGAGGTAGGAGGGGGCCTGGTTATAGAGGGCTGTGTGAGTGAGGAGAAGGACTTTGAATTGGATCAGGGGTGATGTGGTCATGGGAGTGTGTGAGCACGTGAGGAGCAGAGTTCTGGATGTACTGGTGTTTATTTAGGACAGGGCTATTCAACTACAAATTCAATTGGGCCAGATTTTAAAACTATGTAATGTAGATGGGCCAGACATTTTCAGCAGCCTATTTAAAACCTTTTTTTTCTTTAGCTTTTGGTAATGACAAATTCTGAACAAACGCAAAGGAACATACTAAAAAATACCAATGTTTATTGTTTTGATTTTGAAATTCAAAAACATTTTTGGTCGCATGTCTGACCCAGGCATCACAAAGTGCAGAAACAGAATAAAAAAGAGCTATCAATGCACAGAATCATAACAATCACAACAAGTGGCAATAACGGTAACAAACACACTCTATCTCTCTCTACCAGTATTTCCATGTACGTCCACTAAAAGTGCTTCTTTCTGCCACTGACATCCTCAGATTGTTATTATAATTGTCTGACAACATTGTGGAAAGGACCCTAAAAAGGAAATAAAAGTTTTATCTTTACTTTTTGCTTGCTCCAGTCTGTTTGTTATTGTGTCTAATCAAGTCTCACTCTGAAATCTCACGAGAGTTGACTTGTTGCAGGAAGACAGCCAAATAATCAGCTAAATATTTAGTTGAGACTTTGAGAATATGCTTTCTGTGCTCCAACACAACAAACTCTTCTGGGCACTCCTCTCTCCAACTCTCACTCACACACATGAAATTGCATACAGAATATCTTTGGATTTTGGACTGTGGGTTGTACAAAACAAACAATTTGAAGATATGACATTGGGCTCCAGGAAATTGTGAATTTCGGACATTCTATAGACCCAACAGTTAATTGATTCATCAAGGAAATAATGAGCAGATTAATCATAATGAAAATAATCATTAGTTGCAGCCCCACTTGCTATTACTGTAACAAACAACAGTGGTACTTATAACATGAAGCTAATTTTTTTAAGTGAATGATTCAATATCTATAAAATATTTACTGTCCTATCCTACAATTTCATTACATTACATTAAAAGTAGCATGATTTGATTTATTTTAATGCTGCAGAGCCTTTTGTAAAAGGAAGAATCAATTTTTCACAGGATGGACTTCTAAATTTGGCTTCCTGGTTCATCATATTGTTGTCTGGGGATGAAGACCCTGGTGAGAGCTCTAGCCAGAGGCTAATGTCACACACTCATTCAATTTGTCACTTAGACAGTGACTGACAGTTGCTTTCAGCATGTAATAGGCACTGTGACAGAGGGGTCAATGCATGGATCCCTCTCAGCACACACAGCTGCCAAGGCCACAATAAATCTATCTTTTATTTTCAATCAAGTAGAGAGTCCCAGAGATCCTTTCTTTTCTTTTTACTTTCATTTTGACATAATGTTAAGCATTCATCTGTGTTTTTTCTGTACTGCCAGTCAATCAATCACTGAGGGAAGATTTAGCTTCATTTCTGCTTGTTTAATAACAGCCATACAGATGAACATACCGTATGGTACTGAATGAGACAGCATGTGTGACATGGCAGTAAAAGGTTTTACTACAGAAAAAAACCCATGAATCTCTCCTTGCCGCTGTCCTTAACTGTTGCTCTGCAAAATTATTGGCATCAGGACGAGCACTATGCAGGCTGCAACATTTATCATGTGGAGAAGCAACAGCACTGCTTCACTGATTTGCTGCTGCAGTATTTCCTCCGATGTTAGATCTGGTGGTGTTTTTAGGCTTGGCTCCACAACCTCTCTTGTTTTGGCCAAGCAGAAATGTTTTTATTTTGATCATTTGTGATTATAAGAAATACCTAAATTCCAAACGTAACAATAAAATGACTTGTTTTAAATGTATAGTTCAACTCTCAACTTCTGAACTCAAAGTTCAAATTTTGGGAAATACACTTAATACACCCAAGACAATGGTTATGGTAGTTTGTTTAGAAACAGCTCCAAAGACTAATAACAGCGATCAGGTTTTCAGTCTCAGGGGAGATCTGTAGTTCTGTGTAAAGCAGACACGGTTCCATTTACAGAGCTTCACTAGTTTGTGCTACATATCACAACATCTTTGTACTAACGTTATTTAGAATGTACAATGTAGTACAAAGTCTAAAGGTTGTAATATGTAGTATGGATCCTTTAAGTACAGTGCTGGAGTCAGGCTGTGGTTAGCCTAGCTTAGCATAAAGACTTTATGTAGATGGAAACAGCTAGCCTGGATCTGTCCAAAGTGAAAAAATAGACTTACCAACACCTCTAAACCTCACTGATTAACAAGTTGTTCATGTTGTATCTCGTTTGTTTTATCCGCCAATAAACAGAAATGTAAACATGACAATTTATGGTTTTAGAGGAAGGTGAGTGCTGGAATTTCTGGTAACTTGCAACATAAAGAACATAGACTCTGCACAGACGTGCTGGTTGGATGGATAAGCAACACCTGACTCCTGCTAATACCACATATGGTTGTTTTTAAATTACTTTAGAAGTGTTAGTAGGTGTATTTTTGAACTTTGGATAGAGCCAGGCTGTCTCACCCTGCTTACAGTCTTTATGCCAAGCTAGGCTAACCATGTCCTGACTCCAGCTCTGGAGTCTATTGTACGCACAGACATGAGATTGATATCAATCTTCTCATTTCACTCTCAGAGAGAAGGTAAATAGGTTTGAGTAAATGAGTTTTTCCTTCACAGATGAAACTGCATTGATGTTAATATGACATTTTCTTCTTCAGTAGTATGAGTGGTCGAATAGTCTCCTCTTGGGACTTTCAGCTCTTTATATCTACATAAGGAGTGGGTCCCCTTGCACAGAGCCCGCCATGTTACACCACCATTTTCATGGACAACCAAACACTGGCTCTAGAGAGGGCCTTTTACTTTTTTCACGAGTTTCACAGAGACTGTAGGTTCTCCTGCACACTTGGAAGGAAAGGGTGAGGGGAGGGGTATTCATTTGGTTGCAATCTGCAACCTCGCCGCTAGATGCCACTAAATCCTACACACTGGTCCTTTAAACTGCATGAAACACTGATGTTTAACACTGCACTGTGATGCAAGGTATTTTAGGCCTACATGCATAATGCCATCATTATCTATCAGAGGCCTTGAGTTCTCATCACAATGTCCTCAAATGCTTCACTTAAAAAAAGGAACAAGATACATGATTCTATTCAGTCATATAATATTATATAACAACGATGTGATAATAGCTAACTTCTATATACATAAAAACAGATTTCCACAGGTCACTCCAGTGTTTTCAGCTTTGGAAATGAGAAAGCATTTGTTTTGGGTTTGAACTCATAAGAGTGTATTAGAGAGCTGCAGCTGGTTATAAACCTCTCTATTATGAAGCAGCTGAGGAGATTTTGGACTATGTAGGATGGCGTCAGGCCTGGAGCCAGGGCGGTAATGGAGTTGGCTATGACCTCCGCCCTGTAGATACACACAGACACATACGCGCACACACGTGGCAGCCATGGCTGGGTCTTTTATATTTGTACACATTTACAATAGTGTATTGTTTACATGATTTTTCTTTTCTTTTTGATGGAATGACCAATCAGTTTGACACTCAGGTCTGCATGATGCTTTGTTGAGATTTGGAAGCTTGTGCAACCTATGAACTGTTTGCATGTATCTTCAGAGAACCATAATTCCAGTCAGAAAGTAGCTATGTCTGATCAGTTAGTCAAGCTTTAAAACTGTGTAATTCCAGATTCTTTTAATTCTCCTCCTGTGTGTAGGGATGATTCTGTGTACAACGTCCACATCTTGATATAGACCAGTTTTTATCAAACAAGGAGGACAGAACTTTGTTGACTGGACCTCCTACAGTTGTTTCACAATAAAAGCCTTCTGGTGGTTTACAGGAAAGTTTTTCATGTGAAGCAGGAAGTGTTTGGTTTGCATCAACTACAGCTTAAGGCCGTGTTCAGGCCGACTTGAGCCCTGAGTGAAAAAATGCAGCCCTCTCATTCTTTTGAATGGGGCAATGTGTTGATGCAGTGGGGGTAACAACACAGGGTCATCCAGCAAAAAAGTTGAACCTGGTTCAACTCTTCCTGCAATCATCATCTAGGAAGATGCTACATTGGCCAATCACATACATGCAAGCGCACATTCCTGGTGGATTACTTTGTAACGTGAATACCATGTTCTGCTGTTTACCGATTGTTGAGATGAAAGATAAACCAGTTGCCCCTTCGATAGCTTTCCAGATTTGTAAAATCCTGTCTGTGAATATTACAAACTGCTGTGTGGTGTTTTGGCATCTGACAAGCCTTTAAATGCATCAATCTCCAACTAGACTTCCTGGGTCGTATTTCATTGTCTCACAGGTACCTTATACCACACACAGTCACCAATACAGCCCCTTGCATTGTTTTAACACAGGGCTGATTTGAATGAATGCAGCCTAAATAGCAACAGCATTTATTATAGATTTGACAGCAAAGCAGAGGCCACATTTATAAGGCTGCTAACAGTCAGACCTAAGAGTAGAAACATAGGAATAGAGCTACGTTACACAACAGCATTCGAATTTGAATTTAAATATTTATAATTTTATTACAAATTTCATTAGTTGCCTACGAGCTCAGTATCCCTTGGATACTAGGATTCTAGTATTCTATCTGAAACCCTCTCACCCCACAATTTTCCAACATCAGAACTGGCAGCTGCATCTTACAATTTTAAATTTTTTTTGTAACAATAACAGGTGTGTGGAGGTGTGAAAGTAGGCAGGGTTTGAACTTCTCTTTCAGACTCTCATTTTTCATTCTTCACACTTGTTCTTATCTACTTCTGTCATTTTTTGTGTGAACAACTGAGTTCAACACCATGAGAGACTATCTTAAAGTGCTCTATTATTTTCATTTATGTGACTTATCGTGTATCTCCCCCCGCTATGACATTTTACCACACAACACCATTTAGAACAGCTTTTGTGCTCATACAAAAATTTGTTCA
Organism: Thunnus thynnus; assembly: GCF_963924715.1. Taxonomy (NCBI): domain Eukaryota; kingdom Metazoa; phylum Chordata; class Actinopteri; order Scombriformes; family Scombridae; genus Thunnus; species Thunnus thynnus. The sequence continues at coordinate 28,732,290 of NC_089534.1, forward strand.
AGTTAGTTCACTTCAAGCACACCCCAGCCTGATGGGTGTGACGGATGAGTGTCAGATAAGTGTTTAATGGCTCCAAATTCTATGTAACAGACCATAATTCATGTTTTGATAAACACTGACTACTTTAACCCTGACCACAATCTTTCCATAACTTCAACCAAAAGTTTTTGTTACCTAACCATAACCCTAACCATATTGTCATTGCAATGGATACAGTAGGGATAATTAAGGAAAACAGTGGCACAGAATGTTCAAAAATGAGGCATCAGTCAATATCAGCACTCTGGCAAGTTAGTTGTTCTTGTCATGAGAGACATCATAATTTTGGTTGGGGAAATAAAAGATGCCAATTTTCCATCATATTGAATATTAACGGAGATTCCAGTGTGGTTAAAAATGTCCACAGCTGTGTTTTAAACTCCTTGATAACAGGCACCAAAAAGAACCAGTAATAAAAAGTAAGTGTCAAAGAATCAAAGACACATATGTAGGTTCCTGCAAACTGCACAGATCACCTCAGAAGTTGTGTAAGTGCTGAGTTAAGACCAGAGTGCAGAAAAGGTGCAAAAACATGTAGTACACAGTATTCTTGAAGGCAACCGCTGTCTGTTTTGAGTTCAGTTAGGTCTCTGCACAGCTCATTGAAGTGAGAAGGCCATCCCTCCACTGGGGGGCCAGGATTATCTCCACTCAGGGGCAGATTAGTGATTTTGGGGGCTCAAGGCAAACTCAGGCATGGGGCCTTTGTTGTGTCTTATTTTTACCCTTTTTCGAATAAAAAAGTTAAAATTAAGTTTAGAGTAACCTGTGGAAATCTATATTCACATACACAGAATTTAGCTATTATCACAATGTTGTTACAAACATTTGGCACTGATAGAAGAATGTGAATGTGTTGTGAATGTTGATGTGTGCAGCGGTCGCAGTAGCTCATGTAGTAATTATTAATTCATTAATTAATACATTACTGTAAGTTTTTGAAGGGTATATATATATGTTAGAATAGTAACATATGTCATATGTTTTTTTAATATCTTCACATCATATTAAATCTATAACTGTCTAATGTTAAAGTCCGACCCTCTCCACTTATAAGTTAGGAACCACACCTCTAATCACCTGTCAAGCCTACTTATGCCTAGTCGACCCATCCTACCCTGTTTGTCTCAGATTTCTCGACCCACCCTCCCTTTCCCTTCCCTTCATCCTTTCATCTTCCTACCTCATCCCTCCCTCTGCTCATCCCTTCATCCTCTCCTCCCTCTTCCCCATCCCTTCCTATTCAATCTGGTGCATACCTCTCCCACGTCTCATTCTAGACACTGTCTGAGGGCCAGTGATCAGCTTTGGCGGAAATATGCCTGAGACGGAACCCCCACACTGAGTCTCCCTCCGCCCGGTCTTCAATACATCCTCCCACACCAGCCTAACAGACGACATCTTCTTTCTAGCTTCACCCACATCCATTCATCTATCCTCAAAATTCAATACCTCCTGAATTCCATTAATGCTGCTGTCCTTGCTTACAAGAAAACTCCATGGTGTCAGAAACAATTCAGCTTATAGTTACAATCTGGGACGTATTCAAACATGATGTTCAAGTAACATTTCCAAACAGCAGAAAATAAGCTTTTTGGATGTTACTGACCATGAAAAAGCTCAGTATCCCTTGGATACTAGGATTCTAGTATTCTATCTGAAACCCTCTCACCCCACAATTTTCCAACATCAGAACTGGCAGCTGCATCTTACAATTTTAAATTTTTTTTGTAACAATCACAGGTGTGTGGAGGTGTGAAAGTAGGCAGGGTTTGAACTTCTCTTTCAGACTCTCATTTTTCATTCTTCACACTTGTTCTTATCTACTTCTGTCATTTTTTGTGTGAACAACTGAGTTCAACACCATGAGAGACTATCTTAAAGTGCTCTATTATTTTCATTTATGTGACTTATCGTGTATCTCCCCCCGCTATGACATTTTACCACACAACACCATTTAACGCAGGCTGAACGCAGGTTATTTATACTATGTACAATCATAAGATAATCAGTCCTAGTGTATGATAGCTCTGATAGTAAGAATTAGATAGAAAATTGGCTCTGATCCAGTAAATCTTGACACAAATAAGTCCAACAATGGCTCAACAATATTTCCTCTGTGAACTGTGTCTTTAATTTCTGGAATTACAGACAGTAATCATCAGTTTCTCTTCTCTGCTGTTGCTACTTGACAACACTGCAAAAAGATTTACTGTGGTGCAGGAACAATGACACAAAACAATTTCCCTGCTGTAATTCATATTTTTGTTTTGTTGTTTTCTAACTTTCTTCACAATTAAATCAGCAAAAGAAACATTACTTTCAGTGAGCAGAGTGACTCATGGGAAGTGAGCAAGAATCAAAGAGTTACGTTGTAGAGGATGACAGCATGCAAGGCCATCATCTGTCTGTCTACAATTCTCTGTTCAATGGCGCCTTGCAAAGAAAAGTAGCCTATTGATTTGTTGTCCTTGATTGCAAAGATAGGAGGATAGTTAGTGCTGGCTCAGTGGCCAAGCCCTGCCTCACTTTTACAACTAGAACACTGTGCTCTTGTTTATTCACTGATAACTTTTAAACAAATAAAGTGATAATGAAGAGCAGTATACAGTGTTTCCCCTGCGTTGACTAATTTGGGGTGGTGGTGGCACACCACTGGTGTAATTAATGGGACATATTCAAAAACAACAGAAAATTGAAAGCCTTGGACTGGCAGTTTTTTTTTTAAATATTTAGCTCACACGGCCCTGTTGGCTCCAGTTTGAATTGACTAATTGAGAAACCTGGAAAAATGGGATAACCCAAAATTTGACCAAAAAGTGATATGGGATAAAAGACATTAAGGCTCTGTAGCGGGTGATTAAAACCCAGAACATCCTCGGTACCCATCTACTGAGCATCAATGATATCGCTGAGGTGAGGAACCTGCACAGAGCCAAAAAGATACTAAAAGACAAACCCCACCCCAACCATAGCCTGTTCACCCTGCTGCCATCTGGCAGGAGATATAGAAATATCTGCTGTTGCACCACCAGACTACAGAGCAGCTTCTTTCCTCAGGCTGTGAGACTCTTCTGTCCTGTCAAGTTGATAACTGCAGTTTTTAATTTTGCTACGCTGCTCAGTATAATGGAGCTCAGGATTTATCAGGAGGAGCCTGCTTTACTCCAAACAGTACCCTAACCCTAACCCTGGACTGTGTGTGTGTGTAAAAGCTGACCTATTGGATGTGTAGACAAACACAGAACATTAATTAACATTAGATCCTGACTGATCCACACAATGCATGGTATATTTGTTTATCCTGTTATCAAACAAGTTGAACACAGCTTTGGATGGAGGGTACACAGACCCCCTGTCCTCCCACCTGTTCAAAACAATGAATTTGGTCTTTGCAAACGGAAATGGTAAGTGTTTATTTGCATATGGAGTGGGGAAGTGAAATCTGATCACAAGTGGTCACTCAAGGTGCATGTGGAGACACATGTTAATACCAGGTGTGAACAGACGTACTTAGAGCTGTCCACTTGTGATTGGATCACCCAAGACGCATGTTAATGCCAGGTGTAAACAGGGCCTTAATAACAGTAAGTGAAATCTGTATATTGTACCTTTGTAGCTTTTCAGTTTCCAAATGGACTTGATTTGCAATCGTTGTTCAAGCTTTTGCAGTAGTGCTAGCAGCCACATTGAAACCAGGATCAGTTGTGATAGATATGACAACTACAGCTTAGGTGATTTGTAAAGAAAGAGCGTGGGGGGTGGTCTTCATCAAAGTTTGAATCATTTTAATGTATGTAACTCATTTGAAACATCTAAAAGACATCACAAGCCTGTCTTCGAATTAGGGTTAAGAAAGCTTATGTTATAATGAGTTAATCATAAAAGTTGAGTTGATTTAAAATAATTTAGATATGTACATTCCACAACTTAAGAACACAAGTTAACAGAACTTTCTCATTTTACAATGCATAAGATTTAGAAGAAATTATCAGGACTCACTAACCTTTGTTAAAACAAGAGACTAACTGGGTGAGTTGGCACAACTTCAATTTCTCTAAATGCTGACAATTTTTATTTTTAAGTCTGAATAACCCCTAATAAATCCTAATAAATCCTTAATCACCATTTTTTCAGTGAAATGTTTTGTCTCATATCTCTCTATCAGGATAATTTCTATCTCCATTGGTGACAATCCACCTCTGCCCACCCAGTGTCTTGTGGAGTGCCCGAAGAGTCCTTGTAATCCATCCTTGTTCCTCTACTGTTTCTTATTATGTATTACCCTTGTGTCACATCATCACCCAGCACAATAGTTCCTATTGTTTTTATGCAGACGATGCAGTTCAGTTCTACCTTTCTTTTAATCCTAATGATTTTAGTAGATTGATTGGGATTCTATGTCTGTATTTTAAGTTACATCACAAACTGGTGCTTCCTTTAGCTCAGAATAATTACAAGAATAAGATCCATCTTTTCTTCTAATGACAATAGCAAAGTCTTCCATGCCTTCATAACTTCCCAGTTGGACTTCTGTAACACACTCTTCTTTCCAAACTCTGCAGCCTCATTGCACTGTCTCCCAGTTTGTTTCAAAATTGATCTAAAAAATGCTCTTTAGCACCACATGGCAAAGTCATGCTTGATTGGGCCCTCCCCTTAAATTAGAGACATTGCAAGCCTACCGCAGCCTCAGATCAGAGGCAGCAGATTTGTGATTATGTTCTGAAGGCCTGGTCATAGGCCAATATGGCTACAGTTGCATTACCAATGAAACATGTCTTATCTTCACAAATCAGAGCATAAATCTTGCAATTTCACACCACCAGCAGTCTTGGAAATTTAAATTATTTTGTATTTTCGTGCCAGCACATGATATGCACAGACATATACTGTATGTGTTATACATCTTAGTAGAAAAAAACAGAACCTAAGTGCTAAGCCATTAAACACAATTCACTGTAAACAAAATCCATTGTAGTTACCTTGATTAAATCATGACCATCCAACCTCAAACTAATGCAAAATAATCACACACACTTCTGTTCTTCATATATATTTTGTTATATTCCACAAATTCTCATTGTAATTCTCATTCTCTTAGCATTCCTGGTATATTTCTATACCACTAGAGCTGCAACTTACTTTCATTATTGATAAAGCCATTATTTCCATCCATCCATTATTTCATTATTTAATCGAGTTTCTCGATTAATCAATTTATCATTTTGTCTATAAAATGTCAAAAATGGTGAGAAATGTTCATGAGTTGTTCCCAGAGCCCAAGGTGACATCTTGAGATGTCTTGTTTTGTCTCACCAACAATCCAAAATACATTCACTTAACAATGATATAAACAGAGAAAAGCAGAAAATCCTCACACCGGAGAAGCGGGAACCACTTGAAATCTTTGCTTAAAAACTGACTTCAACGATTATTGGCTCTCAAAATAGTTGCTGATTAATTTTCTGTTGATAGACTTGATTAATTGACTAACCATTGCATCTCTACAAACTATGAATTGTACATTTAACACATTTAAAAGAACCTTACTCCCCTTGTAAATTCAGATATAAGATTGTGAAGACTCTGAGATTCAGTTGAAAGATGCAGTCAGGAATGAACTTACATCCTCAAATTATCATAAATAATTCTATTGTACTGATACCTGCACCAAAAAAATGCCTTGTGCATATGTATGCGAATAATACTTCTGATCTGACTAGAGTGACTAGAGTTACTCTGTGGATCATTCTACTATAAAACTGCATATTATTACACATGGAACATTTGGAGACTAGACTTTTAACAATGTCACAAACATAAATTCAACTTTAAAATCTAAATCACATTTCTGTGGGTGAGTAATTGTTGCTTTATATTCATACCATGCTGCTCTGAACCTCCCAGACAACAACATTACTTTCCCTCCCAAAGTGTCTGCACTCTGTTCTCTATTTGCTGAGCTGCTGTCATGAAGCGCCACTGCTAACTGACTAAAGGTTTTAAAATGAGTAATATGACAGACTGAGTGAATAATGACTGACTGCAAAATGCTCTGATTTAAATTGCACTCTACCCGACAATTTTGCATATCATGTGTGGTACTACTTCAGTGAGCCCTCATAGCACAAGTGCAAGAAAAAGCAAGATTGGCAAACCTTTGCCTCCTCTGTGATGTGAAAAAATTCACACATTGTCATCAGAGATGTCTTCAATGACTAGGTCTGACATGAGTGAAGAATTCAGGAAACTGCTAAGCAGCAACTCCTCCTTTGTGACAGCTAGGTCAGCTACTGTAATATGTTTTATGATCAGAAGGCAGGCTGCTACAGTACTGTAAATATGTTCACTCACAAATATGCTAGAAGCTTGATGTGTATGACTACACATCAGCCCATGCATATATCTCAGTAGGTATAATTTTCTCCTGTCTCTCTCCATCTTTCTCCTCTCTGTTTCACCCTGTCCAACATTTTCTGTAAGGTAAAAGTGACTGAAGGCCAATCTAACAGTAACACCATCACTATGCCATGATTAGCACACTATAGAAAATATTAAAGGAAATATTCTTAATACGAGCTGCAAAACATCCTCCTTGAGACACTTTTAGACTGTGCAACAAAAATATTGTGTAAATTTATTGCATGTCACACTGTGTGAGATGGGTCTAATAAAATCTTGGTTGCAATCTGAGTCAGACTGTACATTATCAATTTGAGGCTGTCAGATTGTGCAATACCGGAAGAGGGAGACTGGGGCACCCTACTGGTGTCAGGCCTGGAAGGGGAGCTCACTGGTGAGCGTCTGGGGGCCGGGCCTTGGCCAGAAGACAGTTAGTTCCTGTCTAACAGCAACCTGAGAATCTGCTGGCGGTGAAGGAGATTGTCAAGCTGAGGAAGGAGCTTGGCTGCCCCTGGAGTCTTCTGAAGCAGCAGATGGGTACTGGAGGCCAAAAGGGCAGAAGCTTCAGTGGTTGCTGAAGCAAAAATCAGGGTATGGGAGGAATTTGGGGATGCCATGAAGAAAGACTTTCAGATGGCCTCAAGGAAACAAACTGTCAGATGACTCTGGAAGGGGAAACAGGCCCAGGCTGTTTTCAGCAAGGGAGGAGAACTGCTTACCTTCGAGGCAGGTAGATTTGCTACCTCGATTCTCACGTAACCCTATGGTTACGTCAGGCTTCAAGTTATGTACTTGTGTCCAAACCACCATTAGTTCAGAACATTAGCATCCTATGAGGATTCTCATGTGATCTTGTGATCTTATGAATTCAGCTACCTCGCAAGGTAAGACAGAGGATTCATCCAATCACCTGCCAAGTACCTTTTGAAATTGCTTGCCCTTTTCCAAACAGTTTCCATGGACGACTTCTCAGATGGTTCAAACCATCTGGCACGTCAGGTTAGAGAACTGCTGACCTTAACAGGACACATTGTTGGATGGTGGAAAGAGCACTCTGAGGAACTCTAACTCCTAACTCCTTCAGATCAAAAGAAGCTAGATGGGGTGGTTTGGGCATCTAGTTACGATGCTTCCTGGATGCCTCCTTTTGGAGGTGTTCTCGGCATGTCTAATTGGGAAGGATCTGGAATGTGTTGGAGGGATTACATACCTCCTCTGGCCTGAAAATGTCCCCCAGGAGGATCTGAAGGACATTGCTGGGGAAAAGGATGTCTAGGTTACCTTTCTCAGTCTGCTGCCACTGTGATCTGGTCCCAGATAACTTGCAGAAAATGGATGGATAGAGATTGTGTGATGATTGTGTGGTGAATCGCAGTCGTACAATGTAAATAGAAAAAAGTAGATGAGAGCAGTTGCACATCACTGGCTTACATTATCCACCTGCACCACTCTGCAACAAAGTAAGGAAAGTTTTCTCCATAGATGTATTAAAAGAGTTCTCATAATACAGCCATGGTTTTGTCCCACAAACTTATTTTTTATTCTGCCTCAATAATTTTGTATCTGTGCATTTGTGTCTTTATTCCCCTAAACTTGATCCAAAAATGATGCCTACAAAATGTCACGCTGGCCAGTGTCTTCTCATTATATGTTGTAGCATGGTTGTTTGCTTTATAGACAAGGGTCATAGCAGCAGTCATAGCAGAATTTTGCAGAAGGAGACCCAGGAGCACTTTTTTAGACTGACAAGCAAAGATTTCACCATGTTTCTCTCATGACTGTCAACTTTCCTTCTGGACTGGCCACAATCACACAATGCAAAGGGGCCTTTAGGGAAAAAATAAAGCTTAACAAGGCAGAGGGATAAACCCAACCTTTCATCACTTTAGAGAGTCAGGACAATTAGTTCGCACAATTAATTCACTTTACCCAGTGACTGTTTTACCTGTGTTTGGTTTAGGCTGTATTAAAAACCATCCAACTATCCATTTTTCAAAAAGTCTGGTTTTTAGTGGATAGGCTGGTGAACTCACTTTGCAGTGGCCCCGGTTCACAGCTAAATAACAACTCATCGTTTTTAACATGCATTTCCAGCTCTGATCAGAATAATGTGCTTTATTTCACTGTATGAAAAGAGTTGTCAGAAGCTACCGGGAACTGTGGGCTAACACCAAGGAGTTAAAATATAGGTTCTGATTGTTTGACATTGTGTCCATATCCTCAGTTTATCCTGAGCTCAAAATCAGCATAAATGATTCCAGGAGTATTGGTTGGTTTGTGGTCTCTGGGCGAACAGTAAATTGAAACTGCTTTGTAGAATGTTATTTGCAGTACGCACTGATGCACACTAAGAAGTTAATCTGGCCATGATAAAGAGAGGTGTAATTATTATATTACTAACTGAACAATTAACGATGGTGTTTACATCATGAAATTAAGATGATAAGATGGAAGAATGAGTCAATATCTAATTTTATATTCAGTTTTCCCTGTCATAGTGTTTCCTGAATTTTCTGAATTGCATTTCATTCCCTCTTCCATTTTCTACTTTCTTGTGCTCATTTTTAAATTTTAGTCCCACTTCAATAGTTCTCTTCTACTGTTGATGTCTTTTAGAGGCCTTTCCCTTCCTATATCTTATGCTATTATTTTACAAGTGAACCACTTGTATTCTTGTTTTTGAGAAAACCTAAAATTTCTTTATTTCTTTAGTGAATAGATGCAAGTTTGTTATTTCCTGATGAGTGGTGCAGAAAGCCTAATTTCCTGCTGTGATTGGAAAGAGTGATAGTGTCACTGTGAGCTCCATCACATTCCTGAGATTTATCTGTAATAACTCTGCCAGAGCTGTTTGATAGCAGAAAGGGAAGCACTCAGCTGGAAACATGTGGACTCATCCTACAATCCGGGTGCCCATTCAGAACGTACATACAGTACCTGTACTGACACTGTTGAAATTGTAAAAAACAGAGATGAGCACTACAAGGCATGACAATTAGTTGGAATTCTAGGATACAAGCGTTTCTTTGATAAAGCCATTGCGCTGCCACCAATTTAAAATACAGAACATTGCCATTGACTGCTGGGCTGCTTACTGTCTGAAAGCACCTTTAAGCATGAACATTTACAATACAGTCAACAACAGACCCATCTCCATGAGCTTCATCTGCTGATGTGTACTGTAATATGGTTGAAAGTGCTGGAAAAAGCTAATAAGTGGACCATAAGTTAGGATTTTTTAGTTAAACTACATTCTAATTGTATACAGTATATATACCAAACTACATATTAACTGTCGTCATGTACTGTTTTTGTCATGTGAAGTACTTGAGTTGACAACATCGTCACTTCTGTAGACATCGCCTAACCCTAATGCGCATGTCAATCAAACTGTAACTTTGGAGAGTTTAAACTTCACAAAGAGAAAAGCTGAATTTTCTTCTTTGTTTTTGTTTTCTGGGATCTTCCTGGAGTTACCTCACCAACATCTGCATTGTGTGACAATAGTGTACATCAACATCACACTCAAAAATCAAGCGATGATTTTGTCTGTTTTATGGCTTTTTTGAAAATACTTAAATCTGTATTTATTGATTTTTTTTGCCACTTGGGGGCTGCAGAGCAAGCTGAAAACACAACAGTTTTTATCCAAGCACATTTCTGCCAATGTGATAAAATAAAAAGATCCTGTAAGTCATTTGAATAAGAGACTTTGTCAAAATAATGACTTAGTATCTCAAAATAAAGAGAAACTATCTCAAAATGATGAGAAACTGTCAACTTTCTCAGTATTTCGACTTAGGCCTACTATCAAGAAGTCACATGCACTGGCTAGCTTTCCGTCATTGCTATTAGAAAAGAGGTAGGCAAGCATGGTTTTGGAACATGGATGTAGAACAAGCTACTTGTACATATTGTTGTGCTCTTGGGCTACTTGAAGGTATGTGTTATGTACTTGTACAAATGACAAAATGTAGTAAAATAATGTTAAATGTGTTGTTGCACAAGATATTATCCAGATTAAAGTTAAGTATAGCATGCAACATGTGGGTGACTGACAAGTCTTACTCTGCCAGATACCAACGACACCTAACGTTAGCTGTTACATTAGATTTTGATCGTGTTAACTTCACTGGGTTTTACTGACTAAATTCAATTGATTGAAGACAAAGTTTGCAGCTCTTGTAGGCATAATGTTAGGTGCAGGAAGTAAGGGTGCAGCAGCACCCACCCCAAGATGCTGCACGTCCGTCTCTATAGATTGCCAGGTGGCTGGCAACCTATCGGCCAATTTGTGTCGTTGCAATAATTCATTTTTTTCTGTTGTGTGCAAGCCGGTCTGGCAAAAATAGACACTGTATGTAAAGAAAATGAAGAGGGGAAAAGAACCGGTGTCATGCCAAAAAGTGATTATCTGCCAAAATCTGATTCCCCTCTGCCAGAGTGCATGCATACTATTAAAACTGTGTTGCATAGTTTATTTATGCTTTTATCTGGATCAAACAGTCATAATGTGCAAATACATATAACTTTATGTCAGTGGTAACGGCAAAGGTATGTCTTTGTGAAACTCATACGTCTCTTGTAACCGAATAATCACAATTGTGGGCAAAGAAGTGTTTGCAGTTTATAGTGTAATCAGGCATGACATTTACATAATTATAGGCAATACTATAGTATTGTTTCCGATGTGTATATGTGTTTGGTATGTCTAATATCCTTGTTCAGGCCTATATTTGTAAACTAGACTGTAATTAATATGGTTTATGGATGGGTTATATATAAAATGAAGAAATGAACTCTTGTAATCATCCTTATGACTCTGCATTACTTTACTTGATCTATGCCCTAGATTATAATGAACCAAGTCCTTTTTACCAGTTTAAATATCTTTAAAGCAGCAATAGGCCTACAACCCATAAAATACACTTTTCCACTTGCCAAAAAGTCATTAATTAACGCTCCTGTGTAGTGCGGAGGAACACTATATTTCGAAGAGAATGTTCACTAGAGCATATTGTGATCGTATCTGAGATATTGCAAATTGTTTAAATGCAACAAGCCTAATCTACTGGTAAACCAGACTCCAGTCAACTAGAATGTGTACTCCATTCCCTGGACGTGGGACTTCTAATTTCTGTCCTCAGCAGCTGGCTGTTTAATTGCTGATTACATTGAATGTGTTTATGTACACAGGCTGAATATTTAACTCTCCAGCTCTACTGTAGTTAGCACATAATATTTGCAATATTTAACACACACATGTGAATTTGAAAGGGATCACTCAAATACTAAATTCAAAAATCCCTAACCATAATGTGATTTTTTTAAACTGAGAGGAGAGTGTGATGCTTACAAAACTATATCTACAGTATATATACTTCAGTAAGGAGTACGCCCTTGGTTGTGCTACTGTCAAAAAGCAGAAGGCTAAAACTGGGGCAGGATTTGTGAAGTGCATCACTAAGGGTTAGAGCAAGTGCCTCAAAACAATAATTAATGTCTCACTTTTTATACATATACAGTATATAACCTGTATGTTTCATTGCAGAACACAGTTAAACTCGTGGTATCAAGTTTTAAGCATAAGTATGTTAAATTGTTATTATTATGAAGCATTATACCAGTCATATTATATGTAAACCTCACAAAATCTTGTAATCAATGTGAGGGCACATAATATGTTGAAAATGATCACACTCAGTGCACTGAAGTAATTCTAAGTGTGTTTGTATTAAACTTCATTATTTTTTAAAAACAACCTTGAGAAAGAATTAAGAAATAAGGGTAAAAAATGATAAGAATAACTTTAAAAATTAAGGCCAAAAAGAAAGCTATGGAAATAATGGTGTAAAATAAACCTGAACAATCTTAAAAAATAAAAGGAGATATGTCTGAACATGTCTGGGTAAACAGAACATGCCCAGACATGTCCAGGCCTACATGAAACCTATTTTGGGATTTCAGCCTTATAATAGCAGATGTAAAGATTTTCCAATGGTGTAATTGGACAGTATGAAGAGGTTGGACAAGAGGCGTGATCTGTGCAAGCCAAACAGTATAAAAGAAGGAGCACTGGCCCTAGCAACTCAGAGTGTTTTTGGTGAACCTGCACTGTAAACTGCTCTCCTTTACTGCTGGCATTAAAGAACATTTTGCTGCTCTGAACTCTGACTCCTGATGATTCTGTTTGGACACCAAAGAGAAGTTTTTCCTTGAGCTGGTCTGAAACTTTTTCCAACTGAGGTCCAAAGATTTGTTACGACACACTTCCCTTGCAAAATCATAGCTCATCTGTAACCCAAGACTCTTGTTGTGTATATATGGAGAATGTATGATAGCCTACAATAACTTTACTTGCAATGCATGCTCACAGGATGGGTGACTTAAGTGACTTCTTAAGACGGATAAATGTTCCTAAGGAAACCATAGAGACCCTGGAGCATGAGCAGTACTTAACTGTAAAAGCAGCTAAGTACCTTAATACTCTGCAGAAGCAGAGTATTTCAAACAACTGTACTTTTCATACTTTTTATTGGTTCTAATTGATTGTTTCCTCAAAACATAAACTTTCTTGTATTGCTGTTTCATTAAACTCTAGATAACTAAATGTTATCAACATTAATTAGGTTATCTAATCAGGATTGCTATTTTTTAAACAATGCCATTGTCCCTGTTTAGATTGATGCTAGTACCATACAGCTGATGACAGATGAAGACTTAAAGACTTATTTGTCATCTTATGGTGACAGTCTAGCAGTGTTAGGATTTTGTAGACAGAAGGAAAACAGCCAAAACAACACTCGCAAATCAAAGCCTGAAAACAAAATTGGCCAAAAGAAAACCTTGTGATGAAGGAGGCAGCAGCACAAAGCAAAGGGCGCATTCCCAACCGAATCAGAAAAAAATGCTCTGAAGACAAAGAGAAAAATAGAAATAGGATGGATGCATTATGATGATGAAAAACAGGTTTTCAAGCTAGTGAGAGTCAAATGAGGAGGGAGAACAAGAAAAGTTGACATGTCAAAGGATGCTCAGAAAAGGGATGTGATACAGGAAGCGATTGGCCTGTTCTTTCCAGATGGGAGAAATATCCTGGGGCCCTTAACAGATTTTGAGGTAGATCTCAAGAGATTATCTCAAGAGGTGACAGCTGATGATGTAATCACAGCTGGAAAATTGTTCACTGATACAAAACTTGCTCTTCTTAGATTTTATTGACCACACAAAAAAAAACATTGACAGTCCACACAGACACAGCTCCATCTTTAAGAGAGCTCTCAGAATCAGTCTTCTGATTCCTTCTCTCAGCGTTGCAACAGCCCCGCCATCTGCTGCATTTGAAACAGTCAGCCCTGAAGTTATATTTCTTGTAAGCACTACAAGTGATAACAATTTTGGCTTTTCACTATATTCCACAGAGGGTGGGAGTGAGGATGCTTTTGAGAGCAGCAACATTGTTTTTATAGGAGACTTCTATGCAAATGAGAAACAGAATTTGGATGATACACTGCCTGTTTCACCATTCAAACCATGCCATCAAGTGAGAGAGTGAAGAAAATATTGGCTGTTTACAGAAGGCAGGTACTGCCAGATGGAACACCTGAGAAGGCGTATGATGATGGAGGAGCTGTGAGAGACTGTCTCTGGAATTCTGCACAACAGGAAATGCTTTTAAAGTGTTTTTCCTTAGGCATGATTTTGGACAGCAGCAGTGGGAGAGTGTTGGCAAAACTGTTGCTTTTGGATGGGCGAGGGAGAAATATCTTCCTGTGAAGATTGTGCCTGTCATATTATAGCAAGCTGCCTTGGGATATGTGAAGAGCGATGAAGTGGAGAATTTCCTCAAATACATGCCTGAATATGAGCGTGTTTGAATCATGGCAATCAGATTTTAACAACATTAACCAAGAATAACTGATTGAGATCCTTGATAACCACAGCTGTAGGATACCAACAGCCAGCAATGTCAATGAAATCCTCTAGGTGCCTGCCTACGTCATCGAACAATGGGAAAAAATACTCAACACCACCAAGCAGAGCCTTCAGGACCTCACAACAATATCCAAAACCCTGCAAGCAACTGCGAGCAGAGACAATGAATGTCCACCAGAAGTACATTCAGACGCACCTAACCACATACTTGAGAAATGCTGATACCGTGTTTCCTCCTCTGGTTCTGCAGAGATTCAGATCTGTTCCTGGGAAAGAAAATCATTGTTGACTTCACCCAGATTCAAGGTTTTCAGAGAAGATGTGTGGCCCATACGTGTAGCTGTGTGATGGAGCTGTCAGTCCATTATGACAGCTACCCTGACTTCAGCTGCGAGATGAACAAGGTGTTGGCGTCTAATGTGTGAGTAATGGACATAATCTAATCTAGTCAAAAAGGTATGTGTGTGTTTATGCTATTCACATACAACTTCAATGTAAAATCTTGTTATTTCCTTGTATAATGTCAGTGACCAAGTGTCCTCATGTAAAACATGGCATGAGATTCAACAGATAGCACAATAATGACAATACATTCCGGGTTGGTACTGAGATAATTTGTTAAGGATAACGCCACAGGACATAATAGCATGGTGCTAGTGGAGATAAAGGAGGGCGAAGATATTTAAATGTTGTTGATAATGTTTAAATAACTTTTATTGGCACTTTTAAGTGAAGAATCGTGTCTATAAAGGTGGATGAAAACAATGTTTTTTTTACCCTTTTTGTTTGTTTTTGAGCTAAGCCATTGTCATATAAAGTTAATACTACCAAAGTAACATATTCACTGGCATTAGTTCATGTCACTTCAGGTTAAAGCCTGATCACACTGATGAAAGACAGACTGACCATTGTAAGATTTTTTGATCTAATGCATGCCTAAAGCGTGATCATGGTTTAAACATCTAATAATGTTAATAAGTAGAAGAATTATCAATTCTACAATTGTTGAAGTGTTCTCTTGCTCTGGGAGAATGTAAACAACATGTGACAAAAAGAGCAGTATGGCACAAATAACTTGCTTATCTGTAATAGAATGTTCAACTCTCAGGGTTAGTCACGCAAAACAGCCATCTTGTCTCGGAATCTCTTATTTAAATCATCAGACATCCATTTACACACAAAACCTACAGCAGCAGCATCATCATTTTCTCATTAGCGTATACAGTACATTTGTTCTTACACAGTGTAGGTACCAAATATTCTTGTTTGTTGACAGATAAACGCATAAAGGGAAGATAGGAATATGTGTCACAATTCCTGACTGAAATCATTGACTATATATCTTTTGTTTTGTTTTGTTTTGTTTATGAGAAATTCCCATATTAACATATTGTTGTTGTACCTGTTACCATTACAACTGCTACCATGTACTGTGTAGTCATGTTCTTTTATTGACAATCTTTTGAAAAATGCACTGTACTATTAGTGTATATGTCGCACACTTCTACAGATGTATCTAATGTAGCCGGCTGAGTTATGCCTATGATGCTCTACCTTGTGTTCTTGGTGTTTTCAATAACAAGGCAGGAGGCAGCACTGCGTCTCAGGTCTTTAGTGTTTATCTGGTAAAATATATACAAAGTAACAAAATCACCAGCTCGTGGTGTGTGTGTATGTGTGTATGTGTGTGTGTGTGTGTGTGTGTGTGTGTGTGTGTGTCTACTTAGCTCCCCTCTCTGTCAGTTGGAAAGATTTTTTTTTTTGCCAAGATGCACTTACAAAATATATGAAGTTCAATTTCATAGACATACAATAGTATATAGAAATAGCAGCCTACTTTGCAAAACCTAGTAACCATTACTATGACCAGCAACATGACATTACGTTGATACTCTCATATAAAGAAATAATCAATTATAATTAAACACAGTACAGAATAGTAACCAAAAAACCCATATGTCATTACTGTAACACTATAAACATAGAAAAATCACAATACTCATTCACATTGAAGTCTGATTATCTTATAACTACAAAACATGCAGCGCTATAGTGTTACCATAGCAACCACACCAGCTAGACTTAGCTTAGATAGACTGGTATGAATTAAACTCAGCTACAAAATTGAGTCAAAAACAAAGAAAACATCTCCATACCCGATAAAATACATACAAAGTAACAAAATCATCAGCTGGTGGTGTGTGTGTGTCTGCTTGGAAAGAGTTTTGACCCATGAGCGTGAGCACACATACCTAAACTCTGACTTCCAAAAAGCGGAAGTATGACATCACTATATAGACACCCGCACAATGGTCATTACAACAGACAGGAGATACAGACCCAACACAACAAAAATAATAAACGTGAATGATTTGATGAAATTCATAAGCTATGTCTACATTAATCTGTTAGATTTACATGCAGGGCAAGATAAGGAAAGTGCGCCCCTATTTGTGCACATCACCAGGCACAAAGGTAATAAAACACCTCATGTTATTGTAATCTATTTAAGACCAGGATGCTACTAACACCAACATGTAGATTTATAACAACTGACCACCCACAAGGATGGTGAATAACCAGATAAAAAATGAATGATGTATTCATCAATAATAGGATGTCTATATCAGCTTGCCAGGTGCATTTCCACTCATGAACAGTGCTGACCAGTGCTTTCCTGGTGCCCTGAGCAATTGCTCAGCCTGCCTATGCATGTGTCACTGTCACAATCCATAACACCATGGACAGAGAACAGGTTAAGTAATACAACTTCAGAAGAGCATGCGAAGTGTAAATTATTCAGCACCATGGACAACACCCTGCACTCGTGAGAAGTGCGTTTATTCCAAGGCTATCAGACTGTTAAGAAAGGATGAGAATGGAATAGCTGGTGTACTTTGAATTTATTCATCTTGTGTCATATAACACTAGGAGCACTGAAACTGGTCATTTGACCGATAGGGACATCTAGACACATTTAGAAATGAATTACATTTAGTTACTTACAAGTCACAACATCCAACTTTGCTGACTTTTCCTAGATGTTTGTTCTTTACATGCCAGTGTTGCAAGAATTTCAAAATCATGTTTGGAAACTCGCTTTTTTTCTCCTCCATGTGTGTTATCCATGTGTTACTGCATCTCACTCCTCTTCTGACCAACGATTCAGTTTTCCTTCACTGCACCAGGTGACGCAAGGATTTGCCTAGGCTACATCTTCACACATAGCCTAGTCTATTTTACAACATTATAGTAAAATAATAATAATGAGTATTCTCCATCCCATGATCTAACTGGACTTTTAGTGGACATCTATTGTTTTTGGTCACAGCATCTATAAAATAACCTGTGATAATACAAAGGTGGTTTTCTATACTTCTAGCCATATCATTTTTCTTGAGAAGCCACTTATGCAACCACTGATACATATGCCATAAGGCTTTAATTTGTCACAATTTCACAGTTTCTCTGTCAGTAATTATCCCAGTCATCCAACATTTCTGGTGCATCCATCTGTAGCCGTGATGTTTGCCGGACGTTTGTAGCTGTTGGTCATTGAAGGATGCCACTTCAGCTTCCTCAGTCTTATTTCATCTCTACCAAAGCTGGTTCTTTTGAAGCTTTCTCTCTAGGGTCCGAAGGCTTAGTTTGATTTTATGCGATCCCTCCAAAACCACTAATATTTAATGATTTGTGAATCCATGTCTAAAGTAGTCTTCAATGATGGCATCCATTTCCTGCTAAGCTTCGTCTCACCCACTTGCTTCTGTTGCTTTGGCACATATGAGGAGACACAGGCCTATGCAAATTTTAAGCTTGAGTTTCTCATTATTTTGAGATACTAAGTCATTATTTTGAGAAAGTTAAATTACAATGATTTTTTTTGTTCACCACATTGGTGGAAATGGGCTTCCATACCTTTTAGCTCTGTTGTTGCTCTCTACTAACTCCTGAGGGAAATATCTGGCTCTTTAGCTGTTAAATGCTCCCCTATGTTCACCAGCTAGTCTACAACTGACTGTGTGTTTCTGCTGTTTGGTGCTGAGCAGGTAGTGTACAGTGGCTTTAGCAGAGCTTTTTCACTGAAAACAGCTGCCTGCTGCGGCCCAAAACAGATTGATGACAGCAGGAAGAATGAACCAAAACATTGTTTTGGCTATAAAACCAAAAACACGAGTTGAAAGAAGCTAAAAGCTTTTTAGAGCTTAGGGGAGTTGGTGATAAATCTCTGTAGGTGTATCACTACAAACAGCATGTTTCACATTACACACATTACATTACAATCAGAGTGAAATATGGAATTTGGAAACAGTTTGACTTCCAAATCTTTGTTGTAACTGCATGAAATTGTGCAATCCTCTCTCATATTATAGGAGACCATATCTATTTCCCCCTATTGGGAAATAGTTTTGGAACCATAAATCTTTATTTAGGCAAAGTTGATGTATTTGTCAACAGGACTCACAAGCTCTATTTGGAGTAGGACAGTAAGTCAGCTAACTGGCCCTATGATAAAGTGTGGCTCTGTATTCCATTCAGGTTTACCTCACCAGTTAAAATTATACCTGCATTCAGAGCAGCTCTTCATTTTAAAAGGTCTGTACGCCTAAAACTGTGTGTAAGTGTGTAAGACAGACTTCAGCGAGATGTGACCCATGCACACAGACAGCTGCATACAGCTGCACTGAGAATTTCACTGACCTGCCTGGGTAAATAAGTAAATAATTATTAGTAAATGAGTAAATAATTAGTAAGAAAGGAATGAAAGAAATATACACCTAGTAGCCTTATATACCCAGTCATCTCCCTCATACTCATACATCACACACACAGTGATTCAGTGCACCCACTCTCTGCTTCAGCCAATTCACGCAGCACTACTGAATCCACCACATCATGTAAATGACCTTTCAGTTGCGCTTCTTAGCTCACTGACCTCAGTCTGACATGATCCATGAGACATACAGACAGTAGTGACTCAGCTAAACACAACTTCAAACAGCTCAGAACACTCCCAACCTGACACATTACTGTTAGAACTGATAATGGTTAATCACAGCTTGGCTGGACAACAAGCTCGTCCTACATACTTGATTAATCCAACGGATATTCTTTTAATGCAGCACACTTTAATGGAGACTGTAGAAATATAAGACAATACACTTTTTTTTTATTGAAGGAGACAGTCATTGCTCTAAAAAAAAAACAGTGCTGTTACAGCATTTAAGTCCTTCTGCAACCATGACGGAATATCTACCATCAAGGATACTGGGGTCATGTCTACATTTTTTCCATAGTTTTAGCAAATTTGAGGGTGTTCATGTTCTATAATTTAACATTGCAAAACACATTTAATTGACTGATATCCAATATAGACTCAATACAATATGTAAATTTGAACATTTTTGAGCCAACAAAATGAATATTATGTGCACACAAGATAAAAAAATCGAATCTTTCAGTATGTTGATGATTATGCAGGATTCTTTATTTCACCAGACTTTCATTCCTGGCCTTGTAGAGAAGCCACTGAAACTGAATTTATACCTGAATTTTGGTAAATAAAAATTACAGAAACTGTAAATGAACAGTTGAATAAAAGTAATATGAAAAATCCAAATAATTAAACATTTTTAGATACTTTCCTTTTGCTGGTGGGATGGTGGGGCTTGCATTGAGAGGACTTCAGTATTTCTGAAATCCTGGCCACAGCCCTGGATGCAAATAATGATCCGTTTCATTATTGATTAACTATTTAGGGCTGCAACCACCAACTATCATTGTCAATTAATTATTCAATTCATTGTTTAATTCAGAAAATGTCAGATAATAGTGAAAATATTCATCACAACTTCCCAGAGCCAAAGGTAATGTCTGTAATCTGCTTGCTTTGTCAGACCAACAGTCCAAAGATATACAGCAGAGAAAAGCAGAAAATCTTCAAATCAAAGATTATTTGGCATTTTTGCTTGATAAACGACCTAAACAGTTCATCAAAACTATTGTCATTTAATTTTATGTCCATCAGCAAACCTATTCAGCTAACTGCAATTATTTTGAATCCAAAATTGCAGATAGTACATAACCAGAACAGTCCAGAAACCAACAGATATTCAAGCAATATCAGTAGTTTGTCATTTTGATAAAGCATAAATTGGTTATCAAAATGATAATCAATTAACTAAACAAGTGAATATTTTGTAAGTATGAGGCTACTTACAGTGTATTAATGATCTCATGGTACATTACAATGTGATTTTAGTGTAAGTTTTAGAAAACCACAGAGGATTTCAACAAGGGTTAAGCAGCTTGTTAATGTCAGTGAAGGGCAGATGCTGGTAGGACTAACAGCATCATGCTTGTTTTATGAATTACAGTGTAAGTACAGCAGGCTGTATGCTGACAGACAGGGAGGGCACCTGTGGCAACACAAAGACATCCCACTACACAGTATGTACTCATTCACATTAAACCTCCCAAAACCTTCTCCAAACATCTGTTCACTCACCATGGATGTTCTCTCATATTCTTCTCCAACCCGCGTGTTTTAAGTATGAAGGAAAAAAAAAAAAGCTGTCTGTCTTGCGCTCCCTGTTGCACAAAGCTGCAGCGTTTCTTCAGGTCCTCTCACATTATGCACAAACATAAAAAAAAACAATTCACTTCAGATGCCCGCGTGCATTAATCCGCGGAACGAGTCATCTGTCGTTCACCTGCCGGTGGAGAGAAAACAGGAGAACTTCATGAGCCAGTTTCTCATCATCTCAGGCGCTGCTGTTCGTCCCTGCTCCTGCTGAGGCTGGCGCCAGACTCTGCTGCTGCATTCACGTCGTATCGGAAATGTTGGAATTAGGACTCCTACGCACATAGATGACCCCATAAGGTAGTAAATAGACTTGATATTACGTAACGTTTGTCATTTAATAAGCACATCGATTTTATGACCACAATTTTGATTTTTTCATTTATTCTTCTGCAAAGCCAGCAGGTCTGTAACAGGGCAGTAGCCAGAATATCTGAGATCATGGGTCAAAGGTTCCCCAACAAAAAGTCGTGTAGTCAGAAATTCTATCGTGGTTGATGGTCTGAACTACACTATTGTTGCTAAAACTAGGCAGCTATTACCATACTAGAACCATGCACACCTACATTACACAGTGAATCTGATGACATTCCCACAATGATATCTTGGTTTTTTATCATATTTGCACGGAATTTGAGACACCTGGATCAGGTGTTTACATGTTACAGCACTGTAGTTTCTATGGGAATACTCCAGCTAACATATCCAGGTTTCTCAAAGCTGGAAAAATGGCTTTTCAGGTTTCAGAAACAGGGATATTGTGTGTACATGTGTAACACAAGATAATCCAAAAACTGGATCACAACCAGGAAACTAAACCCACTCATTGTCAAAGGCATGATGGACAGTTTGAAAAAAAATGATCAGAATTGAACTAGCAGAACCAAAAATATTGTCTTTTTTTATTCCACACATTCCTCTTCCTTGTAAAAGCTTGTGCCTACCTAACCCACAATGCAACCCCACTCGATTCACTCCACTGTAATCACAAATGTTGCCAGTTCCTTATTTCACAAATGATTGTCACTCGCAATTTGCAGATAAATTTGTGAGTCTTACAGTCCTCTTGGGTCTAAAGTATGGAGTTTCTTTTGATTAGTTAAACATGTCAAAATTAAGATGACAGGAAATCATCTCATGTTGCAAGTTGCAGTTTGCATGTTGCAAATGTAGTGAAATGGGTCCCTGATTTGGATGTGTTACGCTAGTAGCGGCTAAGTAGCCTGGAGCTGCTAGCCTCCGGCAGAGATGAGGAGCTACAGAGGTCTGCTAACCTCACTTCTTTCTAACTCCATGCCCCCAGATTTTTTTTCATTTTCAAACCAAACCAACACAATTTATCAGTTTTCACACAGCTCCCTCTGGAGACACAAAAGGCTTTGTACAATTTTTTTCACAGTTGCCTTTTAAGCAACATTACAGGCATATAAATTGAAATTAAAAAACCCCCAAAACATCACACTTATAGAGGGCATAGTAACTAGCCTAGCGCTCCTTATTCGGCATATTTGGCATATAGCAAGAGAGATTTTTTTATTTTATTTCACTGGTTCTTTAAACATTCAGTTTTATTCCAAATAATGACAACTGCATGAATGAACCTATTAACAGAAGTAGGAATTTAAGAATAGCTCCTGAAGGCAGCATGCATGTTTCTGAACACTACAGTACGAGCAAATTCTCACATCACTTCAATAGAACATTTGTTAATTGTAAAATTTGAAGTGCACTCCAGTGATTCAGTATTGCACTTCCATAAAGCTGGAAGGACTAGTACGAGACAGATTAAATGAACAATGGTTGAAAATCAAAGCAGCAGAGGACAAGATGTTCTGACATTTAGTCCCTTATGAATTCCAAAAACACTTCTCAAAGTTGTAATTTCAATAGCACAGAGAAACTTTCCAACTTCAGCAGATGAATGTGAAAACAGCCTTCTAGTGTCAAACTGAAGGAACAAGAAAAAAAAATCTTTTTGAGAGGAAGGACACAGCCAGACCCCAAACCATGATATTTATTTGCATGTTTTCAAGAAATATATGGTGGATGGTGGAAGTCTGGTGACATAGTGACTACTACTAGTGAACTGGTAACATACTACCGCTTGTCATAGTTCTGTCACTGACTCTAGAGACTCTTGCGACTCTGTCTTTGAATTCCTTGGTTGCCATTATCCATCAGAAGCCCTCAGACTTTTTCTGTGTTGTGAAGACTGGACTGTGTGGGAGAGGGCTTGTTTTGAGTTGGACTTTCTGACATGGTGTTATTTGGGTTGCCTTTATTGGTTGGACTATGCTCATTGGGTTTTTGGTTTCCTGGATACCCTTTTGCCTCCTGTGTTCATATACTCTTCCTCACACCTGCCCTGCATCTGGCCTCGTCAACCCTGTCCTGCTATCTGTGTTTCCCCCAGCCAATCAGCTCCCTGTCTGTTCTCCTGTTTCGTCACATCACTCCCCTCTCCTGAGTTTTTCCACCCATCTCCCCACCTGTACCTCATCTTCTCATTAGTTCAATTAGTTTTTAAGTCCTGGTTTTCTGTTCAGTCTGGGTTGGATCATTTTTTCTGGTTTGTGCAAGTCTCCTTCTGCATTCTGTTTTGTTCTGGTCAGCCAGCTTTGTGTTTTTGTCTATGATTCTTCAATAAAGAAGTCTCCTCAGCATTGCTCGACCTGCTGTCTTGCATTTGGATCCGTTTCCTCTACATGACACTGCTAGCCAGCCACAAAAGCCCACCAGCCAAACTTGCTATCTGCCAGTTAGTACAATAGCTTAGGGAATAATAGGTTAGACAAAGGGTTAACACATCATTCAAGATAATTATTTGTTTCAACTGCTGTCATGACTGACTGCTCATGCTGCATCTCTTTTGTGATGCAGGTTACACTCCAGTAGAGCGGAGCTAAATAGAATCGAATGGTGCCACACAGGTGATGCGCCTCCACAGTTTTAGGATTCTAAGTTCACTCAAAGGTCAGCAACAAGCCCCCACTAAGCTGTAATAGCGACAGTTGGACACCGGCTGGGCTGTAAAAGAAAGACATTTTAGAAACATTTTGAAATGGCTGAATGTATTATCATAATTTGATCCCTTAGGTCTGATAAAATTTGAAAAGTCTAACAGACAGTTATCAGTAAATTATTTTCATGCCATTCGTGTGTGTGTGTGGGGATTGAACACAAAGTCAGCCAACTCAGCCACAGTGTCTCTAATACACATGCTGTATGGACTGCCTGAATCACGTTCTTTATCAACATAATAGGGAAACTTTGTTCACATATCTGCCAAGTCACAAAATGTTTATGCAAATTGTATCTGCAAAATGTTAACTGACAATGTTAACATTATATACCTGCAACCTTAACATAACTGAACATCTTGACAATTTCTTTATTGTCTCTTATTTCTCATTGGTAATTCTGTCTTTCCTGCTAAATGCTTTTATAATCCGACCTGATTATGAGTTTTAGGAATAGTTTTAATGAGGAATGATGGAGGAAGATTAGTCTGGAAATTAACAAATGAATGCTGAACATCCCTCTCCTATTTCCATGTAACGATGACATCAATCTCTCTTAATTGCATGATGTATGAGGGCTGACATGACTAAAATAATGATGCTCTCAGGGGGCCATAAGAATCAATGCAGATTGATGTTTCTGAGGTGACTATGTTTTATTTTACAGCAGAAAGAAAGTGATATTAATGTTACTAAATTTGACTAATTTTCCTGCTCTACCAAGCAACCAAGTAACATTGAGAGTCTTTGAACGCTTATTGCATAGGAGAGGTCAAAGGTTAAACTTCACTTCTACTCCAGTGATAGTAAGGAAGCATCTTTTCCAGCTGGGATTTAAAGCTGCAAGGTTTTGATGATGAAGGCCAACACCTCCAACTTTCAGGCTGCTCCAACCTTCTGCGCCCTAATTATTCTGTAATCAATCATGTATGATGTCATATCAGTATGGAGCAGCAGAGCTCTGCATTAAGTGGAGCTGGGAATGGAAGGCTGGTTTTAGCTCTATCAGCGCAAAGTGGAGGAGGAGTATGGTGAATAATTCTGAGAGCGCTGTCAGATATGAAATACATAACAGTGCTAGCTCCATCGGTCTGTTAAAGTGATGGCTTTACGTTCATGTTGCTTTAATCAGACATGTCAGCACATTCACAGGAAGAGACCATGCTTGTGCGATATTTGTCACCTTGTGCACGAGAGGGAGCCGAGAGAGAAAGAGAGAGAGAGAAAACAGCAGTGACTTTAAAATGTTCTGATAAGGATGTTTGTTCATTCACAGGCTGCATCACTGATGGATTTAAAAACTTATTCTGATGTTGACCATTGAGCTCACCCCCGCTCCTCACATCAGTTTCATCATCAACATTATAAAAGAACGAATTCTGCTGCCTGTTTTGTAAAGTCCCACATGCACAATCATTTAATGAAGTTGGGACTCTCATTTAATTCCTCACATACTGTATCTAAGCATTTCTTCTGGCTCTCATTTTTAACAGGACAGCAACTATCTGAAAGCATCAGCCATCACTGGAAGCAACTTGTACTTTCATCAGAGAACGTCTCACTCTGCTGAATCACATGTGAGAGTGAGGATAACTCAGAGTGGTCACACACGATGACTCCTCCCTCCTGCCACTGTCTGTCACTCTGCATTTGGACTAAGGTGTCAAGGTGCATGGCTGGGTTAGCCTGCAGGGTGTTGGGACCTTGTTAATCCCCCATTCCTTCCACTCTCTGTGTATGTGTAAAGCTTTTCTCTTCTGAAATACTAACTGGCAACTTTAGACAGAGTTTGTCTGCACATATGTGCAGTGTGCTTAATAGTGCCAGTAATGCCATACTGCCAGAGTAGCAGTGTTATTTGTTCCCTAAAACTGACAAAAACCTGAAAATAAATAAAAACCTGCATTCTGTATTCATACTATATACAGATCAGTCATGATCAGTTGCTGAACCAACAGGACCCATTTCTATTGGCAGAATGTGTTTATTTTATTTATTCATTGTTTGCATCTGCCTTTATTGAATAATCCAGATGATGATTCGGGTGTCTTTTGAACACTGGAAATTATTTATAAAGCCAAATATTCCAGAGATAATGGAATTTTTATAACTCATATCCAACCTGATGCTCAGGGATTTTCAGCCTCACATATAACTGAATGGAATTAACAATAAATGATGTAAAATATAAATGTGTATAAATTGCGTTTCTTGCTGACGGACAACTGACTCCTCTCCCTGACTATAATTTTATCCATAATAAAAGTTCATTTGGGAAATAATGTTGTAGAGTAGCTGCTGTGCAGTGTGAAAAGGAGTCCTCAGAGTGACCAGGTAAGAAACCACCACAACAACTCTGAAGGCAGGTCTGAATCACAGTTTCTTTTTGAGGACACAGATATCTATGGGAAATGAGGTTTGAAGTTCAGGCTTGCGTTCAAGGGTCCAGGGACACTGCACTCTGGCTTGGACTGGCTAGACGGGCCTTGGCTTATGGGGAAACATGGTCCCATCATCTTAAAATTCATTTATGCTAAAAAGGTCTTGATGTGTTACATCCAACATCCAACAATTAGCTCAACACTGAGGAAGGCAGTATGCAGAGTAAAAAAAAAAGGCAAAACACTAATGATTACTGATAACAAATTTCTTTGTTTTGCACCAGTACTGTCATTAGCTCGGAAGTTAGAGTATTTTAGAGTAGCTGCAGGCTCGCAGTCAGAGAAGCAGACGTGAACAGAGTCAGTGATTGAATCCCCAGGCGGGCCGCTGGATTAATGTGTTTACTCAACTCAGCTTTTTTTCTAATCCCTTGTGTTGTTATTATTGCGTTAGTATTGAATATATAATAATCATTTGATCTCACTTGATGTCACTGTTCCCCTCCGCTTCCTTTTTATAGTGGCCATTTGTCATCTCTCCCTGAGCGCTTTCAGTCCACTGTGGCGCAAGCGACACAAACAACGAATAACTTTGAAAAGCATTTCCGCTCATGCTCAAGGAGAGAAGAAAAGTGTTGTAGAGCTTCTCCTCTCACTCCAGTGTTTCCAGCTCAGAAATGTTATTCTCACACTGCAAAATCCAGAAACCTCAAGCTCCTCTGTTATACAGTACTATTATAATGAATCATTTTAGTCATACACATATTTCAGACCAGTTCCCTCACATTTACATTTTGCTTGTTGCTCCCAATAAGTTCCCATATCTCTCCAACAACATAAGTGGCTTGTCAGTGACTTCCATAACATATCCATATGACTGCTATAAAAATGATATTTTTATGTTTTCTGAAAGCAACTTTAGGCCTCTAAGTGTTGAGTTGAGGGAGGGTTAATCACAGAGTTGATTGGAATAAAACCCTGGGGTAATGACAACTACAAGCAATCAACAGAGAGAAATAATTGTGTCCTACCTCCTTAACTGCAATCTGCTAGTCCATTATTGAATGTTTCTCCAGCATTGTCTCTTTAATTCCCTTGTGTGGTCATTTATCCAGGGCGCAAGAAAACAAGGTCGAGGGTAGACCTTTATCAAAAGACTAAAAAAGATTCATACAATCAAGAATAAATGACATAAAAGGACAACAAATATGTATATTAAAATCACCAAGAATTAAAAAATCATATTTGGTCATCATACAAGAAAGTAAATCAGAAAATTCCTGAATAACAACAGAGTTTACTTTTGGTGATCTATAAATTAAGACACACAGCATGGCCACTGACTGAAAAACAAAGTGACTCATACAAAGTAAAACTGCCCAATGAGACAGGAGAGCATTTAAAATTATTTTTAAAGATGACAGCAACCCCTCCTCCACGTCCTGAG
The DNA here is from genome assembly GCF_963924715.1 of Thunnus thynnus. Taxonomy (NCBI): domain Eukaryota; kingdom Metazoa; phylum Chordata; class Actinopteri; order Scombriformes; family Scombridae; genus Thunnus; species Thunnus thynnus. The sequence goes on from NC_089534.1 coordinate 28,760,100, forward strand.
ACGTTGATGAAGGCAAGAGTAGTTAGGAGGACAGGCCTCAATGCAACACAGCATTCAGGACTTAAACATGTCTTAGTAATAAAAAAAAAGACAAAGTTGTTAGATGTGATCAAGTAATAGCATAAAAAAGACTTGTCAGCTAGGGATCTCACATTGAGAAGGCTGAACATACAGGAGTTGCTAGAGATTGCAGCTGCAGTGGGAACACTCAAAATGTGCTGAGAATGTTTAGTTGGTATATTTGATGCAGCTGTTGTAACTAAAATTGGTGTGATTTTCATGTAGTTGGTCTGTTCACAGCCTTGTTTGTGATCTTGACAGGAATAGTGTTGAAAGTGTTAAGGGTGCTAGTGTGCTTAGTATTGTCTGAAGATATGCAGACATGCCACCGACTGTGAAAATGGACCAGTATTGCTTGATAAGCAGCATGGTTCCTTGCCTGTCAGATAGAGGATCCACTGCACTGTCTGTGGGGACACTTGACACATTAAATGATGCAGCCAGGTCGTACGGTTTCTTTGTGTGCTTTCCTTGAGGGAGAGTCTTGCTGCTCCAGTCTGTGATTTTAAATGGCATGCCTGCATTCTGGAATCAGAGGGATGACATGTAACACAACAGAATTGGCGTCTAGTGTGACGTATAACATATGCGTCAGGCAGCGACATTGCTTTCTAAACAATAATGGCTGGTGAACTGAGTGTTGAGGTGCTTTTGCTAGCCGTGCACATTTAAATCTTCAAATGCAAGCAACGTTTTTAAATCCTGTGGTTGGTTGCACACATCACCGGTGCCGGCTTAATGGTGCAAAAACAATGTCCTCCCCATTCCATGCTCATACATTTTATACAGAACGATGAGGTGGAATAACGGCACAATATTCCCGCCTTCAACAGGCTGTATAAAAGGGGCTATAGACTCTGTGTGTGGTCTTTTGTTTTTGGCTATCTGAAACTATGAATTTTGGGTTTTTAAAGTCCATATCTCATATTAACAGAGAGGAGTTTAGATCCTTGCCAGATGGGTGGATTCCATCATTTCTATAGTATGCTCCAATGTTCCAGAAAATGTTAAAGTTAACAGTATAGCTTATATTTCTGGAATAACAGGCAGAGGCAAGCCATGTTTTTAGGCTGAGGAGTCTGCAAAAGCTTTCAATACCTCTACTGAATGTAGGAATGGGGCCTGAAACTGCAAAATAATAAAAGATAAATAAATAAATATATTAGTATTTTGTCAAATTAGGTAGAGCAGAAATAATTCCAGGTATCTGTTTGATTAATTGTCTAATGGCAGTGTTTGGAGCAAAGTAGTTTTTTACCTTAGGTAACCTAATAGCTATGGCGATTGAGTCACTGATAAGAACAGTGTCTGCTGGGGCTGGAATGGATCCAGGCTGTGAAGACCCCACTGAAGGAGTCTGATTTCGTCTGGTGCTCAGAGGCTGCAGGACGAAGCCTGAACCACAGTGAAACCCTCAACTGGTGTATTTGTTTGCTTGTTTAAGTGGGATTTGCCTATAACAGGAAATTGAGCAGTTATAATATTTCATTTTATCACTATTTTGGCCTAATTTTATTTTTTATAAATCTTATAAATCGTTTAATGTGGTTCCTTTTTACTAATGTGAATTATTCAGAGGGGGTTTAAAGGTGTATCATAAGGGAGACCACACACATAGTTTGAGAGTCTTTATTCTTTTACAAAGTAGACAGACACCAACTCAATACACATCATTGTTTTACATATGTTTTTGTTATTACTGTTTAGTGACAAAGCTCACAGTATTTGTAGGAGCATTTTACTCTCCGGGGCTTCTTGTAGAACACATCCATGGCCCTTTGATATGAGAAGTCCTTGAGAGGAGGCCCATTAATAGACAGCTGCATGCAGGCTGCTAGGCGCTCTCCTTGCAGTCTGTTCCTTAGGTCTGTCTTCACCCTGCAAGCAGAGAAAGAATAATGAGAGAAGGTGGAGGGACTAATAGTATTATAAATTACATATTCAGTTGCTCTCACGCTATTCGTGGTAGAAAAATCCCTCTCACAATTCACAGAGTAAACAGGCACTGTGAGCACAATGGCTGTTAGTTTGCCTCACTCATCATTTTGGGCAGCCAGCTTACTCATAATTGACTGCTCATCCATATCCTAAAAGACATGCATGAGTAGCAATTGTGGTGCGAGATTAGTCCAAATGCTCCCCGACCTTCCTCCTAGATTGACAAAATGTGTTTATGTGTGTAATAATTCAGTCAGACCTTGAATGCTTATTTTGATTTGATTTGATTTGATTTGATTTATTGATCCGGACAGTGTGCAGCTTTAAACATTAAAGATGCACTGCACCGGAGTTAGCTCGAAGCTAAGTCCCCCACAATCAAAACATACAACAGCACAACAACAAACAGCAAAGCAAAGCAAAAAAACAAAACAAAACAAAACAAACAAACAAAAAACCCTAAAAGAAAACAAAACATAAAAAACCCCACACAGAACAGAAGCTACACACAACAGCACATCGCATACAGTGTCAATTAGAAATTAATACCCACAGAAATTTACCCACATGTCAACATAAGTCTTTCAATTGAAAAGTGAATATCATACTTGTTCCCTGAACCTTGCCCAGAGTTGCTCCCTAGTTATCCCTCCCTGTCTTTGTTCTTATCCTCTCCTCTCCCTCTCCTCTTCATCCCTGATGCTGAAGGCACCAAGACCTCTGGGGTCATTTAGGTCCTGAGGGGAAAACACTCATCAACACCCTCAGAGAAGCAGCCCAGCAGGACACTCTGCAGCATCTAACAAATGTTACATATTGATGTCTCATACGGCAACAAAGCCTGAGCTGTTATTTCACTAAGACTCACCATTACTAAAGGCCTTACAAAACATTTGAGAGGAACTTCTCTGCTCTACTGGACAGATTGACAGATAATTAGCTGTAGATTATTCATGGCCCTCAGAGGATGAATGCTAATGTTTCAGGTGATTTCACAACTTTTCTCTTGTGTCTCCATCAGGCTCTTTCTCAGAGTTAATGAAACATTCTAAATGCTACTGGAAGAAGTCTCATATTCAGTAATGAGACACAAGTGACTTTTCCATACTCACTGTATATCACAAAGTGTAAGAAAGAATGTAAACACAATTAGTGTGTGAAATATAATTAAAGCATGATATGACCTGGTCATGTGCATCACATCTGAGGTGGATTCCATTGGTGCTATCAATGGATGAAATCAAAACTACAGCAGGACAGTGTTACCTCTTGCGTTAAAGCATAGGTTCACCTTTTTTTCAAGTCTGTCTTAAAAGCATACTCACATGCCTGTATGAACACTGAAAGAATTTTGCTTGCTACAATCATTCCTCCTGTGCAAACTGGACATCAAAAAGTCTTTTCCTTATACACTTCCTATGTAAATGATGGTGGACAAAAATGTATTCTAGTGTATCTGAAGTTAATAAGGCTTCAGCAGTCTGAGTTAATCGAATCAAGAAGATAGCTTCCAAAGTTACAGTCTACAGCCTCGTAGAAAATACCCCCCTCGTGTTTCCATGGACAGGGTTTCTTTCTTGAGCTGCAGTGGAGGGACAGTAGGACAAAGAGGGAAATTTGAAGTGTTAAGTCTGTAACTTTGGAGGATACTCACTTGACTTTTCTAACTCAGACTGCTAAAACACCATATTAGCTACAAGATATTTTTGCACAGAAAAAGGACTGTGGATTTTGTCAGTTACGTTTGAAGTTATTATTTAACATGTTTAAAAATAAATGTTCTTATTTATATACTAAAACAGTGTTTTTTCATTTTTTGCCTCAGGGCGACATTGTGCAGTTAGACCACTCTTGTTAGGGTGATAACATGCATAGAGATGTGCTAGATGCATAGTTATCACCATAGTCAGTCACTTTACTATCTATTAAGTGGATCCCAGAATCAGGTTTGAGACATAGTTACGAGGTCAGGGGTCTGTCAGTAGAGTAATGTGTGTTTGTGTGTGTGTGTGTGTGTGTGTGTATGTGGGCATGCATGTGTGTTTGTTGATAATTAGACCGAGTCTATGGATGAAGATGTACCAGAGGATGATGTTCCACGTTTACCCCAGTGGAGAACAGCCCACAACACCAACACACACACTCTCACATATACCTACATGATGAACAGGCTAACCCCTCCACACACACACACACACACACACACACACACACACACACACACACACACACACACACACACACACACACACATAGCACATATAGCTTGAACATACTGTGTAAGCTCTTACAGGGCAGGTTAGGTGTGCAGCCTGAGTTACCATAGTGATGTACCTTCTTAAAAGTGAGCTGCTGTTGAGAAATTGAAATACCAGAGTAAAGCCAATAAATGTAGGTTCATGACACTGGTTCCTAGCCAAGCAGTCACTGACTTCTTTCAATCAACAATCATGTCGTTCACCCACACATATACCTATTATTGTGGTTATGTTGTGCTGCTGTAGTACACACTTCCTAATTGCTTTTCCAGCCTACGTATAACATATAACATATAACATATAACAACATATAACATGTTACTGATAAGCATAACTTTCTACAGTAGATGAATTAGATTTCCTAAACTCTCACTGTGAGCAGCACACAGAGTACTGAGGCTCTGTGGGGGCACACTGTGTGATGTTTAGCTGCAGAGTTAGTCCATTAATTGGAAGCAGGTGCACAGCTTGAGCTGAGTGGCTGAGGGACTCCTGCTGCTGAATTTATACAAGGATTTCACACTTTCCTACATTTAACCAACAGTAACAACACAGGTCTAGCACATACCTTGGTTTTAAACCTTATTTGGATTCAAAAGAGATGCATAACAAAAGATAATCAGTAGCCTAGCCATTATCACTGCCTTCCACTTTATATTCATCAAACAGAAAAACGCATTGCACCTGTAAGGTACATGCCAACATAAAAGGACAGGTTTACACATTTTTAGGTGTGTCTTAAAACAACAGTCAGGTGCACATATGATTGCTTGCTGTGAGTGCTTTCAATGTAAGTGATGGGGGGCAAAATCTGCAGTGTGTCTACACAGTCATTTTGTGCAAAAATGCATTTAAAAGTGTATCTGAAGCTTATATGAGGCTTCATCAGTCTGAGTTAGTCATATCAAGTGGATATCTGACACATTTACAGTCTTGTTAGCATCAAATTCCCTTTTTGTGTTTCCTCGGACAGTGTTTCCCTGTTGAGAAAGAGGAACTAAAAAGATTGTAATGTTGAAAGATATCTACTTGATTTGACTCATTTGGACGCTGAAGCTTCATGTTAGCTTCTGATAAACTTTAAATACATTTTTGCACAGAGGGAGGACTGTGGATTTTGTCCCCCATCACTTACATTGTAAGTGCATTATGAAGGGATCTTCTAATGGTCAGTATGAACAGGAGGAATGATTACAGTAGGAAAACCCTGTTCCAATGTTCATCTGAGCACGACAAACTTGAAAATTTGTGAACCTGTCCTTTAATCATGACTTTCAGAGTCTTAAACTTTGCTGTACTTAGAAATTATAGATTTCCTTAGCAAAATATACTCATAACATATACAGGTATTTAAAGAAATTCAAATAATAAAAATCACATGTAATACAATATTTCATTAGCAAAGAGAGAACACGTAAAAAATAAATGGATGGATGAACAGTACAGGTTGAACAAACACTATTATTTTTTCTTAAGAGAATTCCTTCTTTTGACCTTATTTGTTTCAGCAACAGAGAAGTGCTCAGAATCCATGTTTTGTCTTTGAACGTGCTGTCTGCAGTGGCAGTGGAAACTTACTATGTTGCACTGATTTAGATGAACTTTTTTCCTAGTTGTCAAGAAATTAGTCATCTTTTTGTAAATGAGTAGTATAATGTGTTCAGTGAGGAGCTGTTATAATATCTGAAAGAACCGCAGAACATTTCTTCAACAAGGGTGTTTTGAACGTTGGCTGCTTTTAAGATCACACTCCTCCTTCCCAGCATTGTGAGACCTACACCGCACTCACAGAGATGAAGGCACTAAATCTGAAAGCACTAAACCTCAAAGCCCTCCCTCCCAGCATGCCTATATCTACTCCTTTCATTTTATAATAAGAAACCAACTCACAAACATCTGTATCCCGAGAAGTGGCTTTTTTATGATGTGCTGGTAGAAAAAGCTTCTTTGTGTCCTCATCAGGCACAGATGTAAGTTCCTTTGTCCACTGAATATATCCAGAAAGTGTGTATGTGTTGCTTAATTGGTTGTGGTCTACATTTTTGAGAGCAGCCATATCACATAGATTTTACACTGCTCCTCCTGCTGTAAAAACAAAACCTCACTCAGTGGGAGGACCTGTCGCTGACTGATCACACTTACTACCAGGGTCCCACTCTGAAGGCCCTCACTTATGATCAGGGAACACAGTGTTAGGAACCTTTCCACAACAGCTGACTTAGAACAGAGGCACACTGGTCTGTCACAGAGTAGATTTTTCTCCATGCCTCAAAATCTGCCTCCTCACTTCAGTGGCAAGTTTTGGCTGGACCAGATCAGCTCCTCATGGTGATGATGAAGCTGAAGCTTTATCTACCCAAGAGTATCTAGTTGAGAGGTTTATTGTCTACCAGAGCATTGTCAGCAGGATTCTGAATCATTGGATAGATTTGGTGGAGCAGAGGATGAGGAATTTTTCATGGCTGCCCAGGACAACCTCGCATGCCCGTGTGTTTCAAAGAACATTATCCAAATACAACATGCATCACCGAATGCTCTGAAAGCCCAAATATAAGACTCAAGGACCAAGTCTTATCAAGCCTATGAGAGCAGAACCACTGACAAATTGATCAGTCTCCTTGACTGTTTGCAACCTGGTGATGAGGTAATGGTCTGACTGGGCCATTCTGGACCTTGTTCATGAAAGCAGAGTTAAACTAAGATGCCAGCATTCAGAGGAAAAGGAGCTCAGCTTTCTGAAGATGTTACTGTCACTCGGCTTATTGCAAACATGTTCACCAGGAAAATCAAGACCTTCAACACATTGCCAGGCAAGGATGAGAAGGAGGAGAATTAAAAGTGGATTGGCATCTGGTTGTAAGATGCATGATGAGTGTGAAGGCTTATTCTTGACCTTGGAAATTGTAGTTTTACAAAAACTTTGACTTACAAGAATTCTGCCGGCAAAAGTAAGAGAGCAAACTGAAAGAAAGTGGAGTTAGGATTTATACAATGTCTGGGGATGAGTGAGATCACAATCACTGTCTGTCTGGCAGAGGCCCAAATGAAATTATATTAGTTAACATACTTAAAGGTCCAGTAAATGACATTGAGCCTCACTGGATGTCAGCAAACAACTGTTTGCTACGTAAGGATATAGTGGAGTAATGGTGACCTGAGCAGTGAATGAAGTTACACTCTCTCTGTGTGTATTGTTGTCTGAGCTTCTCTGTTCTTTGTTTTGGGTGCCAGTCTGGCCGCACGTGCATGTTAGTGCATGTGAGCGTGCATGTGAGTGTGCATGTTAGTGCATGTGAGTCCCACTGTGTCCTTCACGTCCGTTTCCAAGATGGCAGCAGTGTCACAAACTTTCTCAAATTACAGCTAAACAGCACACTAAATTATCTCTCTGAAAACATCTGAGGTGAGAAATAGGCAACAGAATCTTGATCCATATTTGATCAGCTCTGCCTAGTTTGACAGTTTGATCTGAATTTCATGAGCTGTTTCAGAGCAATTAAACAAAAAAAACAAAGCAGAAAACCTGTGTTTAAATACAATTTAAAACTCAAAACACCTGCAGCTTGCACTCTCTTCAAGTGGGCTTGGCCTGTTCAAAAATAAACTATTCCCAGTGTTGCATTATCCCTTTTTCATTGTTTGTTTCTTAAAAACAAACAATGAAAAAGAAATGCTGGAAATTCGCATGCCCCCTACAAAATGTATTATTTGAAAAACATACCTGACAACTGCAAAGTAAGAGGAAAAAATATCTTAAAGGATATGACTGGTGATTTTCTATATTTTTCTAAACAAATCTCTTGTGTAGAGCCGAACCAACAATGAAGTATTGTGTGTGTATCCAAAGGCTGATATACAGATGAGGCTGAAAATATTGCTACCCTTGCATTTTATTAAAATAAAGCACCATTCGCCCTGAACAGTATTGAAATTAAAAGATATTTTATTAGCAATGCATATCAATGTTTGGTTTGCAGTGGAACAAAACAAAAAAATTGTGAAAATATCACAGAAATAATATTAGCCAGAAGTACAGCGAGGGATGTCACAACAGAACATGCAAATATATATATATATATATATTTTTTTTTTACAATGGATTCACTCCTATGGATTGAGCCATGTGTGTTTGGAGGAAATTAAGTAAATCCTCTACATAAATAAAATAAACTAGTGTTACCAGTCAGGCAAGCCCCCCCTATGAAGCATAGATAGACCTCATAGGGGGCTTGAGCACCTATTATCTGGCCTCATAGAGAGAGTGCCCTTTTTCTGGGTTTAAAAAAAAAAAAAAAAATCAATAAATTCCTGTTATTCCTGCTACATCCAGCGTGACAGAACAATATGCTCAGTACCTCATATCTTGCTTCGGAGTGTAGCTGACAGAGAATTTATTTTAGTATATGTTAGTGTTAATAGTGTTTGCAACTACCATGAGGTAAAGTGACTGTATTATTGCACATCCCATGCAAAGCGGGTATGAATACTGTCATGCAACATGTTTCTCTAAGTTGTTTAAGTTAGTCATAAAGTTGTGAAAAAGGTTTGCATCTTTATCTTCCACAAGCTACAAGACAACGACGATATGATGCACTTATGATTCGATGAAATTAAGGATGTTTTACACCCTCTGTAACAAGCAGCTAGTGAGGTGCGTTCCATGTTAGCTAAGTTAATTTGAGTTTCTAGCGTCAAATTGATCTGCATTAACTATAGTCAGCAGTGATTCACATGAATGTGGAATGTTAACTGTTTACTAAATATCATTATATATTTAGTCAAATAGTAAAGTTCAAGCACTTTTTTCAGTACATTTGGAGGGAGGGGAGAAGGAAGGGATGAAGGAATGTTAACTGCTAAAATCTTTATCTTAAATCAATAAAAAATAAATCAATGTCCAATACACCTTATCTAAAGCTCGTGTGTTGCTTTTTAGAATTGTGGCCCAAAATGAGCTAGCTAATCCTCAAGCTACCTGAACACAGCTTAAAACAGAGTACCCTACATAATGGAGATGAAAACAAGCTATGGTCCAGAGGATACTTGGGCAGCAAACTGCTATTTCACGTGTTCTCTCCTCCGATCAGAAGGCTCGCCACTTGATTTCTTACTGAAGGCAGGTGGATTCGTGAGATCACAACATCACAAGATCACGTGAGAATCCATCTTTTCAGGCTTCAAGTTATGCGCTGGCGGTTCAGACCAATCAGCGTCCTTTGAGGATTTGCACATGATCTTGTGATCCCTTGAACCAGCTGCCTTGCAAGGTAGATTCATCCAATCACCTGCCAAGTAGAATGTGGTGTATAATGTTTAATGGTGTATAATTAGTTATTATGTGTGTGTGACTGTTGGTTGATTGCATGTTTTTTCATGTGTTTTGGCAGTGGGTGGATGTCAGTGTTGTTTGTTCTTGTATTTTATTTAATATAGTCTCATTTTCATCACACTGAGTTGATCTTTAATGAAAAAGTGTTATATGAAGAAAGTTTCCTTGCCTGCATGGTAAAGGCCTCTGCCACTATTTATAGAATGTGGGTGCCTGTTAAATAGATTTGATGAGAATGGGTTACACTGAATAAAAGAACAATAGCAGACTGATGATGCACTTACAGAGTTCCATGGTAACAAGTGAAACAACATATGACGCACAGAAGACTACAGATAATCCCTTCCACAATTGCCTGTACAATCAGCAGCCAATAACTACAGTATGTGCTTTAAGTGTGCTTGCAGATATCGAGGGAAGTGAGATGGAGAAATTGAAGTCAGTGTGAAATCGATCGATAGGTCTTCCTCACAAATCCCTGTGTGAAGAATCTCTGTTGTTATTGGGCAGCCCCTCCCTGCACACTGTCAAAAACAAGTCATCCTCTCTCGGTAATGTCTCTCTATTGATTGCACCACCGTGGCTGCAAATGGTCAAATCAGCTATGAGAGGATAAAAGGGAATTCAGGCTCAAGGTGACAGAGACATCCAGAGATGGGTGTTGGTTTCTTGTTACTGAATGCTAGAAGTCCAGGTTTTTAGACTGATGTCAGTCCTTTCTTGGGCCAGTGCCAGCATATTCTGTTCTACCTGCAACATGATCAATGTTCTTCTGCACAAACTGTCTGATCTATTATTTATCAGTATTGGTTGAAACAAATAGGATTACAGAGGGCATCCTTCCTTCATCCCTCTCTGTATTGTGAGGTATTTATTTTTATTGAAAGTAAACATTCTACTTTGATATTTGACATTTAACAGGGCTCTATGTCTACAGTAGACATTATTCCTATTGACAAGTCTTCATGATATCTTTTATGTTTATTGCAAAAGAGATTTAAGCGAACAAATGAGCAGACTGATTTGGATTTTATGTAGCGTGAACAATAAATGTCTCAAAGACTCATTATAATGGTATTCAGTTTCAAAGTCCTTTGTTAATTTGAAGATAAGTATAATCTTTCTTAACTCATCAAACCCCCTTAATTATAGAATAGACTGTTGACTGTATTCATGTAGTATCTATTCATTTATTTTGGAAAATTTACATGACATGTAATGGAAACATTTTGCTGTATAAAATGACCCTGATTATAAGACAACCCCTCCTTTCAAACTCCTGCTTTTGGAAAAATTGCTTTTGAAGATAGAAATCATTTGTACTGTTGGGAAAGTTTCCCCAAGATACTAGTAGTCCAATGATAAGAATGAAAATACTTCCAGTAAAACAGAATGGAAATTCATTTTCCTTTTTGGATTCCTCATCAAGACATTCTGTGACAGCTGTAATTTTTTGCCTGTTTGACAAATGATTTGGTCCCTAGTGCCCGTTTCACAAAATTAATTTGCAAGCATGGTAACACGCAGATTGCAAATGGTGCTCATGTCACCCAAATGATTGTCACTCATAAACTGCAGATAGATTTGAGAGTCCTACGAGGCTCCTGTATGCTCTTGCATGCATCACAAACATGAAGTGGAGCTTGTTTTAATTAGTGACATGTGTAAAAACTAACAGGAGAGGAAATTATCTCATGTTGCAACTCATGTGAAACTGGCCACTAGTCTGTCTCAGAAGATGACAGGAGATGCTTGTGACTTGTTTTCACTCATCAAGAATGTATTTCCTCCAAAACATGTTCCACGAGCCATCAGGAACTACTGTAGATTAAGCTGGGCAAACTAAAAACCTTTAGGGCTGAACAAATCTAACAGACACACCTTTTCCACCAAATTTGCAAAAGGTGACAAGATAATTTCCTTTGACTCGTTTATCTAATCAAAAGAAACATAATTGTGACTCATTCATGAGTATGTGAGAGGACTGCAAGTTGCAAGTAACAATCATTTGCAATTATCGTGTAAGCAGTGCTTGCAAATTACTTTTATGAAACAAGCCCCTGAAACAAATTCTGATGTTTTGAATATGTAAATGTCTAGTCTTCAGATATAATAAGACCCCACTTTTTCAAACATACTTTCCAGGAAACAAATAGCGTCTTATATTTGGGCTAATGGTAATATAGAAAAATAAAATTGTCCTTAATCGTGTAAGTATAAATCGATAGGATATTGTCCTATATCATTGTGCATCTCAACAATAGGAAAATACAGTGCAAAGTCATTCTTAATCAGATAAGAATATATTAATGGATGTTGTCCTATATCACTGTGCATCTCAACAAAAGTTCAGTGTAATACAATACTGTGTCTCTTGTCAATTACATCTTTTGTGTTCCTAAAGAAAAAAGTGCTGCCACCCTGCTGATATATAGTTTGTGAAAGTACACTGATACTTAAAAAAGACCTCCAACAACTTCATCATTATTTTTATTTTTATTTTTTTGTAACCTAGCTCAGAATTTTACGCATGTTTCTCCCAATTTCCCAAAGACACCTAACTGTAACCCACAACACCCCTGCTCAGTATTATGGTATACAGCATGTGGTATACCAGCATCTGCATAATAGGCACTCAAAATGATAAAATAATACATCAAAGATTGCAGTATAAGTTTTAATAGTTCACAGCATTTCAAACATTGTTGTTGCCACATACAGTATATTGTCAGTTAATCACTGCCAGCAGTCTTCCAGGGCCCTGCTGTACTGCTGCTCACTAATCCACAAATGAATACAGCATACACAGGCCACACACTGCCTTTGTAATCCATCATCATTTCTATTTGTATGTCGTTACTAGAAATTAGCAAGGCTACTTTAAATGCTAATGATATTTCCAGCCTGACATTGTATCAGCAATAGGGAACATTTTGGTTGTAACTTTTAAGCAGATAAAATGATTCAGATGGCTTACCAGAAAATAGCAATGGCCTGTCCAATTACTGGTACTGAAGCATATCTTGGACTGCATCCAATGCGGCATGATTGTATTTTCAAGTGGCACAATATTTCGTGGGTGAAATGTCAGGACAGCGTGTATTAGCCATGTCATTATAAGCAGGAAAGCACTTGGTAAATAACTGCATGACTTCCCCATTTAATTGTGCAATCAATTACAAATGTATATAAACTTATTAATAAAGTATTTGCTATTTCTCCTTTGTTTATTCAGGAAATATGTTTTGTGGAGCAGGCAAGCTATTTTTAACAGCATCCTGGTTTTGCTAAAATAAATGCACTGCAAAAAACATTAATCTTACAAGGTATTTTATTCTTTGTTTTGGAAACAGAGGAAACCATCTGAACTGTTTACTAGAATTTTTCTCTTCTTCTAGGGTTAAACAAAGAAAGATACAGATGATTTTTGCCAGTGTGGGTGTTAAATTTTGCACTCAGAGCCAATAGTTGCTAAGGGAGTGTGGTGGAAGTTGACCAAATAAAGGAGACCAACAAAGAGAAATTTGTCTTTGTATATTTATTAAGCTTTTGTGCAAAAGGACTGAAACCTACAAAGTGACAGTCAGCGACCACCGAGGAATCGATGCCGAGTGCATCGTCATCAGAGTTTTTATATGCATAAGAACAAATAGTCAATAGTTACATTCAATGAGGGGAAGCACATCAATGATTAAATTAAGGCATTTCCCTAATGAAGGAACACTCTTGTCTCAGATTAACATGAAAGGGTTAATGTGCAAGCTGGGCTATATTTCAACCTTACATTATTAAACACATAAATGTGGTATACAGATCAGGCATTGTATTAAGAAAGACAGTTCATTTATAGCATCAGAGGTTCGAGCAAAGTTCAGCAGAAAGGGAGCGAGTCCTGCTTTCCACAAAACTGTAAACAACAGAGAATCACACTTAAATGGAACGTTCATACACTAAATGATCTTTCTTTTTTTTTCCTCTACGGGGAGCAAATGTACAGTGAACTAAATAAAATAATCTAATTTGAAGCAGGCAGCTCAAAAGTGGAATATTTGCATGAAAATTTCAAAGTTAAGTTGTATCAATCAAAATCAGGAAACTCATGATGCAGGGTTTGGCTTATGGCCAGTGCACATGTGAAAGCACAGAGTTGGTGCTATTCTTTATTTTTCTTATTAATCTTATTAACTGATCTGACGTTTAATCCTCATTTGTTGCTCTAGTGAGTATTTGCACTACAGTCTGTGTTCACTGTAGGAACCCAATGTTACAGTGTGGCTCAATGATGTGTTTTAAATAGTTATTAGACATCAGTGGTGCTCTATGGCACAGAGGAATTATATATATTAAGCTTTGGATATGCACACAATACTTGTCAGTAGGTTACATTCATTGTTGGTTTGAGTCTTTCGTAGGATTTGTTGACAACAAGAAAAATATTGCATATTGCCACATAATACACAAAACATTGCATAGTTTGTTGAATGCCATGGTGTTTATAAATCAAGCCTGTTTCTTCTTTCATCAGATCGATTGTGTCTTTATCCAAGGCTGAATTACCAAACAGACAAAGCTGGTAACTGGCCAGACATCCAGGGGGGCAAAAGCCTAAGGTTCAAAATGTGCAAATTTGTTTGTGGTCATTTCATTAATGCCAAATTTGCTGAGGGATATGGAAATATGTGCAACTAAAGCACAATATCAGCAGGACATGGACCTTAAATGGGTCATGTCAAATATCACGAATCACAAATTTGCCTCAAGGGGCTTTACAATCTGTATAATCTGCTTTATTACCTGATCTTAAGGCCCTGTCTTGAAGTGGGTCTCTGTGTCAAAAGCTTAAACATGATACTGATACCAAGCCTACATGGTGCATAATCCTAAATTAATTTGTGTTTAATCACAGAAACAAAGAAAACCTATGCTGTAATACTCCACACATTGAGCAGAGAGGGAAAGGTTAACAGGGGTCAAGCAGCTAATTTTTGCCCAAAGGAGGTTAATTCAGCCATTTCTTTATCAAAAAAAGTTTAAAAAGGAAGATTAAATCTATCAGTTCAATTATACTTTCATTAGCTTTGTTTTTTTTAATCATTTTCTCAAAGTGAATTTCATCACTTTTACTGCATGTCACTGATTTGCTCTATGTAGCTAAATTCAGAGGTCTGTCTCTGTGCTGTTTAACCTGTAAGTTACACTGACTGATAAATCCATTTCTATGATTCTGTATGTCCCTGTGTCTGCAAAGCTCATGTTAAAAGAGAGTGATTCTTCATGTGTTCTGGGAGTGACACACACACTGTGTTTGTTCTTCATGAGTATATTTTCTGCTGTTGTGCAGGAACCCTATAGCACAACTAAACTAAATCCATCTCAGAATAATAAGTGGTTTTGTGTGTCACATCATAGGTATTGTTGCTTAAGAAAAAATATCCTCTTTTTCCCCCAGGATAAGATTTTCTGGAGCAAATGAGGGATTTTTAAGGATATACCAGACATTGTTCTATGATAAAGAAATAGAACAGATAAGATTGTATTCCAAGGTGCTATATCCGTTTGATTAAAAGATCATTATCTGAAGTTGATGATTCAGTATTTCAAAAATATAGAATACTGAAGGACTTAAACTTAATTTGGTTGATTTTCTTTATGTGGACATATCAAAGCTGCATTAATTGATTTCTAGTAAACACAAAACTGGCATATGACCTAAAGTTGATGGCTAGTGTGTTCACAAACACTTGCCTATATACACAACCAACAGACATAGAGCAACATTAGTATTCATTTGAAGTTGTGTTGCTCTGGTTTGGTCTCCACCAAGTCCTGAGAAAAAAATCTGGCTCCTTAGCTGCTAAATGATCTACTATGTTCACCACATTTATTAGTTTATTACATTTATTTGTCAGGGACCATGTACAAAAAAACAATCTCAAACAAGGAGAAGAGATGCAGCCTATTTTATAAGATTTAGCTACTAGCTAATTTCCATTGCTTACTAGTCTGTCTGCTGTTTGGTGCTGGGCATACAGTGTAAAGTAAGTTTAACAGAGCCTTTTCACTGAAAACAGCTGCTGGAAAGAAAGGTTCGTGAGAGTGCTGACACTGAACCAAACAGTAAAGTTATGAGCCTTAAAACCAAAACAACAAGCTGAAAGAGGATAAAAAGCTCTGTAGAGCTTAGAGAAACTACAGAATTAGTGACAATTCTCTGTAGGTTCACATATGAGGGACATTTTTCACATAACACTCATTTCATCCATTGTTAAGGTCAAAATATTTTGAGAAATACGCTTACTTGCTTTTTGTCCGAGACATAAAAACTGAGTCTTGTGTCTGTGTATTACTTATGTTGCTGTAGTAAGGATTGGTTAGCTTAGCTTAGCATGCAGAATGGAATCAGGGTGAAACAGTTAGCCTGGCTCTGTCCAAAGTGACTAATTAACATTTATTTATCCATCTGCTCAGTACTTCTGTGCAGTATCCTCAGCTATAACTCTGCCAGGTCAGTGAGCACAGGTTTTGGTTTTGTTCTCTGTACAGGCACCATGGTGAAAAACCTGACAACCTGAAATGATAAGGCTTTGTTATTCTGCTCACAGACACTGTGCCCAACTGTTGCTTGTCAAAAATGGTTTCAGCAGCATGTTATGCTGCCTAAAATCACAAATTGTGATTCTATTTCACTCAGAGCCCCATTGTCACGCTTAGGACTGATGACACATGGGAAGGCCTGTTCAATGTAGACAGTGTCTCCCAGCAAGCTGTCCTCGCCCATCTTCTCCTGCCATGTTGTGTAGAAGTTGGAGGCCCTCAACATCTTGGCATCATGAACCCTGCCTGATGGTCCAACAAAAATGTCAATGAATCGCCCCCTCTCATCTACAATCCCCTGATGGGGGATGGAGTAGAATGACCTTCTGTTGTGTGGCCTCTGCACCCTGATGTGGCATCCATCAATTGCACTAATGACACCACTGAGGCCATAGATGCAGAGGAAAGCAGCTTTCTCACAAGTATTTGGCCAGGAGATGAAGGTTGGTCCCAATGTACAAATGATGTTGAGCACTTCTAGGATGATCCTGTTTGCTGATGACTGTGACACATCAAACTTGTCTGACATCTCCCTAAATCTGTCTTGGTTGGCCATGTAACATCAGCACTTTCTTTGTCACAGGGACTAGTGGTAGACCTTGGCTATATTCCTTTTTTATGCCGTTCTCCTGCACCTTCATCAGGAGATACTCAAACTGTGGTTTGGTGACTCGGAAATGGCATGCAGAAGTGTAGTGATCCATGTTCAGCATGACCTCCCACTCTGTTCCAATCTCCAGGATGATACACTGTGTGGACTGCAGCATAGTGGATATCAGTATGCTAAGTCAGAGAGAAACTGTATTTAAATCAAGAATATTTGACATTTAAATATTACAGTCCTATCTACTATCACTGTATTATTTCTATTTCCAATTAATTTGAGCAGCTCTGGCTAGACAAAGCATGCTTAAAACAAAAATCTTAAGCACATTTATTAAAACGTACATTATACATATCCCATTTAGAAGACTAATATTATAAATTATATTATAAAAATTACGTTTATATTTAATGTTAAATCTTCTGAGGGAGTCCTCACCCTTGTGTACTGGTTATGGAATGACCGATTAAAACACAGTCAAAACATTTTTTTTCACAATGAAATACATTGAAAAACAAACATACCTTCTGCACCTTCTTTTGTTCTGTAGTTGTCTGTATCCTGAAAGAGTTAGCACAACAAAGGTTTTCCTGGAGGCGTTCCATCTTGGTTTTCCAACTTGTTGTGCTGGAATGCGGTCAACTCGGGTGTGACATCATTCCCCGCTCTGACTTTTGAGGTAAATGGAACACAGCATAAGTCACAGACATGATATTAATATCAATCTTCTCATTTAACTCTCAGAAAGATAGCAAATAAGCATATTTCTATCTCTTTAAAAACACCTGACTGCACTGATTTAAAATCTAACAAATAGTAGTAATCCTTGTTATTTAAAACACCACATTGTCTGTAGTTTAGAAATATTGAATGACACACTCCCATATATGATATTTTTTCCCAATTCATAGAGAACACATTTCATATCTGGTCTATTTCTTCATCACAGTCAATACAAAAAGCAATTAATCATTCCTTTAAAGATAAATATCTAACAGTGAATATCTAAATCTGGAACCAAACGCTTCAGCTGTTTTCAGCTGCCAGATTCAGTGACCATACATTCATTATCAGCAGGCCATTGCTACTGTCCAATGCGTTACCATGGAGATCCAAACCGTTTTCACATCCATGCAGAAACAATTACACCCCACAGACAGCAGTGGTGGCATCGCAAAAAGCTGGGTCAAATTATTACCCTTTCAATGCGCAAAATGCCATCACTTGGTGCTTGTGCATGTACAGTATGAATACAGATCACTGTGACAATCTTATTTTCACTGCTGACTGCTGAATTGTATGTAATTAATACCAATACTTAAAGCTGCTGAAACACATGCTATTCCTGCCCTCAAATGTGACACTTTATCTTTTTTATGCAATATAAAGACAGCCCCCCCCCGAACACACACACACACACACACACACACACAACCCCTAACCCTGACACATATTTATTGCATATTGACCCCTGTAAAGGTCCCAGTCCCAAGGGAAACATCAAGATTTTAAATAGGAATACACAAGAAAAAGAAAAAAGAAAAAGGTACAAGACCACATACACAAACACACACACACACAAACACACAAAAAAAGAGAAATGTAAATTGAAATTTTGTCAGGGATATGAGAACCAAGTTGATGGGACATTCTGAGTCTTAGTAATGTCAAAACATATATTGATAGTGACAAACAAACACACAATACAGAAACCCCATTTTCACTGATTTCACCAATCTGCTTGTTTTGAGGGAGATTGAGGGAGGTTTCCTTTTGAGGATATTGAACATTTTTCACCAATTACATGTGTGATTCGTGCAGTTTATGGCACCAAAAACAACTCCTCATGTTGTCTCCCCGTTTGTGCTTGCATCTCACAGTGACATCACTCAGAACCTTGTCTATAGGGCACATTACTTCCTCCTTAAGCACTGAATGTTGGCCCTGGCGAATCTATGAATGACATTAGAGAAGAGGAAGCTCAAGAAAAAGAGTAAGAGAGTGGTAATACTCACTCTCAGATGTTGTGTTTGACAATTGGTATTGATATTTGTGGACAGCCCTGTACATTTGCCACCTGTCTGTTCGCATTATCAGGTGCTGACAGCCCAGAAACCTGCATTATACATCCAGTTGTGCCTTCCAGGTTACTGTTCTATAAAGACCCCAACACATATCATTCATTATTCTTAAATAAGCTCCTTTTAAGTCTTAAACTTCTATCAACATTCAGCTTGTATGATTTATTAATTACAGGCTCCTTTTCTCTTTGCTCTTCCTCTAGTTGAGAGTTGTGGCTAATTAGCCCCTGGAGGCCTCTCACAGCCAATGTCCTTGATAAAGATTTCATTAGGCTTTCCAGCTTCCCCTGGGCTTCACCGCTGCTCCCCAGTCAGCACTGACTCGCAGGAATTACCTTCAAACCTCTGCTCTCCCAGACAGGTAAACAGATCAAGGTGGGAGACAGTTAGAATAGCTGCATCACAGACACCAGAGACGTTTGAACATCATACTTTAGTTCCATGGCTGATGTCAGGTGATGTAACTGCTCTTTAGTCTGTGACTGACAGCTTGGTAATACTTGGTACATTGGTACATTACACCAAGCCAAGAGTTTAGTCCTTCTGCCAGATCTGCTACATTATGAAAGATGAATGCAACAACATACATTTCATATACTTGTAAACAACTGCTGATGAAGACTGTGAGTTCTGGCAAAGCTAGTAGTAGTAGTTGAGTTGAGATTGTTTTTGATTAATGGGGGCCTTTTTCATTAAATTTGAAACATGCAAGCTACAATTTGCCACTTTGCCAAGTTTTATCTATCAAACCAGACACAATACTTGCCACCAATGCACGAGCATGTCAGATGCAAATTTATCTATAATTTGCGAATGTGATCTGTGTGTAAACAGTGCTTGCAAATAGGGATGGTTTGTGATGGCTGGTTCCATTTTGGATCCAGTTCCCAGTTGGTCTTTTATTGAACCTTTTATTTTTCCTCACTCTTGTTAGCAAAGAGCAATAGAAAACTTATAGTTAGCAGCTTCTCAGTTTAAGCCGGCCAGTCTTTCCCCTATATTCATTCTGCAGCGGTGCACTACTGCTGCAAAATTATGAGTGCCGCTGCTAAAATTTCACATGATCGTTAAAATCTATGAGCTACTAATGACTTTCACTCACACACTGTGCAAGCATGATAACCCTATGTTATTTTGAAATTGTTTTGAATCATCCTCCCTCTCCTCATTCTTCAAAGGACATCTATGTGAAAGGTACAGTTACAAGAGCAGCGTAGCTCTGTTAAGGAATGGGGCAGTGTGTAATGTGTGCACGTAGTGAGTGTGTGGTTGAGTGAGCAGCAGAAAAGTGACGGTGAATGCGAGCGGAACAGAGGAAAAGGTTAGCAATAAGTTGTCAGTCTGGCAGTAAATGTACAGTAGAGACTACAGTGTGTCAGTTAATAAACGCTGAAGCCTCTCAAGACCAAGGAGTCTTGTCTGTTGTTTCCCCAACTGCTGGAAAAGTGCCCTGAAGTTAGCAACAATGGGTTAGCCTAACCTGACCAGGCTCACTAAAGGTGGATTGACCTTTAAGGTAAGCTATTCTAATTTTAGTGTCAGTGTCAGCCACTCTTAAACAGTGGACAGAGAAATGTCTGGCTGCTGAGTCTCTCTCTCTTTTTCGACTGCCCGTGTGCCACGTCCACCACGTGAGTCCTTCTTCAGCACTTCATCAGAGAGCCGTTGGATGTCCCTCTTAAGGTCACTGATCTTTTTGTTTGCTTTCCTCAGCAGAACGCTGTCCTCACAGGGTATAGTTGGCAAGGTTCGTTTTGGTAAGGAGTAGATTCAATGCTAGCAATGCTAAAAACAAGCTGGGTTGTGCCAGAGTTGGCAGTCAGGTCGTGTAGTTAAAAATCCAAATGTCCGATGAACTGTTTCTTGGCAAAACAGTTTATCCATCCATTAGAGCCTAAATATGTCATAATGCATGATATAGAGTTGTCAATAACTGAAGTTCATGAGGACTGAGCCACGATTGTTTGTGCAAAGCTATGGCTGCCTCCAATTTCACACTTGAGGTTCATGTGGACAGGATGTGTATCCACAGTGCTCTTTGAACTCTCCCCTCTTTCCACCTCTCTCCTCACTTCTTCTGCCATTCATCTCTGGCCAATTTACAGCTGAATCTAACAACCACCTCATTAGTACTCTTGTTCAACCATCATCTTATTCACTCATTCATAAAACCACTGCCAGCTCTTAATAGGCTAACTTAAACTGAATAGAGTGGTTCTGACCTTGAGACTGTTTACAGCTGTTGTAAGAACACATACAAACAATAAAGCTTGATGTTAGAGTTTTAGTATGAGCACATTATCAGACTGTATATTTTCTGTGAATTCTGTGAATGTGATTTTCAGCATGACAGAGAAGCTCTTCATCTTTAAAAGCTCATTAGATAAAAGTGCAACTATCAACCTACATACTGTGTGAATGGCAAGTTGCATTACCACATTGCACAAGCTGAACTCCTGCCTCCTGCTTCTCATGTGTATCCAGGGCTAATGAGCTCTGCTGGGTTATGGAACAGGTGGCTATATTCCCATGGTCATTTTAAATGAGCTGCCTGACTCCAGCACTGCATGTAGAGCATTGTGAAATAAGAAAGTAATTTCATATCGCGACTTACACCTTTGCAAGCTGTAAGAGGATTATGACATTTTTTCCACTACTCAGACAATCCATCCAAGTAAAAAAAAGATATCCAACTATAAAAGATTAATGGAATAAAGCTGCTAGCAGGAATTCCAATACCCATGAAAAATGTAGATTACACTGAACACTCTCTCTCTCTCTCTCTCTCTCTCTCTCTCTCTCTCTCTCTCTCACACACACACACACACACACACACACAATCGAAAAATCAAAAATTTATTTAACATGTGTAACCTTAATAACTGTACACATTGCATTTTGGAGTTATTTTAGTAAAAGAAATTACCTAATTAATTACTTAATTACTAATTTATGTATTAATTTATGTTATTAAGCTTTACAGAATTGGGTAAGATATATATTTTCCATAGGAATAATTCCACAATATTATTTTGGACTTGCAGGATGAAGTTAATTATTTTATAAGATTGTTTCATCATCATTTACAGCACTTTAACTATTTATTTACATGTTTATATGTGTAATATTTAAGTTGCTTATTCATGTCCCCTTGGCTAAGTAGTAAGTAAATTAAGTAGTAAATAGTAAATAAGTAGTAGATTTTAGTTATTGCTTGCCATTGTTTATGGGGGACACTTGTTTGTGTAACAGTAACATGTGCCCTGTGCTGGTAGAGTAAGAGGTCCGCTGCAAATCCCAAGAGAGTTGGATGTTCTGTCTTGCCATGTTGGTGTAGATTAAAGAGAAACTGTAGCCTGCTTATTGTGCACAGCCCAGAGTGACTAGAGAACGCTACCCACCAAGAAATCAGGGTTACACATTCAAGCAGTTTGGCATTATACAGCTCCATGTAAGCCAGTTTTAATAAGGCACATTAGAGACAATGAACACAAACATTCAACATTATGTCCTCTAAGTAGTGAGTGACTGATTATATATGTATATACATATATACACTGATCAGCCAAAACATTAAAACCACTGACAGGCGAAGTGAATAACATTGATTATTTCATTAAAATGGCACCTGTCAAGGGGTGGGATATATTAGGCAGCAAGTGAACACTTAGTTCTTGAAGTTGATGTGTTGGAAGCAGGAAAAATGAGCAAGTATAAGAATCTGAGTGACTTTGACAAGGGCCAAATTGTGATGGCTAGACGACTGGGTTAGAGCATCTCCAAAACAGCAGATCTTGTGGGGTCTTCCCGGTATGCAGTGGTCAGTTCCTACCAAGAGTGACTGGTGAACCTGCGATAGGGTCATGGATGCCCAAGGCTTGTTGATGTATGTGGGAAGCGAAGGCTAGCCCATCTGGTCTGATCTCACAGAAGAGCTATTGTATCACAAATTGCTGAAAAAGTTAAAGCTGGCTATGATAGACAGGTGTCAGAACACACTGTGCATCACAGCTTGCTGTACATGAGGCTGCATAGCCGCAGACTGGTCAGAGTGCCCATGCTGACCACTGTCCACTGCCAAAAGTGCCTACAATGGGCACGTGAGTGTTAAAACTGAACCATAGAGCAATGGAAGAAGGTGGCCTGGTCTGATGAATCACAATTTCTTTTACATGATGTGGATGACCGGGTGTGTGTGCATTGTTTACCTGGAAGACCAAGAATACCCCTTCATGGCAACAGTATTCCCTGATGGCCGTGACCTATTTCAGAAGGATAATACACCCTGCCAAGCTGCAAAAATTGTTCAAGAATGGTTTGAGGAACATGATAAAGAATTCAAGGTGTTACGTTGGCCTCCAGATTCCCCAGGTCTCAATCTGGTCGAGCATCTGTGGGATGTGCTGGAAAAACAAGTCTGATCCATGGAGGCCCCACCTCACACCTTACAGGACTTAAAGGATCTGCTGTTGACATCCTGGTGCCAGATACCAGAGGACACCTTCAGAGGTCTTTTGGAGTCAATGCATCATCAGAGCTGTTTAAGTGGCATGAAGGAACATACACAATATTAGGCAGGTGGTTTTAATGTCATGGCTGCTCGGTATATATAAATATATATATATATAAATATATATATTCTCTTCTCATTCATGGATTTTTCTTTAGTTTTACTATTTCATATACATATTAATATTGAAGACATCAAAACTATGAAATAACACTGACTAACCCCTTACCCACATTTTCCTTTTCTCCTGAGTAATCAGTCCACAGAGAGCTCAACAACCCCTTCACTCTGCATGAGATGTCTATTTTTAGCATTATGCAAATGAAGGTTCACTCGGTGCCTATTGAAGCAGAGAACTCTGACCAAATGAACCTTTGATGGTTCTATCATTTATCATTTTACCTTTAGGCTTTACTGAAAGCCAGACCTTTGCTTACTGTGTTACTGCTGTAGCAGGCCTGGACTGTGTCACACATCAGGCCTCACACTGCAGACAGACCTGAGAACTAATGTGAGAATGTGTACAACATAACTACTTCAGACAGCAGCACCATGCAGCCATAGTAATGCTCTCAGCTTATTAAAGGTGTTAGGCTGTCCAGTACAGTGATGCTCCATACTGTCAGTCCTTCTCAGTCAGGACTTCCCTTTCTCTCAGTGTGTTGTCCCTGGAGACAGTATCAACAGACTGAAAGTTAAATTCTGTTTTGATGAAATATTGCAGCATTAGAGAAATAATAATATGGATATGTCATAGTTGCACTGCTGCTAAAATGTGAGTTGACTATATGTTAGCTATTGCTTATAAATGATTCTGTTTGCTGTATTTTTGCTGCACAACCAATTAAATCACTGAGAACACGTTTCCCTCTACAGTATGTTAAGTTATGAAAACCTCCTTTAAAATTTGATTTGTTGCCTTAAGTTCCTTGCATAAAATAAATCTTTTAGTATGTAATTACATCTGCACAAAATTCCACTGACTAAGTTGTTAAAGAAATCCATGATAGGAAGCAGTGTAGGGAGTGTTCACTATGTCATATGCTCAATCTAGAAGGCACAAAGCCACACTTCTACAGTTCACCAGCCCAGAACATAGTATATGCACTCTGCACTCGAGCACTTTATTGTGCCTGTGCAGTGTGATGCAATCCAATACAATAGCTCTGCCATCAATTCTACTTTTATGAAGCTTATACATTTTCAGTGTTTGCTTTTGTCAGAAAGGTGATAATTCTACTTTATTGACTTACTTTATTATGACTTTATTATTGAGGTCGTAAATGGTGGCGATGGTGGTGTACTGGAGTGCATTAAATTGAAAAGTGTTCCTATTATTTTATCCACCTCATTAACACATAACGAGGAAGGCAAAATATTTTGCAGGATAGTTTGTGTATTCACTGGATTCTGCAGAGGCATAGAATTACAACTTGTTGTTCTTATAAGCCTATATGGAGATGATGGTTGGTTCATCTGTTCAACATTTTAGCACAGTGAAAGATATCTATAATAGTTATGGAGACATTTTCTGTCGGTAGTCATTATCCCCAGCGGATGAACCCATTTTGGTAATCGCTTAACTTTTCTTCTAGTGCCATTCTCAGCTTGAAATTCCTACTTGAACTCTTTTCAGACATGGAATACAACACATTTCAGGCTTCATCTATGTGTTAAAATAATGTATTTTTGTCATTCAGACATAGGTGTTAGTTACATAAATGCCTGTTCATTATGTATGTACATATCTGCCGAAAAGTAATGATGTAAAGGAGAAGTTTTCTCACAAGCTCATAGCACAGGTACAAATTTATAAACATGTATGTAAAGTTGAGATAAAATAATGAAAAAATATATAATAAATCAGTGGAAGTGCAAAGTCAAAATCAAATCGTTACCTTCCAGCTGCACATCAGAGATACAACCATCTGCATCTTTAATGGTGTCATTGAATATCATCGTCACTGGCAAAAAACACGGTAACATGCACAGCTGTTGTCACTGGATGAATATTCAGGATGCATGAAAGTCTGAAATCCTGACTTTCTACCCTGCTCAAGTGCAATTATTATTCCAAACTCTGACATTATATACATTGTAACTATATGGCTTACAAGGTAAACAGGTCCATATAAACTAGGAATGTACACAGACATCTTTCAATTAATAAAAACTATGGTACAGCAATATATTGGCAAAAACTAAAAAGCTAAGTAACTTTGTGTAAACGATGGTATACCATTATACAGCTTATCCCAGCAGGGTATTTACAGTCCTAGTTCTTTCACTAGCTAGTTCCCATGCACAGAGGGTTAAATGTAAGGAAAACACACAGGGTTATGGTGTACACTGTAGGTTTGGCAATTTCAACCATCTCATCTACATGCAAAAATTGGAAGAGGGGAACTCAACAAACAGCATTTGAATCTACAGAAATCTACAGAAAACACAAATAGTCTCCTTACATTATATAGCACACAGTATTGTAAGTAGCTAGACAATTTTTCATCAAACACACACAACACAGAATATAGTGATCATCAGTGGTGGCTGGTGACTCAAAAAATTGGGGAGGACAGGAGGAAAACCAACATGGAATGTTAAAACAAATCGCATCATACTACTATATTTTAGCTGTGGAGTGGCTCTGAATGTGTCATTTTACCAACAAAGTGAAATTCAGATTTATAGTATTATTCTATTGTTACAACAGATTTATGTTCTCATCAAAAATTGACAACATATCACATGATTTACACGTGTTTCCTGTGTATTTTCTTAGTATACGGAAATATATAAAGTACCACAAAGCTTATAATGTGATACAGGTTCAGATCAGTGCTGAATAAGAGAAAGACTGAACACTAAAAACATTCACAGATCTAAAAGTGTAAGTTCACAAAAAGTATTAATGCATGTATCAAATACATGATTTACACATTCTTATCTATGTGCACAACATACAAAATATAGTCTACAAAACTGACATGTTAACACTTGTTATTCTAGTTATTTCAAGCTTATTACTCAATATACAGTTCAGCTTAAACACAAATAATGAAGAAATTGTCACAACAAGCAGCCAGACCTCCTGCACTCATTCATTAATCACACAACATCAACAGGTGACTGAACAACCACTCAATTAATCAAATTCTTCTTTCTATCATGGAGATGAAGTATTTATGTCATAGCGTCCATCTGTGGCTGTTGTTCATCTTGTTTGTTAGTTAACAGAACTTAATGGCTGCTTGTTAACCAGTCTGATATCATTAGCAACAATGACAAACAAGCTAACTCTCCTGGTTGTTTCTCTGGTTGCTTCTCTCTCCAGCCTCCCCAGTGGTGTCCTGCCGCTGCTGTGCTGCACAGTCCAGATCCATTCTCCCATTAGCACAACAACAATCCTTAAAAGTTCTTCCATGGATGTATAAAGAGTCCTTCAGGCTGCTACAACAAGCTAACTGTTGCGTTGGCTAACGCAAGCAGCTATCTACTGCTCTTATTCACTGTTGCTACTCTGCCTTACAGTGGAGAGAATTGAAGATGAAATCTGGAAACTATCATTGGACCAACGCGATGTCAAAATTGCATTCTGGTTGTTGATTGGTTCGTCCTCCCTTGGAGTGTCATTTTACGTGTCTTTGCCAATCATAGATTAGCATGAAAAAAAATGAAGTACATTAAATCAATGTAAGAGATCCCGCCCTGCGGAGGACAGCAGGAGTCCGTCCTCCTCTGTCGTCCCCCCCCCCTCCCCCACTGCCCCCCACCACCACTTCACACACACTGCTATTTCTCCTCCTGCCCTGCAGGTGTCGCTGTTGAAGCATTTTAACCAGAATTTCAATAATGGATTTTTTCCAAAGAAGAGAAAAAAATATTTCATAAATAATACTGAGATTTGGTAATGGTTTATTTCAACCAAATATTCTTTTTTATATTTTGATCTTCTTCTTGCCTCTCAAAAAATAGAGGAGGACCAACCTCCTCTGCCTCTGTGGACCAGCCTCCACTGGTGATAATCTATTTATGCTGTCTCTGCAGTGGGAGAAAAAACAGCAGTTTGTGCAGCTCTACAGTGGTAGTGAAGATTGGAGGCCCATGGCTGCTGTGCTCAGCCAAGTAAACACCACACAGTTCAGTTTAATTATCACAGTACAACACACAGTACAACAAATGTCAAAAAATGACATTTTACTCAGTCACGATTAGTAGAGCTCAAGGCAACGACTGTGAGCTGAATTAAATTTTCTGAAAACATTGTCCTTCCATTTGTTCTGGCAATTCTTTTTCAAATGCAAGCTGTACAAATTTGGCCTTCCTTACGTGAAGCATACTGCGTCTGTGGTCGGTGAACACACTTTTGAGAGTGGAGAACAAGTTTTCACAAGTAGTGGTTGAAGCACCAAATACCAAGGTCAGTTGAAGTGCTGTCAATACAGTGGCATTGCTTTCAGTGTTTTCTTGTGTTTTGACAATAGTCTCTGAATGGTCCAATTCTCCTCTGAGGCCTCTTCATCCATTTGTGACTAGAGGAATCGACATGCAACACAGTAATCTGATTCCAATAAGAGTCCAATAAACACAAAGCTTGGTTCCTTTATGTGTTGAAGAAGCCCACTTGGCTCCACTCTCACCTGTGATCTGTAGACCTGAGTGCTGTTAATCTCTGACAGTACTGCAGAGATATCCCCAAGTTTTTAAGGATCACTGAGACTGTAGCCAGATGACCGGTCCAGTGCTGGTCCAGGGGATGCTTCAGGCTATCACATTTGTAATGAATGGATATAGTGGGCTTTCTTAAAAACATATATAGCATGTTGAAAACATTAAAGAAGTAACAGATTGCATCCTCTGCTGACATAGTATTGACAACCACAAGGTGAAGTTGGCAGTTGAAACAGTGGACATAGGGAATTTCTCGGCCAACTTTGTCCTGTAGTAGTTTATTGACCCCCCCCCTCCCCCTCCTCCATGCTTTCCGGATATGACAGAAGCACCATCACAGTACTGACTCAGTATTTTTGTAGTGCTGAACCCAACTGTTGTTAGTTCTTGTAAGATAGTGTCTGTGAATGTCTCTGCATCCCCAGGTAAGTAAACGCTTTCTTATCTCCTCGGATATAAAGTGAATTACTATAGAAATGTTATCACACCCAGTGGGATCACGAGTCCTGTTGACTTTGATTGTGAACCATTGTGTGCTTATATCCCTTACAATTGCATCTGTAACTACACTACTCATTGCTTCAATCAAGTCATTTTGTATGTCATGACTGGTATAAGTTGCAATGTGAGGAATGGTTTATATGACTTTGGCCAGCTGTGTGTCTTTTCTCAATATATATTCAAAGAGAGACAGGAATAGTCCACTTCCCCCTTCTGACATACTGTCAAATGCATCCAGCTTACCTCTCAAAGGTAACTGGTTTGTTGCTAGAAATGACAAAATATCCACAATGGAGGACATGTAGTATCGATTTCTACCCAGCTGTTCTGTGATAATAAAAATGTGGAAATCTCAGTGTCAATAGTGCTACGTTTCTCCCGCTCATCTCCAGATGACCTCACAAGTCAGATGCTCTTTAGAAGTAACATGTTTGTGAAGGTCTTTGTTAGATCCAGTCGCATGCTTCCAATTGCAATACCCCTTTATGGTGAGAGCTGAATTAACAGCACTAGCACATGCTGAATGAAATTTTCTACAAGGGAAACAGAAAGCTGCGTCTGCATTAACAGAGTACTCCAACCAGTCTCTCCCCTGATACCAGTTACTAACAAACAAACGTTTTTTCCCATTATAAATGCAGCCTGGATACTTAACCTGATTTGGCTTTTCACAACCAAGATCCTCAAGTGGAGTAGTTGGTGGCGGTGGCTGTGTGCACTGGTTGATGTAGCTGCAGCAGTGGAGTAGCTAATGTTAGCCAGGCTAGCTTGCTGTGTAGCAGGGAGAGAAACATTGTTGATCACGTTGGGAGAAGTCTCCTGGGATTTGGAAACTAATTCTGAACTGGTTCTGAGTTAGATCCTGTAGTAGATTGTGATGTGGGTGGTGCAGATGGGGTTTTGAGACATTTTCTTATGTCTATTTTGTAAAACTTTTCGTTATCTAGCTAAACTGAAAGTGAAACGTGCGTCAGCACAGCGAAGATGATGTGTTTTGTCAAGCCAATCATGCAGCGCTGTCAAATAATCAATTTTGCGCCACCTGACGCTGGCCTGGCCATGATTTCATATATGTATTTTAAACTTAGGAATTAGTTTGCAAATTAAACATTTTTTATCATTTATCAATACATGTTTTTCTAATATTTAATGTTTTTTATAATATAATGAATTTTGGCACAAAAGCCAACGTGGACAGGCATTGCCCCCTAATGCTCCCCCCAATGCTACCAGTCTGAGTTAGTCATATCAAGTGGATATCTGCAACATTTACAGTCTTTTTAGCATCAAATTCCCTCTTTGTGTTTCCTCAGACAGTGTTTCCCTGTTGAGCTGCAGTGGAGGTATAGTAACAAAAAGAGGGGCTTTGGCACTAACAAGACTGTAACATTGAAAGATATCTACTTGATTTGACTGAAGCTTCATATTAGCTTGAGATAAACTTTTAAATACATTTTTGCACAGAAGGAGGACTGTGAATTCCGTTCATCACTTACATTGTAAGTGCATTATGAAGGGATCTTCTAATGGTCAGGAGGAATGATTATGGCAAGAAAAATTTGTTTCAATGTTCATTTGGGCTCCTGACTGTTGTTTTAAGACAGACTTGAAAAACTGTGAACCCGTCCTTTAACTGTTTGACATTTTTTCAAACATTTTTAGCTTCATTAAAGCCAAAGCTAGCTACTAGTACCAAAATCATCAGTGTGTTGCTCATTCTGTCCAACACTTTCATACTGTGAGCTATTTTTTGTTGGTCTTGTCAAGTATACACAGTAAGTTATTCACAGACATGTTAACAATGCTTTTTGGGCTCAGATTGTGTTGAATCAGCTCAGAGACAATTATTTCTACATGATTACCCTCTCTTGTGCCTAATCAAGCCAATGATCTCCTCTGGAGAGCAATGCTGAGAGGAAGGGCAGGAATTTCTCACTAAGTGATGATTGCCTATCAGATTGTCATTTGGAAATTGAGCATGCATGCAGCTTTGATGAAGATACATTTCCACACAAGAAATAAATTGTTTTAGTCACAATGAGATATCCAGCACTGGAAGGTAGTGTATGAGGCTCACACAAATTGAAGCAGGGGATTAATTTAGATTTGAGTATTTTCTAGAGATCACTTTAATCCTTTCAATCGCAGGCTTTTTTTGCTCAGCTTTTAACCCTTTTATTTAAAGGCTTTTAGCAGAGTCTGCTGTCATATATTGTTATTTTCAGAATAAGTTGTGTTGCTCAGAAAGGGCATCAATTTACATGTAAATTGTAGTATACAGGTTTTAGAACAGTTTTTATGAAAATAAATAGTCTGTTTAAAATGGTGTGATTTTTGTCCACAGGTTACCAACATAGGGAGAATATACAGTTTCCATAATGCTTTGGAGATAAAGATGTTGCCATGGAGTCAATGTGAGTTACTAGGGGTGTGCCCGCATACAAATACATTATTCGGCAAAGCTCAAATAGTGGGTTTTTTTACGAATATTTGTTTCATACAAATATTTTAAAAATCATTTGTTTTTCGGGATAAAAAAAACATGTCAAATACCAGCACGCAGGTCAGTTATATCGCTATCTCAGTCTCTCTCCTCTGCTCCATTGTTACGTCTGTCAGCAGGTCTTAACAAGGGGCGTCACATCCACCTGCTACATGACACACATTTCCTAATTTGGACATCACTCCTGAAGTTCGGAGTGTTCCCCAGAGATAAAGCTGAGCTACTGACACAAGCGAAGTGCTCCCAAGGGACTCCCCATAACCTCTTGTTATGGAGAGTCCACAAAGTTAGGTTGTAATAAATAAGCAATAAATGAAAAGTGCAAAGAAATAATCGGCTCTGAAGTTCTTCCCTACACAGATGTTACATGCTGTGCTGTCTCTGTGTTATGGGTGTATAAACAGGAAGAGGTCTGTCTGCAATGAGGTGATGAGTAAAGTTTTAGCTCAGTAGTCAGCGCAGTCGTCTATGATCTGGGAGACTCCAGTTTGAGACCCAGTGTGGGGACCTCCTTCGTAAGGCAATTTATTCATTAACATTTATTCTGACACTTTATTTTCTAAAATTAGACTCGTAATAAAAACAAAAACAGGATTTGTAAGCCTCTTTCCACTTTTATTCAAATACAAATACAAATACAAATAATTTTGCTGCCTCAACAAATACAGATACAAATACAAAGACTGGGCCCTCTGCACATCCCCATGAGTTACGTAGCTGTGGGCTACACCTGAGCCCTGATGAGTTCATCAAGATGTGTATCTGTGTAGATTTGACTGAGTTATGACTCTGAGGAGGAGTATGCATATTGCAAACTGTGTCCAACGGGTGCCAAGTGTTAATAATCGAGTCCTCTGTCTTGTACTGGGAAATGACATTTGCTTACATGTTCAGATTTAAACTGCTGAAAAATAAAAACTGTAGAAAACGCAAAAACTATGAAATGTAAAATGTATCTGATATTTTTTAACTGTCAAAAGAACTATGTACAATGTGTATTAGTTACACTATGCTGTTACACAGATAGAATAAAGCCATTGTAAAGACTGTCAGCGGCTGAGCATGGCAGTTCACTCTTAACCCTGCGATCAGTATGTGTGACAAAATACTCTCAACTCAACTCTGAGACATGGTTCATGGATGGCAAGAATCCCACCCTGACTTAAGACCAATGCAGACTCTATAAACGGGACCTTAAGTGGCTGCACTGTCAGACCCCCCTACCACATCCTGAAAGGAGAGTAAACCAGTGAAACCACTCTCTCAACATCGGTTTCAATTAGTAGGATAAGAAAGATGTTTTGTCCTCTCATTAGTTCCTTAGATTTTTCATTTTGGCTCTTCTAACAATCCAACCGACCCTCATGAGATTTAAACCCACATACAGTACATTAATATCCCTGACAGGATTCCTGACTATGGTTTGGTGCCACTCCTTCATTTTGTCTTTCATTTCACTTCCTTGTTGTTTTCTTTTGCCTAATTAACAGATGAAGGATTTACTGTCCCCAGCAGACACCGCTTGGAGAACAAAATTAAAACCTGTCACAATAAACTAGCTGTCTGAGATCAGCTGTTTTCCAGTGAAGTGTCCAGTTAGTCTGCAAAATGACTTTTACACAACTTTATCTGGGATTTGGTGCAGAGACAATTACAGTTCATCACAAATCTGACTCTCGACTAGACAGTTTTTCTTTTCATTATCTGATAAGATCAGGTAAAGCTTGGTAGGGTTGTAATATAATTGTAGAAATTCACCCCGAGCACTCTGTCTCGTACTGTAATTATGAATGTGTGTCTTCAGATATTCTCCTGAGACACAAACAACAGCTCGCATTTCATCAGAGCAGAGTGGTACACAGGAGCAGTCAGTGTCTCAGGAGCAGATAGTGTCTGTCACGTTATTAGAGGAATCCCTGAGTGTGGAGTCTTTATTGTAATCATGGATATGAATTTAGAGCAGTATTGGGAATAAAGTGAAGCTAGTGATACTCTAGCTTTACCAAATTACCCTCTGCAAAGAATCAAAGTAATCACAGTATTTAATATCCACATACATGGATTGTAACTTTTGAATAAAAGGGCACATAAAAGAACACGCATCTAAACATGTGAGATATTATTATTAAAAAATAATGATAATCGTAGCAAGTGTCATTACGCAGTGGATTGATTCCAACTGCATTTTACTAGATAACACCACCAACAACGACAAAAAAAAAAAAAAACAGACCTGAAAACAGAGGTGGGACAAAGTCATTGGGTCTCATGCAAAAACATTTTCATATCTCATCCTGATTCTCATACTTTTCTCTGTGACTTGCTTCAGCCTGATGGATTTCACCTGTTCACAAGTTGAATGTTAGTGAGAATTGATCATTAGCATAATCAACACCCCCAAAATTACCAAAAAAGGTGATCTTTTCTCCTCTGTTTGTGGACAGGTTTCATGAAAAAGGCGAAACTCAACTGCGAGGGCAGTACAGCACCCGGACAGTCTACAGCGTGCACATGCTAGAGTTATCTTGTCAATACATCTATGTATCTTGTAGTTCATCATCACATAAGGCAGTGGTAGCACACATATTTTGATTTAATGACTAAATAATTAGCTTTGTAAGAACAACGTGAAGTTTATTGTGAACTTTCTACACCGTCACTCACAGACTAACGTTAGCTGAGCAGTGAACTCCAGCAGCAACAAACAAGACCAGCTGACCAACACACACTACAGCATTAAACAACTTAAACCAACTCTGACATGAAGAAAATAACCAGGTTTGCACACTTTTCATAACATCATTTAGATTGTCTGTGCTTATCAAGTCATTCCAAGTCAAAAAGCTAAAGTCAAAATGAAGTCACAAGTCATTGGTATTAAGGTTAAAGTTGTGGTGCCAGTCTTTTCTGATTTTATCAAGCTGAGTTGAAAGTCATTCATGGCTCAAGTCTACACCAGATAGAAGACAAGATGTAACCTCCTTCATCTTTGAGAAATCTTTGATCACCACTATAACAACCAATAAAACATGCAAATGCTTTATGGGAATTTTTTATGCACTTTTTTTTTAATCAAGGTAAGTCCCATTGAGGATTGAAAAGTACAGATATTACATTGCAGCATAAGAAGTGTTACCCAAAACAATAGAAAATCAGACAATATTAAAAACTGATAATAATACTAAAATAAGGCTATAAACAGGATTACCAGCACTGCTGAAGTTGCTCTTTGGTCAGTCAGACTGGATGACCCACTGTGTCAAGACGGAACTAATAAATAGCTGTGGACCTGGAAGAAAAATGCTGCCTGCCCTCTCAGCTATAAACATGTTGATTTATACTCACTTGACTCTTGAAATCCAAATGTCATTGACCATGTAGCCTCTTTTTTTGTTACAATAAACTATGGACCCAATCTAATCTGACGACCATGCTCAGGTCGACATTAGCATTGTGTCAAATAACACATCCTCCTTAAAAATTTCAATCAGACAAATGCAAAAATGTAGAACTGTTTGGCATAAAATGTCTTATAGTTTTATAAACAGATTTGCAGTGTTTTGGTGTCTGATACTAGAAAATAATCTATTACTCAAACTGGAAATTGTGGATCATGTTGCATTTTCTTACTGGAGAAGAAATGTTTATAAATCACTCATTTCCAAAAGCGCTTTTGAGAGAAACGTCATGCCATCTGAATTATGTTTTACCAACATAATAAAGAAACTCTTTTTGGGCATTTATGCCTTTATTAGGTTGTGACAGTAGAATGATGACAGTAAATGAGGGGAGAGAGAAAGAGAGTTACCCAGTCGGACAAGGGAAACTGTGACCCACCAGGGCATACTGTGAGAAAATGTTTATATGTATATGTATCTGCAAAAAACAGAACAGACTTGCAAGACATTCATTATGTATTTCATTTGTTTTCCCTACAACACTCTTGCAATACGACAGAATATTACTAGTGGCTGTGGGTTTTAGCCTCGTTGCTAGCACAGCTGCCTCCAATGTCTGAACTTGTGAATTTGAGTCCAGTGTGCATGTTTACACAATGCAGGTTACATGTACTCACCTCTGTCCTGCAACCACACACATCACTCTTTTAAGTATAATTATACATCTGTAAATCAAAATGAAACATGAATATGTCTCACATAGCTTTTCATAATGTAGCTCTTTTGCTTCAGCTCACCACAGCATCTACAGGCCATGTACTGTTGTTGTTGATTATATAATGTGTGTTCTGTGTTAGTAAAATATTTTTGCAGTAACAGGTCTGTATGTTCCTATATTTGGTTATTAGTTATAAACATTAAAGGGTCATTAGTTTCTCACATTTCTAATTAAATGTCAACTCTACACTTGTTGTGTATTGTAAATATTTATAAGTCATTAAAGTTCTGGTATTATGGACCTTTTTGACCCATTTTTTATAAATACTGAGTTTATTTTAAACATTAATGTGACATTTTAGTTACCAAAAGATTTCTCTTAATCCATCTTTCCTTACAGCCCAGACTCCCCTCTGTCTCCCAGCAGGCTGTTTCTGAAGCTATTTACCAAAAAATTGCGTGTGTAATGTGTAATGAACACCTACTCCGATTGGCTAGGGGTGAAGGCTGGGTCCACACCTCCAGCCAATTGTAGTACCAGAGCTGATAGATCTGCAGTGGGCCCAGTCCTGGGCTCCTGGTGGTAAGCTTCTTCTCCTTTTTTAGGGTTGGAAATCTGCTGTTTCACCGTTGTGGGCTCCTGTACAGAGCCTGAGCGAGTAAGTTTTATCTTCACCTTGTCCCCCTTCCTGGTTGTCTGTAGTTAAGGGTCACAAAAGGCTCTCTCTCCCCCCAATACCCACTTGGTATCTGCGGTGATGAATCCCGCTCTCTAACTTCTTCACTCCTCTGGCTGAGCTCCCACCAGAGCCTGTCCTCTCCCCTATTCCACCTCCTGCTCACAGAGTGGACCGTCCCCAGCCTGCCATCAGAAAGTGCTCCACACCCGCCAGTTTCATCTCGTCTACGGGCTCACCGTCCCCATCACCGTCCTCCTGAGTACAAACATCCTTGTTTGTTGCTCCTGCAGTTGGAGCCTGACAACCTGCTACACTTGGTGCCAGCTCAAGTGACCTCCTATCCCTCATCACAGCCACCTGTTACTATCCCAGTGCCTCACCCGACACAAGCATGAGATCAAGTAATCAATCACTCAGCTCACCTGCACTCAGCCAGTTTGTTAACGATCAGCAATAATCTCAGATCAAAGCTTTCAGTTTACAAAGGCAATCCTGAAACTGAATTACTGGAGACTCTGTAATCAGATTTGTAAAGCTTCCTGGTGTTATTACATACTGTCTCTCTGGAGGCAAGGCAGTTGATTTTATTGATCTAATCCCAGCTCTTCTCCACATCCATCCCTCTGTCCACACTGTGATAGCACACGCTGGCACAAATTACGTCATATCCGGGCGATCCATTAGGCTGCATTATGAACTTGAGTCTCTAGCCTCCACAGTTGAAAGCCTGGGGAGGAGGTGTGACCTGTCTGGTCCCACTCCCACTATGACCAAGGTCTCTGAATGTTTTAACCGTCTTTTCAGTCTGCACCTGTGGATGCAAATTTTTTGCTCCTGCCATTGGTCCTGGTTTTATTAGTCACTTTGATTCATTGTGGACTGAGTGGGACCTGTTCAAATATGATGGTCTGCATCCTAACAGGAAAGGAACAGGAAAATTGATTTGCAATTTTATTAACTTTATTGCTTTTAGTCTTAACTGATGGGCTCCCCAGCAAGACCCTGCTCAGCATTCTGGCTGTGTATTTAATAGTCCTGTCCCAGACAATGTGGGTCCTGCTGGTGATAGTTTTGTTTCTCTCCCTAATTCATTCTTTCCTGTTAGAATCACTGAAAGGCAGTGTGCAAAACCAAAATCTACTCACAGTCCACACAGAAACAATCTCATTATAGTTAGACCACTTCTTCAATCCCTGCTGTTCCTGCTGTGTCACCCTCACCACCTACAAATACCCCAGTGTCTGAGTCTGCTTCACACCCTTTTCTTAGTCCTTTAGGCTTTAAGAATAGAAAGGCTTGAAAAACTGGACCAGCTGAAAATCTTGGTAACTCAAACCAATCCTTATGTTATCCTTTTATCTGAAACATGGTTCAAATGCTCTGTGAGTGACTCTGAAGTTGTCTTGAATGCTCTTTTTAGAATGGACAGAAACTCTTGGGGAGGTGGTGTGGCCTTTTACACAAGTTACGCACTGTTCTTAATGCAGTCACAGTTGATAAATGTTTTGAGTTTTTGGCTAAATATTGCACATAATAATTCAGTTACTGTGGTTGCAGTGCACAGACCTCCTGCTGCGTCCTCCTCAGCTCCATATATAAATTCAGAGATGATCTTTTTAGGTGATAATTTGAACTGGCTGAGCTCTGCCTCTGATTATCTAAAAGATGTCTGTGAAAACTTTAATCTCTCACAGCTAATTACTGATCCTACCAGGCTGAACTTAAATGACTTTTCTAAGTCGCCTTTAATTGACTCAGTTGTAACAAATAGAAATAATAAAATTACTCAATCGGGAGTATTTGAGCTTGGTTTTAGTGATCATTGTCCAATAGCCTGTATTAGAAATACAAAGATAAAAAAACAATGCCCTGGCATAGTGATTAGTAGGAATTATAAATATTTTGTTGAGCAAGCCTTCCTGTCTGATCTTTAAGTGACATTCATAATACTGTTAAAATCCCTGATGTTGACGTAGCTCTTCACCACTTTTGTAAGTCTTTTAACTCTGTGGTCGATAAGCATGCACCTTTTAAAAACCATAGGGTGCAGAACAGGTCAAGTCCCTGGTTCTCAGCTGAAATCTCATCCTTGCTGAAAGAGAGAAATAAAGTCTGGACTCTTGCCTGGTCACTGGCTTACTTTCAGGCACCTTAGAAATGAATGCACAGCTGCAATAAGGAAGACTAAAGCTAATTAGTATTTGCTTTTAATTCCAAATTAATATTCAAATCCATCAAAATTTTAGAAGGTAGTGAATTCTCTTAACTGTAAGTCTTCACTCTCATTTCCTCCTCTCACTTCATCTGACAGATCCTCGATATCAGATCATAAAGAGATTTGTGTTGGTTTTAATAAACATTTTCTAGCTGCTGGCAACCTTTTTGAAGAAACTTATAGAGGACGCCCTCTGCCCACTACTCATCCTGACTCTCATGCAATGCTAAGCCCTCACTTTGAGTATGCTTTTTTTGAATTTTGAAATTTGTGCTGCAATTTTCAGAATTTCAAATGACTTAAGAAGACCAAGGAGATAGAATTATTAGCACAGGAGGGCCCCCACCATCACCCTAATCCACCCCAAAACTCATTTTTCTTTTTTTTTCCACAATTCTAGGCCTTTTAAGGGTTGTGCATGGTGGCAGAGAGAGCTCAATGCACTGCAGCTTTAAAATACACATACAAATAGACAAAACACAAGCAAATGAATGCGATACACTTTGACAAAATATATGTCGACTTAATTAAAATAAACAGAAAAAAGTAAAACAAGCCAATTTAGAAACACTTGGACCAATCTGACAACACATATGTGGCATAAAGAAGCAGGCAGCAAAGACAGAAAACACAAGCAACATTATCATGAAATGACAAAGGAAACAAACTGGAATGACTCAGACTTTATGTGGAGATCAACATAAGGGAATGTTTTTCTGCCATAAACTACACAAATTGCAAAAGTAGTGGGTGGAAATGTTCAATATCGCAAGAAGGAAACCCCCTTTTCAGCTCAGATAGAACCACATATCTGGCATACAGTATACATAGTGTCTGGTATAGTTGGATGGTAAACGGCTGTGGCTCAGGAGGTAGAGCGGGTCGTCCACTAATTGGAAGATCGGTGGTTTGATTCCCGGCTCCTCCAGTCCACATGCCGATGTGTCCTTGGGCAAGACACTTAACCCCAAATTGCTCCTGGTGGCTGTGCCATCAGTGTGTGAATGGTTAGTTTCCTCTGATGGGCAGCTTGGGACCTTGCATGGTAGCCCCTGTACCCATTCAGCGTATGAATGGGTGAATGTGATTTGTAGTGTAAAAAGCGCTTTGAGTGGTTGGAAGACTAGAAAGGCGCTATACAAGTACAGTCCCTTTACCATTTAAACATACATATATACAACAACTAGAAGACTGACTCAGTAGAGTGCAGATCTCCACCAGGTGTGTACAATCAAGATGGCGGCGAAGAAAACAAAAACAGATGCTCTGGTTCAAGATGAGACTAAACTTTTCTAGGGATGTCAGTTTTTGAGCAATGACAAGGGCCAAAATGTGGCCTGCAACAGACTATGTAAGCCTTGTTTTTAGCCTAGCTGATTGCTGGAAATACCTTTTGCTATGTTGACTGCTGAAAAGATGAATGTCTAAGCTTTATGATAGAATCATAAGGAGTCTAATCAATATTTATTTGAATTCACAACACAACCTGCTCTCAAGGTACTGAAATTTGGCACCAATTGATCTACCATGGCAACAAGGCATGATTATTTGTCCCCAGAGGAAATAAGACTCCAAACTGAAGCAGTGGTTGATCACTTTTGGCTCCTACCAGCCGGTTAAGAGGAGTGAGGAGTCAGCGGTCAATGGTGGTATAAAATAAGTTTTTCAAAAATTGAGAGACGTCCTTGAGCATACAGTCATAAATGTGCACAAAAAATATTAGGCTGATGGGTCCAGTAGTATGTGAGATTAGCTGTGGACAGATACACACATGGACACACACACACACACAACCAAATGCATGATCCTCTCCAGGCTTACTCCTGGTGGAGATAATTAGTAAAAAATGAGGAACATGCTAATGACAGGTTAACACCAGGTGTAGAGCAAATATCTCCTAATAATATGGGAAGCATGTAATCATTATATTAAAACTGATAAAAATGACACTAGGTGAGAAAGGTGATAAAAATGACATCATCTCACATACGAGTCACTCATTTGAGTTTGTCTTTATGTGTTTTGTGTTTATTTGCTCTCTTCAAAAGTTAGTTGAGAAACAATATCTGTGTGTTAAGCACAGAACTGGAGCTTGGAGACTAGCCTAGCTTAGCATAAAGACTGGAAACAGGTGGAAACAGCTAGCCTGGCTCTGTTTGAAGTTTAGAATTTGAATTTTTCCTAATGTCTCATTGTATACTGAGAGGAAATATATCTACTATGAATTTGTTTATACCTATTTCTCATAGCTCAGGTCAACTTGTCAATGTTAAGTTCTTCACATTGAAGTTGATATTAATAATAACCTTATAAAAAATATATGTAAACTGGTGCAGAATGAACTGACTATATTGTATGGATTATTATAAGTAAATGGTTTATTTACTTCACATCTGGTTGCCCTGGAAGCTAAAGATATGATGTTGCTTTTTTCTCTGAGCTCTCAAGAAGGCACTCAAGTCAAGTCAGCGCTGTCTAACTGCCATTCTAAAGTGCCCCTTTAATCTTGAATATAACTATTCTATCTTGTGATATACTAGAGTTTATTAACACTCAAAGCTGTTCAACAGTTTGCAGAATTATGCATTTAAAATGCCAAACCCACTGAATCATCTGTTTATTCAAGTATGTTGTTAACTGATCAGTGCAAGGGGGAAGTCAGTGTGCATTATCAGTGTTTTAGTGAAAGCGGATCATAATTAACATAATCAGATTCATCTTGTAATTAGCATGCTTAAATTTGAACAAGAGCCAGCCTGTTACTAGCTTAGCCCTTTGTACTGTTTCAAATGGCTGATTACAATGACACTAACCCCATGAAAGTTTATTTGATGTTGAATATGTTTTATAGCATAGCCTTGGCAGCAGCCTCTTAGCCATCATGTCAACTCAATTCATGTGCTTGATATTATTCCAATGTTGTACTTCTGCCTCCAGACCCACAGAGCAGAAAAGGATGAATATTACATAGCAAATGTTATTAAATTTAATATCAAACAAAAATATGAATATCCTCTCCACAGCATCGATCTGAGCTCTACTTAAAAAAGCTGTCGTATTCAACACAAAGGCATACAATGTCATTTGTTGCTTTGCAGGCACATGAATAAACCCCAGATGGAAGGACAATTGCGATTTGTCCTCTTCCCTTTTCCTCTCGTTCCCTTTAACCTGCCTTAATAGTACAGCACAGTACAAACTAGTTCAGTGCATCAAAGTGGGATTCTTTATAAGCCGTGCACCCTGTACAGTACATAGCAACAGAAGGCTTTCTCAGTATCTGAAGCTGACACTGATGCACTGTGCAGGACAAGTCAATGATGACATGTACACTGTGCAGCAACATCAAACTGAAACTCCATTACTTTCTTTATCTGCACAGCTTAGAGTGTATCATCATGCTTTGTATAGAGAGCTCTTCTGTTCTAGATGTAAAAAAAACCTCATTCCAAAACCCACTGACATTTGTAATAAAACAAATAATGAAAAACCAAGCCTTGGAACAGAACCTTGCTGAACAGTATATCATGTTGTTCTATTTACGTGTCCAGTAAGCCAAGCCAGTGAGCCAGCATGCACAACACAAGGGCCCTGAAACTTGCACACACAAATGCGCTGCAGCCATGATTCATCTTATCAATTACGTAACAAGTCCTTCAAATTAAATGACCAAATATGTGGTTTGACCGTGTGACTTGAGACATAGGAGTGTTTTCTAATCTGGTGCCATTATCGGCAGGAGCACATCATATGTCTGTTCTTTCCAAAACTGTTAAAAAATAATGATGTTTTATGATGTGACAGGGCTGTAGTTAAGGGTTGTTAGGTTTAGGCACAAAAACAAAAACTGCTTGGTTAGGTTTAGGGAAAGATCACAGTTTGGGTAAAAATGATCACTTTGTTAACCCTAACCCACTGGTGAATGAATGCCTCGGTCCATATATATATGGACATATATATATATATATGTCATAATTACTACAGCTGCTAGATGGTATCTGTCACTCAAACGTAACTATATGTTGTTTTCAGGTAACTGACATTATGACCTGTTGTGTTTTTTTTTTCTTGGGAGGACAGTGTTTAATTACACCTGTGCTTTCCCTGGTGTGACATGCTAAAAGGCCGTAAAAAGGTGTACACCATCAGTCATTCTTGAATACCTGTGGTATATTGGTAACACATCTGTCATATCTGATTAAAGTGCAGGTTCTAATCTTTTCCAACATGCACTATCTCAGGTACAGTAAAAAGGAGCCAGTAGCCATTATAACAACCACAGCCATGATAAAATCCTTAGTCACAGCCACAATCACAATGATCTATGAGCCAGGGACAAGCAACCAGTGGTTGTAGCTTCTGTCTTAGCTCCAGCTGCCTTTGGAAATATCAGAGGAAATGCAAGTTAATTGCACAGTAAAGCAATACCTGTTGAAAGGGAGTGCAAACGTACTGAACTGCAGAAACAAACTCCTACTGTGGTTCAGTTTACCTGCTGAGAGCCTTGGCAAAAAGAAAAAACATAGACCTCATGAAAGAACAGAAACTGATTAGATAATGTAATTTCATAGGGTGAAGTTTCTTTTGAATCATATCATTAATTTTTTCAACCCAAGCCTCCCATATCTCAACTGTGATTTTACTTCATATCATTCTCACAGGCCTCCTTGGTGATTGCCCCCTGCAAATAGCCTGTCTCCTGTAGTTAAGTGAGATCTCTGTTCATAATTTCAAACATAACCTAAAAAAGTGACAGAAGAGCAAAAAGAAGATGAAAAGTGAGACTGTATGCTGAAATGTTTACTGCAGCAGTCTAAGACTCTCACTGAGTAATAATATTCTTCTCTACCTATATTGAGAAGTTGGGGTCATCCAGTGCTGGTCAGAAGTGTGAATTATGCAAACAGAAGTTAATTCAAAATACATTTAATTCTTTCTCTTACCAATAATCCTTTCCCATTTTTTTAAACTATACATTTTATAATTTTGTAACTGGCCCAACTGAAAATGCTGTAAACCTTTACAGTGCAAGCATGTGTTCAGGTCTAATATCTCACAAGTTATATGAGCAGAAGCAGAGAAAGATGTGTAACACCACTTGGATATTCAGTAGGACTCTCATTGCTTACAGATCTACAGTAGATGAATCCATTAAGATGCTGAGAATGTTTCACACCCCTTGATTCACAGTCAGTAGCATCACTCACTTTCTGTAGACATTGGTATTCTCTGACTACCCTGTTCTTCTCATCATAAACATCTCTGAATGTATGAGACTAAACTAAAGTCTGTGTATAGTTCTATAGCATTTTTTTCCTTTACATTTGCATTTCTGGATTAATCAAGACAGACAAGTGGAAATATGGTTCTGCCTTGATAGATTGGAGGGCCTATATAAGGGGAGAGTTACTGGTTTGAGGAAAAAGCTGAGCAGAAAACAAGAGGATGTCTGTGTAGCTGTGTACATGTGATCATGCGATCATGCCTAAATTTGTTGAGTTTTGAATGCAGTTAAGATAAGTTTTATTTGCTTGTTTTCATTTAAATTTTTGGGACACTTGTTTTTTGTTACACTGGTTGGAATAAATCATTTTTCATCTATACATTTTTTTAGTATTTCCAAAAGTCTCTCAGTCTGCCTCTTATCGCCTTCCTTGACGCTCTGGCTAAGCTTCCTCACACACTGTATTTACATTTCCCTGTCACATTTCAAAAAGCTTATGTTGTCTTCCATGTTGTTGCAGTTAAATTTACCAAACACAACTAAAACCTCTCGATACCTCATGTTCCTGT
Organism: Thunnus thynnus; assembly: GCF_963924715.1. Lineage (NCBI taxonomy): Eukaryota > Metazoa > Chordata > Actinopteri > Scombriformes > Scombridae > Thunnus > Thunnus thynnus. Next base: position 28,803,952 of record NC_089534.1, read on the forward strand.
TCTTCCGTGGAATGACCTTACAAACTTGTGAATAGGAACCCCTTCCCCTCCTCTACCCTCCTTATTTTCAACCTATGGTGAGTGTCTCATCTTCAGAACGTCTGCTATTCATGTCTGATGACTCATTAGCATCTGCTACGGTGACCATCAGAGAGAAGTTGATGCTGACCACGCTTCACAGAATGGGCGTCTGTCAGATTTGTGGGGGTTAGACTGCTGCTGCTGCTGCTGTGAGGCTCAGCTGGATGAAGAACACCAGCACACAAGTAGGATGTTTCCCTGCTGGGTTTACTATGAGCCCAGCGGGTGACATGGTTAAATTGGTTTTTAACTCGTGTACAGAAATGAGTAATTATTCATGGTCTTGAAGTAATAACTCATGTCATTTAGGAATGATGAGATTGCACTTGTAAATAGCATTCATGTCAACACCCAGATTTTTCTGAAAGCTCTAATATATCCAATTTAGCACTCCATCATACAGAAGTGTCTAAAAATCAAGGGAATAGGGACGCCTCGCATTAGCTTAAATCTGATGTTTAACGTGATTAAACCCACATTTACTGGATATGGTGTTAAATTGTCAATGATAATAACATTTTAACATACAGTACCAGTCAAAAGTTTGAATACAACCTTCTCTTTTTCTTATTACTATTTTCTACACTGTATAACAATACTGAAGACATCATGATTATGAAATAACAAATATGGGAGCATGTCTTTCATATTTTAGATTCTTCAAAGTAGCCACCTTTTGCTTTGATGATGGCTTTGCACATTCTTGGCATTCTCTCAACCAGCTTCGTGAGGTCGTCACCTGGAATGATTTTCTAACAGTGATGACGGAGTTCCCACATATGCTGAGCTCTTCAAACTTTTGACTGGTACTGTATGTTTAAGATAACAGAGCTTTGTATTTAATAGGCAAAAGATGACTGTCCCCATGGTCTGACTAACTTATTTTGCACTGCATCAGGCTACATAATAGGATATGTACCCACTATAACTGATAACAGCCACAGCTGAGCGGTACTGCTTAAACACTGTCCAACGTTACATCACAAGTCTATAAAAAAGTATCAAGGGGACAAGGACGTACAGTATATGAGTAGACTTACTTTAAAAAAGACAGAGCTGTCAGGAAACAACAGTGAATAAATAGCTTTAATGTGAGAGTATTGGGTATGTGTTCTATTGTATGAACAGTTTAGGTTTGAGACATCATAAGCCTAACTGATGCAATTCAGGGACTGTATGGAAATTCATGTGGTGGTGGGGGGGGCTGATTATTAGTTGTGCTTTAATAAAAGCAAGACCCACCCCAGCAATATTACTTTTTGGACTCTGAATACAGCCACTCTCATTTTTTTTTAAAAAACACAAGACCCCAAAGAAACAATCCTGCTTCTCACAGCCACCAGACAACATCTCTGTGACTGCTGATGAACTTGAGCTCCACTAAATTTTCATCACAACCTGGGTTTCGTTTGTACTGATAAGCAGTTTTACACAAAGCTGAATTACAGTGATGAGAACAGTTGTTACCACTGCAGCTGAAACAGGTGTCAGCTCTGAGGCTGCTGACGTGCTTCTTTGTATGTAATCAGACGTCTGTTATAACTAAACCAATTACTTGATGCCTGAGTTGCAAAACCTGCACACCATTCAAATTTTGATTGTGCAAATATGAAATGAAGTTAATCACCATGAATAAATGGCTCACTGATGCCCGGGGGAGATGGGAGACAGCTGTGTCTCTCCAAAAATCTCCTTTCAGTTTAAACTGCTGCAAAAGACAGTTTGAAATGACTTTATGAGATCAGCTTGTCTGACATCAGTAACACGAGGAGATGGTGATGATGGACCTGCAGCTGATTCATTCTCTGTGGCTGTTTGTCAAACTGAAGGTAACGCTGCTTCATTTATCAGCAAGATAACTATTATAACAGCTAGCCACATTACATACCGATATCAAACCACTCTGAAACACTGCTAGCAAGCTGTGTTCACAAGAATTCTATCAACAGCTGCCTTCCCTCTGATTGTTTCCTTTTTTTCCCTCTTTCAATAGCCTAAAAAGGTTTTTTTTTTATTTTAAAAATGACATAGTTATAGTCATGACATAGTCAAGTCCTCCTCATCAGCATTAGTGCAACTACAGTGTTTGAAGACATGTTTAGAGACCAGAGCCGTGTCCAAAATCACTAATTTACTATCTCTTGTATAACAGACACTCAATAGTGAGCAGCAAATCAAGATTTTGGACACTTACCAATCATTATCCTTTTGTCACTTACAGCTGTAGAGTCAGTAATTCTCACATCTACAAAATGTATTATTGCAGTGGGATTTTCAGCAGAGAATAGTGTACAAGGCATGGACAGCACTTGCCTTCATTGTGGAACTCTTGAGGGCACTGTATAGAACATAAATTTGCACACCCATAATTACTCAGAATAAAATGGTGGAGGGTAAATATAGTGCACTATACAGTATAGTAAATAGGGAGTGATTTCAGATAATATTGTTTTAGATACAAGAAACTGTCTGTCAAACTATTTATTCATTCAAGTCAAGTTTATTTATAGAGGAGAGTTGACCAAAGTGTTTTACAGAAAAATGTAAAATACAGTTAAATAATTAAAACAAAATAAAAGAGAGGAGTAATTGATCAGAGGATCTGAGGGGTCTGGATGTAGAAAATGGACTGAAGAAATCAAAGATGCAGGCTGGTGCTGAACCATTCAGAGCTTTAAAAACAAATAAACCAATCTTAAAATCAATTCTATATTTCACTGGTAACCAGTGAAGAGTCCTGCAAGGTAGTGAGAGGAAGGGCTGATTATGTTCCCCCGAAACTGACTGATTCTTACATAAAGGGAGTTGCAGCAGTCGAGACATGAGGTCATAAAACTGTCTCCAGCTCGCCAAAATAGGTTTTATTTTTGCCATCAACCATGTGTGATAAAAGTTACTGCTGAAATGTATTTGTTTCTCAAATTTTAATGCAGGGTCATGACATGACACTTCTGGTATGTGTGCTGAGATATGAAGACTGAGACAGCAGAGAGTTAGCTGCTGTATATCAGAAGGTTCATTTTCAGGACTGATAATGAGAACTTGTGTTTTACTTTGATTTAGCTGAAGGACATGCATTCAACATCATCAAGACAACTTAAAAGAGACTGAAGATTGTGAGTGTCACTTGGTTTCAGTGGGAAGTACACTTGCATGTCGTCAGCGTAACAGTGACAACGGATGTTGAATTTCCTAAAAACAGACTCCAGTGGGAGCATGTGTAATAAAAATTAAGATAGGGCCTAGGATGGAGCACATACAGCTAATACTAATAGTTTAAGTATAAGGCTAATGATGTAAAATGTCAAAATAGCAGCTAAAACCATCTTTTAATTTCAGGCTTCTTGAAGGCTCTCCCCATGTTTGGACCCTGGTAACTTAGTTTCCCTCACTACAACCGCCCTGAGAGATCACATTATGTACTATAAACTGGACATTTAAGTTTTCTAACTGTGTCAGGAGCAAGCAGTGAGAGTGCTGGCATGTAAAGCGATGTAGTCAGCTGTCAACCTGAAATGAAATGAACTTCCAGCACAAGCTGAGAACAGACTGATAACAGAGTTTACCTGATTGATATGGATGTTGCTCTCTGTCTCTGTTGAAATAATAAATACATCCTGTTGGAGACACACACAGTATATTGTATTGTCAGGCAGCAGCACAACCAGGAACTCTCTGTTCCACTCTAATACTTCATAGACTAAAGAACAAATTGCTACTGTCACCAGTCAGAAGAAAGTAGGCAAGTAGGGAAGAAAAGAATCCTTTTTTTCCTCACTGACACATGCATCTGAGACTCCAACAGGTTCCGAAGGTCAAACCACCGTTGATGTGATAAATATGCTAGTTTATGATGCTCCCCTGAATTTTCTCATTACAGCTTGTCAACGCTGTGGCCACAGTGATTAACTCGCCATTTTGAATGTCTTGTCCTTGGCTTGTGTTTGAGCCGCTACCTTCTTGTCAGCCAAATAAATCTTAACTGCTGTGCTGTTCCTCTGCTGCCACGTTTTTATAAAGTGCCATGCAAAACAGACAGAGCTATATAAAATTCCCTGTTATGTTGAAGAGCATAAAATACAGAGGACTTAAATATTTATACTCGATCATGTTCAAAGAGCAGTTTAAACATTTCAGCTCTGCCTATTTGACACTGCATGTCACACAGAAAGAAAAGTAAAGTAGGACACTGCCATCATTGGAGTCTATAAAGTAGATCACATTTAAATTGCAGTTTCCTTGGATTACAGGACCACCTGTTGTTTTTTGTGAATGTTAATTTAAAGAATTATAACAGGAGAAAGTCAATGTACAAAATTAAATGAAGATTCTCAGTATTTAAAGACAGCCACTGAGGACCATGTGGTTATAAATTGGTGCATAGTATAGGACACATATAATATTCATAATAATCCTTGGACCAACTGTGTAGATATTTAGAAAACATACAATAGAAGATTTGGATTAATGTTGATAGAATGAGTAATAGACTAAATGATCAAAACAAGCATATATAAATGCTGAATAGTCTGAGGTTTAAATGTCTAGTCATCTTGTAAACAAAATTATGTAAATGATTTCCTCAGTGTTATTGAACATAGAAACATGGGACTGTCCTGAATAATGAGCCTCTGCTGCTGTTGCTATGGAGAAAAAGCCAGTCAGAGATGAGAATCAGAGCTGTGGTGAATTCAAAACACTTTGGTGTTGAATTAGTGTACAAAACACAGCATCACATCTGCTGAATAAACCCCAAACTGACCCAGAACCCTGAAATGAACTGAGTGAAGCTGCAGATTGTAAAATAAGTTTCTTTAGCTGTCAACCCAGATTGCAAGATGCATTTTTTGCCAAAATGCATCTTGCAATCTGGGTCCTTCACAGTCCTAATGGCATCCTTCCCTGGCTATTGATGCTTATACTTATTGTTATTGTTATGATTGTTGTTCTTCTGTCCCCCCTCCCCCTTTCCCTCTCTCTTTCTCTCTCTCAACCCAACCGCTCAAAGCAGATGGCCGCCTACCAAGAGCTGGGTTCTGCTTGAGGTTTCTACCCGTTAAAGGGGAGTTTTTCCTTACTGCTGTCGCCAAGTGCTTGCTCATGGGGGAATTGTTGGGTCTCTGTAAATTAAAGAGTACGGTCTTGACCTGCTCTATGTGAAAAGTGCATTGAGATGACTTTTGTTGTGATATGGCGCTATATAAATAAAAATTGATTGATTGATTGATTGATTGATCTTCCACAGACAAGTACAAGTCTGAATCCCTGAATAAAGTGTAGCTACCAAGTTTACACCACCTACTAGACTCATAGTGGGTTATGTCCCTCCTGCCTGAAGGATTACATGGAGACAGTATTTCAGTCTACATCTTGAAAATGGTGGTGGGCCTTGACCACACAGTGGGTTTGCCTTTAGCATCCCAGTTCACAGTTTAATTTACAGCAGCACTAACAGCCGCATGTCCCTGTGCCTCTCTTTCCTTTTCATCTCACAGCCTCATCAGGTATTAAGACTGACAGTGCTACGCACAACAAAGGAGCTCATTAATCATTTAGAAGGAGGATGGGGAGAATCAAAGGAATGGGAGTCTTTTTAAGTAGGAGATGTCAAGAGCACAACCCTGCACCACTTTATGGGAGGGAGGGCCAAGCAGTAACACACCACTTTCATGCTGACACCGTTATATTTTATTCAGGGATCTTTGCTACAGGCTCAATGTAATGCACACAACATCAGAGGGATGATAGTACATCTAAAACGGCTCTTTACACCTGCATTTCTTTGCCCTATAAAATAATGTAAACCCTATGCTACAGATGGTGTAGATTTAGTGCAGTTTAAAGGTGCAGTAATCAATGTTTTTACGTTAACGATGGATCATATTACTATGTGTAATGTGAAAGGTGTCACTCGTACTGGTGCACCCACAGATCATTATCACCAATTCTACAGTTCCTGCTAGCTCTCTGGAACATTTTAGCATCTTTCAGCTCATTGTTTTGGTTTTACAGTTTTACAGTTTTACGGAAGAAACTGTAGGGATTAAGCATGGTATTAAATGGGAATCGGTCACCCCACCCTCAATTGCCTGGACGGCAATGAATGATCTCACTCTTGGAAAATCAGTTTGATTTTTGATTATTGATTGAGAAATTTTGGTGGGCTGTCTGCAGTTTGAACAGTTCCCCAATCTGATTTTAAACATGGCCATCAAAAGATACATTTTAAACAATAGGGAGCTTGTTTTCAATATTAATGGAGTAACCATTCAGTACATGTTATGGCTAAAACTGTTGACTGATACTGCTGTGATATAGAACTGAACTTGGCAGCGGAACAGACAGATCATACTGTCTGCATCTTCCAGCCATACGTGGCTCCATATTTGTAATTTTTTCTAATTACTTTCCATCAATAGTAGAGCTGTACAAAGTAATTTTGCCTTTCTCTCTTTCTGTCAACATTGTTGAGGATGTGGTTGACTTGTTTGGGCACAAAAGTCACAGGTTCTGGCTGTGCTGAAAGGAAGATAAAAACAGGTAGTGTCAGTTAACTCAACGTACAAGATTAGTAAAAACGCACGTGTCTGCCCCGCGTTACTGTTTTGATTCAGTCTCACAGCTCTCATCAATCTGGTTTCCAGCAGTAACTGGCAGCTGTTTTCAGGCTCTCATAAACCCACAGTAGACAGACAAAGTTAGCAACCAAGCCAGAATATGAATGAATATTGGATTTCAGGTGTCTAGAACCACAACTTCAAATGAATGATAATGTAGCTCTGTGTCTGCTGGATGTGTAAATAGGTAACATTTTGCTAACATGTTCAGCTACTTTATAAAGTGATAATATGTCAGTGTTGTGTTTACAGTTTGTTTTACTGCCCCCAAGTGGCCAAGAAATCTATCTTAGCTTATTTCACACTAGTAGGGCTTGGAGTAGACGAAAATTGTATTCATGTTGTATGGAAGCTGTTGTAATTACCATTTATTTTTTACATTCCATCCAAAAATGATGATGATGTACAGAGATTAATACATAATGAAAAGAATGCATCAACATTTAAGTTCATCCAGCTTGGAATCTGTATCCTATTATATAAACAAACACCACTCCTCCCCCACTCACCCAACTGCCCCTCTAACCAACCCTGAAATGGGTAGAAATGTAACATGTTAACTGTTAAATATTGATATGGACAATATACCACCAGATATCACTTTGAAAGTGGTTATGAAAGTAAAGATTCTGCTGTATCAAGTTCTCCCTCCGAGACCCACTTCCTGTTTGAGTCCATTGATTCCTTTTCAAGTTGGAATTGCGGGCTTGGTTCTTGAGTGGTTCAAGTCTCTGACAGGCATTTAATTTCTTTGTGTATGAAGCCCTATTCTTTTTTCAATCTACTGTACATACTGAGGTCACATAATTAGTAGACATATTATTTCAGGCAGATACATAATTTTTAGGCAGATGCATAATTATATCTTCTTGTCAGCCCTAATGAACCTGGTAGTTCAGGTGCCCTAAAAGCTTTGTATATTAGTGTGCTAACAATATAATCATTATCCTCTAAACATCACCATATTGGCATTGTCTTTGTGATCATTTTAGCCATACCTGTCAACATTGGGATTTGAAAATAATAGAGATTTTCTGGGACCCCACCTGACCATAATTTTTACATTATGCAAAGGGTTTCCTCTCTCGGCTCCAAAGATCTAATCACCAGGTGCCTTTACTGCCTGCCCCGCTGTAACCTCAGAGCAAAAACAATTGGGTCAACTAGTTCAACAAAGGAAGGTGATGACACACCTTGCAAAATGTGTGATTGTTTCATGACATGCTTTTTGTCAGTTTTGGTGGTATCTCACCTATTTCATTATCCATTTTTCCTGCTGACTGAATGACCATTGTGACTTGTCAAAAAGAAGAAGGAGAAGAAGAAGACAGGGATAAGCATGTCGCATGCTGTGTGCGGCCACCTGCTGGACGGGTGTGGGTATCAACTCTGCTGGCATACAGTATATATACAAGTTTATGAATCTAACTTAAACAAGTTGATTGGCCCAATTAGGATTCTGTATAACTGCAAAAATAAAAAAAGGGAAATAGAGGAAATTTACGGGGCAAATTATGAGACGGGAGCATGAGGGCAGAGGGGGTAAAAATATGAGAGAAACCCAGGAAAAATGGGAGAGATGACAGGTGTGATTTTAGCATGCTGTTGTTGTCATTTAGCTCAAAGCATCACTATTCCGGTGAACAGCCTCACAAAGCAGCTACAGCCTGGCGGTAGGTTCTTACTGTGTGGTCAGATAGAACATGAAGCATGTATTTTATTGTACTTGCATATCTGTGATGCACTGTGGCGTTTATGATGATGAAAGTCGTATATTTTAATTACACTGTATATGTAAAGCCCAACTAGGGACAAAATTTGAAAATTAGTAATAGCTATAAACTCTCTGTGCAGTACATCAGGTTCATGCTCTGTATTGGAACTATGTTAAATTGCATCGTCCCTATCAAATAAAAGGAAATTATAAACAAAGTCAATGTCGGGCGGCGTGAACTGACACAAAGAGGAGTTTGTGCGAGTTGAAAATGTTTCAACATGAGTGAAAAATATTCGTGTATCACAGGGCTTTATGAATCTGCTTCATTAATGTACAAAGAGGAGGGGGGAAAATGACAGAAACTGGAGGGAAATAATAGAAAGCACCAGAGTTTCTAGCGAGTTCTGAGTTCAGTAAGAATCTGAAGTGAACACAAACGCACAGACACAGACAGTGCGTCTCTTACTAGCTAGCTTACAGCTAACATATAATTGGTACATTGGGTGTTTGGGGCAAAAAAACACAAATGGTCCAGTAGTCGCACAAATGACACAAGGCGAAATTTTGTGTCACTGCATTTTTTAAATTTAGTGAGGTATTTACTAAGACTACAATGTAATGATACTCTGGTAAGTAAGTGTTGATGCTGGGCTGTTTTGACATGCGTTACACATATCTGGACAGGAATGGGACACAAAAGAAAATGTTTTCTGCCGCTAAACTTTATATATTCTTGACGAGAACAAACAAATAATTTTGCTGCCTCAACAAATACAGACACAAATACAAATACTGGACTCTCTGCACATCCCTATTACATACATTTATAATTTGCTTTTGTCCCTTGTTTTGTCCATTTATCTCTTTCTTTCTGTCTCTCTCACTCACTGTTAGTCTCTCACTCTCTGTAACTGCGATAAAACAGTGCCACAGATTTTACACCTGCTTTTCACTGACGTTACATTTTCTCTTCATCAATGCTCCCCCTTCCTTTTGTTTCTTATTCACTTTATTCTCCATCATTTGCACTCCCTCTAAACTGTTGTCTCCAAGCTTCAAAGGCTTTGTAATTTAACCCAAACCACCTACACACCCACACCCACACACACACTAACCAGCTTCTTAATGATAATGTGATTGATGTAGAAGGAAACTGCACTGACGTATTATAACTGCACAGTCCATTGATTCTAGGAGCGTGGGTGTGGTAGTGGGAGCAAGTGTCCCACCTAGTGTGGAGACGATAATAAATTAGAAACTAAATAAATAGATCAGTAGGAATTAAGACTGAAAAATCAGTTAGTAAGTGTTGCTTATTTAAGCTTAGCATCGTTCCAGCAAGCCAACATTGCAGAAGTCTGCAGTTTCACCTTATACATTTTTGAAATAAATGTATTATTTGTGCACCACCAATGTATTATTTGTGCACCACACCCTCACCTATACAGAAATATAAGCTATTTCCATGCTATACTCGAAATACGCACATCATGGTATATCCAATAATGCTGTGGACAAGCTGACCACTGACATTTCACAAAAAATTCCATGAATAGGGAACATTAACATATGGTTGTCGTTAGATAATTGAATGTTAAAGCTACATTTATTTACTGTTTTGGCCACCTAGGTGCAGAAGACTCTGTGACCTTTTAGCAATCAATTACCTATTTACACATCTAGCAGTTATGAAGCAACATGATCATTCATTTGGTGTCGTGTTTATGTCCACCTGATGAATGTAAGTCCAATAGTTACTCTCTTTTTGGCTCTTTTGGACTCCACTGAATCAAATTCTGAGAAAAATATCAGACTATTCAGATGCTAAATGCTCCACTATGTTCACCAGCTAGTTAGTGAGAGAAATATGCAGGCCTTACAACCAAAACAAAAAGCTAAAGGATGCTAAAAAGCTACATAAAGCTGAGGGGAAGTGCAGAATTGGTGATAATTCTCTGAGGGTTTGTCACAATAAGCAATTCCTCTCACATTATTCATTTGATCTATGAATGTAATATATAAAAATAGGTCTATAGGCCTGGCACTGTTGAGAGTACCAACAGTAAGGAAACAGTACAACTCTTTAGACAACTCTTTTAGCATGTTCTTTGGCCTGGGGCCAAAGAACATGCTAAAACTGTTACATGGTTTTACATCAGACTTTGGGGAAAGCAGTGCTCACTTCTTCCCAAGGGAAAAGAAAAAAAGAGAGGAGGGGAGGAGGCAGGTTTGGTTTATGGGACAAGGCCATAAATTTTGATTTTGTAAATGTCTTAATGAGTTCATATTTTTTACTTTAGGAGTATTGATTTGTACCTGCAGTATCCCAAAATGAATCATCTGCCTCCATCTCTGGCTGCTCTGCTTGCTTCATGTTTTTGTGACAACAAAACATTCTTTAAACATTGTATAAGGGTATAAAGAATCTACTTAATGTTGAATCATAATATAATAACTAATGAACTCTCTTTATATATAATACAGCATGCATCAAAATATTACACCACTCCTGTTTTCTCTCATAATGGCTGTCCAAGCCGTACTGCTAACAGTATGTGTCTCTGCTGCTGCTATTAGTTGAATTATACAAGGTCATTCATGTTGCATATGATGAGGATTGAGAAAGAGAAAAAGAAAACAAATGACTTAAAGCATATGGGAGTGTTTTGTTCTATATGGACATGACCTTTCAACCACATATGGTCTTCCTCTGGTAAAGGTGATGAACACATGTATTTGATACTTTTGACCTAATATTCTAACTTGCACAGATGATGTATTAAAAGTGTTCTCTCTATTCAGATCTGTTTGGGTTGAACAGGTCTTGGATCAGGTCTAATAATCTTTGGGTCTGTTGGGGTCCGATCTGACTGTCATTGGTTTCCTGTTGGGATTGTGTCCTTTTTTAAGAAAGAAATGTCTTTTTCAGTAGGTCTTTACAGGTCCAAAATCCAAAATGGAAACTGCTCTTATGCCATGAGTATCCACCACATTTCATTGAAATGAAGTGCTAGTTTTTTGGATACCTTGTCATGGACCAAAGTGTTGGTTAGTGGTAAATTCTGACTTTTTGATGACACCAGATGAAAGGTCAGCGGTTCACCAAAATAATTAGGAATCATCCTCTGGGAATTAATCTGGACCAAACTGTTGGACAAACGTATAGATCATTGCCATCTCCATCTAGTGGGAGCAAAACATATGGTTGAAGCTCATGATAAATCCTGTGAACTGAAAATACAGTACATAGAATGTATACTTCAGTGGTGGTAATTTAAGACTTAATAAGCAAAAACTCAGAAAGTATTTTGCCATGTGCACACAATCTGTAAATTGGCGCCTAGGTCTCTGAAGCCATAAGCATAACAAAGCCTCCCTTTTCCCATTGGACACAGACTCACCACTGGTGTTGATTAACCAAAATAAGCCTCTTTCAGTTTACTCCAGAATGTCCTCCGACAGGAAGACAGGGTTGGGTGCTACCCGAAGCTGACTTGAAAAAATAAAAAACACTCTTAGTGGTGCTGTGAGGGTTAAAAACACACACCACAGTCTTTTTTTCTTAAACCTACCAACCATTGACCTCAGCACCTATGTAACATAAGATGGAAAATAAACCCACTTGATAATTATAATAAAAATAAGATGAAATAAGGTGAAAATAGAATGCATAACATAAGATGGAAGATAAAACCAACTGACACATAAAATAGAATACATACTGAATAATAATTATAGTGAAATAAAATAAAAACAAATACATAGACTGTATAAAACCAAGTAAAAACAACATTTCAAAAGAAGCACAGTAGTGTATAAGTACGAAGCAGACTGAGAGAAAAGCTATTTAAAGGCTAAAGTGAAGAGATAAGATTTTAGCTTTCTTTTAAAAATATTAAGTGAGCTGGTTTCTGTGGTATCTATAGGTAGTGTGTTATGTAGTTTTGGGGTGTAACTGATAAAGGCTGCTTCCCCAATTTTCTTTCGGCTGTTGCTGGGGCACAAATAAAAGAGCATAAGATGATCGCAGTATTCTTGAGGGCAAATAGTTAACAGGGGAATTAGCAATGTTGCTCGGTCCTAGCCCATTAAGGGCTTGGTATATAAGGGGGAGGACCTTGATATCAATTCTAAATGTTACAGTTAGCCAGTGCAAAGTAGCTAAAACTGGACTAATGTGTTCTCTCCACTTGACTCAGGTTAATGGCCGAGCTGCAGAGTTTTGAATGAGCTGAAGTCTCTCTGTTTTTTTTCGGCAAGCCAGTAAAAAGTGCATTACAGCTTGAAATGAAGGCATGAATCAGTTTTTCTTTTTGATTTATAAATGGTTGTACTTTAGCTATGTTTCTCAGGTGGAAAAATTATGTTTTTGTCACCTAAACAGCATTTCTCTTCTTGTTTTGGGGCTGACTAGTAGGATTTCAGTTTTGTCCTTGTTGCAGTTAATATCCTAATAAGTGCTAATTATGTCAAATAGACTGTAAATTGTTTAAAACAGTAAAGAGGACAAGATGAAAAAGGAAAACTGTCGACTACCCCTCCGATGGGGGTTGCGAATTCCCTGTAGAACTCTTAAAAGGCCTAGGCTTTTTATTATGAAAAATACTTTGAACTTTGGATGTCAGATATAATATCACATCAGGTAATATATGACAAACAGCTTAGGACAGTCAAGGCTCACAAAGCACAAACAAACAAAAAGATCATTACAAATAGAAAGAAAAACAGGTACAAGTAAATAAAAAGTTTATACATAATAAGGATACTTCAGGAATATTAAGATCATTGGCCAATATTTTCTATAAAGGTTGGATACCAAACTTTTACAAATGACATTGGCCTTTCGTTTAAATAATATCTCAACTCTTCCAAGTATAATGCATTGCTCAGTTCTCTAAGCCACATTTCAAAGGTGGGCACAGACTCCGCTTTCCACTTCTGAAGTATAACCTTTTTTGCTAATACCATACATAATGAGTTTGGCATTCTTCAATGTGGCACCCAGAATGCTTATCAATGGATCTAGCTTAATCTTGGCAACATAAGCCTCTAATAAGAATTCAAATATATTCTTCCAAAATGGCTGGATTTTTGGGCATGACCATAGAGAGTGGAACAAAGTGCCCTCATATGTGTTATATTTATTACAGGCAGGAGATACCTCAGGGTTTATCTTGATTTTGTATAATGAAGTGTATGAATGACCTTGAATCGGATTAATATATGTTTAACATTTATAGAGCATTTATTAATATTGCCAATACACCCACCAAGACTTCCTCTGTTATTTCATCAGAGAACTCCATTTCTAGTTCCTCTCTGATCTTGTTTGTGCTTATATTGTCTGTCTTTGCCACTGTAGTATAATAAAAGGAGATTGCACAATTCATTGGGTTGTGTTGGTTAATACTTGCAATGGTTGAGTCAATACTGATCTTTTCAAAATCATAGAGGAATTTCCTAGTGAAATCCCTGATTTGTAGATACCTGAAGAAGTCCGGGGAAGGTAGGTCATACTTCTGTTTAATTTGAGTAAATGACCATGAAGAAATGTGTGTTTATTATATCCTGGGCTGTTCAAGTAGGTATTGGGAAACTTAAGGTATGATTTGATCTGCTTCCATATTTTAAGTGTGGTGAAAATTACAATATTTCCATTGTATAAAGTTGTGTATATTTTGTGTATATTTCTTATTTTTTCTTATTTCTTCTTATTTCTATTTCTTTTACTTTGTTCTGTGTTTTTTACTGTGTGTGTGTTTGTGTGTGTGTGTGTGTGTGTGTGTGTGTGTGTGTGTGTGTGTGTGTAAATAGATAATAATAATATAGAAATATTTTAAATTTGGCCTCTATTGATTTCCTGGACTCAAGACAACCCAGATAATCTTTGCTTTTTAACACCTATCAAACCTGCAAAAATCAATGCTTACTTCAGAAGGAGCAATATTTTCAGTTCAAAAATCTATATATTATATACATTTGATCCTAGAGGGGAACCATGTCACATGACTACAGTACTTGAGCAAGCCCCCAGTACATGTATACCACTGAAACTCATGTGTATCTTCTTGGAAGTGCAGGAAATTCAACACTAGATGGCAGCTTTGCTGCACAAAGATCTCCAATATTTAACTCAATTCAAGCAATTCAGTCTGGATTTTTTGCTAAAACAGATGTTTGAATGATTGAACACCACACTGATTCTGTATTCAGATGGACCCATATAGAAATTTGCCCCGTTTCTAAACTGTGACGTGATTGGATTATAAGATGTGAAGTCAACATGATACATGGTCACTGGAGGTACCTGTGTTAGAAACTGATTTAGGTTAATATATGGAAAAAACATGTGTTCTAGTGTAAGGGTTTTTATTTAAATCTGCGCTCCACTGATTTTACACATGAAGTCACAGTTAAGGTTAAGGTTAAGTCAGGGTTTGGATGGGTTTGGAGACTACAAATTCAACAGAAAGCTTGTTAAATCAGGGGCCGTATTCACAAACATTCCTAGAATACTCTCAGCAAGGAGTCCTAGCTTAGAAGTGATTTAAGAAAATTCTTTGAGCAACTCTGAGCAAGGCAGGGACATAAACTTTTACCTACTTTTAGTGAGGAGGTGTGGTTGACCGCATTGCTAGGTATGACTCATTCTTTTAAAGGTGTAGTTGTTTGGTCAAAAAAAGAAAAGAGATGAAAGTGAAATGAATAGGCCTAATCATAGAATTTAATCTCTATTAAGACATTATGTAATTATTAATACTATTTTATGTAATGAACATCTCCGTTGAATAAATTATAAGACACACTTTAAAAGTAGCCTACGAAATGTTTGAAAACACAGGCCTACCTGTGCAGTAGTCTCTTGCATGTGGTGATGGTGGTGTGTGTGTGTGTGTGTGTGTGTGTGTGTGTGTGTGTGTGTGTGTGTGTGTGTGTGTGTGTGTGTGCATGCGCGTGTGTGTATTAATGTTGTTGCCGTATGTGTGTGTGTGTGTGTGTGTGTGTATCAGTACCTTGCCAGTGGAGGGTGGTTGTGTATTTAGCTCCTATATTAGACCATCCATCACACAGTGAGTATCAGTATCAGTCGTTCTAAGAGCAAGGAATTACTAAAAATGATCAAATAATTAAACTATTTACAGAGTTATAATAATAGAATTATATATAGAAACATATATATAACCTGGTTATAAGAGCAAAATGTAATCAATAAATCATTTACAAATCAAATAATATATATTAGTCAGATAATAAATTAGATAAATTGTAGGCCCACCCATGTTGACTGATATATACAAAAAAAAAAAAAAAAAAAGCAGGGGTCTTAGCAGCAAAACTGGAATACAAATAATGACCAAAAAACAATAGGGCTCCAGCAGTGAGCTTCACTTCTTGGACTCCTGAAAAGAGTTAAAAATGAAACAATTACGAAGTCAATGCAGAGTTGTGTTTCTCAGGTTCCAATGACTGTCCTTAGGTCATGACATGATGTGATTAAGTTTGATGCATTCATCTCACATCTGGGCATTTCCCCAAGTAAATACAGGAGTTTCTCTAATATATTTTCAAATTCAGGGTGTATTTTTAATTATATTGGGAAAATGTTCATTTCTCAGAGCCTGAGATGTGAGGCATGAGGACAAGTATCGGTTCATCTAGGAACTTCCCGTTGGTGTCCATGAGTAGGATCATTTCATCCCTTCTGCCTCTGTGTGCCTGTGCAGTCTCAGTGGAGTGTGGAGTTGAATCCGCTGGTGCTGGGGTGGGTGCAGGGCTGTGGCTTGAGGCTGGGGCTGGCTGAATGAGATGAGGTGAGCTCCCAGGGATGGGGTTATGTGGAGGCTGAGCAGGTGCAGGGTTGGTGTGGGTGGGGAGGGTTTGGCTCTGAGGGGTGTCTGTGGGTAGAGAGCATTGTGTATTCAGTCTCTCCTGTAGAATGAGCAGAGTTCTGTCCTTCTCCAGCAGTTCCTCTCTCAGTGCTGCTACCTTAGCCTTACAGCTGTCTCTGTCACTTCTCAACTGCTTCTCCTCCTTACTGAGATAATCCAGCTGTCTGCTCTGACTGGCTCTGTCCTGCTGAAACTCCCTCAGCCGAGTGTTGAGGATGTCCTCTTGTTCTCTCCTGGTCAGGACTTTCTGGAAGTGAGGGTTAGTCTGCTGTTGGTCCAGCTGGTCCCTGAGCTGTACCAGCTCTACCTTCCTCTGGGAGAAATGTTCCTTCATGAAGTTCAGAGCCTCTGAGTGCTCAGTCTTGCGCCTGGCTCTCTGCCAGGTGCAAGACAAGAGGTGGAGGTTTTGCTTCCCTGAGTTGGTGGGGTATTTGTTGACCCTTCTTCTCCTTTTGAGCACTTAGTGTCATGGCAGGGAAGTCACCCTCAAACTTTGCCAGGTATTCTTGAACCATGTCAGTGCCATTTTTAAACAGGTTGACTGTCATGGTGTGGGACATTTTCCTCCAATACACTTATCTTCCATCCATTGCAGATACCTGCTGTCTTTAAGAGTAGTGAGAGCTGATGACATTTAGCCAGACATGGGGTTCTGTGGAAGATTAAATTACATGCCCTCCCATCTTTATACTGGTTGAGGAAGAGTGTCTGTGGTCTGTCATGGAGAACTTGTTTGGGGGGATATTCTATTCTCAGAACAGGTAGACAACATGATACAGTAGTTGGCACCCTGAGGTCTGTGAGCTGTGATTCATAACAGTAAAGTTCTGCTGCTACTGCTGCCACTGATCCCATCGCAAGGCAACAGCTCAACTGTTGTTTAGCTAGTGTAAGCTAGTTAGCTGCTAACATTAGCTTTTTTTGTAATTCCAAGTGTTAGAAGTGTTATCAGTGTCCAGGGTCCAGTAGTTCTCAGTTAGTCTACTTGTTTGAGGATGTTTATTTAGTTGAGTCCTCCTCTATCTTCTTATTCTTTTCTTTTCTTCTAGTTGTTGTGACTGTTTAGGTTAGCAACGTTGTATCCAACTAGCTAAATGTCTTGATCTTTGTCTCCAGGGTCCTATTCTAGCTGTTTTTTCTCTTTCTCTTCTCTGGCTGGTTGTGTTATTTCCTGTATTCAAGTTTTTTTTTGTTTTTTTTTTAACCATTTTTCAGTGTTTATCTTATTTTTGAACAGAAAACAACATTATTCAGGAGCTATTCTTAGGCATGACTGCTCAGTTAGAACTCTCTGACCATTTCTATAAGCATTTTGAAGGAACCACATGAGACTGGCTTTGGGCAGATTTTTCTCTTTTATTGGGACACAGTCGAGGTAGAAAACATGGTTTACACCGATAGGAAGCTAGTACAAACTGTCCAAACACAAAATAGAATACATACAAAAACACTTCAGTAAATCTGATAATAATACAAGTTAAAGACATTCTTTTTGATGTTGGTATAGCGTCCCCAAATCCCAAGTTTTTCTCACACTTCTGTGTTTAAGAAGATCAACAGTGAGTGGAGAGGAAATATGGGGATTTGGGAGTACCAATATGGTGCTATAAAAATCTGCACATGTATCTTTAAATTCAAACAAATTCAAGGTAGATTATAGATTCAACATTCAGTATAGATTAAGTATGCCCTTCTAAACAAAGAAAAATACAGACAAATCCTGACAGTGTTTTCAGAAATTGGTTAGAGACAGATGTTCTTATATCCCATAAATGTCCATTAACACCTTGAATTAATATTATAAATGTATCTAAAGACCTCTCTTGGAACAAACCTCTTTTATAAGGAAAGGAAAGAAAAGAGAAAGGGGCTTAACCTCAGATAATCCACAATCCCTTTCTCTGCATGCTTCCCACCTAGTATCTCACTTTAGAAACCCTGACCAATCACAGCTGGGCTCTAGGCTGTCATCGCAGTGGCACTTGGATCCAACTGGGTGTTGTCTTCTGTCATCAGAGGGCTGACTGGCCTATAGGAGAGTAGGAAAGAATATATTTTAGCACATGAGTGGATTAAATGGCGTAGCAGGAACAGCAGGGTGCAGAGTGGGGTAGGAGGGCTAATCCAATCTGGATTAGACCAGATGGCTTCTCTAGAGGCAGGAGGTGAGCTGGTAACATACAACTGGGCTCTGACTGGGCTCTGACTGAAGGTTTGAATTAGAGTTTAACAGTTTGAAAAAAGCCTTTACTGAAGGTGTCAAAACAGTTTGTGATAAAATAGCAACCAAATCCTCACTGTTAATCTCCACAGAAGTAAAGCTCCACAGGGATTAAAATGCTTGATTTTTAAAGGGTCTTTTAAGAAAAGATATAAGAAAAAAAGGCTAAAATAAAACAGACTCCTGAGCAATCTCCTCTACCCATGGCCAGCTTAACCTTGGAGGCCCCAAGGGCTAAAAATTGCTGTTCGGCCTTGATGAACCCACTCACACTTCTTGGCCTCTGTGCACTGTGTATGAACCCTGTTCATCCAAGTTCCCATAAAGAACAGAGTACACAGCAGACTATACATGGAAGCTTCATTATAATCCCTGACTCCAAGAGACCAATTTGTCTTCCTGTGCTAGAATAATCATACCTGGCCACAGGTTTTCTGGTAATCAGTTAGTTTGATTTAATTTGAGTAAACACAACTTCATTAAGAGAGGTGTAGTCACAATGTTAAACTAAAATGTTAATGGTCTTAAAACTAAATTTCTACACAGGGCCCCCCTACAAGACAGGGCCACAACATTTAAGGGACACCTCTCGACTGGAGGGAGCTTTCTAAAGTCTGTCAAAGTTAGGGTTACCCCAGGGTTGGTTTAGGATTTTTGTTTAACAGAAAACCTGTTTTACAAGCCAAGGGTGTGGAGTTTGAAAGATGTGGATGGTCTAATGTAAAATGTTATATAGTTGAATTATGGGATGTGTAGGATCCAGTGTTTTTTAGAGCTTGATACAAACTAGGGGCTAAAAGTTAGGATATTTAGCTGTCTGTTGCTTTGATTTTGACTATCCTTTTGAAATATATCACTTGCAAGTTCCCCAACTTTATGGGACACCAAATCACTAGAATTTGCTCTTAAGTTATAATACCTTAGTAACTGTATCTTAGTGTTGCAAATTCTTCAAAATGCTGGCAATTAATCACACGTGCAGCTGACTGACACACAGTGCCATCATGAAATGCTTCCATAATGCCCACTCTCTGCAGCCAGATGTTTCTGTTAGTGTGCTGCTGGCCAGCAGTTTATGGAAATTCATTTGATCCATTACCCAGCAGCCAACCTTACCTCATCTTCCACCTTAACTTATTTACTTACAGTACTGATGTAGTAGTCTTTGTTCTTTTTCCCCTCACACTTACTTTTTTTCTGTCCTCACGCCCTATGTTCTGTATCACCCATACTTTCATATACATACAGTATAAGGATATATATACATATATGTACTTGGACATATATCCTTCTCAAAAATATATAAAAACATACTCAGTAGTTCTTTGTTAATAATTACTTTTTACTTACTTAATGTATATTACTACTGTAATGATCTTGTCTGTGTCTGTTTTTTTGGTTGGTGTTTGTGTGGATGTCTGTTACGAATATGTAGAATGTCTCTACCTACAATACCAACCCTACTCTATTCCCCTATCAACTGTAGAGTATATACTTTGTCTCATCTCAATAAAGTTTTTTTTCTTCTTTTAAGGCAGCTTGAAAAAGACTACACGTTGGAATTTGACAGTGCAATTCTGTCTTTTGTTCTCATTGTTTTTTTCACATGTTGTTGAACAGATCCAGTTCGTCCATTTTGTCTTTAGGAGATGCTGAATACTTTCACTTTCAGAGAAGAATGTTAGTGCCCAGACTGCTGGTGTTATAATGTTATATCAAGGGCCTTTTAAGCCCTTAAAATTCTTCTACCTTACATGTTGATCACATTATTTATATGATAATATGATTGAACTGTTTCAGTGACACAATGTCTTGTTTGACAGATCAAATTAGATTACACTGTAGGTTATCTCAAAACTTGAGCGCTACTTTACAAAGAAAATAGGGCATCTGAAGATCTGTTTTGTTGATCATATTATTTATATGATAATATGATTGAACTGTGTCAGTGACACATTGTCTTGTTTGACAAATCAAATCAGATTACACTGTAGGTTATCTCAAAACGTCAGCGCTATCGTACAAAGAAAATAGGACATCTGAAGATCTGTTTTGTGCCTGATGGGATCACAGATGGTCTGACATGCTGATGTCATTCACTTAAACAGTGAGACAGGCAGGTGCCAAAAGCCATCTGTGTGGATTCAAAGTAAAGAACCACCAAAGGTCAAATAAACCTGATTTGATAGCTTTAATTCCACTAATGATAAACCAATAACAAGAATCTAAACATTATTTTGTTCCCATTTGAAAATATTTCTAGATTAACAAAGTTTTAGGCACATGGTGGTTTATGGAATAATGGTGTTTTAGAAAAATACAAAAAATTAATGTGTGTCAGATTTTTCATTATTGTATATAATACCTGTCTCAACACTAACAGCCAAATATGACTATTACTGATACAAACTCAAACTTACTGTACCCAAAAGTAAACTTGAGTGATACATTTTACATGGCACAAAACTATACAATATTACTTACCTTTGCTTTGTTTCACCAAATTCACCCTGTTTGGCTTGTGTGGAGGTGGAATTGCCATCTTTGGAAAACTCTAGATGGGAAGTCACACTAGGCCTCTGTTCTGATTGAGTGCGACGTGTAGTGTTGTCTATCCCTCTTGTGGTTAGCCTGCCTCGGGAGGCCTCTCCACATGGCCTGGGAAGCACTGAACTTCCAGAGGACTCTTTTTGACAGAAGACTGAACGGGCATCATGGAAGGACACAGACGGAATAATCTCTTCAGTGTTGTTCTCTGTGGCACGTGTCACTGTCCTGGGAGAACTTGGTCGAGATGAGGGCCTAGAGTTAGACTGAGATCTGAAAACAGGAGGGCTTGGAAATCTGTGGCGTACAGAGGGACAAGATGGCGGTAGGCGGACCCTTGAGACAGGTGGTGCTGTTACAGGCAGGCTCTGCTCACCCTCATAAAGTTCACTGCTTTCAAATCTCTGACCCATTCTGGCTTGAATGGATGAAGGCCCTCTACTGCTTTGCTCTGCAATATTTCTCTTGTCAGAAGATTCTGCTGCATTGCGCAGGTGAATGATCTTGCGTGCCTGCTGGTAGAGACAATTAGCCTTCTCCATTTCTGGATCCAGATCAGTTTCTGGTTGCTGCTCTGCATCCTGCGCCCCCATAACAGCATCCTGTCTAACAGGACGGGAAGAGGCGATACTGATCGTTCTGGGCCTCATGCTTACTCGGTTAGGCAGCACTTCTACATTCTGCACTGATGCCCTCAGGCGCTGGGAGACTCCTGTCTTTTGGTTTATCATTGGGAGACTCTGAGCTGATTCTTCCTGCGACCCTTCTTCATTTTCTGGCATACCCTCAGTACTCTGAAAGGAATTGTCCATCAACACCTCTGGGGGTGGAGGTGGTAGGTTGTCTACATCCAGGTCATCCCTGCCGTCAGGCCAGCTGTTGTTGTTGTTGTTGCCATTGATGACTAAACCCCCCTCATTACTATTTCCTATGTCAGATAGGGGAAGGAGCCCACTTTTCCTGGGCCTCCTGATATGAGGTGGTATATTAGCAAGGGTCTGGCCTGGTCTACCATCCACCCCTTGACTAAAGGAGTTTATCAGCCTTCTGACAGACTGGCGCTTTGGTGGTTGGGGAGCTAACATTGGTAAGAAACAGGGTGATTTACTTGTCTTGAAGGGGCCTTTTTGTGCACTTGCTGAACCACTTAATGAATGCCGTCTCAGTCCAGCTCTATACAGATTATAATGAGGCCCCGCTAACTCTTTGTTTCCTCGGATTTCATACATCTTTTTCATTCGCCGATCCAAGTCCCTCTGGCTCTTTTGTAACTCCATCACTATGTTTACAGATTTGGTGGAGGGTTCAGGTTTGGTTGCAGTGACAGCAGTCAGGGGTCGTTTGAGTGTAGGTTGCAGATCCTGCATGTATTTTGCACGTATGTAGAGAAGAGGTCGACTGGGATCTGGTGGGGAAGAGTTTGACCTCTTTCTCCCATGCCCATCCTCTTCATCATCTTCATACTCTTCATCGTCATCATCGTCATCCTCCTCGTCCTCCTCATCATCTTCATTATGGCCTACCAGGTTGGGTGAATTATCAAGAGCACCACGAATGTTGACTCCAGACCCACAGCTTCCAGATCCAGCGCTCCCACGGTGGCGGCGGTGCCTCTCAGAGCCTGCCAGACTCTCATTCTCTCCACCAATACCGCTGTCCTCACTGTGTAGTGCAGAATCTTCTGGGTTAGACTTCCTCATGGCAGCCCCCTCTACCCGTGCCAGCACTTGAGACAACCTCTGTTCCACTGCCTGCTTGGCCTGCAGCTTCACAACCAGTAGTTTAGAGAGGGAAGAAAAATACTCTGCTGCTTCCTCAAGCGTAGTGTCACCCAGTGCCTGTGCCGAGCCCCCCACGAGCTTCATTTTCTCTGTTGAATGCTGGAGCAGTTGCTGTAACAGATCTGGAGGTGGATCAAGGGGGTTGGTTGTGTCAGTGCTAGGTTTAGCAGGCATAACAGCTGGGCCCAACATTCCAGAAGGCAAGGCCATGTAGTCCCCATGTTCCTTCAACATCAGCTCCCCTTCTTCAGCCATCTCCTCTAGAGCCTGGTTGATCTCCTCAAAGCGCAACACCAAAGCAGACATCATGGGCTGGAGGGACAACTGTGTCTGGGCGGCCTGGTCCAGCAGGCCCAATAGGGTCTCATATTTGGCGATATTTGGGTTTAGGAAAGCATAGGCTGCCTGGTGAGCTCTCACCATGTGTGGGGGGAAGTCCACCTTTGTCTGGATAATGGAAGACTTCCTCTGCTTTTGTGTAGACCTTCTCTTGTCTTTATTCTTCTTTCTTTTCTCTGTCTTTTTAACCTTATCTGTTTGTACGACCTCTTTGACTGTTTCTTGTGGGATCACATTCTCTTCCATTTCTTTAATGTCCTCTGCACTTTGGGCAGCCTTTGTATCCGAGGCCACCTGAGACCATGTAGTCTCTCTTGTACTGTGGTCTTCAGTGGGTGGTGGAAGTTCATTTTCTTTATCGTCATTTTTGTCCTCTTCTACAGGTCTAGAATCAATGCTGTCCTGTGATGCTTCAGCCAACAGAGCCTTTTGAGGTACAGGGCCTTCTGGCTTTGAAAATAACTTTCCTTTGGATGGAGAGCAGCCCATTGTTGCATTCAAAAGTGATTCAAGAAAAACTTTAAAATTTCTTTCTATGAAGAAAAATGAGTCAGGAGAAAAAGTGAAAGCCAAAGCGTAAATCCATAGATAAGGATCTCTATAGTCGGTTAGACGAGGTCTTCTAAAATCTTCCAACAAAGGCTCTCCGTTGGCAGTCCAGTCTCCACATGCTAGTTGTCATTTATTTCTTTGGACATTTTATGCTTTCTTCTCAGAATGAAATGGTCAAACAGTGCAGGGAAAATACACCTGCAACCTGCCGAGTGATCTGACTAACTACCAGAGCTTGCATTGGTGAGGAGCTGAGAGGATAAGACGGATTCCCTCTCTCTCCTTCAGCATGCACAGATGGTCATGTTAAGTGCATCAACACACACAAAGGCTCACACACACACACACACACAAGCATTTACATGTAAGACTTTAAGCTCATCAGGTTAATCAGAGCCGAGTTTGTCAGGTGGTGTTTTTAGCCTCATCCACTGTGCTGTTGGCAGAAGTTTACATGCAACTGTTGGGGTCGCTTGAGAGATAAATAACAAATAAAAAATAATGATTTTTTAAAGACTCTTATAAGTTGGACAGAAATGCCAAGCTTTATATGCTGTAGATGATATACTTGATATTACCTGTAAGTAAAAAATAAAGTACTATTTTCATTGCATATGACCGACTTAAAAATGTTGTCATACTTGTCATATTTCCTGCCTCTCCCCACCCACATCTGCACGCACACACACACACATGCACACACCCTCTCCCTACCCACATCTGCACACACACACACACACACACACACACACACACACACACACACACACACACGCACATAGTCTTTCCTGTAAATGCTGCTGGAGTAAAGGAACCAGAACCAGAACCGAAAAAGATAAGAGCTTTAGTAAGATAGTGATTTCTTGTCTGTCCAGTCCTCAGTGTAAATTCCCATAACACTGAACACTTATCGGGTTTCACCGACATACCTTCATGTTATAGTTGACAATTGTCGGGAATTCTCTTGGGCTAAATATAACTGCTAGCTGTGATTCAGTTAGAAATACCCATTGAAAACTTTCTTCTTTTGTGAGTAAGGTGTGACTACATAACTAACTCCAACTTCGTCAACAACAAAAACATTTGTCTCTCTTGGCATTTGTCCAGCCGTCAAATAAATTGCTATGCTACTGTACAGTTACTACAGCAATTACAGTTACTAATCCTAGTATTGACTCTTTTGCTGTTTAACAGTACTTTGATGAATATCAGTTTGATCTCAGTGGATAGACTGGTTCAGTATGTGCTAGCTTTGTGTGGTGTGGGGACACGTTAGCTGCCACCAAAAAGGGAGAAATGTGACTCCAGGTAACTCCAAAGTTGTCTTATTATTTACATGTTGTATCTTGTTAGCTTGTTGATGTTGGTCAATAAATGCTACCTCTGAACTGTGGGCTGCCTGCTTGTTAAACCTGCTTGTTAATGAGTTATATGTAATGTGTAAGTGATTAGATTTTTTAAGTACCTTACCCAACACTGGCCTTTGTAAAGTGTTTATAAATCATAATTAAGGGCTTATTTATTATATTTGTTATAGATCAGTTATAGGCATTATCAGAAAAAGAACCTTTGGTATGCCAGGTTGTGAAAATTTTCTCTGGCTGCTGAGTCATGAGGCTTCAAGAGTAAGTAAGTAAGCCAACTGTTCAGTTCCTGATGAACTTAAGAGCTAAAAGATAAAGCAAATATGATGCTGAAGGAAGATAAACACCAGGGATTTTCCACAACCTGGCTGCACAAAGGTTGCTCTTATTAAGGGCAAATAACTGATCTATAAGGGATCAATAAATTATTTACCGACCATTAAACAAGTAATTAGTTACAACTTATAAACCCTTGATCAAGCTGTATGTTAGGGTGTATAGCACCTGCTGAGATTTGCCATCTCTGCCCACCTCTCCATGAGCCTCTCGAAAATCTTTGTGGCCTGGTAGGTTAAAAGTGCTACATTGCCCTTAAGCAAGAGATTGAATTTCTAAACAACTGCTGAAAATGCCATCATTACAGAGGCAAAGCAGGACTAAAGACAGCTCTGTTTTTTTGAGATGGAACAGGTACTATAAGTGACAGGTGCAAACAATTCCAATAACAACAACAGATACCAGGTACCTATATGCAGTACAGTAAGGCCTTACACCCTTCTGAAGCTAATTGTGTCAGGGAGTTTTTAGCCGGCTCTAATTAAGACTTTCTATATATACAAAACAGCAATTGGATCTCTGTACTTTTAGAAACTATGACATGATCTAAAGTAATGGCACAAAGTGTGTAAAAATGTATATGTTACTATGTGTGTTAGTTTGATATCCCATTTGTATTTTGCATGCATTTACTATGTATTGTACATATACCCCACACCCCATGAATTCTATATTTTTATTTTATTTTATATATTTTATTTTTATTTTTAAATCATTAATTTAATTAAAAAAAACAACATATTTTTCCCCCCTAAAAGTACTACTGTAAAAATAAAAATACTGTAAGAATACTTTAAAATTATAATTATAATATAATGATTCTAAAAATACTGCAATCAGCCCATAAAATAACCACTATGTGTTTGTAATTATAACTCTAATATCCCCACATTTCTAGAAAAATTCCAAATAATATGATCTCAATGACTGTCTGCTTGTCCTTGTCTTTTTTGGCACTAATTTCTTGCATTGTAGATTTCCTACTGCAATGTTGTTTGCTTTACTGCTTTTAGCTCTTTATCCTCTGTTCAGCTGCTTTCTCTAGTCATAATTTGACATATTGTTTTGTTTGTTGTTGTTTTACAACAGTACTGTGTTCAAAACACTGTGGTTCTTATTCCTATCAGTAACTTTTATTGATCTAAAAAGTTCATATCAGATACTGAATACAACTGTGAGAGTGTGAAAACAAATGATCACTGATTGAGAATCACAGAAAGCCTGAGGCCAACTATCTCAAACCCATCTGTCTCAAAACATCCCTGTAATCCAGCCACCCACGCCCAGGTGTATCACAATTACTGGAACTCAGCTGTTGGCCAACAGAGCAGAGGGAGCTTAATGTGCATGTGGTATCTGCTGTTGTCTACTTCAGATGTTGTCAATTAGTTTGCTTTAGTTTCACGTCACTTTTGGTAAAAGTTTTGGTTTTGTCTGTGACTGCAAGTAGTGAAAAAACTTCTACTCCACTATAATTCACAGGGAAATATTGTACTTTTAACTTATCTGACAGTTATAGTTAACTTGTTACTTTTAAATATAATATAATATAATATAATATAATATAATATAATATAATATAATATAATATAATATAATATAATATAATATAATACAATACAATACAATACAATACAATACAATATAATATCTGTGTTTCGTCTGTTCTGTTCTGTTTAAATAACATCCCTTTGTCTTAAACATTTATTTATATTGCATGGAAAAGGAATAATCCCATTATATTATTCTGGGCTGTTGCAGACTTGTTTTATTGCCATTACTCCAATAGTTGTAAATTTCATTATAATTTACATCTCTATAACTATGTTTATGTTGTGGACCGTTGTGAATAGAGAGTTGGAAATGATCCCTGAAAGTGAGGTTGGATATGTTTATTCACACATTGATTATTAGATTATTAGATTCAAATGATAGATTCAAAGAGTAACTGTTGCCCACTTATTACCCACTGCCCAGAGTGACTTGAGAACACAGAGAATTGAGGGTTACATATACAGTATATTATACCACTCTGAATGGTGCCATTCTGCATATTGTTTGTTGTTGCTTTAATACATTTTGCTGATAGTACTTTTACTTACAGGAAGTATAATTTTGGATTACTGGTAGTATGATATTGTTACATTTTGATACTACTACTTTTGCTTATTTTTTATCTCAATATAGTCAAACACATAATAAAATAGGTGTCGTCATTGTATCTGTACATAATGATTTGATTAAGATCAGAAAAGCTATCTGATAAACATGTTAAAGATAACATACGTTTGTTTATGTTGGAACACTCTTTGTAAAACTAGTTCAACAATCAGAAAATACTGTTCATAACAACAGCCGCAATGTGACTTTGGTTGTTGACATACTGAATTTATGTGACAAAGAAGTATTTTAACCATTTCTGTGAAGGCTGACAATCATACATCAAGGTTTTTTGAAAGGTTCTGCTTTGGAAAAAGTCAGCTCAGTGGGATGAAGGCCCAAAAAGAGAGAAAATGTGTTTTTAACTGTATTGGGATCTGTGTGTGGCCATGGCCCGAGTCTCTTCAGTTGTAAGTTGTAGTTGAGCATGGCCAGTGTGTCTGTGTGTTGGCAGGACAAGCGTTGTTAATACCCCTGAAGTGGATCACTACTGATTGGCTGTCACTTGTGTAACAGTCTCAGGTTGCTATGCTGTGCTATTCTCAGCTGTTTGCCTTCCAGCTTTTTCTCTAATGCTTGTACAATAAGAGCATTGTAATGCTCTGAAGCTTAGCCCCCCTGTAGATAGACATCCTGTCAGGGATATTTTTGTTGGTATGTGGAGGCTTCTGTGTACAGAATCTTGAATCACAACATCCTCATTCAGGGCAGATTCTGGACATCAGCTCATGGGGAGACTGATATATTCATTATTATTATTACTATAACAATTCTCAATTTGGTGTAACTGAACTTCTCTGTGCAGAATGATGTATGTGTAGTCTGACACTGGAAGGCTGTTTTCATATGTATCTGCTAAAAGGGGAAAGTTTCACTGAGCTCATTGAAAATCCGATTTTAAGGAGTGGGCCTACGAGCAGGATTTATGACATCACAACTAGTTTGAAGCCAATCCTGGTTCAATATTCAACTGTGGAAACTTGAAGTCTCCAGTGCACAAACACTGAGAATGGACTTTAAAGTAAAGTAGGAGACATCTTGCATCCAACAATTAAAATTTTGAAATGAAATATATTTGCATATTCATATATTCTGGAATTTTTAATGAGGGTGAAGGAGTAGATGATATTGTAAGGATTTTAAAGTGGTAATTACACTTTTTTGTGGAAAAACCATATCAAACACACATCATTGTTCCAAGCAGAGTATTTTTATATTTATGTATTTTATATTTATATGTGTCTGGATGGGATCTTTAACTTTCATTTTGAATGTAAGGTGTAGATAACCATTTATTACTATATGTTATGTTTAATTGAATAACAAGGCTACTGCATGATTTAAATTGAGAGAATGCCTAATGCACATTCACATTCATGTTACTCTGCTTATGACTATTATCCAACTCCTTAAAATTAAAAAAACTGTGTTGTTGGTCCATGCACTCCAGACACATAGAAGAGTTTTCTGATGTGATGCACCTATCAGCAGGACCACATCATCCAAAACCATTACACATCACTGTTGAAAGGTTTTTATGATTAGGTTTTGGTTTTATGATGTGTCAACACTATAGTTCAGGTCTGGTTAGGTTTAGGGAAAGATTGTGGTTTGGGTTAAAATAAGTGCTTTGATAAGATCAAAGTTTTCTTAGATTTCTTTAAGGCATTTGATAAAATTGAACATCCTTTAATTTTACAACCCCTACAACACTTAAATTGACCTACTCACAGCAAGCTAAGGTGACTCAAACCATACAATAAGCACACATGCAAAATAGCCACTCAGTTCCCCCGTAACACAGCAGAGAGCCCCACAAGTAAATTAATAAAAACAAAAAAAAACAAAAAAAAAACATTCAACTGATTTAGGTAAAGGCACACTAAAATCTGGGAAAAACATTGGTTGGCTCCTCCAGTAGTAGCGTCTTTATTTAAAAACTAAAAGAAACAGACGCACATAAATATACAAAAGAAAACTTTACAAGAAACAAGTTTTAGTCACTCACTAAACATGAAGAATCTAACAAATAACACATATTTAACAATTATTTAACAGATATTTAATTTAATACTAGGTAAAAGCAATATTTCATGGTTATACAATTTAACTATTAAAATCATGCTTTTAAACATATCTCAAAAGGGAGCCTATCAAATCAAACACCAAAGAAAGGCTGGCCTCAGCTGCTCTCTCAGGTGTGTCTCAGTGCAGGAAGAAAGGCTCAGGTGAGCTTTCAGCCCCTTTTTATAGACTCTGCCCCTTGCTTGGGTCCTGGTGCTATACTCCCTGTTACCAAATACAGTGTAAACCTGGTGTGCAACCTTGGGAAATTGACACTGGTTGAGCAGTTAAACTTTCTACTCATACAGTCACACTATGTGCAGCTTTAAGTCAAACAAACTAAATCTTGTGGGCAAAGCTGTATGAGTAGAGTTATATATTGATGGGTGAAGCAAGATTGATATTTCAGAGTTCTCTGAGCTACAGTAGGTAATGTATACAACACTGACATTTTGTGTAGCTGCAATTTAACACCACTCCATTAGTCAAACAAAACGCAAATGATCAAAAATGATCATTCTGATTGTATCATCATTTTATTTGACTTTTTTGACTTCTAAAAGTGGTTCAGAAAGTTTATGAAATTGGCTAACATTTCTATAGTTTAACCATTGTTTTGAAAAAAAAAAAAAAAACAAGAAAAAAATAGGGGATTGTAAAACATTCCAAGCATCTTCAAGCAGTGCAGATTTCATGAGTTCCATGAGTTTTGGCTAATGGTCACTATGTAGCAAAATCAACTAATTTCACTAAATGTATTGACTGGCAAATGTACTGTATGTGAAATATTTGGATGCTTGTCTTATGGCCAAAAAGATTATAAAGAATCCTGTATGATTGGTCAGTAAATTAAATGGTCTGAAGTAACAAGGCACATGGTAAATTCTCAGCCACCTTGCCTAAGTATCTTACTAGGGTTAGGATTTGGCTTTTAGCATGTGATGTAGCCCACTGTCACAGAGTGTACAATTTTTACATTCTGTGTAACTTTACATCACCTTGACACAAAGTTACAGCATGTGGTAAGTTATCCAGCTATGCAGCCTTGCTGACCTGTTAAGCTACTGACTTTGGTTTAAAAAATGCACATGATGCACACAAGTAAACAATTTACAACAGGACTGTAAAAAGCATTTTTGTTTTATTAGCACTTGCAGCTGTATACAGTTCAAATGAGTCATATGTGGTCTTCTGTATATTGAAGAATATGACAGTTTTCAGCAGAAAACATATTTTATGTCACATGGATTTCCTGTACATATTGACATCACTGATCATCACTGTTTTAATACAAAAATTAATCATATCATATCATATCATATCATATCATATCATATCATATCATATCATATCATATCATATCATATCATATCATATCATGTTATATCAAAAGATTTGAATTTCCCTGAAACCGTTTTTAGAAGGATATACTCCTACGTCTCCTCATCACTTTTGTTCCTTGCCTTGCAAACAGTGAATAGGCATGTCTCTTTTCATTGGACATAGGCATTATGACAAACTGAGAATCAGCAGGGCTGACCTCACCCTGTGTCTCTAAGCTCAATATAGTTGATGTACTGGACGTACTTGATAACCTGCCATTGTTTTGAGAGATTGTATTTATTCTGGGGATATTCGTGTTTGTCTCTGGGTCTAGATCAGGATTTGGCCTGGAGATGACTCGCCACCTCCTCAGAATCCTCTCAAGTGTGTCGGTACTTGACCCCCAAAGTGCTTCATAGCACTTGGGTAAGAAATGGCAGAAGATGATGCCATAGCTGGATACTAGAATGACTGAAGCCTGCACAGCAGTGGTCTCTTCTTCATTGGTAATATAGACTGGGATGAAACATACCCATACAAACAAGTACATTAGCATGCTAAAAATGATGTAGCCTGTTTCACTGAACTCCTGAGGAACCTTCCTGCCTTTAAAGGCCAAGAGGAAGCTGATCAAAGCTAGCAGAGCTATGTAGCTTAACATGATGCCAAAACCAATGTATGTGGTACCTTCACTACACTGGATTACTTTCTTCATGCTTTGTGGGGATGGAGCTTTGTCATCGATATCAGGAGAATCAAAGACCAGCCAGAAAAGACAGATTACTCCCTGGAGAGCAGTTATGACGATTACAATTACAGGTGGTTTGTAAAGTTTGTGTAGTCGTCTGTGTGTCATCTGACCAAAGGGAAGGAAAGCCAGGAAGGTACGAAAGGCCTTGACTAGGATGCAGGACACACACAGTGTGAAGCCCAGGGCATACATGACCTGGCGGGCCCGGCACAGGTGTACACTGGGCTTGCCCATGAAGCATATCACGCTTGAGAAGCTCACTGCCAGACCAGACATCATCACACAGGACAATCTTACCTCAGCTCTTTTCATAGGCGCAGAATCTCTGTACACCAAAAAGATAATGAGGCTAACTAGCAAGAGCAAAATGCCAAAGGCTGCGGCTGTCATTATGGCAATGGGGTGAGGATCACTCCACTGCAGGAAGGACTCAGATCTTGGCCGACACTGACTTGAACCCTTGGTCGACCAAGTTCCATTGGCACATTTTTTGCAGTCATCAAGATCTGTTAAAAAGAGACAGTGATGTACATATCAGACAGAATAAGGCCATTCTGGTTTGGTGAGTAGCAGGCCACAAAATCTGAGAAGCTCAAATTAAAGGTAAAGTTGGTATGTCAATCAGGTATACCTGGGACATCTGAATAGGTTCCCTCCACACATGGGATGCAACTGTAACAGCAAGACACATTCAAGATCTTCTTGACTGAGCCAGGGGTGCAGCTCTCTGAGCATCTGGACTGAGGGGTCTGAAAGAAGAAACCAGGAAAATCAGTCAAAAGTTTGGACTAAGTGTGTCCTGGTACTGTATATGTGCATCTACCATTGTAAAATAGTGATCATGTTGTTAGTATTCAACATCAACAACTTCTGTGAGTCTTAAGCCATAGGCTTGCTCTTAAAAACTCGTGGGAGCTGTGTTAAATGAAGATGCATGTGGAAATGAGCAAAATAATTGCTTTAATTGTTGTTTTATTAAATGACAATCTCTTTATGAGATATGTCGGTAACACTTTATTTTATAGGTCCTTTAATTTATACTAATTTCCTGAGTAATTTGCAGGTCATTTTTAGGACATTTTACAGAGAGGATGGTGCAATTTGGTACGAATTATAAGAAAGAAAAGAAAGTTGGTAACTGCCAATTCATTATATTTGGGTTCATATGTAGTTGTTACTGTTAACTCAGAAAAAAAAAAATTCAGTGTGTAATTTCGTATGGTACACATACAAATTAGCATTTCTTAAAAACTAAAATGAGAATATTTACTGTATACCATCAAATAAATAACCCTTTCAAAGAAATGTCCTAAGAATTAACAGTTTCACAGCAGCTACTTTTAGGAAATTATTTAATCAACCTAATATGCTAATATATCATTTGACACACATAACTACACACTGAAAATGAAGTATTTTCTGTCAGTTAAAGAACTGTCAAGAGTCTTTTTGTTAAGATTTTTTGCAAATTAACTACTATTTACTAAATAGACCAACTTAACACACACACACTTACCACTCTCTTGGTAAAAATTAACAATTCATTACCTGCAAATTACTCAGGAAATTAGTATAAAATGAAGGGATCTATAAAATAAAGTATTACCAATATCTCAACAAGTACTGGTCAGATTCCCATATTCCTCCCAATAAGGATGTTTATGGTCCCCAGATAATCTGTTAAAGGCTCAGTATGCTTCAAACAAACCACACTGTGCAACACGTTATCCAATCACATCTAAAGGCAAAACTATATATAACTGTTCCTAATAGACACCTGAAAGCAGGGCAAAATCCTGGTGCCATAGTGTCTACCTGGCTGCATCTAACTGTCTCCCTGATTGTTTTTCAAGAATTCTCTTTTTCCTGTCTTTATCGTCTAAAGTCTATATAGTTTATAGCACTTAGAGAGAGGTTCAAGCTCGTCTTTTTTCACACCTCCACAACATGAGGCCAATCTCTGCATAAAGGGGGTGGGATTGTTGGATTGACTGCTTTGGAAAAGTTACATAAATTGTCAGACTGTCGTATGATTCAAGCACTTTTTTCTCCTGAGTCAGCCACTGTCTTGCCTAAGGACACATACACAGTGACTACACCGACTATAGCAGCAATCAGACCTGTGACTGCATTCTGTGGGTTCAGTGTTGTCTTACTGTGGTATTGGCTGTTGAGAGCCAGCTGAAATTCTTCATATCAAGCTCTATTTTTTCATCAAGAGCATGGTATCTCCCAATCTTTTGAAATCTTCTGTGGTGTCCATCCTTTTCCCACATTATCAGATCATAACCATTGACAAAATCGCCATGTTTGTCAAAGAAATAAGTCTGGTGGTCAAACTTGAACTTAACCGTCCTCAGTTCTTTAAGAAGCTGCAAAGCAAAGGGCAGAATGTCAATTAACAAGAATTTAAAATAAAATATAAAGAGATTAGTCACTGTAACAGATAATTTACAGATAATTAAGGTAACATACATTACACATGTGCTGCACTAATTCCCAGAATGTAAGGAAGCTACAGTTTCAAATTCGAATCTGTTCTCATGTTAAGATGTTCTCAGTTCTCACAGCAAAGCACGGTTCCAGACCACCTTGAAACCAATGCCCGCTTCCCGTTTCAACCAACAAAACGGGTGTTTTTAGTGAAATGTTGGGACATTTAAACCATGACATATCCCTAATCCTAACCAAGTGGTTTTTGTGCCTAAACCTAACCAGACCTTAACCACAGTGTTGTCACATCATAAAACATCATTATTCAACTGATAATGGCCAACATTGACCTAGACGTTCAATGTACCCGTGGTTTGCCGAAATGTACAATGCCAATGTTTTATTCTGGTGTCCGGGTTGGTTCTCACCTTCCATGGCGGGAAGTTAATTTCTCCCGAGCATGAGGAACTGTTGCACCTCAGTAGCTTTTTGAGAGCATTAGCTATGGCCCACACCCCTACTCTTTCAGTGAAGGATTCACTTGTTTCCAGAGTCTTTGTGAGAAAGTCATCATTTTGCCTTTGGGGATCCGTGAAATTGCATGCATTGCCAGATTTCATTTTCATGAGATCAGGTGTGGGACAATAAGATGGAGGACTGGTTGAAAAACATTCATAGGAGCAGTTAAATCTCAGGTTTTTGTATTCATCAATGAAGTGGTTGTATCCCCCTGGGGTTGCTGAAAGATTCTTGAGATAATTATCAAATGATTCACTCCTTACTGCAACAAAGCTAAAGCCCAAAATGTCCCCAATGTCATTGATGCCATCCATATGGGCAAGGGACCTGCTCCTGGTCCAGGCGTCACTTGAAATCCAGATCCTTGATGTGTTGGTCCGCATCATTTCCTTAAAGAGGAGCTCCACCACCTCTGCCTTGAGGATGAGCAGTACCACCTGGGCTTTAGAGGAGCAGATTTGCTGGGTGATCTGCTTGATGCGTTTCATGCTGTGCTCATGATCGGTGTGATGAGGCATCACCTCCTGATAGGCCAAGCATACATTATTTTTCTCAGCATCCTTGAGAAAGCTCTGGAAAGCCGCTTTGCCATATGCGTCATCTGCATACACAACACCGACCCAGTCCCAGCCATAGTGAGCCATCATTTTGGCCACTGCTTTGGTTTGATGCGTGTCACTGGGAATAGTACGCATAAAAACTGGGAAACGCAGCTTATCACTAAGTTCTGGTGAAGATGATGAGCCGCTCAGCTGATAAGAGAAATTTGAAAACAAATTTTAAATACACAAAAAATAAACTTAAATATATATAAGAAGCATGCTTTATATTTCTCAATTACATACTGCAATGATGCAATCCCAGAATTTTTTTGTAGCACCCAAAATTCCCATCAAATCCCTAAATTTTCACCCAGCACACTGTTCAGAACAGTCAAAATGTCAGTAGGATTAGTAATATGTACAATATGTACAACATTTACATTTTGGGAAATGCACTTGTTTGCAGTCTTAACAGGAGTTAGATGATAAAATATTACCAATTTAATTTCTGTGGGTTCACTGAAAACTGTGCTTAAGCCAGGTTAGCACAAAGACTGGAAGTAGGGGCAAACAGCTAGTCTCTGGCAAAAGACCAAACATATGCCATCCAACTGTCTTACTTACACATTATACTATAGCTAGTGCACCAATACATCAAAAATCACCTGTGCTTTGATCAGAATTAGAAAGGTGTTTAAATGCATGATGAGTACAGCACTTCTATGGTGCAGTGTGAGCCCAGCTGTTGTAGCAGACTTGTAGTTTCTAGAAGGCATCTTTTATAGAACTAACCGTTTCCCTCTGCCTTCAGTGTTTGAACATGTTTTGGGCCCGTACTGAATGCATAGACATGAAATTTAAATTGATCATCTAACTCCCTTTAAGAAAGCAAACAGGCATATGTCCCAATATTTTGGAGTGTGTCTTTAACAAATGCACCTTAAATATCAAAATGAATCCATCATTGCATCTCATCAGTGCAAGGAGAGCTGAATGAGTGATCATGAATGAGAACATACATTTACTAAATACTTTGCAGTAATATATATTCAGAAGGCATTTGTGACTTACTAGAGGGACCATGTACACATTCAGCAGTCTGGCAACAGCGACAGACACCTCAGAGTATAGTGCTCCTAAAATAACCTTGACTCTGGGCCTGAAGTTGGTGTAGTTGCACTGCATATTTAGAGAGGTGTTGACTGCGAGCATGTGCCCCACATTCTGCAACGCTTTGCTTGCATATGAGCACGTGTCACACACCATATATCCAAGACGCACTCCTGGGAGGAAGCCTCCTGCATTTATCTCCTCAATCACATGGATTATAGCCAAGGATTTCATAAATGGCCTCAGATCAAAACTGAAAACAGACAGTATAAATAAACATTACATTCCTGGTGCTGGAGGAACTTTGGTGAAATTAAAGCAAGCTATTTACATACTTATTTTACACATGTAAATCTTTAGACATTTTGGTCACAGGAGTTTCAGTTTATAGATGCAGCCTTCAAAAAACCATTATCTTTAAAAGCAGAGCACATGATGCTGGGGAAACCTCCAACTGAACTTATTGAGGATGAAAAATATTTGTTTAGAATTGTCTGGATCACAGCACTGAAGCAAAGGAAAGACCATGCCTCCAGACTTAATTTTCTGGAAAAGTACAATTCAGGAAGTACAATTTATGGATAAATTAACTCATAAAATACAAAACACAGAGAACATTTCGGAGGTGGTATTTGGTTGATGGAAAATAAGAATGATACATCTAGAAGAAGAAAGGTTACAAACCAATTTTCCCTCTCTCTATAAATTGTCAGAAGACTGCCAAATGAGCTGTATTTTCCTGCCTGTTTTTTTATTTTATATATTTATATATATATATATATTCCTGTTTGAGATTCCTGCCTCCACCCCAATACTATGGAGGTGAATGGAATTTAGTTTGTGGTGCTCACAGCATAAATTGCATTTAAAATGTCAACAGCTAAATTTCTTCTGAGAAACTGTCTTTTACTGTGGATAATCCACCTCACTTCATTGTCAAAATTGCTCATCGGAGCTACTTTCTACTGAAATCATTCACCCCCATGTATTGGTGTGGAGACAGAAATCTCAGAGACAGATATCTCAAATCTTGGATAAATAAAACCAAAACTATCTGACTGGAGGGTTACCACTGAAAAGAAGAGAAAATATTTGTTTTTCATATACATACATATAAGGTGAAGCGACCCTTATCAAAGCATATTTACTCTTTTAGCTGGATACGTTCGTTGAGTAGAACTCCCTGAAATGTTATGCTTTTTATCAGTAAAATGATCAATATGTCAGTAAACTTGCTTTGTGAAATAGGTTTCTGTTGAAGTCACATCATCTGTAATTTAGACAGTATATTTTTAATTTAGTGTGGATTTACTTCTTTTGAATGGTTGATTGTTTTTTGTTCCCTTATCACAATACAAAAATGAGAAAACTTAAATATATACATTAGTATAATTTATGTGAGTTTACTACAAAGAATTGATAAATATGTCTGTTGGAATTGCAAAAAATGCTGATGGTAGTTGGTAACAAAAGGAAAATTCAAAGAATAAAGATAAAAATAAAAAAGGAAATCGACAATGAAGCAATTTATTGAAATTACTAAGCCTATCTTCTTGGTAAATAATAAAATTGTTTTGTCACAAAAAACAGCTACAACTTATTCAAAATAAAAGAAACACTTCCTGACACAAATAAATAATCCAATTCATCACATATATAAATTCATCAGTTCTTATACTCACTTTGTGCATTGGTAGTTCTCAGGACTAATTCGGTCATTAACATCCTTCACTTTGCGATGACACGGCAACATTACACCAATCATAATGTCCCCAGGAGCCTGGGCCCCACAAACAGACTCAAATTCACATCCATTCACAAGAGCCGGGATGCTGCTCAGCATCATCAGGGCCAGCAGGAAGCTGCAAAGCAGATGACACATCTTCATCTTGACTGGTGCTGGCGAAAAAACACTTCTTGGATGTGCAGAAACACTTTTAATCTCTCACACAGGGGGGAGGTGCATGAGAAAAACCTGTTTCCTGTTTCACTGAAAAGAATGTTTCATGCTTCACCTGTCACCCTTCAGGCATTCCCTACTCTGACAATTGCTAACACAAGGAAGTAAAGTACCAAAGAGTTTCTTTAATTGATACAATAAATTTTGGATAGAATAACGATGTTTCCCTGGTTTCTGAAGGGGTTCCAGGAACCTTGAAAGGCCTTTGAGATTGGATGAATCAACCAATCAATTAAAAAGTGATGGTTATATGCTAGAAAAAAAAAAAGATTTCCCGTAACTGTATGCTGTGACAGCCCCAGTCTAGACTGTGCTCTTGTCTGTGTCTTCTGATTGGCTCTGCTCTCTTCTCTTTCCGGGAAGGCCGAGGGTGCAGCTTTCCTGTCATGGTGTGATCAGACCAGAATTAGTCAAATATCAGGTGGGACAAGAAATACTGTAGGCAGAGCCAAATGCATAAGTGGCTTGAATGAGCACGACAAGCAGGCTAAAGACAGCATTCCCTTGAGACCCGACCCATGATGTTAGTCAAACCATGTCCAAATTATATTCAGGGTCCAGGTAGGACCCCATTCTACTGCTGTAGGTCTGCGGTCTGTGTGTCAATAGCCCTATGTGTAATAGCTGAGTAGCTCTATCAGCTCTGATCTCACATTGTGGATCATGTCAAATTATCCTCCTGTGTGTTTCTGAGTAGTTCTGACTTTCCTCAGTCTCTCTTTCATATTTTTTTATGCATGCCGAACATTTTCCACAGGTCTGTTTGGGACAGGGTTCAGAATTGTGTTCCTTTTAAGACTTTTATTGCATGTCTTTGACTGAGAGGAAAAGTCTGTTGCGGTAGACCACATTTCTGTCTAATTATCCTCAGACCTATTTCAAAAAGGGTCTGACTTTTCCATAGGTCAGTTTTGTATCCGGTCAAAAATTTTGTTCTTATGAGGACCTCAAAGGCATGTCTTTAAATTGTGGGAGGAAAAGTCTGTTCGGGTCAACCACATTTTAGATCCAGTTTTAAAAATTTTGCATGTTGGGTTGGGTAGGAACTCCATGAGTTCATTTCAGATTTGGCCAAAATTCTGTCTCCATGAAGACCTCTAGTGCATGTCTTTGGACTTTGTAAGGAAACCCACATGAACACAGATAGAACATGCAACCAACCACTCACCAAGTAGAGCATTGATATGTTGATGAGGGTTGAGTTCAGAAAACTAGACAGCTTTATACCTCTCCAGAAGCAAAGTTAAAAATAGTCTGGTCCCTAAATGGACATTTCCACAAACTAGACAGCTTTATACCTCTCCAGAAGCAAAGCTAAAAATAGTCTGGTCCCTAAATGGACACTTACACAAACTGTAACACCTTTTTACAAACAAGTATGGTCACACAATCTAACAGAGACTTCATGGTCAATCAATAACTTCAAACATGGCAATCCTTCAACTTTAGCTTGTCTAGGTACTTCCACACAGTCTCTAAAACAGTAGGCTTAAAGCAAAGATATCTCTAGCTAACCCCAGAGGTCAGCAAGCAGCCTTCAGATAGAAACAAGTTCAAGAGTTCAACTAGCCTAGGAGTAGGATTTCTTCACCAACATGTATCCCCAAAATGACAATGACATTACATCACATTCAATTGATAACAAACATTGACCCCTTAGTTTAAAAACATTTGTCACATATATACAAAAGATTTATAAAATGATAACCTATTATTTATTTTCTTTCACACTGTCTAAGTGTTACCCATTCATTTCAGTTTCCTCAGGGAACTGGGAGGTGGGGGGACACTGACTTATTTCAAACAAACCAAAAGTTGTCACATGGACTGAAGGGTATATTATCACCAGCTGTACATGAACTTGCAGAGGAAAATCAAAACAAAGTTCAAAAGCACATGCGATTCAATATGCTAGAAGGCTCTACTTAACTTTATTTATGTTCTCTGGTGGTCATGAAGCAATAGTTGTTTACAAGAATCACAGCCGAAACCACAAGTTCTTTTGACAGATAGTGAATCTGTCAACAATAATGACGGGAAAGGAGTTGAGGCGACCAAGAACTTGATAGGGGACGTGATTTCCATGATCAGCAGATAAATTGGGTACACTTGCTCACATGTACTTTTCTGTTTTCATTTCAACCCCCTAACAAACAACAACAAGCCAGTAGAGTTGCGTGCAGTTGTTGCATTGCAGAGATCGAATGATACTGTTGTTTGTTAATGAGCCAAACACAACGTGCAAACAAGCAGCCAAGTAGTTGACCATATCAAATATGTGGGTAAGATCACAAGTTGTCAACAGCGTCATAATACCATACATACTTTAAATGTTACACTCACACCTAACCTGTTCAGTTAGTTAATCCATCTGTAAAGCTAGCACATACCATCACATCTCAATTTCTCTGTGTGAATGTCACTCTGCTCTCTGAATTAGCCTTGAAAGTCAGCATTGAATGTAACTCATTACTGCACAAACTGGGCCGGATAAACACAAAACACTTCAATTAACCAAACACAGATGCTGAGTAATGTGTTATTTGCCTCCTGTCTGTCTGAAAGATGTTCCACCAAGAGCTTCCAGAACAGATTCTTCAAGTGTGGAGCTCTGCTGGAGGGATGAACAGCATTCTTCCAAAACATATTCCCTCGTTTGATGAAGGTGGTGGAGAGTGCTGTCTAACACATTGCTAAACCTCCCATGGGAGTTGGGTTAGGATCTGGTGACTGTGAGATGAGTTTAGGTGCCATGTGAACCCTGTTTCAAAGTAACTTAGATCTTCCTCCTGCTCAGCATTTTTATACGTTACATGCATGATGGCATGTTAATGCTTAAAGGACCAGTGTGTAGAATTTAGTGGCATCTAGTGGTGAAGTTGCAGATTACAACCAACTGATAACCCCTCCCCTCATCCTCCCCTTGCAAGTGTGTAGGAAAACCTATGGTGGCTGCAAAATTTGAGAAAAACAGCAAATTGCTCTCTCTAGAGCCAGTGTTTGGTTTGTCTGTTCTGGCCTACTGTAGAAACATAGTGGTGCAACATGGCGGACTCCGTGGAAGGGGACTCACTCTCTATGTAGATATAAAGGGCTCATTCTAAGGTAACGAAAACACAACGATTCTTATTTTCATGGGATTATACACTAATGAAAACATTCTTATGAATATTATATTATATAATATAATATTATATTCCATTTCTGATAATATGTCTGCCAATAGAGCCCCCTAAATCTTACACACACTCCTTTAAAGGACATGTTCAAAATTTTTCAAGTCTGTTTTAAAACAAGTCAGGAGTCCAAATTACCATTGAAATAGGTTTTTCTTGTTGTAATCATTCCTCCTGTTCATACTGACCATTAGAAGATCCCTTCATAATGCACTTACAATGGAAGTGATTGGGGACAAAATCCACAGTCCTCCTTCTGTGCAAAAATGTATTTAAAAGTTTATCTGAAGCTAATATGAAGCGTCAGTCAAATCAAGTAGATATCTTTCAATGTTACAGTCTTTTTAGTGCCAAAGTTCCTCTTTTTGTTACTATTCTTCCACCACAGCTCAACAGAGAAACACTGTCCAAGGAAACACAAAGAGGGAATTTGATGCTAAAAAGACTGTAAATGTGTCAGATATCCACTTGATATGACTAACTCAGACTGCTGAAGCCTCATATAAGCTTCACATCAACTTTTAAATGCATTTTTACACTAAATGACTGTGTGGACACACTGGATTTTGTCCTCCATCACTTACATTGAAAGCACATTTGAAGGGATCTTTTAATAGCCAGTATGAACAGGAGAAATGATTACAGCGAGGAAAACCTCTTTCACTGTTCATATGGACACCTGACTGTTGTTTTAAGACAGACCTGAAAAATTGTGAACCCTTCCTTGCACACAAATTCATCCTATAATAAAACTTATACTAGAAAATAACCACAGGCCATCCTGTAAAATCAATCAGACAGTGGTATATTTGTTTCTGCCAGACATACATACAACAAACATACAAACATACCTTATTACAGAGCTGATAACAGTAGCTAGTCAGCAGAATGAATAGAAATTTTTATTATTTGACTAATCTTGCAGAGTGACTAAAATTTAGCCATTATTTCATTGTTATAATGGCAATACAGTTAACTCAATTCAACTCATTATTGTACATGTAGTACATTGGTTCTGTATTGTACACATCTTCTTCAAGTCAATGTAGAAGAAGAAAATCAGAGTAGAATTGACACGTAGTCTTTAATATTACATTCCCACTATATGAACATGTTGGAATTGAAACAGACAATTTCCCTAAAGCCTTTTGCCTGATCTGCCACCTCTATAGTTAAGATTTGCCAAAGTTATTATTATTTTTTTCTGACACCAACATCTACTTTTGAATTTCATATATAATTAACCCAGCTCCACACCTCCCAGAGTTTAGCTCAGATTGTCCTGAGCATGACCAGCTGACCTGTGAGAGTTCGATTGACAGCAGCTCTGACCTCTCAGTGATGGAGTATAGGCGTGGGGAGGGGACAGGGAGGGTCAAATGAAGTTCAAAATTGACAGAATACTTAACTGCATGATGATATTCCAGGAAACTATTAAAGTAGTCTATTCTAGTATTTATTTGACTCAATCAGGTTGTTTCAATTCAATTCAATTTTATTTATATAGCACCAAATCATAACAAAATCACATAGAGCAGGTGTAGACCGTACTCTTTAATACACATACATGTAATAGGTTACACATAGTAAATGCAATATTTAAACTAACTCATGAATAAAAAGCTATTTAATAGAGGCAGTGGTGGGTGTATGTTCTGTAGGTATTCAGCTTTATATTCAAAAGGATTAAAAACCTAAGAATCATTTTTGATAAATTTTGGGGCAATGCTGCCCTCTGCTGACAAAATACAGCAAAACATGTGGCTGCACATAGTGTCACTTATCAGAGAGAACATGTTATACATTCGCTTTAGTTTTATGTATTTATTTATTTTTGCTACATTTTAACTTATACAGTAATCAGTACATTAGAGTAGCATGACACAACAGCAGTGACACGTACATGAAGTGGAAGTGCAACCAAAAGTACAAACTAACAGATAACTGTGCCCTTAACCAGCAATCACCCTGTATATTATGATTCTTTATGTTATGGCCTTGAGTACTTGTGATCAACAGTAGAGCTGAGAATATCAGATTGTGATGTGCAGTTTATTCAGTAATCAAGAGTTCTGGTCTTTTTGAGGCCATTGTATTGTTACATTTAATGTTTACTGTATTCCATCAAAGTCTGTTCTGTAAACAGAACTGTGTTTCCACACATGCGCTATGGCAGCAATAAGAATCTTATCGCTGTTTTTACTGTTTGGAGCCATTTCTGAATAAGTTACAGTAATCACTCTCTTCAGGGACAAATGAACATGTCACTCAGTGCAGCAGTGTGGCTCACTGACATGTTTTTAATACTTTTTGGACAACAATGGAGCTCTACAGCACAGACGAATGAGATATATCAGGCTTTGGATACACACACAATACTTGTTAGAGGGATTTATTGTATTGTTAGTCAGACTCTGTGCATGAGATTTGTTGACAATAAGAAAAATATATAAAATCGCCAGCCTTATCCTTTAAGTGGGGAGCACTAGTTTGCCAAAAAAATGTAACCATTGCAAGTTAAATATATTATTATTTGTGACTGCAACTCTTTTATAACTGCTGTTGTCATTTGCCTTAAACCATTTTCTTCAAAATGCTAAGTCAAAGGCAACTGGACTTGCTGTAGATTCTTGAAGAAGCGTTTTGGGTGAAAGGGGAAACGTCTTCAAGAATCTAAAGCAAGTTCAGTTGTCCTTGAATTAGCACTTCTAGATAAACCATGACCTTTGCTCAAATCCACATAACTTGATTTGAAATGCTGGTGTGGATCTTGATATTTTCATAGATATCAAATATGTCAAGCTAAATTTTGGGGTATCTGTATTGTGC
This sequence comes from Thunnus thynnus, assembly GCF_963924715.1. Lineage (NCBI taxonomy): Eukaryota > Metazoa > Chordata > Actinopteri > Scombriformes > Scombridae > Thunnus > Thunnus thynnus. The sequence continues at coordinate 28,848,263 of NC_089534.1, forward strand.
ATAATTTTATATATAAATGTGTATAAAATGATACACAAGACTAGAATATTTTCAGTAGATGGAATAGTGCAGCCATAATAAACAACAGAGGGCTGTGCTTAGGTATAGATAGTGATGTGTTGGAACAAGCTGATGCTGTCACACAGTGTGGTTTATGACTTTCTTTAGTGTGAAAGTTCATTCTTGACCTTGGAAATGGTAGCTCAACAAAATAAACATACAAAGTAAACATACGTTACCAACATGTTGGTAATCTTTAAATTGCATCTTCTCTGATCATCACACTGCTGTTTTTTGACATTTGACAAGTGACCTGTTTTAAACTAAATAAGTTGGGTTTTACTTTAGATTTTTATGTTCCTGTAAATACATCACTGTGTTCATCTTATTCTACACCAGTCTCTTCTTTACCTGCTTTATTAAGTCTGATCCCATACAAACTCCTAGGTTTTTATCACTAAAAAAGAAAATCCATACTTAATTATACAATATACTATATATCTTCTATAATAAAAAATTGATGACTGTGTGGACTCAGAGTGTTTCTTTTACAGTCAAAGAGGAAACCAAAACCTGCCCTAACATAACCTGAAACCCAAACAACTAAACTAAACCTGAGGAAAGAGGTTTAGTGACGATTTAGCAGGTGCCTTTACATGATGTAAGTATGTGTTTAACAAATGATTGTATTTGTAGGATATATATGAGCCGTTAATAATGGCTCTAATAATATGCTACTTAATCCTCCTTTTTCTTATTTCCGAATGTCATCCATGATATGAAGAGAAGCAACAGCGAAAAAAAAGATGTTTATGTTGGTGCTGTCATGATATCTTTGTGTACATGACAAATCAGTTTAGTTAGTTATAATATAATACAATGTATTATAACTGTACCAGCATGTATATGTGAATACATTTTGAGATATCTGTCTTTTCTGAGTTTGTGGTGTTCACAGGGACTATTCCTTTGGTAGAAAGTAGTTCCAATGACCACTTGTGACACTGATGTTTAACTCACCACAACTAACTAAAGTAACAGTCTCAGAACTTTGTCCCTATATCCTCTATAAGTACCAAATATAGTTATTTACAGAAACCTCACAAAATTTATTAGAAAATAATGTACACATAAATGAAATTATTACCAAAGTCTGTGATTAAACCTTTCAAATTAAACCCCCATAGATTTCATCCATATCTTGCAGTCTTCCTCAGTGGGTGGAGATAGCTCAGTTGTCATGGAGACAGGTCAGTTGTCTGCTCCAGAAAAAAGCTAGTAAGTGGGTCTTAAGTTAAATGATAGCGTCACAGTTTTTCAAGTGTGTCTTAAAACAACATTCAGGTACCCATATGAATACTGAAAGGTCTTCCTCATTGTAATCATTCCTCCTGCTCATGATGGCAATACATTTTTGCACAGGAGGACTGTGGATTTTGTCCCCCATCACTTCCATTGTAAGTGCATTATGAAGGGATCTTCTAATGGTCAGTATGAACAGGAGGAATGATTACAGCAAGAAAAACATGTTTCAATGTTCATCTGGGCTCCCGACTGTTGTTTTAAGACAGACTTGAAAAACTGTGAACTCATCTTTTAATTATTTATTTATTTTTTATTTTTTTAAGTCCAGGGTCAAGACTGAACTTTGTTCCTGGTGTTGGTTTGAAGTTGGTTTCTTCCATCAGACATTTACTGTAGAGAAATGTTCCTGCTGAGATGTGACAACCAGCAGATATCAGCAAACATGTTTGACGACATTCATGGAGTCAAAAAAAGACAAAATGAGATCATCACTTGGATTCCTATTTATTTATAAATAAATCAGTCATCCAAAGAGTTTTCAAGTCACCTGACTGTTTTCAAATGATCTATAAGATCACTTTCTGTAACATTACCGTTAAATACAACCCAAATAAATTAAAATCAGTAACACAGCTCATGTAGACTCATCAGGTCTTCTTCTCAGATATGATGCAGTGGCTTAAACAGCATTATTAGTAACACTTTAGAACGAGGTTAGACAAATAAACTGATCCTTAAAGCCTGAATTACTGTATAAAATTAAAGGATATGGCTGTTTATTCCCAAGTCCCCCCACTGCTGGCTGCTCTGCAAACTGTCTCGACAGGCCCATCAACCTCCAGCTCCCAGTTCATTACATCAGTGACTAACAGTGTGATTAAAGTCACACCATTAGATAAGATTCATTAATTTGATCCCTGACTGTTAGTGTTTATTTGTGCAGCCCTATAATGAAGTGTTACCGCTTTATAGCCATACAGGCTCTTCAAACACGCATACACACTTGCACACCACATCATGCTAAAATATGACAGTTTTCATACAGTGCATGCAGCATGTCATGCTGATGCTACACCACCCTCTGCCTGTCCCGCTGGCTCACAGGCAGACCCGGCGGTTTGAGGGAGGAGGGGATGGGCAGCTCATGCAGGCTATCCGGGAAGGTCGCCGGGCTCAGCTGCTTTAGAATAGTCTGCATGGCGGAGAGGACCAGCGGCGCCGGCCTCCTCCCCGCTAGGTACTGGGACGTGTCTTCGCCCAGCACCTTGTTCCAGCGCTCCGGCTCTTTACCCAGAGCTCCCTTCATTTTGAAGTGAACCTCTGGCATGAACATGAGCAGGTTGTCCAGACACTGCCTCCTCTCCCCGCCGCTCACCCCGTTGGAGTCCCTGAGTTTCTCCAGGATGACATCCAGCGGGGTCAGACCGTTGTGGTCCTTGGCGTGCGGAGACGCTCCGTTCCCCAGCAGCATGACGACCGCCTCGGGCCGCAGCAGCTCGCAGGCCAGGTGTAGAGGGGTTTTGCCGTCCTCCATGTGAAAACAACCGGCTCGGTCGGTGTAGGAGGGCGTGCTGGGTATCCGGTGAGCCGCCTGTAAGATGAGGCCGAGAATGTAGCGCCTGTCATAGCGGACAGCCATGGCCAAATGCGGCGCAGAGGACGGGCAGCAGCAGAAGCGCTCCCCGGGCTTTGCTAGCGCTTCGTCGGTGTACCGGCTGAGCAGATACTGGGCGTACGCCTGATGGTCGTGCACTATAGCGTAGAGCAACGCCTCCGATGGAGTGAACGTCCTCTGGCTGGCGTCCTCCTCCTGGTAAAAAGTCTCCATCGTCCGCATGTCCTCCAGCATCCAGACCGGCTTCAGGTCCCGCACAGCCCGGTAGAAGAGCAGCGAGAAGGACTTCCGATGCTTCTCGATGCTCCGCGCCGCCGAGCTGACAGTTAACGAGGCCATGGCGACAAGCGACCCGAGTGACTTATGTCCTCAACGGCTATACAGCGTCCTTCATCGCTCTGGAGCCATTACTTCAAGTTCTATGGACAGAACACACACACACAGTAAAGTCTCATACAATACAACGAGCTCAAACTGGTCTACAGCCAGTCTACAAAGTCATGGGTACAGTAACAGACTCACATTCCTGCAGTCCGCCCCGCAACAGCTGCGGGACTCCTCTCTGCAGTACTGAGCTAAAGCGCATGCGCACGTCATAAACAGTGTTGGAAACTTTATTGACAACCACTGTCTGAGGGCGAGCCCAACGAATTAGAGTTAAAACCTCACTCTTCCCATCATAAGATTATTCAGCGACATTTATCCATATTAGCTGCAGCTGCAGCCTACATTCTGACACCGATACTGCAACATTACAGCGCTTCTTTTTCACCTGCACGCCATTGCGAATCATTTGAAAATTAGACATCTGAAAGGGGCCCCCATTCACCTGTTCAAAATTAGAGCACACTATTATGTACATTTGTTATGAACAAAAAAGTGCAAAACGGGGGAGGCACGTCAAATAATTTTCTGAGCACTTATGTTTTTTATTTTGGCTTAGGGGAGGGACACACAACTTTAAATGGCTGCATTTTGTATTTATTTTAAATACGTTTTTTTTTTTTATCCTGCCGCTGTATTGTGATGGGACTCACAAGACGTTTCTGAGGATATAAACCAGTCAAACCTGCCTTTTCAGTTTGTGTTGGAATGTGAAGGGTTAAATGAAATAAGCCCCTTTTGTCAGCCTATCAGAATTTTGTAAATCCACAGTTGCTGGGAGGAAATTGCTGCTTTCAGCTCTGTGATTGGTGGTCAAGCTATAATTTTACCGAGTAATGTCAAATGACAGTAAAATTGACCAATCATAACCATCTTCACTATAAATGGGCGGGCTTTGTTGTCGCTTGTCGCTGACAAGTTCAGACAGCTGAGCGCCGTGAATGAGTCTTGTTCATGGGTGTGTTAAGGGAACAACTGTGGTGCACAAGTAGGGAGAGTCTACACACCCTTTAACAGTTATCGCAGCCGGCAGATACGCCCGAGCCGCCGCCAAATTTCAGCGGCGAGAGCGGCGTTTACGTCACCATGACCACACGGCCCATACAAAGACAAGTCAAGGAAAATTTAAGAGAAGTGATGAATGTCAGTCATGCTGACATAAAATCATATTGTGAAAATTACTGTCAATGTCGCCAATTATTTGTCAACTAGAAAAGCGAACATTGCTTTTGCTCTATGCGCACTGACATGGAGCGGACATAATCAAGTTTTTTTTTTTTTTTTTAATTGAGTACAAGCAAAATGTACAGAACAAGATTGAGAATAGCTATATAAAACGAGGGATGAAAAAAATCAACAGTGGAAGTGATGTTACAATACATTCGGTAATCATAACACACAAAAGGTATCATTATACCGAAAATCAAGAGAAAAGAAATATATCTATACAAATAAACCATATAAAAACAAAAGCACAATTACAAACTAGCAGTAAACAAACAGATAAACAAGTCGAGAGTAAGTATGGCTAGTGAGGATTATCCATGTTTTAACAATATTAACTTTTAATGAAAAGTTGGAGTTCATTTGCAAAGGAAGCCCTTCACCAGAGCTGACGTGGTACAGAAAACCAAGTTTTTTTTTCGTTTTCAAGTAACTTTAATTAATGTGATCATCAAAGGGTCAGTTTTTAAAATCTAATAATGGAAGACGTACCAACTGATATTATTCTGGCTGCTGCTGCCACTGCTATGTAGGCTATGTTACTTTATTTGGAAAAACAGTCATTAATATGCACATGTCGCTAACGTTGACTGTTTGCGCACTGTGATGTGTGTGTGTGTGTGTGTGTGTGTGTGTGTGTGTGTGTGTGTGTGTAGGTTGGTGTTGTGTAATAGGAGGGATGGCTGTCATGCACTTTTATTCTGCTGAAGTGTACACAGCTTGTGTGATGAAGTGATCATCTGTAAGGAAGATTTGCATTTTGCTTAAGAAATGATCATCTGTTTGTTTTGGTGATAACTCTCACTGCCTCCATGCTGTTTGCTCGTTACATTGGTTGGATTAAGTTAGCATCTTATTTTTATTTCAGAGCTGAAATTGTCATGGTAACCTATGCAGTACTATAGGAGAGGACACAGTAAGTTCGGCTGGTAGTTCGCTTTTTACCCAACGAAGGAAGGGAGGTCAGAGGGCCAAGGTTCAAGACGGTCACAGTTCACTGTTACACGTAATGGTTGGAAAAGGTCAGCATTTGCTTTTTATTTTCTCCAATTCTACCTACATTTGGCATGAATATAATAAAATATGGTTATTTATGGTGGAAGGAAGGTCATGCATTTACCCCCCAGTCACTCAGGGAGGCTCAAGGAAAAAGTATTTGGAATTTTGGATATTTAAATAAAAAACAAACAAACAAACAAAAAACCGAAGTCTCACCCCAGCCTCTCCTTCTGATAAATAACGAAGCACTTCAGATGGTTTCTCATTTAATGGAAAGCCACACTGTATATAAAGATATGAAGAAACTATTTGTAGGTGGAGATATGACTGATTGAAAATGTAATAAACACATATAAAGAAAGAGAGAAACATTTTTCACACAAATTCTGTACACCAAATAAGGTTACAGATATTTTTAAAATCCTGAATAACTAATACCCAACTAATATTTTAAATTTAGGCTTGGCTAATATGTATGTTACATGTTATAGAATATTTTTTATTAAATTTATTATTTTGCTAAAAATCTAATTTTCAACAATATTAACACAAATTAAAGCTCAAAGTCAAAATGATAATGAGTTACATTTAAAGATAATTTTCCTGTAAATGTTATGATCTTTACTGGTAAACTTTGTATTCATGAATGTTGATTTTATTAAAAAATATCATAATCATAATAATGGTTACTAATTTTAAGACCAGGAAAATACTGCAACAGTATAGACAGTATGTTCTCCAGACTTTCAGTAAATGTGCTACTAAAACATGTTTTGACTCAGTGAAAATGTATGTATTCCTGCTTGAGAAATATTTGACTAAACATGATTTTTTCAGTTATTGGTCTGGAATGAGTAATTGTACCTATAATAAATGTATTTTTTTCCTAATTTTTCTGCATTTGCATTTACTCTTTGGATACCACCCCTTCTTGCTTCTAAAAATCAATCAGAATAAAACAGTCTGAGAAGAAAATGAGGAAATGTATTTTGTAGTCTAAGGCAGATCTCCAAAGTCCGCCAGATGACACGTTTTGCATCACCTTGCGGACTTTTACTGGCAAATGAGCAGGACGCTCTGGGTGCAGGCAACATATAGAGAAGTTAAACATTGTTCATTTGCATATACTACCCACATTGTAATGATACAAGACTGCCAACAAAGTTTCCCTTTAACAACTAATGGTACTAACAGGAATGATACAAATGATAATAAAGGAATTACAATCATATGTTGTCTATTCAGGAGGACATAAGACATTAGTCTTCTTACTAAACAGGAATCACAACACTTACTGGCGAGAGGAAACCTTCCCCTGAACATAAGGTGCCATCTTGTGGCAGAATTACAGTAAACTAAAGTTACACTTATGCTGTGGAACAAAACCATAGGTGGATTATGAGAAAATAGGCCCCTGGGTACAGATAAACAAAGCACCTCAATTACTACAGTAACTACTAGGGGTGCGCCCGAATACAAATAGCATTCGTATTCAGTGTTTTTAATAGTGTTTTTTATATGAACATTTGTTTCATACAAATATTTTTTTAAAATATTTGTTAGTTAGAGGTCTGTCTGCAAAGAGGTGAAGAGTAAAGTTTTAGCTCAGTAGTCAGGACAGTCGTCTATGATCTGGGAAACTCCAGTTCGAGACCCAGTTTGGGGACCTCCTTCGTAAGGAGGTTTATTCATAAACACTTACTGTAACAGTTTAATTTTCTAAAATTAAAAGTGTAATAAAAGCAATTTGTAAGCCTCTTTCCCACTTTTATTCGAATACAAATACAAATACAAATAATTTTGCTGCCTCAACAAATACAGACACAAATACAAATACTGGACTCTCTGCACATCCCTAGTAACTACCCCTTATCTCAAGGCCTGCTGCCTTGTTTGGTTACCCTTCTATGGACAAAACTATATGCAACACTCATACAAGCATGGCCACTTGCCAAAGACTAAAAGGGTTTATTTGCATCAGGAGGAGTGGTGGGTCCTTCTTAGCCAATAGTGAACTAGCAAAACAACCTCAAAACTTTAAGCCCCATATAAGTAGGATTTGAACATTTCAGCCAGTAGAGGCATAAAAAATAGTCATCAGAATAATATGAAAGACTGAAATCACATAGAAACTCCACACTTTGAAGCTTTGAAGGTGTTCATGCAGCAGTGAGACTTTTCTAGTTGGTCTCGATGGCAGCTTCAGGGGTTTATGCATGAGAGAAGTTTTCTGCAGGCTTGAATACTTCAAATGATGAGTTTTTTTTTTGCCACTATAAATCAAAGGCTACACAAACAGACAAAGAAAGACAGAATTCTTGTGTTTGTTTGTTTCTTCATTCCCTGCAGTGGGCCTTTTCTGCAGTGGTGGGGTTTCCTTTGAAGTACTTCACTTGAATACTACAATTTTATGCTACTTTATGCATCTACTCCACTACATTTCAGAAGTTAATATAGCACTCTTTATTCATTTACAGCTATCTGACAGCTATGGTTGCTACTTTTCAAATAAATGTTTTACATCTGAGCTGTATCATCATCTTATAAAACATGATGCATTGTTATCAATTACCAACAATAGCTCAAACTAGCTTCACCTCGACCAGTAACATTTCTTCTTTTTTGTTTGTTTGCATGAGTATATTCACAGGTAGATGCACAATTGTTCACTTTAATACAAAAACTGAAAGAGAAACTAGCAAATACATTATACTGTAAATACAAATCACTTTTCTTTCCCCAACCTCAAACCATCCCACCACAACCCCATCCCCTTCTCAAAAACCATCTGACTTACCCCAGCACCCCCACTGATGGGGAAGAAGAAATAAATGATAATAATAAACAGAATATACAGACTTGTGTATCTTCAAGAGTATCTTCCCTACATCCACAGGTTTATCCAAACACAAACCTGTTTAAATATAGATGCAGACCTGCATTTGCAAGTTCACCTTAAGAAATTTGAACAACTACATATATACATATTAGGAGTGTTCCCGAATACAAATACATTATTCGGCAAAGCACAAATAATGGGTTTTTTTACGAATATGTGTTTCATACAAATATTTTAAAAAATATTTGTTAGTTAGAGGTCCGTCTGCAATGAAGCGATGAGTAAAGTTTTAGCTCAGTAGTCAGCACAGTCGTCTATGATCTAGGAGACTCCAGTTCAAGACCCAGTGTGGGGACCTCCTTCATAAGGTAGTTTATTTATGAACACTTATCGTAACAGTTTAATTTTCTAAAATTAAAAGCGTAATAAAAACAAAAACAGGATTTTTAAGCCTCTTTCCACTTTCATTCGAATACAAATACAAATACAAATAATTTTGCTGGCTCAACAAATACAGATACAAATACAAATACTGGGCTTTCTGCACATCCTTTATACATATACACCTATAGATTTACAGTAGGCGACAAGTACAGCTAGTATGTTCTCTCTACAGCATGTATGCACCATGAGTGTTGTGTAGTGATCATCTTTAGTCACACAGTGGCAGTAGTGATCTATTGAATGTGGACTTGTGTGTATTGTAGATGCTGTACACATGTCTGCCAAAGTAGAGGAAACACAGTGACAATATCCACAGTGTGAACAGGATCTGATGATGTCACAGTTTGAACGCTCTGCTGAGTGCTTCTACATATATCAGTTTTCTGCTGTGAGAACACACACAGTGAGGTGTGTCAGTGTCAGCCTCAGTGCCAGTCCATCAAAATTAAACATGTTGCACAACTCTTCTCCAACACCATGCTTTGTCCACCAAAAGTCAGAATCATGGAGGGTATGGCAAGTTTAATAGACTATGTGACAAAGACTGAACAACATGCTTTAAAGGGAAAGTCATGAGCTCCCTGCACTACACTCAAGTCATCCTCATTTACACCACCTATAATATTACATGCAGTGTCTCAATGGGTTTTACAGTCCCATGTTGACAGTGATCCAAGCATTGAAAAGCTCCCTAATAAGACAAACTCCTGAAAAAAGGGACAAATCTTCAGAGAGGCAATTCAGACAGCCGTGACTGCAGCTGGTGGGAGAAATAAAAATAAAATAAAGGTAGAAGCTGGGATAAGGTATTCCTTCTTGTACCCTGCTGTCATCAGAATCTTCACCCCAATAGCACCAGCTCTTCCTTCTTGAACATGGAAGAAATCAATGACTACATCAGTAAACAGCCTGCGTCAAAATAAACCTCTGGCCTTGAGGTTAAGGTAAACCAGGACTGCTTCAGGTATGACTGCTGAATCCAGAATGATGTTAAACAAATGTGTTTGCGTCTTGGGGCTATTGCTATCTCATTTTAATCTCACATAACTGAACACACACTGGTATTCTCATGGTTGCAATCCAGTAAGGGGAATTTGTACTCATTTGTTTTTGATCCCAGACAGCTGTACTTTTTACAAGGTAAAAGTACAACAAGGCTTTTTGTTCTGTTGTTGTTCTGATCACATCCATATGTTCAACATTGACTTCATTCTACACTTGAAGTTACAGACTGGTCCACCTTATGTCTAATTACTAAAGTTATATGCAACATGCAATTCATAACATTACTTGTTGTCAATGACTATTAAGATGAATACATGGAATATTTGGGGCTCTAATAACATGATAAAGAGGAAATCTTTTCTACAGGAAACAAATTTAAATGATGAGGATCATAAAAGGTATTGTAGGGAACGGGTTGGTCAGATGTTCTTCTCATCACATTCAACAAAAAGGAGGGGTGTGATTACCCTAATACATAAAGCTTCCATTTCCTGTCACAGCTTCCTGTAAAGACACTGAAGGAAAGTATGTCCTAGTTAAAGGGGAACTACAAGATGAATTCTGTTAGATTCTGTTAGGAAATGTCTGTGCCCCCAATGTCCAAGATGAAGCCTTTTACGCATCTTTACTTAGTCAACTAGCTGATATGGACTGTACCAATATGATAATAGGGGGTGACTTTAACTGCATAATGATGGAGAGAATCTCTCTGAAAATGCAGAGGCTGGCTTAAATATTAATAATGAGTTTGATCTTTTGTACATATGGAAATATTATAACCCACTTTCAAAGCAATATACATTTCACTCTCAGCCTTACCTGTCAGCATCACACATTGATCATATTTTTGTTTATAGATGTAGATATAGGCCATATTGCCCTTATGGACGTTGCTCCTGTAGTTACGTCCATTCAACCTCTTAGACCCAATGAACATTCACTTTCTTGGAGAGTGAATACAATGTTGCTTATGGATGAGAAATTTATTATGTTTTTGAAAGATAAAACTGACTTATTTTTAGAATTTAATGACAAGGACAGAGCTGACCCAAGAATTGTGTGTGACACTTATAAGGCTTATATGAGGGCTTATGATTATCTCATATACAAACCAAAAGAAAAAAGAGAGAGTAGCAAAGTAACTTGAAATTGAAAATAAAATAAAACAATTAGAGGAAGCGTACTGTGCAACAAAATGAGATGTGACCCTAATTGAACTTAAATCAACTAAAACAGCACTGCATAGTTTGATAACTAGGAAAGCAGAAAAGGATATTCTATTCGTTAAACAAAAAATCTTGGAATTGGCCAACAAACCAAACCACCTCTTAGCTCGGCTGGCAAGGAATGTCCCTGTAAAGTCCTTTATATCAGCTATACAGGATGAGAATAACCAAAGGCAAATAAATAATCGTCATTAATGAGAGCTTCAAAAGATTCTATGCTATTTTATATAGTTCAGAGATTGACTTGGAGAGACTCAGGACAGGTTACTTCTTAAATAACTTACCTGTTCCACAGATATAGATATAGAAGTTGATAAAACTATCTCCACACTTCAGTCAGGGAAATGTCCAGGAGAGGATGGCTTCCCAGTTGGATGAAGGGGAAATCAATAATCTCTTGTTAAGGGTTCTTAATAAATCATTTAAAGTTTCAAACTCCCAGAATAAACTTATAGGGCTAATATAATACTAATAGTAAAGAACAATAGGAACCACAAAAGGCCTTCAACAGAATTTAATTGGAATATACTGAATGTTTGAAGTAATAAAGACTTTAAATTTTGGGTCAAATTTTCTGGAGTGACTTAAGCTCTTATATAAAGCACCTACAGCCTTGGTTCTAACAAATGGTCTGTTATCTGCTCCCTTTAAATTAATCAGAGGCACGGCTCGAGGAAGCCCACTGTCTCCTATCCTATTCACTCTGTTGAGCCCTTAGCAATAGCAGACAAAACAGTAGTAGTACAAAGACAGTAGGAGTAACGATTGGTCCAAAACAAAATAAGATTTTACTAGACGATGATATGATGATATCCTTTTAATGGACCCCACTAAATCATTATCAGCTTTAACTGAGTATAATCGCAGAATTTGGCCTAATAATTATCATTTAATTCATTTATTTATTATGTAAGTGCTGTGCCTCATTTTTTTTCCTTTTATGGATCAGTCCTGTGACATTATGTTTTGTATGTATGCTTTTTTGATAAAAATGGAATAAAATAAAAGTAAAAATGCTCCAGAACAGCTACTAAACCATTAACAGTTACACAGCTTTCCATTAGACTGTATCAGTATAAATGACAGTAGAAAATAACTGAATGCAGAATTTCCCACAATTTTAAACATCATCATGCCCCCGTCCAGTAGTAGTTTATTTTTTGTTTGTACTTCTGTTTGTTTTTTATATATGTTTCAAAATAAAGTTTTTCCAAGCAAATCAAATAATATGATATAGATATTTTGTGACATAAACAGATATAGATAGCAGCTTTGCATTGCACATTACTTCCTGCCTTTTCTCTGGAGACACATCAGCATAAATGTCTTGATGCTGCCTGAGGAAGACTGCCAGGCTTTAAACGTGTTGCAGTTGAGAGTAGCTGCGGATCCTGACCTTTTCTGTACTTTTCATGCCATTGAGTACTTGTATTTGAGCACGTATTGAGCATGTTCAATTCACTCACTTTTTGCATCCCTTCTTTTTCTCTCACTGACTCTCTTGGGAAGCCTTTTCCCACCATTTCTCATCAATTTTTCAAGGACTTTTTTTATCATCCACTGCCAATTTTTTTTTTACAATTCTGGCTTTCTACAATATCTGAGCATGGCAGCTGCAGTATGGTTAGATTAAGGGGAGAATTATGGTTAAGGTTAGGCAATTAAAACACTTTCCTCAGGTTTAAGGAAAGACTGTTCTAAAAAGGCAAAAGTTAACTGCAGGGACCAGATGCATAAAATTCTGTGTAGATTCATGACTAAAACTGTGTGCACACACAAAGCCAGAAATATGCAGATGCGTTCTTTTTATCAGATCCATAAAGCCATATGTACGCATGGTTCTGTCTTATAAATCATTGTAGAACTGGGTGCACATGCATGAGCCTCATTTTCTCTCCCACAATGAGCCATAAATGGATGAAGACACACACTGAACCAGCTGTTTTTATATCAACATGATGCCTCCTCTACCAGTCTGTACACCTGTCAATGAAAGAAACGGGAAATAAAAAGTGCTGTTTCGCCGATTGTGTTGCACCAGCAAGGTTCAGAACAGCTGTCATTACACACGACCGTTACACACAGCTGTGCGACTCTTTACAGTGTCCATATTGTTAATTCATCACCTGGACTGTAAACCAACGTAGGCAGTGATATCTCAGAAATGTCATCAATGATTAGTTTGTAGTGCTCATATCTAAACTGACTTCACAAGGTGTGACACAACTAAGGATAAAATAAAAAGAATTAACAGCAAAATGAAATGTTGACTCCTGTGTAAATGAAAATGATAGAGAGTAATTAATCCTTAATAAGTGCGCCTTATTGATTGGCATTTTACAAATCTCTGTGTAAACACAAAAACCAATCACACAATCAGTGCTGCTGGTTATCAACCTAAACAAACATATTTTACTAAAAGATTGCGTCTCTCGCCTTATATTTCATCTCCACGTCATCACCTCATCCTCAGATCACTTTAGAAAAACGTATACGCTGGTCTAAAGAATGCATGCGGTGCTCACATTCTACTTTTATAAATACCAGTTTATAGAAATGGCGTATGCATGGTTTTTGTGTTTAGGCCCCTGGTCTGTGACAGAACACACATGCTCTGCATGAAAGTCAGACATGCTAAACTCCACCCACCACCTTGACCTCCACACACTTACTGTTCACCTTGCTACACAAAGAACACACTATTTCCTGCTTTGGCAATTAACTGTATGTATATTGAGCTGCCAAAGCACATCTGGCATGAGGTGCGCTCACACACACCTGCAAATATTCTCCTATTCACTTCAAAAAAGGCCCGTACGACAGACAAATTCAGGCTTGCATGTTTCTGTGCATTCTCTTGTCCGGCTCAGCTCTATGGAACTCAGGGAGGATCTTTGTTTAACTTTGACCATCAAATTCTTATAGTCAGCCAAATAGAAACGCAGAAGCACTGTGTTTGAAAGGGAGAACTCTTTATTCTTGCAATGTGCCATCATCATGTTTTGTCTAAAATTACACAACCACACTACAAAATGCAGCATCACTCCCATACATGGTTCACAGTTTGTGAGCACTCTGCTGAATGTTTATTTATCACACACATCAGAAGTGTGACATCACAACTTTTTTCAGCAATTTCCATTTCATGCATTTCATGCTTGAATTTCTGTTTCTGACAAATTCTGAAAATTGGCCTCTTACCAGCTCTTAGAAAAATGGAGAGAAAAGAGCTGCATAACTGTGATGACAAACAACAGCCTTCATAAAAAGCTAAAAACTAAAACCAATGATCATCCAGTGCTACTACTGATCATTAAATGCTGGCTGCAAAAATGTCTGCTCTTCGTTCAAATTTGAATTTTCTGAGTCCAGTATGTCTAAACACACAATCTAGGCCCAAAATGTTCCTTCAGAACACTGCAGTATATGTGACTGCAGAGACCATATTTGTCATGGACACATGCAGATCTGTATGGGGTCTCTTTGTATTGCCTTACTAGGGTAATTTCAGAGTGTATGGCACTACAGATTACATGACTAAATTCCATTCAGTATTTCAATTCAACTCAGTACCTTCAATGATGTGATGAGACATCAGGCAATTGAATTAAAATCTGAGACTTGGAAACCTGGAAACTAGCAAGTTAAATGAGACATTGTCCTTTCTTTAAATTAGGATGTTATCAGTTAGTCTGTCAATTGTTTAGGAAGTTTGCTGGTCACAGTCTAAAACTGTATCAATGGCTTCATCACTGAGAAAATATATTAGAAAAGCACAATGAAGACAGTTAATTGAGGATAGACATCAACAAACAACATGACTATCAGGCTTTAACATTCACATCTTGTGGCCTTCTTTAGTGGATGGAGCTCAGTTGTCATGGAGATGATTTAGTTATCATCATGTGATAACAGGTGGCTGTATATGTGGTAGATGATCACCTCTGATGATGGTCTCTGGTGTCAGATTTGAATGTCATCCTTGATGTTTTCTCTGGTTGTCCAATGACTCCTGCTTGATGACCTTTGACCTCTTCTCAGTGGATGCTGTGAGCCTTTATTGGTCAAAATGACTTTACAAGACAAAGATGTATTCTGATGATCCATTAACATACTGAGTCTGATGCTATACTTTATTAACAACATTTACCCAAATGTTGATTAAACATGTATCTGACACATTGAAATAACACAGCTGTAGAATTGTACATTTGAAACACCTTATCTTACACAAGCTACTTGATCCAAAAAATTAAACTGCTATGAATGAAAGTTTATTTTTTTGCATCAGAGTTTAGCAAATCCATGTTTTCTGCTAACCTGTGGCCCATTTCACCAAATTTGCAACATGCAAACTGCAACTTACAACATGAGATCATTTCCTCTTTAATTAATTTTGACATGTTTAACTAATCAATAGAAACATCATACTTGTGAGCCATGCATGAGCATCCAAGAAGACTGTAGGACTGATCTTGTGAGTGACAGTCATGTGTGACATGGAGCACTGGCACCGTCTGCAATCTTCATGGAAGCAGAGCTTACAAATCACTTTTATGAAATGGACTCCTGGGTGTCTGAATTCAGACTCACTCACCCCGCTGTGCCCAAATAATTGTTCACATCAGAGACTCTAATATTCACTTGTATGTGGTGAAATGCTGCTCTGCTTTGCAGAACACTGTGGTGGAAGAAACACAGCAGAGTACAGACAGGATCAGGGTCATTTTAGCAGATACGATCCTTTAAAATATGCTCAGAGAGAGCCTGGTAGTGGTCCTTTGGATCAGCTTGGGATATTTCTACTTACTAGCTTTTCCAGAGCTTTCAAGTGCATCTCACTGTTTTCCTCAACAAATAGAGTTTGCTCAATTGTCTCAGTTGACATAGAGCCAGTTAATAAATAAGCAAGTAAATAATTAAGCAGGGATAGGTGCAAAATCTTGTGAGGGCTTTTGAACAAGGCACTCAAAAACCCTTTGCTCCTGTGATATTAATGAGTGTCTGATGGGAGATAAAATGTTTTATTACTAATATGGCCCTGACAGAGTAGCAAGTGCACTGTTTAACACTGAGGGCTGCAAGTTTGAGACATGGCACTTTGTTTTTCTCTAAAGGATTAATTACAGCTTCTTTTTACAATCCAGTTACTGTAATCTGATCACATGTAATCGATTACACACAGACCCTGCTGAGATAGCTCTCCACACACAGGACCTCTGGCACAGGGTCTGCAGCTCTCAGTGTTTGATTTATTTGTTTTCTCCCTGGATCTCACACTAGAGCAGAACATGGTCGTGAATATTTCATATTTCACTGTGACAGATCAGATTGCTGTGAGTATTAAGATTCCTTTGATTACAGCTGGTGTGTGAGCGCAGCCTCTGATGACCTCTGGCTAAGCCTTTGATTTAATTTGCATTTGGTGGTTGGTCAGTAACACGCTTCAGCCGTGACCACGTCCCTTTTATCCCAAGTAATTACACTCTTCCATCCTGACCAATTGAATATTAAATGTCAGAATGAGCCGGCTCAACGGGCACTTTGGCACACTTTGAAATACAACATGAACGCTGCAGATCTCTACGGGGTCCCGATTTCTATGCAAAGCGTTCGTTTAATTCTCCCGCCAATTAGTGTAGTGTCTGGTGGCCCCTGCTGCTCACAGATATCAGAGATCACGGCTGCGTGAGGCTCCGTCTGTGATGCTGATCCAGGAGCAGCGCCTATGATGACACAAGCACCATTTCAGTCTGTTTACCGGGGTTAGACCTTTATCTGAAAATATAAAAGGATGATATTTGTCTTTTAAAGCAAACATTCAACACAAAAACTCAGAGGGCTCAAATATACTTTTTTCCTGTTTACAGAGGTGGTTGTGCTGCCTGGGAGGCTCAGCTCAGGGAGAAGAGATATGTAAGAATCTAAAATGAGAAAAATTTAGTTTCACAAAAAAATTCAACTCATCACAAGGTAAATGTACTTTGTGTTTCCAAAGCTTTCAGCCACATCTTCCTGAGTTACTCAGTTGTCATGACCTTTGGAGTTGTGGTCATGTGATAACAGGTTGTGACCCCTCTCTCTGTTCAAAGGTAGTCTAGTAGAAGAAAGTGAAATAAGAACTCCAGGACTTTTGAAGATGCACAGCTCTGAGTCGCAAAACTGTAAAACCTAGAAATTGCAGTTGGAAACAACTAAATTGCAACAATATGTTTTGAGGAAAACTACCCAGATTCATTTTTTAATCAACATAATGAGGCAATGTTGTAAAATGTTCATACTGAATGTATCTGCAAAAAAAAATCATTGACAATGTAATTTGTTTTTGTGTTTGTTTCCCTGAAACAAATGTAAGAAAATGGCGGCTAATAGTTGCATTTCAGCATGAAAGCCTTCATTAGAGCATATATGACAGGAATTCAAGCTGTAGTTTTGACAGTGAAATGATCCAAGACATGAGATGATTCTTTTGCTACTCTTGCACTAGCACTCACTGTGAGTGCCTTTACATGCATGTTAGTATCTTGGTTTGGAGTCTAATTCTGCATATGGTGTTTATATGGAACATGAGAAACTTGGTTATTCATATCTCTATACACATGATTCTAACAGTACCCAGGTTTCTTATCATCTGTGTACAGTTGTGCCTTGATTATTAAACATCTCCTCTCATTTTCTACCAACAGAATAATCAGAAACCTGGATCAAGTGTTTACATGTCACATTATCCTGGTTTCAATCTTAGTAATCTTGGTAGAATATCCCAGTTTCCCAAAACCTGTCATAGGTGTGAGTATGAGGTAGCAGGGCAAACAGGAGGACCCAAATGCAGACACCAGGGCAGGACAGGTTAATAAAAAGGGGCTTTAATAATAAAAATCCAAAAAAGCAGGCGTACAGGTTGGCAACAGGAAGGCAGTCAAAACAGGCAAACAAGTCCAAGACGGCAGGACAGGTCACAGACAGGGAGAGGGTCTAAACCACAAGCAACAGACAATTGGGTAGGGAAATCAGGAACATGGAAACAGGTTCAGGATCAGGTGAACAGGTAACAGAATGGCTGGAATACAAATATACAAGAAAGTAACATTGGAAATCTGGCAGGGAATGGATGGCAGAAGACCGGTATATAAGCTACTGAGACAATGTGCAGCAGGTGAGGATAACTGGGGAGAGACAACAGGTGAGCAGGTGAGAACAAGGCAAGAATGTCTAGCGGCATCTAGTGGACAGGCGAAGAACGACAAAACCAAGAGAAGAGAGTGTGGGGCTGGCGGCAGGTACAGAGGCAGAATATAACATATAACACATTAACATAAATGTAATTCTGGGGAGATGGGTTAGAATTTGTAGGAAGGACAATTGTAAAGTTGCTTGGTTTTAGTTGGACATGTAACTAAATTGAAACAAACGTTTTATTTTATTTTAATGTTTAAAGGATAATTAAAACTTGGGTCTTGTTTTTGCATATTTTAAAAAAAAATTCTATTCATCATATAATTTCTATGTTATAATAACTTTGTGCTCACCAAGTTAATAGCTGAAAATATGGGAACAAAGGGACATCATTAAAAAAAGAAAGAAACAAAGCTCCAGGTTAGACAAACTAATTTGAAAGAGAAAAAGAAAAGAACAACAAGGCAAACAGTAAAATTATTACTCAAACATCCATTTACAAACACACTTCCTGCTTCAATTTTGACCTACTTCACATAGTTGTGCACACACAGTTTTCCTTTGCATTGAGGGATTGTTAGCCACATTTCAGCAGTGTACAGATTCAGTGTCACCTGCTAATAAAGATAACCTGTTCTCAAAGGATGTCAAAGGGCATTTAGAGGAATATATAAAATCACCAACATATATTTAGGCAGGTTGAATGAAGTGTGTGTACCAGCTGGTCAGCATTGTTGACAGGTGATATGATTGTGTTAAATGTGAGATTTTACTTTACTGTAGCTAACTCTAACCCTTTCAGGAGTGACAGTCTGTAAAAGCAGCTGTGAGTCCTGGCTCAGCATGGCTGGAAGAAGCACTAGCTCGCCTACAGTATAATCTTTTATTAGTCTTGGTTTCATTGGAGAGCTTTAGTATCCCATAATGCTCTGACTGCTGTTTTACACACCTTCCACTCAGTTGGGAACACAATTCCATAGAAATAACTGAGTATTCAAACTTTGGTTGGACATTTTTGACTTTTTTTGACATAAAATATTTATCACAACAACATACTAGTTAATATTCATTTGACTAAAAAATAAAAACCTGGATCAGTAAACTCACAATATCCTGCTCAATGATCTGCTTACATCTCTTTTCAAATGAATACCATGATCATCAAGCAGAGTTTCTCAGTTTTTAACAATCAACCAATAAATAGTAATAAATTCATTATTAGAGTTCCTTGTTGTCAAGGCAAATATGTTGTTTTTTTTTGCATATTTAGGATATGAGTTCAAGAGGTGTTCAGACTGAATGTGAAGCAGATTATTTGCTTTATCTGTTCAAGTTAGACTGCTGAGCCACCAAGCCTCTAAAGTCTGTGTTTAATCTCCACAAACAGTCAATATATACCCACTCTACTAAGGCTAACTATAGTTAGCTAGCAACAAAAGCACTATTCATTCCCATGGACATTGTTATTAAGTAATGTAGATTTTAAAAAGTGTACAATTTAGCCAGAGGGCACAGACACAAATAACAGAAGAGCAGAAAAACATCTTTTTATACAACAAACTGAGCATAGGAGCAGCACAAATAAATACAGGACCAGTCAAAAGTTTGGACACACCCTCATTCAAGTGAATGGGAAGGTCCGTCCAAACTGTTTTCTGGTATATATGACATTTTAACAGAGGTTGTAAATAAAAGTACATTTTTCAGAGCCTTAATATAATGTATTTGAAAATATATTTGAATCAAAAATACTTTAGCGCTCACTTTTAAAAGCAAATTGGATCCAGGCAAGACTTACCAAGTTTATATTTATGTATGTAAACATTACATTAACAAAGACATTAACAAAATATAAGTAATCATAAAATCTTTGTTTTGGCAATCAAAGATACTAAAGAAAACATCTTTAAAAGAAAAACAAGTCATTTAAGAAATATCAATCAATCGATCGATCAATTTTTATTTATATAGCAACCAAATCACAACAGTCATCTCAGGGCACTTTTCACATAGAGCAGGTCTAGACTGTACTCTTTACTTTACAGAGACCCAACAATTCCCCCATGAGCAGCACTTGGCGACAGCGGTAAGGAAAAACTTAAAACTTAACAATAGCAGACCAAAACAGATGCACAGGTGTTTCATGGGTGGCTTCACAGAGGGAGCAGCAGGTATAATATCTGTTTTTTATTTAAAGGGAACATATTATGCTTCTTGTGATATTCTGTTATTTATATATTGCTATGATGCCGGTTAGGGTTAGAGAAAAGAACAAGAAAAAGAAGTGAAATCCTACTACTGTTTGTTTCCGGGGCTGAGCAATCAGAACAGTGTGGGTTCATCAGGAGAGCCTAAGGAGATAGAAGCTAAAACAGCCTGTTTTAGACAGAGGCTGAAGTGAGGGGCTGCATAAAGGACTATTATAACATAAATAAGGAGTTTTTGAATTGTAAATCATGCAACGATATTCTAATAAAGCCCCAGATTAAAAATATAGACATAGAAATGTGCAGAATTTGTAAGAAGAAGTTATTTACTGTAGCAGGGTGGAATTTATGGAGTAGTCTGAAAGTGACTTTTCCTGCTTTATTAGTGAGTGGGTACTTGAAGGGCAAAGTTTGTCATTGAAAATATATATCATTGAAAAAGAGCTTGAATCCTCTTCTTGTGACAAGCTGAAAACAGATTTCCTGTTGAGGATGGGATAAAGTAATTCATAAAATCATGAATGAGTGGTTCACACACTGATAATACCAAGAGTCATTTTGAAGTTAATGACACTCAGGAAAATGCATTTTTACAGCTGCTCCTTTTCCAATGATTGTGAATGGGAAAAATGCTCTCTGGGTCAGTGTGAGTCACATCAGGAACCCAGAAGTTGCAACACTGAGTTTGGCCACTATGCCAAAATCCAGGCAAACAGGATCATGTCCCTTCTTTTCGCTGACTCCTTTAATGTTAAATTGATGATCTGTTGCGATGGTTTGCATCATATATGTTGTATTTCATCTGAGAAGAAATACGTACTCATAATAAGATAATGAAGGCCTCTTCAGACTCTCAGATCCATAAACTTATGATCCATCATCTGTCTAGAGATGAAACATTAAACATCTGTCCTTTCAGGTTCTCAGATACAGGTTGAGTGGAGCAGCCGCTTGTTGAACACACTGCTGTTTCTGTCATAATAAGAGAAGGAGGCGCTGCCATCATCATCACCATCATCACCTTCTTCATCATCATCATTATCAGCAAGTTGTTTTTTAGCAGCACTATTATCTGTAGAATCAACTGTAGGGAAAATTTTCCTTTTTTTCTTTATCATTACTTATTATTTAATTTTCTTGCAATGTTAACTCTCCCCTCAGCTACCACTGCTTTGAGAACTGTTAGCTCACATATCTTTGTACTGATAGGGCCTTTACACAAAGAGGAAGTGACATGGGTTGTTTACTGATGACGTGTACATCAGTTGATGGGTTTTCTAGTTAAGGAAAAGTCAACAGTAGAGATATAATTTGGTTTTTATTTTCTTCCAAGTGCACAAAGGGACAAACTGGAGAGAAATCAAACTTAGCCAAAGCTGTTGGAAACACAATATCTTGACATAAGTTTATGTACCACATAAACTCAAGACAACGTCTGGAGAATCAGGTCCAGACATTATCCGGAGTTGCCCTTTCAGGCATGTAGCACACAGCAGGAGATTGTCAGAGGCATTCTCACCTACTGGAAATACTTTGTTCGGTTTAGGCAAGGCACCTGCCTGAAGTGTGCAGGAGGCAGGACATGGTGCAAAAAATAAAACGGCTTTTATTTTAAACGAAATCACAGGAAGTCCTCTCTCCCATTAGCGCTAACTTCATAGCGTAGCATTCAGGCCCAGTCAAAACAAAACAAAACTGCTGCATTTATCCAGTGCCAGCAACATGATAGAAGCCTGAGCCCAATTAGCACGTTGTCAGAATGTATCAAGGATATTTATCATGATGTTTTCTAGCAATTTTACAGTTAAAAAATGACAAGACGGAAATCCTGTTTATCAGGGCAAAGACAAGCAGGCAGGAGATGTCTTCTAAATTGGCTAATCTGTCTCTGGAAAGTGTCACACAGGTCCTGGACAATGACTTTACTTTTAGGAAATATCTCGAAGGTTACAAGCTCTTTATCCCAAGAGGACCCTGAAAAACTCATCCATGCTTTTATTTCCAGTCAGCTAGACTACTGTAATGCGCTGCTCACAGGAATACCAAAAAAGCATTTTAACCAGCTGCAGCTACTCTCAAGTTGTTACAACCCTGCAGATGTCTAGGAATAAGGGGAGCAACACACTGCTGATGTAGTCAGAAAAGTACTGCCATTTATTGTTTGGCAGACCGAAAATAACAAAAGTTACAAAAGTACAAGCTTTCTGCTCAACAGTTAAATGGGAGTAACCACCAGAAAATGGAGACAAGTGAGGCGAGGAACAAAGGAGAAGGGCTATGGGTTGAGCCAAGTCATGAAACAAACAAAACAAAACACACTTCCTAACCCATCAGATCCACACTGACTCACTACAGCTGGAAACAGCTGAAAGAAAAAAAATAAAACCCTACCTAGCCGCACTAATCTTACCTGTCAAAATAAAAAACACTCGAGCAGCCATCCACTCAATCTACAGCCAATCACTAAACTAGTGTCTCAATCGGGTTAACATTATTTTACACACCGAAAGACTCAAGTTATCCTCAGAGCAAACTATCACACGAGTTAGTTAAGTGACAACAGGGAGGCACAGTGGTGGACTGCTCAGGTTAAATCACAGCAACCCTTGGTATTTTTACGAAGCAGCTTTTATCATCTTGAATGATGGATGGGGCAGGCTGGTGATTGGTGGCTGGAACCAGTGATGAAAAGAAGAAGGACCAGCTGAGGACGGGGAAGACTGTGGGCACAAAGACAGGTGAGCGGTTCAGAAGCGTTGACCAGAGGGGAGTCCCTCCGGAGAAGCTGATGACACCCTAATTGACGAAGAAAAGATTGCACCACATCAAAACGTAACAATATGAAGAGCTGTGACCCGAAACCGTAACACAGGTTTTAACTAGAAAAAAGAAATATGACTATATCACACCAGTGCTGAAGTCGTTACATTGGCATCTTGTAAATTTTAGAATTGATATTAAAATTTTAACATTAATTTTTAAGGCCCTACATAGTCTGGCTCCACAATAACTGACTGACATGCTTGCCAGCTATGAACCTGTTAGACCCCTCAGGTCATCTGGAACAGAAGGTCTGGTTATTCCCAGGGTCTCCCAGGGATGATGTTGCTTTTATCTTTTATGCTCCCAGCTGCTATAAGATCTTACCCAATCATGTTAGGTCTGCTCCAACACTAACATCTTTTAAAACCAAACTTAAAACATTTTTAAACTTATTTTAAAGGGGACCTACTATGCTTTTCCTTATCTTAAGTCATATAAATAAGGTTACAATGTTGGATGTTCATATTAAACCTGGCCAAAGTGTCAAATAATGAGGTAAACGTATGTAGAAGTAATCCCTGTGAACAAAGAGCACCAGCTTCAGACTGCTCTGAACACTCAGTTTCCAACAGTTTTTTCTTCTTTCAACCAGAGCTGATGTTAACTTGTGACAGAGTCCACTGCTCTGCTCTGCTCAGCTAACATTATGGCATTTCTGTGGCTTTTTCTGCTTGTACTACTCCTCCCTGCATTATTTCTAACTAATCTGCTGAACACCAAGCTCCAATTATCTCCAGATTTCGTTGTGTTGACTGGTTTTATCAGAAGATAAGCTCTGCGCCGCCAACAAATCTCTGCTAAAACTGTGGATAAATACATTTCATTTCCTATAAATTTACCATCAGTTATCAGTATGTTATTTGGTGATTTAAAAGCTTTTAATTTCAAGCAGAATAAGTAGGAAATGTTGGGTTTTCATTAGCAGTAACTTAACACAACTCTGATACGGCTGAAAATGATCAGCAAAGAGTAAAATGAGGTTGAAAAGTACAGGAATGCAGAGAGAAACTAAACTTCAGACCACAGAGATTCTGTTAGAAGCTACAAAAGTACTGAGAGCTAACAGGTAGGATAAAGATGTCATAAGCAGGTGAACAGAGATGTCCTGCTGTAATCTTTGTTGCTATGGATGTTCGTTCTGTCCACTTGCATATTTCGAATCGGATTTCAGCTCCAACAAGTACAGATGTATTCGAGAAGTTTAAATTTTGAGTAAAGAATGAGAACAAGAAGCAAAATTCAACTACTACAGTTTGTGTGCGCTGCCTCCTGAGCCTCCTCCCGTAGCAGGGAGAAGCTTCCTGAAGTTGGCCAATCAGAACACAGTGGGCTTTTAGCGAGGAGGGCAGAGTGGAGGAGAATCCAAAACGGCCTCCTTCAGACAGACCCTGAACTGAGGGGCTGCATAAAGGGCCAGTATAAGATAAATAAGGAGTTTTTTGAACTGTGAATTATGCAAAGCTACTCTAGTGAAGTTGCAAAATAAAAATATAGACCTGGAAATGAGCATAAGAGGCCCCCTTTAATTATTTTGAGTTTTTAATGGTTTTTAACTCGCGTCTTATTATTTGTCTGTTTTATTTTATATCTTATTTACATCATTTTTGTGGCTGCAGCTTCCCTGGTAGCACATACTCCATGAAACACATTGTATTTTCACCTGGAATTAAATGAACTATATAAATAAAGTTTATATAACTAAAGACTTTGATCAAGAACCACACAGATGATCGTTTGTTCATGTTGTCTTTGTTGAGATGATAACCAGTTAAAATAACCAGTGACTAGACTGTCATGAAATTTGCTGTGGATATTGATGCACTTAAAATTTGTACCTGTTCTATAATGCTATCCTGAGGTCAAACCCGGCGTTCGGTTCCCGCAGCGCCAGTTTTTCTTACCAAAAGTGGCCCATTAGGCGGCTCGGAATCCAAGCATGACTCCAAGTCAGCAAGCCAGGCTTCTTACCCATTTAAAGTTTGAGAATAGGATGAGATCGTTTCAGCCCCAAGACCTCTAATCATTTGCTTTACCAGATAAAACTGCGAGACTCTGAGCGCCAGCTATCCTGAGGGAAACTTCGGAGGGAACCAGCCACTAGATGGTTCAATTAGTCTTTTGCCCCTATACCCAGGTCGGACGACCGATTTGCATGTCAGGACCGCTATGGGCCTCCACCAAAGTTTCCTCTGATTTTGCCCTGCCCAGGCATAGTTCATCTTTCAGGTCCTATCACATGCGCTCATACTACACCTCCCCCATGGTGCGGGCGAGACGGGCCGGTGGTGCGCCCGACCCCGAGGGGCCAAGATCCCACCTCAGCCGGCCCTCACTTTCATTGCGCCATGGGGTTTGCTTCACCCTCTGACTCGCGCGTGCATTAGAATCCTGGGTCCATGTTTCAAGACGGGTCGGGTGGGTTGTCGACATTACCGCAGACCCCTGGCACCTTTGACGTGGGCTGATCCCCGCCCTGGCGACATGACGCGGTTGAGGTGCACTGAGGACAGTCCGCCCTGGTTGACAGTCGCGCCAGGAGCAGGGGGCCCCGTCCCTCCCCAAGTGCAGCGAGCACTTTGTCCACGGCCCCGGGAAGAGGTGAGGTCCGGGCCGCGAGCCACCTTCGCCCAAGTCTTTCCAAGCCGACCTAGAGCCGGTTGCGGCACGCCACCACGGAGGCAATGCACCCAGTGGTGGCCAGCCAGCGCTGGGGAGATGTCCCACAAGGGGATCCTCCCACGCCATCCCTAACCCGCCGGGGTGGATTCCCCCGGGCAGACGGCTAGAATGCTAGCCCCTCTTTAAGTAAGACTCTGGGAGCAGCAAAATCATCAGTATGTTTATTCTGTCTGACACTTTAATTTTGTTTTGACCATTGTTCAAGTGTTTTAAGGTGGATTCTGGCTTGAAAGAAGCGCTAAGCCTCTAGTCTACCTCCCTCTCAGCGCTCCCAGCACAGTCCCTTGGATCTTTTACCTGCCACAGTGGGATTTGTTGGCTGGATATCAGTAAACCAAGTAAGGCTGTTAACAAGACAGAGGAATCCAAACAAGAGGTAAGATGCTGTTCTATATCTTCCCTCTGCCTGTTAAAAGGACAGGGTTTTTGCCTGAGTTTGCTGGCTGGCATCCTGCATCCTGTATTATGTGTGTACCACTCAATACCTGCCATTATGTGAATAGACTTTGTGATGCTGTGTCAGTTTTGTTTAGTATTCTTATTCTTACAGTCAGTGGAGTGTTTAACCTATTAATTTCCCCTTCAGTGGTTTTTCAAATCAGTATCATATTCCCTACCAGTTTGTTCCACATCTTTATTGAAGTTTGTGATGGCTGTATCCACAGCTACACTATTGAAGGTCTAAGGTTTCATGCACTCCTCCACATCATTACCACATGTTCATTCCTTAAAGTTAGTCATATCTTTGCCTTTGAGTACCTGACTTCTGAGTTCTCAATGTGGCTTCTTCTTCTTTGTCTTCTTCGTATTGCTGCCCTCCACAGACAGGGGTTAGCTATTTATCCTATATTTTTGATTACAGGCCAGTCGTGTGGAGAAATTTTAAGATTAAAAGATGTGGCTGATGGTGGAGCCTGGTTATATGCAGAGGCCCAAGCCAAGGACCAGACCAAGAGCTCAGACAGTTCAAGGGGGATCAGGGTTTCTTTGTGTTGAGTTTTAGTTAGTCCCCTGTATGTGTTTATTGGTTTGATCAGCCAGTATATATGTGTCCCTCATGGGTCATTCTGTTAGGTCTGTTAGTTGAATTAATATCTTGTTTTGTTAGGCTTATTTTTCAGTAGAGTTAGGCTATGTTTTGTTGACCTCTTTTTAAAGTTCATATAACTTCACCTCCATTTTTTTGTATTTGTTGAATCTTTTTGGGAAAATAAAACCCAATTTTGAAATTTACTGACTGTATGATCCACAACAAAGTTATGATGTTTACACTGAGTAAATATTCAAACTCAAGACTCCCATGTTTTTTATGGCTGCACCATTCCATCAAGTATAAAGATTTTACATGTGTGGTGTATCATTGTAGACACCTTTCCTCAAAATCCAGCCTGACAGATTTGGGATCTTTGGAAACTTTGGGATCTCCTCTAGAATTTACAATCGAGTTCTGTGGATTTAAACAATGTTTGGGAATGCTCACAGACAATATGATACTTATTGGCTTTTACTATTCAGGAAGTAGTTTCCATTAATTTCTGTGCAGTATGAAAATCATCTAGGAAAGCTTTTAAACTTTCAACATTGTAATGCATTGCAGAACTTTCAAATAACTGTGTATTCACAACTGCAGGATATGGCAAAGATGATGTAACTTCAATACATGGATTTTTAAAATCCAAACATTGATCCACACATGATGTCCACAGTGATGAAAGTTTCAGGTCGATTTCCATATTCTAGGGAAATGAATTCAAACAAATGGCTGACTGAAATGTTGGAAAAACACATTGAAACCTTCTAACCCCCCCCCCAGGCATGCTTTGAAAAATGTTTGGCAATAATTGGTTGGTTGAGAGCTTCCAACTGCATCTCAGTGAATTGCGTACTGAGCCCCCAAAGTCCCAAATGATGATTTTGTTTTATCTTGTGGTTCTGTGAAGAATAATAGTAGGGAATAGTGCATTTGTTGGGGACTATTTTCAGCAGCGGATTAATCCACATTTGGCGCTCTAGTGAGTATTTCTGGCAGCAGGATGGTGTGTGTGGGGTTGAGTCCAAATAAGCTACAGTTGTGTGTTCATGGTAATGAAGGAACATGTCACCCAGTGCAACAGTATGGCTCACTGATGTGTTTTTAATAGTTTTAATAGCTGATATATCAGGCTTTACCCAACAATACTTGGTTGGGTTTGTTGACAAGAAGAACAATATAGAATATCACCAGACTTCTCCTTTGAATGCCTTGTTTAAAAGCTGGATGGTGTTGGCAGGGTGTAAGGTCACATGCTGTTAAAGCCTCTCTACCTTTGCCCTTTGCTAAAAAAGCAGTTTGAGGATTCTTTGAGTTCACTGGAATACCGTCTTCACTCTTCACATCACGTCACAGAAACACCCATGATGACATGCAGTTCCTCAAAAACACAAGCCAAATCCCAGTGCTGTCCTGCTCTGAATTCCTGAGCCCAGTGTCACATCTGATATTAAGTTGTGAGACCTGGTCGCAACCCTCTGGTGACATCTAATCCAGTGTTTTGTTGCACATGCAGCACACGTGTGTAAACAATTTAATGATCTTTATCTCAGGATCATATCAGCAAAATACTGTGTTTTCTCCAAGAGGCTTGTCGGCGCTACTTAGGATAGATTTTTTGCTAAATTATTGGGAATTTTCAGTCCAATCTGTATGATCATTGGCATCACTATAGAAGCAAACACATACCCCTAATTATATGTTCTTTTGTTGTATATGTTTACATAGACATCTCATACTAAAATAATTCTAGAAAAACATCTGTTTATTATAACTTGGATTTTATTTTCATAGTTTTGGCAATCATTTCTATTAGAGGTGATAACATTGTAGTTACATTAAAAGAATAGTTCAGAATTTTGGGAAATACACTTAACTGATTTCTTTCTTAGAGTGAAATGATAAAATGGATACCACTCACCTGTCACTCACCTGGAGTCAGGCTGTAGTTAGCCTAGCATAGCACAAGGACTTTAAAGGATTTGAAATGATCTGGGGCTAAACCAAGTTAGCCCAGGGCTTTATTTATCTTTTTTGGTGGTACCTAACACACCACTCAAATGTTATGTTATGTACCACTGACCTGTTTTAAACTGATTAAATATAGTTAGTACACCACTCACTTTTTCTTTTGATGAACTAAAACCCAACCATCAAGTCCCAAAACACAATAATAACACTGAAATAATGACAGGTATATATGTCAAGTCAGACAGCAACTGTAACTTATGGTACACTAAACTGTTTTTTGTTTTACAGTTTAATTTAATGATTATAGAGGTTGCAGTCAGTAAACACTTCCATGTGTGCAATTATGCCACAACAGAATATACTGTAGTATAGAATGTACTGTTTAAGCAGCAAAACTTACAACAGCTATTTGTATTATAAAGCTGAAAGGACAGAACAAACTTCTGCTTCATTCCAAACAATTCACAGTTTAAACTTGGAATCTGTGTGTGACAGCTGACCCGTGTTGTGCACTAAAAACATAAAACATTAACTGATGTTAGATTCTGATTCATCCTGTTGGCGTGTTGGGAGATTTAAATCATTAATGAAGTTACCACTGCTGGGCCTCATGCATAAATGTGCACAACACCTCTTAATATTGAGACGTGCTTATCGTTTCAGCTGCCATGTGATCACTGCAAGTATTTAATAAACTCAAAGGAAAGAATCTGACACACAGCCATCTGTGGAAAACAAATAGAACATGAGTTGGTCTACTGATGTTTATGCAAAATCCCAGATTACATTCAATGACATGTGATGGACATTTTTAAGATTCAGACATTGATCTAAACACAGACCTGTCTGAATCACATTAATAGTCACTGCACCTGGCTACTGTTCACAGAGAATCAGTTCCACCACATAAATCCCCCTAAAACCACATTGTCCTTTTTATATTTCTGATAGTACACAAATTAAATAAATAAAACACAACATGATGATTAGCAGGCAGTGTGAAAAGGCAACTCCTTTCCTTTTTCACTGGGTTCTGCTTCCCAACATTACCAGTTGTGTGTGTGTGTTTAATCATCAACTTCAGTTTCATGTTTCAGTTAATCTATTCATGTTAAACAAATAACAGAATACAAGTTTCAGTTGAGTAATTTATTTCACAGCATTATGTTTTGTTGAAGGACTTGCTTTTTTGTGTTTTGTGATGGTAGGGCAGATCTGATAATAATCAGTGATAATGAAATCAGGTGTGCATCATTAGGTCCTGTAAGCAGTGAGTGACTGAAATGTCAAGTTGAGGTGGATAAAGCTGTTCTGTAGTTAATTACATTCTATGATATGAGCACTCATGGCTGTGTGTGTGTGACCACAGAAAGTTGTGATTATCAGCAGAGAAATCCTATAGTCATTTTTCAGGGAAATTTAGTCCAATTCTTACAAACGGCTCTTTACTGTGCACTGAGCTGAGATGTTATTATAAGCTGCTCTACAAAGAAATTGAGACTTTAGAAAAAACAGAAAATAAAAGCCATAAGCTTCTGCACCATGAAATTAATTTTACTTTCATAAATCTCATGTTTTGATAGCATTCTAACTGTACATGTACTGCTAAAGACCGAGTGATCCGCTTACTGGGCTGATAGTGAACCGCCACCCCACTGATCTCTTGTAAGCTACGTACTACAGTACATTTCTTGGCCAAAATTCCACTTTTACAATATCATGTGTTTCTGATTTTTTTATTAGCTTAAATGATGCTTTTATTAAAATGAAAGAAATCAATCAGCAATTTATTACTGCTGTGTAAAATGAGCTACTCCACACTTTAACATCCAGACTGGAGATTGGACAGAAGCTACATGAATGTTATTTTTTATTTTTTATTTTTACAAAGCTTACTAATTAATCTCAGACTAGTGTTTAGAGACTGAAAAAACGTCCACATTCACACAGACTATCTTCATTTGTCATCTCTGCTTTCACTGTCAGTGTAAACATGGTCAGTTTCACTCTGTCACTGCAGGAATGGCAGCAGTGCTTGAGAGTGCAACACATAAATCAGCCGGTGGTTTTGTCTATATGCTGTGAAAGCTTTGGTTGAGGTAGGTGAGGGAGGGTGTGGGTTGACCTGTCATTCTGGAAATATTGTTTGTTTATATTCTTGTTTTATAACCACACAGTGTAGTAATACCAGCAGCAGAGAAGAAGAGATGCTGTTTGACTGGAGTGTGTGTAAGGACAGTGGCAGAGCGAAGGGATAAAATGCTGTATAATTTTATAACTTTTTGGACTGTTGTTATTTGCACCTGCAGTTTATGTTTAGAACCCTACCCATGCTAGGGTGGGATATGATTTGATTTTAATGTGGCACAGAAAATCCATGTCACAGTTATTAAAGACAAAAAGTTATTGTTGTCCTTTTAACATGTGTGCACCTTGTCATAATAACTACATTTTTGGTCAAACATGTTGCAGCGTACGACATCAACCAACTCTAAGACATAGTGGAATCAACCTTTGGCTTTTGCCTTTGCCAAGCAGTGGCACTGACAGGTTTACAATACCTGAATGGTCAAGAAGAATGTTTCATTGGCAGTGGTGGCATTTGAACCCACACCTCATGAGAGACTGGAGCCTTATCCAATCCAATATCTTATCTGTAGTGCAGTCAGTGTGGATGTCGTTGGATAAGAAGGAGACAGCACGGACCCTTGCTGTTTGACAACAATCACTATTTTCAGAGGATGGGTCGATCCATCGACTTACCTCCACTTATGTGGAATTTTCAATGACATTCATTCAAAAGAGATTTCCCACCTTCATGTCTTAATCCACAGTTCATGGCCAGAAATTCCAAGTACCAGGAGTTAAAATATGGCAGTGGTGGTATTTTAACCCATTCTTCCAGTGAGACTGCAATTTACATCCAGCACCTGATTACCACAGCTTCTAAGCCATTCACTTTAACCAGTAGTATTTTCAAATGAAAAGCAAAAAGCTTGAAATTCTAAATGTCAATGTCCATAGCTACATTACCAAGGTATAGTGCTGCTATGCAACCATATTGTGCCAGAATTGGTATGTATAATTCATAGTTGTGTCAGCTTTGATGAGCTGTATTTCTTAATCCTGAAAACTCCGATATTCACATTCACACTGATGTCCAGTTCATGATCCAATGGTTATGGGCTCAGCACAATTGTCTTTGTTATAACATATAACTAGGCTGCTCTTTGCTATCAGGATGACATCAGCAATTTACTACTTTTTTTTTTTTTTGGTTATATATGTTTTTATTGATATTTATAAGTATAGAAAAAAGTATGTTATTTACAGTGTTGGTTTTATTTAAAAAATATATTCAAGTTTTTTTGGAAATACACTTTATTGATTTCTTTTTGAGAATGAGAAAATGTATACCACTTTCCTTTCTCTGTATTGTGTTCAGAGCTGAAAGCTGAATGTGGTTAGCTTTGCTTAACATAAAAACAGCAGTAAAAAGCTACCCATGTTCTGTACAAAGTTCAAAAATACACGTACGAACATGGTACTCAAAAACAATTAAATAACAAGTTGTAGAAAGAAATGGAAAAATGACAATCTGGGATTTTAGCTGGAGTTACGTGCTGTAAGTATTTTTTAAAAAGGCACTGTTTATCGATCTGCCCAGCACTTCTGTGCAACGTCTTCAGCTATTGCAAGGGTTGCTAGAAACGGTCAGTGAGCACAAGTACAAGGTTTTGGTGTCTGATATTGCAACTAGTTGTTGTTTGCCAAGAAACAGCCCCAGCATTCAACTGCCACTGCTGTTTCCCCTTGCTTCCAGTCTTTATGCTAAGCTAGGCTAACATGAGAAGTGTACAACCACTCTGGAAAACAAAGCAGTCGCTTTACCGGACGACAGGAAGATTCATCAAGCAAGCTCTGATTCTGTATTCTCCACATTAGTTTTCACCCCTTTATCTACCATGCCAGACCTAAATCAACAGGAGGGTTTCACTTGTTAAGGTAGAAAATGCCCAAAGTCCAAATATCAAGCTATCAAGTCTAGTCTGAAATCTAACTCGCACAAGATTCATGAAAGCCCCACCAGACACCATATACATTCCCTCCACCCTCAAGAGTCACTTCTTACAGACATGAGATTGATATCAATCTTCCCTTTTCACTCAAACCCTTAGATTAGCTAAAGTTATTTGAGAAAACAAAGGTGAACAATAAAATTGTAACCCAAAATTGTAACCATCACAGCTTACAGAGCCACTTCCTGCTTCCACTTTGACCTAATGTACTTAATGTAGTTGTGCACGTAGAGTTTTCTTATACAATGAGGGATTATTAGCCATATGGGAGAAAAAGATTAAAACCTTTTGTAGCTCCAGAGTGACTAGTTGCACAAAATCTGACAAATTGCGAGAGTGATGTCACAAGACTACAAGTTTTAAAAAAGAAAAATATCTGTGGGTGTAGAGTTAGAAAGAAGTGAGGTTATCAGACATCTGTAGTCCTCTCCTCATCTCTGCTGGAGGCTACATTAGCTGATAGAACAGTGAACATGAACATGAATGTCAGTCACAAACACAGCTAACCTCTGCAGGACTTCTTTTAAACTGAGACTGGATGTTTTATTCTTGGCTTCCAGTAGCTTTAGGGATGTTGGGTATCTGAGCTTCAGGCGAGGTGACAGCTCATCAGGATGAGTGACGGGTGCTGGGGTAGGAACTTGACCAACTGAGAACTTAACACTAAGTGGCTAACTACACAGAGCTCTGGTGGTGCTGAGTAGCTCTCTGAAATCTATGTGTCAAAACCAAATGACATAATTAGATTCTTTCAAGCAACTGAATATCTAACCTTGAAAGTTAACCACTATTGAATAATTCATGTTGAAATACAATGGAATTTCACTGTAATATTTCACACATTTTACACATCTATCTGACTTAATATGGTCTGAATTCTTCTCTGTGAAATTTGAAATATGTAGTTTCAAGTATTGCTGAGACCTAATTTTAAGTTTTGGACAGAGAGCAATAATACAAAATTATTGTAATGAAAAATATTTTTAAAATATCCATAAGTAGTAAAATTCTGATCTACACATTCTAGTGACAAATGTGGGTCACTAGTCTTCCGGTCTTTAGAGCATTCGTAAGTGTAATCCTTGCAATGTTAGATAACAATAAGTGTATAAATAAAATAAAAATATATCTGCAAATAGTATGATAATTTTATTATCTATCTGTCCATCTGTCTATGAAGAAAATGCAGAAGTGAACAAAATGGGTGTAAATCATAACACTTCTTAAATTACATCTGGAATTAAAAGGTGTAGTTTGTCATTTTTACATTTTTTTTATGTACAGATCAAACAAATACAACATGTTAGTCAGTAAGCTTTACAGGTGTTAGTAAGTGTATTTTTGACTTTGGACAGAGCCAGGCTAGTCGTTTCACCCTGCTTCCAGTCTTTATGCTAAGCTAGACTGACCATGTCCTGACTCTAGCTCTGCACTGAGCACACAGACATGAGATTGATATCCATTATCTCCTCTCACTCTCAGAAAGAAAGTGATCAGGCATATGTCCCAAAATGCAAATTACATTAGTATTTTGCAACTCCTGTTCACTTTTATTAACTTTTTTCAGTTTAATACATAAACCATTTTGTGTCTCACATTGATGACCACCTTGATCATGTGACCTCCAATCACATTATAACCCAACTGCTCCAGTCATAGGAAGAATGCTTTGACACCACCACACTGTCTCAGAAGATTTTTAGTTTTTATCTTAGTAGCAAAAACAACAAATTTGACCACACAAACATGTTTTATAGCTCCAGGGAAGAAGTGTGCACAGTTGCGCTGCAACAACACAGTGAAGCTGCTCATCTGCACCTCTGCTCCTACTGTTCAGCTCACCTGCAACACATTCCAGCTGGAGTATGATACAAAAGAAATCCAATATACAGAGACACTGTACACACGCAGTCATATCAGAAATATCACAAAAAGTCATTCAGACAACACGTGAGAAATGACAGTATGAGTGTATACACTGGGCTAAACTGTCTCATGGGTCAGTTCAGCAAAAACATGCAACTTGAACACCTGACGATAAAAGCAAACAACATAATACAAACTGTCTGGACAATGAACTTTATAGGTTCATTAACTTATTAAACCCATATTTCCCCCAGATGGTTTAATACCATCAGTATAAATGCTATGAACATCGACCGGTGTATGAGAATCAAATGGAGAAAATGCAATGTTCACCACCAAAAAGTGATTTTGACTATCTTCTTACAAAATGATTCAAGTACAATTGAAAGATGCAGGTATCTTACATCCTTGGTAGACAAAATAAAGAGACTTACTAACTGGAATTTATATATTGGACAGTACAGATACTGAACAATTAACTTCAGCTATCTCCCCCTGCCCCCAAAATGAATGTAATGTTCAAAGGGAAATTCTAGCTTATTCCAAACTTGGATCTTATTTTTGTAGTTTTGACCATTATTTATATTGGTAATAATAACTGATGAGATCTCAGCATACAGCAACATCACTTAAAGGTACAGTGTGCAGGATTTGGTGTTTGTAAACACACAGTATTCAAAGTTGGCCCCTCCTCCCTGGCTCAACTAGCAAATGAGAGAGAGAGAGCCACAGTGATCAAGTAAGCTAGAGAGTGAATGAAGAGAGCAAGTGGCTGGTGAGAATAAAGCCGTGAATCAGATAAATAAAATATTACTTTCTGATTGTTTCACAGCAGTTATGTTCTAAAGCAAAAATAAACATGCCCACACCGCTGCACAACCCTGTGGGAAGGTGCCGCATTGCTGGATTTTGTCTGAATTTTGTGTGATTTTGTCTGTCCGTTGTGGCCTCTTTGCGCTGTGTATGTGTGTAGTTCAGCCCTGCCCTTAGTCAAGCTGTGACACGGACCTGAAGCTCTCTTCATACATCAGACAGAGAGCAGAGCAGAGCAGAGGAGAGAGACGGAGACAGCCATGTAACCTGGTCTCTATGCTACGAGTCCCGACCTCACATCCTGCATGCTGTTACTGGCTGGGGGCTACACACCCACTGCCCAAAGGTTGACGCCCAGAAGCATCCCGAACACTATAAAATAGAAAATACAGGAAGACAGCAGAGTCTCTGCAGATAAATACACAGCTACACACTTCTAGTGGGTCATAAGTGATGATTGAGAGGGATTACTTTTTTTTTATGAGTCTATACATTGTTTTTAGGAAAATCCTGCATAATATACCTTTAAAGATCCCCTCCAGACATGTATTAAAACATAAAAATACTCTGCTTGGAACAATAATTTGTGTCTGATATGGAATTTCTGCAAAAAAACATTAAAATCCTTAAAATAGCATCTACTCTTTCTCCCTCATTAAAAATTTCAGAATCTGTAAATATTAAAATATTGTTCATTTCAAAAGATGTCTTCTATTTCACTGAAAATCCATTCTCAGTCTATGTGCACTGGAGGCTTCAAGTTTCCACATCACAGTTGTGTAAGTTGAATATTGGACCAGGATTGTCTTCCAAACTAGTTGTAATGTCACAAATCCTGCTCATAAGCCCATCCCTTAAAATCAGATTTTCAATGAGCAGAGAGACACCTCCTTCGGCAGATGAATGTGAAAACAGCCGCCTAGTGTCAAACTGTGCACATACATCATTCTGCACAGTGAGGCTAAAACATTCGATTGTAGGAACAATAAACAAAACACATTTTTGAGTGGAGGGGATCTTTAAATGAAGTCTGACACAGCAAGAAGCACGAGCAGTGAGATGATCAGACAGGTTGGAAAGAAAACCTCAAAATTACTTGGAAGAGACAACAATAATAAAATGATTACCCTGTACTTATTATTCTGTATTTGCATTTCCTTATAATCAAAAATAATTGACATTGTTTACACCCACCAGCTGTTGATCAGTGGAATAGATTTTAACTGTCACAGGAATGTGTATCATGTCTTCGTGCATGCACACATTGCTCCATAGCACTGGTAGTGATCAGAAACACCACAGGGTGGCTTTAAACGATTGTGACCCCTCATCATAGTTTATGTCCCTGAGGTGGACATGAATTATAAGCAGATTTCCCTTCTCAGATTGTTTCATTTGAAGATTAAAAAAATAAATATAGTTTCAAATTTAACAGTTGTTTTTTCTCCATTTTTTCTCTTTACTCCTCTTGGGACCCCGAGATTTACCTTAAGACCCACTTGGTGCGTCAGCTTGTGGTACCTCAAGTCAAACACAATGATGCTGTAGTATGATGCTGCACCCAGATGGAACCAGTTCTGGTGATTTTAAATACACTCCACTTTCAAATCTAATTTAAAAATGGTCCTGTTCTTTTATTAAATTGTCTGACTGCTCGTGTTTCTTCTCTCATCCAACTTCACCTTTGTGATGTCACTGTGTTGCAAGATCTCAGTACAATGATTTCATAACTGACAGGAATGATGGCCAAGATGTAATAAACTGTGAATTTCCCTTTAGAAATAAAAATCCTGATTTTGTCAAATGTTTGATAGTAGCCCCTATGTGTTGAGCATTAAAACAACAATAAGCTGGGAAGGGATTTTTATAACAAAACAGGGAATGTATTGTTTGAAAAAATACTTTAAAATTACTTTTTTAAAAAACAAAACAAAACAAAAACATTTATTTTGCTACTGGACCTACTGTAACAAATCTTATGAACACAAACCAAACAGGCCTAATTGTATTGGAGCATCCTCTCTGTCTCTTCAATCATTTGGCATTTTTTTTTAACAATTAATGCTTTACTGAATCTTCACATACAGTACAGCAATAGTTTAAGAAATTATGGGTTTTATAATCTATGCAGTCACATAAAATTGTATATGGATAGCATACAGAATTATTGAGTGACCCCTCAAATATATACTCTGGATAGAAAGTAAATATATTCACATACAACTTTGTCAATAAATCTTTTTCTTAAATCTTAAGGAGTCAAAGCATCACATCTACAGTATATATACTGCACCATTCAGTCAGAGAAGGTTAAACTGCATCAGTAGGTAACTGAAATGAGGATGAATTTACAGTAGAAGATTTTATAGTGTAAGTACTGGTCATGTCTTGCTCATGTGTCAAGGCAGAGGCCAGTGGTGAATCATTTGTGTTTGACCAGCAAAATAAAAAATATAAAACTTTAATTTCATTACATACTTTAAATGTACACAATATAACAGTCCATGGGCATGATGATATATCTCTGTAGAACGGTTCCTTTCAGCTCTTGTAGACATATTTAATCCATCTCTGTACAAAGTGTGAGGCAAAAACAGTCCGAAGGTCTTATTCTTAAAGTTTGTATTTGGCTATGACATGAAAAACCCCTCACCCTGTCTCCCTTAACTCCCAGTGGTGGAGCCAGTGACAAGGGATGAAAATTAATGTGCTTCATGCAGAACAAAGGCTGTTAGACCAGCAGGTCTGTCTTGGTATGGCTGTTCGCTGTCCATTCAGGCAGTGTTTGACAGCGTGACAGTCCTCCATTTTTCCTAGACAGTACTCTCCATCACCCAGTCAGCACTGTCTATTGTGCCCTTGCTCCCCCCAGTGTCCCCCTCCTCCTCGCACTGCAGCAACATACCATTTACAGACAGGCTCCTCTTAGTCCAGATACTGCTGATCCTACGCGGTTTGTTGCACAGCTGAGCGGCGCCAGCGCCTGTTACGTCTCCCATGTCAAAGGACTGGCTCCTCTTTGGCTTGGTGTCCAGAGGTAGCATGAGGAGCCGGCTGAGGCTGGAATCCAGCGTCCGGCCCAGCAGCGGCTCCCTATCTGTGTGAGGCTTCGCTGCCGTCATGGCAGCACTGCTGGAGGCTCCTGCATCTCGGCCCTGTGCCCCCCGCAGCTCCAGCGAGGTGAAGGCCCCGAGGAGGTGGTCCAGGTTGGACCGGGGCTTGGAGGGAGCTGACCTCCAAATGTTGGCAAGTGTGCTGTTGGGGCTGTATGAGCCCCCATCCATGGAGGCTGAGGAAGAGGAAGAAGAGGTGAGGCTGCTCTGGAGGGAGCCACACTTGAACTCCACCACCTCGTCCTGCAGTGTCACTTTGGCCTTGACCTTGGGCTCCGGCTGCGGTTGAGGTTGAGACTGGGGCATGAGAAGTCCATTTTGCCCGAGCCGACCCCCGTTAGTCTGAGAGTGTGTGTCGCTGACGCTGGTCAGCTTCCCCACTGGAGGTTCTGCATCAGCAGCTTTGTAGCGCACCATGAGGATGACGATGAATACGAGCAGGGTGGCCACGATGATGCCTCCCACCACCAGGATCATGGTGCCTCCCAGCAGCTGGCTGGGCAGAGACTGGCACTGAGGGTAGTCGTCCTGCGTGAAGAAATGCGTGCAGCCCACAACATTGGTGGCCGTGAGCGTGGTGGCTGTGTCGTCCCAGGCGGCCAGCACACACAGATCGTAGCGGGTCCCGGACACCAGATTTGTCACCAAGAAAGCTTTGCTGGAGGCCGGGATCATCCTTAACAAAGACAGAGAAAACAATTAAGACCTGCAGGTTAATTACTGTATTAAGATAAAGAGGCCTTTCTCTTTATAACAGCCTTGGCTGATATCTCTTTTAATGACACAGAGGCAGCTGTAAAAAGCTAGAGCAGTGATACAGTAAATGCTATGAATGATTGAGCCATCAGGATCTGAACATAGTACAGATGTAATTTCAGCACATGGAGACTAAACTGCTGCGGTTGGTAATGCAAGCTCTGTTCACCATGCAATTTCTCATTAAAGGAGAGCCAGGATTTCCATTTGCATTCCCTAGGAGTTTCTCTCTGCTGCTAAGTCTCTGTGGTTACTGCATTAACAGACAGCCAACAGTAATTGGCTTTATCGTGAAGAGCCATCTGTCTTGCTGCAGTGAACAGAGGGTCCATTTGATATTGGAGCTCTGGAGCGGTGATAAATAAATAAGTAGAAAACCCAGGAAATGCAAGAAAGACTGGAGAGTGAGGCACATGTTGTATCATTCAGTCCATGATGGATTTGGGCCTGTAGGAACTAACAGGCGACCTTGTGGTAGGAACAACACAAGGGAGTGTGTCAGGTGTTGGGCTATTAAGCCCTGAGCTGTAAGCTGTAATGCTGTATGAACAGGTGTGTGTGTGGGTGTGTGTGTGTGTGTGTGTGTGTGTGTGTGTTCCCTCCCGCTTCAACAACTACCATCAAGATGTCGAGGTGCCCCAAGTAAGACAGCAAGCCTCCACAACTGCCTGAGGCAAGCTGCTCAGCAGCCAGCAGCAGAGGACTGGAGGTTGTACTCCTTCAGTTACACTCATACCTGCTGTTTAAATGATATTACTCGTTCATTTCCAGGCCCACAGTTTCCCCTGCAGAGATTCACATCAGAAGAATAGCACTTGAGTCATGAATCTGGTCATCTAATCTGTAGGCCGTGTGGTAAAGCTAATATGACACTAACATGCCACAAAAATTAAATACCAAGATACTAGAAATGTTCAGTTATATCAGGCCGAGTACATCATGTCAACCTTTATCTCTGCCAGGAAACTGTCAGCTTTGTCTATTTTTCAGCTTCACAGCTCAAAATCATTTGATTGTAAACTGTTTTTGATGCTGTGTCAGTTGCGTATTAGCTCATATATATTGTATAGGGCTGGTTATTTTCATTTTCTGTTTTCCCTCCAAAAAAAGAAAAATCTAGGGCAGGGCTGGATTAACCCGTTTGGAGGCTGTGGGGCAAAAACAGAACACAAAACAAAAAAAAAAAAACAGCTGTGGACTCCTTATTAAACCCACTCCCAACCCTTTAAATACCCATCTGGAACAATGCACTCAGCAGCTTCATTATATTTTTCCTCGAGCCCAAGAAACCAATCAGTACTCCTATATTGGCTGTTTGCTGTGTGCCAATTAGTTTATAATATTATGATCAAACTAGGGCTGTCGATCGATTAAAAAAAATAAACTAATTAATCACACAATTTGTGGTGATTAATTGTGATTAATTCTTTTCCTTCTTAAGACTGAAGCTTGAAATAATGGATATTAAAATGTAAAATAACTGAAAGATAACTGAGAGACACAGATTCTCTCCTGTGATCTACAGATTTCCTAATAAAAGGCCATTAAAATTAGTAATCAGCTTAGAAGGCACTAACTTCTTGTAGGGCTGCACAATATTGGGGAAGAAGCTGGCATTGCAATTTTTCCTGCGATATAAAAAAAATACAGGAAATTTCACCAGATACATGCAGTATGTTATTGATATACACACAAACCCCCCCTCCTACTTCTACCACACTTGGTTCAGCTCTCTGCCACCCCTCCAGAAATCAGCTTGGACTCCTCCACTTTCAGTATCAAACAATCAAAGCAGGCCCCACCAGTCGCCTACCACAACCTGAAAATGAGTGCTGCCTGTTTTGGTTGTTTGATAAACTGATCAAGCGCACCCCTTCACTAGAGCACATAGCAAACTGATTGCGGTGCATGCAGAGTCTGTATATCACCTGCCTGTAAACATGCACGCCACGCGGCTACTGTCACAGATAATGTCACCTGGATGCTAGAGGCAGGCGTTCAGTCAGACAGCTTTTGAGTGTGTGTATTTCCGTTATCAGTGGCACCTCATCCCAGTGCTGGCTAAAAGTTAAATGCTTAAGTAAGAAATGCTTAACACACACAAAACACACACAAAACTGGCAGTATCCATCTGTACTTTAATCTTGCTGGCATATAGATAAATCTGTTTGTTGCTTGAGTTTGAGAGTTTTACCATCCTCAGCCGTGCCAGGAGGCCTGTTTATCTTCCACCACGCAGATTAAGCATACATTTGAACATCATTAGAAATGGTAGATTACATGTAAATAACACAACTGTGACACACAAACTGTGCAGATTACTGTTGTTTTCTCCAAAGATCCGTCAGGCGGCTTATTAAAGTGAAACTTTTTGCCTAAAACTACATCCTTGTCCCTATCCATCTTTAGCCTGTTTGGTTCAGCAGCACGGGGCAGCACACGTCACCACACCCTTACATCATCAGCTGCCACAGGACGTAAACAAAACGCAGCTTAATTTTTTTAACATGTTAAATATTTCAGATTATCACAAAAATTAACATGTTATGGTATTAAAAGTAGATTTAGACACAAGGGCCCCTAAAATGGCGTCAAACTTTCTACAGATAAACTCAGATAAATCCAAGATTATCATAGGTCCAGACTCATCCCAGAATTTCATTTCCTCACATCTTGGTCCTCTTTTATCAAACATTACTAACTCTTGCAGAAACTTCAGTATTATCTTTGATAACAACCTCTACTTCGACCAGCATATTCATTCTGTTGTCCAATCATGTTTTATCCAACAACAAATTTCAAGAATCAGGTAATTTTTATCTGTCAGGAACTTAGAAAAAGTAATTCATCCATTCATTTCATCCTGGTTAGATTACTGCAGTGCACTCTACTCGTACGTTACTCAACAAACCCTCAGTAAACTGCAGCTTATTCAAAATGCTGCATAACCAGGTTGAACAGGAGAGAACACATCACACTGGTATTACTTCTCTGGCCCCCAGTCTGTCTTAAAGTAGATTTTGATGAGAGAGAATGATGATGCTTTAGGCTCAAAGGGGTTACCTCCTGAATATATAGCTGACCTCCTGACCTGCTAGGAGCCTGAATGAAACCTGAGATCCTCTGGTAAGTCATTCCTGGCCGTTCCTTGGTCAAACCTAAAAACGAAAGGTGACAGGGCCTTTTCTGTTTGGGCCCCTCGGGTGTGGATTGACCTGCCAAAGGAGATCAGGGAAGCTAACACTTTGTCTTCTTTTAAGTCATTTAAAAACTCACTATTTTAGATTTGCTTTTTATAAATTTATGTAAAGCACTTTGTAACTTGTTCTGAAAAGTGCTATAGAAATTCAGGTTGGGTAATAATGCAGTAGCCATTTTAAAGACTTATCAATGTACCAATAACAGCTCAGCATAAACTCAGACAACCTCAGTCATCTTTTTGCTCTAATGTCTCGTGCCTCTATTCATGCTAGCTGCTACAAACTACACAGACATTTGGAAAATGGTAAAAGATGTGACGGAGCATCTGTAACGGATACTCTTCTTCATCTTCAAAGACTAAAACATCTTTAGGTTGGTAAAAAGTGTAGATGTCACCATATTATTGACTGAAAGTTGTAGCAACAGGAACTAACTGAGGGGCGGTCTTTAGGATTGCCACATGGTGAATCCAGGGTCCTAGGGCAGTTGCCCTCTTTGCCTGCTTGGTAACCCCACCCGATTTGACTGTTATCAGCCTATTGAATATATGTTGTCATCACACATCTGTCCCAGATATCTGGGCTAGTAAGGGCCTATTAACCTACTAGTAGGTTCAGGAGGCTGATATCACCCATTTATTACAGTGAACCAATGTTGGTGGAGCCCAGTAGGCGCAGAAGGCTTGTTTTCAGCATGTGCTGTCACATTACTGTCAAGTTTCTTACTGTGAAAACAAGACCAAGGCTGCTGCCACTCCTTTTATTCTCACTGGACAATGAAATATTTTAAACAGAGTATTTTTATATGTCTTAATACATGTCTGGAGGGGATCTTTATTTAAAATCTACTCAGATATACTCACGAATGACTTTTGGATTGTGTTAGGACAAAACTTCACTTTTCTTCACTTTTTCCCTCTTGTTTTGGTTGTGATAAAGTTTTTTATCCATTTGTCAGTTTTGAATGGAGTGAACTGTTGAGCTAACCCCAGCACATTTACACTGGTATTGTTAAAATGTCATTGTTGATTAATGTGCACTGTCGCCTATGTATTCAAACAGATAAATAAACAAAGAAATATATTGATGTTTAGAAGACCTTTTGAGTTAAGGTGCAGAA
The DNA here is from genome assembly GCF_963924715.1 of Thunnus thynnus. NCBI lineage: Eukaryota > Metazoa > Chordata > Actinopteri > Scombriformes > Scombridae > Thunnus > Thunnus thynnus. The sequence goes on from NC_089534.1 coordinate 28,892,137, forward strand.
ATTTGTCACATGACATTAATATGAGCAAGTATAAGCTGCAGTTTCAGATCCTACATTTGTTTGCTCATTGTTACCTGCCATTTTCTCTCACATTCATCACCAAAAAGACATTTATCTGACATGCAGCAAAGATCACAGATAGGTTCAACACCAGAAACATCTCAACCACTGCGAGGTTGAGATGTTTCCCAATTAGTCACCAGAGCTCAAACAAAAGAAGCTGTTTCCCAATAAAAAAGTTCTGCTTCTCAGACAACTTGTGCTACAGTTCATTACACGATTATAATTGGCTGCCTGGGATTGGGAGCAAAATTCTTTAGCCTAGTGATGCTCCTGCTGTGTGCTGCTCACTCCTGTGTCTGGGTCTAATTGATTTCAGGTTGTCTGCATAGACGGGCTAATTCATTTTAATTCATAGGAATAAAGCCCAAGTCCAGAGAAACCTATGCCCATGCTTATCATGGGTAGATAAAAGTTTTTTCCTGCCCCTTCAGGCTGCAAAAGGCAATTTGTGGAGTGGCCTGCTTAGTTCCTGACGATGGCATGAGGCCACAGCAATAATCAGAGTGAAAGCGGAAGAGAGAGAATAGAAGAGTGGGAGAGGAGACGGAGGAGAAGATGGGCTCTTGGCTTAGGCTTCTTTAAGCTTTGCGAGAGATTTGTCACTTACAGTTTTAATATTCTACAAATTTTCTCAGTTCAAAGAAAGAGCTGACAAAACAAATAAATCACCACTTCAGGCTGCATCTTCCCTGTCCACAACCATTAAACTATGTCATGGCTCTGAAATGTTTTTTCCAGCTACAAAGAATCACTGAAACATTATTCATTATCTCTATTGATTCCTTAAGGCTTTTTTCCCTGGACAAATACAGACAAGGTCATGCCAAATGGTCTCCTGGCCCATTGATTCAGCCTAAACATTGGGGTGCTGCTGGGAAATTTGATTATGCTTATATAAGCAAAATCCCTAATGGCCTCTCACTGGCTGCTTCTCACTCTTAGACTCCACAGCTGTATTGTATGGGATTAATGGGCCGTGACATTTTTCTGTGTCTGGGTCTATACCCTTGAATATCTCCTGGTTGCAATAAAACATCCCCTCCATCTAACTGTAATGGATGAATGCATTAGGAAGAGGACGTCGTGCTGAAAATGGTGCCACCTTAGGCCTGTTTTTTGTGTACACTTTCTGCTTGATGTAACTGTGATAACACAGCACAGCTCATGTAGACCTGCAGCGTGAACAGTGGAGAGCCTTCATGTATCTGGCAATATGCTCTCATTAAAGAGAATAACAGCACAGATACAAGTGCACAACTGTCACAAGACTGGTTCAAAAGCAACAGCTAACGTGAAGGGAAGTTTTTCTTGACTGTATCATTGCATGAAACTCAAAAGTAGTTTGAACTTTAGACCTTCACAATAACTTCAATAACTGAAGCTGAATTAATTTATTTTTTTAGACCAACTGGCGGCAGCAGAACAAGATGAAAACATAAAAACATGCGAGCTTATAAGGCCTCATAGGACACAATGACTGAAAAGTCTCTTCAGTTCTTTCTTTTACTGCACAGCCAAATTATGTTAAGATGATGTCTGAGAAAGTGGTGATTTGTTGACGTATTCAGAGTTCATTCTTGATCCTCTTATACTCCTCTGACCTAATGCTGACAAATCAAAATGACAAAAGCTCATTTTCCGCTAAAATTGAAGTCATGACCTATTTTGCTTTGTGAAACAGAAATGTACTTCCTCTACAAAAAATCCACAGAAGTAATCTCAAACTTTATCAATGGAAACTCTATTAATGTAGGGACTCAGAAATCAAGATCCAGGTTATTCTGACTTGTGACATTTATGAAGATGACTGATCGAAACACTGGTTGCTGGAGTAACCTGGTTAAACAATACACCTGTGTCCTAAAGCTTGTGTAAGGCACACTTTACGGTCTAATGAAGAGATATGACTCTGTTTTCACTAATGTAAAATTGGATTCAATTATGAAGTAACAAACTTTTCTCACCTAAGAATCTTCTGGTTTGTAACTCACTGGAACAGGGTCAAAAAGGAACTCTTCCTATCTGCATTACGGCTAATTTCCTGGACATTCCAGCTGGATTCTAATATATGATTATACACTGATATATATGGCTTACTGACATATTCATTATATATGTAAAAACTGGTATTTTAACAATTTCATGTACACTGTTCAGTTGTGGTGGTGACAGCAGCTTTCAACCATATCACATAGTCTTCATCAACACTTTGCTCAGTTGTCATGGACTTTCCAAGGTCAAGAATGAACATTCAATCTTAACATTTAAAGGAAAACTCTATTATATTTAAACCTGATGTATTTCCCATTAATGTGGCCATTGTGACTCTATGAGTCATGCTAACTTTGCACTTAGCAGCTCTGTTATAGAGATTCAGGGAAATGAGGAGTCACGCAAAACAGCGTATATCAGGGCAAGCTGTGCAAGCCTCCTACAGCTTTCTAAATAAACATGATTTTTACAACAATCATTTTACTTGACCTATACAACCAGCAGTGGTCAACAAAAATTGCAGTGTGTATTCTGTCATTTTATTCCTGTAATTCATAAAATTACAGGCACACACCATTTATCTTGTTTGCTACTACTCCTCTTACAGGAACACAGGCTAAATGGACAATGAGCTACAGCCTCAACATGTAAACAAAGCAGTGTGCAAGTTGCCCTGGCTGTAGATCCCCATGCAGTTAGACATAATGGCTGTTCCAAGCAGCTACTTTCTGAAGTGTTCCCTGAATTTCTACAATGGAGCAAAGAAGCACAAAGTTGGCATGAATCATAGAGTTCTGAACTTTCATGTCTCCATTTAAAAGACATGGGAGTCCATCCTGGTAAAGGTGTTAGGATTTGATCACATTGACACACTTTGATGAGCTGACAATACTAAGTGCTTTTTTTCCCCCTTACCACTGACACTATTAAGTTATAAGAAATGTATACTTGGAAGCAATTCCTGTACATTTATCGCTGCTTGTTGAGGTGCACAGACTCCCAATCACCCACTCATACCTACAAAAACAGCTTGACATTTCTAAATGACCTGGTATGGTGCTGTTTTTGAGTTCTGATCAGTGCAGTCCTGTATATTTTCTAGTATAGAAGCCATAAATCCAAATACAGGCTTTTAGGCACAGCTAATACCCAGTAATGTTGTCCTCGGGAGCTTGCTTTCAGTCCTGACATACGTACAACTCTGTAACAGAGCAGCATCCCATGACATGTGAAACTCAAGCCATTATGTGCTTATACTGTAGAGTTCTGAGAAGATGTTGCAATTTCACTGAAATATCACTGAAGGGTTACGGCTGACGTGTAACTTCCATTACCACAGCACATGAAGAACCATCCCTCTGTTCATGGCCTCCCAGCTCAACATAATGACCATGAATCACCTTTTTATGAGCAGGAATAAGGTGGTTCATCTTCACATCTTACCCAGAGGTGAGTTACATATGTCGTTACATATACTTCTGTAACTTTATGAGAGAACTGTTTTTTCAAGAATAATTTTAACTCAGCATACTTTTTACTCAAGTAAATGTCACAAGCAAAGTAAAGCTTTTAAAATGTGCTTACCTAAGCTGGGCAGCAGTGGAAGGAAGTAACAGTACATTCACTAATTCACTAAAGTACTGCATATAAGTACTATTTTGAGGTACTTGTACTTTACTTGAGTATTTCCATTTTATGTACTTTGTACTTCCACTCCACTACATTTCAGAGGGAAATATTGTAATTTCTACTCCACTACATTTATTTGACAGCTGGAGTTAATTGTATTTATTTATTTTTTATGTTATTTGTTTATTTAACAGGGACAATGGATAGTTACTGACTGTCCCAGAATTTTCTAGATAGCTAAATTTCATCGGCAGTCCCTGGGCAGGCAAATTTGCAAAGGAATTAGGGCAGCAGTGTTCTAATTCATACAAGGGTACAGAGAATAAACATTGCATCATACAAAACTAAAAGCACTTTCCATTTAAAACATTACACCATAGACAAAATGAAATAAAATACTCTATGTTTAGTACTTCTTGGTTAATGGTCACATGATTGGTTGTGTTTCAGCCATGATTTCAATTGTGATTTACAACTAGAGAAGGTAGAGTATTGTCTGATAGTGCTGGGTATTGTGTTCAAAAAGTTTGCAGCTCTACTGTAGAAAGCTGACTGGCTACAGATGTGTGTGCAATTCTTTATCTTTAATCAAATAAGATCACCTGTGCTTGAAACAATATCAGTGATAAAAAACTAAAACAAAACTGATTAGTCATAAAGTCAGTCACTTCTCAAGTTGTTTTTTCCATATACTTTTATACTCTTATTCTAATTACTGTTTTGTTGACTACTTTTCTTTTCACTTGAGTAACTCTAATCATAAAGTAGCAGTACTTTTACCTGAGAACAGTGGATGTACCTCACTCACAAACTTTGGAGCATCTCAAAATAGTGCACTTTTCAGGAATTTAAAAAAGAAAAAAAACAACTTATTTTCAGCTTTACAATGGCACATTGTTAAAAGTCTGTTCTGGTTTTGAATTTTGAAATTCCCTGGGCCCTCAGGCCTTCATTCACCCATCCTACATAAAGGATCACATAGAACCTTTAGTTCAAGTAACAATATGCCAATCATGGAAAGTGGAGCAGTGATAACATTGTCCTCCAGCTCCAGTGTTTGAAGAGGAAACAGCTGACAACTCTTACTGTACCTTTTCTGCACAACAGCGGGACACAGCTAAAACGATTAGGTTGTCTGGATCCCTTCCATCCCAGCAGCTACAGGCCTATTTCCAAACTTCCACTCTTATCTAAACTTTTACAGAGTTGTCTCCACTCAACTTTCCTGAATTCAACTTGGCTTTCATGAATAACTCTGTGAAACATTTTGAGCTGCTTTCAGAACAACACACCACACAGAGACTGTCCTTATTAAGGTAGGAAATGATATTCTCATGGCAGCATGAAAGCTCTGTTAGAATCCCTCTACTGTAGATTTGGTGCAGCTTTTGCTAACATCTTAATTGATCAGGCAAATTCCTGGGTTGTCATTAGGGACTGTTGGTTCAGCTCATATCTGTCTCATGTTCCAGACATCCAGACATCTTCAGCAGACACTATCAGTGGGGCTCAGCAAGGTTCAGTTTAAGGTCTCTGCTATGGAAGCAAATCTGTCTCACCAGATTTTGAATTCAAATCTTCCTATCTTCAATAACTAATTTTCCCAATTACCAGCATCATCTGCACACAAAACTTCACTTTTTCTTTATTGATCATATGCAGCAACGGCCACAAGTAGGACCCAAACCTCAGGGAGCATAGACACTCAAGAATATTGTGCAAAAATGTATTTAAAAGATTATCTGAAGTTAATATGGAGCTACCCAAATGAGTCAAATCAAGTAGATATCTTTCCACGTTACAGTCTTTTTAGTGCCAAAGTCCCTCTTTTTGTTACTATTCTTCCACCGCAGCTCAACAGGGAAACACAAAGACGGAATTTGATGCTAAAAAGACTGTATATGTGTCAGATATCCACTTGATATGACTAACTCAGACTGCTGAAGCCTCATATAAGCTTCACATCAACTTTTAAATGCATTTTCACACAAAATGACTGTGTGGATACACTGTGGATTTTGGCCCCCAACACTTACATTGAAAATGTAATTGAAGGGGATATTTAATGCTTGTTTTAAGCTGTATGCTTACACAACTACTTCTGTCACTTTTCATTTGAACAACTGATTCTTACACCATGAATGCCTTCTAGAGAGAATGTCTGAAAATGTGCGCAGTGATCCTCAACTGTATTATTTATCATTTCAAGACTATAAAGACAAAAAAAGAGTTCTTGCTGTAGGGTGAGGAAACAGTGTATGTAGCGCCAAAGAGGCTATGATGGCAGGCTTTCCAACCTGCCTTTGGGTGTAAACATTCAGAATAGTTATGAGAACTTTTCATTTAGACATGAAAACACGTCATACAAACTAGTTTGTTCCAAGCCTACTGAACAAGGTTAAGGTTAGAGAATGATCAGGGTTAGGAGCTCCCACCTAAGATCTTTTGCAGCATGTCATGCTACTCCTGGCAGTTATATTTCACAAGGCCTTTTAACTCTATTACCAGACAAGAACATCAATACTGGACTATTAGTTTTTATAACATCCAGTGTCAATCTTTTAAATTCTTGCTTTCAACAGTATCTGCGCATGGCAACTATGGTAAGGTGAAGGTATGGGAAAGATTGTGGTTGAGGTTTGGTTAAGTTTAGGCAACTAAAACACTCGCTCAAGTTTAGGAAATTATCATGGCTACAGTCTATGATGGGACATGACTCCGGTCTTATGCATGAAAGTCAAACGCACTACATACCCATCTACGGCCTCAATCTCCACACCATTACTGTCTGCCTGACTACATAAGAGGCAAACTACTTACTAATTAACATTGAATGTCAGCATTGGAGGTAAACTCTGAGGTGGGGAATTGTCAAATGTGAACATGGGGATACTTGTCTGTCTGAAGCGGCTCTAATTATTCATTCTGAACCACTAATGCAGGCTCATTCTAACTTTATGATTGTCAGTCTGTACTGTACATTTGAAGTAGCAGTCACAGTAGCATTAAGGCATAAATCTTTGCAGCTCATAAAAAATAAAGGAGAAACTAGATGGTGTTCAGATTGAAGCCACACATAAATGATGAAGGGAGGAACTGGCTGTTCCTCTGGGAACTTATTATTACAAGTCGATGTAATTTGACATGGGGCTTAAAGAATAGATTGAAAGTGCCAGCAGAGCATTTTAATTAATTTCACTGTTTTGCCACCTGAGTCTTTCTCTTCCGCAGTCCAAAATGTGAAGGTAAGCACATTTGCAATTCACTTTGTTTTTTTTTATATATATCACACTTTAATGTAGAAGGCAGCACACTTAGAAAATCCTGATTTGCAGGGATGCAGTGTTTATAAATGAGCCCTCTGGGAGTGACTTCACAACAGCTGTCATTTCTATAAGTACTGGGTGTGCATATGCTATCTGAATATTTACATAAATTAATAGTGTCTATATTATATAATCTTTCTCCATAATCATATCAATATCATGACTGCCAAATGAAAATAATGATTAAAGTTCTTGTAAAGTAAATTCATAGATTTGTTTCTAAATACATTATACATGAATAGTGTATACAAATAATATCAATAATACTGAATATAATTCAGTATGTTGTATTATGCTTGTAACACACTTTGTGACTAATGTCTATGATAAGCGCTGTACAAATAAAATGTACTTGCTTACTTACTAGAATTAGTAAGTAAGTGAGTAAACATTACATTAGTTTCCTGGACTGAAAAACATTCTTCCTCTATTATTATCAGGATAAAACAAGTAAGAAAATATGCTTCATAATGGAGGGAAATATTGCAAAAGATGGATGGCCGCAGCCCTGAGGCTACAGCTCTAAATATTTTGCTTTCCACAGTTGTGAGAGGAGTAACTGATTTAAATGGCATTAAGTAATTGGATTTTACTCTGTCTGGTTTCACATTCGTTTTGGAGGCTGTGGCAGTAGAATACAAGCCTCATCTAATACAGTTTCATCCCCATCAAATGCTGCTGGATTGACAGAAGCTTTGCCTCCCGAGCTTTGAATTTCCACTGGTTCTGGACTACTGAGCATAATCAAACTCAACACAGCACAGTGCTTACTGAGGGAGACATCAGATGATGAAACAGTGTTGAAGAAGGGAAAATAGTTGTTTTTGCTTGCCGTTTAGCAATTTGATGGACAATACAGACATGGGATGATGGATGGATCCCTTGGGTTTGCCAACATGAGTGTGAAATATTATATGGAACTCTGCAATATACTGATTCCTCTGGGAAGTCTTGCTGGGTGACTCTGTGAACACTGCACTCTGTAAATAGGCATCATTATATGTTTGACCAAAATGCATCTGTCTTTAAGATCTCCAAAGCAAATCATTCTGTATATGTAGTTTTATAATGCACCTTTCATTCAGACTCCATGTCCTTTTTACTATACGCCATTCCTTCCTCATCTTTCAGTAATGAAGATCTACTTAGTGCTGTACAAACATTGAAAAAATATTGACACTGCAATAATGACAACTGTAATTTACAAATTGCACGAAGCTGCTGTGATTTCAAATCAGATGGAAGCTATTTCAGACAGCTTCCTACACAAACTATTCCTGCTGTGAAAAATGCCTTTTACTTAAGGTAAAACAGAACAAATTATCAGCATTAAAGCCAAATAAATTTAATGTTTAACCACCTGGGGGGCAGTGGAACAAGCTGAAAACACATCATCTGATATGTTATAATCTTACATAGTCGTTATGGCGAATGTTTAAGCGAATGTAGTGATGAAAACAGAGCTACTACATCTGCTGCTGTGGAGGATGGAGGACCGTGTGCTGAGGAAGAGGCTAGAGAAGTGGAGCAGGCAGCCGGAGGAGACCACGAGCCAGTAGGAAACCCCTCTGCTGCTATGGAGGAGGATGGAGGACTGAGGTAGAGGAAAGAGAAGGAGTAACACCAACTACCGGAGGAGAAGCACCGGTAGGAGACATGTCAGATCCCTACAGCACTGACCCAGGTCACTAGAGCAACAGAATAGACCAAAAAGTGGGCGCTTATTGGGCCAAAATGGAACCTGAATCTTGCAAGAATAAAAACTCCAACTTCTTCACCTCTGAGTGGCAGTATAAACTACAGAAGAGATAAACGAAATCTGGGGAACAATTTTTAAAAGTAGACTGTAGTCAACTATGCAGCAAGAAAGACTGGGCCACCTCATCCTAATGTCAGTTGAGCATGACATTCTTCAGGCTGTGGATTCACATTCACAATCAAGGACTTTGCGGTGAAGAAGACTGGAAGAAAACACTTCTGAAGGTAAGGCAATATGCTCTTTTCATACCGATTCTTTGCTTGTGATGTTTGCAGGTTTTTAATTGAAAAGACTGATCTTCCCATGTTGCTGCCATGCACACAGGTCTACATGGCTGATGTAACCTAGCTTTGTTTTGACTTATTGTTCACATATTGTCTTACATTGATGAGTTTCATATCCTGTTTACTGTTTAGGAGGGCACTTTATTAGGGCCCGAGCACCGACCGGTGCGAAGCCCTATTGAAACTGAAGGAGTTATTATTATTATTCCTCCGAAACAAACGCATTTTTGAGGGCCTAAACATGCACGAAAACTCATGAAAATTTGCACAGATGTCAGGACTGGCGAAAATTTCGATATTTTATGGGTCTCGAAATAAAGCGGGACAAAATGGCTCGACAGCGCCACCTAGAATTGATCCCCTCGATACAGATTGTCGTAGGAGAACGAAATTCGGTATGCATATGTATCATGACCAGACGCACCAAAAAGTCCCAAGGACACATAGCCTAACTCCAACAGGAAGTTGGCCATTTTGTATCAAAGTTGAAATTTTGCACCGATTTTGTCATTTCCAGCCCGCATACTTTAACGAACTCCTCCTAGAGATTTGACCCCAGGACTTTCAAATTCGGTCCGTATTATCTACAGGCATAGGAGATTAAAAGTTATTAAAACAATTCTCATTAGTCTTTCCTAGGGGGCGTGGCTGGGCGGCGAATTTCGATCCTTCGCCATGAAAAATGAAACGGCTATAACTCCGGCATACATGATCCTAAGAGAGCCAAACCTTTTGTGCTTCATAAGAGTCCCGCCCTGAACGGGTCCATGTGACAATACAGGATATGAGTCATAGCGCCACCTCCTGGCAACAGGAAGTTACATGTTTTACGCTCTGACGCCCTGTGGGCAGCACGGTGATGGAATCCAGCTGAAATTTACTGAGAATAGCCTCAAGACCTTGGAGATCTTATATTATGAAGTTGGTGACCCTTCGTTGAAAGGTGTTGCCATGGCGACGCGGCGAATTTCGATGTGACGCCATGAAATTTCAATGCCTTATAACTTGACTCCACGTGGTCTGATCTTTTCCAAATTTCATATGCTTGTTAAGAGTCCCAATCTGAACACATGTTCAGTCTCATATTTAGCGAAAGTCATAGCGCCACCTACTGGCAACAGGAAGTATCATGCGTCGTACTTTGTCTAATTACTCCTAGGAAATTTGGCTGATGCACCTGAAATTAAGTCAGCTAATAAACAAGACCTTGGTGATGCTACATTTGGCAGCTCATGACCCAAAACTGAATGCTGTTACCATGGCGACACATCCTTCGCCATGAAATATGATACTGTTTTTCAGGGAGAAGGGATTGCTCTACAGTCATGAAACTTGACACACATGTCTAGAGTGATGTCAGCTAAAATCCTATGTGGTCGCTTTGAATGGGCGTGGCAAAATGGCTCAACAGCGCCCCCTTTAAAATTTCAAAATTGCAGCCCCGCCTTCCAGATTAACGTAGAGAGATGAAATTCACAGGGCACATGTATAATGTCAAGACGCACAAAAAAGTCTGTTGACGCCTTATTGTAAGTTGAACAGGAAGTCGGCCATCTGGAAAAACTGGTCAATTTTCGCCTTTTTTTGGCCATTTCGCATACCTTGTATTTTAACGCACTCCTCCTACAGATGTCATCGTAAGGACTTCAAAATCAGTGTGTGTCATCTAGAGTAGTGTATGATCATGATGGTTTGGCCGTGGCGTGGCGTTGAGTTTTGATGTTTCGCCATGACAGAGGAAATTGATATAACTTGAGTGTACATGGTTGGATCTGCCTCAAACTTTACACAACAAGTCACTGACAAAAGCCCTTCGACTGAGCGTCACTTCGACATGCGCTGGGGTGCGAGGGCCCGATCATCGCTGCTTGCAGCTTTAATTATTATTATTATTCCTCCGAAACAAACGCATTTTTGAGGGCCTAAACATGCACGAAAACTCATGAAAATTTGCACAGATGTCAGGACTGGCGAAAATTTCGATATTTTATGGGTCTCGAAATAAAGCGGGACAAAATGGCTCGACAGCGCCACCTAGAAAGTCAAGAAAATTGAGCCCCTCGATACAGATTGTCGTAGGAGAACGAAATTCGGTATGCATATGTATCATGACCAGACGCACCAAAAAGTCTCAAGGACACATAGCCTAACTCAAACAGGAAGTCGGCCATTTTGTATCAAAGTTGAAATTTTGCACCGATTTTGTCATTTCCAGCCCGCATACTTTAACGAACTCCTCCTAGAGATTTGACCCCAGGACTTTCAAATTCGGTCCGTATCATCTACAGGCATAGGAGATTAAAAGTTATTAAAACAATTCTCATTAGTCTTTCCTAGGGGGCGTGGCTGGGCGGCGAATTTCGATCCTTCGCCATGAAAAATGAAACGGCTATAACTCCGGCATACATGATCCTAAGAGAGCCAAACCTTTTGTGCTTCATAAGAGTCCCGCCCTGAACGGGTCCATGTGACAATACAGGATATGAGTCATAGCGCCACCTCCTGGCAACAGGAAGTTACATGTTTTACGCTCTGACGCCCTGTGGGCAGCACGGTGATGGAATCCAGCTGAAATTTACTGAGAATAGCCTCAAGACCTTGGAGATCTTATATTATGAAGTTGGTGACCCTTCGTTGAAAGGTGTTGCCATGGCGACGCGGCGAATTTCGATGTGACGCCATGAAATTTCAATGCCTTATAACTTGACTCCACGTGGTCTGATCTTTTCCAAATTTCATATGCTTGTTAAGAGTCCCAATCTGAACACATGTTCAGTCTCATATTTAGCGAAAGTCATAGCGCCACCTACTGGCAACAGGAAGTATCATGCGTCGTACTTTGTCTAATTACTCCTAGGAAATTTGGCTGATGCACCTGAAATTAAGTCAGCTAATAAACAAGACCTTGGTGATGCTACATTTGGCAGCTCATGACCCAAAACTGAATGCTGTTACCATGGCGACACATCCTTCGCCATGAAATATGATACTGTTTTTCAGGGAGAAGGGATTGCTCTACAGTCATGAAACTTGACACACATGTCTAGAGTGATGTCAGCTAAAATCCTATGTGGTCGCTTTGAATGGGCGTGGCAAAATGGCTCAACAGCGCCCCCTTTAAAATTTCAAAATTGCAGCCCCGCCTTCCAGATTAACGTAGAAAGATGAAATTCACAGGGCACATGTATAATGTCAACACGCACAAAAAAGCCTCTTGAAGCCTTATTGTAAGTCGAACAGGAAATGGGCCATCTTGAAAAACTGGTCAATTTTCGCCTTTTTTTGGCCATTTCGCATACCTTGTATTTTAACGCACTCCTCCTACAGATTTCATCGTAAGGACTTCAAAATCAGTGTGTGTCATCTAGAGTAGTGTATGATCATGATGGTTTGGCCGTGGCGTGGCGTTGAGTTTTGATGTTTCGCCATGACAGAGGAAATTGATATAACTTGAGTGTACATGGTTGGATCTGCCTCAAACTTTACACAACAAGTCACTGACAAAAGCCCTTCGACTGAGCGTCACTTCGACATGCGCTGGGGTGCGAGGGCCCGATCATCGCTGCTTGCAGCTTTAATTTACTATTTGTCTCTGTCCACTGAGCAGGGTGCTGAATTAATGTTGCCATTGGCATATTGTGAAGGGAGGCATGCACTTGGAACTTGTGGTAAGCTACTCAATTAAATGCACTTGACAGCCTGGTTATATGAGTGACAGAACTTTTTGTTTTTGTTCTTAGAAACATTGTGGGAGAAAGCCACAATACTTTACAAGAAAATGGATAAAGTCCAGTCTAAGTCTTTATTTTTTATTTTTATACCCTTGTCTGCAATAGACATTCTGCCTATCAGCTCTTCCTGCACACCTGCCCTTTATTTCCCTAATCAGCCACTCCCTGAACTCCACCTTCACTCATGTCTGCTGTGAAAAAGCCTCATGGCCTTTGCTGTCCAGTTCTTGTTCTGTCTGTCTGTCTGGATTTTGCTTGCCTGCCAGCTCCCTTTTGCCTTTGCTAGCTGCCTACTTGTTACTGACCTTGTTTTTGTACAAAGAACAGGTAAACTGCCTTTTTACCTCACCTACTCTGTCTCTGCATCTTGCTTTTGGGTCCTCACAATTACCAGATTTGTCACAGCAGGCTTACTGGAGCTTTTTCACTAAAAACAACTGCAGCTGACTCCATAGCACTGAGGGGAACTGCAGAGTTGGTGATAATTCTCTCATCACTATGAGCGATCCCTTTCACATAACACATAGTCATTGGATGCATTGGTAATATAAAAATATTAATTATCAATCAACCAATTACATTCTATACCTATTCAGAATTTCCACAAAAAAACTGTACCTATATTTCACATTTCCTACAAAAATATTGAAGTGTTTACCTGTAGATCAGAACCTCATCGTCAGAGCAGTTGTACTGGAGCTGGTACATCTTCACCTTGGGTGCTGACTTGCTCACCATCCACTTGACCAGCGCTGACACAGCTGTTACCTCAGAGACAGATACAGCCTTCTCTGGTTGGCTCTTGGGAGCCCCCTTGCTGATCCTGGTGGTGCCTGTGATGTCAGAGAGACGGGACTTTGGCTGTGCTGGCTGCCCGGTACCGTTGCTAAGGTGGGGGAGCTGGACTATGGACACCTCCACTGAGGCAGTGGACTCCCCGGCAACATTAGCGGCAATGCAGGTGAAGGTGCCGTAGTCCTTGGAGGTGGTAATAGTGATGCTCAGGGTTCCATTGCTGAACACTGCGGTGCGAGAGGAGTTGCCAAGCAGCCGATCATCAGGGGAGATCCAGTGGATGGTGGGGGAAGGATCTCCAGTAGCTTCGCACCTTAGGCTGGCTGTCTGGCCCTCCAAGACCAGCATTCTGTGGGTGTGTTGGGTAATGAGAGGTGGCTGACACACAAACTCCTCCTCCTTTATTTTCCAAAAGTAACGACCCTTAAGTGCAGGAGGGGAGGCACAAGTCTCCAGGTCGTCGTCTCTTTCAAGTCTCCGCAGCCACAACATCTCACAGTTGCAGTGCAGTGGGTTCCCACCCAGGCTCAAGGACAGCTGGGGAGCGTAGGGTGTGGTCAAGATCATCGAGTCCTGGGCGCGGGCAAAGATGGGGTCTGGGGGTAGCTTCTGCAGTCGGTTAGATGTCAGGTCCAGTCTCGCCAGCCTTTCCAGGTCTGTGAAGGTGCCCTCTGGAATGAAGTCCAACAAGTTGTGGTCCAGACTGAGCTGGTGCAGGTTGATCATCTGGCGGACTGAGTCCCAGGGCAGAGACATCAAGTTGTTGTAAGAGAGGTCCAGATCCTCCAAGGCAGGTGCAAGGTCTTCAAATGCCTTGTCATGAATGCGTCCTAGTTGGTTATTGTTGACAATGAGGTGCTGCAGGTTTACCAAACCTCGCAAGTCATCAGGGCCAAGCTCCATCAAGCGGTTGTTGTCCAGATGAAGTGAGCGCAGCGTTTCCAGGTCACCAAAAGAGAAGGGCTGGATGTAGCTAATGGTGTTCCTGGAGAGGGTCAGGTCTACTAAGTCAGTCATATTAGCAAAGTCCTGCTGTGTGATACGGAGGATGTAGTTGCCTCCCAGTCGCAGCTCCACCGTGCTGCGGTCAATGTCCGGAGGCACGAATAGAAGGCCTTTGGAGGGACACAGTGTTCCCAGGGACTCTGACAGATTCTGGCATACACAGTACTTGGGGCATGCATGGGTGATCATCACTGTGGCTCCCAGGACCAACAGGCAGCAGATGATGTGGTCCATGGTAGAGTCATACATAGGAACCTGTGTGAGAAACAGAAACATAAAGACAGATGAGTTAAAGTTAGCATTCATAAACTCTATCAGCACTTCAACAAGACCCCTCAGACCTCAGAACACACTCAGGCATAAAAGAGATTAAAAGATGTGAGATGGAGTCACAGGCCCAACTGTGTCTCAACAGAAATGAGTAAAATGTTAAAATAATTTCCCCAAAACATCTGTTAAATGGAATCACTTTAAACATACCATCATTGCCTCATTTGAAATCTTTATCAGATACCTTCAGGGATCATTAAACTTTTATCTTATCTCACAAGTTCCTGTGGCAGGCTCACAGGGGAGTGTGCCTCAGTTTTAAGTAATCTCTGTTGGATTTGGCCCAGAGGACTGAATCTTTTCCAGTCATCTTGAGGTGTATTGATCTGACAAGACTTTGGTCCAGACAACTGCTGTCATCACAGCTCCAGGCATTAGAACAAAGTTTTGATCCTTGACTTTTACAATCTGCTTAGGGTTTGAAGGTAAGGGGAGACAAAAAGGTGGAAAAGGCAGGAAGAAAAAAACGTAACGAGATAGCAAGAATTGGTTTAAAGGCCCCAAGTTTTATTATTTTGAACCAAAGCTTTAACGATAGTACAAATTCAGTGTTATTTTCATAGTTTTGGATATAATTTCCATCAGTTACGATAACAATGTACTCACAAAAATAATTGCTGAGAAAAAGTAGTCATACCATAAGGTAGGTTGTAAACAACCCAAAAGTCTAGCCAAACTAAAAGTTAAGCCATACCACTTTTCAAAACTAAGTGCACTTGAAAGATAAGACACAGGTAATTTTACCTTTCCCCTTTGTTATCTCCACCAAATAAGTTTGGCTAATCTAACGTAGCCATCGTCTGACTTGTTGCTCTTGCCCCCTTATTTCAAGTCATGTTGCTGCATAATAATTAATCTCAATTAATATGGTTTGGTCAGAGACATGTCCATCAAGGAACTGACCATTTATAGCAAATAATTACATAGTTTAGTGCCAGGAGTGAGAACTGACACTGGTAGCCAAGCAGCTGATGGTGAAACATGACTAGCGCAAGTATGACTTCAATGACTCTGCCTGAATTAACATGGTGCCCTATTATTAGACTTAGGAATGGTGGCCAAAATTATGAAATCAAATCATCCAAACTGTAAAAGTAATTTCCCTTTAAGAAGTCACATATTCACAGGCAGGGTTATGTAATATGGTGACAATAATTACATTTTCATGAGATATAAAGCATCTGGACATTGACTTTTAATTCAAAACAATATAAATTCTATTGTCAAAGCCATATATTTTGTGTTTGTCTTGTACAGTTTGTTCCATAATGGAGCCTGTCAGTTATCAGTTCCCAGGGGACACTGGAACGGTATCTCTCTGGGAAGTCATGTGACCTAGGTCAATTTCTGTGGGTGGGTAGAGCACTCAGGTATAGATTTATGGGACGGCCATAAATTAGCATATCTCAGTGGTCAAGTAAAGTGGGACCTATCATGCATGCCTGCTCCCATGTAACCTCACTTATTTCTGTAAAGACAAAGACGCACCTTCAATTATATTTATGCATGTTTGCACATGTGATAATCCCTCTGAGATACAGTGTAATAACTCAGATGACAGTCAAAATAAAAAGGAATGAGGAGTCAGAATAAATTCAGTACACCACTGTGCACATTTGCGCTTCATTTCATGGGTAGTGTCATTATACAATATTATTATTCAGATTACAAAAACATGCAGATAAACAGCATGAAATAAAAACAGCGTGCTTTCCAATATAAACTGAGATTATCCCTTTTTTCCTTGCTGGTTCACACCCACACAAGTATACACATATCTACATCTGTACAGAGCAGGCATACACTCAGATATGGCTGCACATACCCACACTCACATGTCCACCTGCACATACACTCCATTGCATTATGCAATATTTTTTTGTGAGGAATCATATCTTTGCATTGGGTTGAACTTTCCTGTCAAGCTAGGAATGCATATGCTAATGAGCATAATGATGGTGAGTTTACTATAAAAGCTAAAGGGATGAATAGGAAAAGGTTTAGCCTGTGGCTGACTGTAGGGGCTAACTACCTCAAAAATGATGGACATTTGAATGCAGTTCTGCATGTATTTTGGAACAAGGAATGACAGCGCTTTTCAACAAAGTATAATGTATATATAGCACGAGACATAACACACAAGACACTAATATGACTCACTGGATTTAGAGGGAATTCAGACGGGGAAAAAAATTGTTTGTGACTGCCTGGCAGCTTGTTTTGTGTGTGTTTGTGCGTGTGTGTGCATTATTTGTCCTAGATTCCATTGTTGTAATATAACAACACTGAAAATTTACATTGCAAATGTACTTTATACTGAATTTACCATGTGAGACATTATAATTCAGGAAATTCCACCTTATTGTTTTTTACCTTGGCTTTCGTTAGCAATCGGCCATTATTTGTATACCTGCTGTGAGAATTTGTGGTATTCTTAAGAATTATATTAATACTGAAATGACAGTGAAGTTTGAATAAATGTACCATTTTTTTTTACAGTGCAATGATTTTTCATAAAATCTTTGGTGAAAAACTTACAACTCCTTTCTACCCTACCTCCTTTTTTAAAATTCATATGCTGTATCCTGTGCACCACTACTCAAGATTTAAGGTACACCACTCTTTTTGTTTGGAACAACAAACGCAAAACTTTTCATCAACTGATGCTATCTCTTTAAATCAATATTAGATCAACAGATTGATTTATAGAAGAACAATGGTGCAGATTATTACTGTATCCAAGAACTCCAAACTGCCTGAAACTGTTATTACTATACAATATTTCATGTGCTGTGGATAAGTTATTTTGCCCCAAACTCCAGCCCAGAATAAGGTACATTGCAAATGACCTGCAAAGTCCTTTAGAATCTGCTCAAAGGCCTGGGGAACACAAATAGGAGTGTTCCATCACATAGAGCAGCACAGCGCACTGAGGAAGGATGTTTAGTAAATCATCCGGTCAAAGTCAAGGGCTCTCTGTGGAGGATAGATGGTGTGGAGGTCACAGTGTTAGCAAAACGAGATGTCTCCTGACAAGTCAAGCATGGCGGCCATGCAGGTGGCTCTCTCATATGCTGAGCAGAGCTGGGACAGCAGTAATCAGTGGAAGGCCTTGATGTGAACACTCATCACAGCTCCTGACAGACGCCGCTGCGCCAACCCCAGGGCTGCCAGACTCCAGCCTTCATGCCCTGACTGGCCCACAGGTGGACGGGGAGAGACCGGGTGCAGAATCATTCCATAGCACTACTTATCTGAACACAGGCAGGCCCATACTGTTACAGTAGATAGACTTGGAAATGTGGGTCTCAGTGTTGTCATGATAACCACAATTTCAACACTACTTCCATACTGTTGTAAAAGATTGAAGTTGATATTGATTTTCCTGAACATTCACAACTTTCCTGACTGTGTTGTGCATGCCGAAATTTCATTTCAGCACGAGCTCCAGAGGATATAGAGTCTGCACAGACAGCACCTGAGTTTGAATAGTAAAGAGAAGAAGAAAAAGTGGCAAACTGAAATATACAGAACCACAGTCTGTCTCCTGACAGCACACTGTGGCAATCAATGCAAAATTTATCTAAAAAAAATTCAAATGGGAATAGACTCAGTGTAGCAACAAAACTGGATCCCAGTACACCTACACTGATAAATATGGACACCAAACTACATATCAGAACCACTGTGCCACAGGCATTGCAAAAAGTAACTTTTATCTCTTTTGTGTTGTATCATCACAGTAAAGAACATTTAGATATAAAACTCTGTCTTGGTATCCATGCCTGACCTCTGGTATCATGGCAACAGTAGAGTGTTTCATTCGAAGCTGGAGGAATTCAGAATGCTTATATATGCTATCTAAAGGGTCCAGCTCAGAAAATCCCCTGAGCACAAACAAGTCATCATTACCCCATATTGTTCCCCGTACAAGTTTGTCTTTTCCGAGTACTTCTAGACTGTTCATGAACCAGCATGGGAGTCAAGTCTCTGTAGTACTAGAGCAGTAGAGTACACCAAAATGATACACAAGAAGTCCTTCTACTTAAACACAAAATGAAGCCTTTCAAAACTATGCATCTGACTGTTGATGATTTGTATGAGCGTTTTCTTATTTGCCGTGTTTATGGTTTGTTCTAATTTAGACAACTAAAATGACTTGCTTAAGTACAATTCTAACTACCACTTACAGCATCAAAGATTAGTAGTGAAGACAGACCATATAACATATTAACAGAATTACCATCTCCCTCCATACACAACCACCTGTTATCATATGACCTAAATTTCTTCTTAGGGTATGTGATGACAACTGAGCAAACTTGAGATTGCTGATGAGGACTGTGTGTGTGTGTGTGTGTGTTCAAAGCTCTGGACAAAGCTAGTAAGTTAAGAATCTTTTCTTAAATCTCTTGGTCAAGGTTAGGGAAAGATGTTGGTCATGAATAAAATAAATCAACTTTAACTGTTGGTAGGAGAAGAGAGTAAATTCTAGTCTCTGGTGTTGAAGTCAGCCACTGCATGCTAAAGCATCTACCACAATCTCCTCCCTCAGAGGCTTTGCGGTACCATAACAACATCTTCAATCTACCTCTGCTTTTACTTCTGAGTGAAGACATTATTTGCAAGACCACAAAAGATTTGCTTGTCTTGGTTTGAGACATTTGAAGCTGACATTGTTAGCTGATGCTAACATTTTTCTGGTCAAGAAAATGTGTGTGTCAGTGTTACCACTGACCATGCTAAATGTACACTTTGTCACAGTAACTCGTACAGTTACAGGGTTGAAGTCTGAGAAGGTGGGGTTGATTGAGAGTCGTTGTTGGACTCGGCGTGGGAGGATGTATTTTCGTACCACTGTAGACCTGAAAAGTACCAAACTCCAACATGAATCGGCACAAAAGAGTTCATTCATTTTTAGTCAGGCACTTATCTATTCATCCTGAACCCAATGAAGATAATGGCCCTTTAGGCTTTCAGGCTCCCCCACATTACTGTTTCTCTTTTTGTCTAAGTGACAGGGCCAGTGTGTGCACACACACCAGTGTGTGCTACATCATATGCAATACACTAATGAGAAATGATGATTCAGACATTCATGAGTAATTTGCCTCCATGTCCTTACATCGCTAGTACAAGAATACATCTCATTAGTATACAGCTGATGGTGGGAGGTTTCCCTGTTGGTTTGTTATTTCTCTTCCATATCACAGACAGTATGTCGGCTTTACTCTGCCTCATTCACAGGTGTATAATAGGTGTCTATGGTTTTTCTTTGGAGTATATTTGAGTAAACTCCAAGGATTAAAGACCGGATGATGTGAGGTGATGCACACTCAGTGACTGTGGCAATATGAACCCTGCTCCTGGGAACAAACTCCTTGTTTGTTCAGCTATTTTGTTACTGCTTCTTGTCTAATTCTCTGTGTATTGTGGATGAATTTAGTCCATAAATCTGCTTCTTCCAAGAAATGCTCATGACAGGTAACATTATTGACAGAGACAGAAAGTTAGTGAATGCAAGATGCTTCTAATTAACAGCAGAGCAACAGGTCAAACAGCTAAATCAGCTTCTGAATAAGAGATATTATTACTGGAGGAGACTGTTTTACTAATCAGGAGTCGCAGTGTGTGCCTCCACAGATACATGCAGCTCCCTCTATGAGACTTTGCATTAAAACAGTAGTCAATTAATTTGTCCATTCATCAGTCTTTCACATTATCATTAATTTTCTATTCGTTGACAAAAAAATGTAAAACATTTCATTGCAGTTCTTGTTCACAGGTCACTTTTTATTTAGTTGTAGTGTCATTATGTCATGAAAAAAGGTTGTCAACAGATAGACTCCAGATAGATACTGGATACTAGATAGATAGATAACAGATAGATAGCATTGAGCAGATATTCAAATGGCATCAGATCACAGGAGGAAAAAAACTGTTTATAAAATAATGCATTGCTGTCATAGCTTCTGGACATGTGGAATTAATGACTCAGTTTGCTGTGGGCAAGGTACCCAGATGCTAATCTTACCCTGTTCTATTGTAACAATCAAATGCATCCTCCAGCTTCCACTATCATTGAATGCTTTAAGTGTCACATGCGAATGCTGTTTCACTGCTTTTTCCACTCTAATGAATATTAAAGCACTGAATTTCATGTAATTATAGCGGTCTTTTAACCTTAAATACTGGCATTAAATATCTGCTAATATTCAGCAAAGAATACTACAGCTACTATACTAAAGAGGTTATATGACACTTTTATATACCACATACCTTTGTGCCTTTTCTGTATATTCTGCTGCACTGAGGGTTTTTTGCTGCGGAGGATTCAGCTCGGATGTGACAATCAGACTTATCACATCCACAGACATGAGATTTGGATGTAAGTCTCCGTGTTGAAACGTTTGTCTGCAGGAGAGCAGGCTGCAGAAGCAGGATCAGGGCCCTGATATTTAATCTAATCTCCAAGACATGGCAGACTAGCTCCTATTAGCATTCTGCCGCCGGTGGGTTTTGTGAACAGCTCTAAGTAGCTTTTGGGCAGAAATCTGCCTATCATCTTCTGAAGGCTGCAGACTCTGCAAGACATTACATTGAGTTTGCACTTTAGCAGATGAATGCAGAGTGCAGAGCTTAATAAAGACAGTTGAAGTGTGAGCCTGAGAGGGTGTGACCTGTGGAGAGAAGCTGGTGTTTAGGTGAATGCAGGCTGTTTAGAGCTGTTTAGAGTTTAAGTGCTGGGTACCATTTGTTTTACATTTGGTTTTTGTTTGCTCCACTTTGGTCCAGACTGAAATATCTTAACAACTATTGGATGGTTTGCCATGAACTCTTGTACAGACATTCATGATCCCCAAAGAATGAATTCTAATGACTTTGGTGATCCTCTGACTTTTCCAGTAGCACTACAGGCAGGTTGACATTTTTGGATCGGAATGAAATGTCTATTGGGTTCACACTCATGTCCCAACAGGATGGAACTTTCGATCCACTGATCCAAAGTTCCAGGTCAAAGTATAGATTTGTCCAGTACTTTGCTTTATGAGGAGCAAGTCTAACTTTTTAAAAATATCATTTGGGTGAAGGGTTTTTGGGTAATTGGTTGCCTTGTGCAGCAGAGCAGGAACTACCCTGATCCCTTGACTTTTCATCAAACACCATCGTCAAGTCAGAAATTTAATTCGTCCAGTACTTTGATTTATGACCAAATACCTGCCAATGTTAGCATGCTAATGTGCTAAACTTTGATAGCAAACATTATATAGATTACCTGCTAAACATCAGCAGCTAGCTTCACAGAGCTGCAAACATGGCTGTAGACTCTTGCTGCGAATCCACATCAAAAGCGAGATGTGAGCGGTGCATAAGCACTATGGAAGCATTCTGTCCATTTAAACCACACCAACTCCGGCATCTGTTTGGCTGTCACTGTCTACAGACCCAGCAGTCTGTTAGCAGCAGCTCCTGACAAGCTGAGTGGACAGCTGACTGACAGCAGAAATTTACTGAGCGAAAATAGTTTTCATGTAGGCTCCATGGGAAGAGAACTATTGGTCTGATTTTTTTCCTTACTAAATGTGACGATGATAGACCCTTGTAAAGTTTGATGGTAAGGATGCTTCAGGATGTTCAACCAGTGGGCAGAAGGCAGCAGGCAGGCTAGTAAGGCTGTTTCGTGTTCCATGACTTCTTCAGTGTTTCCGACTACCTAGTAGACAAAGTGCGTAGAGAATCTAAAAAAATACATACACGTAATTAGGATAAGAAACCGATGCTTGCACATTGGAGCTACTAGAGTTATAAACTGTACCTTCTATTTATCTGCAACATTCAAGGCTCACTGAAAACACTTTGTGCTTTCTAAACTTGGAGTCTAAACTAATGAGTCAGGTCTTACTTAAACAGTTAGTTGTGAATCAAAGTTTGCTGGAAGGAGGAAATATAAAGGTCATTGCATCCATCTCCTCAGGTCATTGCATCATATATGGTGGGTGGATTGAACTGATGACATTACCAACAGGCCAAGAGTCCCCCCTCCATAAGGATGGTTACTTTTTCTGTGTATGCCAAACAAGCAGTATGGAGAGTGTCTTCAAGGTAATTTGACATACAAATGCTTGCGTCGACATTTGCACACAATTGTGTCAATCACACAAACCCAACAAGCACATGCATGCACACTGGCTGTGCCTGAGACACACACACACACACACACACACACACACACACCTCTGCAAAGCACTACATTTTGGAATGTGTCACTTTCTGCTGCAGTGCCATTTCGAGTTCTCCCACGTGGCTGTGTGTTTTTTTTCTAGTTACACCAATCTCATTTATCAAAAGTGACAGGGAGGGGTTTTCATAAGAGCCACTCGAGGTAAAGATCAGCTTATTCAGCTAACTAACAGAAAGAAGCAAAAGAAAACACCCTGGCAGTCATTCCGCAGCCCCGTCGCACTTCTGTTAATAACCCCCACAGCTAGTTCAGTGTCTGCTCAGCTGTGCTTCTCGCCTCTCTCTCTCTCTCTCTCTCTCTCTCTCTCTCTCTCTCTCTCTCTCTCTCACTCTCTCACTCTCTCACTCTCTCTCTGTAAAGCAGGTCTGAACCCTGCTTCCAGGAGGCTCTGTTCAAAAGATTAATAATTTCAGTTGGAAGCAGAAGTGACATCATGAAATTACTTTTCTATTGTCTGGCTAATTAACCTTCTTGCTTAGCGCTCTGAATAGTCTCTTAGATTCCTCTTTGGTGTGACAGCAGTACTATGGGGCCGCTCCGCTTCCAAAGAACAGACACCAGCATTTCAACAAAGACACTTTCCTCTCGACAGAGCAGCAGGGCTGCGAGCTGCCCTTTTGGGTGGAAATTTTTACCAGCCACAAAATGACAAGGAATGCTTAGCAATGGCATTTTACATTTTAGACATTCTGCTGGCGATCATGCACAGAAACTTCAATAAGTACGACTGTGAAAGAAACTTTAAAAGCCTGGACTGGCAGCAACAAAAAAAAGAATGTTATAGTCAAAAATGTGTGTTTAGACCAAATACTCTAGAGAAACATGTCCTATAGGGATGTTTCCTTAAGTTTAAAGAAAACTAGAGTTTATTACAAACCTGTTGGACCTATTTTTACCAATGCTGGGCAAGTTACTGAAAATGAGCAATAAGTAACAGTTAGTAGCTACTTCTCTCAAAAAATAATTCAATCACTTTACCAGTTACTGCATATAAAAAGTAATAAGTTACTAGGGAAAGTAACTTGTGCATTACTTTTAAATGTACCACTAAATCATTTCAGTTGACTTTATGCTCTATATGAAGCATATAGTTATTAAATCTGTGTGTAACCAAATTATCTCTAAATGGCTGACCAAGTGATCTGAACCTGATGTTGTGATTATATGTTTGAATTATTTCTTTTTTCTCCCTGAGAAATGGTGTATTTTTTCTAGCTTGTAATGGTGGATATTTTTCAATATCATGATAACCTTGAGTCTCATCTGCTGATTTCAGTCAGAGTTCTGTATCAAATTGGATACAATTGACTCAGAATCTGAACGTAAACTAATTTAGCCTGCTGTATGTCTATTCAGGTTTCTATAGTAGCTAGCAGCACATGCAACAAAATTTTAAGCTCTGTGATTGGATGTTTCTTACTGAAATGCTCCTTGGAAGCTGTAGTTGCTCAAGGACACTTTGACATGATCAGGAACCAGAGCCAGATATTTTCCAATACAGTTGTTCATCTTGGTTTGTACCGAGAGAGTTTCATTTTCATATAAGCCTTGAAGCACTCCAGCTGTCAGTCACCTAATATTGTCTATGAGAACATAAACTGGATGTTTTACTATTGGAACACCTGAAACAGCTCCTCTCACTTTATGACTCTATAGAAAAGGGACCGTTACACACATGACCATGACAGGCTGTGACTTCTGTCAATCAGGCAACACCTTATTTACACTTTCATATATTTTTAATGATTTCAAACAATTGATTTTTTTGATGATTTAATTTTTCAAAATCAACATGAAGCCACAAAGAAGAATTTAGCTATCATTATAGATCTTTTGGCAATGATATATTGTTTTGTATTTCAAGAAAGAATATGAACGCTCTCCCAAGCACTTCAGTGCAGACTTCTAAAGCTCTAGACCTTCATGTAATATTGATAAAGGTATCACATGTGCAAATGTGCTGCCAAATACTGATAAAACAAAGGACAAATGTCAAACACCACTTTAGAAAGCAGCGCTGTGCACTCTGCTCACATCTGAAAATATGAAAGAGCCTCTCCTGTACCTGTAATGCAGCAGCAACCTCTAACCTCCCTCTGTACTATAGATCACATTGCCACAGATCACTGACCTTCATGGTCAAGCCTCTCCAGGAACAATACTGAGAGAGATAACAGACTGCAATGAGAGGAGTCTCCTCAAATGCCAGGGCAGCTGAGTAGAGGGCAACATTCACCATGGACTGTTTACTGGCATCACTGCTCCCTGTCTCTGTTTAGTTCTGTTGAGCTCAGCTCATGTGTGTAGGAACATGTGCAGGCAGGGTTATTTTTGGGAGGAAACAAGAAAGATTTCAAACTTAGAGTCTATAAAATATTGATTTCAGGCTTCAAAAGCCCATGGATGGAAAAAATTTAGATCATATTTAAAAGCTGACCAACTGAATCAGTAGTGTCTCTTTTAACAGAGGAAGAAAGAACAAAATAGTTGTCATTCAACAACTAATTCCAATCTTCCTTTTTCTTCTTTTCTTTTTTTTTCTTTTGAGTGCTTTCTTTGCTCACTGAGATGCCAGAGACTCTTAATGTGAAACATCAGTGCAGGAAGTAATTAGTTTCATTGACAGTAGCTCAACGAAAAAACCCAAACAAACAAAAAAAACCCGACAGCAAATACTTTGTGAATTAAACCAGTATTTGTGTTTACATGAAACACTCAGAGCTGCAGAGTGCAGAGTATGACATAACTGATGCACTGATGGAGTTAGAGCTGTGGAAATGTACAGGGTGCTTCAAACAGAGAGCGTGGCGGATTGTCCAACAGCATCTTAAACCTGACTTCACGCAGCTATTGGACAGGTGTGTGGAGGTGTGAAAATAGGCAGGCCTGGAGCCCGCCCTCTCAAGCTCTTTCTTTGGCTAGACTGCAACAGCGGGGCCAGCCCAACCATGGTTGTCCATGAGTGCCTGAGTGAGTGAGTGAGTGAGTGATGAAGTTACACCATTGGTCAGCCGGATGTGTTGGAGTTTCCCCATTAGCCGTTACTCTTTCAAAATGAATTGGTGTGAGATGATGGAAGCACAGGACAGCAGCGATGCAGAGTGACTGTGTTTCTGCTCCGAGCTCTGACGCTCTCCAGCTCCTATATAAACAGACGGGCACCAGCGTCTTTACCGTCCAGTGTGATCGACTCTTTGGGTGGCAGCGCTGGCAGCAGCCAGCAGGAGAGACGCTCTGCGGTGCGTTTAGATTTTATAACTGAACTAATACCAGGAAAATTTTTTTTTTTTTTTCTGACATTTTCACATCACAAACAATGAACAACAGCATTAAAACATGAGTCTTGCAGGTAAAACATGAGACTCAAAAGCTGTTATATCAGTTTAGTGTGAGGTGACTGCTCTGCAGGTGCGCTTGATTTGACAGTAACTGCAGTTACTGGGTAGAGATAAACCTCCTGAATTTGCAACCAAAAATGCTGTCAAAATACCACAGCTTCCTTAACTGGGAAAGAGGCCGAAGAAAGGTGCATAGAGGCATGAAGGATTTAAAGCAGAATTAAAACACTCAAACAATCACTGTGACAAAAACATTCAATGTACAGTGAAAAACAAGAGACATTCACCGAGTGAAACAGCTGAAAGAGCAGGGGCACTTAATAATAATCAGAATAGTTATAATTCAATAAAATCTGTTTTCTTTCTAATCAAACATCCCAAGATATGAGTGGAAAGTATTGTTCTTGCAACTGCATTTATAACCTTTTTTTTTACTCAAACATAGCTTAACCTTGTCATGTGATATGCTACTTAAGTGAATATTACTGGGACCACTACAGAAAATTGCAGATTAATATTTAATATCCAGGAATTCACATTATAGACACTACCACTGACTATCACTGTAACACACTGGCAACAATTTCACACATCGACCATACACAGTCCAGCCATATACTAGGTTTTGACCTAGTCTTGTTTTTTCATTTGTTCACACCACTACTTCTGTCATTTTTCATGTGTACAACGAAGTACAGCATGATGACTGTCCAAAAGTGTGTGTCATTATCCCTATTTGTATGATTCAAGTGTGGTCATGTGTAAGGTGTAGCCAGGTATAAACACCTTTGCCTTTAGATGCAGTACACAATAGAAACTAGTTTGTTTTATGTCTACCTAGATGCTAACTGTTACAGTATTTGGCACACATCACTTTTTCTTCTTATTAGCCAGCTTAATTTCAAAATGTGACTGTTACTCTTGTACAATACAGTGGACTGCCAGTAAGAAATAGCATCTTTGTCTACAACCAAAAGACCATTCTCTGTTTCTCACTGCTAGTTCTGTTTGATCCATGCAACAGCCCCGATGTGTCATCAACATCCAGCTGTCCTATGGAAGTTGTCCTTTCGCAACACACTCCATTCTCAATCTATTGCTCATTCACTGTGAGTAACTCTGGATAAGAGCATCAGCTAAATGTCAAAACTGTAAAATGTAAATTACAGGTTCAATAAAGCTTCAGGACATTCAAGGACACAACAAGCTTTTTTCCATGACACAACCTGAATACCTATTACTGTACAAGCTGAACATAACTCTACTTTCCTGAGTTTGTGAACACACCTGCAGTGCTGTACAGCACAAACACACATACACCCCTGTGTACACACAAAATGCAAACTTTGACTGCAGATCATCTTACTTTGATATTCTTTACTTTCTGCTTCTCATTATTTATGATGTGCTCCCTGCATTTCTCTGCTGTACAGAAGGGAAGCTCTTGCTCTTTAAGCTATGAGCGAGCCATAACACACATACATTATGCATACAGCTCAGCTCATACATCTCAGCCCCTGGACTCTGAGGCCAATCACATGAGGAGCCAGAGAGAGCATGGGGAGCTGTGTTTGTGGAATTATCTTCCAGATAGGAAGCAGTGAGCTAACTCATTTGCCTGCCAGCATCACTCTCAGCATCCTCCTCCACTATGCAGGGAGCTGTCCAACTGTGAACAACAGTCACACAATAAAGGCTACTAATCAAAGCAGGAAAGGTTGATACAAGAAGTTTCAGCCAGACTTAACTTCTCTTTTAACGTTTTTATTTATTTATTTATTTCTTAATTTAGCAGACATCATTCTATGACTACATACAATGTCGATTATTTTACCTAGAAACATCTTTCCATATCACACAAAATGTATAAATAAGTAATAAAGAAATCTTTACAAAAATGAATAAATAAGTAAGAGTGAAACGTGCTGGCAGAAAGAGCAGCACTGGTATCTGCAAAGACAGCAGTAACGAGACTGAAAAGGTGGAGCTTATTAAAAATAATGAGCTGTGTGGGATGTCCCTCCATCAGCCACTTCAGCTATTGATTTCATGAACCTCATCACACTTTGACTGAACTTTATCACTTCAGGAATATGAAGTATCATTTGAAATAATGTCTTAACACTACATTTTGATAAAGGAAGGATCTTGAAAATTGCATTTCATAAAAACACCACAAACTAATAGCTACACCGTGAACCTAGTGGGTCTGGGACTCCTGGGAAGTTTCCTGCTTTGTTTCCTGGTGATAATCCAGCCTTGAGAAGAACTGCATGAAAAATGTAAGGAATATGCTGTAAACACTAAAATATATATATATATATATATATATATATATATATATATATATATATATATATATAAAAGTTCTAACATCTTTTAACATCAAAACAGTATATTTTAAATTATTCCTACACAAACTTAAAGTTTTAAGATCACCTCAAAATGTGTTTTTCTTCTTGTTCCTTTAGTTGGATGTCGGAGCATCACTGTGATCTTCAGAATGATGTACAGTATATGCAGAGTTTAATTTCACATTCATCTGCTGAAGGAGGAAAGTTTCTTGTGTTCACTTTGAATCTTTTTAATTTTAACGTGTACCTACAAGCAGGGTTTGTGACTAGTTTGGATCCAATCATGGTCCAGTATGCAACTTAACACAAGTGTGGAAACTTGAAGCCTCCAGTGCACAAACACTGTGAATGAGCTATATTGTGTGCAGTAATTCAACTTTTGAAATGAAAAAATATTTACATATTCAAAGATTAAGAATGTTATTATCAAAATGTATGTAAAGTGTGAAAAGTAAAAGCACTCAAAATGCAGAGAAATGGCAAGTACTATTATAGTATATTATGAATATTAATGCATTACTGTGTACATAGCATTTCACTGTTGCAGTTGATTGAAGTGTAGTTAATTGGTTATATACTGTTGGGTGATTTTATTTTTCACAAGACATCTACAGGAAAACAGTGGAAAAAGGCTTCCTAAGCAGATCAGTGAAAATACTACCATCATAAGCAAAAAAGTGAGAGAATTTAATATGCTCACTATGTGCATGAGTACAGACATTAAATGGTATGAAGAACACAGAAACAGCTTGGATCAGCAGCTACTCTGGTTTGCAATGCTTTTCAAGTTTGGCGCTCTTCCTCAGATGCTGCCTGAGGAAGAGCACCAAGTTTAAAACACTCCCTCCCTTTTTTCCCCAAGTATTTATAATAAGGTATCACCATATTTTATAAACTCATATGTTTTGTATGTAAAATCTAAATCTGAAAAGTAACTAGTGACTAAAGCTGTAAAATAAATGTGGTGTAGAAGTATCATGTAGCATGAAATGGGGATACTCAAAATAAGTACAGTATCTTAAATTTTTATATAAGTACAGTACTTCAGTAAATGTACTTGGTTATATTCCACTACTGCAGTATTGTATGACTTTACTTTATCCAACATCACTGTTTGGAGTTTTAATTTTTCATACCATGTAGTAATATATGCTCTACTGTAGCTACTCAATAGTGAATTGATGTGTGTGTTTGTGTTATGTTTAAATTTTTTATGAATATTATATGAAATGTACGTTCATGATGATGTACATTATAGTCAGTAAATGTTGAAACTGTCCTATTACTAGTGTAAATGTTATGTGATGTGTAAAATCTTAAAATTGACTTAATTTTATCTTATTCTAAGGCAAATTTTAATTACAAAAAATTCTCCATTAAGAGGGTTTACTAGAGAGTTTACCATCCTGAACTATTTTTACTGCTGTGATGTAATATACACATATTAGGACCTATAAACCCTCTTTCATCCATTGTTTCTCTCTCTTAACTTCCAACCACTACTACTACACTATCACTTCCACTCCACCCTGCCACTGAATATAGAAACACTGAATACCACACCTCACGCTTGGATCATCCCACACTCTCTATTACTGTGTTATAGGTCAGCCCATTGTTCCTTGTTCACTCACTGAGCTGCCGTTGCCGTCTGCACATTCACAGGACATTGAGCGCTTCAAAAAATGCCCGCCCGTGATCTCTCTATATCAGAGAGCATCCCTGGATTGCCAACTTCGCTCTTATCTGTGTGTGTCAGATGCGTCCTGCATCCTCCCACACAAAAGCCTGGCAGGCACGCATGTGTGCACAATATTTTCGCTTACACTTGAGCACAGTTGGAGAAGATCACATTCCTTTTTTGAATGCAGGATGATTTGCTGAGTGCAAATGACAACACCCCATTTCACACGTATTCAGCTGCAGACATTTAAGCCAAGCAGCAGAATGTGGAGGGCTCACGTTGGCTGACTTGGCAAGCTGATAACTACAAGGCCCATATGGTTGATACTGTTGGCTAGGTTGCAAAGTTTGCAGCAACCCTTCAAACACAGACTCAAAGAGTGGCTCCGTTTGAACAGCCAAGCCAGTGCTGATCTGTTTATGGTGTGATGGTGGAAATGGGCACAGACTCGCCATCGTCATCCTGGTGTCAGGCCAATGTTAGCGGAAATGTATTAGAGAAAACAATTTCTAATACATCTTTTACATTTTATGATCATCAGTGTCCAATTTTAGGGGGCATGTCCTTGAGGTCCACATTTCCATAAGGAAAACTTAGCATGTCTGTTCTCACCAGAAACATGCAGCCCATCATCCCTGATAGTTCTGTCCATATTAGATGATTCTGCGCCTCACAATATACATCAATGTCAACGTTCCCCACTTTACAGTACATTAGCATTACTCGCCTTGTGTTGATGGTACTTTCGGTAACTTTTCTGTCAGCGCACACATCACCTTCATAATTTAGTAGCAAGATGTGAGGTTCCCCCGGATACTAACACATATTTTGAAGACTGCAAATGTAAATATCAGGCAGCAGTAAACATGGTAGTACAGACATTTCTTTCAGTGTGGGAATGAGGTGGGTGGTTTGAAGCAGGTGTACGACTGGGAAACGTTGCAAGGCAGCAGGAGAGGTCACATACACTAACACACACACACAGGCAGGCACAGTGCAGAGAGAGAGACAGAGGGACAATTGGTTCTTGACAGTCTTATTTTTTGTATTTTTTACACATAATTTTTTGCAAATTTTGTGCAGAATTTGGGATGGATTTTTGGTTCTTTATCGATGTAGCTGAATCTCTTACTCTTGTATTGGTTTTCCAATTCATATCAGTTAATCTTTACACTCCTAGTAACCAGGTTACTAGAGTCTGAGTAATGCCACTTACAAAATGTCACTGGCCAGTGTATTTGTCATTTGTCATATTCTGATTGGTTGGTTTCTAGATGTAGGTCGTAGCAGCAGTCACATTGTGAGAATTTGGTCTCAAATTTCTGTTTGGTCTCCCAAAGTTCCGAATTGTCCATCAGTGGACAAGTCTTACAGTGAGGTCTAAGAGGATAGTTTTGGAATGATGAACAAAGATTTGTGAGAGAAATTTCTCTCATAATGATAGACTTTAGTCTCAGACAGCCCAATATCATACAGTGTAAAGGGGCCTTAAGTCTAATTTCATGACAAGTTAGTATACAGTAAATAACATGTTAACTGTTGATGTTCACAAAGTAGGTTCACTGACTCACTGGGTAACCTTTTCATTCTCTCAGGATTTGAAGCAGCAACTCTCCAGTGTCACTTCTCTCAAAGTCACCATGAGACTTTCAGCACCAGCACCTCAGAGATCCAGAGGAAGATGTGCAGAGAATGACAAACACACCATTTTTTACCTTTCAAACCAGAAGTAATGGGCATGGTGGGCAGAGATTGGCAGTCACGGTGGCAATGATGATGGTGATGATGATGATTGTAGTGTTACTGCTGCTACCAAATCCATTCATCCTACGCGGCTCTCACCCACTGCAGCGCTTTTTCAGAGCTGCAGCTGTAGAAACACTGTAATCTCAGTACTTAGACACGAGGAGCAAAAAGCCTACAGTTTTGATCAAAGTGCTGATGTGTAGCTTTGAAACATTAAGGCTATAAACCCCTCATGGGATTTATTATTATCACGGTTACTGGTAGATAATGCAGTCGTTAGTGAAGGGATGACAAATTTCAACATTTGAGCAAGGCACCATACGTAGATAAAAGCTGGTCTTTTCTGTTGTGTGTGCATGAGCCTTTCAACTAACCAAATGGAGGAAAAAGGTATTTTTAGCATTATAATTTAACATTTATATAACTTTTTTTTTCATATACAGTATATTACAGCCTGAGCTTAATGCTTAGCAGCCACAGCACTCCCCACAACACCACATACCATTAAACTACAATGAGACAAGACAGGAACTGTTGTTAACTGGTTTCCTGCAGCTCTCTCAGCGCTGTCAGTGAACCAGGGGGAGGTTTTTCGAGATGATTCTGAGATGAATGCAATCCTCCACAGGGATCCTGTCTTTTGTGGACCATGAACCGTGCAGAGTAGCTGACCCACTTTACACTGTTTACTGTTTGTTGGGTTTACTTTTGTTGAGATGCTTCACAGGACGTTCAAGGGGAGTATTAACGCCCTGGATTGTGGCTGCTTACTATTAAAGAAAGGGATTCATTACCTTATAAAAACGTATCAGGAGAACACAGGGTAATCTGGAGGTAATGAGAGCAATTAAAGCACAATGAAATATTAATAAGGGTGGATATTTCTTCTCTGTACTGTGCCCAGTCAATACAAGTCCCATAAAGTGCTCTTTCTCCTTAGGGGAAACTATGGCCTCTCTCAGTGCAGTTTTCATTCGTGGCAAACACAAGGCAAAAGAGAGAAATTCAAAGAGGCATTAAATGTCTGGAGCACACTGTTCCTCTATAAACACTCTGTAGATAATTTATGTGTGGCTCTCTGCTGTCAAATAAGTCATCGGTGTAATGAAAAGCTGTGTGTGTGTGTGTGTGACCAGCGGGTATAGTTAGCCATGGAAGCATTGAGTGCATGGGAATAAAATGCCATTCTATTTTTCATTTCAAACCTCTACTCATAATGATAAAGACATGTTCTAGGCTAAGCTCAGTGGTATAAAGCAGAGATAGAAAGTGAAGATCTGTATATACACACAGTGAAGCAGGAAAACACACACTGGCAGTGTTTACTATCTCCCCTTACTCAGATTCATATCCAGAGCCTTTATTTTAAATCAGCAGTGAAAGAAAACTCAACATTGATTTTGTATTTTGTCAGCCTCAGCAGAGAAAATGAAGTGTACTCTTTAAATTTAGTGTTCTCTCACAACCAGGATGTGGTTTGAATTCTTGTTCCCGTCAAGGCAGCAACTTTTTCCACCAATGTTAGAGCAGCCATCGTTGAGTAATTGCTTTCATAAGAAAAAAGAAACAAACACAAACATTAAACTGACAAAAGTTTGAATGAAAACACAGAAAGTCTAAGTGATTTTCAAATCTATTGTACTTTTTTCTTTTACTTAAAGGAAGATAATGGATCTTTGGAGATACATCAGACATGCTCCTTTGGCATTTAAGCCTCTGAGTGGATGGGATGTGTTTGTTTGATTGATATGCTTGATCGGCAGATTGAGATCTACACCATTTGGCTTCTAAACTGACCGATGCTGACATTTGCGGGTATATTTTTAAGCTGTCCAGTGAGCCTCAGCTGACTAGAAAGCTAATGTAGGTTGTTGTTCAAAGTCTGAAGCTCTAGGACATGCAAGTGCTAGTCAGTCACAATAGCTGTCAAAGATAGCTAGGTTGCTAACTGAAAATTAGCAGGCTAGCTAGTTATCAATACACAGTGAAATGTTGGAAAAGGTGGGTGAGAGTTCTTGTGGAAGCCAATAATTCATGTTAAATGATGTTTTGATTGATCACCAGGCCCTGCAGTTGGTATTCCGCTATGCCAACATAACTCTGCTGGGCCTTCTGACAGTTGACATTATTCTCTTTCCCTGACCTAACGTACCTTTAAACTGCCTTTGAGTCCTACCTCATCCAAACAAAGAGCAGCTACTCTGCTGCTCTCCTTGGCCTTATATCATTGTTTATTGTATCTGCTTAGGCTAAACTACCGTGGCTGGCCCAACTGGCTTGAAAGGCATTTCCCACTTAGTAGTTCAGTCATCATTCCTGCTTCTAATTACACTGGTCTTACAAATAGTTACTAGTTACATCAGGAAATTTTTCCATGCAGTTCTCTCACCTATTGCACCTTTAAAGTGTCCTTGCATCCTATCCTCACGCAAGCAAAGAGCAACTGGCTCGATAGGCAGTATCATCTGAATTGCAATACAAGCAGTACCCGAATACTGGAATCACAGCTCCCATTAATGTTATTAGTGATGCTGAAACCAACTACAAGTCTTCCTCATTCTTGACTTTGGTTTAATTGATTTTTGTATGCAGCACCTATCCCACTTAGGCTTTGTGGATCTGCACAAGACTACTCTAACTTAAGCTTCATCTGAAAAGCATGGCCTGCTCGGTTGTCTAACGGCCATCACTGTTCATCTAGTTCCACTTGCCTTTCCAAGAGCCAATGGAGCCACTAGTTGGCAACACATTTCTTTTCAAGACACATACAGTATTTGTGACCATGTCTCATGAATGTCCTCATGCAAACCATGTAAAAAATAAATACATAAAAGTTGTGATGTTAACAGGCGGAGATGTGTTAGCTTGGACAGCTCATTAATACTCATGCGATGAGCTGCTGGCTGGCTGCCCGTCTTTATAAGCTGTGTGCTGAATCCTTCACTCTTGGCACCAGTTGTGTCAGACAGTTTAGTTGGACAGGGATCCAGTTCACAGTGTGTTGGACTGTTTGAAGTTGCTGCCATTTTCTCAGCTGTTGGACATCAGTCTGCAGTCCAGTGTTCAGAGCCTGCAGCTCTGTCTGTAAAGTGTGTTACACTCTTTTTTTTTCTTTAGTGTTCCAATGGAATTTTAGCTTGCAGAACATTAAATGAAGCTATGAAATCTTTATGAAATTCACTATTGTTTGCTGAATCACAAAAGCACAGTGGTTTGTGTGTGCTTGTAGGAGGAACATGGTGTAGACACACACACACACACACACACACACACACACACACACACACACACAAAGCAAAGATGCTCAACAGAGTGAAATGAGTGAAAGCCAAAAGCAGTGATGTGTAGACAACCGAGAGATGAGGTTATTAGCAATGACAGTTTTTATTAAGCTACCTGTCTCAAACACACTGGCTGAGACTCCCTCTCGGCTCAGCCTTCTGACCCTTTGATTACACATAGTGATTTGAAAGCACCGCAGTCTGATGGAGGTTTAAATGACATTTTAAATTAAATGTTTTGTTGTTGCTTTATAAAACTCTGCAATGTGTAAACTTTACAAAAATACAGGAAAGAACTGGAAGAACATTTTTCAAGCCACCTGTAATGCCATTCTGCATTTCCACTGGCACTGACACCAGAACTTTGAAAGCTGAGACCTTATGTTGGTCTCACTGATGGTCTCTCCAGCTCTGACAAAGTGCACCTTTGCAAAGCGTGGTTGTGCCGCATACTGTACCATCCTTGTGTTAGTGCCAGCTTACAACCAGACAGTATGTGCTGGAGGTTTGCATTGCTGGTCTTGCAGAGCATACACATGTTGTTGCTGCCGAACCATTGGTGGAGATTTCGGGGGCAGGGCAAGCTGTCATAGGTTGCTTGGATTAGGAAGCTGAGTATAGCTTGTGGGATTTTCTACATATCCGCCCAACTGAAGGCCCTGTTGATGTAGCCTTCTCATGTAGTCTTGGCTTTTTGACGCTCCTGAGCAACTGCAATTGCATTCACCAGGTTCTGCTCCTGTTCTGCTTTGGACCTGAACAGTGTTGTTTCTCCCCAGTCTAGGCTTGCTCACCCAGTCTCTACCCTGCTTATGGCCTGGTCAGCCTCTGCTTGCGCATTCCACTTTCAACTGGTGCAGACAGGTATGTCTCCTTTTGCTACTCGGTGGTCTGATGACTCCCTCAGTTCAAGCACAAGGCGAGCTTTCTCTTGTTTGTACCAACCATTTATCGATTAACGAGTTGGAAATACGATCCATTTTGGTAGCTGTTGAAGAGGGGACTTTGCATGTCTTCAGTGGCCACATCACCTGCTGAAACAAAGGAAATTGATAGCACCACACTTAATATTTTCCAAGGAGGTGGCTTTGATGGATTGGTTGTTAGGCCAGTGTTGGAATTTCCTCATGTCCCAAAAGACAAAGAGAGTGTTGTTGTGTTTGATTCATTTCCCGATTGGCTTCTTGATTTGGAGGGCTTGATTTTCATTCCTTCCCATGATACAACCTTGTCCATCTGCCTCAGGAACCTTGACGTACAAGGAGGATTGGGTAGATGGAACACTCCATGGCTGTATATAGTTGCTGCCATCCTGTGGGCCAGATCCACAGGACGGCAGCATAGGTGAGATCCAGCCACATGACATGAAGGTTGCCTTTCTCTTGCTTTGCATAGGATCTGTCCCCATATCATAGATGAGTGCACAATACATCCAGGGAAATCTGGAACTTCAGCCTTCTGACAACTGGTGTCTATGTAGCTATTGCTTGTCAGGTACTGGGTTATCCTCCTTGCCAAGATGAAAAAGAATATTTTCACCTTCACATTCAGTTGGGAAATGCCACTAGTTTCCATTCAGATGGAATACACTCGGTTTTCCAGGCTGTTTGCAGTCGCTTCCACAAGATCTTCAACAGTTGGGGGCAGTTCTTATAGAGCTTGTAAGGTATTCCATTTGGCCCTGGAGCTGAGGCCAACCTTGCATTTTGTACTATCTCTCTGTCTTCACTGAGCTTGGGCATGGAGATATCAAAGGGCTGTGTTGGTGGAGCAGGAAGTGGAAAATGCCCAGGTGAGCTGAGGTCTGTCACCTTTGCTGGTTCTCCGTACTTCTTCTGGATGCAATCCTCCAGCCCCTCTTTGGAGATATCAAGCTTTCCACCCCTCTTTTCTTACAGCAACTGGCATAAAATACTGGAAGGGATTTCAGAAGAATCTCAAGCTCTCCTTCTCTTTCTGCTTGTCTGCTTTTGGATCCACCCTGCTCTTCTTTTTCATCCTGTGCAGCTTTCCTCCAGTTCTTCTGGAGCTGGTGCTGTGTTCATACAAGCTCCTTGATTTCCCTCCTGCCTTTCCCTCTAGAGCCCGCGGGTTTCTTGCAGTTTTCTCCAGATCTTGCTTTGCACTCCTAATACATGATGTTGCTGCTCAACTTCAGTATTTGCTCCACTTTCCCTTGGAGAAACAACTCTAGCACCTTGCTCAGATCTGTATCCAGCTTTTGCCACTCTATCCGATCGTTTGATTTCAGCCACCTGATTGGGTTGTAACGTCCTGGTTCCTTCGCTTTAGCTTTCTGGCACTGATGGGTATCTGGAAGAGAGATGGATGGATCCTCACCACAGAGAGAGCTCTCTAGGCTTTCTTGACTTCTGCTAGCACCGCTGGTGCCTCTTACACTGTGGTTTTGTACCTGGCTTGGGGTCCCTCTCATTTCACCTGCCGTGGCAGTGCCAGGTTCAATGTTCACTTTGCATTTCATTCTCTCTTGATGGATGCACAGTATTCTGTGTGGTGTGACTTTCTGACACTCAAATGAACACTTTCAGAGGATCCTTTCTTCATTGTCCGTTTCAATTGTTAATATGTGGTCCATCCTATTAGGCCCATCTTTCAACCCACCTCTCAGATGACCTCCGGGTTGTCTTTTCTGTTTTGGTTTCATAGTCAATCAGGATTCAGGTAAATGAGGGGGAAAAATGACTGCCAGACCCAAATCTCAACAATGCATTTTGCCGCCCTGCACATCAAGCAAGCTGATTTGTTGACCCAACTCATGTCAGAAGGTGCGTTCAAAATGGAGAATTTATTTAAAAAAAAATAAAATAAAATAATTACACATGAATATCTCCTAACGATCCTACTGCATGATAGGCATGTTTCAGCCTAAAGAAATGACAGCAGTTCTGCTTATGACCCTTGGTGGACACTGACACACTGGCTAGAATAACAGCGAGACAGCGACTCATCTCTGGCAGCTGTGATGGAGCCATAATGCAATGTGCTCTTCAAGTCTGACCATTTCTTTCATTCAAAATTTCGAGCACTAATGACCTAGCTGCTTAAGGCAAGTTGATCTCTTGCATTTATTTAACAGGGGCAGCAGTGGAGCAAAGGAATTGGTTTATTACTCTTATTACTGCCCTTATATTAATAATAAACTCACAAAAACATTATAGTGCAATTAGATGAATAAATTAAAAAGTTGGACAAATTAAACTTAAGTTAAGGACATTTTTAAAAAAAAATATGTTTATGCATCAGTGAAGCACAGACGGATAGCACAGATTATGGTGATGTGTGTTTTTCCAGTGGCTGCTAGGCTTTATTGCGTCTCGCTTGTGTAGATCCTTCCATTAGTTCTGGAGGCGATGGATTTCTGGTGGCGTCAAGCCATGGCGACCCCAAATCCCTGTTTGTTTTCTCCAGGTGTCTCAGTGACACCAAACCCCCCCACCCCCCAACCTCTCTGGCACACAGTGACTCATTCTGCTTTGCTGCAGGGCCAAATGCTGAAAAATAATGACTCCCTCTGCAATTATCAACAATTATCTTCAGCTTGTCGGTGTAGTGGTGTAGACAGCTGCCACTGGGATCAGTCAGGGCTCTGCTGTTCAGTCTGCACTGAGATACTTGTTCAGATTTGGGATCGAAGATGGATGGAAAGTCAAAATATGAATGACTTTAATTCATTGCACAAAGGCTGCACAGGGGAGTTACCTGTTTAATTGGTGCTGATACACTACAAGACAGTTACATGGTGCAGGACTAAGCACATGCTGCAGGACAAAACAGAACATGACCTAACGCATTCAGTGAAGCAGATCAAATGAAATGTAGGACAGCACACTAAGCAAAAAATACTAAAAGTGAACATTCACTGCTGAGGAACCATTGCAGGGTTGAAGTATTCAAGCATAATTGCAGTTTATTATAATGTTTTCATAGTTTGGGCATTGGTTTCTATTAGTAATAATAATAAAGTTGTCACCAAGCTGACATCACAAAATAGGTCAATTAAACACACTTTCTGCAAAGGTGTTATTTTAAAAATCTTCCAGCAGCCCCAAGGGCATAGTCTGTCCCATTTCTGGTAGATGTTAATTGATGGTAACTTCACAGCAAAAAACAAACAAACAAACAAACAAACAAACAAACAAACAAAAAACAAACCCAAAAATTTTAGCATTGCCATTGTGATGATTAGCAGGTATAATGTGTACCATGTTTACTGTCTAAGTTTAGTGTGCTAACAAGCTAATATTTGCTAATATACAGTATACACAAAGTACAGCTGAGGCTGATGAGAATTCTATTAGTTTTGCAGATATTTGAAAGCCATATATTTGTAAGCCAAAGTATTAAATTATTCAATTACTTTTTTGACCTGCTGATGGTGCTAGATGAAAGTCAGAGAATCACTAAAAATATTATAATTAGTGGAACATGAATGTTAGCAGAAAATTTCATGACATTCTAACCAATAGTTGATACTAGATATCTCAACTTGGACCAGCAATGATGACAATTTACATTAATGAGGAGCTTGATTTAGGACTTTGTGTGTGAATGACTCTGGATTAAATAAACTATTTTAATCTTAGCTTTGTTTTGTCTGTTGTGTGCCAACAGCTTCAGAATTTGATTTGAAAAACTGCTGAAGTTCTCAGATAAGTAAAATTTAGGTCAAAAAGTTTGTCGCGTGACTGTGAAACACTGACTCTTAAATAAATGATGATGATGCTGGTCCCAAATGAAAGGTTTGAAAAGACAGAGTGTTTTTTATGGTATTCAAGGGAAGCAGCTTACCTTCATAAAGATTTAATTTATAGCTTGAAAATTCTCCAAAATGGTTTAAATATAAAGCAGGAGATCGTCTGCATATAAGGATAATTTATGCTCTTCTCCAGCTCTCAGCACTCCCTTAAAATATGCCTCAGGACAGAGCTTAATTGCAAGGGGTTTAATAGCTACAGCAAAGGGAAGTGGGGAGGGGGGCAAGGGCCAGCCCTGCTATGCACCACGATAGATTGGGTAATGGTGATTTGCACTCGTGCCATAGGGGAAGAACACAATAATTTAATCCATAGTATAAAGTTTACACCCAGTCCAAATTTAATAACGGTATGATATGAAGTCCCACTCTACCTGATCACAGTCAGTATTTCAGTTTTACCATAAAAAAACTAAACTTAAAATAAACTGAAACTAAGCTCATATTGCCGTTCTGTGTCCACATATTTGTGTTGTGTCTGTTTCTTTTTCTCCCTCTCCTCTCCTCTACTACTGCATTTTTCCTCACATATTCACACCCAGCTCTCTCAACATCAGCTCCTCAGATGTAGACGCAGACGCAGACGCAGACGCAGACGCAGACGCGGCTTCATCTCGACAGACTGCAGCTGGCAATAATATCTCCTGTGCTGGTATGATTATAGAGGTTTCAGACAAGACAAATTCCTGTTCATTAGTTATACGTTCATTTATATCACAAGCATTCTGTTTTTGCTTTTATCCAACATGACTCTGACTTACAAACACATGGAAATATCTTAAATTCTTAATTCTAGAGCATTATTATAACCAGTGGTAGGGAGTGGAGCATCAATGATGCTAAGACTCTGGACTTATTTTGTGTCATAAAATAACAACTGTACCAAAATAACAGCTTGTATTGTCCATATTAATGTTTGAATTAAATTCCACTTTACTACAACTTTCTAATGACCAGATCTAGTGCCAAATTCAGGTCAAATTTTTCACTGAATTACCATTGGGCATCATAACTGCGAACATACCTCTAACACAGTCACAACTGCATTTTATTTTAGTGCCTACATGGAGGCAGAGGGTGAAAGACAGCAATGTGAAACATATATATGAGCTGTGTCTGTGTACATGTATGAGAGAGACAGAGAAAGAAAGTCAGAGATAGAGAAGGAGAGAGTGGGAGAGCGGGTGGGCCTCTCCTTTGTTCTGTCTGAATGCCTCTTCCAGCGTAGCAAGCGTTTATCCTAGTGCCCTCCCACTCGTCCTCTGTCTCTACTTGGACACGCTGCTTGCATTAAGATGGAGGGATTACATTTCTGCCTCCCTGTACATGACTGACAAACTTCCACCTCAACAAGCATTTCAATGTTTTCATTTTCTGACAGCTTCAGCTCTTGTTTGCTGTAAAACTGGTGAAAAATACCAGCAGTCAGATGTAATCATTTCACTTGTTTTCAGTGCAGTTTGACTCACCTGGGGAATTTACTTCATTGATGTTAAATTGTCTGGAAACAACTGAAGCTTTCTGCAATGTTTCAAAGTCCTGTCATGTGACTGTACCTTCAGACTGTCCTCTTTTACCTATTTTAGTATGTTTCCTATGTGTTTTTTGAAGTACATTATATTGTATCCAGTCAAACCATAACACAGACGTCATACACAGACTCCTGAAACCAGCACAAATTACTCTTTACAATGATAGCGGTATTTTGCATGTTCATTGATGGCTGATTAACATCAATAAATCTGCTTAGATATTATATACTGTAAAAGAGACATTTCATATAACTCATATAACATATAACAGATTTTGCCTCAACATCGTCAAGTTTAGATATTTTCTTCAGTATCAAAGTAATCCAGTGATTGATGTGATCATGGAGCAGCTATAAAGGCTAAAAAACATAGGGGTCACAGCTAATTCAGTTTCTCCTGTTTAAATTACCTGAGGCAAAATGGGAACTCTGGTGGGAAAAAAAATATAGGCCTGACAAAATCCATGAAAATGAATGTTTCTTTTGTTTAACACTATCAATATA
Source organism: Thunnus thynnus (assembly GCF_963924715.1). NCBI lineage: Eukaryota > Metazoa > Chordata > Actinopteri > Scombriformes > Scombridae > Thunnus > Thunnus thynnus. The sequence goes on from NC_089534.1 coordinate 28,934,505, forward strand.
TTCTTGAATAGTAAAGCTCAGAATGTCCCATCATGGTTCTTCCTGGAATACTGAGCCTCTCTTCTATCCATTCATGTACACATATTTTCCCTGTGTTGAAAACCTGTGGACATAGTGGCAAAAAGCTCAATGGTTTCATACTTATACTAACTTTCCCAGAACATGCCCCAACCCAACTTAAGATGTGTAGTGAGTCTGCCATAAGCATATAAAAAAGGGAGTGAGTCCTATTTTCATAGTTTTGTCCAAAGCTTTTTTTTTTTTTTTTAATTTTTAAAAATTTTTATCACTAAGAATAACATCATTCCTACCGTGTTAATTGCTGAGATCTACAAAAACAGTGACATCAAATCAAACACAGGCAGTCAAATGACTGAAATGATGATGATGGCAGGTTAGAAGAAAACCAACAGTTATCTTAATGTTGCTAATAGTCTCTCATTGCACTGGAAAAGAGTTTGGGTAGTAAATGTACCAATTTCCTTCGTTTTGTCTTCTTAATTAGTATGTGTAACCTGGTGGTTTGTTTACAACCTGTCTGATTGTCTGACTGCTTGTTTTACTTGGACCTGTTTTAGTGATGTCATCGTGTTCCACAAAATGAAATACCCAGGTTTGACTAAAATCAACTTAATGCAAAGTTAACTCACTAGCTTTTTCCAGAGCTTTCAACCATATTCACATCCAATTCCAAAGACCAAGGCTTGCAATAACTGAGCCATCTCCCTGACAAGTGAACAAACTCTTTCCACTCATGAGGACCAGCTGGGAAGTGGACCTTAAGGTAGTAACTGTTTCCATGGTTAGAAATGACCTTTCATGCTCAAGGTTGTATGAAACTGGAATTTACCTTTAAGCCAACAGCACAATCAAGTGAAAGATGTTTTTGCATGAGCAGCAGAGGCCAAAGTCCTGCAGCTACAACACATCACTGCTGGCATTAAGTAACTGATCCTGTGTGAAAGAAGTGGCACCTCACAGATGAAACAGTGGAGTAGAAACTATTATTTTCAGAGACACAACCACAGAAAAAGTGTCATGCTTTAAAAAATCTATTTACACAGCTAGACAAAGCACTTCCAAGACCTCCATTTGAGTTAATGAAAAAAAGCTGTACACCTTTAGCTGTGCATTGTTTACACTGTGCTCACCTTCTCTTTCAAACTTTTGCATTATTGACAGGGTTAGTATTAGATAATGATGGTGAAAACTGCAGGTTTCTGTATTTTACATAGAGAGCTCAATATTATTTCATAAAACCAATTCAGTTGACAAAATAATGCACACAAGGACATACTTATTCCATTGTAGTTAATTAAATTTTACTGCAGAACAAAAGCCGCCTTGAATACCGAACTCAAACCTCTGCCGCATAAACAAACGTTTTAAACGAACAGTTTGGGCCGGCCCCAGAGACAATGAGGAGGGAGACTGAGGTTTGTTAATACTGATAACACTGACTGTGTTGTGGTTTCAGTTGGGGAGAACACGAGAATATCCCAAGGATACCTGCAGTAATGATGTATCTGTTTTGGACAGTAATGATAACACTGATTAAACCAACTGTTTATGTATTGCTCCCATTGGAAAATGAGACTGAAATGTGATATGGGAATATCACCCAGGGTGAAAACAAATGCAGCCACAATATTTGCTGATTCACTTGGATGATTAGAGGAGGGAGGAGGAGATGTGTGTGTATGTATGTGGAAGCTCTATAAAGCCTTTTCGAAACCAAGCAGATAAAACCAAAGAGGTATGGTGGTCATACTGTCATTTTTAGTTCCTAAAGTTAATGAGGTTGTATCATTAACATATCTTCTACTGTGGTGTACAAAGCAAGACAAAAGAGATGTCCAACTTAGGTTTATTTTTTGCTACAGCTATCACTTGTTTTGTAAATTACATAATGTCCTGCTCTGTCTGAGAAATAAATTAATACTCAAATGATAAGATATTTTAATTTTTATATACATATGTTAATAATTATATTGCTCAGGGTATGATACTTTCTTTTACACTAATTACTATAAATTAGTCTGACAGATTTACATGTTTTACAAGTTTGTTCTCACCGAACCTGATAAAACTGCCATAGTTAACGATAACCCGTCAAATAGCAATAAATTATGTAAAATAACTGGATCACACACCATGTCATTGCAAAAAGTCTACATTTATGTTTCTCTTGGGTTGAACCAGTGTTCCTGTACTGTAACATCTGACTCATAAGGTGAGTCTGTACAAAGTGCACAGAAAATTTACACAGCACATTTTGTTGACATTTTAATGTCTGCCTGGGGCAGTAATTACAAATATGTAAGCTCATTATGACACAGTGAGAACACACAATCCCTTGAGGCTTGTCACTCCTTGGGCGAGGATATGCAGTATATATTTTTGTTTGGTGCCCCTTGTCTAAGCATTAACCCGTTGGAACACTGTTGGTGTTGCTGTCTACATAGACAGAAAAAAAAAACTTGCATCCAGCCAGACTAAAGTGGCAACATTATGGCAAGAAGATTGACATTTTAAAAATTGTCAGGATTCACATAAAGATACCCACAGTACCCCTCACAGTTTAATATGACAGATATCTCTAATTACATTCTGACCAGTAAAAATGACAATTAAGTTGTATGGAGAATCTAATTAAAAATATCTACAATTCAATTTTGACTACATAAAATGTGAATTCCAGTAAAGATTCTACTAATTCTACTCAAGATCACTTAATTGTCTTTTTGGGTATCTCAGACTAGGCCATCATTAGTCAAGATGCAGTTGCTCAGTTGTGGATATCTTAAAAGGATATGTACTGAGACTGAGTTATTGTTCTGTCTGGCTAGAATGCACTTGCAGTTAACTTGAATGACATAGTAATTCTGACTGGTCAAAATGCATTTATACATGTCCAAATGTAATTAAAGATGATAAAGTGAAACCTATTAGATGTTTCCAACTAGACAACACAACACAAATACAGCCACAAAACACAGTCAGTTCTAAATGGTGTGGTCCTTACACTTCAACACCACTCCTAACAAAACACTGTCCATCCTCAGCTGTAAGCCTCACTTACCAGTACAAGTGTGTTTATACTGTGTCTATGTGATCCTCCTGGCTCAGCTGTCAATCAAATACGTAAACTACCCACCAAATCAGAGGCTTGGAGAGTAAAGGAACATTTATCCTGAAATAATTTTTTTCTTCCTTTCTGTGCTAAAAACACATACATTTTAAAGTCACTTTAACAATGATTTGTGACTGTGTTTTGTGACTGATCTGTGTGATTGTGATTTTGGTTGGACTTGAAAAGAACAAAATACAACCCACACACACACAAACATACTTACATGTCGGTAAGCAACTATCTCATCCCACTGAATCTCATGCAAATGATGAAATTTGGCTCAAGGTATTATGTAAAATCCAGTCTGTGTGCTTATAAATGTTGTTCTTACCATGCTATATTTTATATCTCACTGCCTCAGTAGTTAGCAGCACACTGTAAAATGGTCCGACTTATTAATTTTTCAAAGCTAACAGCCATGAAGAGAGCAGTGTTAGTAATTTAGCTGTACCCTGACAATGGCCTGTGTGTACTCATGGCGGTATAAAAAAGTAGGCTGGTATTATGCCAGTCAGACACACTCAGTGTTTCCATATGGTGGTCCCCCATGAGGGAGAACATATCTGCTGCTATGCCAGACTGCCTCTGTGATCTGGTCCACTGAGTACTGAGGCTGCTGCTGTATACGGCTGCTCTCTCACTGCAGTACTGTTCTTTTCACATCAGCACTTCATACCATATTTTGTGCATACATGTTCATGTGAGGTCCTTAAAAATGGCCTACTGTAGTGGTCAGTATTGTGCAAATATTGGTCTTTTCCTACCTCAATTACAGAAAGAACCAAGGTTTTATTTGAAACGTGTATTAAAGACAGATCCTTATTTTTTAAACTTATATTTGGTCATATTTCAGTAGAAACTTCCTTTTTTCTGATGTGATTATTTGCTGTTGATGCAAAATTGAACCTTCTTCCACATTTACTTGATGTTTTGAGAAAATCGGGATAATGCCCATTTCCACAGCACCAATTCCATCAGTACAGTAACAGAGTTACTTCCTACAGATGTTTCACACTGAAAGCCTAAGGGAGGGATTATGCTCTGAGCCTCTGGAAGGCTTGGTGCTGTTTAATTTTAATGACAACAGCTAACCAGTGAATGAAAAAAAACCAGCAAATTAGAAGCAACAATATCTAAAACTGCCGAAATAGCTGCTTCATGTCAGTCCTAGAGGCAGATGACCATGTGCCATCACTAATTGTATTATTGTTTTTAATTATTTCACCAAACTGTTTCACCATATAACTTAACAATTATTAAAGGTGCACTATGTAAGATTTGGTCAAAATTTTTGTTTGAAACATTAAAAAATCAACTAAAATTATCAACAGAATTTGAAGAAATAACAGTTTTGTCATTATGTCAAAGACGTCTATGTGTTGTGTTGCAGAGATATCTAATGAAGTCAGCATGGTAACCAGCTAACCAGTCCTGTCTCATAATACCATTTTGTGCCTTAAGGGTGACAGCAAGTTACTGTAGCGTCTAGTTTTGAGGCAGAATGAATGCTGTTGTAAGTTTCACTGTAGGACTGTTAATATGTCACTTCAGTAAGTTTTAATACTTTTTCAAGCAAGAAATCAACCATTTAGATTCCCAAAATGTGGTCAGTTTATCCAAATAACGCCTATTTGGAAATTTGCGCTGACGTTGTCAGGAGATGGCTGCGGATTTATCAACATATCAGTCCTGCTGCCTTCAGATGCTGCAGGGATTTCATGAACTGAAGGAGAAGTTCTTCATATAGTATAAACAGCTGTGACAGCAGATACTGCAAGAATCACCAACATTCGTTTATAGATCAGTGCAAACTGATTTACTGACTTTACTATTTTAACCACATTAAACATTATTTTCTGTGCCGATTTTGGTTGGAGTATTTAATTAAAAAAAATTATTTATATTTTAAGCATTAATCCATTATTGCAGCACGTCTGCAGCAAGAATGTAGTTTGAAACACATGCCTGATAAACTACACTAAACTAAACTATATAATACATTAAACTATCAGTAGTCTATGTGATGCCCACAAAAACAAAGGGATTCTATGACTTAAATAATATACATACAAATAAGTTATTTTCTGTTTGTCTTACAATGAATACAAAAACAAATTTATGACCACCACATCAGTATTGTTCAGGTTGTCCATTTTATGTTCTGTTATGATATTTTATGTCAGTGGGAGTAATACTATTTTTCATTTCTGTTGCCGGCCTGCACTGTAGCTACTAGTGCACCGCCAGTAATTTCAGATAGACTCTAAGTCATTTTGTTGTGGAACTGAGCCTGTTGATAGGATTCAAATCTGGTGACTCTGGCGGCATTTTCACCCAGTTGATTCCCTTCGATGCTATGCAAGCTGCAGCAACGGTGTGCTTTGGATCATTTTCCTGGAAGAAGTGATGATCAAACCCAAAATGTTTATTTTGCCAGCACAAAATATGTTTTACACTCCATGTCAACTAATTTCACCATTTACACTACATTTATGAAAGAATACACTTTCATTGTGTCAGTTTGTCCCTGTGTGTTGCAGTACCAGACTGTAGGCTACTCTGTGACTATAAATTATATGCCTTGTTAACAGCAGATCAGCTGCACAGATCTGAGTGCAATGCACACCATCATACACACAGTTATTTGTTTGTGTATGTCATTCATTTCCCACATATATTGCTTTCATTTCATGCAGTTCTATTGAATAATGCATCTTTTGGCGCTTTCATGGCACAGAATAGACATATGATCAGTAATTAGAGGCATGTCTCTTTCAGCCTTCTCTTGCTTGCTCAGATACCTGTATCAGTATTTTACAAAAAGGTTCCGCAGAATATTTTCAGGATCTTATGATAATAACAAGTGCTTCACTAGAAGGCTGCTTTGTATGGGAAGCATCCTCCATCATACACATCAAATATGATAAGAACAGCTGATCAATCAACGGTCAATCTGATCAAGTTAATAAAAATGTCCAGTGGCACTGGGCATAATCACTGCTCCTCCTTGTGGATAAATAAAACATTGCAACTTGGTTTTTGTGCCTAAACATAAAAAATGCGGTGCAGACACGCAGGCATAAGTGTCCAAATGAAGTGTATTGAATGTGAGCTTAAACCTGGACAGGGTTAAGAGCATAAACAGGGATTGGAAGTTTGTTTCTCAAATGGACTTAGTGGAATGTCTTCACATTGCCATTAACTTGTTAGCAGAATTGATTGTTAACAGGGTACAAGTGGGTATCCTGCATTCAAACAAATGGAATAAAAAGAGCAATCCAATAAAAACAGTCAACAAGCTGACAGATGATGGTCTCGTAACAGGCTGTTGGTGAAGAGGCATTTGAGGTAATGGTGTACACACCCTCTCTTCTCCCTGCTAATGTAAGTGTTTGCAATAGATGATGTTGGCGTGTGAAGAAGAGAGTCATTTGTATTTCTAGCCTCAGAAGTGGTGCCAATTAACCTTGACAGAGCACCTTAGCCTGATGGTAACACTGATATTAACATCCTCTTCTCTTCCTCCTCCACACAGCAGACTAACTGAAAGCTCTGAAAGGAACAGACTGGAAAATTTTCAGCAGACTGGGCTTTAAAATGTGTGTTTGCGTATGCACCCTGTATGCTGTTTGCATCCAGTCTTATTGTTTATCATGATGCTTACTCACTTACTATTTTAGCTGAAAAAAAAATAGTCATTGCAATAGTCTTGGTAAAAATCTTGGTAATTCAGAGCACTGATACCTGTAAGTGAGTTGATGTCAGAGAGCTATGGGTAAATCATCTTTTGAATCCACAACCTAGCTTTCATTAGACATTCACATGTAAAGCATTTGTCTGTTTCTAGAGCTGCTTATGCAAAAGGATGAACATGTGTCAGTGCCTACATCAGCAATATTAAACACAAAAAAGGTAACTAATAAGTAGTACAAGCCTGAGAATAGATGCAACAAAGCTATTTCTGCATCCCAAAAAACATGTGAGAAACAAGGTTAAAATACAGACTGAGGATTGAGGTGGACTGGAATTCTTCTGATGTGAGCAAATTAGAGTGAGTAGAGGATGAGGATGTGGGAGAGCATGGGATGATTCAGTGGGGAGAGTAGGAGCTGAGGCTATTAGACATGGTTCACAGTCTTATCGTAGGATGTTGAGCTGATATTTTTGGAGGGGAGGTGAGAAAGCCTGCTATCAGCCCATTAGAGGGACATTAACTTCTTTTAATTAACTCACACTGCACAATTTTCACCAATTTATTAATTTAATTAAAGTTTTAACACCTAATATCTGCTTAAAATTAGAGGTGCAAGGCAAATTAACAGGATATTAAAAAAACAACAACATTGTATTGATTGCAGCAAGGCGTTCATGTCAATTATTCAATCAGATTTCATGGGAAGAGTCTTCATATATCTCTATTGTGGTTTCTATACAGTATATGGGGGGTCTGACAATAGAATTGAACAAAACGTTAATACCATATTTTATTTGATTGCAGTAAGGCATTCCTGTCTATTAAACTCTATTTTAAAAATATAATAATTGTTGGTCCTTCCTTTACAGTATACAGGGGTTAACTTCATAGAACATGTGGCATTCACCAATTTTCTCGTACTTAGAATTCTCTCTTTGGCACAACCAAAATTCACAAATGATCCAGACTGGATTCATATTTTCTAATTGTTTCAGCTCCATTATTACAACTACTGACACTGATAAATGTGTCTGCTGATTTCTGACAGCAGGACTTGAAACCTTCAACATCAGATTCTTCTTTTTACTCTTTGGCAACATTTAGAGCAGGAAGCCTTACATGACGATTTTGGAGGTGTTGATTATTCATATGATAACAGTTTCCTACTTAGGAACAGGTGACATTCATCAGTGCAGTAAAGACAATTTGTTGAATCCGACTTGGAACACCCATATGAGAGATTTCGGAGAAGAATATGAACATGTAGAAAATGCATGAGGGGCATTGTATTGTATTTTAATTCAGTAAGGTGTTTGCAGGAAGGTGTTCGGTCTATTTAACTTATTTATTTGTTAGGGAACTCTTCATATACCTCTGCTGTCTTTCCTTTATTATATGGGGTTGGACAAATTAACAGGAACACCTGACAGAAGAATGGAACTAAACTGTATTGTATTTGATTTCTGTAAGGCTTTTCTGACATTTCTTTCATAGAATAACAGGGGTTGTCCACATAGCTCTTCTGTCACTCTATTGGCTGAGCGCTACTCGAGTTGTCTGATGAGTAAAAGAGCTATCTCCCTGACCTTTGACCCCTGCGCCTCCTGTGGAGCTCTGCCTTTTGGGGCCTGAGCAAGGTTTGCTCCACCCTGTGGAGTTGGGAAGGGTGACTTTGATCTGCAGGAGCTGAGACTGCTACAGCCGCAGTAATTCAGAGAGATGATAGTCTGCAGCATGAAGGCCGACAGCCGTAATACCACCTGACAAACTGAATCAGTTTATCAGCGAAGCAAACACTGCATCAAACTAAGCAGTAGGAGTCCATGTTGCTGAGATTTGCTTGTCACTCGTCTTGCTCTTGAACAGGTATGAAGGGTGACAAGCCAGCTTAATATAAAGCAGGTCATAGAAAGCAGTAGTGCTCAAGAGTACATGGGCTTTTGAGGGCTGATAGCAAAGTCAATATTATTCCATGGAAGCTGTCATGTATTTAGTGTTCCCCGCAGAAAGTGTCTTCACATGAGGGCAAAAAGGGCCAGTGCACTAAATCAACTCTAAGAGTTGTACTTTGATACTTTTAGATATATTTTAATTATTACCTGACAGAAAAATATCTGGAACTGTTGAATCTATTGAGCAGGCATAGCTGCTGAGATTCAATCAAAAATGATAAAAGCAGAATTATTGCTGGAAAAAATTAAGTCATGCATTATAATATCAAACTACACACACACCCCTGAGTTTAAACTCAAGCTCCCTTAAAACTGTTGACTGAATGTGTTGAATTTCCCTTTCAAATGTCCCATCATGTCATGTAGGAAAAGCTTAAATCTAGTTATTAAACCTTGAGTCATGAGTGTAAAAGGAGGCAGAGGAGCACAGGCAACAGTGAGAGCTTCACTTTGGTCTTTTTAGCATCAAATTCTGATATTTTAGCTCTTACAGTTACAGTACTTGGAGACATACTCTGCCTGTCAGTAGGCACAGTCAGGTGCAGATTTGTATCTTTTTTAAATGAAGATTTGAATCAGACAAAAATACATTCATGAGTAGCTTCATTATTTTAACAGTTCTGTCATGTAAGAAGCGTTATACTCAGTGGACCTTATACACCGGCAAACTGATTGGTGTAACATTTGAAAAAAGAGAGCAGCACACCGTCAAGAAAAGTTGGACTGTATATGAAATGAGATGTGTGGGTGAGTGGAAGAGAAACCTCTGATCCTTCATTGATTTCAACAACTCATTTGCATCAGTCCTGACTGGGAGATGCAGATGAACTGAAAGGTGATTTGAAAAGACTTTTAAAGCCTTTAGCCAGGAAAGTTGTACATTTGGGGATGCAACTCAATACTTGGAAGGTGTGCCTGAGACTGTGTACTCTTGGCGTGGTGTGTGAAATCCTCATATTATCCGTGAAACGTAATCAGAAGGAGTTCAGCCTGGGAACGCTCTGAATTTCACGGGCAATTCTCAGATTGATCCACTCTGCTGCAATTGCTGCTCAGGCTCTTTAGGGATAAGAGGACCTAACTGAAAGAACATGACTGAAAAAATACATAAAATCCTGTCTGTGGGAAATTTCATTGCCCTGAAAGAGAAAATGCAGTTTCATTCTGAACCCTCCCCTCTGGCTTTTAAAGAAATCTGAAACTTCAAACAAACGCCAACATTATGAAAGATCATTGTTTTTAATTCAGGCAAAGACTGATTAAGTGCTTTTCAATGAAATTCTGTTAAATAAATATAATATAATAATGTAAAATCCAAAACATCCAGGACAGTCTTTCAAAAAATTCTGAAATTTGATTTATAGAGACTGTCCAACAGATACTGTAAGACAGTGTCAAAACCTAAATATATGAGCTATTTGTACATTTAATGAACCTCTAGCAGCTCTTCGAATTATCATTCTTGTCTCTCAGCAGCAAATGCAATAGTAGTGTGATGTTGTTATGGAGCTACAACACCTTGTTGCATGTCAGGTTGCATGGATCAGTCAACAAATACACAGGACCAGCAGTGAACATATTCCTTTAACCATGACCACTGTCATTCCCTAACCTTAAAGCGTTGTAGTAGCCTAACCCTGACTATATGTGGGACATAGATCACCTGGTTTCCAGTCCTGCACTCTGTACCTCGACCACCTTCCTATGACTTGTGTGCATCCTTCATGACCCTTCTCTCAACCGAAGTTGTCTGGTGAGGATTGACTTTCACAAGAATAGGTTCCTTAATGTGGGTTGCCATCCAAGAGTCTCATTGGTTGTACTATGGTGCATGTGAGTGTGATGTACCTGTCGCTTACTCCAAATTCACTACTACTACTACAAATTTACTACAAATTAGCTCCACACCTGGTTCTCATTTCATCAACAAGCAGCATATGTTTTGAAGAGAAGAATGATGACGATGGAAAACTGGAATGATTAGATGATCGTACCCGCCATGTTCATTTTATGTATAAAGAAGTCTCCTTTAACACTTTGCAGACACCCAGTGCAGGCACAAAGTTGAACTGTTTAACAGTTTACTTTAAGTTGCAATCAGAAAATTGGTCATAAAAATCTCAAGTGGATATTTTCCTCAAGTTATTCAGTGTGGACTGTGACTACAACTCTAACTTCTCTTCTGAAAAGACACTTCCAGTGAATGTGCGGTGCATTCCACATCTTTCTATGAGCTCTTTTATTTGACTGTGTTGCTCTTCGTGGCCTCCTGTCTAGATTGATTTGCTGTTTGAGAGCTGGAAGGTGATGCATGGCTGCCCTCTGTGGATAAAACAGGCTTCTGCTGTCAATGCCTTTAAAGTTGAGCATCTGTCATTCCTAAGGACATCTTTGGATTAGCTTGAAGAATGATGAACCCCATAGAGCTCCCACAGCACTGATACATCATGGCTCCTCATCAGCTGTTCTTCTACACATATTCCTGCTTCACTGCTTGAAATGATTTTGATACTGTTGTTCTGGGGCCTCTTCAATTCTATTTTTCCTCTCTTAGTTATTTCAGCTTTATTTAAATGCAGCAGCAGTAACTACATTTTAAAAAAATTAGGAGAAGTAAATTTAGTTGGTAGAGAAGTTGGCAAGAATTCACATGAGGTCTGTTTGACTGGAAATTAGGACACATCCAAACAGCTCAATATCTCAGGGGAAATGTAGTCTAAAATACTAAGGACATTTTCCAGCTTCTGATTTGGGCAAGAAGCCCGTTGCAAACATTGATTTATAAAGTACAAAAGCTGCAGACTCTGGCCCTTCCTATGGCTCCGGCTAAGCCTGAAGATGGTTTTAGTTACTGTTTCCTCTTTTTAATGCAGCTTTTTGGGTATGTGAATCCCACAGAGGCTGTGGTTGGCCCCCGCAATCATCTATCCTGTGGTCAGCTCTACCAAAGGAGTGCACTGAGGGTCAATCCCAGCTCAGTGGGGTCCAAGATGGTGGTGTGCCAGATAAAACAGAAAATTATGGTGTCTGATTTGCAAACATTAGATTATATAAATGAGACAATAAAACACTGAAGCCAGAATAGGATCAAATCCATATAGTTCAGGCAAATTTAAGAAATTCCCTCAATAATTTTAGCATTTACTGTGTTAGATTTGGATTAGTGCGTACTCAGTCCCTTTCCATTTTGGGCTCTCTGTGACCTTTCCTCTAGAGTCACCATCAGGACAAATCTATCAGGTTTGTATCAGGACTGGTAAAGGGTTCAGTATGACTGAAACAAATTGGATTGTACAAAATGTCATCCACATAGTTCAACCTAGTTTTGTAAAGACATTTGTGGTCCCCGCAGTATGTTGACTGTTTTGACAAGTTCCAAAAATTGTCAGCCACAACTCCCACCTATTCAGATGTCAGAAAAGTGTAGGCGAGGTGGTTCACAAGCTATTAGACAACCAGACAAGCATACTGTTTGCCAATTTTAGTTTCTCTTTAGCTTTAGCTAAGTTAATTTTTCAATAAAATACATCTTGGTCACAAATAAATTTCCTTATCAACACTGTTTATTTACACTATGTGTTTATGTAAAAAAGAAATAGAAGCCAACATATTGTTATCAGATTTTTAGCCAGACTAGTAGTGTGGTTTTCGTAATGGCAATGTCAACCAACCACTTTTGTCCAGACTGAAATACTATTGATTGACCTGCCTTAAAACTTTGTAAAAACATTCATGGTCCCCATGGGATGAATCCTAATGGCTTTAGTTATCCCATGTCTTTTGCTCTACTGCCACCAGGAGGACAAAATTTTCACTTAGCCAATGCAATATCTCAGCGTCTACTGTATGGATTGCCATGACATTCCCATCAGCCTCAGCTCTACTTTGTGTTTAGTAGTAATTAGTAAATGTTAGCATGCTAAAGTGCTAAACAAAGATGGTGATCGTGGTATAGCTTATACCTGCCTAACAACAAATGTGCAATGTCATCATGAAGACTTTAGTATGCCAATAGATGTTAGCATTTAGCTCAAAGCACTGCTGTACCTAAGTACAGCCTTAGAGAGCTGCTAGTGTAATCACCAAAAAAGATAAGTCACGTCTAAACTCTCATATAACAATATCAGTATTATCCTCAAAAATCCAGGATCGGTATATTAGCAATCTGTTGTTCGCTCTATGAACCACTCTTGTATTGGTGGATGTAATAGTTTACAGCCTGCAGGAGATGCTAGGCAGGCTTTAGATGGTTAGTCATGTTATACTACAGTCCACAACAGAAGGCTCCCTCCCCAGGTACGTACTTATACAGTATGTCCTATTATGTTGTATGGGCACAGATAGTGGGTTTGTTTCTCTGTGTTTCTTGCACTTCTTACCTGCACTGTGCTGTCTCTCTGCCATAGGTTCACTCACGGGCTCAGCCCGCTAATCACAGTCTCCACGTCTTTACTCCCACACCAACAGAAAGAGACGACCTGGAGAACACAGGATGACAGCACACATTCAGCTCAAACATGCTCTGTCACACAAAAACAAAAGTCACACAGTCAGGCATGCAGGCTCTAACAAGCACCCTGCAGAAACTCATACTTAAAGGACCACACTGGTGTTTTCATATGTTCATTTGTTTCATACCACTTTACACTTCTACTGACCATTTTCAAAAGTGCTATAGTGATTTTAATGTGTTTTATCTGGCTAGATTATCTATTTTAAATTAGATAATTCCACAGCTGGATTTGAACCGCAGACGTTGCAGTTATATGGCTAATGGGGCGCACCCACTACATTACTTCTAGCGCTGGGCATCGTTTGAATTTTTTCAATATTGGTGCCAATACAATACCTGAGTTACTCAGAACCTTCAATAGCAATATAACATGGACAGGAGAACCATAATTCCATGTTTAGAGAATAAAATTTAGAACAGACAACCTGTATTACAAACAGGGGGGCATGGAATTTAAGTGGGTGTTTACCAGTCAGAGAAGGTCCAATGAAAGACGCTATCAAGTTGCATTGTGGGAAGTGTAGTATCTAATGTTCTTGACCCATACTAGAGACTAAAAGTCATGATATCAGCCTGTGCTGCTTTGATTTTGACCATTCTGTCCCCCATCTTGCAATACTACATTGCAGAAGTGCTCCTTTAACTATTCTTTCCTCAGCATATACATCATATATGCAAGCACCCATTAACATACATGCAGAGACACACACACACACACTTTTACTTATGTCACTTTTGGGGACTTACATTCATTTCCTGAGACTTACCCTAACCCTAACCATAACTACTACTTGCCTAACCCTAACCCTAACCTTGACCACTAACCCAAAGATCAGCTCCCACCCCCCCCACGCCACCACGCCCCTCACACGAAAGTTAGGCAGACATCATTCTGCTTCCACCACACACTCTGTACACTTCAAGAAATAAAGTGAAACTGGAAATAGATGTAGGGCTCAAACTGCCTCCTGTCCAGCCATGATTAATAGTATAACAACATGCTCTAGTGCAGGAAAACCCTCCAGAGATGAGATCCTGTAACACTAACGCCACTGTAACTAGTCTCCATGGAAGCTCTACTGGGACTGAGATGAATGTTGATGACCTTTGGTTCTTACTGCACTGACATTTGCAGCTAATTTACACATTTTACATTTTAGCTATATGGCACACTCCTATTCAGAGTGAATTGATGCTAGAATTGAATTCAGTTACAATATACTGTAAGGAGTGTACTGTATTTCCTTCTCTGTTGTGATGTCTGATCCGTTTCCAGCTACACAACCCCTTGTACCATCTGGGTTCACAGAATGTGAATTTGACCGATGGATGCACTCGGAAGGGATTTGTGACTCATCATTTTTCCTCTGGCAGTGCTCTGGCTTGGGAAACGGAAGAGAGTGTTGTGTTGTTTCGAGGAGGTATTTTTTTTTTCCTTTTAACAGCTTTCTGTCTTTGGTGAATTCACACAGAGCAGAACAGAACAGTACCACAGGCAGACCTCGTGTCAATATCTGCAAATCCTGTCTGGGAGAATAAGCCGATGAGATGCACTGACACGGCCGCCTGATCCCACAATCATTTACAGAATGTAAATAGGATGCAAGCAGATAGTCAACCTGTCAGCGACCAGCCTCATGTCATGACATGTGCATTTGCATATTCATCCGACTTGTTACAGATGAGTGATCACAACCTTCTTTTTTCTGTGTAGTATTAGTTTCTGTCAGTTCCAAAATAGAAAGATCAAGATCAGCCATCTCA
Source organism: Thunnus thynnus (assembly GCF_963924715.1). Lineage (NCBI taxonomy): Eukaryota > Metazoa > Chordata > Actinopteri > Scombriformes > Scombridae > Thunnus > Thunnus thynnus. The sequence continues at coordinate 28,949,561 of NC_089534.1, forward strand.
TGCGAGGTCCAGCTTATAATCGAAAAGTCTGGGACACAGCTTCCAGGAGAAATGTGAGTAATTTTATAGTTTTGTAACAGTGATTCTTTAAAAAAGGTTCTGAGTAAAGAACAAGAGCAGTCCACAATAAGTAAATAATATTATTCATTACAGCAACATGCATTACAGCAACTAAGCACACAGTGAGATCAGTTCCTATGTTGGATATTATCTAAACCCAGTGTTGTCTACACTGATGCGTGAAATCACACACTTAAAGCTATATGCTACAGCTCCATGCATAGCGATTCTCTCTATGGCCAAAAGTCTGGGGTCACCCCTGTGCACATAATAGCACTGGTTTGGGCCTCTTAGTTCCTCTGAAGGGAAATCTTAATGCTGTATCATCACAGATATTTTAGATGACACATTCTAGATGGACTCTGGTCCATCTAGAATGTGGAAATACAATTTAATCGAGACTTTGAGACAAAATTTCAATGTCATCTGTTATCTTTCAGCCACTGGTAGTTACAGTTTCTGAGTTCTTTGTTTGAGGTAGAGAATCAGCTTGAGTAAAGTAAAATGCCTTCAAACTAGCTGATTCAAAGAGAAGAGAGGCTGATGGTGAGAACCATGTGTTTGGACTGAGAAATGTGTGCTCATTCTTCCCAAAGGAGTGCTAGTGTACTTAATTCGCCATAAAAACAGTGGCTATTGTGAAGAATAGTAACATAAAACCCACTACCACATTAACAATATCCCCAAAACACAGATGAAATCATCATTCCCAGCCACCAGCAGAATATACACATATACAGTAAATACAATGCAATGAAAAAACTCAAAGACAAACTCATTAATGAATACTTACTCATACTCCAACTGGCCATGTTGTGCCCAAGTTTAAGCACTTGTTTAAACAACCCCTTGATACAGAAATATCTTTGTCTTACATGGCTCTGGAGTTTATTAGAACTTAACAACACTCTTTTAATCCACCCTCTTTGCACTGTAGACATTTCTCGGACTAAACATTTGAGTATGTCTGTTGCAGACAACAATGTCTGCAACTTTATGGCAGTTTGAAGAAGGCACTTTTTCAACATGGCAATGGTACTTGTATCTTTTATTTCAAGTTTTGTATTTTGCTACATTTTAATTTGCATCAGTTTCAGTTTACATTGTGTGTAAAATGCCAGTCTGTTGGTCCAGCACTTTGGTCCAGACTGAAATAACTGAACAGCTATTGGATGGATAGCCATTACATTTTGCACATACAGAAGACTTTTCCTCTAGCATATCCATGAGTTTGACATTTGTGGTTTTGAGTCAAATGTCTCCCCAATTATCGGATGGACTGTTTCACACATTAATGTTCCCCTCAGGGTTAACTGTAATACATTTTAATTGTACAAATATGACCACATACTTCCAAAACTAATGACATTCAATCAGCTTCAGCTGTACTGTGTGTTTATTACTGATTAGCAAATGTTAGTATGTTAACACACTAAGATAAGATGCTGAACATGTTAAACATTTTTCCTGCTAAACAATCAGTATATTAGATTGGGATTGTGAGCATGTTTTCATGCTGGTGTTAGCATTTAGCTCAAAGCACTGCTAGCGTGGCTGTAGTCAGTAGTAGACGGTAGTGTGACAGTCCACTACCGGCCTAATACTGTAGATGAATGTCAAATAATCACAAAGAAATGTTGTAAATTCAACTGAATCGCCTATCAATTCTCTCTGCTTTAGAAATTAGATGAAAGTATTGGACTGACCAAATCTAATGCCATTAAAATTGGTGATCAACTCTGTAAAGCTTCATCAGAGCATCCACAGAAAACAAGACTTGCACTGTATACGTGTACAACTTAATTACCTATTACACCTAAAAACAGGTCTGCTTTGTCATAGTTTTCAGATAAAGAAAATCCACCATTCACACACCTTTGCATTGTCAAACCACATTAAACTGGTGTTTAGCTGATGCCTTTGGTATTAAAAGTTCAGAGAGTCTGTTTCAGAGTGTAAAAGTCCTATAATCCCACAAATCACTGTGCAGAGTCACAGTGCAGGGACAGCGTTTCATATCCTGCAGTAATGAAATGTGTGATCAGACACAGGAGCAGGCAGCGCTGTATGTATGTATGTACGTGTGTTAATACATGCGGCTCTGTGGGAGGCTTTTGTGTGAGAGAGTTTCTCCCAGAAAAGCTAATCCACCCCGACAGAAAATCACTGCTGCACCAAAATGTTTAATAACCTACTTTCCATGATTACACCATGGTACACCTGCAAAGCTCATTAGCTTTAGGTTATCAAGATGAAAGATTCAAAGGCTTTTTATAAGTCAATTAAAAGAGATGAAAGATAATGAGTTTGATGGAAAGGTCTAATAGGTTTTCTGTTATATGTCTTATTGAATAGGGAAACACAGTTTCAAAGGGCTCAGCTCCCAGTACAAAGGGAGAGAGAGATGTGCATCTCTTTTTCAATTAGGCTGATGTTTTGTTTTTTTTTACTGATTTTCACAGAAAAATACTTTGGGTTTTGTAAAAGATACCTTGGTTTATTGATTATCATTCGGATTTTATATTCCCAGGCATTAAAGCGTTGCTGTGTTTACTACTTTACTGCTATCTTGCTTTAAACAAGATATGTTGATACATGTTTGTCTCTTGGGGCTTACCATAGCTGTACACACTCTCTGCAGAGATCACTCAGTACTACAAACCCGCACACTGGACTTGACCTGACTCGCCTTGACTGCTGCTGTTACCAGCTCTCGTACAGACTAACTGCCCTCCACACTTCTGTACATCAGCATCAGACAGTAGACTAAGTGCCTGTTAGCCTGTAAATACTATTCCTGCTTGTTGAGGAGTTTGGCCAGACTCGCTGCTGCAGTTTGGTGATGGTTGAACTACTTATACTACATGTTAGAATGCCCTGTTCTCTTGTGGCCTAAAGAACTCAACTCAGAATACTCAAAACATCTGAAATATGAGGTCTGGACTCAGTATACTCCCAGGAAACATAATGCTCGAAATCAACAAGTCCTCCACATTAAACAATAAAATACACTGTTGGTCCATGCACTCCAGGATGTCACAGAGGTGTTTTCTGATGTGACGTCCCTATCAGCAGTAATCAGCAGGATGACATCAATCTATGCCCTCAAAAACAAATCACCGTTGAAAGATAAATATGTTTTATGATGTGACAATGCTATGGTTAAGGTCTGATTAGGGTTAGCCACTACAAACAGTTGGCTAGGTTTAGGGAAAGATAGTGATTTGGGTTCATATACATTGTTTTGGGGCAATTGCATTCATGACTGAACCTGTCATTTTTTTAATGGGCATACAGGCTCCTTGGAATTCCCAGCACTAGTCCAAACTGTTTTCAAGCACGTTACTAGCTTCAAGCTAAGCTAAATTAGTTTGCAACCAGAGGTCTCCTGACCATGGTTCAGTGCCACACAGTTTGGGGACAGTGACAGTAAAAAAACACTCCAGGTTGAAAAATGATGAATAGAAAATACTGTGACAGTGTGACAAATAGTGTGACATTTGAAAGTGAGAGTTGATGATGATCTTGCAAAGTCATTGGCGATGCCTTCCACCAGTCTGCTTTTATACTGAGCTTACTTTTTCCCCTAATAATGTAGCAAAGTACAATTGCCATCTGCTTGTTTCATTCATTGGACCATTAAGCCAGATTTTGAAGTGAAAACCTGTGCCAGCACATTTTGTACTGAGCTGTGATGTGATGGGTGCAGTTGGATCTTAAAATGGAGTATGGTGGTTTTACCATAATAGTCTCTTTGATAAACTCTTGAAGCTTTAACTTCTCAGACAAAACTCTACAATGGTTCAAATATTTTCGTTGTAACTGTGAAAAGTGTGTTGTCCTCCAGAAATCATAATAATTAAAGAGTAAACAGGAGTTCCACAGGGTTCTGTCCTTGAGCCACTTTATTCAGTTTATATTTAAATGATTTGGAAGGATTATGCCACGGAGCATGTGCAACACATGTATGCAGATGATACTGTTATATCTTATAGAACTATGTTCTTAATTTCCACCCAGCTGTAGCAGGACTTATTTACAATATGTTACAATATGGCAGTATGGATTGAATACTAATATTTTATTCCAGTGATTGGCCCTTGTCAGAAGTGAATACATTACAACCAAAAGGACACAATATTGAGCAGCTTTCAGAGGATAAGTATCTCTGCCTATGTAAGATTCCCATCTAAGATTTGAGAACATGTAAAAATGGTGAGCATGGTTGTAAAAACAATCTTCCATACAGGGGTGGGAGGTGGGAGGGTTACTTTAAAAATGTATTCCAATACAATTACTAATTACCTGTTAAAAAATGTAGTCAGTAACCTAATCCAAGTATCACAATATTAAAGTAACATAACTTGATTACTTTCCATTACTTTTGGATTACCTCGATACTAAATATGCAAATAAAGACGGAGAAAAGAAAAATAAATAAGATGACTTTTACTTAAGTGTATTTTAAAATGTGTCCTCTGCTCAGTGTATTTTAGCTGGACCAGCCACGGACAAGCCCTGTGACCGCGGGTGTCCGTAAGTGAGTGGAGAAGTTACACCACTGATCAGCTGGCCAAGTGTTGGAGTTTCCCCATTGGCCGTTGCGCTTTCAAAATAAATCATTGCAACCGAGGACAGCAGCATGACGCAGAGTGTTTCCTTCTCTGAGCCCTGGCGCTCTCAGCTCCAGTGTTAAATACAGCAAAGTCAGCTAAAGTCCTCATTAAACAGACATGTACCAGTGTCTCTGCATCTCTTTCTCTACCATCCAGTGTGATCAACTCTCAAGCTGACAGTGCTGTCAGCAGCCAATCAGGAGAGATGCTCCACAGTGCGTTTGGATTTTATAACTGAACTAATACTATTTATTTCTCTGATGTTTTCACAATGATGAACAACAGCATTTAACACGAGTCTTGCAGGTAAAACATGCGACTCATGTAGGCTGTTCAGTTTAGTGTGGGACGGCTGCTCTGCAGGTGCGCTTGATTTGATTGTAACTGCGGTACCTGGGTAGAGATAAGCCTCCTAAATTTGCAGCAAAAATGCTGTCAAAACATTTGTTTACAATTTCCACTGCATGCACAGTTAAAGCACCTCAAATAACAATCACTTTAACAAAACACTCAGAGTGCAGAGTAAAAAACAAGAGACATCTGCAGTGTGATGAAACAGATGAAAGAGCAGGGGGAGTTAACAGATAATTAGAATAGTTATAATTACAGTTAAAATAAGTTCTCTTTTAAATCAAACATCCCAAGATATGAGTGGAAATTAACATTTATAACCTTTGTGTGACTCAAAGGTGCTCAAACGTAGCTTAACCATGTCATGTGATATGCTACTTTAGTACACTTTAACAACAAATATCACTGGGACCAATACAGAAAAAATCAGATGAACATTTAATATCCAGGTGTTCACATTATAGACACTACCACTGACTATCACTGTAACCGTCTGGCCACAACTTTGCATATTGTCCATACATAGTCCAGCCATATATTAGGTTTTGACCTAGTCTTGTTAAAGAAAAAAACTGCTTTTCATTGAGGCATATTAGGCAGTAGCCTATAGACCTACAATGAAAGTGAACAGCACATGATGTGCATTACAGAGAACATTCTCAGGGAAAGCCTCTGATGAAACAGTGTTTGGCCCACTGGTTGCGTGAAGCTGTCACAAAGGCATATTTTATGTCACAGTGGGGGAAGACCCCATGCTGGGTATTCATGCCCACTCTACAAGAGCTTTGTCCTCCTCCACAGCTATTCTCAGAGGAATGGTACTGGCAGACATATGTACAGCTGCATCATTGGCTCCACTATGTCCTTTTATTCGGTTCTATATGCGTGATATGTCTGAATTTTCTCTAACTCATTCAGTTTTGAACATGCTCAGTAACCAATGTCAGCTCTGGGCATGTTATGCACACACAGTCATTTCGGTGGAGAGCCATTATGTGCACTACAAGCTATCATATACTCAAGCTCTCTTTTAACTTATTTGTCCGAGTCTTTGGGACTGCCACAGTGTGTAACGACCGTCCCTGCCTACTCTCCCAGCATAAATTGGTGTGTGAAGTGTGTGTACATGCGCCCGCTGTGTGCACCTGTGCATGCCATGTAGTATCATCCTCTACTCATTCTATCATGGATCACTGGTTATTTTGCCCTCTTGTTCCTGTTCAGCTTATGTTTAGGGCTTTTACAGTACATGGCAGTATATTGTTCGTTGTTTTAAAATGTATTTTAAAATTGTAATCCTGCTAATAATCTCCATTTTTACTAAATGAATTAATAATCTGATTATATCTTTTTTTTCTGTAACTTTAACAGAATACAGTTACCTTTTTTGTATCCTAATTATGTGAGGCCATTCCATGTATTCTGTTACTCCCCAAGCCTGCTTACATACATTTAGACTCAGAGACTGTTTACTACACCATGTAGTACATTACATTAACATTATTGTGAAACTTTGTGGTAACTGAAGATGTATGTATAACACTTTTGTTGTCAATAGGATGGTGATAAGATGTCACCGCTGCCATCTTCTTCATAAACAAAATATGTTAAGTTTTGATCAGTGCCTTAAATTTGCTGATATTACTTATTTTGGATGTAGTTACTTTTTAAAAGTCAGAATGATTACCCTGATTATAGTCTGTAATTATTTTTTTGCAACAGCAGTGATGTTGCTTTGTAAAATTGAGCACATCTATTACCCTCTTTATTGTTCACTTCATGTTTCATCACACTCTGAGGAGGAAGATAAAACATCTTTTTCTCTGTCTTAGGGGAAAAAAAAACAAAAAAAAAACTTCCTTTGTCTCAGTCTCATTTCCTCTCCCCACATTTGGTCCTTGAATGCACCACATAACAATGAAAAATTCAGCAGTAGGTGAGAGGCTCTTGTTTTTCACCCCACTTGAATTATTGCCTGCTCTAATACACATTCCACACTGACGCCTCACATTTATACTCTGTCTGGATATATATGCTCATTTCCTTTGCATAATATCTCAACTAATGGGAAACTAATGGAAGCATGATTCCTGAAAGAACATGCTTCCTGTTTAATGGCTAGTGGCCCTCACGATCTGCCAGTCATAGTCTGTCTGCAGGGGCTGGCAGAAATAGAGCAAAGTGGAACTATACACTCCAACAAGACCTGACAACAGCTTATTTTCTACATAATAATGGTGCGGTCTTCATTTTACACAGTTAACTGTGTGCAACATGTAAATCAACAGTTAAATCAGACAGTTTTTGAGTTGTTGGAAAGTGTATTGTCTCTTTTTGATGTAGCTAGACTAGCTGTTTCCACCTGCTTTCACTCTTTGTGCTGAGGTCGGCTAAACACATTCTGAACCTTTAAGTCCTCTTATCTGACTCCAGGCAATTGTAATCAACAATTTCCATAATCAGAATCTGAATAATTTTAAGTTTGACTTTCTAGTTTCCCTCCACCAGCAGAATTTAATAGCACTGCATGTTACATTGGTAAAAAGGTTAGAAACTGAGCAGGAAGGGTAAAATGAAAGACATTCTTTAATAGCTTTTGCTGGTATCAACTGAAATGTATAACAGCGGAACACTGAATAATGAGAAGCGTCAAAACCAAAAGTGTCATGTCATTAGTTTTCCTTACTTATCGTTTTGATCAGACATTTTCTTCTGGCAAACTTGCTGTACGACAGCTTGTGTTTAGACAGCATTTAACATTTGAGAACTTTGGCGTCTTTGCTTTAGTAGAAAACTGTGTTTTATATTCCTGAGCATGATCATTCCAACTCCCTTACATATGTTTGTATGTCCATATTCTAATATACATAACACCATTACAAACATTATTGAATAAAATACTGTTGAATCCTTAGTGTGACTGGACAAAGTCACAGGTATTGGGGAGTACTACTGCATATGTGAAAAAAATTTAGAGACACAGAGTCTGGTTATCTGGTTATATCTCTGGTTCTGCTGCATCAGTTTTGATCAATGATGTTTTAGGAGTGCAATGCAATCAGTGTAGTACTCAGGTTCAGGTTATGGAAAGATTAATTACAAGTCTGTGACAGGGGGCAAACTCATCTCCTGTATGAAAGTTAGATGTGCTACATGCCCATCTACCCTTACTTTCAGACTTGCTACAGATAGGGAACTCTTCTTCCTGTGAGATGCTGAATTGTCCGATATGGATGTGATTCCTAGAAATGTTGTCATTTAGGTATGAGACTTGTTGGGGGGACAATGTTCCGATGTAATACGACAACAATACAAAATGAGTGGTTTTGGAGATTTGCAGAACACTGGCACCAGTGTGCTGGATATGTCAGAAAGTTTAGTTGGCACTGCCCCATGAAACAAGATGTGTTTTTGGATTTGTTACTGACCCAGGCATGTCATCTCAAAGAGACAGCACTGTGCTGGTACGATTGATGTTTTTAACGAGATGTTTCACACAGTGCAGTGGCTTTAAACAGCTGAGTCTTAAAATACTGTTGAGATAAAATGTGCTAAAACTGCTGTGAAAATTTCAACTACTTAACTTTCTAGAAACAAGAAACCAACATGTCTGGAAGCAAGAAAGACTCATTTCATATTTCAGCCCCTTTTCACTTGTTTTAACATAGGCAAGAAAAGATGTTTTACATGCATTACCCATGATTTCTAGCAAACACCAGTAAAGAGCGGTGCTTTTACTGTCATTGTAAGGGGACATTCCAGTTTTGTGCTGTTTGTCCCCAGCATGTCAGCCTGAGGAGACAATTCAGAGCTGACATTTTGGGGTCAGTGTGCAACTTTCCTGAGAAAAGTGTGCTTGCTATGGTCTTCCCACCGCTAAAATATTTATCTTAAATAAAAGCCAATCCCCACTGATCTGCTCCCAAGCAGCCACATTACACACACCTCTCCTGGAAAGCCATTGTAAATGGCAGAAATAGAAGCAAAATTAAAACCGGCATTACAGTTAGGGTCCACATCCTTGGTTGCAGATGCTATTTTTACCACCCCTCTGTTCTGCCATGTCCCAGACCTTCACCAACCTCACTGGGTGAGCTGGGCACTTCATTATAACAACACAGCCAGTTATTCTCAGCCACTAGGCCTCAAGTCTGTAATGTGACTTAAATTGGTAGAATCCGGTGTAAATGAGGGAAGAGGCAGTCTGAAAGTTAGACTGCCACCTATTTGTGTTTGTGAATAACCAATCTTTTCTGGTCCAACAGGCTAAAGTTGTGGAATTAAAACAGTGTTAAAATTCAGACATTAAAATGTCATTTCTGGTAGGTTTATTATGCTTGATTTCAGCACTGTTCAAACAGCACAGTGACACCATGGCCTCTCCTGGTGTTGAGGCAGTATTAGATGTAAACAGTGATACATTAATTGGGATTTACATAAGCCTTGTGTTTGTTTTGTTCTCTACAGTAGATTTTTGAAAAAGTATGTAAAAGTTTTGATGTAAACTATAAAAGTCAAACTTAAGCTTTCATCAGGAGGCCAAATATATTTGCTGGTGGGGCGGATTTAGCCCAGGGGCCACTGTTTGCCTACAACTGCTGTATGGATAACTTGGCTCAATGGGGGCATCCTGGAAAGATGGTCATAATTAGCAAATGCAGTTAGTTAGACAATAAATAAGCTTGTGCTGTATTTGCTCCTCGTTTAATGAGTTTTCAGAGGTTTTGCTGAGTTAAGAAAGATTTATACTTTTATGTGGAGGCAACAAGTGTCTCTATGTCATCCTGGGTTGCTTGCGTTTTCTCCTGAATGTTTCTGATACTGGTGGAGATTGTTGATGGTGAAGATACATGAAGCAAAGACTCAGTAATCTACTGCTTTTCACTAACACACAGATAACAAAGTCATCTCCACAGCAAACCCTCTGAACACCACAGTCATCGCTTTCTATCACAATTTGGCCTCATCTTGTGCAATACATCAGTCTAGTGTTGTGATGGTGACATCAGTGGGTGAAATCTGTGTCTCATTGTGCCAACTCTAAACTCAGCTTTAGCTAAATAATTTTTTTATGCAAAACCCATCTGCTCTGGGTTGCAAACAGACCTAAAGTAAATAGATCTAATTTTGTGTCAATGTACACAACAATTTTCAAGGGTCTTAAGTTAAGCTAAATTCTGTATTTTGTGTAGGACCCCACTACAACAATGGTTAATATCAATCAATCAATCAATCAATTCTTATTTATATAGCGCCATATCACAACAGAAGTCATCTCAAGGCACTTTTCACATAGAGCAGGTCAAGACCGTACTCTTTAATTTACAGAGACCCAACAATTCCCCCATGAGCAAGCACTTGGCGACAGCGGTAAGGAAAAACTCCCCTTTAACGGGTAGAAACCTCAAGCAGACCCCGGCTCTTGGTGGGCAGCCATCTGCTTTGACCGGTTGGGTTGAGAGAGAGAAAGAGAGAGTATATCTCACTATATATATATATATATATATATAAAGTTATGACAGAATTATGTGACAGAGAGCATCATCAGCAGGGGACTGTGGTCACACTGCAGCAAAAATGATAAAGACAAAAAAAAAAAAAAAATATCCAACACAGCTGTCACTGAACATCAACTGAAGTTTTGCTGAATCATCCAGTATTAATCTACCTATCTGAGTGACACTTCTTAAAATCAGACATGTCAATAACATGATCTTTTAGTTCAAGAAGATTAATCCATATCTGCAAGCCCTTGTTTCAAAATTCTAAGAACCTGGCCTGCTTCATCTTTAGCTATGACATCTGTGAACTCCTTTATGGCTTTATGTGGTCTCTACAGTCACATTGTCTTGGTGGCGAGCACATCAGTGGCTGGATGAAATACTCACAGTGAATAGGGTGAGAATTATGAGGTGGAAGAACCACCTGAGGTCAGGACTCCATCTTCACACCTCTGCAGTGCCTGGAGCTCAGAACTCATCCTCACCATCATAACCTCCTATGGGAAGACAGACAGAGGACACGTAAGCAATCAATCATTGTCTGGGCACTCCAAGACTCCCAACTATAATGAATATATAGTGTTCCATGAACTTCTGTCTGCACGCAACGAGGTTAAACATTTCAGACACTGTTCATTGATCTAGGGGAAAATCTCCTCTGTTCTGCTTTCACTCCACATCCTTTAGCCACAGAATGAAATGACAAACTAGAAAACACATTTGTGGCAGAGTGTATAATGTTGGATATGTGAGAGTATCTAAACACATATGCCTTGATCAGTGACTCCTAATTCTTCAAACTGCTTGATAGTCTACAACTTCTAGTATAAACTAGTAAAGCTGTGAGTAGGTTTAGATTCAGATAGCTGGTTCCATTTGGACCTGGTTCCCGGTTCCAGAAATTCTTATTAAACCTTTTATATCTCCTCCGTCTAGATTGAGCACAGAATAATGTACATAATGTACATCCAGGTAACTTCTTACCTGGATGTTTAGAGCTTCTTATTTTTAGCTGGCACCAACCATAATTTTTACTGGTTAAAATGACAAACATCACATCAGCTGTAGCTAATTAATGCTAATTCTGTGAGTAACTTGACAAAAGGCCAAAATTTAACTTTTGTCTGTCATCAACACTCTTATGCCTATACATGCTGAGAGTTATTGATCACTGTAATTGTTCTTATTGTCCACTGTCCACTAGGACTGTATTTGCAGTCCTACACATAATAAATCACTGGATTAAAATTTGACCCAGTTTGGGTCAATATAGCGCACAAACAATACCGGGTTAATGCATTTTTAATGACTTTTAGTGTGTATTATGAGGCTTCAGCAGTCTGAGTTTGCCAAACCGAGTCTTTTTTGCAAAAAATCCCCCCTTTGTGTTTTTGCAGACAGTGTTTGGGGGTACAAGCTTGATTTGTCTAACTCAGACTGCTTAAGCCTCCTATTAGCTTCAGCTGAAAGTACTGAGGTGTTTCTTCACAGAGCAAAGTCAGTGGATGGTGTCCCCCACCTTCTACAATGTAGTCACTCTATGAAGATCACTTTCATGGCCAGTATGGAAGAAAAGAATTATTAGAGCCACCAATAACTCGTTCGATCTACATATGCTTTGTGAGTATAGTATGCTTACTTTGTCAGGACTTTTACACCAAAAAGTAAATTTACAGCATTGGGATGCAATATATGTGATGAGGACCCTTCATTCAAACAATGCTTCATAATAAATGATCTAACATCCATGCACCTCACTTTTACATTGCATTTATGGCCTTCAAAAGCAGTACAGTGAACCTAAATCTACAAAATTTCCTGGTCAACAAACTGCTCAGATGTCACTCGTATAGGTGGTGATAAACAATGTGGAAACAATGCTGTGGGTTTGTTACACACTTGGTGAAAGGTTTTTTTTCTATCCATTCTGGGTGGATTATACTTAGTAGCTTTTAGCTGTTTTTCTTTCCAGTTTGTTCCATATTTTATAATAATTATATACCAGCAGCCAATTCTCTAGAGCACCTCCACAATGGTGGCAACCACTGTTACCATTAGTGCCTGTTATTTGCTGTAATATCACAGAAGCAACATGAATTCATCTGTTTTATTCTGCCTCCAACAGCAGATTTAATCAACAGCTTATTTTGCTTCTCGTCACCAGTGTCTGAAATATCAGATTTATATAGATTTATGTGCTTTTACTTTGAATCATTTGTGTTGCAGGACAGTGAAGAAAACAATGAGTCAACTTGTAGGCTGGTGACAGATGGTGACTTTAGTAATGCTAGAAAAAACATTAACTTTAAAGTTACTGATATTTTCAAAGCATAACAGGACCTTAGCCATTCAGATTGTTTTGTTGTTGTTGTTTTATCTTGTTATTTGGCAGCTAATTTAAAGAACATAATTATATGGCCTCACAACATTAAGGCTTTTCAAACTCTCAATTCAAAGCCCTGCATCAACCTAAACCTCAAGGCTACAGAAATGTCAAGGTTGGCTTTAAGGAACTTATTTTCATATCTGTAGCCATTGGTTCTATTGGTTATGATAACAAAGTAATTGATATCACGAAAAATAGGTCCAATGGGGCAATAAACACAAGCAGTCACACAACAGACAAACTGTAAACTAGCTAACAGTTTAGCCAGGTTAGGTGCCGCTTTATAGGTAAAACTGAAATTTTATACATAAACACACTTAAAATGTTGCTAAAAATCCCTCATTTCTCACAACTACAAGTTCAGTAGGCCAAGTTGAAACAGGAAATCAATCTGTTAATTATGATAGATGTTCAATGAAATAATTGCATTATTCAGCTTCAGCCTGATTGTCTGATAGACACTGTCAGTCTGATCGTTGGACTGCTCGTTTTTGTTTCCACGTTGAACCGATTTTAAGCAACATCGCCATGTTTCCAGATCTTTGCAATTACTATGGTGAGTATAATGTTATAATGAATGTAAGAACTGATAAAACACAAAATCGTAACAAACTGTAGTTTGTCTTTGACTTCATTTCACAGTTTTCTGCGATCTGTGATCTTCGCTAAGTCCTAAAATAAGTGGAAAAAAAACACTTAAATATCCATTTTTAATTTTAAATATGAAACCATAGTTTCTGTACATAAAGTAACATGCTTGCAGCCAAATCTGTCAAAAACAGTTATGCTGGCAGATCTGAATTCTGCATTGTCTGCAGTGACTCCAAACTGAACAGTTGAAATACTTTGTCACAGCATGAGGCATGAGGGATGCTTCCTGTGTTAGACTCATGCTGGCTCCGTTAGTGCCCAGAGGGTCTTCACAGGAGCTAGTGACATCCATCAGAGGGCAGGGCAGGCAGTGATTCACACTGTCCACATACAACAGCTCCAGCAGTAGCAACCAACCTGACAGGAAGAACAAGAATTCCTCTTTCAAGCATCAGGAACCAGGGGGCCATCAGTCACAATGAAGTGAGCCATGCTCATTAGGTCCTAAAGCTACTTAGTTCCCACTAGTTTAATGCCCACTGCAGCCCTTGCTCAATATGGATTATGATTTCTGATCACATTATTCTCACTGTTCCAGAGAGCAGTCGATTCTCTAATTACTGCATTGAGCACTGAGGCCATTTTCATCCTTACTACGCATTCAAAACAACTCAATACAATTAATCGTGGCTGGGACATTTAGTCGGCTTTCGTTTCAAACCTACTTAATGCTGACAATCAGAATTAAGTCTTTTGTGCGGAGCTGTTAGACTGACTTCAGCAGAAGCCTCTATCACGGGACTGCAGGAGCACTGATGTCTGATTCTCTGCTCCAGTTTTGTCTCTATGTACCTCTCTCGCTCTGTCTCTCTCTCTCTCTGTGTTTTGTCTCCTATTTCTCTCCCTGCTGCTTTCTTTCTCTATAATATTTCTTTTCATTCTGGTTTCTTATTTCCTCTCACACCCACCAAACCATGCTGGCACACACACCTATACACTTATACACTTATATGAACACGTTTCATTGTATAGGCACCTATATGTCTGTATCCAGCCTTGGGAGCAGTTTGCTTGAAACAAAGTGCTTGTTGGATCATTGAACAGCATCTGAGAGCTCACCACATTTTTCCAACATTCAATTTGAGGGATTTGCGTCTGATAACTTTTTGAAATCAACAATACAATAAGCATGCCTATTTTACACAGTACGCCAGTTGTGTGGAGGTGAGAAAGTAGGCAGGGTTTGAACTTGTGTCTCTGGCTCTCTTTATTATTCCATACTTCTGTCACTATTCACCATGAATGCCTTTGACAAAAGACTATATGAAGGCCAGTTGTCAGCAAATAGCGAATCATGGGCCAAATCCAGCTCCAGCAACAATGCTGATGAAAGCAGAAGTTTTGACTATAATAGTTTACATCAAACCTTTTATATACTTTCTTACAAATGTACTGAAGATAACAAGATAAACACAAGGCTTGTGTAAATCCCAGTGAAAATAACTTGTCCCATCTAATACTGCCCCCACACCAGGAGAGGAATTAAAACTATGGTATCACTGTGCGGTTTGAACAAAATTAACAATCAACAAAATTGCTGAAATTAAGTCTAATAAACCAACCAAAAATTACATTTTCATGGCAGTTGAACAGAAACAGGCAACAACAACAGAACTTTCAATCAACCATAAATTAATCAGGTCACTATTTGTCATGTGTGAATAACCAATAAAGTACATCTTTAGTTTTTAAGTGCAACACAGAACATATATTCAAGTATGAGTCATTTTTACCCAAATGAGTATTAAAATAGGTTGTATCTCTTTTAGCCCTCACTTACTAATGTGAAACATGACACCTGCTCTAAACAGCGTTATTAGTCAACTTTATTCTTTAATGAAATAAAATACATTTTCTGCCGATTAACGGTCCCCCGACAAAAAATCCTGAAAAAACTGGCCCAAGATTGAACCGAATTGCTGGCCCCGGATAAACACCTCCATTTGTTTTATTATCGCCCCTTCAAGATGTCAGGCTTTTCACCTCACCTTCCAGTGTGGCCATCCTGAACAGGTGTAAACACTTTGCATGTATGAACTAGTTTCTGTGGTATGGTTGAAGTTAGAGTAAGATTGTGGGTATAGAAACAAAACTATGGTTAAGTTGAAGTAAGAAAGGGCACACTACTTCCTGCATTGGCACTAAACATTAGTACTGGTGCAGAATCATCCAATATAGATGTATTTCCAAAAGAAACTGACGTTCTGTAGCAGTTTCCCAGGTTCCAGACAACAGTCTTCACAAAAATGGTCACAATTAGTGTGATTGAGGATTCCCTGTTCTCTGTAAGTAGAGCACAACGGGTTCCTAATCAAAGTGACTTGGGCCCTCTGTGAGACACCTCAGAAAAACAGCTAGCAGCTGCTCTGCTAAGCAGCTAGTGAGTACATCACCTGTGTGCCATACTGCCAGCTCCCCAGTGAATCACTGTGGCAGTTTTATTCCTGTTAACTTATCTGTCCATCACACCAACAGTGTATAAAGATCTACTGAGACATTCTGGGACCATTAGAAGGACAAATAAGATGAGGGTCACATGATTGATGAACAAAGCTTTCAGCTAACTTCATTGTCATATGGCTTTACCCCAGAGGGCATCTTGACAAACTAATCAGGCTGCTGTAAATTCTGTAGTGCCAGTGTAATGCCTGTCTTAAAGTCTGAGCCAACAGAATCCTTGTTGTTTCTCAGGCTGCTGTCTGACTGTTAGTGTAACCATCACCCAGTGACTGAACAGTGATGTCACTGCTTTATGATAGTACACTGGTTTGACTGGCTATATGCAAAAAGTCTACAGTATTCAGAAAAAAACATGAATTCAATTTTAGTTTGACTTTCAAAGAAATACTGCTCTCATTTACTAACTAATTATAATTGCTTATTATGTTTTGTATATATGGTATTTACAGCGATTTATCAGACATGATGAATCAGTGACATGTATATAAGGGAACTGTTTTAATATTGATCGTATTAAAAGCCTAGCAAGATTGTGCCCTTTGAGCATTTGGAATGCTTTAAATGTGAAACATCCACAGGCAGTGCAGTGTTTTACTGGTAGTAGCTTAACGCTAACAGAAAATTCTGAAAGAACAATATTTATGTTAAAAAGAGAAACAGAACTGCAGAATCAGTGCTGAGGTGTAGTGTAGTGTACATCACACTGAATGTATCAAGACAACAGGTAAACATGGAGGAAGTGTTGAATTAGCATTTACAGCAAATTAAAACAGGAGCAGATCAGAAAATAAGAAGACTTCCTTTTAAAAAAATGTGTGATATAATGTATTTTTTTGTGATTACATATTGACCAAACTAACAATAAATGCTTGTCTCAAATATTGAGGCCTGGTTCTCTGCAGATGAGACCACTATTTAAGACTTCATTGAAATTACTGCTGTTTCGTCTCACCAATAAATTGCCTACAATACATTTATCACATGAAATTGCTATTAATACATCCTGCCAGTACCCATTAGCTGCTAAAGGCTACATTTCGTGTTTTAACTGATGATTTATTGCGTTGACCTTTGTTGTGAGAGTTGGTGACCATTTCTATTCCGAAACAACTGTCCTGGTAAAGTTCATACAGTTAATTTACATTGTAAACTTATTTTACATTTGTCACTGGGAAAATATGAAGAAATTAGAGCCAGCAGCATCAGCACTATATGTCTTCAGACATCATACACATGCCACACGCTGCCATCTCACCACTGAATCATGCTCCACAGGCAGTTTTGTTCATGAAGTTCTTCATAACACTGTCCTCCAATGGCCTCTTTATTTGGTTTAAAAAATGTTGCAAAAACAAACAGACACAATCCTGCTCAGAAATATCATGCTATAAAGGGACCCTGTGTGTCAGTAAACAGTACGGTGGCATGATCATTATGTATTGTGTTAAATGACAAAACTTGCTTGCACAGGCACTTGTGTACAAACAGAACAGCACAGTAAAAATATCTTAGTCCGACGAATAACTGCATGCTTTGCCTTTTTTCATTATTTCTTTATTAAAACATGGCATTTCTCCTCTAGCCTTTTCCCTCTATAACCCATTTGAGAGCTGCAGTGATGGAGCCAGTCTCAGCTGGCTGCTTCCAGCTGACGGTGCACTCACACCCTGCCAACTATATTGGTAACGGTTACCACTTTAAAATAGGGAAGGCGCTCAGCGGTGTGGTGTGATGTACTCTGTAATTACATGCAACCATTGGCTAACTGTGAGACAGAGTGACAGGGCCACTGCTGCTGTAAAGTCTGAATCAAAATATCTATTACAGTCAGGTACAGAGCAAGCAAGAAGCAAAAACATCTTCAAGAAATGACCCATCTACTCTCTAGAGTTAATGCATCATGATTGTTTCAGTAGATTTTGCCTTAACTAAGTGTTTTACTTGCCAAACCCTAACCAAACCTTACACCATAGTTTATTTGCCACAAGTATCTTTGCTTAACCTTAAAGAACGGGTTCACATTTTCAAGTTTGTCTAAAACAACAGTCAGGAGCTCAAATGAACATTGAAACAAGTTTTTCTTGCTGTAATCATTCCTCCTGTTCATACTGACCATTAGAAGATCCCTTCATAATGCACTTACAATGGAAGTGATGAGGGACAAAATCCACAGTCCTCCTTCTGTGCAAAAATGTATTTAAAAGTTTATCTGAAGCTAATATGAAGCTTCAGCGTCCAAATGAGTCAAATCAAGTAGATATCTTTCAATGGTACAGTCTTTTTAGTGCCAAAGTCCCTCTTTTTGTTACTATACTTCCACCACAGCTCAACATGGAAACACTGTCCGAGGAAACACAAAGAGGGAATTTGATGCTAAAAAGACAGTAAATGTGGCAAATATCCACTTGATATGACTAACTAAGACTGCTGAAGCCTCACATAAGTTTCACATCAACTTTTAAATGACTGTGTGGACACACTGTGAATTTTGGCCTCCATCACTTACATTGAAAGCACATTTGAAGGGGATCTTTTAATGGCCAGTATGAGCAGGAGGAACGATTACAGTGAGGAAAACCTCTTTCACTGTTCATATGGACACCTGACTGTTGTTTTAAGACACACTTGAAAAATTGTGAATCTGTCCTTTCATTGCAGGTCTGTGACAGGACATGAACTCGACCTCAACAAGACCATCCACCACAGTTGTCACTGAATTTTGTGGTGCAGGATTGTCCAATATAGATATTATTCTTAGTCTTGTCTCTGAGCCATGTCACAGCAAGAATTCATAACTCTATGATTGTCTAATCTGACACTGCCGTCATCTCAAAAGACAAATATAATGTTCATAGTCTGATCCCAGCCTTAAAAACTTGTTCTGTCACATAGTGAGCTCCTCTAGAGTACATGATTGCAGCAGTAGCACAGCAGCACATCCCAGTATGGCTGGTACAAGGACAAGAGGACCTCTCAACATGCATAAGATAAGCTGTGGACAGTAGACTTCAGCACATTAATCTCTGCAGACTGCATACTGTTGTTGCACATTTTTGCACTGGGATTCATCTGAAAATTATGCATGCAAGGCGGCATGTTCCACACTGAGCAGTACCACAAACAGGCAGACAGTTTGAGGAGACCTGCAGGACTTCACAGGGTCCACTTTGTCAGCACAGTTCACTGAGAGCTCCTTCTATTAGCATTTGACCTTCTCTATGACGAGTTGGTTCATGAACAGTGCAGTTCGCCAATTAACTCAAATGAGCCATATTCAAATTAAATGCACTGAATGAAATAAACGCTTTACAACTGCAGTCACATAGAACAATATCTGGGATCCTGCCCTCCGATAATAAACTCCAAGCTATTTTAAGACTGGAAAAAAGGAGATATGGAGCAATTATTTTTGGGTGCAGACAAAACCGCATCAGCTGACATTAATTAGCCGACAACATTCGCTCATTAATTTGTTTGAAGCTTGTACTCTAAAAACAACACAGCAACTTTGATGTAATCCAAGGCCTCTCTGGGAAACCGCATAAGTGAGAGGCTGTTTTGATTGAACCATAGGAAAAAAATAGGGAATAACACGCAAGGAGATGATGCAGATGATAATAAATACGTTAAGCTGAGTGTCTGATATGAGTGCAGAGAGCAGGCTCTGACACCCCAATGAACAAAACCCCCACGGGTGTCTCTCTCATGCCTCATATTGATTCCCATCGGCCACAGGGATCGGCATCCGCCAGACAGTGTCAGCCACTCGGCTAATTGGGAGAAAAACACGGGCGAAGAAGCACAGACCTCATTGTGTCTTTGATCCATAAAACATGATGAGTTCAATTCCCATCTCTCCTTTCATTAACTTAATCAACATGCCAGGAAATGAATAAAACATTCTGCCAGAAAATGCAAAGTGAAAACAACAACAGGAAATGGCTTCCTGTAGTGCATGTGCATGCACGGGCTGCCTGACATTGAAGAGGTCTTGTTCAGCTGCAGATGTGTTTTTGTTTTTTTTTCTCTCTCCTTCATTCCACACAGAGCTGAGCTGTGGCAGCAGCCAAAAGGTCAGAGCTTTGACCTAATAACTGGAAGTCTGCCAGTGTGTCTGAGGACAGTGAATGAGTGACACTCTCCCCCTCCCATCCAACAATCATCAACACCTCCAACAGTGCATTTAACCCCCAGCTGCTCCAGGGAGGCTGTGGTAGGACTGGGCAAATGTCAGTGTGTCTGTCTCTATCAATTAGAAACACGGTGTCTGTAGAACAGCAGACATTGTTGAATCAACATTCAGGTTTGTACATTCATATGTGATAAGTAAGTCATAATTCATTATCCCTCAAATACTGTATATTGCCTGTTAAATGGTGTAAAATTAACCACTATTATTAGGAGTAGTAGTAGTAGTAGTAGAATATAATTAGATTTCATAGAGGCTTGTGCAGGAATAGCATTGCAAGTGTTAGCACTACTAGCATGCTAATAGCACTAGTAGCCTAGTTGTTTTGATAGTAGTTATAAAAGTAGCACTAGTTGCACGTAATGAATGAGAGTGGTAGTATTAGTATCGGTGGTGAATATAGTAGTACTGGTGGTACTGTAGTGGTGGTACTAATATTAGCAGGAGTGGTACTAATAATATTTATTAGCAGTATTGTTACATGTAGCACTGGTAAGAGTAAGTGGTATAGTATACTTTAATGAAGCATGTTGCATGTTGTAACTTACATGTTAATGAGTCAAGGCAAAAATGCTAACAAGTTAACTAGTTAGGGTCTACCTTACTAGTTAACTAGTGAGACTTGAAATGTTTACTAGTTAACTAGTAAAGGCCAAAATATCCACTAGTTACTAGGTCATTTTTGACCTTATTAAGTTAACTAACGAGTGCCAAATTGCCACTAGTTACATTAGTTAGGGTATTTTGACTTACTAGTTAACTTGTAGCACTAGTAGACAACACAACATTAACCAGTTAACTAGTTGCACAAAATGTTAACTAGGAGGTGGGAACGGGGGCGTACAAGGAAGCAGCCTATTTTAAAACAACTGGTTGAAGTTTTGGCCAAAATGGGGCTGATTGGTTAAGGAAATATTTCACAGAAGTTCAAATGCAAACATAGCAGACGCTGTCCTGAGACATATTAGAAGACAATGTACTGTAATTGAAAGAGGGTTAGGGTTAGGTTTGGGTTAAAACACAGCACTTTTAATGAGTGCTATGAAGTGCACAGGTGCATGGAGACCATGTGAGTAAAAACCTTTAAATATGCCATAATAAAATCCATCTCAGGTGTATTAAAATCCATAAAATTAATTTGGTACACTTACTCTGGAGGGACAGGAGAGAGATTGTTTATAAAACTGCTGGCTTCCCATAATTCATCTTTTTTATTCAGCAATTAAACTAAAAACAAGCAATGTTAAAATAGCAGTTTTCAAAAAAACAAATAAAATATAAATAGAGAAGAGATTTCATTAAAATAGGAATATATAAGAGCTGTAAGTCAAAATAAGAGGTAAACTTGTTTAAAACACTCACAAAAAAAGAGAGAAAAAAAGAGGAGAACACACCGTGGGTTAGTATTAAAAAATAAATATAAGTGCTATGAATAAATACGTTATTTTAAACCACACTTAAAACTGTAGTGGATTAGTAAATTCATAACATGGGGAAGGAGATTGTTTACATGGGAGATAAACTGCTCTAAAAACATTTGCTCTGAGATAATTATGATTTGTTTATTTGAAAGAAGAACTTCCCACAGGTGAGTATCCTTAATAATAGAGTAATTCATTTTAAAAGGAGGGTTGTGTATATATAAGATATGTGTACGCAAACCCTTTAAAGTGCCAAGTTTATGCAGGTTATCACTGTCTGGTTTTATAAGTTCTGTAAAAAAAAGTGCATGCAATAGAGGAATTAAGTGCAATTCATAAAATGTAAATACAATAAAATCAAACAACTATTCATACAAATAAGAGAACACACATTCAGGTAATCATAAAATAGTTATTTTTAATACTAAACAGTAATGAAAAGCATAATCAATGGCATTGTTAAATTATTGCGACCTTCTCCTGGATCTGTGTGTGTTAAGGAGAGAGAAGGTGAGTATAAAAAGGGAAGAAGAGGGACGGATATTCTCACTGCAAGTGAAATCTCCATTTGGCTGCTGAAAAAAACTTGAATTAAGGAGCCCTTGGCAGGTAAGTAGTGTTAATAAAGATAATCATTGTTATTGTTAATATTTTTCAGTTAAGCCATCCGGTTCAATAGTTTTTAAAAATCATATCCATTTCCTTTACTTTGTTTTTTAAAAATGAGGGATATTTCTTACAAGTGTGGTGTGCTTTTATTTTGAAAGTTTGATTGACAGGATGAGAATTTTCTGCAGGGTGAGACATGTCTGTCTTGCTCACACCTGTGTCATCAAAATTAAAAGTTTTGCGCCGATTCACTTGAATTTCAATTAGTAAATTGAAAACTCTTGATGAGTTTGTGTGTAAAACAAATTAATTTCCTAATTTTCATCAAGTCTATTTTTAGAAAAGCAAAGACTTTTAACCCACATGACCTGGTCAAAGTTTGATTGACATGTGTATGGTCAAGTGTGTAGAGACAAAGAGTAACTGCAGCTGGACACAGAAAAATACTCATATATTTGAATGGAGAGTGTGAGTGAACCCACACCTTTTTGAACATTTACTGCTTCCACATAGTTTTAGATACAGACGTCATTTGAACTTTAAATGAGTCACGAGACTTTGACCTACAAATCTTGAATTTACATGTTTTTTCTATCTTTTATTGTTTTTGAGATATCAGAGTGTGAGTTTTAAAGTCTTTTCTCGCTCCTCCTGTGATTTTATAATGAGTGTTTATTGCGGAATGTTTCACAGCACTGAGGGAGTGACATCACCAGGAGCAGTTGGAGAGGAGGATTTTAGAGTACGCCTTTTGTGAAATCTCCTCATAAATCCCATTACTTTGGCCAAATCTTACATTAATAATTATACCTTTTAGTAGAGAATTTTGTGGGGAATCCATTGATACAGGTTTGAAAGTGGTCAGACTTATAGTTTAGACATCAGAAGCCTCTGTTTGACACAAAGTTCATGCCCATAGAGATAGCCTCCCTATTGTTTTACATTGTAAGGGTGATGTGGCACTCCAACTTTCAGGGCTTATAAAATCCAAACCGCTCGAGTTATTACAACAACACATTAAAACAACTTTTTTTCAGCATAGTGTCATAAGTCACCTATTAAAGTTTGAAGCCGATACCATTAACGCCCTCGGAGGAGATAGCGTTTGTTCGGGGGGCAAACTTGGGGCAAAGTCTTATTTTGAAAGGCTAATTGCAGACTTCCTGTTGGATTTAGGTCAGGGGTGTCAGCATATAATTTGTAGGTCTTGATGAGTCGAATAACTGAGTTTTGGTTTGATCTCTCTACAACATTCCTACGGGCCATACCGGCCTTTTCTATCTGATTTGTTTTTTGGATACTGTCCTGAGATCAAATGTCTAGGAATCCAAACAAGTACTATTAGAATCACTGTTTTGTAAGCTTAAAATAGATATGGCTAACATGTGTCAAACTAGCAGTCAAGCTAGTTCACATGAGGTGAAAACATGGCTGGTGTTACTGGGACGGTTGTAACGCCTTGTTATAACCATCCCTTAACCAAGTTTCATTTATATTTTAAAAACCTAAAGGCCTACATAAACTAGATAGATAGATAGACAGCAAATCAAATGTAAAATGTCATACAATTGCATGCTAAGTTAATGATAATCAGTTGCATGCTAATAGTCAGTGGAAACACATGTGCTAAATATCAGAAAGAGGAAGACAGACAGGGGAGTCCCACTTCCTTTGCTGGAGAGGGCTTCAGATGGCATAAAACGGGCAAATGTGTGTTCTACCGATTAAATAATTTTCTTACATTATAATTTGATGGCTCTTTTTTGTCATGTAGTGTGAAAAAAGTTATTCATTGTTTAAAAAAAAAACGAATAGCCACAATAACATGAATGATAATTAATGTTTTTCATTTTGAGTATTTGACAGATTAATTATGTATATTTTTGACATGTTACAACCATCCCTGGCATGTGTTACAACTGTCCCTGTGCACTGGGACAGTTCTAACAGTGGTGTGACTGTATTTAAATCAATTTCGCAACGTGTACATATTTCATAAAACCATTTAAATACATTGTTTCAGTAGTTGACACATTACAGTTTATAATATAGCAAATGGACTGTTCTAGTTCCAATGTTTTTTGATTTATTGGGAAAATTGAAAAAGTGTTACAACTGTCCCTGGTCTCCCCTAGTAGTAGTAGTAGCAATGGTAGTAGCAGTAGCAGCAGCAGTAGTAGTAGCAGGAGAAGGAGCAGTAATAGTAGTAGTAGTAGTAGCAGCAGCAGTAGTAGTAGTTGTTGTTGGTGCTGTTGTTGTTTTGTATTAATATCAGCAGAATGAAGGCAGGTTGAAGGTCTTCTGTGTCGATAGTATGCACGGAGGTTTTCACTCTAACCAAAGTGAGAGAGCTGATGTCACTATGATTAGGTTCCTTTTCACAATGTGAACTAAAAGAATGAAATTAGATCCTGTTGTGTTTGAAAACCTGCAGAATTCAAACACAAAGGCAGAGACAGAGGCATCTCCTCCTGAGATGTAATCCTGAACCAGTAGGGGGGAGTGTGGCTCCTGAGTCAGGGGGCTTAACTTTTATATAACCCCTGAGCACACAAAGTAAGTCCTTAAACCCACACTGCTGCACAATGTCAGGATGTAGACTGGTGTGTTTAACTTACTGAACATTATATCTCTGCTCTACTTCAGAGGAAGAAAGCATCTTGTGTCACAAAGGTAAAAGTGAGTATACTGTCATCAATGTAATTAAAGGTCTGTCTACCAGATTTCTCACTGCATTCTTACACAGTTGCCATCTAATATGCACATACTAGTTTGTAATATTTACTGGTACATTACCATGACTGTAAAGCCTACTGAGTAAGCACAAGACAGAAAAGTTATTTTTAGAGAATACAAAAAGCTCTGTTTCTATTCCAATTCACAGATGTAGAGCAACAAAGCACATTTGTTGGAATGTGTCTCATTTCCCTAGATAATGGAAATCATTATAAGTCCAGACTGCTCTAAATACCAGTGAAGTGGAAGGACATTCAAAGCAATGCAAGTGAACTGAGCAATGTGTTCCTCTTCCATGAGCTGATTAGTTCCGGTATAACAATATCACTAACATGATACCAGATTCCTGTAATATTCTGTTTTTTTATATCCCCTTCCACACAGAGGTCAGAGGTCAGAGTCAACAGCAAAGCTGCACCACTGGAACTGGTAGGGATTCAGTGTGGATCTCAGCGTGCTGATATGGGGTCTTGGACGCAGTGTAGTCCAAAAGACCCTCTCACTATTGAGTGTGCCACCTCACTGCCCCTGCTGACTTTCTGCAACATTAAGAGGAACCTTTTTTGAATGTCTTTCTGCTCCTGCGAGAACAAACAGTGCGAGGACAGGTTAAAAAGATAGAAAGCAAACAATTAAAGCCTGGGCAGGAGATGTGGGCATGCTCTGCTGCATGCAAAGCAGCTTATAGGATTTGAGAACAGATTGAGAATGTTTTATAGATAAATGAATGAGAGACATACAATAAGACCATGCTCTAGTGGAAAAGAGACACTTTAATCCTTGCACAAATATGTGCATGCCACAAAGCACAGTAAAAGATAGATGCTTGGAGATCATGAACGTAATCACTACCACTCTACAACTGAACCATAATGTACCAACAGGAAGCCATCTGGAGCCCTCAACCTGTGGTCCCTTTGATTCTTACTCAAATGTACACACCTGCAATGTATGGAAGCTCATTTTTGCAAAAAACAGAGTAAAAATAGATGAAAAGTCATGAATGTATTGTTACTCATGGCAAGTCAACATTATGAGTTATTAGTTATCATTTTGACTTTGTAAGTAAAACAGATGTCAGATTTGTCACTAAGTCAAAGTTATAAGATACAAAATTATATATGGAATTATACACAAAAATAGAATTATGAGTCCCAAATACATGTATCTGTAATGATTAGTAGATTTATCAATTTGTTTTCATAAAAAGGTTATAAAATGTTTAAATTTAATAATTGATCAATTTTTTGGATGGTTTTTAAGCAACAATGCCAAAAGCTATTTGTTGTTTTCTTAGTCTTCCATAATAGTAAATTAAATGTCTTTTGGTTTTAGATGGTTGGTCAGACAAAGCAAGCAAGAGACTCACAAACAAATCTGTATTATAATATTAATCATTAATCAAAATAATGGTGAGTTGCAGTTAATAATTATAAAAATAAAATTACTCATGGTTGAGATGTAGGTTTTTTAAGATACTTTTTTTTTCTAAATCAAAGGTCTGAGATAATAAGTAAAGCCCAACTCACAAAAATAAGTAAAACTTTGACTTACTAATTAAAAATTTAAATTATGAGATAAATTAACTGTCAATCACTACCAGTGACTGAAAGAAAACTATTGATTTTGACTTAACTCCTCATTTTGATATGTGATAATTCTGATTGAGGTCATGATTTGGTATCTCATAATTTTGAAATATTGGTGGAAGTCAAAGATATGAGGTGGTAAAGTCACAATTCTGACTGTTGGAGTCAAAATTATGAGACAGCAAGTTCAATTTTCAATGTACTATCTCATGACTTTGAATTTGACATCCTTTTTCTTTTTCCTGGCATTAATGAGCTTCCATAGTTTGCAGATGCGTACGCTTGAATGAGAATGAACTGCACATTGTTCTACTTTCTAATCTGTTACATAAGCCCCTCATTACAATGCTATACTATCACACAGAAACAATGCGTTGTCCTTGCTACTACAGCTTGACACCTTGTTTCCCATATGAGTTGGAGGAAAAGCTCTGACTCTGCCAAGTGAAAATAAAGATAAAGCTGTAATTTATTCCACTAATACTTTGACAGCTACACCGTATGCAACCCTTTTAGAACAAAAGGCACGTCAAGTCACATTTATCTATGAAGCAGTTTTAACAAAACAAATCCATCATAAGGGGCTTTACAGAGTAATGAGCGACATGACAGGAGACAAACAAACAAATCATAAGATGCAAAGCTTAAATACATTCACATGCTCACACGTTTGAGAATGTGCACCACCACGTGTGTCCGAGACAACTTCCACTCCCCCCTTGAGGAGCAATTAAGAACTTCTCTGCTGCAATATGTGTCACGGAGAAGGTGGGGCACTTCAGCACTCCACTTAATGTGTTAATATTATGCACCAACCTACAAAAAAAGTATTTATTTATTTATTTGTGTGAAAGGAGACTTTAGTCTTGCAGTCAAACTGTTATCCTTTCAAAAAAAAGATCTATTTTCCCTCATTAATCAACTTAGATTCTACAAGAATTTCCTGAACAAATGCAAATGAAGAAGCAAAGTTGTTAATGCCTTTGATTAGCAGCTAATGCTGCATCTGTACTGCTGGCTACATGTGACCTTACTGACAACCTGTACCATACACTACAGGTTGATGCTATATACACTCATGTGTAAGCTTAGCCAGAGCATCAAGGAAGGTGATAAGAGGCAGACTCAGAGGCTTGTTCAATTACTAAAGACAGTGATTAATACAGACCAGTGTGACCAAAAAACAGGTGTTTTTTAAACAAAGTTATCTGAACTGGCTTAACTCAGGAAAACTCAGTTCAACAAACTTAAGCAAACCCACTACTCTAAATTTATGCATGCACGCTGTAAGGACATCCTCTCATTTCTCCTCTCCCTCAAACCAACAACTCCCCCCTTATATAGCTGCTCCAATCTATCCAGGCAGAACCATGTTTCTCACAGCGGTGTCCCTTCGCTTATACCAACAACTGGTATATGACAATGTCACCTCTATCATTTAACACTGTTTACACACACACACATCATCCACAGCATAGTCTTTACCATAAGCCGAAATAAGTACAAATCACAGAAATACTAAACCCAACATTTAACTAAATACAATACCCCCCCCCCCCCCCCCCCCCCCCCCCCAAATAGATAGATTTTTTTTCTTTTTTTTTTACTGTTGGTGAAGAGTGTTCTGGCTTTCTACAATGCTTTCAAATAAAGCCTGTCAGAAGCCATAGACTTCCAACACACTCATTTATCTTCTTCTTACCGTAAGATGATTTTGCTTGTGTGTTGGAAGTCTATGGCGTCTGACAGGCTTTATTTGAAAGCATCGTAAAAAGCCAGAACAAAGTTGAAAAACTGTTTCTCTGCTGCATCTCTTTCCTTTGTCGCAACTGGTTCAATTAACCTCTCACTGCACCGCATGTACACTACATCTTGGCTGATACCAGTCTCAGCCAATCAACCATGGCCAAACTATGCCAAAAAAAAGGCTCCAATAATTAGCTTAGAACAACGGGAAGTTAGTTGTTGTAGTTTGATTTGGCCAACTTATCAACACGGTCAGCAGCTGCAGCAGCAGCTCAGGGGGGTACTTGAGCTCCTTCACCTCTGAGTCATAACTCAAATCTGAACACACAGACATGAAACACACATTTTTAGATTCAGTGTGATAAACACTTTCCAAGTATATCATTATCTCCAGGAATTGCGATAAACATCCATAAATCCACTTAGAAAATATGCTTATTGAATATGCTATTACTCCAGAACTTGACTGTGAGAGTTGTCAGACAAAGAATAATAATTGTGGTACACTATCAATGTTTTTAACATTATAAGGCTCAGAACGTCCCATCAACATGTTTGTCATATCCCTGGAACACTGACACTTTCTTCCTTCGCAATGTCACACTTTGCAAAACCCATGACAAGAATGTTATCTTCTACCATCTTTTGTTTTCCCCACTCTACTGAAAACATACACAACTGGGAATTTAGTGAACCATTATAACCATTATTATTTATAATTTTTTTGTTTTTTTAATGCAATTTGTGGCAGACTGTGCCAGGATATCACTGTTCTGCTCTGTAACTACATTATACAGTGTAGGAGTTGTTTGTAGTGCTATCAGCATGACCAGCAAATCGTGACAACATGCAGTAGTAAGAGTCAAACTCTGACAGAGTCTAAATCCTGAGCTTCACGGGTTGCCGTCCAGGCTTTGGACCGGCTCCATATGCAGTGGCAGATGGCTGCGCACTCTCAGCAGCAGACTGATATCCACACCTAGGCTCACTGCAGGTCCTGGGCCAGCTAGCTGCTGCCATGCTGTTAGTAGGCGGGTGATAGTCAGTTGGCAAACCAATGGCAATGTGATTCAGCTCAGTCATCAGTAGATCACATCAGTGACCAGAGGCTACTGTATGTTCAGTTTTGTTTACAGGGCTGAACTGAAGCAGCTATAAGGGGGGTCTGCTGTACTGTAGCAAATCCCTGCTGCACTAATCAACAGGTGAGTAGGCTATTTATATTTATAACTTCACCTGTGACTGGATTAGTAAAACTTAAAGTGCTCCTTGTAAATTTGTAATTGGCATCATTTCCACACTTCCCTAGTGACATACTGTATGTTTTGCAACTAAAAAACTGAGCAAATCAAGGTACTTTTTTTTACATGAATGCAAAAATCCTCTTTATCAAATATTACCAGAAAGCAGACCTGATTGATTTCTCACAATGGTCAGGTACAAACAGATATTTTAAAAGAATAGTGACCTCAGTATTAATGATACAGCAAAATCTCTGATGATTGACAAATGTATATCATCTCATGGTATATATTGTCATATTGCCCATTCTTACTGGCTATCGTGTGCTGCAGAGGTCTGCACTGTGGACAGTGATAACAACAAATGGAGAGGTAATGATGGAAAAAGTGATAAACCTCCTTAATAAAGCACAGCACAAACTATCTGCAGGCCTTAATTTCCCCAGCTGCCAAGCTCCCTGTCTACATTTCACTCAAATGTGTAATTCAGATAACAGTGTGGCCCTTCCTTTTAATTTTCCAAATGAGAGGGAGGAAACGAAGAAGGTAAGGTTAAAAGCAGATAAGGATTGGGTCTGAGGCCACAGGCAGCACAGTTGAGAGTAAGATGATCAAGCACAGTGGACTGGAAGTTACCAGGGAGGATATCTTTGCTTTGTAAACAGCCCCACCTCTCCGTCTCTGGGAGGCTGAATATAGCCATAAAACAGCTGTGGTCTGAACAGGGGCACACCCCCCAACACTCTCTGACAAACACATTACCCAGCACTACCACACACACACACACACACACATGGGTGGCATGGAGCATCTGCAATCCACCAATTGTTATTCACTGCAGATTGCAACAGCAACACATTAGCTGTGTTACCAAATAAATCTACATGTCTGCAGAGATGGCAGATCAAACCACAGGGACTCATCAACCTTGGGAGCAGAAATAAAGCAGAGATAAAGGTGAGTAGCCCATTTGCTCTGTGGCAACACAAGCTAGAGAACGGCTGGCCGCACCCATTGGGCATGTCGGACACGTCTACTTTGGCAAAAAGCAATCACAGACTCCGTCCAATGATTAAAACAAAGATGAGACTTTGTCTTTGCCTGACCCCATCCACTCTCTGCTCCTGCTAATGGGATTCTCTGAGCCTCAGGACAGGTGTGGAGCTGTAATGAGTGACAGTGCTGCAGGGGAAATATTTGTCTGGCACTGCTCGCCTTCATCCTCAGAACCCTGATGAGGCTATACACACTGCCTCCTGCAGGGGCTTCTCTGAGGGTACTGTCACACAGGTTCACTTTTTACACAACAACATGAAACGGTGCCCCAGGTGTTACCTGTGCATTGTTGCTTTAATCATGGCAGAACACTTTTCAGCCTGGAAATAGCTGGTCTGATAAGAATGTGCTCACAAAGTTAATAGCTGAGATCTGGGAACACGGTGACATCACCAGTCAAGAAACATCAACAAGACAATCAGGTTGGAAACAAACCTCCACCGAAGCTGTCCATTTTCAACATCTGAGTATTGTGACCATACACCGCAGTATAGAGGTTTTATTTTCCCAGAGTTTCTGTATTTAGACTCACTTAATACAGCTGCTTCTACCATAATCCGGATGAAAAAAAAGAGAGATTACTGATCGACATCCTCCCCCACACTGAGACCAACCAACACAGCAGACTGGACAGTGTCTGACAGCCAGCATGTTCACTACAGAGAGGCTGCTTTGTTAAAGGCCTGTCTGCTCTCCTGCTGCTCTTAGATATGTACAGTATGTATGTACAGGAAGTGCTGCAAACTGACCTCTTTGGATTAGATAAATAAACAGGGCAGATGTTTGCAGACTGCATCAGAATTGACTATATACCGATTTGTCTCCAAAGAGTCACTGAACTGAAAAAGTTTTGAATTCAATCATATACACTGTATATGGAGAACATTATAAATGTCTGTAAATAGGAAATGTAAACACATTGCATTAATGATGTCCTATTGCAGATTTTGAGGTAGTGATCCTTCATATTTATGTATTTTTAGCTAGAAAAACAGTGAAGCAATGTACCAGCTGTGGCCCTGACTCAGCTCAGAAACAAGATAAAAAAAACATTCTTCATATATACATGTATGTATGGGCTGAAAACATACAGTGAATCCTCAATAAAAGAATACAGCATTTGACAAAAATTTGCAAGAAAGCGTAAACTAATTTTAAATCCATACAGACGGGTTATACAGAATTTAAAGGGGACCGTAAGAGATTTATTATTAAGACATTAGTGGTTACAATTTTAAGAAGAAGAAGAGAGAAGAAGAATTTTTCAGAAGAAGGGCAAAAAAAAGCCAAAAGAAAAAGTACACTGTTTGAAAGCAGGTTCATCTCTCTGCATCACTTGACATACCCGTGTAGTGCCATCACTGGGTTGGAGAAAATATGTTGTGTAATTCAATATTCTCAAATTGTCATTTCATATTCTCAAGTTTTGATCTAAATTGTTGGATTTGATTCTAACTTTGCATGTTTTCTATTCAAGTTTCTCATGAATGATATGAAATGCAATATATATACATCCACTCTATGTAGTGATATACAGGATACAGTACAAGTATGGAGATGTGTTGCAGCAAATGCTGCTGATCCTACTGGCCAATGTAAACTGGAGGTTTATTGAGGGTATACTCCTGGATCTCTTCTAGGTTAATCCAGGCCAGTTACAGGTCACCCAGTTAGTGAGATTAAATTTATCCACCGTAAACTGCTATTTCCGCGTCACTCTGACATTAGAAGACACTCATGTACTGTAAGCTGCAAAAAATAACTGTGAAATCTTGTGTGACTGTCTGCCACACTATTGGGATAATGTTGTTATGTATATATATATATATATATATATATATATATATATATATATATATAAAACACTATCTTTTTAAGTTTCTTGATCAAGTGTACCTCAGTGGTGGCTGATAGAGAAAGGGAGTATTCTTTGACTTTTCCAATGGAGATTTACAACTACAATCTTATTTCCCTAAGCTCTGTGTGTGTTACTGTATCTCTGTGGCTAGCATTTGGTTTCTTTCTTCTTTATTTCTATCTTAAATTCTGATGGATTTGTGCTGTTTTTTTCATCAGCTCATTGCCTTGTTTACATCTTTGTTTTCCACTGATGCCATCCATGCTAAAAATGTACGCTCTCTGCACACTGTGCAGTGTTTTAGTGAAATGGCTCCCCCAAATTGCAAATGTGAGTTGTACTGTGGGATCTGATGGTTATTACTTTGACCTGCTTACTTGTTTCCTTTATTGTTCTCTTTGTAGCTGTAAAGTGTAGTGCAGTGTTTCTTCATAACATGCAGTTTTAAATTTGATTTGAGGGTCCATGCTGACTCACAGCTGTGTGTGTCCTCAGGAAATGCTTTATAGTAATTGGCTTTAAAGTGTTTGAACACCATGATGCCAAACACTTGAAAAACCAACGCCACGGACGCTGCTTGTATTTTAAGAGGTTTGTTTGCTTGTGTTTCAAACTAGAAAGGAAGAACTGACACAGATTCACGTGTATTGTCTTCTGCGTTTGTCGTTGTAGTTTGCCTTCTCTGTTGTTCACACCCGTATACACATGAAGATGTAGAAGAATATGAGCATCAGTTCAGACCATGTATTGCACAGGGAGGGAGACTGTCTACCAGATGAAAAAGCAGTCTCTTTGTTTTAAGTCACATGAAGCAGTGTGTGTCATCTGGAGGGATACAGGAGAATGATTTAAATCACTGTTTCTCATGACTACTAGTCATCCAAGCTGTTATTGAAGGAGGTGCATGCAAGATAAACATACAAATAAATAGGTATGTATTTTGTATATACATTGCTCTGAAAAAGATAAATTTAAATGTCTTCAATTCCATGACAACTGCTGATGAAGATCAAGTGATATGATCAAATGTTCCAGAGCAACTACTAAATGGACCTTAAGGCAAGATTGTTTTCTAAACTATGTATATCTAGATTTCATTTACATTTCATTAAAATATCAGATATATTCTAATATGATTATTCTTATTGTTAAAATTATCATTATTACAACCTTAAAAAGGCTTCTCGTGTCAAGATTAAGTAATCGATATTTCAGTATTAAAATAATGTCGACAACATTTCTCTTTT
The DNA here is from genome assembly GCF_963924715.1 of Thunnus thynnus. Classification (NCBI taxonomy): domain Eukaryota; kingdom Metazoa; phylum Chordata; class Actinopteri; order Scombriformes; family Scombridae; genus Thunnus; species Thunnus thynnus. The sequence goes on from NC_089534.1 coordinate 28,983,278, forward strand.
GCACTTATATGTGACAAAAATGAATCAAATGACTGCACTATAAAGCTGGGGCCAGTCAGTGTTTCAGCATAGGAATAACATGTACAGTGTGGGAGAATGGAGGGTAAGAGGGACCCAGCAGTTTGGACTTGATGTCTAAAAGGTTGCAGTTGAGGCGTGCAAATCACATAATGTTGTGCAGCAGGGGCCTGTTTCACAAAGGTGTTTTTTGTGAGCACTGTTTACACACAGATCACAATTGTGGCAGCGTCACGTTTCACAAATTGCAGATAAACTTTGCGAGTCCTTGGAGGCTCATGCCTTTTCATGCCTGTGTCACAGCTATGGTGTCTGTTTTTATTAGCAAAACATCCCATGTTCCATCATACAGTGCATATATTGTTGAAATGCGCCCCTGGTGTTGCACATCTATTCAGTCAAACATGTAGGAGACAGACAACTTAAAAAAGTGTCTGAAATGATTGTATTCAGGGATTTAGCTTACAAATCACTTTTCACACTATTTAGTCACATTCAGATTAGTAGATTAATTGGTTCTTGATTGAAAGAAAATTAATCTGCAACTATTTTGATAATCAATTATTTTCAAGCAAAAATGCCAAAACATTTCATCGTTCCAGCTTCTTAAATGTGAACATTTTCAGCTTTCCCTTGCCTTACCATTACAGTAGCCTGAATATCTTTCAGTTGGTCAGACAGTACAAGACATTTGATCACATCACGTTGGCCTGTAGGAAACTGTAATGGGCATTTGTCATGTTTTCTGTGTCTTTGATAGACCAAGCAATTCATTCATAATTGGCAGATTAATCAATAATGAAAATCGTTAGCTGTAGCCCCCCTCAGATCATTAGTACGTCTCATACAACTGACACATTGTGTCATTTAATTTGGAGGACTTGTCGAACATTTATGCTCTCCTCACTACATGCTCCATCTAACAAGTCTCCTGCCCTGAGTATCTGTGACCTTTTTTTAGTAGTGATACACAGTTTGACTTGTAATCCATGGACTCTAAAGTTTACTCATGGGTCAGGTCCTAAATATATGCTGTCAACTGGCAGTTAAAAGATACAAGAGTAAAAGCATATTTTATATGGTATCTTGAATGCACTGCTGAAGTGTTGTGGTCATGCAAACTGTTGCATATATATAAGTGTAGAGAGCTAAAGTAACAGCCGCTACAGAGGTTGATTTACTAAACCGATAACAAATGACCATCATGGCCACAAAAGTGTTTTCAATTTAGTGGAATGGTTAATGTAACTCAAGCTGCAGATGGGCGCAGCTGCAGTTGAGTTTATCTTAATGCACTAATGCCTGATGTTGAGATATTTAAGACACATATTGCACAAGTCTAGAAAGCAGCAGAGTGTAAAAGAATAAGTGAGCTGGAAATATTGGTAGAGGAAACCAATAAACATATTTTTGAACTGCTATCACTCCCTGTGGACTCCACAAGACTCCAGGCTGTATGGGAGGAAGTGTTAGAATGTAATAATACTGTCAGCTCAACAAAAGGGTCAGTGATGAAATATCTGTGGAGGTGGTGGTGGGGATGTGGGGTGGTGATGTGGTTTTGTGATGCTGAAAAGACAGCTCCTTTAATATGCACTTTACAAACATCTCTTAATTCACAACAGTCTTTGCTGCTGTCACTAAAGTGGTTTTCATTGTCATGGTATAATTGCTGTAATGGAATTGATGATGTGAAGGGTTCAAACCTCTACTCCACATCTACTCGCTTCCTGTCAGATCAGATCTTTAACAGTACTTCAAAGGTTCCACCTGCTGCTCCCAGACACAACTGCCTCTGCCACAGGGGTCAATCAACAACCATAAATCAGCTTCAGTGGTCATTTGTGTACATTTCTATTCCCTCCTTCTATATTTTTTCCCACTTTACAATTCATACCACAAAACACCTTGAAAGGAAATATCTGTATTTTTCAACCTGGACCCTAGTTTCCCATCTTTTTGTGTCTAAGTGACTAATGGGAACAATTTTTGAAATTGGTTCAGTATTGAGTGAGAGCGCTTCAGCCAGCAGCCGCTAAACAGGCTGCAATGTAATCCTTTGGAGCAATAGCACCCCATCAATATACGTCCATTAAAAGTGCTTGTTTTTACCACTGACAGGCTCAGATTGTTATTATGAGTGCCTGACAACATTATGGAAAGGACCAAATAAAATGTTTTTCTTTACCTTTTGCTTGATCTGGTCTGTTTGTTATTGTGTCACACCAAGTCTCACTCAAAGTGAAGTCTTGCTCTGAAATCTCACGAGAGTTGAGTTGTTGTTCAGTATTCAATATTCAGCCGTGACAGATTTGGAGAGAAGCGTGCCGGGAGGAGTCTGTTGTGTTGGAGCACAGAAAGCATAGCTTAGTGTTTTCTAAAAGAAAGTCATGGTTGAATATTAAGCTGATCAAGTGAAAGGTAAAGAAAATCATTTTACCTCTCTGTATGATCCTTTCCATAGTGTTGTCAGACACTTATAATAACAATCTAAGCCTGTCAGTGGTAAAAACAAGCACTTTTAATGGACGAACATTGATGGGGTGCTATTGCTCCAAAGAATTACATTGCAGCCTGTTTAGCGGCTGCTGGCTGCAGCGCTCTCACTCAATACTGAACCAATTTCAAAAATTGTTGTCCCCATTAGTCACTTAGACACAAAAAGATGGGAAAATAGGGTCCAGGTTGAAAAATACTGAAGTTTCCTTTTAAGATACACATTGCATGAATCAAAGTTTTTAATGGTGCTGCTTTCCCGTCATTTTGCCAGCAGATAATCTTTGTGCAGCTTCTTAGTCCATATAGACAAACACTATTTGACTTTTATTGCATAAAAAAGGTTATCCTGGAGCAGCCTTCCTTAACCTCTTATAAGATGTCAGGGGAAGACATTGGAGCAACAGGTCCTCCACATTCAATAACAAAATATGTTTTTTCTCATTGCCTTAAAAAAACACATTTCGTGCAATCTGATCAGCAAGACAATATTGTTTGTTTCAAAAATGTTTGAAATGTTTTCTGATCTTACACTACTATAACTGAAGTTTGAGGAGGTTTAGGCAAAAATAACTACTTGATTAGTGTAAATATGACTCTTGGCTGTTTCTTGCTGACACATTTTCTTTTAACCATGACCAGTTTGACAGTGTGTAATGAGAGAGTTGTCACTCCCCTCAGTTTTACGGAGCTTTATAGTGAGTTTCAGCTCATTGTTAATCTGTCCGGCTGCTACTTTATTGTTTTGGTTAACTCTCAGTGCTCTCATAGCGTCGCTTTGGGCCGCAGCAAGCAGCTGTTTTCAGAGAAAAAGCTCCAAAAAGCCACTGTACACTACCTGCTCAGCAGCAAATGGCAAACACACACAGTTAGCTGAAGACTAACTGGTGAACATAGTGGAGCATTAAGCAGCTATAGAGCCAGATATTTCCCTCAGGAGTTGGTAGAGAGCAAAAACAGAGCTAAAAGAGAGTGAATATTGGACTTACATTCACCAGGTGGACAGAAACACAACTCCAGTTGAATGATAATGTTGCTTCGTAACTGCTGGATGTGGAAATAAGCAACCATTTGCTAACAAGTTCAACATATCAACTTAAAAGGTGATAGTATGTCAGTCTTGTGTTCACAACTCGTTTCCACTGAAAACAAGTGGACAAAAAGTGAGTTACTGCAGGTTTAACCATGTCATTTTTATCAATAAACCTAACCAAACCTTAATCACAGAAATCAGATCATAAAAAGGTTTTATTTTTACAGTATTGATTTGTGATATTTTGGAAGGCAGTGACTAATATGGGCGTCAAATCAAATAATGCGTGTGTGTGTCGTTCTGGAAGCCAATTACAAATGATCTATTTTGTGGTTTAATTTGAGGACTTGTTGTAAGAGCTAAGTGGTCAAAGGGCACAATCAGGGAATTAATCTGCATGGAGGCATTCTAATTCTCAAGCCAAACAACTGTTTTCCCCCTGTGGATACTACGAGTGTGTACGAGTGGTTCTTACATGAAGCTCATTGCATCCAGTTCCACTTATTAGAGCAAAACTACTGCAGAAATCTCACTTTGTTTAGACAAAAAGGCTGAGATGTATCTGCATCCTTTGACACATGAGCTAGGTCCCTTGTTATCTTCTCCCATGCAGCCTGGGTAAAACTTTCCAACTTTTTTTTCTTTTACATAAGGGTATGGTACTTTTTAGGGTCATGATGCCCCCAGTAGGGAAAATAAACAGATACAATAAACTCATGTGACAGTGGCAAAACAGTTAAAGACAAAATGAGGCCAGGAGGAACCAGACTGGGACACACTAGTTTGGAATAGTGTGCAGTTTTGTTTGCTTGGTCTGCTATGAAGAGCAAGAATTTAGCTATCCATCTGCCAATTAGGTAGCCCACATGCCTAAAGGGAACACAATATATATCCATTATGTGTGTTCACATGAGGCAGCGGATCCCCCAGGGTTGTCTCCCTTGCAATTCATTACTGCGATACGCAATCCTTCCCTTGGGGCAGAGCCAACACTATTACCCTGCACACACCGTATCTGCTTCCCACTGCTGATATCACAATCTGTGAAACTCAAGGAGAGCTAGCGGTCTTTCACACGCACCCTCCTCCCTCACAGATAAGCTTTCATTACACCAATGTCATACTTGCTCTTCTTATCCAGACCCCCTCTAAGTACACTGCCTATATGTGAACATATATGGCCTTCAACCAACTACTGTAGCTCACACTCACTAGCTGTCACCAGAGTCCCTTCGGATATGGCTTAATTTCTGTTTTATATCATTGAATTCATGATTTTTATTGTATTGTATTGTATTTTATTGCATTTTTTTGTTCACATGCCTAATGAACAATGAAGAAGGAAGTATTCAGAGCTTTTATTTAAATAAAAGTACCAATACTACACTGTAAGATTGTGCTTAAAATACCAAAAGTAGAGGTACACTACTCAACGAAGTGGTGGGCTGGGGTTGGGGAGGAGAATGTAGAATATTTGCTTCTGAAATGCTACAGTATTTTTTTAAACTTGTATTCAGGATGTGCTGGTGTTTGACCTATTTCTCACACATTAAGGTGTTGAGATAGAGTGTTTTTTTTTCAGTTGTTAGGTTGAGCAGTATGTTCTTTAGTAGTAATTAGCAGTTCCTCCTTTCTTTTTGGCTGGCTGGTAGTGGGCGGGGCTTATCAATTAACCCGGTGACCCAGGTATGATAAGGCTTCTGGGTAGCAGCATCTGAAAGTGATTTCGGCACTGAACAGCTGTGAGAGTGAGAGACTCAACACCGGATTAACTTTTGTCTTTAGCTGTTAAAACTGCAAGCCGTCTACCTCCAGCTTTGTTTCGTCTTGGGACCAACCACCACCAACAAAAAAACTCGAACAAGAACTGTCTACTGACGCCATCTGGGCTGGCCGCTCATGTGGAGCTCTTGGTTGGAGCTAGCTGCTGTTGCTGACTGGAGGTAAGCCCCACACACAACCCACTGCCAGCCAGCCTTGTTTTTCCAACCACCAGAATGAACTTGTAGACAAACAGAAACCGAATTGCTACTCTCTGTTACACTCTCATAATACAGTAATGTAATCTCATCACAATTTCAGGGGAGTCACTAAGTAAGTGGCTTGATTATTCAAACTATCTACCCCAAAACAGTTAGATATTATCTCCTGTGCATGTAATATCGTAGATTTATACAAAACAATACCATCTACTGTACATGTACTGTATATGAGTATTAAGCCATGGAACTGAACACATTGCATCTTGCTGGTGGGATAGAAGGGCTGTATGAATATATGAAACTGAATTGAAAAATCACTGATGGAGTTAAAACATTTAAGTAATGCATTTATGAATCACTATTGTACAATAAGGTTTATAAGCAGGCTAAATATAAAGTACAGCTGCAGATCTGCTGCTGTGGTGGTACCACAGAAGAAGAAATGCTGACATAACCCATCAACCACCATGGGATAGTCCACTCACTTCCTGTTTATGTAATGTATGTAACAGAGGCAAACGTTTTGCACTCTCTCATGCTGTGCTGGATATGACTTTTATGAAAAAGAGAATAGAGAGTTTTCAGGTTATTTACCATTCCATTCGGCAGCCATATTGTCTGTTCTTATAGCTTTGTAGCAAAAGCTACAGTATGAGTAAGTGGATGCATTTGAAAATAGTGTATATGTTGGCTGTCTCAACACAATTTGACAGACATGGCACATTTATTTAGTAATAAATGTAATACTTTCTAAAGTGCTAATGAAAACATAATGTCAACACGTTGGCTAGGTATGTAATGGTTCACACCTGATCATTGCTATTTTGTAAGTAAGTAAGTAAATAAATAAATATCCAATTTGTGTAATAAATTATGTAAAATCAAAGTATCAACTTTAGTTGAGGCTGGTGTTATTTATCTATCAGCAAAATCAAACACTAGCTGTACAACTTGATTGGGCTGTCTCTTCACACATTTCTTTTTAAAGCAGCATCAATTTATTTCATTAGCAAATTAGGGGGCAGGCTGTAAAACACATATAGTATCAAAAAAATTGATATGATGAACATGTCAGCAAACAGCTTTCTAATTAAAGAATATATTGTATTTTCCACTGAGAATAAAAGGAATGGCAGTCATTTTGTTGTTTTGCAGAGAAACTTGAAAGTCATGTGACAGCATATGCCTGATAACAGGCCTTCTGCGCCTACAGGGATCCACCAACATTGGCTCACTCCTGAACCTACTAGCAGGTTTAGTAGGACCCCGATAGCCCATATATTTGGGACAGATGTGTGATGATCCATATGCTGATAACAGTCAAATTGGGTGCTCTGGCTGCTAAATGCTCCACTAGCTAGTCGCTAACTTTTTCTGTTTGCTGTTTGGTGCTGAACATGTACAGTGGGTTTATCAGAGCTCCCTCACTGAAAACAGCAGTTTTCAGGCTGTAAAACCAGAACAATGAGTTGAAAGACTCTGTAGAGCTGAGGTGAACTGAGCTGTTAATAATTATCTATGAGTTCATCACTACAAAGCAGCTCCTTTCACATTACACATGGTCTTTTGATCAGTTGTTCACATGGAAATATTGATTAGTGAAGCATTAAGTAAAATATAAAAAAAACTCTGATGTATTGCAATCATAGCTTTTGTTTTGAAACTTGAATCAGGTGTGATAATTTCCTCTCAAAATTTCATAGTGAGGTTGTGTAATATGTGCTTTTTAGAGGAAGGCAAATAAAATAGGAAGGATACAAACATTAGTATAAAAAAAGTAAAAAAGAAGGCTGATATAAATGAGAATATAATTAGAAACAAGGAATGACTAACACAGAGATAATACATAGCCAAAAAGCAGAGTAAAAGAAGATTTATATAGTATTATGTTTTGCAATGAACAGCAATGTTGAGATAAGATTCTGTATAAATGGCTTTTGAGTCAAGATTAACACACATAAACAGTGCAGGAGACCAAATACCAAGTGGAAGAATGTGCCAGAATTGAGGTGCCAGGTTTACCTTGGCTGAAGCCAGAAAAACACATCTGGGAACTGGGGCGAAGCTTTGATTGAACCAAAGAGGGACAAAGCAGCAGCAAACACCACAGCTCAGTGAGATGGGACACTTGTCAATCAAGGCAAATATGACCCCAAACATAACCTGCTTAAGGTGTGGTCAGACTGAAATTCATTCTTTTCATTTCATTTTGAACTTTGACCTGTGAAATATATAATGCATGGATTGGTAATGAAGAGAGAATCTGCAGATTAACACAACTCTCATTGTGATAAAATATCAGATACAGTACACAAAGCCAAAAATGATTAAACCCCACCCACTTTTAATGGTTTATGGCAAATCATGTGATATGATTGAAAGCTCCAGAACAGCTACTAAATGGACCTTGAGATCTCAACTGCTGTTTCCAAGGTCAAGAATGAACCTTGACTTCCATTCCATCCATCCATTAGTTTCAGCATTCAAACATATACTGGCCACCACAGAAAGTTGGACGAATAGATATTGTCATGTGACTTATTAAACTAAACACACTACATTTAAACTACATTATTTGAAACAGTTTCTATAGATTTTTAACATAATTTGTGCACAGACAGTTCTTCAGCTGACCTTTATGATGTCACTATAGATACAATGGTGATGTGGAGATTTGTGAGTCAAATCCACAGCTGCAGTAGGGAGAAAGAGTCAGGGTTTGGGCTGCAATGAATAACTTGGACAGCGCTGTTTATTCAGGTAAATCTGCAGCAGCACATAGAGATTGGAGGCCCTGGTGCACTGATGCTTATGAAGATGTATGGGTAAGTTTCCCCTGGGATACACCTGCTCAGGCAACACAATCTCTTCTAAGCAATGACTCTGCAACAGCTTTTTTTTCTCTGTCTGCTGCTGAATCTTAATCACAGTCACTGAAATACAGGCCAAGTGCTAAAACAGTCTGATGGCCTTGCAAGAAAACAATGTACATCACAGACAATCTGCATAATGTACATCTGTTTTTTGATTACCTTGCAGAGCAAAAGATATAACATAATGTATCTTAAATAAGAATCAGGACCATGGGAGCAACTAAGAGAACTACTTTTAATGTCTGTTGATGAAGTTAACTCTTTTAAATTCCCTGAAACATGAAATAAACTCAGTCATATTCATCATTGAGCAAGCTAACGGCAATATTGCAGATACACAATGTTTAAAAAAGAGGGGAGCGAGCTTGAGTGCCATGACTGAACTTTGTACACCAAACAATTGTTTTTTGAGAATTAAACTTCTATTTATTACTTATTCTGATCACAAATGTGTTATTCAGCTATTCAGTTAGAAGCTATACCAGCAAAAAGGTGTTAACTTTGATGTGCCTGTACAGGAACGATTGGACTACAGGACATTTCAGATGGAAATCAGTTCAGTGTAATGGAATCACTGCAATCAGCAGATCTGCTTGAAGTAAATCTGCATCAATCTTTCAAAAACGTCTAACTGTGGCGAACCCAGACATGCAAAAGAAACGCACAGCTAGAGAGTCCAAAACAGAGGAAGCTATCATGTTAGCTGTGTTGCACCACCATTTATACAACCCACCTTTGCCAAAGTATAAAGTGCTCCAAAAACAGAAAGCATGGTTTGTAGTCAGTTACGATACAAGAGTTGATGGTACAAATATTTGTATTGTTGTATTGAATTTGAGTCCAGTTAACAATCAAGCTGGCTTCCTAACTGGCAGTTAGCGCCAACTAGATTGGAGAGCTGTTGTGACTGAAAAGTGCTAGCATGTTCCCACCTGGCTAAGGTGTTAGTGGTTAGCCACTGCAATTCATTGAGTAGCTCATGAGTACTTCACTAAGCTTGCAGCACCAACTATTTCCATTACTATTTATTTTGAATTGAACCTCAGAAAACATACAGATGCCTCCCAGCACCACTCAAAGATTCAAAGGTAGCCCAGTGACAGGTTTATCCAAATGCTGTCTGACGCATATAAGCATCAACCTGTGTCACAATCACTCTCATTTCGATTCTACTCCACTCAACTCATACTTGACGGTTATGATCAATGGCTTCACGGGCTGTGAGGACTTGAAGAAGAGTAACGATGTATTTAAACACATTTCTGGGGAATGAACTTCTTCACTGTGTGTCATTGTAGCAGCGATGGGAGAAAATGCTGCCCAATCACAGCCAATTGTATCAATTACATGCTCAATGCAAGCATGCCTGCAAGCTGGAGAGAGGCAAAAAAGCCTGCCACTTCACATCATTTCAATCTGTGAACAGGGTCCCCTAAGGTTAGTTATCTCTTCTACATTGTCATCACCCCTGTGTCTGTTACATATCTTCAACATGCTTGGGGGGGGGGGGGGGGGGGAAGAAACAATGTTTTGTGTTCCTACATTCACATTTTTACATCCACTCAAAAACAGACTGCAGCCACTTAAGCACTAATGCAGGACATATACAGTACAGTAGATGCAGCACAAACACGGAATGGAGGCCTTCTATTAGTGAGTGCATGCAAATATCTTGTAAATTATTAATAAGTTCTTGTGTGGAAAAGAGTGCCCTCGTAATCAGAAACGTCTGTGGACATGAGGGAATAGGAGATGGGATTTTACAGTCCACAGCGGTGCCTTTGATCACAGACATGAACTTAAAGGTGCTGACCTATACACTGTTATTACTTTCCACATCCTCTTTATGTGAGAGCTGCGACTGGAGGCGGCCAGCAAGTACAGTATGCAGCATGCATCAACACACAGCTGTAGTCTGATGAGTATACACTCTCACAGCAGCATGGAGAACCTTCACATCTCTGTATAGCATCATCAGGCTGGACGCTCTATGTGGCCAGAGACCATAACAAGACTCTATGTTCCCTGTTGTGTTCTTATGCTAAACACATTACTGTGTTCTTATGCTAAACACATTACTTGCCCTCTATGGATTATGTACGGCAAACAAATACATTAGCTGCCCTTGAACAGTTTCCCCCCTGTTCACAGTCTGTGAACACTGTAGTACTGCCAGTCCTAATCAGCACTGTGGAGCCACAATGAGAGAGCATTATCTGCACGGCAACAGCAGCAAGAAACAGAAAAGTGAGCTGAGAGCTGAACAAAGCCTCTCTCCTTATCCTGACGTCCACACCTTAGGTGTTTTTTTAGTATTTCAAATAAATCTGGTATTGTCCTCATTGACAGCTGCTTTTCCCAGTTGGAAAAACAACCGAGCCAATCAGAGCTTTGTAGGCGGGATTAAGAATCAATCAGACTTTATTTGTATAGCACTTTTCAAACAGATACAATACAATAAGCAATACACAAAGTGTAAGAATGGTGGTAACACTTTATTTCAACCCCTCCTATTTATCATTAGTAATCAGCACATAAACAGTAATTTATAGGAGGCTGCTTTATAAACAGATAATGGATGACAATGTGGTAAAACACAGTTGTGATAATGTAAAACATGTCTTCATAGGAGTTATGATTGATAAGTTCAAGCCAGAAAAATGGCAACAAGTGTGGAGGAGAGAGGAGTCAACTGACCAAAATAACAAGTCTTATGTCAACAGATTTCTTCAATCACTGCAAAAAACATTAACTGCTACTGGCTATAGCTTCCACAGCATCCAGGTCAACTGAAAATGACGTCAGTGGGATATATCACTCACTGCAAAAGACAAGCCACTGACATGATGTCTGACTGAATGAATGAATTCAGTCTGATTATCAGGCTACTGGTTTTCAGCTTGTTGCCATTGTGGAAATGACTAAATACAAATTTGATTAAGGGGGGCCTGGGTTGATATGATGTGCAATAAGCTCTGGAAACCACCATGGCTGACTATGATAAACTAGACACCTGTCAACCAAGCACACCATGTTTTCTGTTAGCTTGAATATCTCCTTTAAAGAACAAAACATTTTCCAAGTTCTAATCCTGTGCTCTTGTGTTAATTGTTCAATCATCTCTTGATATTTGCCAAATATATTTAAAAAAACCAAAAAAAACCAAAAACAATTTCTTTGCAATTATATATCCATATATATCTATGGTTGAGGTCTAACTTGTTTGTGACTAATTTTTAAAGATGTATGTCTTCAGGAGGAACCATTGGGCTTGGGGCTGAGAGGGTAGGGAAGTCAGAAAGTGTAGAGAGAATAACTAACATAATTTACTTAGTTTTAGTATTTTCATGAGATTTGTTGAAAGGAACAAAACACCAGACTGATCCTTTCATGCCCCAATACAAGCCTGTAGACCCCCAACAACAACCATGAGGAAATGCAACAACAGTACTACTTTTCTCAACCTGTATGAACTGTAAGTGATATAAAAAATGTCACATTTTCTCAATATAGGTAAGATATTCATGTAAGAAGAGTTGACGCTGGCGTGTCTGCTGCAGTGATTCCAAACCAGGGGTACAGTATGCGTACACTATCAGAAAAGTCAACACTGATACACCTAAAGTAGCAAATAAATGGTTGAAATGTCCAGCTTCTGCCACTCCAAATGGTAGGAACCAAGAGATCAAGCCTAAATATGACTAGCTGCAGGATCAATACATCTTGTATGGATTTACATGTGTGAAGACTCCACCACAGCCACTGTGTTTTATCTGTGGTCAAAAACTATTGAACAGTTCTGTGAGCAGGTCTCATCTATAGAACAATGAGCACAATGAGGGGTACTTGAGCTCTTCTGATAGTGCTGTGGGGGTACGCTGGGGAAACAAAGGTTGGGAATCACTGCTTTAATGAACAGGTAAATCACCATGACAAATCTGGAATAATTAGAACCTTTTGCCCTTTTGTCCTTGTCACTGGACTAGAGAGCAAGCTTTGAAACAACTTGCTGAAGTAATTGAATCATTAGTATTGATCAATAATCCTATTACCACCCTCTCTACCCACACTTGATGTACCATGGTCATTTTGCAATATAAGGCAGTAAAAACAGTATGACTGAGAGTGTTTGGTATGTTTGCCATATGCGGCACCCTGCACACTGACTGGTAGCAATCAGCATGCTGTGCTTTAGGATTGTAGGTCAGCAGCAGCAGAAATCGATTGAGCTTAAAGACACAGTAGCCAGGTGTCTGTTCTCTCACCATAGGGGAAACCGGTCTTTGGGGAACGTGCTTTTAATGAGGCCCTCTGTCAGTGCGACACCTCCGCTGCCACAGGCTACAGGGAGTGTTCACGCTGCTGCCAGTCACCTCCGAGTCTAACCGACCTTCAGCAGAGCAGCCAGAGGGACACAGACAACCAGAGGAAGTCAACTGAGGAGCTTGGTTTGCACACCGTAAAGAACACATTAAATATTGACTAAAGCTGGAATCCTGATCAGAGCAAAGCGCTTCTCTAACTACAGCTTTTTATTTCATCCTCTTATAGTAATAATCTGCAGCTTATTTTAGATAAATAAATGCACTTCGCTGCTTTCTGAAGCCCCTTTTTTGTTTACAGAGGCAGCAACATCCTAGTAAGAAGCTGCCATTTACTATTAGAGTTTATTATTACAGAATGTTGACCCAGAGTTGTCAGTCAGCAGCTTCAGTCTCAAAAACATCAAATACTCAGGTCCTATTACAGCTTTTTTCTCTTTCTGTTTTATCTGGCATTGTCATCTCAAATAAAAGCCAGTATTCAAGTAATGTCTGAAGTCTCAAATGATAGCCTGGAACAAATAAAGGCTGCTTGCTAAAGGCTGAATAAAATACACTGAGGGGGATTACCTGTAGCGCTGACATGGTTTCTACAACACTACTAATAATTTTCACAGTACTAATTCCATCAGTACAACAGGGTCAGCTCATACTCACTTCCTCTCTGTGACAGAAATGTTTCTTTGACTAAATAATTCCACTCACTTCTACTTTGATGTTTTTCAGTCACCATTAAGCTACTGTCAATGAAACCCATCACTTCATGCAGATGTTTCACATTAAATGCAGACCTATAAAGGAAGGGATTATGATGTTTGAGCTGCTGAACGGCTTTTAATGTGAAGTGTCAAAAAAGGACAAAGAAGAAGCAACTGGAAATAAATAGCGTTTAAAAGAGAAAGTGAGTATGATGTGACTTTTGTTGTATTGACTGAAATGAGTGCATTTGGAATGTATATTATATTGAATTTAACATGACGATAGATAAACATGGTGGAAGTGTTGAGTTTGCATTAATAGCAAATTAAAATAGGAGCAGATCAGGAAACAGGGATGCTTCTTAATAAAATATTGTATGATATAATATATAATAGAGATGTAATACAAGGGGGATTAGAAATAAGGTTTTGGTTCTTCCTACGGGTGACAGAAATAAAAGCCTTGACCACTATTTGAAAAGTTATGATATATAGAAGCAACATGGTACAACTTTTAAACCTTCATAATTATCATCACAACCACTACGCCCATTGTCCCAATGACAGGGGCTACAAGCAGATTCAAATTCATTACAAGTAAAAGTCCTGTATTTAAAATGCTACTTAAGTAAAAGTACATCAGTATTATCAGCTAAATTTACTTAAGTATTAATAATAAAAGTATTAGACCCTGTGACTGATATATTTAATACATTTAATGAAATATATTGTTAATACTGAAGCATCAGTGTGTAAGCAGCATTTAACTGTTGTAGCTGTTTGAGGTAGAGCTAGTTTCAACTACAGCGCCAGTCAAAAGTTTCGCCTTCCCATTCACTTGAATGAGAAAGTATGTCCAAACTTTTGACTGGTATTGCACATTACATACAGTTAGCTGGTTTTGTCCAGTGGTTCCTAACCTAAAGGCGGGCCCCTCCAAAGGGTCACCAGATACAAATGAAGGGTCATGAGATGATTAATGGGAGAGGAAAGACGAACAAAGGTCTGATACACATTTGAATTCATTTTTCCGACTTTTCTCAAATCTTTGCTTCTTTGTGAATGATTGGACAATTTTCAGTTATTTAGCTACTGGTTTAATCTTTAACAATGTAGTGTAATTTATGAGCTCATCATATGTTATTTCATGTAAGATTTGTAATCTGAATAATAACTAGTAACTATAGCTGTCAGATACTGGAAATGTGTGTGGAAACCGCTCATGGTGATCACATCCATCCGTGTCAAATTGATCACCATAAATGGATGATTATTATAAGAGATTTTTTCCCTTTCTCTTCATTTTTCATTGACATTGTATATTTATTACATGAATATAAAGTAATTAAACGGGCAGCTTCACTATTTACTGAATTTTATTGACTGTTTCTAAATACAGAACAGCTGTTTCAAATGCTTGTTGTTTCGCTGCTCCATCTCATTGGCTCGATTTTGGTGGTTTGTCATAAGCTTCAAGGAGACTACATTTATCATTGAGAGACTTTCTTTTCCCCTTCATGATTTTAATGTGCACGCAGCACCAGCCTCAGGTAACCAACAGAAGCAGACGGGTTGTGCGTTTAGGCCGCCAGGGTAGGGTGAGAAAGTTGAACCAGAATCAACTTTTGGAGAAATGCAACCCGTAACGTTGCTTTGTCACAGCTGGCAATCAGGCTGATTAGAGCTGTAACCCTGCCATGAGGGAGGACAAAGACATTTCTAGGAAGAGAGGATGACATTTCTCTTCATTTGATAATGTTAAAAGTAAAGTTAGGCTTTGCTGATGGCTTCCCCACTCATTTTAAAAAAGACAAGAGAAAGAGAGAGAGAGAGGGAGAAGCAGTGGTCGAGCGTGCTAGAGAGTGGATGAGGAGAGTGAGCAGTGGTAGTCAGAAAGCCGGTGAGTGAGAAGAATAAAACATTATTTTCTGATTGTTTCATGGTGGTTACAAACAAACACACCCACACCCTGCACCTCTACACAACCCTATGGAGGTACGTTGCAAGGCCTGATAATGGTGCTGCAGCCGCTAAATAAAAAAATAAAATAATAAAATAATAATAGAATTACCATAGTTTTACATTTTTTCCCATATGTTTTCATGTATGAAAAGACCCAAAATGAACACTGTAAGAGGACTACATGATTACTATAAGAAAATTATTTAAACAGCATTTGTATAGGGATGATTCTGTCCTGAGCTTTTTGATCCATATAAGCGGTTGATCACTGTAACTGTGATCACTATAAGTGGTTTCCACTGTATTTCCTTGAAATGTAGTGAAGTGGAAGTATAAAGTAGCATCAAATGGAAATATTCAAGTAAAGTACAAGTACCTCAAAAATGTCCTTAAGTACAGTACTGGAGTAAATCTACTTAGTTACTTTCCACCACTGCATTTTAAATGGCAATAACTTTTTCAGCATTGCTCATCCCTTTTCATTTCTTGAATACACCTGATGGCAAGACTAAAACAACACAGAACAGACTAACTTTGACTTCTGGGAAATGACTTCAGAATGATGACTCGTTTGAGAAAACATTCAGTGAAAAGAACTGTAACTACTCAATCAGACATAAAAGGACACACTCAGTGGCAAAAGATCAAAGATAGTTCAATTCCATCTAACCAGCTGCATCACATATCAGTCCCCCACTCTGTGTGTTGCTGCTGTAGGGTGAAGGGATACTGAGACCCCCTGGAATTGCATGCCCCATTGATTAAGAAGCATCCCATGTCATTGCATTCAAGAATACAATATACACCCATGACACTTGGCCAAGAAAACCTTTTTGATGTTTGTAGATGGTATAAATAATGGATTGATGACTTGTGGTGCGTCACAGTATGGGTTCTTGGGGGCTCTGCTGGAACACAGTCAGTAATCTCAGCGGATCCTCCTCCTCTTGTCTCTGAAAGCTGTCAGATGATCAGGGAGCCTGCACCGCGGCTCTTTGGCAGGGATAAACAACAACACAAAGCAGCTCAATGAGCCCTGATGGGCCTTTGGCTGTCAACCAAAAGAGCAAATTTAGTATCACTGTCAGAAATACAGATGTCCCGTTCCTCTGCTCCGCATCTGTATTTGCAGTTTCCTCATGGTATGCAAATGATATTCCGAAAGCCTGATTTGTGTTTGCAGAAATCAGGAAGACAGTACACAAAGTTTCACACATTTCCAGTAGATGCAACAAAGGCTATAGCTGTCATGTGGATATAAAAAGTGAGCTTCTCCTGTCTGCTTCCAAGCACAAGCACGACACTAACCGAAAACTGTCCAGTCACCACAAGACCACAAAACAAGCCGAGCCAGCCGCATTAAGTTTTGTTGGTTCTGGAAGGGCTGATGTGACCTCAATCCGCTGCCTCGCTGGCTGCCTACTTAGGTCATGGTCATCTCGGCCTGTAAGAGTTTCTCCTTCATCAGGTCCGGCTAAAGCCTCACACACACTGCCCATCAGTGGTGTGGATTAGACTGCTAACTGCTAGCAAATGCCTGAGGCTGTCTCCTCACACTGAGTCATGAGAGGCCGCAGCAGCTCTGCCCAGCTCCAAAACACCACCTGAAAACCCATTAAGTCCAGAGTTTTGGAAGAACTTATCATCCCTCACAGATAAGCCCTCAAATCCAGCACTCTGTGGAGCATTATAAAGTCAGGGCATAGCTTCTAATTCCTACACGAACAAACTTAAGTCTGGAAGTGTTAACAGAATTAACGGTAAGATCCTAAGTTTACTTTGAAGTTCTGCATCCAACGTGCAACTCAAATCTCATCCAGCACAGTAATGATCCACTCAGAGTTTTCAAAGTTCTACTAAAACTCTTCTTGGTCCATGTTATCAGAATGATAAGTAGTCCCCTTTAAAGAAAATATGTTTTTTACTGCAAAGTTTTGCCCATTGTAACTGTCAGCTGTAATAACTTTTTACTCACCTGTTAAGTGGCGAGATGTTTGTGCAGGGACAAAGCTTCACAGCAGAGTTCAGGGCCATCCCTGTAAGAACAATACACCAAACATGAGCTATCAGGTTATAAATAAGTCCTGTTTAACCCAACTAGAAAAGGTTAACAGCTAACAGCAGTTGAAATGTCAGATGACGGCTGCTTTATTTTATGAATAACTAAGTGTTTATCTGTGAAGTGTAAACGATTAAAGCAGTCAGTGTGGAAAGCAGCTGGAATCATGAGTCAGCACTGAGCATTACAGTAGATACACATACTGTAGGTCAAAGCTGAACCAGAAAGTTGCTCTGCAGATTGAATACTTGCATCAAAAACCAACATTTTGTATTTATTACACTTCCAAATAATTGGATTAACTATTACCTATTAAGTGAAACTGAATGGTTTGAACCTTGTCAGATGGTCCAAGGCTGTGATTAAGTATGCTACTAATAATTATTTTCATTATCAATTAATCTGCCAATTTGTTGTCGATTATTCATCCTTTGGTCAATAAAATAGTTAACAATGCCACACAATTTCCCAAAGTCCAAGTTGATGTCTTGAAATTGCTTGTTTTATCTGGCCAACAGTCCAAAACTTAAAGTTATTTAGTTTACTATCATAAAGGCCAAAGAAAATCAGCAAATATGCCATCGGAGAGGTTGGAACCATTGAATTTTTGGCACTAATTTTTGGCACACTTTGGCACTTTACCTAAAGACAACTTGTATTATTATGCACTGAATTTGCAAAATAGTATTTCATTATCTTCTGAGTTGTTTCAGTTTTAACCAATAAAAATGATACAACACTATGAAAAATCTTCATAGAGAGGTGCATTGTCCCATCAATTGGGGCTATAAACAGATTCAATGGTCATGAAGTGGGTTTGAACCCCTGGACAGGCTGAGAAAGAAAGAAAATACCATTTAAAGAGAATGTGTGTCCTTCTACTTTTCTTGTTTTCCCTTAAAAAAAACAGACCTATACCTACCATTTGTCCTGGTAGTACAACACAGTTAAAATGTGTGGATGTGGATGACCTAATTTTTGACTTGGCAAATCTCAATAATTCAAGTCACCCCTATTTGTTCCTTGTTTTTGTTTTTTTTAAAATACAAATCTGAGTAGCTTACAAGCACTACATGCTTTAAAACAGTGTTGTACTGTTGTAACTAATTACACATGCACAACATAAAAGCCAGCTTGTACTCCTCCAACCATGAGTGGCCAGATATTGAAATATAAAATGTCTACAAGCGACAGTCAATCCTGAGAATGTTTTCTTCTCTGCCTTAAGATGCCATTGTGCCTGTGTTGCATCTCTCCCCGTCGGGGCCTATATATAGGCCACCGCCTGGGAAATGAATAAACATCAGCATGAGCCGTGCCGCTGCCTGCTGACAGGGCTGTCCTCAGTCACTCAGGTGGTTTGACACTGCTGCCACGGCGACGACATCTCTACTCTGCCTGTCAACCTCTGAAGCTGCTTTAAAAGAGTTGCTAGTCTGGCTCAGGCGTGTTTATGTGGGGAATAATGAAAGTAAACATCTTTTTAAAATGTGCATCACAGGCCAGAGAAAAACATAAACAGTGAAATGGTGAATCTTTATTTCTGCTCTATCAAACAAATAGTTTACAGCCTGCTAATCATTAAGTATGTTTACAATGCACATGAACAGACAAATCATCAAATCATGCAAACATGAGTCAGTTATAGTTTCCACAGCTGCTCTGTTATATCTGAAAAGTCAGCTTCATCTAACAGGAGAAAACAAGAATATAACAAATAAATATTATACTATTCTGTTTTTGGATACACACACATGAGTCATTACATATGTTCAGACATATCAATACACGTATCATGTATCATGATACGTGTATTGATCAATCAATTTTTTTATGTTATATTGTTCATTCCATGATAATGTTAGTCTAACAAAATAATTAGAAATACTATATACATTTCTGTATTATTATTAATGCATTAACCCTATTCAGTTTTAATGTTAAAAATAAAGGATAAGGCTGATTCTACCTTCAAAAACAGTCCTGCCTTTATTTGATGTTCAGCATTCTTAGGAAATATAATGTATCATGGAGATACACATTCATCTTGGGAACACATCTGGGATACAATTCTAAACTCAAGGTTTACTTACTAACTTTTTCTAGACCTTTCAACCATGTTGCATGGCCGCAGCAAATGGAACTTGTACCACATGGATTGATTTTCCTCATACTGTTTTTAAGTCCTTCATGGGCAAGTCCAAGTCAAATTAAAGTCATCTGAGACAAGGCTCAATCACAAGTCTTCATGAGCCAATTCCAAATTGAGTGTGAAAACTTATTCTTAATCACTGGAACCAGTAGTTTGAGAAAACAAACAAATGCAATTTTAATTATTTTTCTTGAGCTTTCAAGTCTTAATGGTAAATGGACTGTACTTGTATTCCGACCACTCAAAGTGCTTTTACATTACGAATGACATTCACCCATATTCATCCTCTGAATAGTACAGGGGCTATCATGCAAGGTCCCAACCTGCCCATCAGAGGAAACTAACCATTCACACATGGATGGCACAGCCATCGGGAGTCATTTGGGGTTAAGTATTTTGCCCAAGGACACATCAACATGCAGACCGGAGGAGCCGGGAATCGAACCGCCAATCTTCCAATTAGTGGACGACCCGCTCTACCTCCTGAGCCACAGCCGCCCCTAGCTATTACAATGATATGAATACATTTGCTTTCAAATCTGTTTTTCATTGTTCTGGGATCATTTGGTCAGGACTTGAGACTTGAATGTCTTAAGGGATGTGTCACAGCAGTCAAGTCCAAGTCCTCATTTTTTGTGGCCTGACACGAGTCCAAGTCTGAAGTCTGGCTGCATAATGCCTCAAAAACTTCCAGCACTCAGAGGGTTAGGGTGGCCTGTATGTCCACATATCCAGGGCACAAAAAAGTCAAAAATGCTGAAAATGCATGATATTAACTGACAGCAACCCAAATACTTCAGAGCTTAAAGTTGGGGACAAAAATGACATTGTGAAAAGCCATGGGGACATGTCCACTCAGTCCCCAGTGAAAATTACACCTTTGATTATATTATAAACGTATTGTGAATGTCACCAGTGACTCATGTGTTCACATACAGTATTTTGTACGTGAAAATAAACATTAAAACATCTGTATTTGCACAGCTATCAGCAGATGCCAATGAGAGCAATGAGAGCAATAGCAACTTAATTTTCTTTGCAGCGGTGTCACTAAGACAAATACCTGTGTACGCACTTGCCGATTCTCTCACACTGAAAGTGACTGATATACCCCTGTAAGATTAATGAATCCATTTGCAACTAAGAATTTAACTGGAGAGAAATTTGCATGCATACAACTCGCAGGAGAAGCCGTGACGAAGAGCAATGATTTGGTAACTGGTTGAAGTAGCTGACAAGTTGTTTGCACTTATGATGTATTACTAGCTGCAGGGCAAACAAGTGTCTGCGGCTGACTTGGGGAGAGGCTCCAAGCTTTTTCTGGGCTTCAGACTAGAGGGAGCAGATCCACTTAGCTTTCCACTGCACTGCCTCCTATTGCTTTGGCCATTCAATTGACAAGCAGCCAGCCGGCAAGAGCACATTAAGTTTTAATCTGAGCGTGATGCATGCTTATTATTCCTGACGGGCCGAAATGAACTTTTGTCACTGGCAGCCACACAGTGAAACAAAGCAAAAACAACAAAGGAGCAGGGTCATTTTGAGGAGGGGTGGGGGGGTTTAGGTTGCGTGCACATGTACAGAGTGTTCTTACAAGTCTTCACTCTCACTTTTCTCAGATCAGAGCATGTAGGAGGGGATACTATGACTGTTGCTGTGCTGTTTCATCAGTGCCAGCTCGAGCCTAGGTGGAGCCCTAAGCAAGATATGAAAATGCTCTCAAGAAAACACTGAATCTAATTTAAAAACAAAACAAGTGCTCCCAACTGAATGAGATGGAATGAGCTCAAAGAACAGCCAATCACATCCTCTCATCCTCTTGCTCCAAATATTGTTGTACAGATTTTACTACACAGCATCCCAGATATGCTGCCAAGGGCAGATGAGGTTGAATTTTTATTTCAGTGTGTATATGATATGCACAAATTCATTGTATTATATGTTTCCATAACCAATGTGTCTTCCCTGTGCATTGTCTATATAAAGTATGTGTTTTAATGGGTTGATTATAAAAGTTGCATGTGGTATATAAAATCAAGGTACATTTACATAAAATAAAAGTATTGCCTGGCACTGAGAATGCCCCACGATAATATGACAGAAGTTATTATTATTATTACTCAGGATAAATGGGGATTATAGATTTTGGAAGGAGGAAAAACAAAGCTGCACTGGCCTCTCTGGGTTGAAAGACAAGCAAATCTAGTAAGCTGGTGAACATAGTCGATCATTTAGCAGCTAAAGAACAAGATATTTTTCTCAAGACTTGGTGGAGATCAAATCCGGGGCTTAAAGGAGAGTGAATATTGCACATGACTCTAAATGAATACTAATGTTGTTCTGTGCCTACTGGATGTGTAGAAGCAACTGTTTGATAAAAAGTTAGTTATATCAGCTGTTTAAGGTGAAAATATGTCAATGATGTGTTTACTGCTTGTTGTGCTGCCCCCAAGAGGCCAAAATAAAATGAACACAGGTTGAAAGTTAAAAAAAGGTCAGCTTTATTCCAAATGTGTTCACTGTATAAACTTGGAATCTGTCTGGATCAGTTCATCATTCTCATGTTAGTTCATCATGATTGTTTGCATTAGCTATATTTTGACTAGCGACAGTAGTTGTAGGACTGTGTTGCTTTTTTCCTATTTTACCCTTTACCCTTCAGTATAGATGAATGTCTATATGTGAGTTAAAGTTGGGGCTGTATGCTCTCAGCACAAAATAATTACTTATAGCTTTCGATTGATGTAGAGGTATAGTTAGTAGGGGTGTGCCTGAATACAAATACGTTATTTGGCAAAGTACAAATAGTGGGGTTTTTTTACGAATATTTGTTTCATACAAATATTTTAAAAATTATTTGATTTTGGGAAGAAAAAAAAAAAACATGTTAAATACCAGCGCACAGGTCGGTTACATCACTATCTCAGGCTCTCTCCTCTGCGCCACTGTTATGTTTATCAGCAGGTCTCAATGAGGGGAGTCACATCCACCTGCTACATGATGCACATTTCCTTATTTGGACATCACTCCTGGAGTTGGGGGTGTTCCCCAGAGATAAAGCTGAACTACTGACACAAATGAAGTACTCCCAAGGGAACACTTCATGAACACTTATTGTAACACTTTAGTTTTCTAAAATTAAAAGCGTAATAAAAACAAAAACAGGATTTTTAAACCTCTTTCCACTTTTATTTGAATACAAATACAAATACAAATAATTTTGCTGCCTCAACAAATACAGATACAAATACAAATACAAATACAAATACTGGGCCCTCTGCACATCCCTAATAGTTAGCGTCTTTCTCCTCAAGAAATGCCATCATATGACCCCCTGGAATAGCTCATAAGTGTGTGAAACAGCTTAGTTATCATTAGATTCTGGTACTGTGTATATTTAAATAATTATTAAAAGATACCTGTGCAGTAGAGGTTCTGCTTACATTTAGCATAGTGCATCTGTAAAATTAGAGACTACAGATGCGATACATACTGTATAATCCTCCTGCTTTACGATGGCTACATGAATTTAAAAGAGAGAAAATAAAGGACTTATACTTTCTACAGACTGTTGTGAATCATATTATTGCAAAGAATCAGCCAGTAATGAGCCAATAAACTCACAAACTCTGCCCCGGAGGCTTTAAAAGTTACTCCCTATAAGGCAACAGCAGCCAGCTCTGTTTGACTGGATATACACTACACATCGTTAAGAAAAAGGGAAGTGATTAACAACTTCTGCAAGTGTGCTAAAGCTGTCAACTTCTATTGGCAATGGTACACCCTGACAGAGCCCTAATGGCTATAATTACATTGGAGAGGAGGGAAAGGAACAGTTCTATCAGGCACATAAACAAAATCTAATGATCTCCCTAAATAAAAACATATTAAATGCCCAATTCATTCAGTGAATGACTTTCTGAAATAACACCTCAATCAGGACAATCAAACTGAAATTACGTACTAATATGAAATCAGCATGGGCTGTTGAGCGCTCCAATTCTGCTCTAAATTCATTGACGATATAAATATAAAACAATCATTTTGATGTTAAAAACAGACATCTCCCAATGTTGAAGACAGAAAACTGTGCTTCTTTTTTTTTACAGCTATCAATTCTCAATGCATGTAACATTTGTTCTTTGACATACTGTGTTTTCTTCGGAGATAAAGTGAGATGAAACTTTGATCACTATCGCAGGCATAGTAGGTCACTGTAGCAGTAAACAGTAACAAGCTAAAGCACAGAAGATTCTTGCAGAAATTAGCAAACAGGGATTGCATGTGATAGTTTTACTACTTCAGTGTGTTAAGTGGGAATGCATGGAGAACTAATGATATGACATGCGTTCACGTGTATGATATGAGATAAATGTTTATAATTTTGTATGCATTTCAATTCCACCAAAGGCTGCTGCCTGTGAACATAATTTGCTCCTTTGCAGCACAGAGGTGCTTCAGGGGAGTAATTAGGGGGTTAAATGCCTTGCTCAGGGGCACTTCTGAATGGTTAATGAAGGAGGGAGAGTTAGCGACCATTAGGGTTGAGAGTGGTGTGCGGTGTACAGTTCTTCCCTGTGGCTCATTTTTTTTGCTAACAAGAAAATGACTGTCCCAATTCAAAATCCAGTTATGTGAAGTGACTGTTTAACTCTCTCCCTCACCTTCAAGAGTGAAGTTTGGCCAACAAGTCATCATACCTAGTGACAAATAGGTTGTTTGTAACCATACTATTCCTTGGAATCCCTGGGAGCTGCCCAACATGGGGGCTGGGACCCCCGAAGGGTCGCAAAATAAATCTTAATGGTCATGAGGTAATTTAAGGAGAGCTCAAATTTACACATAAAGGTCAGTCTATTGCTCATGATGGAGCTTTGTCATGTCTGAGAAAATGATGAAACTTTGTTTTTGGGTGAAAGAAAATGCCAGCTTAGTGTGGCATGCGGGTCAGAATGGAGAGAAAAAGTGTTTTCAAATTTATCCGGCTTAGCACGGACATGCTCTTAGAGTCATAATGCTGTATCTCGGCCTCTGCTGCTTTCATTTTGACCTTTTTTTGTCTTTTCAGTCTCCTGTGACTGTCCCTCTTTTTGGAAGTGAAATACTAAATTGCTATCTCTTTAACAAGATAGGAAATAAGGACAATATTTTTGGCTAGACCAGCCACGGACCAGCCCTATAACCCCTAATGTCTGTCCATCACTGACTGTGTCTACAGTGCGTGCGTATGCTGAAAGACATCACGACTGACAGACTGTTAGCATGCTAGCATGCTACTCCTACGTAAACATGTGGGTGAGACCATATGTTTACAGACATCTGCAGATAGAGCAGGGGGAGTTAACAGAGAATTAGAATAGCTATAATTAAAATAAGTTTTCTTTCAAATCAAACATCCCAAGATATGAGAGGAAAGTATTCTTCCTGCAACTGAATTTAAACCCTTTTTTGATTCAAATGTTGCTTTACCATGTCATGTGATGCTACTTCAGTACACTTTAACAACAAATATTACTGGGACCACAACAGAAAATTGCAGATGAGCATTTAATATCCAGGAATTCACATTATAGACACTACCACTGACTATCACTGTAACACATTGGCCACAATTTCACACATTGACCATACACAGTCCAGCCATATACTAGGTTTTGACCTAGTTTTGTTTGATCTTTCCTTGTGAACTACTGGATAGTTTTATCTCTACAGGCCTGTAAAAACAATTCAAGTGACACAATCTGAGACGGAAACCTCACTCAGTGTGAGTCCACTGCACTGTTGAGTAAAGACGTACTTTATTGATCTCTGTGGGGAAATTGATCCTCTGCATTTGACCTGTCCTTTACACAAACACTAGTTATTCAGGTCACATTCAGGAAGAATATAGATTCCATCTGTTGAGATGAAAAAGTTTTGATACTAAGGTTTTACATTCAGTTACACTACTGATTTAACTGTCCTTACCAGATTTGTGCTGTTGCCATGGCTACACATGCACAAAAAGTTTTAATGATATTGTTTTTCATGTCTCTTTATCTCTCTCTGTTGTCTCTCACAGACACATCATAACTCCTGTCATTATTCCTTATGATCTGGTTCAGATCCATGTCATATTCTTCATATGAATTCACTACTTCTGAACTAGTTATGTTTGAATAATGAACTTTCTCCTTTATTTGAAAGTCATTTTTCTAAGCAATGAAAATGATTTATTAATAACTAATGTTTTTGAGACAGTTTTGTTTTTTGTAGTTTATTTATGTACAGTATAATTACAAGGCTAATTAGATGCTAATATATATCAGGGATTTATGTTTTTTAGATTAGTAGGTTTATTGAGGTAACATGGATTCACCATTTAGAGTTTTATAGGCTTTATAGTTATGGTGCGGGGAGAAAGCCTCTACAGCTGTACAGAGGTGATGTGACCCTGCAGGATCCAATGCTGAACATCTTATTTACTATTATTAGCTGTCACAGCTTAGTTCCAAAACAGTGAGCAGGAAGGACATTTTGGGATTTGTAGGTACTGCTGGGTGGTACAACAAAATCAGAGAGTGTGTCTTTAGGCTGGCCTTCACTCTGAATCTTGCAGATACAGAGCTGCACTCTATTGTTACTGTGCAGGATATGGAAAATGTCAATTTCCATAATAATGCAAGTGCTCATCTGCAATATGAAGCTAGATAAAGTATGCAGATGCTGGGAACTTCACCTACTTTCTCTTGCTTTTGATGCACTGTATGTGTACACAAGTCTACAGAGAACATGGATTTGCAAAATCCGAAACACACAGCCAGCGGCGTGTCAAGGGACGCCTTTGAATGAGATGCAGCACGTCAAAAGAACCATGCAGCATATTAACATCATAATATGTAGAATATAAAGTGAGTCTGGAGAGAAGCCCTGATTTCCGGAGTCTTTATAGCTGATCTCACCACCTATAGCTCACCCGTCTTTTCTAATGCTTTGCAGTGCTATCACCTGACAAGACAAGAAGTCAAGGTACAGGAAACAGGATTCTCCAAGTGGAGAGCTTGTCGGATGAGGGAAAACAGGTCGGTTTGGTACCGCACTGCTGCACCTCCTACAAACTGCTGGTGTATGCATTTACATAGAAAATAACAGACTGCCCTCTAGACAGTTCTTACATGGCAGCCGTGGGTTTTAAAGACCCCGTTTACACTTCTTATTATGTTCAGATGATCTGTATCTGGACATTTTATCTGGATCAGAGAAAACTCATGTTAATGCACGTGGAACAGTTGCAATTGAGATGGTATGCTGGCGAGCATGTTGCTTGCCTTCCACCTACAAACAAGGCCTATTTTAAATTGTGTATTTTTATATAGGAGTTTGGTATGAGCGCAAAGGCTGTTCAGTTGGGCCTTAAACATACATTTTCAGTTCTGTAAGCACCACAGTATCTTAAAACCAAGACTATCTGCATGATTAGATACCACAAGAGGAAAAGAAAATGTGTATTTTGTGTGATTTAGGTGAATCAACCCTTTAATGGTTACACTAGTGAGGGTGAGGGCACTTCAGTGATTCCTGTGGTACTTGGCAGCCACAACACTATCATAACTGTAATAAGAGTGAGAAAGCGGCTGTGTGTTATTACAGTGCTGATGTGTGGCATTTACAAAACGTTTTATGGCTCATCATAGAGCAGTAACATCTATAACACATCACTGAGCACAGAGTGATGTGGCTGCTCTCACTTTACCATGTGGAGCTTCCAAAAGTTGTGTGCAGGTTCTACACTAAGCAGTGACCTCAAGTGACAATGCTGCAATTAAATAGGAGCACACTAATGCCTGAAGCCTATTCATGCCAAGTTGATCTGATTAGCTGGGCTAAATCCAGGGACCTCCACACACACACACACACACACACACACACACACACACACACACACACACACACACACACACACACACACACACACACACACACACACACACAGCTCTACCTCCTCAGAGGCACCCTAAGAGCAACACTGTACTACAAAGACATAAACGTGTTCATATCTGTTGGCAAACACTATATGCAGGAGCCCCATGGGAAAATCCAGCTGCATATATTTCATGCACTGCTTCATCAGCAGCGTCTTCACGTGCACCCTGGGAGAAAAGACACCTCTACAGCCGACTAACTGTCAGTGCTCTGATTCTACAACACTGCACAGCCATGTTTACTGTACAAATACTCAAACGGATGATTCCATGTGTGAAAATGTTCACCTGCTAAGTCAGACATGACATTTTTTCTTTTTCACCTGCCTTCATTTCACCTGCACACATTTGTCATATATCTTTGTTTGTCCCACCAGAGTTTTTTTTTGCTATTGTTTTTGTATTCCTTTCACAGGTCTGTGTGGAAATGCAGAACCAGATTTGGGGCATTCAGTACAACCAAAGTGACTATAAAAATGGCTTCCCTGATCAGAAGTTACAGAAGCTCATGAATGCCTTCATGCAGAGCTCCCTACTGTTGGTCTGATAAGCACAAATAGATTGTTAATTCTTAATTCACCATTGTAACTTGAAAGAAAGAAGAAGAAAGAAAGAAATGAATACAACAGGTGAGATGACATGTAGCCTGAATGAGCTCCTTGACAGTCCTTGTCACCTGTGCTAACTAACCCTTTGCACCAAAGTTCATACCCCTTTATCTCAAAATCATAATTCTGTCAAACACACAGACATCACACACATGCTGTAAAAAATCAGCTGAACCTTCATTTCTCTGGTATCTGTTAAAGATCAGCATCATAAATCCACTTTGAAATCAGAGAAAAAAGAGACACTTCTTATAACTTGAGATCTTTGTTCAAAATCATCAAATTTCTGACTTTTTCTCCAGGAAAAGTAACCCAGTCTAACACAGACTTTGTTTCCCAAAAATGTGACATCACAACTTGATATCAATCAGAATAATGTCACTAAATGTATTGATACTTTCTGGCTGATATAGAACAATTACAATCAGCAAATCAATCAGAGTGATCAAATCCATGAAAATTGTTTTTTTTTTTTTTTCTATATTGTGTTTGTTTGGCAGAATCAATACATTTTTTGACATTTCTAAGACTCTGACAAGAACTTGACAGTCTCTTCTGTCCATTCATATATACTGTATTGAAAATATCTGGACGAAAAATTACAAAAATTACATTTACAAGTCTGCTAGAGTATGTATAGTACTACTCACATGCAAAATGATGGCATTTCTGAATAGCCTAACTGTCCTGAAAAAAAGGCATATGTGGGTGACACATATAGTGACTCTGCCATAAGATAAACTTAATTGTCCCGTTTGGGAAATTTTTCTTGGGTTCAGCATTACTGCATCACAAAACACTTACCTCGAAAACATACTTACATGCATACCTTATATTATTCAAATAAAAATCAAAACAAAAAAAACACAATAAGACCATTGACATTCATAAAAACTACTACAGCTTAAAAACCAGGAAAATAATATTGCACTAGTGGCAGGATATTGCACATTCAACATATGACCAACAACTGAAATGTTGCACATGCTAGTGTTCACACCATCTGTAAAGTGCTCTGTGACCATGTATCGTTCCTACAACACAGTATTTGAAGACTGCTGTTTCAAAATTTCAATGAATGATGGGACAAATTTGTTCGTTCGTTATAATATTTCAGTCTGCATTTTGGAACTCTGAACCATCAGAATAAAGAAATGTGAGAAGAAATTTGGAAAGTTAAAGCAGTAGCTAGTTTTGCCCTTACTCTACCTCCAGAGACAAAGCAGAGGGAAAAAAAAGCCTGTTATAACCTCGGCGGAGTGATCACGGCAGCAAAACGGAAATACAGAGAGAAGACAGAGACACAGCTAAGTGATAATGACTCACATAGTATGTAGCAGGGACTAAACACAATATTGGACTTTAAAGGGAGATCCAACTGCACAGCTCTCGTTGCTGCCTCCCTCCTGGACAAGCTGAATAGTTTTGTCAGGCAGCATTCCAGGCCAGGTGATCAGACCATGCACAGCACAGCTGGCTGGTGTGTTCACGGACATATTCAACCTCTCCCTGTCCATGTGTGTGGTCCCCTCCTGCTTCAAGTCATCCACCATTGTTCTGGTACAGAAAAAAAGCAAGGTAACATGCTTAAATGACTGGCGTCCTGTTGCCTTCACTCCCATAGTGAGCAAAAGTTTTGAGAAGCATGTTAAAGACCTAATCTGTAGCATGTCACCGCCCACCCTGGACCCTCACTAATTTGCTTACCAAACAAAACAGATCCACAGACAACGCCATAGCCACAACACTCCACACCACCCTCACCCACGTGGAGAAAAGGAATTCTTATGTGAGGATGCTGTTCATAGACTATAGTTCAGCATTCAACACCATAATCCCCTCCAGACTCCACACCAAGTTCAGGAACCTAGGACTCAACCCCAGCTGGATCCTGGGTTTCCTGTCAGGTCAATGCCAGGTGGTGAGAATGGACGCCAGCACCTCTGCCCCTCAACACAGAAGCCCCCCAGGGCTGTGTCCTGAGCCCACTCCTCTACTCCCTGTACACCCACGACTGCATGGCCACGCACAGCTCCAACTTGGTAATTGAGTTCGCCAATGATACTACAGTGATAGGCCTGATTACCTGCAACAGGTAAGCTGTAGAGAGAGTCAGCGTTCACATCACCGAGGACCTCACCTGGGACGAGCACACCAGCCATGTGGTGAAAAAGGCACAACAACATCTCTTTCACCTGAGGCAGCTTAAAAAGTTTGGCATGGGGCACAAGATCCTACCGGCCTTCCACAGATGTACTGCCCTCAACCACAAAGCGCTGCAGAGGGTCATGCGGACAGCCCAGAGCATCAGTGGATGTGAGCTTCCCTCCATCTAGGACATTTACAATGGACAGTGTGTCAGCAACACCCGCAGGATTATGAAAGACCCCAGCAACCCCAACAATACCACAGCCTCGACACTCAGACCATCAGGCTCCGGGACAGTTTTTTCCACCAAGCAACCAGGCTTATGAATAATGGACACTAACACTAACCTTTGTGTCTGTGAAACACACACACACATAGCTGTGCATACATAATCATGCAAACAACTACATATACATATGCATTTATTAAGGCAGGACCTGCACACAGACACAGCATTTTATACACACTATACATTATTTATATTATCTATATTTTTATTGTATTGTAATTTTAGTGCTATATTTACTGCTGTTTCTCTTGTTATTTTATTGCTATTGTTGCTGCAATGTCAAGGAAGCAAAACCCAAGAACTTTACTCTTGTGTACTTGTAAAATGGGATGTAACAATAAGGAATCTTAAACCTTGACTCTACTATTCCTCTTTCACAGCAGGCATTCTGACTTGTTTCAGGTGTAGAAACACAGGTGTTAATGATGAAATTAAGGATAATTCCAGTCTACTCAAGTGTTCCAGTAAGCCAGCCAATTAACCAGCATGCACAATATCTGAAAGGTAAATGGAATGCAGCTGTTATTTTAAAAATTAAAGTATTGGATTGTGACCCTTTAAATGAAAACTACAGTCTATTACATACAGGGTTTTATTTTTTTTATAGCTGTGGCCATCAATTTTATCGGCTATACCAACATAGTACTTCAAGTTTTTGCTGAAATCTGGGAACATGGTTTTCTTTTCCGAATAAGTTTGACTAACCATTTAGTTTAGTTTTTTTTCTATGTGTCTGTGATCATTTGACTGCGGATTGTCCGTCTGACTTCTTTTTAGTGATGATGGACAAATCTATGAAAATGCAAGAGCAAGAGCCAGGCTAAAAACCTGCAAGTTTTTTTTTTCAACCTCACAAGTTAATGCTATTTAGTCCCCTGAGTCAGACAGCACCCAAGCTGTGTATTTATTTTTTAATCGTATCCGCCAGCTATGAGAATGAGTCATCACACTCTGCTCTCCTGCAAAAATCTGGATGGTGAGGGATGGAATATAACTATAGGAAGAATATATATGCCTGTTGATGGTGCTGTTAAAGTGATATTATGTTGCACCCACACACAGGAAAAGGCATATAACTCCTCTATATGCATGCACATACAGTACAAGTCAAAAGTTTGGACACACCTTCCCATTCACTTCAATGAGAAAGTGTGTTCAAACTTTTGACTAGTACTGTATGTGCATGCATACACACCAGCATGCACACTCACACACCCCTAATTTCTGATTTCACAGCAGCCTGTCAGGTCTTTCTCTCAACATCCATCCTCTCCTGTGTCCCAAAGCCACCCAGAGAAGCACTCATCATCAGAGATGGCAAGTCAGTGCTTTCACACCAAATTGGGTTACATTCTCACCCAGTGCAGGCTGCAGCCTGGCACTCCACACTCCTCTCATTTCTCAGAGACGGAGCCTGTGTGCTCTTATTAAGGTGAATAGAACATCAACAGAGAACAAGAACGGTATGGTGTGTAACATCCTGTACACCGTCATGTATATTATACATAAGTCGGCAAGATGGAGAAATTAAAAAAAGAGGGCATTTTTCTGCTGCTATGTTTTATAGCATCCACATTTTCAAAAAGATATGAGTTGGATGTTGACGTGAATGATATTTCATTTGAAACTGGTCAAAGAGCACAACACCAGATCTAATTGCACCACTGAAAACATGGGACATGGCAGGCAAAGTGCGGTGATAAAGAGATCTGTAAACAGGCAAGGAAGCACACTACTAGGGATTTGCAGAGAGTCCAGTATTTGTATTTGTGTCTGTATTTGTTGAGGCAGCAAAATTATTTGTATTTGTATTTGTATTCGAATAAAAGTGGAAAAAGGCTTACAAATCCTGTTTTTGCTTTTATTACGCTTTTAATTATAGAAAATTAAAGTGTTACAATAAGTGTTTATGAATAAACTACCTTACGAAGTAGGTCCCCAAACTGGGTCTTGAACTGGAGTCTCCCAGATCATAGACGACTGTGCTGACTACTGAGCTAAAACTTTACTCTTCACCTCTTTGCAGACAGACCTCTAACTAACAAATATTTTTTTAAAAATATTTATGTGAAACAAATATTCGTAAAAAAAACACTATTTGTGCTTTGCTGAATAATGTATTTGTATTCAGGCACACCCCTACACACTACAATCTAAAATATCAATGTGTTGTATATATGCATTTAGATTTCCATTCATTTGAACTAAGCAGTCAAGACACCATGACAAACAGCCCCAGACAGTGTCCATATACTATACTTTTGGCAATATAGTGTATCTTTCAATGGAACCAACACTGTAGTTTGTCTCTTATCCCTCTCTCATCTCTCAATTTCATCTAATAAAGTGCAAATGTTGCAAAAATAATTTCTCTGCCAAACATAACCGTCTGCCAAACTGTTCACACACAATGTGGTGTGTGCATGGCAACACTTCATGTAGCACCAGGAGTTTCATTCCAAATCTGTGTAAACCTTGAGCTACAAATCTCACGTAAGATTTTTTTCTCCTTTGGGCTTGTGTCTGTTAAATTCTCAAATGAATTAATTCTCCATGCAATGGACTGTGTGCACAAAGTTGCATTTGTACATGAAGTAGTGTATGATAAGACTCTAGTTTGCCTGTATATTCACAGTGGAGGCCGGTCCATAGAGGCAGAGGAGGTTGATCCTTCTCTATTTTTTGAGAGGCAAGAGGGAGATCAAAATATTAAAAAAATTGGTTGAAATGAACATTATCAAATCTCAGAAATTCTTTCATGATAGAAAGAAGAAGATGTCAGATAACGTGAGTCAGATACAGCTTCTCTCTCTCTGTCTCTTTGGTCGCTAATTTCATCTCTGATGGTTAAATGTCTCTGTGTGGCTGTTGTGTGAATTTATCTCCTTAACAAGAATGCAGCAGAGATCATATAATGTTCTGTAGGTAGTTTGCTTGTTGAAGTTATAGTGAGCTGTCTGGATTCACTCATTCATTTAGAATTGATCCAGTTTTTAATTGAGTGGTTGTTCAGTCACCTGTTGATGTTGTGTGATTAGTGAATGAGTGTGCAGGAGGTCTAGCTGCGGGCTTGTGACAATTTCATTAGTTTAGCTGAGCCGTATATTGAGTAATAAGCTTAAAGTTACTAGAATAACGAGTGTTAACTAGTGGTGTAACGGATCGCAGTTGATCCGTAATCCGTACGGAAGTTCAGAAGCTTTGTGATCTGTTGCACGCCTACTGTTAACATGTAAGCTTTGCAGACTATATTTTGTATGTGGTGCATATAGATAAGAGTGTGTAAGTCATGTATTTGATACATACATTAATACTTTCTGATGTGAACCTACACTTTTAGATCTGTGAATGTTTTTAGTGTTCAATCTTTCTAGTATTCAGCACTGATCTGAACCTGTATTACATTATAAGCTTTGTGCTACTTTATATATTTCTGTAAACTAAGAAAATACATAGGAAACACATGTAAATCATATGATATGTTGTCTATTTTTGATGAGAATATAAATCTGTTGTCACAATAGAAGAATACTATGAATCTGAATTTCACTTTGTTGTCACTTTGTTTCACTTTGTAGAAACTATATGTATATTTTTGTTTTTGAAAGCAATTGATTTATTGGCATATAAAATTGCCCCTCTGCCCTCTGATTTCATCGGATGGGGGACAATGATATAGTTTGATGCAGTTTGTTGTAAGATTCCATGTTGGTTTTCTTCCTGTCCTCCCCAATTTTTTGAGTCACCAGCCGCCACTGATACTCTACTGATGTTCTTTACTGATATCAGCAGCATGCTCCTGGAGGAATATGTCCATGGGGAGAAACAAAAAGTATATCACAAACTCTCTATCTAACAAATAATATCACCAATATACCAATATGAACATGTTCGAGGGAACAAACATGGATACAAACAATTTTACTGTTGTTGAAGGTTTAGTAAGAGTGTTTTGTTGCTACAGTAAAGTTCATAGAATGTTCAAAATACAAATGGTTTATCTTCTGGGGAGCATTAATATTCACAGCAAATCTAATGGAATATTGGAAATAGTTGTGTAGATAATTACACAATAAGTTAACATTAAGGCCATCGGTTTTAATTATTTCTCCTTTGATTCTGATAAATAAAGCATTTTTTTGTCAGTTTTTGGTAGCAGAAGGCTACGGAGGAGCATTGTGTTGTGGGTGGATGTGGCGCGTTTGACTCCTTTTATGGTTGTCTGCTGTCAGTGGGCTTCAGTCCATTTCAAATTGCCACTGGCCCACCGCAACCAAAATCCAAACGCCACCATCTCTGTTAAGAAAAGGTGTTTTTGAGGCCTGCGATTGTAAAATGTGAAGTTGCTCATTTAATTTTATATTTCCAAGAATGTGTGGCTGACAGACCCGGTGGGGAGGGAGGGGCATTAGTTTTCACTTTTTGAAGGACATTTCACTAACAAAGCTGAGATTTATTTCTTGCAACACAGTGGCGCTGTTCGTGGTGCTGAACTGGACAATGGCCAAGACCCTAACAGCGGAAAGGCAACTGAAAAGGCTCATTACTTGACTCAACAACACAGGCAACAGTCTGAGTCTTCCGTCAACAACATTATGGCCTGTCTGCACTACAGAGTAACCACACTGTTAGTGATTAATCATTTTTAAAACATTAAACTGGAACACTGTGGGCTTGGTGGCTACAGCCTACAGCACACTGTGAGTTACCACATCTGATTCAATGACATCACGTATGCAACAGAACAGCTGTATGAAGGAGAGGCAAGGCAAGTTTATTTGTATAACACATTTCAACAACAAGGCAATTCAGAGTTTTTTACATAGAGCAGGGATATTCAATTAAAATTCAAAGAGGTCAAGTTAGAGAAAATTTCCTCAAACAAAGGTCCGGAACATCATAAAGTCTAATTTGTGTTATGAGTCAGTGCCATATATATTTTAGTAACCTAGTAGTTGTATCAACAACAGTTCAATACTATTTCAATAATAATTATTGTCAGTTTTCACATTTAACTGGAGGGATTATTAATAATAAGTACTCTAATAATAAATGAATGTTCTTTTCTCATTTCAGTAAAATACAGGCTGCATTTAAAAATAAAATACATAACAGAGAGCTTTTGAAAAATGTGCATCTTAAAATAAAGTGCTTTGTTTTAGTAAAATTAAATAAAAAGGGTAGCTTGAGTTTCCCTTTTTCGTCTTTTTTGTTAACTCTATTTCACATCTTAATAGTCTCAACCAATTTTATACAATCTCAACACATCGTAACACTCGAACCCTTTTCTCTTTCTTTCCCTCTTACATCCCACTAACCCACTTTCTCTTGTTCAGTGAGATAAGCGAGCTCTAGCTTGTCCTGCCAGGATTTTAAGTCTGAAATGTGTTAAGATTCTGGTGGATTGATCATACTGGGCTGTTAGATCGTTTATTTTCTGTGCCCTCAGTTCAGATTCGAATGGGTATGTTTGCTCAAAAGATTTGTGCTTTGTCTTGTAGTGGCGCTTCACAATCGCAACGGTCTTGGAACATATGAGACATACTGGTTTTGAACTGCCTGTGGGAGGAATGAGTATGTAAGATTCTGTCCATTCTGATTAAAAGCTCTGTTTTCGCTGGCTAATTTTCTCTTTTCAGAGCACGCCATGTGAAATTACTTTTCTCTGACTCACTCATTTCTTCAACTGTAGTCCCTCGTCTCATCTCTCCCCTGTGTGTGTGTGTGTGTATCTCACTCGAGTCGTAATGCTTATCGGAATGCACAGATTTGATTGACTGAGTAGCATCGCATGAGATGACTTACAATTCATGCAACTCGTCTGTGAGTTTCCTGGGCCGCTAAATCAGTGCTGCAAAGGCTATAAAAGCTGCGCCAGTTAAAATAGAAACAGTCCATCAAAATTTAATAATTATCAGACACAAAACACTAAAACAAACACAAAAAATAAAAACTTTGTCTACTCGCTGTCAAAATAAGAGAGCTCTTGACCTCAGCTATCATGTGAGTATAGTCAACAACTGGGGACACTATCAAATATGGGTAAAATATGGTTAAAATATATTTCTCCCATTTAACAATTAGATGTTTAAAATCTGATTACACAAATGTGTTTACCAGCCCCTTAAACTCCTCAGTGTACTCTCAATTCAGTATTCACAACTTCCAATTCTAGGAAAAACACTAATATTTTCTAAAACCTACAATTCTCTAGAGCCGTGCCATGCAGCTTGATAGAAATCAGCACCACAGTTGTAGTTTTTCTGGTTTAGGGTTGTAAATAGGGTTGTAAAAAGATATATCTACTGAATATATCAAACATCTAGTACAGCTGACTAGTATTTACACTGCATCTGGATGATTGATGTTAAGAAAAACTAAAGATGTTGGTTTATTTCAGATATTTTAGCCAAAACAGGAATCAAACATGCCAAGTCTGCTCACAATACAATAGACCCACACGGTGACCATTTTCCTCTGACATCACGCTCAGGGTGGGAGCCATACAGCTCCTCCGCTCAATCTGGACCATCTGGACTGCTACTAATGCCATGCCACTAACACACTGTTAGCTTAGCCTGTTAGCACCTGCTACTGCCAATGTTATTGAGAAAAATACATAAAACAGCTTGCAAGCTTATTAAATGTGCATCTATGGAGCTGTGTGAAAGTTAATCAGGCATCCTTTTTAAGAAATGGAACAAAACCAGCTCATGCATCATGACAGACAGGCTGGAAATAAGGCTGAAATACATTAGTTTGAAAGTTGTGCTGAGTGTCATGAAAAAAATGGAAAATTCGTGTCCATGTACACAAATGTATAGATTAAATTTTGTGACTATTTCATGAACTGCCATGACACTGGGTTGAAATGAAATATGTGCAATGACAGCATCTTTGGATGCATATTTGGATGTAGACGGAGCATCATGATGTGCTAAGAGCTGCATCACTACACTGTAAGTCTCTCACACCTTGTACACTTTGTGTCTTTGACTAAACTAGAGGATTCATGACAGCAAACATATAGCCTTTATTTGGCTCAGTTAGACCTGGGTTTGTATTTTATCATAATTGTGCACTGAGATAAATCAGCACTCACTGATTAAACTGCTATGGGGCCCCTGGGTTAAAAAACAACTGTGGACCTGTATTGAATGTTCAAACAAACTCCCTAAAATAACTTTGCCCTCGATGCCAAACATTGTTTCTACAAGGGTTTCTGTATGTCAGCTAGTTTATAATAATGTGATACAACACATATTTGTTTAACCTTCCTGTTGTGTTACGGTAAAATTGGACAGATTTAAACATTTTCTCTCTGAAAAATGTTGTTCTTTTAATCTGACTGTCATAAGACTCCATGACTTTGTCCAAACATCTAAACACACAAAATACATTTTGATAATTTTCATTAAATTTTGAGTCTTTTATTTAACTTTTGTACACCTGTGGTGTTCTTGGTCAAAAATGAGCGGTCATTAGAAATGAATGGGTGAGACTACAATTAGTGTATAAAACTACATAGTAATTGTATTGTGACTGTATAAAAATTATTCATAACAATAATCATAACACATTACACAGCATTCTATAATGACTTATAAAGTCAAGTATCATAATACTTCATGATTGCTGGTCACTCACTGACATTTGTTTTTGCAAGGATCATAGTGTATTATAATTCTAATAGTTGTAATACATTATAATCATTTTATAATGAATTATAATCACTGTTATAATGCATTATAATGTGAATATAAGTTACTGTAAGTGGTTATTGAATGTTTTAAGTAAAGTGAGAAAAATATCATTGGATCTATGTGTAGTGAAGAAGGGTTCCCACACTGGATCTCAAACCCTGGTCTCCCAAACCACAGATGGTTACACTAACCAGTCAGCCAAAGAATTAAGCTATTGGCTAAGGGCCAGCATGTCCAATCATCCATGGTCATTGTTCTCTAGAGGGCACAGGCCTGCACGGTGACACTATGCAACAACACACAAAACGATGTAAAATTAATGTATTTGTTTAACGGGTCATATAAGAAATTGAGTATTCCAATTTGACACAACTTTTTGATGATAAGCAATGACCATGGATGACTAGGCGCACTGGCTCTGGCCCCCAATGGCTTAATTCTTTGGTTGACTGGTTAGTGTAGACAAGGGTTTGAAACCCGGTGTGGAAACCCTCCTACTACACATAGATCTAATGACACTTTTCTCACCTTACTTAAAGTACCCAATGACCGCTTACAGTAACTTAGAATCACATTATAATGCATTATACAGTGATAATACATTATAAAATGGTTATAATGTATTACAGCTATTAGAATTATAATACACTATGATCCTTACAAAATAAAGGTCAGTGAGTGACCAGCATTTATGAAGTATTATGATATTTGACCTTATAAGTCATTATAACATGCTTATATATATATATATATATATATATATATATATATATATAAAGCATTATGAATGAGTGCTTATAACTATAATTATACAGCGCTATAAGCAGATTATAGCTAATGCTTTATGAGTATGTTTATAATGCATTATAGAAATGGGCTCCATAGAAAGTGTTACCAAATCTTTCCCCCAACATGTGCATGAGACCACACAAAATGTAACTACCATTGATTGACAGATTGTGAATATTTTAATGTTTGTTGTTATTGTTAGTAATACTGTTATTTTTACTGTTGTTATTTGTAATATGTGTAGTTTTGAGCCTATGTCCTTTCTTTACTAATAAAATCATACTGTCAGTTTTGACTGGGAACACAACAGATGTTATTTTGTACCACTATTTAAAAAAACTGAAATGGTTTCAAAACAAATGTCTGTATTAAACTTTGACACAAAGCAGTTTGTGATTAATAGCACAATATGTTTCATCTGAGTATTTGTTATATTCAAAATAAACTATACATTATGCTTTGTTTTTTTACTGAAAAACCAGTTGTATGAGCCCAGGTCCATGAGGCCTACAGAACTTCTAATGTTCACAAGAACTTAACTTCATAAAAAGATCTAACACAACATATGATAATGATAATGATATGATATATTATTATGGGTTTATAATCAGTTATAATGGGGTGGTCATTTTGGACCAGGAACACATTAAACGAACACAGCAGGAGGGTTAAGTATATATACCATGTGCGCATTATATGAATTGAAATGTGTTCAGACTAGACACAGAGAGCCTTTACAAGACAGAGCATCAAGATTATGTAAACATGGTACACCCTCAGCATTTTCTTATTGTGTTTTAATGGTGCATAGTATAAAACTAGCTAGCAATTAACTGAATTACTATAGTAATTGCCACTCACACGCAAACTTATTTTTTAACAAAATGGTGTAAATGTTAGAATGTGTAATTAAAATGGGGTAAAAGTGCATCTGTTGTAAACCAGCTTTAGAGACTGATGGCAGCAACAGCTATTTAGCTACCTGCATGGCTTGTAGGAGAGAAGTGGTGGTTGTTAGTGTTGATGAGCAGCTATGCTGACATCTCCTTACACTGAGAGCTGGTCTCCAACAGATGAGGGTCTCAACTTAAGGAGCTAATTTTAGATGGCAAAGGGGCTTACAGGAGTGTTAAAGCAGCGATTAAATTAGTCCTGAGATCTCAGTCAGACTGGACACTTCATTTACACTATGGTGCCTTCATTAACAGCACTATCTTCAATATATCTTAACCTGAGAAATATTACAGTCTTTCAGTCAAGATTTCTGTAAGCACATGTGGAGTTAAAATATCCTCAAATAGCAAATTACATTCCCATTAACATCAGAAAGATGTAGTATTAGTATGCTGCTTTTTCAAGCTAATGTTGGCCTTTTATTGCATTTAGTGAGTTAGTGTGTTTTATCTATGATGCTCAGTAAAGAGTGCAGTTTGTTTGGTAATTATCTATTCTATTATTTAAGGATTTACATGGGGAATGGTCTAAATAAAGGTTTGTCAGCCTTTACTCCACACTGCTGCATTGAGTGACATGTTCCTTCATCACTATGAAGACACACACTGTAGTTTATTTTGACTCAATCCCACACATACCGTCCTGCTACCAGAAATGCTCACTAGAAAACCATTATAATAATAATTAATATTACAAATTTACAAATTTCCTCCTGTTATATTTAATGTTTGTTAAAAACTACAGTGACCAGCTGTCTTAGGAAATGACTGAGGAAAGTATTGGTGGTTTTAGTCTTTTCATGAGATTTGTTGGAAATAAGAAAATAGAATAACACCTGCTTTACAACAACTTGAAAACTAATCGCTG
Organism: Thunnus thynnus; assembly: GCF_963924715.1. Taxonomy (NCBI): domain Eukaryota; kingdom Metazoa; phylum Chordata; class Actinopteri; order Scombriformes; family Scombridae; genus Thunnus; species Thunnus thynnus. The sequence goes on from NC_089534.1 coordinate 29,024,192, forward strand.
GAGGGGGGAGAGGATTGGTACTCCTGGAGAGGTTACCAGTCTGTCACAAGGTTGACTCATTTAGACAAACACACTCACATTCACTCCTATGGATGTTTCAGTCTCCACTTCACCTACTGTAATCTGCTTGTTTTTGAACTGTGGTGGAAACCAGAGCAGCCGGTAGAAACATGCAGAACCTGCAATTGTGAGTGAGATCCAGTTGAATAAGTAGACAGTGCTAGATCGTATCCATGATATGTGTGTGTATTCGTCCTGGCCAGTCAGTCAGGCCTTTGAATGGAAGCCTATTTATACACTAATTCAATACAAATGGATCCACTGTGGAGCCACAGAGTACACACACACACACACACACACACACACTGCCAATTTAAAACACATAGGAGTGGAGAGGATGGTATTAAATGCTATTTATAACATGACCTGCTTTCTGCAGGCAGATATTCCACAGTAAGAGGGACTGAGGTACATTGATGTGTTTAACCAATTTGTATGAGAAAGTAGGAAGTGTGCTATAGTGGTGTTAGCCAGCACTGGGCACTAACACATGTATTAGACTTTATTGTTTACACATGGAGAAGAACATTGGGGACATAATGATATATTTATAACCATAACCATGCAGAGCAATATATGATTTTTTCATGTTTCAGCTAATTTCCTAATATGGACACTATGGACACTTATGTTTGTCATTTGTGTTGACTGTAATTTTTAATGTACGTTTTTAAATGTGTAAAGGAAGACTAGCTGTGCTTTAGGGCACAGCTAATGGGGATCCTAACAAATAAACAAAGCTAAAATTCAAAATTACATTCAATACCAGCTTTTTACAGTGTTATTTTTTACTTAATTAAATTCTTCAAGGTTGCCTTAAAAAAATGTGCTTTTAGTGTAAGTGATGGAGGTACAAAATCCATAGTGAGTCCACACGGTCATTTAGTGCAAAAATGCATTTAAAAGTTGATGTGAAGCTTATATAAGGCTTCAACAGTCTGAGTTAGTCATATCAAGTGGATATCTGACACATTTACAGTCTTTTTAGCATCAAATTCTCTCTTTGTGTTTCCTCAGACAGTGTTTCCCTGTTGAGAAAGAGGCACTAAAAAGACTGATCTTGCATTATAATGTGCTTCCTATAGGGAAGTCATTGCACCAATATGGAAGAGTTCTCAAAACAGTTGAACTTTCAACAGCAGCGCAATTGCAAAGAAGACTTTAAGTGTCTCCAGATATGAGCTTACACTGGGTGCAGTAGGAAAATCCCATTCAATAGCTATGGTGTGCTTTTTTGGTAAAATAAGGAAGAGTGTGACAGCTGCCAACCAGGTACTTAATCTAGGTGCAAACAAAGGTCCAAATGTGAAAAAAAACAACTCACTGGAGTCTAGTCTCTCTTCAACCACCACATTTCAGCACTTCATCACCATGTTTCACAGAGCAGGTGAAAGCAAAGCCTGTATATACACACCACAAAACGATGGAATTTTTATCAGTCATGCAATGAGAACAGGATGGCCTCTACAGGATGCCACACCCCCAACTCAGAAACTTCAAAATAAAGTTTCTCAAGAAAAGGCTCATTTGAGATGCTTTACCTGGGACGTGGATGAGAGCAGGTGTCTGCAGCTGGGGCAGTGACAAAAAGCTGCAGTCAAGACAGACAGTTTTCAGCAGCCTTCCCAGTCTATAAAGAAAGAAACAGACACATCTATCAGATCCTGAAAGAATAAAAGGTTATCTATTAGCTTAATTCATCCAACTTTTACTCAGTCACCAATGATGCTGTGTAAATGATAATGTATTAGATTATTTCAAGTAATAAGACATGTACAAAACATCAGTCTCATTCACATGCAAAAATACATAACTTCAAAGCATCATGTCATCAAACCATTACACATTGTACACCAACAGAACAGCAGTTTCCTGTGTCAATATTATCAGTCTATATAGATTTTATTTGAAGAATCCTCATATCTCACATGTTAAACTAAAAGTTCTGTGTCACCTTGTAATAATTACAAGAATTAAATTTGTCATTGTATGTTGAATGTTTGGAATTAATGTATTCTGCATCTGTGGTGATAAAAGTTGTCATCAACCACACAACACTTGTGTGGTACCATCTGAGAATACGGAAGACATGTAACTAAAAATTAAAAACAGATAATAAAGTTAAAAAAAATCTACAAAGCTATAACTATGTAGTATAGTATAAATTATAACTATAAAAACTTTAATTTAAAAGTCTTCATTATGTCCTCTTAGATGTGGGCCACTTTACCTGTTTATCATCACATCTGTATGTTGTTAACTATTATATGTGCAGGACTGTATCTCACAGCCTGACAACACCAGCCCACAGTTTTCTTTTGCCTCACTGTAGACTGGCTGCAGCTCAGTGGGACTTTGCTTGAGGCAGACGTCATTTCAAGTAGGATGTACATGACTGACAGATCTGTGCTTCACTCACACATAAATACGAACCCTCATACAAAAATACACCATCCACTGTGCTGTCATTGGTCTTTGCTACAGAAATGTAGGCCATTGTTATAAACAATCCATCTCAACAGGTTTGAAGGTGAGAAATAGGAGTTACAGGTGGCGAGTCATGTTATCATCTAAAGATGCCCCACAGGTTCCTGGCTGATCCTACTTCCAGCTGCTGGGCTCAATGAATACACAGTGATGTTTTCCAGGATGAAATCTTGTATCAAAACTAGGGATGTGAAGAGAGCCCAGTATTTGTATTTGTATCCATATTTGTTGAGGCAGCAAAATTATTTGTATTTGTATTTGTATTCGAATAAAACTGGAAAGAGGCTTAAAGATCCTGTTTTTGTTTTTATTACGCTTTCAATTTTAGAAAATGAAAGTGTTACAATAAGTGTTCATGAATAAACTACCTTATGAAGGAGGTCCCCACACCGGGTCTCAAACCGGAGTCTCCCAGATCATAGACGACTGCGCTGACTACTGAGCTAAAACTTTACTCATCGCCTCCTAGCAGACAGACCCCTACCTATTTATACACCCATAACACAGAGACAGCACAGTGTGTAACATGTAGGGAAGAACTTCAAGGGTGATTCTTGCTTTGCACTTTTTATTTATTGCCTATTTTTTACAACCTAACTTTGTGGAAAGGAGAAGAGGAACAACAGGTTATGGAGAGTCCATTTGGGACTTACCCCTGATAGACGTAACAGTGGAGCAGAGGAGAGAGACTGAGATAACGATGTAACCGACCTGCAAACTGGTATTTGACATGTTTTGTCATTTTTCTTCCCAAAAACTTTTAAAATATTTATATGAAACAAATATTCGTATAAAACCCACTATTTGTGCTTTGGCGACTAATGTATTTGTATTCGGGCACACCCCTAATCAAAACCTGAGCTTATGAAATCAGGTCTGACTTTATATCGATACTGCACCAGTAGTCATACCAAGGCATGCACTGTAGCAGCATATAGTATATACTGTGACATAGTATTTGATGGTACCAAAAAAAAAAAAAAAAGTAGGAATGGCTGTACATATACTCCAAACCACAAACTTTAATCAGATAGGACAACATTTTGATCCTACTCAATCTTCATCAGGTCAAAATGTTGGTAGCACACTCATCCATGCACACCAATAGACTGACAAGCTCTATGATGACAGGTGCGGTTAACCAGCCAACTCGCCAGGGGTGATAAACATCTCAGAGCAATGAACAATTCAACACAGTGGAGCAGGGATACAAAAGCCATACTAGGGATGAATAAAAAAATTGATTTTCCAATTTGAATTATCCATAGTCAATTCTTGAAATCTAGAGATCAATCTTTACATTTGCACCTTTACTCAGTAAACATGAGTACAGGAGCACTAAATGTTATATGTATGCATCGTTTACTTGTTGTAAATGGTTCAGTCAGGGCTGCATGATGGGTTGGGGGGTATTTAAATATTCATAATGATGAAGTCTTTGCTAGTGATGCAGGTCTTTTATTATTCCAGCTCAACACGTAGGCCTAAAAAATATATCATGTTTTTGTCTTTTTTGCATTTGCTCAAGAAAAAACTCTTTTGTCTATAATTTTATGATCAGGAAATGTGTTGACAATTCAGCCTGTAATGTTCAAGGAAATGAAAGTGTTGAAGAATTTAGATGTGATTTAATTATATCTGATGTAATTGAATCAAGAACTAAATTGCATTGAATTGAATTTGAATCAAATCCAGTTGAAATTAATTAATTCTGCACTTTGTGAATCGAAATCAAAATCGAAATTGAAATTGAATCAGGAGATCGGTGGCAATATGCATCCCTAGGCCAGACATTAAAAATATCACAAATATCAAACATCATAACATATATCTCATATATTAAACAGATTCATCATCACATACATACCAAGATCAACATCACACATGTTCAAAAATATACTGCGATAAGCTAGAGGAAAGGCAACCTTATATTCTTGTAAAAAGGGGTTTTAACACCATTCTATAAAGTATTAACTAGATCAAGTATTAAGAAAGAAGTATTTGATGGTACAAAAATTGTGACTTTGAATTAATTAAAGGTATGAATTAGCTATTAAGGGACAGAGTGATTTAGCATCGAAATTTCCATAAAGTTGGGGGACTCGAATTAAAAAGACAACTGACAAAAGCAGCAGAGGGAGAGGTATCCTGACTTTTGAGGCCTTGGTACTATATGCTTCACACACACTAGTCGACGGCATATTTATAATATATGCTGTATATCATCATTTATCTACAGTATATGTCTGAAATCCAGCATTGCCCCAACATTTTACATGTCAAATTGGCTTTGACTTTTCAAATCAGTGGAGTGCTCCTTTAATATTGCAACTGCAACAGTAGTTTGGTTGAACATGACACAGAGCCAATATTTACAACAATATTCAGCTTTGATTATGACCAAGAATCTTGTCATATTTTCAACTAGTATACTCATCCACTAGGTTGTAGGTAGTTTGGTTGCATTCTAATTAGAGGCCAGGACAATCTGTTCATTGCAGATATATCAGTATATTATATATGACCAAATTCTCATATCCTGATATAGGTAATTTCATATCTCGATAACAGTACCTATTCCAATATAGCAAATCTTAATTCAATGAATAAACTGTTGGTCCGTGCATAGGCCCCAGCCGCCCTGTTTTCTGTCCATCCTTTACACAGATTTAATTAAATTACTCTTCATGGCTCAACTCACGTACTTCAGCTGGTTCACTATCTCTCTTGTGTGTGGAGCACACACACACACACACGGAGGGTGAACCATAGGGAGCAGAGGAGAGTAGCGCGACCATAAATGACAGCAAAACACCGCAGAGACTCTCACATTGAGCTGAAATTAAATGACTGTACATAAATTTGGTAAATAACATGAATAAAACAGTCTCTACTGTGTTTTGCTATCATTTATGGTTGCTGTCTCACTGCTTCTCTCCTTCTCTCTGTGCGTGTGGGGCTGAGCCCTACGTGTGTGTGCAGCGCAGCAGAGGAGAGACAGACAGCGGTGGAGAGTTGGAGAGTTGACGACAACTAAACTCGTTACGTTACTGTAAGTGCAATAAAAGCTTGCGAGTAAAAAGTCAAGAAGAGTTATTTATCAATGTAATCTGTGCAAAAGATGGACTCCAAATGACAGAAAAAAGAGAGTGATTTGTGTCACAAAATAAACGATAGAGCATAAAATGAAACGATAAATGTTTTTCTATCCTCACACGATATATATCGTCATATCGCACAGCCCTATCACCAAGCACTTTATTAGGAGCACCTGTGCAAACTAATGCAATCCCATACAACAGCTCTGCCATAAATTCTACTTGAAGAAAGCTAATACATTTTCAGTTTTTGTTGACATTGTCAGAAAGGTGATAATTCTACTTCCTGTTTATTACGAGGTCTTAGTGGGTAGTGGTGGTGTACTGAGGTGCATTATGCAATAAAAGTAGAATTTATGGCAGAGCTGTTGTATTGGATTGCATTAGATTGCGCAGGTGTTCCTAATTAAGTTCTAGGTGAGTGTTTATTGTTTGGGCTATAATTGTAATACTTCTGAATGTGAGAGCAGGAATACAACTGATGGCAGTAGTGAGGAAGACACATGATTTCAGCTGTAGGGAAGAGTTATAAATATATCCAACTTTTTGGTTTTTTCCATGTTAGGATGCCTCTCTCATGTATATTGGGCATTTGCAGTGATAGTGTGTACCAAGCGTGTGACACAATGAGGTAGCAGGCAGATTAAATTGGTAATGAGGTTACACACACTTATATAGCTCATGCTGTTCTACATGAGAGACAAATCATTGAAAGTCTGTGATCAAGCTGAGAGGCTGAAGAAATTTGTTATTCTCAAAGAAAACATCCCTGTTTTGAAAAAATATTATGACCACTGGCGTTTTTGCAGCACAGAGCCTCATAAGTGCTTATTAATGTTAATGGGACAAAAATAGCAGAACAGCAGGCAAAACGATCCAATGGGAACACTGACAATTTTTCAGCAAGAGGCACAGAGGTGATGTGTATTCCCCTGCTGTTCCCCTCCAGCCCCGGCATCTTTGTTAAATCTGGGTTCAATTCAGGAAAGATTCACTTCATTTTTAAGCAAATAAAAGTTATAAATATTCCATTGGAGCTGTATGGAAAAGGGCTGAAAGTGCTTTGCTGCTCACAGGGATCATTGGTACAAACAAAAGTTATAAATATTTGATTTGGAGAGTATATGAAGAGGTCTGGAAATGCTGAGCCGATTTTCCTGCACGTCATCACTTTTCATGATTCACAATCGATTCAAAGGCCATTTAAGCACATTAACAGTGACTGGTCCTCACTGAGACTGTTAGTCTTTAATAAAACACACTGTGTGTCTTCAGGAGCACTTAAGTAATTTGTAATCAACATAGCCACAGGGTATATGACACAATTATTCATTAAGTTGTTTTTTTTTTCTCTCTCTCTCTCTCTCACAGAGTGCTGGGATGACTTTAATGCAGTGAGATTTAATCAGCGAGGACTAATTTAATTGCAGTCGGTTGGAAAATACCACAATCTGATATGTTAATCTAAAACCATGCAGGCTGGATATTTTTATTCCTTTTTTGTTGCACAAAGGGAAGGGTAACACATAAGAACACAGGATGTGCGCAAATATCCTTTTTCTACACCAACTTTACAATACCATAAATCAAATATGATGAAACAGGCAATCAAGGGAGTAGGTATGAAAAGATGAAATGACAACATGAAGTAAACCTGGGTGTTAAAAGTTTAATTGTATGGAAGCCAAGTCAAGAAAAGAAAAAAAAAGAAATGATGAAAAGATGAAAAGTTAGGAATGATGAAAGTAAAAAAAACACTTGTGGTAAGTAAAAAATAATGAGATATGAAGTTATAATTATAAGATAAGCCACAATCATGATATAGAAAGGCAGCATTTTAACATACTAAATCACAGTTATGGTATTATGTCATAATTGCAACATAATTACTTACTACTGTAAGTCAACTTTTTGACTATTTTTGTTATGAGATACTCAGTAAGAATTTAGATTTTTCTTTATCCAAATTATGATATAAATCAAAATTATGAGTAAGTTAGTAGGTTCAAATTTTGTTAAATTAAGAATTATGATACTTAGTCATAATTAGTCATAATTCAGAATTATTATGTACTAAGTCAAAACTTTTATTTTGTAAATCGAAATTATGAAATAGTAAGTCAGACTTTTAAATACTAATTTTGAGATAGCAAAATAATGATTATAAATTGATATTTTTTTGTTTTGACTATCCCATAATGACTAAGCATGAATGTTTTTATTTTTGCCACTCTTACATTTCATATACATTTCATGTTCATGTTTCGTGAAAAAGCATGCTTATGACATGCTGACATTTTTACAGTATCACTAGTTTCAGTTTCAACTTTCTGTCTTGGCTAGTGAGGAGGGCCCTTGCTGGGCCTACATTAGCCAGACTGTGTTTTCAGAGATGTTTTGAAGCCGCTGGCTGGGTGAGACCAGTGTCATCTCAGCTCCTCCTTATCCTCCTGATTCCTTCTGGACTAACAGTCTGTCTGTATAAGTGCAGGAGCGTACACACACAGACCCAATGACCTGACCTCAAGACATGAAGGATGTCAGGAAAGACTTGGAACAGAACTGAAAACCTAGCCTTTCCCCACCAGTCACGAAGAGAAAATTGACAGTTGGAATTTATGACTTTGTTTTTCTTTTCAGATACAGGCTACACCAACTGGAGCCTTCTCTCTCACCCCACAGACAACCTGAATGAACTGTTCCCCACTCACTCCCTTCTATTAAGTTGTAAATTTGAGGGAAGCCCACATTCTTCTCTGAGTGTGTCGCTTTCCTCTTCTGTTTCTTTAATGCACAGTAACTGTCTGAATTGGTCAGAAATGCCACTAAAATGTGTAAAAATATGTATCTGGACTTATCTTTGCATTCACTTTTGATGTGTTTAGAACAATTTAATTAGTTTATTATTCATACTATTAAGCATCCCCCCATCCTTGGAAGTTTGAACTCCCAAATCGAACTTTCCAAGTCCTCAACCCTCCCACCTGACTGTACTGTAACAAAATAATCTCAACTCAAAGCTCCACTAACTTTTTTCCCACAAAAAATAACCTCATTGACAGAGAGATGCAGTAAATGATGTTATTCAGTCTGTAATGTAGCTATAATAAAAATCTAAACTGTTATGTAGCTTAATAAAAAGACAGACATGAGAAAGAGGAGGAGAAAAAATCTGAAGACTGACATTAAAAAACACATCATAATGCAAAAAATATCACAATAAAATTAGATTGTGAGATTATGATTTTTTAATGTCCGAGTTTTATTTTTCAGTGGAACTTGTTTCAGTGCCAATACAACTTTTTCCAATACAAGTGTTTCAATGCCAATGTTTCCTTTTTCAGTTCAGGTTTTGTTTTCAATGCTAAATTTTATTTTCAATGCCAAAATTTAACTGTCGATGTTCCAGCCCTATATCGGTCATTCAAAGTCAAACCAATATATTTGTACCCAAACAAGACAATACAAACTACAAACAACCTGTTATTTACACTGTATTTATCAAATTAAATGTACTGCTGCTCTCAATCGTTGTCTGCTCTGCATTCATGCTAAAAAATTGAAGGAAAACCGAACATAAAGTGTCTTAGTAAGGTGTTGGGCCATCACGTGCTGCCAGAACAGCTTCAGTGCTCCTTGGCATTGATTCTACAGTCTCTGAGCTCTACTGGAGGGATGAACACCATTCTTCAAAAAGATATTCTCTCATTTGGTGTTTTGATGATGGTGGTGGAGAGCGCTGTCTAACGCTTCTGAGTCATCATCTTTATCCTATGATGAAACATTTCTATCCTGATGGGAGTGGTCTCTTCCAGGATGACAATGCCCCAATTCACAGGACACGAGGGGTCACTGAATGGTTTGATGAGTATGAAAATGATGTGAATCATATGCTATGATCTTCACAGTCACCAGATCTTAACCCGACTGAACACCTGTGGGAGATTTTGTATTGATTTACAGTGATCCTTCGCTCTAAGGGGACAAGTTGACCCAGACCATGCCAACAAAATACCCCCCAAAGCACAACAGAGCCACCAGATCCCCTCAATGTATGGGTCAAGCATTCAGACTTCTACTGGTTTTTCCTTTAATTTGTCACCTGTCTATATGCCTCCACCTGTCACTGATGTAGTGTTAGTAGCAATTAAGCTAATAATCTTTCTCTACTCCTTACAAAATAATTGCTGTCTTAACATGCACAGCGCATAAATTAACCAAAATCATTCTTAAGTATAAATGCTGTCTTTAAACATGCATCAGATTGTGACTGGTGTCTTTGATCAAAATAAGAATTACACAAGGTCTGCAGTAGCTTCACAGAATGGCTCTCACCCATTTACCCTGTACTGGCGTGTGCTAATAATGGCTAAAAGGCAACAAAATGAGCTAGAAAGTAAAAGATATCGAAAAAAAGAAACACTGCCATTATTGAATATCTCCACTTTATACTTCACAGCACTTCTGCTAGGAGATATCCGGTCTCTTCTATTTCTGAGGGAAACACTGTACTTGTTCTTCTACTAGCCTACATGTGTTGTCAGATTCAGATTTTACACACAGAACATATGATCAACAAATAAATTATGATGCATTGTTATTGCTTAAACTACTCAGCAGTATACTGTATAAAGCAGTTAAAACGAGCTTCACTTTGAGTGAATGCAAGTACATTTTACTAATAATAACTCTGTATGTTTACTCAAGTTAAGACTTGAAGGCAGGACTTTTAGCAGAATATTTTTATAGTTCAGTATTAGTAGTTTTACAAAATGATCTGAACACATCTCAAGTCATTGTTAATACAAACATTCTCATTTAGAGAAAGGTTGGAAATAAGGCAAAATGGAGACCCCATGCCTGAGTTTGCCTGGGGCCCCCAAATCTCTAAATCTACCCCTGACTCCAAATGAATGCTAATGTTGCTCTGTGTCTGCTGGATGTGTAAGCAGACAAACTATTTGCTGAGACTTTAGCCATATCAACTTTATAAGGCCATAATATTTCAAACATGTGTGATGTTTGTGGGGTAAAAGAAGGTTATTGCAGCTTTAAAGAGAACAAAGATCTTTAGGACCTGAGTAACAATATTGAATTCATGGAAATTATAAAGCATTACATATTTCACACTCGGGTCAGTTGTATCTTTATGCAGGTGAGAACAGTTACCGAAGAAATGAATGCTTTCCAAAATGGCCACCACAGTCTGCCTCATGTCATCCTTCTATTCACAAAAAAACAAAAGAACTAAAAAACTTCATCAAGAGGAATAATGTTTCCTTCTCTCTGCTCTGCAGTCAGGGGTTCACAGAGTGTCACCTTGCAGTGTATCTGTAACAGTGTCACCTACCCACTGTCACCAGCTATACAGAGGTGGCACTAGATAGGAAATGCTAGAGGAAAAGGACTATATCCTTACCCTGGCGGTACATTGTGCGTGCCTCTAATGGAAGCCAGCTGGGCCATGTTTAATGCATTGCACTGCATTAGTGCTCTGTGTCCTTCTGACATCAGTTTACCTCCCTTGTCACCCTGAGAGCCGGGCCCCTACAGAGGTTACAAGACTCATTTTAACCAGGGGAAGAAAAGGGAAACTGAAGTAGAAAAAGGATCACAGTGTTCTCTTGCTGAGATCTAAAAGCTGAACTGATGGCTCGCAGTTATAGTTTCTGTGATGTATGATTTAGCAAGAAAATGTTCTTCAGTACCAAGCTTTTGTTTCACTTTGTGTTTTTTTTCCTGTACATTTCATAAGACAAATGCATGGGAGCCACAACTATTAGATTTAGATTTACAGACTAACTACAGAACTGCCTACTGCACTGTTCTTTTAAGTCTGATTCAGAGACTTGACTATAAAGTCCCGAGTCACGTTTACGTTCCTAGTCCATGTCCCAAACAAAAAAAAAGCTGGAAAACAGCAATCATCATGCCAAGAGGCTGGAGCACCAGACCAAGTGGGTAATTATAGACCAATTTCTATTCTACCTGTTTTTTCAAAGGTCCTGGAAAAATGTATTGCAGAACAACTGGTTGACCACATTGAAAGAATTTATTATCCTAAATAATTCAAATTTAGGTCAAAGTACTCAACAGACATGACATCAAGAGCTCACTAGACAAGAGTAACGTAGTGGGAGTGTTGTTTTTAGACCTTTAAAAGACTTTTGACACCATGAACCATGACATACTTCTGAACAAATTTAGCACTTTCAATTTTTCAGAGCAAGCAACCGGCTGGTTTGCATCATATCTCAAAAGTAGAGAGCAACTTGTTAAAATCGATGCAAAACATTCAATCCCCTGATCATCCAGAATGGTTATTCCAGAAGGCTCAAGCTAGTTCCTCCGCTTTTCAGCTTATACATAAATTATTTACCAACATGCTGTAAAAGAGCTGGCTGTCAAATGTACGCTGATGACACAATCATTTATGTATCAGCTAAAACTCCTCATGTTTGCAGCAGAGACATTAACAGACGAAATGGAGGGTGTATCCCAACGGCTAAAAAACATCATCTAACCCTGAGTCTGAAAAAGGCTGTGTCAATGTATTTTTCCATGAGAAGGAAAGCAAAAGATAAACTTACGATTAAAATAGATCAAGAGGAAATAAAGAAAGTCAGTGATTTTAATTTTTTTGGTGTCAATTTGGACTTCCAACTCAAATTTGATAAACATGTTAAAAAGCTTTGCAAGACAAATCTTTAGAATGATAAGACATTACATAATCCTTAAAGCAGCTCAAATGTTCATGAATGCCATGATATTTTTACATTTATGCTATTGTGTTATTGAATGGAGCCAGGCATCACAGTCAACTCTCAAACCCATTACTTCACTATACAAACAAGCACTGAACATAATGGATCAAAAAACAAATTAAATGGCACCACTGCATAATTCTGAAAAAGTACAAGTTACTCAGTTAAGACAGCTTTATCAAGTTTTATTTTATCATATTGATTTTTCAAATGTGTGAACAATCTCGTACCAGCCATACTTTGTCCATATATCACAAAAATAAACATGTATAGAACTGCCACTAGGGGATCAGCACATGGCAACTGCAATGTGACACAGAGCAAAAATACTATCAGACAGTCATATTTATCAGTAAAAAGGATACATTTTTAGAATGCCCTACCAACAAAATATAAAAACACAAACTGATCTGAAAACATTTAATGAAAGGGTGAAACACTGGCTGAAACAAAACCACACCGGTGATCATTGATCACTGATCATGCACTTGTGTACGCACTAGGGATCTCAGTTTCGGTTAATTTGGCTTTCAACAGACCAACACCCATTAACTGATAATTAACCGGTTAATTTTTAAGAAAAGTTTTGACATAGTTTTCGTTTGTGAGAGTTGTCCAGCAGTCGGTGGTCAGAGCTAGCGTTAGCTTGACTTTTAGCTCATCCTTCTTCTCCTCACAGTATTTTTCAGTCCGTTTAGTCACAATAGCTCTCGATGGCATAACATAATCGGGCTTGGAGTACAAATATAATTAATAATACAAATATAAGACGACCCCAATAATAAGATGACCCCCCTTTTCCAACAGCTGGTTTTGGAAAAATAACATTACTTTTTGAATATAACTTAAGTCATAGTATAGTTAAATACTCACACACTCTCTTGCCAGGCTCTTGGAAGTAGTAAAAAATATTTTCTCTGGCAATTAGCATTTATACAACTGCCTGTTTGTCTTTTTGAGCTCTTTATCATCTGTGAAAGCGATATCTGGCAGCTTGACATATTCCGTTCCTGCTATAGAGACGTCGGAAGACGCTTTGGACTCTTTTTCACTCATCATGAATTTATTTCTCAGAAAAACATGTTAAATGAGCTTTCAGAAACTCCTGCAGCTTAAACTGGACTAACGAAACACTTTTAGTGCTGACTGACTCTAAAACACTCATTATAAACAGACTTTGAGACACTCGCTAGCCTAGCAGCATTAAGGCTACAAACTAACCCATAATGCAACACTCCATGAAGAAGTCGGTTTAACATCGGCACTTTATCCATTCAAAAAGAATACCTGATGTTGTGAACATGTTATTGTCTAGCCGTTAGCGGATTGTGTATGCAAATTAACCTACAGACCGATATGCGTAACCGTCAAAAATATTCTCGGCGGTTAACCGATTGATGGTTAACTGTTAACATCCCTAGCATGCACACAAACACAAGGACATGTACACACAGACAGGGGAACAGACACACATTGACAAACATACATACATACATACATACATACATACATACATACATACTCATGAAGACTACTTGCATGGATGGACACCTATAGACATGCTTATATACGCATATTGCCAAGAATTAGGGATCATACACATGTGCACACATATACTTACACAGCACATGTAAAATTATTGTATTGTAATGTGATGTAAATAATGTAATTTTTGTATGATCATGTCAAATGTATGAAAATGTCACTATTTATTGTGTTCTTAATTTAACTAATGTACCTTTTGTAATGGTGATGATGTGTTGCGACCATTTTTAAGTAGAAAAGCCTAACCAGGGACAGGAGTTGCATATTAGCCTTGGCTAGAAATCCAATATGCAATCTATATCATGTTATTGTAACCTGTTATAATGTTTTTGCTTTGTCCCTGACAAATAAACTAACTAAGTAAATAAATAAATAAAGTCATCAGGTAGTCATCACAAGGTGCTAAAGACAAAGTCAGGTTCATCACTCAAGTCTGACTTGAGTCCAAATCATTTGTTTCCACATCTCTTGCAAAATAATTTTTGCTTAAAGAATCATTGAGGGTTTTTTTTTATTTGTTTTTTGTTTTTTTGTTGTTGTTGTTTTTTTGATGACATGGGGACATCACTAAAAAGAAGTCAATAAATTCTAATTTTAATAAATAAAAAAGAACAATAAATTATTACTCAAACTAACCCGCCTTGTTGAAATTTATTGTAGTAACAGAAATTACAATGTTATCCTAATTACAATGTTATCCTAACAGTTAAATAAGTCCCATGTTGTACAAACCTTTAATGCCATGTTTTAAAGCTGTAATTGTCTTGTCTTTTATATTAGCTGAAAAACACTTTGAGCTGTAAGTGTTGTATGAAAGATTCTGCAAAAAGCTAATATTTTTTTTACTGATAGAGGAGCTGTCAACACTTCATCACATTTATTATCACCTAGATGGACTCACAAATCCATGTGTTCTGACATTGTTCTTCCCAGGATTGTGTATTCATACACAGCACTTACACAAATCTACACACAAACTGTGAGAATGTACTGGTGATGGATGTCCATATACAGTATTTCTATCTCTGCCACAACAAAAGACAAATTGTTAAAAGGTGTGAAAAGCTTGAATATTCAAACTGAAACATACTTTAAAACTTACATCACTACATGACCACCCTAAAGCAGTGGTTCTCAAAGTGGGGTCCAGGGACTCCCAGGGGTCCTTGAGGGGGTTCCAGGGGGTCCACAGCAAAAAATTGAAAAAAATGTTTTCACTATAATTCTATCTATAAGTAACACAATGACAGAAAGTATGACTATTTTGGTATTTTGAGTTTCATACACTTTCTGTAATAAAACATCTAAAGGCAAACATCAGATGGGGGACCCTGGGACAAAATCTTATCAAACGGGGGTCCGTGGTCTAATTTGTGTCAGTTAAGGGGTCCTGAAAAAGTTTGAGAACCATTGTATTAAAGTATAGGATACAGTTAACTCTGCCTTGTAACTAGAATGTGTTCAAAGTGAATCTGTAGGCATACTGATCTGAACTGCATCAGATATAAACATGCGGACTGTAATTCTGCTGCTCTGATCCTTCATTTACAGAATTAAACACACAGTGCTGATCTGGGCCAATCCAGGAGACTGGCAGCCAACCCAGGCTGGATGGCAGGCCACTGCATGAAGGGGGAGGGGGGCTAATCCCTGGGATCGTCATCAGTGATATGTCAGCAAAATGCTCAAATGACTGTGTCAGAAACGCTGCTGGACACCAACTGTAATGTGGGCCAAAGGTACAACAGCAACACTGCCAAACAGATCCTGAAGGAAACACTGCGGTCAGCTCTACAGTAAACACTGGAATCTGAAGTACACAACAGTAACCTTATACTCTCCAACTGTCCTCCATATATTAATTACATACATGAGAGACATGCAGGCCAACCCCTGCACCTTGCACGGTACAGCTTGTTTTCACAATGCAGCTGGAAGGTTGGAGGTCATGGGTCTGGTTCATGTCACACTCATCACTCTGCTGCTCTCACTTTCTCTTATTTAACAGAAGTACTTTTTTCATTCACTTATTATTAGCAACCACTTCCACCTCCACTGTTTTTTTCAGTCAATGTTAAGCTGCTCTCAATAAAACTTAACACCTCCTTCACATTTTGAAACACTGATAGCCAACCAGTAAAGGTAAGGCTGGCAGACCTGACATGTAAAACACAGAAGGAAATATTTAGTTTCATTGACAGTAGCTTCAAAGCGAATTGAAAAAAAAGGCAAAGTAGAAGTGTCAGGAAATGGTTGAATGGTGAAAACTGTCAGAAAAGAGAAACTCAGACTCAAAGAGCAGCAGAATGGTGATTATGACACAACCATGCTGTACTGATGGAAATGTAAATTATACTAAAATTATCAAGACAACAGCTAGACATGGAGGTAGTATTGAGGAAAATTAAGAAATAAAGACCTGTCTCTGATATAAGTCACTATTTGAGAAATTAGGGTAGATGTGATCATTTGTAATCATTCTCAACATCATGATCATGTAAATGTGAAAAGTTCTATCAAGGAAAATGAGAGGGAAAAATATAACTCAAAAGCACATGCCATAACAATGTCCTTGAATTATATTAAATGATACATTGAATGTTGAAGTCTGTTCCATGTCAGCAGGAACCATGATCATGAAAATCTGACGAGGCACAATTCTGAATTTCAAAGGGGGCCATTTGAGAGTGATGCTCTGAATGCTACCTCAGGTCCAATTTTCACACTTAACACTGTTGTTTAGCATTTCAATGCTAAAAATGCAACCAATACAATCAATTTTTGAAATGTATGAAATGCATGTCCTACTTTCAGCAGATATGTTTACCCAATGGGCCTAAGTGCAGAATGGAAACACTCAGAGTGGCTTCTACACTGTACAACACTGTTGGAGTACAAAAGAATGAAGAATCACTTTCAAAAATATTTTTACTACACAGGTTTTACAATGTTCCACAACAGTCCAATATAATGTTGTTTTTATTTCATGTGTCTTATTTCATATGATTAGGAACAAGATGGTAACAAAAAATCCATGATTGATTTATTATTTGTATTTAAAATTGAGCACTTTCCATCATAATTACAGATGCATAACTCTGATTATGAGATTGAATCCCACCTCTTATGCTGTAGCCACCACTGCAGGAATATTGTGCAGTGATGCGAGTGTTTGATAGTAAAATGATTAATTTAGGCTGTTGGGCATGGTTGGTAACATTACAATGGAAATATGACTTTAATTAAGATTGCATTATTGTTTACAAAGATGGTAGGAATAATGAGTGTTCACAAACATTAAAAAATGTAAATTCTCAACAAAAAAAAAGAAAAGTAACAGTACACAAAATAATGTCTCAAAGAATAGCCATGTGATTACCAGCACAAACAAGGTGAATGATGGGTAAATAAGGGGTGGCTAGTGGAATTATCTGAGCTATATTGACTTACGTGGTAAATTCAGTATAATGTTTAATATACTGCATATTTTATACATTACTGCATGAGGGCGAACTAATCCCTGAGACCATCCTCAGTAATATGAAATGACTGTCAGAAACGCTGCTGGACACCTACTGTAACTTTATTAATGCCATCAATTTAACAAAGACAAAAACTCATACTTTTAAGTAAAACGATATGTTTGTGTCCTGTTGTTCAATATGTTACCTAAACATTTTCAGTAAAGATTAATATATGATCTTTGTGTGTTAGCTACTGTAAGAATGTGTGTAAATGTGCTTTTGTGTATACAGATAGGTGACAAATTAAAGGAAAAACCAGTTCAGGTCTTAATGTTTGACCCCTACAGTGAGGGGATCTGGTGACTCTGTTATGCTTTGGGGGGCATTTTGCTGACATGGTTTGGGTCCACTTGTCCCCTTAGAGGGAAAGGTCACTGCAAATCAATAC
The DNA here is from genome assembly GCF_963924715.1 of Thunnus thynnus. NCBI lineage: Eukaryota > Metazoa > Chordata > Actinopteri > Scombriformes > Scombridae > Thunnus > Thunnus thynnus. Next base: position 29,042,058 of record NC_089534.1, read on the forward strand.
AAAGTTGTTCTGAATCATCACTTTTATCCTATGATGAAACATTTCTATCCTGATGGGAGTGGTCTCTTCCAGGATGACAATGCCTCAATTGTTCACAGGGCACGAGGGGTCACTGAATGGTTTGATGAGTATGAAAATGATGTGAATCATATGCTATGGCCTTCACAGTCACCAGATCTCAACACAAATGAACACCTATGGGAGATTTTGGACTGACGTGTTAGACAGCGCTCTCCACCACCATCATCAAAACACTAAATGAGGGAATATCTTTTTGAAGAATAGTGTTCATCCTTCCAGTAGAGTTCAGAAACGGTAGAATCAATGCCACAAGCACTGAAGCTGTTCTGGTGGCAAATGGTGGCCCAACACCTTACTAAGACACTTTATGTTGTTTTTTTCTTTTATTTGTCACCCGTCTGTATGTATGCCTGTTTGTGTCTGACTTAAACTTAACGTTAGTCAACAATTAGATATTTGTTCATCCCCCCTATCACACTTGTAACAGTGATCAAATATTAACATGAATAGTGTCTGTAGTCTCTAGAATATCAGAAAATAATACTTAAATACACAGGTTATTCTGTACATATGTAGCCTATTTAAAGTTTTGGGGGTATATTTAGCCATTAACTCAACTTGCCCCAACATCTCTAGCACGTTTTACCCCACAACCTCCATTTTGACAAAACTGTTTCACACAGTGGCTCAGGTCCACATGCTAAGTTTATGAGTGTTTTGTAGCTTACACTGACTTATATTAACATGTAATGATGTCCAAAACGTATTTTAATTAAGATACAAGACTGATAACTTTAGTAACATGATGAATTCACTTGGCACAACAAAAATCAAAGAAAAAATAAAAAGAGACACAACGGATCAATTTTACCAGCCTGCACTGCAGGTAGTCAGCATGGATAGTATCGTTAGCATAGCCATGCCATGCTGTGTGGAGCCAATAGACTGTATAAAAATAAGATGTAGCCGCATTGTTTCTGGTTTAACAGCACCATGCTGGGCAGGTGACAGGTGTGTTTACGGTGTTTGTGTGTTCTGAAAGATGTCATGGCATGGATATAAAGTCACACAGCTAATGGACTGTTAGCCTAGCATGCTAATCCTACGTAAACATATGGATGAGACCATATGTTTCAGACATCCGTAGATAGAAACAGATGAAAGAGCAGGGGGAGGTAACAGAGAATTAGAATAGCTATAATTAAAATAAGTTCACTTTCAAATCAAACATCCCAAGATATGAGTGGAAAGTATTGTTCTTGCAACTGTATTTATACCTTTTTTTTGACTCAAATGTTGCTTTACCATGTCAAGTGATATGCTACGTCAGTACACTTTAACAACAAATATTACTGGGACCACGACAGAAAATTGCAGATGAGCATTTAATATCCAGGAATTCACATTATAGACACTACCACTGACTATCACTGTAACAAATTGGCCACAATTTCACACACTGACCATACACGGTCCATATACTATGTTTTGACCTAGCCTTGTTTTATCACTGTTAAGCTACTGTCAATGAAGCTCACCACTTCCTGCAGATTTTCCACATTAAAAGCCTGCCAGAAAAGGCAGGGATAATGCCACAGCCTGTAAATACATAGTGAGGTGTGACGTCACCAGTTGGTTTGTATTGGAGCTGGTTTGAAGCCCAGAGTTGCAGCTTATGGTGGGCACCATTTTTTCCATTTTGAGCCAAGACCTAAGGAGTGCAGGGTGTTGCCTTTCATACTCTGGAGACACGCCCCAAGACACACCCAAGCTAGCTTACTGAGAATACACACTTGAGCTAATGTTAGCTACTTTAGCTAAATTGTGCTGCCAGGGCAGGTATCATAATCAAGTAACATTAAACTTAGTGAAATATTGCAACAGTAGTCTGACTCAGTGCGAGTCCCAGAGTGGGGAGAGCAGCAGGTGAGCCAACTGTCAATCACAGCTGTCAGTCAACACTCACAGGGCAGACATCAAAGGTACTTACAATCTTACTAATGGAGCAATAATTTTCTAAATTACCACCAGCACACTTATTAGAGAGTCTGAATTTAAAGGTTGAGACCATTATGACTCATTGGAAAAAATGACTGACTTAGTATTTCTATAGAGAAGTTTAGTTGTATTTCTGTGAAAAAGAGAAACTCAGAGCAGCAGAATGGTGACATGACTCTTGTTCTGACAGAATTGGTGTCTGTCTCATATATAAGCCTGTTCTAAAAAATAAAAATCAGTCACTATTCATATAAAGACTATCACTAGTTTGTGTTCGCAGTGAGCATCACTATACTGTAGGGAACTGAAATTATCTCCCGACCAAAGAAAAAAGAAAAAAAAAAAAAAAGAACAAAAATTGACTTTAATCTTCTTCAAAGATCCTCTGACCCAGTGACTAGTAAATGAGTGTGCTTGTGAAACACCAGTGTGGGTTTTAGCATTATTGTGCACATGTGGCACAGTGAGAATACCAGATGCAGAACACAGGCCCACACACACACAGCAGCATGCCATGAATAGCCCTCACACGTGCTCTTTGCTGTGCTGTGCTGTACTGTACAGTATGTAGGTTGATTTCTTCCTCCACCATTAGCTTCACTTCAAAGCCTTTTTTTGCTGCTCCAGTCCCCTGGGCTCCTCCGTCCTCTTTTCAGGGTTTGTCTCACATCACCAGCTATGCAGTGAGCAGATCAATTACACAATGCATCTGTGTGAGCAAAATAAACAAGCTCTAGCACTCCCACATAACACTTGGTCATTAGGCTCACGTTATACCACAGGCTGAAGAGAGTAAGCTTTTTTGCAATTACACTATTAGTAGCTTGAAATATGATGCAATGCTAAAGTGGAAGAAGTCTGCAAATTCTTGCTTTCTTAAAAATCATGAGCTCGTAAACTGGACCTGCACATCTGAAGGGCTACTTGCTGGAGCCAAGTTTGTAATGTGTCACTGTAACTATAAGAATATAAGAACCAGGCCAAACACTTCAAAACATGTAGATGTAGATTTACCTCAAACTGACATTTGACATTTTTTGCTACTTATCAGTCGATACACTGCTACCAATATCCTGTATCTGTGATAATCTTATATCAGCTGATATGTCAGCCAGGCTGGTAAGGTAAGTAAAGGGGTGAGGGGTTCGAATTACCTATAGTATTACCTCACTCACCACATTCAGCCAGTGTAATGTCCATTTCCACAACACTAATTCCATCAGTACAAGAACAGGATCATATCATACTCACCACTCTGCTTCGCTCACTTTTTATTTTCTAAAGGGGACATATAACGCACATTTCCAGGTCTATATTTTTCCCTTTTGGGGGGAGTTTTTCCTTATCCAAATCGGGGGTCTAAGGATAGAGGATGTTGTATTGCCATACAGACTGTACAGCCCCCTGAGGGAAATTTGTGATATGTGATACTGGGCTATACAAAATAAAAATTATACAACAGGTAGTTCCGACCAAGCAATTTGATTGGTCAACAAGACATTTAGAACATGCTCAAATCAGCATGATAGCACACCTAGCCGGGCTCAATGAAAAATGCCTCATCACTAAAAACATTACTCCGCCATTCATTAGAACTATAGACCATGACGTCACACTAACAACAACAGTCACTTCTGGTTAGACAACTGGCAGATGATTTGAATTGAGGAGATATGTGAACTTGGAAAACTGGTTTATTTCTGTTGTCATTTTCATCCGTATCTGTAACGTTTGATTATATACAGTTAAACACAGTGGTCCGACCTATCTGATGTTTCTGCTGTACTTATTTTAAGTACTTTGTTGCTTCGCTAGTGTCTTCGGTTTGTTTTGTTTTGTGGGGATCAGCAGTAAAACCCAGAGTAGACATTTGAGTTTTCTCTCTTTTATGTTTGTGAAAATGGATTGAACTGAACTGGTTTGGGGTCGTGGGGAAAACAAAACGGATCCTTTAACAAGTGGATTGAACTTTGAGACTGTGGGACTAGTTACACACACAAACACACACACACACACACAAATTGCAAATCCCCCACTCTTTATCATTACCCGACACCCTCATACACAACAAGACTTAACCATTTCCCCCATTTGAGAGTATATCTTAGCTTCCACTCCATCATGGCATCCTCCATCAGCTGTGCCAGTGAGTCAGCGACATGCCTCTACTAGCTAATAAAATTGAATTGAATTGAATATGTGTGATATTTATTCTGTTTGGGGAATCCCACGATCTCTAGAAAGCATTAGCTCAAGTTGGCTGGCTGACTCAACAGAGACTAGAAATCGTCTCTGTTGCTAGGTCATTACTAAGGATCAGCCTGCTTGCTGGAGTGGTAAACTAGGTTTCATTACATTTCCATGGAAACACAGATAACACTAGCAAAAAGGTTTTTTTTTATTTTAAGAGCGAATTGCCCCACAATATGGATCCTTTTTGTTGTTGGTAACTGTTATATAATCGCAATATTACTTCAGTGATGCTTATGGAACTCATGCCAACAATGATGGTAAAGCACACCCTCTTGTGTAATATTGCTTATTTGACTTGACTTTATATCCTGGGGCTCTACTGGAGTATATTTGTATGATTTACAGTGATTTATCTTATACTGGCCCTTTATGGAGCCCCTCAGTTCAGCCTCTGTCTGAAATAGGCCATTTAGCTCCTGTCTCTTTAAAGGGGACCTATATTCTTTTCTTTATTTTCAGTATATAATGTTAAAATTTCGGATGTTGATGTTAAAAGTGGTTAACGTGGTTGACTCAAATAATGATGTAAACGTATGTAGAGGTTATCCCCGTGAGCAAAACTCAAGGCTTCAGACTGCTCTGAATGCTTGGTTTCCAACAGTTGTTTCTATTTTCAGCCCAAGCCGTCATCGGCTCGTGACGGATTTCTTTATATGGTCAACTGCTCCACACACATTGTGCAAGTTCACTGCTCCGCTCCGCTGGCATTATGGCATTTTTTCCATTGTTTTGAGGGTAGTGACACTGAGCCATGACTCCATTACACAGCACAGCAAAGTAAAATAAGTGGTTCACCTGTTGGAAGTGTGCTGGTCGTCTGCAGCTCTTCATCAAGTATCATCATCACTGTGGCTGATTCTGCTTATACTATTCCTCCCTGTATTATTTCTAACTCATCTGCTCAACAAAGAGCTCCAGATATCTCCATATATTGTTGTATCAACCGTTTTTTAGCGCTGCTAACAAAGCTCTGCTAATTCGGTGATGAACATGTTTAATTTCTTGTAAATTCTTCACAATAAAAGGCTCACATTGTTTAGTCATTTAAAAGCTTTTAATATGAAGTAGTGAACCAAGAAATGTTAGGTTTGCATCAGCGGCAACTTAACACGACTGTGATACGGCTGCCCCTCAGCAGGCTTCTGGAAAGTTGGCCAATCAGAACAGAGTGGGCTCATGGGGAGGGGGTCCTTCAAGAGACAGGAGCTAAGACTGCTTGTAAGAGACAGAGGCTGAACTGAGGGTCTGCATAAAGTGCCAATATGAGATAAATAAGGAGTTTTTTTTAACTGTGAATCATGCAAAGCCACTCTGGTGGAGTCCCAGAATAAAAATAAGAGCTGGAAATGTGCATAATAGATCCCCCTCCTGATGAGCCCACTCTCTTCTGATTGGTTAGCTTGCAGCTCCAGAGGCTACGTAAACGAACAATAGTAGGATTTCACCTCTTTTTCTCTTTATTTACTCAAAGTGTCAGCTTCTCAAATACATGTGTCTGATCCAACATTATGAGAGTGGACAACATGCCATCAACAAAGGCTATAGAATGGACGGCTGTTTGTGAGCATGCAAACAATGTGACGTCATTGCGATGGGGAGGTAGAGGTAGGTTGAAGCCCTGGCTTTTGACTTGCAGACCTGTTTCTTATATAAGCTTGTTTTAAATAAAAGCCTGGTTCTTCTCTGCAGTTGAGCTAAAGATGCAGGACTCTATATTTCAGTCTATTCGAGTGAAATATTCACTGATCTAAACATTCTGAAATGTCATCCTCTCTCCTGCCATCGACTGTAAACAGTAGGAATGAGAACGTTAAAAGTGGTAACACTGCTAACACTGTTATCAGTTCCCCTTGAGTGCCTGCTTGTGTGGTATGAATCTCTGGAGAGGGAGGCATTAATTATGTTTTAACAACAAGAGAGGGTGGACACTTTCAGACTATGACAGTGATTAGTTGTCACAGACAAAAATGAAATGTTGGCTTAAAACAGGGCAATGCTGTCAAATGCTTTAGAGAGGCAACATTATTCTGGGGCGGGCGCTCTGGCTCCCTAAGGCCTGCCCGTATTCACTCACAAATCCTGCCAGAACACACTGAGTTTACAAAGGCAGTTTATAGAAATAGTGGCTAAAAATACCAAGAAACTCCAGTGCCAGGTTTTATAAAATAAACCTGTGTGTGTAAGTGTGTGTGTGTGTGTGCATAATGAGAGGGAATAGGGAATCATCTGGCTGATTGGGCAGTGGCGGGACAGAGCTCCATTCATTAGGGAGCAGGAACAACACAACAGAGACCCTGAGAGGCACTTGCTCTGCCAAAGTAAACAGGATCGGCTTTTTATTCAATCTACCTGTTTTCCATTAAGTTAATTAAGGTGCGCTGAACTCCAGAGACAAACAAACAAAAGTAAACGCATCCCCTCTTCCAGGCTCAGGCGCTCAGCATGCAGGAGAGGCAGAGGCAGGTGAAGAAAACAACACTAGGCCAGTGAAGGCTCTAATTGGCTCAAGGGCCACAGTGCAGTGAGTGGCTTCAGGTCAGCTGCAGCTCACCAGCGCTGACACAGTAACCCTCTGATAGGCCCACTAACGAAGGGGGAGGAGAGGGAGAGGATGGAGGGTCTGTTTGTGCGATGCCAAAAAAGACACTTTGCTCTTTCTTCTTCCTCCTCACTTCCTGCTCTCTGCATGCATCAACCTCCCTCAACTTCTCCTTGCCTTTTACCTCTCACTGGTTTTATTCTCACATCTCCCATCCTCACAAGTATACTGTACATGCTGAGCTTAACATGTTTGCAATAGGCACTCATTCACTTTACACCTCTGACAAGTGTTGAAGTGGGTGTGTTGTTATTTACAAACAAACATGGGGATGTGGCTTTGCTAGCATTACAGATATTTGATATATGCCAAACCCTTCAGACACCCAGATCCCCCAAAAGTCCCTGGTTTACTGTGTGTCATATTGGCCATTTGCTCAAGATTTGCACCACTAAAGTAAAACATCAACTAAGGCAAGTCCTGTATTATGACTTCATCCTGTGGCCTTGTCGAAATCTAGTTTGATACTTTTATTGTTCCAGGTTATATGGTGTTTACATGGTGCCTTACATGGTGTAGTGTTTACTGTTCACTTTCTAGAGTGAACACTAAAAAAAGTGACAGCGTGAATGGTCATCTGTGTTCAATGTACCAAATAAAAACTTCAATGTGACATGGTGGGGGGTCAAGAGGGGCCTGTTAAAAAGTTTTTGCCCTGGGGTCCCCTGGCAATCAGCTAGGCATCATCTCATTTGGTATACTCCACCAGGGAATTCATGCAAAATAAGGTAGGTGACACAGCTTAAACTGTTATTACATCTTTTTAAAGATTTGATTCACCTTTATTGGATAGTTGATAGAAGAAGGACAGAGAGGAGGCGTGCAACAAAGGTCCTTGGCTGGAATCGATAAAGTAAAACATGTTGTCACTTAAAATGTCATTAATATGACCCCATAACTGGATAAATATTTAACTTTTCATGCTAAAATGGCAGATTACAGTCTAGCTGTGTTTACAAGAAGTATGAACAAAGCAGAGTGCAAAGCCTTTAAACTGTCACTATGCAGGTGGCTTAACGAGTGGCTTAACCAGCCATATACACCTCCAACCCCAAATCAGAGTGCAGAGTCCAAGAACAATGCCTCCATGTCACAAACTACCAAAACGAAACGTTGACATAAATGCATGTAATGGATTTTCCTTTTCTGCCAGAGCAGCAGTAATAACAACAGGTCACCTCTGGGCAGACGCTCACATAGCTTAACCATCAGTCATATCAAAACTGTAGGATATGCTGAAAAACAGAGGATCACTGAACTACAATGAAGAATTGTTGTTCTACTAAAAATATTCCACTGACATGTGGAATATGGAATCTAAGGAATATGGAAGGATACCATTGAATATTAGGATCAACACCATTTTAAGATCTGTGTTTTGAATCAAACTTTGTTTTGATATATTCAAGAGCTATGCCGATTAGTTGATTAATTGATTAGTCATTTAAGCAAAAAGACCAAATATTTGCTGGTTGCACCTTCTCAGATGTGATGATTTGAAATTCTTCTGTGTCATACATAGTAAACTGAATTTCTTTGGATTTTTGACTGCTGATCGCACTAAGCAAGAAACACTAAAAAGACACTATGGGTCTAAGGAAAAAAAACAGTATATAAACAGCAAATAATAATCAATGATGCAAATAATTGTTAGTTGCAGCCCTAATAGATTCCTGAGAAGTCATCATTTATAATCATGAATTAACTCTAAATTGATAAAAACCTTAACCAAAACTAGATGACCTTAAAAACTTTTTTTTTTATTTTGTAGTTCTTCTCTCATCTCTCCTTCTTTTGCCTTGAAGTTTGTCACCATTCGTCTCTACATGGCTGAGGAATGGCAATGAATTTCTGACCGCCAATGCAAAGTAAAAATTATACAAAGGCCAACTGGAGCAGTCATAAATCTGATGGTTTAGAGTGTATCCTTTCATGGCCACATTTGAAAGAGCTGACGGAGGTCTTCTCTGACTCAAGACACACAGCTCAGTGTCTCTATTTTCATATCTCTTTACCCTCCTGGCCATTTCAGTGTCCCACAGGGGCAGCTCACACAGACGAATACTGCAGGTTATTTACTAGATAGTGGAAATTTAAGAAATAGCAATTGCAGCCAGGGAATAAGCTGCTTATGCTGAATGTTCACACAATGAGCAGGCAGAGCCTCATGATCTATTTAGAGCCAGAGGACAGTGGGATTTCCGATGAGAAAAGCATATTCTGATTAGAAGATGACATCTCAAAAGCTTTTCTCTTGACCGATTTTTCTGCCGCAGTTGTGTGACCTCATTTCAGGAAACAAAGAGGGTTTCTTGTCAGCCTGAATAATCTGATTTGAGAGGATCCTTATGTTACAGATACATGGCGGTGAGGGGAAGATCAAGTGACAGAAACAGCAGAGTGGAGGGTGGAGAGGCTGTTGTGGTAAACAGTGAGGATGCGCATTTCTAACACGCAAATTTGGTCTCATACATTCAGTTCATAGTGTGATGTTAGTTTCTTAACAATATAACAATATCCAGACAATCTGACACTATTACAGTTACTGTTTATCTTTGGGGCTTATTGAATTTTCATAACTGTATTTACTATTCCTGAAAATATTAGTCAACAAATCGATTCAGTCAGTCTTACAAAAATAATCAGTTACAACTTTGAAAAGTTCACTCAGCGATAAGAGTAAAAATGATCAATTCTTTTTGTAGCTTTTTAACTATGATTTATTGTTTATTTATTGTGCATTTGGGTCTACATTTGTTTTTGTTCTTTTTTGTGAATCATATTTTATTTAGTTTTCAAAAAATATTATAACAGGGTAAAGTAGACCCAAAAAATCATAAAGAAATAAAAAGCCTCATGAAAATATAAGTGCTTATATAAGTAAGTATATTAAAGGAAAAAGACACAAAAAATATTTTTAAAAAGCAAATAAAATAAGCAAACAATTTGACATAATCAGTTCTTAGATATTTAAGGTTCTGAGTATGTATCTGTGTGAGTGTGGACAGCAACTGAGGACCACTCAGTTCCATTGTGTTCACCAAAGATACATATTATTGTGCATGTATAACATTAATATTAATCTACGAACCAACCGTGTAGATATTTAGAAAATATATACGTACATTTACGCACAAGATCTGTGTTAATGATTAGGTGACCAAAAAATTATAAAAAAAGGAATAAACACAGAGAAGTAAAGTCACATTAAGAGAGCCATCAAAATTACTAAATCATAACATTTTAATATTTAATAGCACATGAAATTATTTGGATTTGCAATACTTATAACCTTGGCAACAACAACTCTTGCTGGGATCCATAATCTAGTCTTATGTAATGTGTTGCATATTTCTGTATGGTTTGTTATTTTGTGTGTTTCTTTTTTTCTTTGCAGATGATTCTGTTCTAAGTATTCTAGGAAGCTAAGAAGTATTATGTACATAATTTAAAAAAAATCATATTTTCAAATGCAAGAATTTCTCCTCTTGTATCACTAGTAATATATTAAGTATATCATATAGTACAACTAAAGTATAATATATAGAGTTTATTTTGACAAACAGCCTCTGTCAGTCATGTGGTAGTGATCCCTTGAGAGTCACTTTTTTGACTTTTATTTCAAATTTTATAGATTGAACAGTCAGAAAAATATGTAACTAAAAATGATAAAAGATAATTTAGAATGAAATGTTGATAGTCAGGTCCCTGATGTGTCCGTTGCACTGTTGTATGAAGACCAGACCTAATCCTCTCTGGATCTCGAGTGTCTGTGAGCATTGTGGGCCTGAGGCCAAAGCCCCTGCTCATTTATTCATGATTTCTGATCCCTTCTCGTATGGCCGTCCCAATCCTGGCTCTGACAGGTCAGCACTCACAGAGCCAGACAGCAGTCCCTCAGGACTGAGCTCAACAACATGCCAGAGCCTCATTTCCTGCCTCTATCTTCCATTCCTCCTCTCTGTGCCAGAACTTTGGTACTGGTGGCCTCATACAGACCTGCTTCACTGTGTTTACAGAGGCTGAGGTCAGTTCACTCTTTATACACTGGATTGGGACAGATCATTTTAGCTGCTGTTTGGCTTCTGTTGATGGTAGTGTGTGCACTCTCACTTGTCCTATTTACACAACAGGGCAAACTCTGTCTTCTCAGTGGAGTTGGACTGTGTCCCAAAAGTTGGGAAAATGTAAATACAAACGCTGTATTAACAGATCCATCATGTAATCTACAAAACATGAACAATAATGACAAATGCCCATCATGAGATACAACAGAGCTTCAACTGAATAGAATGCTGGCATTTTCACATCAGGAACTTTCCCAATGGACCAGGAACCTTCTGAGGACCTCAGGAACTAAACCTATGTTTTGACTAGAGGAACCAGGGACTAAAATTAGTTCTTGTAGGAGAGTCCCCAAAAAAGTCCCAGGCCTGGGGGTAGAACTGACTTTTAGTTCCTCTGTTTCCATAGTTTCTGGAACTTTTTGATCAAAAAAGGGCTTAGGAGAGTTCCCAGTGGATAGTTCCTTGTTGAGTTGAGCCTTCATTATTTTATAAAGCAGAAATTTTACGTATCTCTTTGTAAAACATACAGAGCACTGCAGTTTTCAGTCTCCTTTTCCACCTCTGCATGTCTCTTGCGTATTTATTGATTACATTTACAGAAACAGTGAACACAAAGAACAACAGGATGACTCTGTGTTGCTATTCCTTGTGTGTGAAAATTGCGGTTCAAACATGCCATGGCTTTTTTTGACGGCATAATATATGTCATCTTCATGGACACACAAACTCACGCTGTGCAAAAAGAGCTCTTTAGTTCCTGGTTTAGTTTGTGAGTTCAGTCCAAAAACTGCTGAATGACGTAAACAGAGAAAAAAAAATCATTTTTGTAAAATTATTTTACAAGGTTCAGAGTTAATTTTAATTGTCATTATACAATGCAGGATTGCACAATTGTGGCCCCCTCCATGCTACACATACAGACAATGTATTTAGAAAAATATATATTTTAAATTAGAATAGAATCAAATAAATTTAACTAAACAAATTGCAGTGCTAATTCAAATTCAAAACACTCACAGCTGTGCAATAACACAGCCATTTAAACATGTTGAAATCATTGCCCCTTTCTCGCTGGAGACCCACCTGGAGACCCTCCCACTGGTGTTAGTTTTGAAGGAGCACTGTGTAATCCTTTGTGCACACTGGAGCAGGAAATGCTAATCTTACCCAGATGGTCATGTGTTAGTTCAGGCAGGTGGAGGGCATATGGACAACAGACCACTAACCCAAATGCTGCTTCCGCCACCTAGGAGGAGGCAAAGAAGGTTTGGCATGCTGCATGTTACTTCCTTCTAGCCAGCCTGCCAACCACACACACACACGCACTGTCCAAGGCAGATCACTCAGGAGTATGAACACTAGACTCTCATACATATCCACTCATGCAGCTTTTCTTGGAGAAAATTGAGGCTGAAGAACTGGCAGGCATGACTATATAATCCCAGCTTTGGGGATGTTCACTGAGAGGCAGAATCGATGGCAAATGAGGGGACAGTGCAGCCGTCCATAGCAACAGATGAGAGTCTGACATCAGGCCTCATCCGGGGAGAGGGAAGTAGATGGTGCAGAGTCCCGCTGTGCATCGCCCTTTCTACCTCCAGCCTTTTATTCCTTTCAGCTGTAACCGACTCAGTGACTGCTCCTTTACTGACCATCACAACAGTAGGTCAGACGAACTGTGACATTAAAGCAATGCTGGACCTCAGGGCACCACAGAGGCACACACTGCTCACACTAGCAACAAAAGTTTGTCTCCACAAACCAAACCTTATCATCAGCAGTAGAAAGAAACATAACAAGGCCCCCTCTTACTTTATTAGTCCACTAATTGGTTGTTGGGGTCTTTGTTGGATCAGAATATTTTTTCAATTATTTCCTTTTTATGGTCTTTTTATAAGTCATTAGCCGTTACTGGAAGGTGAAAGTCACATCTCCAGCATCACATTAATAATAAGTAACAGGTTTTGTACATTCCTGATTGAGGAATTCAGGCGGCAATAACCAAGAGATCAAAGCTGTTCGAGTCTGGCCTATGCCATCACATTCAACCACCTCAGCTCCTTCCATATTCTATCACATTTGCCAAATTTGTATTTTTCTGACCCTGTCACCCACTGTATAAATTTTAGATTATACAAGTTTTTTTCCCAAATGAGTTTTGAAGGAAATGTAAGTGCTGTCTGGATTATGTTTTTTCTAAAGAAGTGCTTGATTCTTGTACTGTACAGAAGTCATAGGTCAGTGGTCGGGGTAGAAGATGGTTTTACAAAGCACAAGAATTTGAGTACCTTGTATTGTTAGGTTTGGAAAACCAAAGGACCCTGGTTAGGCAAAGCTGGTTGTTTTGGTTAAATACAGAAAAAGTAACACACCCTGTATCAATGTTCAATATTTGACCAAGGGCGCCATGTTTACCTAATCCTATGCAAGTGAGTGGCCTAAACAATAAAAATGTAGCAATAAAACTTGAATCATGCTTTAGCTGGCAGAAGAGTCAGGAGCTGACAAGTTAGTTTACTTACATAGATGAACCTAAAATATTCACACCTGAGAGTCTGGAAGCAGTGAATTTTTCCCACTGTTGTGTAAAAGACATAAGCTAAACAATTTTATCAGTCAAAATAGTTGCTCATATAATTTTCAAATCAAAGTCAATCAAAGCTTAATTTATTATTTGTCTAATCATTTAAGCTTAATAAACCCATCATATTCTGCTTTTGTGGGAATAAACAGGCTGTTGATCATCTCCATGGTGAACATGGGGTCAGACATACAAACTATGATTCATGTGTGTACATGACTCTGCTGCACTGTCATTTAAACCCTGCTGCCACTTCTATGAGCTGATGACTCAATGGGTCTGGACTCAACCTGAGCACAGCTCCTGTCTCCTGCTGCTCACAGTGATTGGACTCTTAAAACACATACAGTAAGATAGTGTTAAGCAAACAAGCTGTTACTAATGTTGCTCTTCCATCTCCTCACAGGCTGCACAGGAGAGGAGGTGGAGGCTGATTCAGAGAATGACTGCGGGGACGGATGATGAGCAGAGATGACAGAGAGTAGGGACAAAATGAGGAGGATGTTGATGGAGCGTGAGGTATGCTATAGTGTGTGTTCTGGCCTCAGTCAAGACAGAGACGCAGCTCTTTGCTGGTCCCTATGGAGCTCAGGATGGGGCTTAGTGTACGTCAGCCAAGAGCATGGTGACATATGTGCCATTATTTATAGCCAGCAGATCCGCTGAGAGGCCCAGGGGCTGCTTAGAGAAGGTATTATTTGAGAGCCCAAAGACCAACCTGGCCACCACTGTGCTTACAGGACATTAAGCAGCAAAAAAGAACCCACAAACACAACAGATCTCCTCTCAGGAGAGGTGATAATGCTGTCATCCAAACAGTATTACAGCGCAGATAATCGTCTGTGAGCTGGGACCAGTATTTACCAGATCCCCAGTGATGAGCAGGAACAATAGCATGGATGTAAGATAGCAGGAAACCGGTTTCTCATTCTGACACGACATTTTCTGCAATGTTGGAATATGACAAACTAAATAACCCAGCTCCCTGATGACATATTTCATGCTTCGCAGTAGAGCATTCTTGCTCATATCCCATTTAGTGCACCAGTGAGGTAAAGCAAGGCATAGCACTGACAAATTTAAGCTATGATTACTGAGGGATTAGCAGTTTCACTGTGGCACCCGGCCTGGGAACTCAGTGATGGACGACGAGGTAGATTAATGTCCCCTCTGTGTCCCCAACGATCAGGACAGTGCTGTGTGCTCGGCTGGTCTCTTCCTGCAGCTCAGCCACCTCTAGCATGACACCAAAATATGTGTTGGATGGGTTAGTTGGTAAGTCAATTAGGGTATGGCTGTAATCCCCGTGAGCCAAAGGTCATCTCTTAGTAGACAGTGGGATTAGGACCGGAGGTTCCCTCGCTTGGCATGCTACTTCACCTGAATCCACGCTGCCTGCCTTTATATCCCAATCCTCTGCAAGCAAGCTGCAGCCCTGTCAACAACTTCCACCCATCAGCCCCCATCTGTGGCTGCCTCACTACTGAGGGCAGGTATACAAGGCCATGCTCCCCTCTACACACACACACACACACACACACACACACACACACACACACACATACACACACTTGGTTACCTGATCAAGCAGCATGGGAAAAGTCAAGGTCGTGAACTGTGAGTGTCTCCACAAAGGAGACACACACACATTCACAATTTGTAGCCCCCAAGGCCAGAACAAGACAAGAGAGGAGAATCTAATTCTGAATGTGCACACTGTTCAATAATCGAGCTGCAAACATGATCAAGCTGGAGATTGTCCTCACCTGCTACAGTTTCACCTCCGGCTGCCTTTGTTGGCTTTTAATCAGCTGATTTGATCATTACAGGCATTGGAACAACTTCCATGTGCTTTCACAATCCATTAAGACTGTATGCTGCTACAGTGCGACTGTCTGCCTCTGCAAATATAAAAACACTCTCAGAGGCTATATGAATATTGACATATGATGCTGACTAAACACTCCAGCTGTATTTCATTTGTCTGGCAGCAATAAGTTGAGCTGAATGAAAGGACAGCTGGGAGCTGTTGTGAAGCTGAGAGGCGCTGTGTATCTTTACTAGAGAATCTCTTATCATACAGTACTTTAACAGCGGCGTGGGATCCTGAGGGGGGGGGGGGGGGGGGGGGGATAATTGAAATTCTCAGCGATGATATTCCACTCCATTTGATGAGCACTGCACGGATCCCCGAGTCCATTTGAGCTAAACTGGCAGTATGATATAGGCGGACCGGATACGGCGAAAAGATAATGGAAGCATCGGATTCAGAAATAAAATGACACTAACTAACACTCAGAGGAAAGTGTCACATTAATCGACTCCCTGCTGCAACATCTGCAGACAGCTACACATGTATTATACCTGTCTGCTACTGTCTGTACAGTATTATAAGTTACACGTCCACATCCACAAAACAGATTATTAAAGGACTCAGTGTCGCTCAATGCGACTTCTTACCTCTTGTATTGGGCGTTTTCTAACCGTCTCTCTGTCCAAGAGATGCAGCAGATAATCAAGGCATTGTAGTTTTCACTTTATTCCAACACCGTTTTGTAATTTCCATTTCCAGTCTTGCATTCCCGTAAAGTGCCTCGCCTGGTCACTTCTCTCTGCTTTGCGCGTAAAAACCGACCGAGGCGCGCACCGCTCCGCCGCTCATAGCCCGGTCTGACCACACTACAGGCGAGCAGCTTCACTGGCTTCTCGCATCGATCAGCTCCAAATGTGATCTATTTTAAGTTTGAGAAGACAGACAGGTATGAACTTTCATGGAGTCTCTATCCTGATACGCGCTTAAATAAAAATCCACTCACACCGCGCTGATGGTAAGAGAGAAGATGATATCCAGTCAGAGCGGAGGAAAAATCTTTTCTTTTTTTTTTGCTTATTCTCTGGGCTGTTGTCTGCGTTTTGATCTGACTGATAATACCTGCAGCCTGTAGTTCTCTCAATGCACTGACTGCGCCTTGTGTTGACGGCGGAGAGAGACGGCAGATGGACTGGAACATGTGACACATTTAAAATTCAAACACTGGGCGTTTCATATCACACTCAGATAGCTCATTAATAACAGCAGCAGCAGCAGCACGTGTTTTAGAAATGATGATCCTGATGATAATGATGCTGAGAATATTCCTGACGAAAAAACACTGCCTCATTGTAAAATAGGGGTTAAAAATTAAATATCACTTACTTACAAGTTTATAAGATGTAAGTAATGGCTTCAGTAATGATTAATGCATCATTTATTCATGCTTCATGTTGGAGGTACCACTCTCCAATAAGGCAACCTAAAGAGTGGCGAAAAATTGCTCATTAAGGATTAATAAATCATTTATTAATGCTTTATAGAGCAGTTATAAGCCATTAATAAGAGGACATTTTGAGTTGCCAAGATGTGAAAAATCTCTGGCTGGTAAATCATAAATAGTCAAGTCATTAGTAAATGCCCATTAATTTCTCACTTTGTTAAATGTGGAATCAAAGAGAGGCCGACATAGTTTACATTTTTATAGCAAGATGAACTGCTAATTGTGAAAATTAGCCAATGTTGAATACTTTATGTTTAAATCCAAATAAACTAAAATATTATATTGTAAAAGACATCTTAATCTTAATTTTAATTTATGTGGATTGATTTCACTCTTTGAAATCTCCAGGAAGTAATTTTAAGTTTTGCAGTTTAAAAGAAACAGATTTTCTTAAAGTATCCATGTATCACATGTAAAGTATCACATGTCTGATAGAATATAACCTGATAGGACAGTTTGATTGAGCCTTGGTAGCCTAGATCTTCCAGCTGTTATTAAGGTTCAAACCCTGATGGGGTAGAACCCTACTGAGTTTGTGCCGGTTTATTGTTATTTGTCTTCTGCTGCAGTGGCTCAAATTGCTGTGAGCTAAAATAAGTGAGAACCATGAAACTTTGTTCAATAACTGGAAATGATGTGCATGTGTTTCCCAAGAAATATGAGCCCAATCAGCCAGATGGTGGCACTGTAATTAAGGCCCGTATTCAGACCAAATGAGGTGGTGCAACCCACCGCCCCAGGGGTGAGTGGAGGTGGTTGGGGGTGTGTGCATGTTTATTTGTGCTTTAGAACGTAACCGCTGTGAAACAATTAGTAAATAACATTTTACTGATCTGATTCACCCGCTTTCTCACTACCAGCGTTCCCTCTCTTCAGTCACTCTCCAGCTCGCTCGACCACAGCTGCTTCTCTCTCTCTTTTTCTCTCTCTTTTTTAAAATGAGTCGGGAAGCCGACAGCAAAGTCTAACTTTACTTTTAACATTATCAAATGAAGAGAAATGTCCTCCCCTCACTTAGTAACATCTTTGTACTCCCTCATGACAGAGTTTACAGCTCTGATCAGTCTGACTCTAACCAACACCAAATTTGGTATACAGCCTTGGGGGACTGAGTTACACAATTCTACCATAAATGCACAAGATTGGTCAAAAAACATGGCCGCCATCAAACCAAAATATCTTCACAAAGGAGAGAATATTAGCCATAACTCATTAACCATTTGTCCAGTCATCATAAATCTTGGTACATCACTTCAGTCCATGTCTGGGAATAGGTCTACCAAAGAATTTTGAGCCCGACCCATATGGGGTGCCACAAATGCAACAAACGTGTATCTGAAAACCTGGTGGACAGAATTTCACCAAAATTGGTGTGCATGCAAGACTAGAAACATAAATTGCTGTTTACAAACAAGAACCAATAAATCTGTCAAGCAGAGTAGCTTTCATATTAAGGCTGCATGAAACTACATAAATTGAACTAAAAGATGACTGCAGCTCTGAATAACATAACTAATGTTTCAGTTCACTTGAGCACTTAGTTCCAACAAGAGTCATTGTCGTCCTTAAATTTAATCTGCAACCTCTCTTATCTGTCCCTCTTCCCACTCAGTCCAATCTTAAACAGGCAGAAAAGCCTGAGGGCATCTGGTGGACTGGTGGAGAGACATAGAGCCAGACTGGGACAGAACCATAACAACAAGATGAGCCAGATATCTTCATATGCAGCAGACAGGACATTGCAAACTGCACTGTGCTGCGCTCTTCTGAAACTTGGCTGAATCCAAACATCCCAGACTTCACATTACACAAAGAAGGTTTTTCTCCGCACCGGGCCAACCACACTGAGGACTCAAACAAACAGAAGGGTAGAGATGTTGTACAAACACTAAAAGTCTGTCACAGTCATGCTCTACGGAGTTAGAGTCACTCACCATCAAGTGCAGACCCCTCTACCTGCCCCAGGAATTCTCCTCCATCATACTGATCACTGTCTATATTCCACCACAAGCTGGAGATGCTGCCACGTTATGGATGTTAAAAACTCGCACCCAGATTCAGTGCTGCTGATACTAGGACACTTTAAATATGTCAACCTGAAAAAGACTCTACCAAGGTTTAAACAGCAGATCCACGTTGCCACCAGGTATGACAAGGTGTTAGACCAATGTTACATCTGTATCATCTCTGACGCACTTCATTCCATGGCTTGGGCACCCCTGGAACTGATCATAACATGATTTTTCTAATCCCCAAGTATCATTAAAAATTGAAACACAAAGCAAAAGCTAGGATAGTAAAACAATGGTCTCCTTAGGCCATGAAGAGGCTCAGTGTCTGTTTAGATATCAAAGACTGGTCTGTATTTAAGGAGTCATGCCATGACATAGATGAATACATCAATACCATTATATCTTACATCCATTTCTCAGAAATTGTGTGCATTACATTCAAGACAGTGACTGTGTTTAGTAACAACATGCTGTGGTTCAACAGAGCGGTTAAAATGTTATGTAGCAAGAAAAACAACGCATTCAAGAGGGATGATAGAGAACTCTATAAATCCACAAAATATGAATTTGAGTGGTCAGTGTGGAAGTCTAAGGCCAATTACAAAGTCAAGCTGGAGGACAAGCTCCAGGATAAGGACAGCAGAGGTATGTGGCAGGGAGTTTGCGTACAGGGCCAATGGGTTGGTGGATGATGCTGTCTCCACCCCATTTTGCAGCATCTAGAGGTGCCTGTCACCTACGCTCGAGTACTGTTCATCGACTGTAGCTCAGCTTTTAATACAATCGTACCTACAAGGCTATATAATAATCTTTTGCAGCTAGGCTTACACCAGTCTCTATGTCTCTGGGTCTTGGACTTCTTTACTGGGTGGAACACAGTCTGTCAAAATCAACAATAGATTTTCTAACTCATTGACCATTTGCACAGGTGCACCTCAGGGTTGTGTCCTCTCACCTCTGCTCTACTCATTATGTAATTGATTAAAGAAGAGGATTAGGACAGCACACCTAGTCAACTGACTTTAATTTTGAATTGCCACACGGACGTTTCGGGCCAGATGCCCTTCCTCAGCATGTATGATGGCAATCAACACATTCCATGACAGGTGGACTTAGTAATAGACATCCACAACTGACACAACAGGTTCATCCTGGCAGAGGGAGCTACACATATGAGTCATCATAATAAACAAAATAAATTAAATTAAATTAAATTAAAATAAAAACGACTGATGTCCAGTTCATAAGAAGACCGAAAAATAAAAAGACAAATAGAAATCAAATCTCATGCGTGTGATACATCACAGAGAACATAAGAACATAAGAAAATATATAGATCATAAGAAAATATCTTGAGTTCATAAAAGGAAAATGAAATCTCCTCTTCAGTCCATTAAGAATGAAGGTATTCAGAGAGTGTGTTCGATATGTTTCCCTCTACAGAAGAACTATATCTATAAAAATCTATAGAAATCCAATAAACCCAAAACCCAAATCAAATTCTGTTCCGTTCATAAAAAAACAAAATAAAAACTATTACTTCTAGTACTACTACTAATCATGACAATAATAATAATAATAATAATAAGAAGAAGAAGAAGAAGAAGAAGAAGAAGAAGAAGCAGAAGAAGAAGAAGAAGAAGAAACAACATATTTGGTATTGTATGTAATCCTGCCTTTGACCTTAATCTCCAAACCAGATTTCGGGTGGATGAAATGATTACCCTTAATCATGGCATAACAATGTACACAATTATGACAAGAAAAGTTACCATTGGGAATCTGAGATAAAAAGTGCATGTGACTCTAAATCAGTGTTCACTAAGAGATCACGTAAATTGGAAGACCTCTTAAAAAAATACCTGGATGGAATTTGGAATGCACTCCCAATAAGGGGGTCACTCTCCAAAATATGCCAGTGTTTACTCACTACTTTTTGGAGTGACTTGGAGATGGAACTGAATGTAGAAACTAGTGCCAAGCCCTGAGAAGACATCCCTCGAGGGCTTGGTTTCTGATCTCTGTATAAGGCGCACTCTCTTAAGATGCTCATCCAATAATGTATCCCCATAGCTCCTACACTTAAAATTATCACACAAGACTTTAGCATGTGACTTGAAAGAATCCTCCAAATTACATATGCGTCTGATCCTCAGTAATTGATTATAAGGTGAACTTCTTTTTAATGCTGGTGAGTGAAAACGTAAAAAAGTGAAATGTAAAAAAGTATTTCTGTCAGTTTTCTTTTTATATACTTCTATGTGTATGGAAGTTCCCACTTTTTTACCAAAACATCCAAAAAAGAGATACATTCAAGATCAAAAGTTAATGGATTCCTTCCTTGAGTTCATATATGCATGGAATTCTTACCACTCTGTGGTATCTTTAAGATACGAGGGCAATGCATATACCATGTCTTTAATGTGTGCATCGACATACTGAGGAAGTGGCTCTGTAAGAGATCCTATACCAGATACAATTGGTTGACCAGGAGGATGTAACAAGTCTTTATGAATTTTAGGAAGGGTGTATATAACCGGTCGTATTGGATTATCTTGAACCATATATTTGTACTCCTCCTCATGGATTTGTCCCTCATATAGGGCTTGTTTCAAGATAATTTCAGCTCCAACTTTAAAGTGGGGTCTGTATGAAGAGGGATGTATACATCTCTATCACTTAATTGTCTTTCCAGTTCTTTAATGTATAAAGTTTTATCCTGAACCACAATGGCTCCACCTTTGTCTGTGTGGCGTATAATGATGTCATGATTATTCATCAGCTCAGCTAGTGCTTTTTTCTCTGACTCCAAACGACTCGAGGGCAAAATTTTTCCTTTACTGTCTACACATAAGTCCATAACATCCCTTTCCACTAGCTGACAAAAAGTTTCCACTGATGGGTTGTTTACCTGTGGTGTAAATGTACTTTTAGGTTTAAACACTTTTTTACCAGTGGAAACAGTTTGTGATTGATTCATGCTCTGATAGGAAACAGAGTTCCCGACAGAATCCTTCATCTAAAAAGCCTTCAATTTAATAGCTCTGAAAAACGTACATAATTCTACCCTTGCGGTGAAGGAATCTACTACTACAAAAGATCCAATGATAAGAGGCTGCATTTATCATTACTTGGCTCATGACTGGATATGTTAATCACGTTGGATTCTCCCGGGGAATCCCTTGGGCAAGGCCTTTTCATCCCCCTCCTCGTTTTACTCCTCCTCCTATTGGAGGTGACGATGTCGGGGTGGGCTTTCTTCTTGGACATAAAAAATGCAGACCTGAGGACTCTGTGTCAGTGCTGAGGCCCTCTGATGACACACTGGTGGAGGCATGTCTTGAGGCTAATCTTGTTGTTCCACCTGATAACCATGGATAAACTCTGCCATCCCTGTAGTCCAGAGCATCCCGACGATATTTGGCCATCTTGCTTCGTTCCAATTCATCCTTGTATGTTTCAATCCTTTTATCACAGTCCGCGCCAATGTCCTTCAGTTTATCTCTTGAAAGTTTCTCAGTCATTTCTTGCTGTAGAGTGGCTATTTCAGAGCATGTTTTGGCCAACTTCTCATTTTCAATCACCAACAACATTAACTCCAGTGAGCATTTGTTTAATATAGCGCACCACTTTTTGCAAAAGTCTGTATTCTCTCTTCCCAAAGTGGGTTCCTTATTTATTCGTAGGCCCCCTGGGATCCTACTATTGCACCAGTATTGGGATAACACTGTACCATGAAGTAGAGATCTTGTTTCCCTCTTCAGAAGCTGCTCCAAGAGTGTAGAATATGTCTCCATACAGGCACCTTGAGAAAACGGAATCTGCGGGAACAATATCTTTCTGGACTCAGAGTCCGAGAAAGTGAATATTGTTGCTCTTGCTGCAGTAAGCCTGTTGACCTTGTCGTACATCATTTTAGTGGAAGTCTTTTTATTTTAATTTAATTGAATTTATTTTGTTTGTTATGATGACTCATATGTGTAGCTCCCTCTGCCGGGATGAACCTGTTGTGTCAATTGTGGATGTCTATAACTAAGTCCATCTGTCATGGATTGTGTTGATTGCTATCATACACGCTGAAGAAGGGCATCTGGCCCGAAACGTCCTTGGTGTACTGTCCTAATCCTCTTCTTTAATCAATTTCAGTACTTTAAGGATTCAACTTTTTTGATTTTGATTGTGAGTTGAGCGCATTGTATTATGCAATTTCTACTCATTATATACCAATGATTGTGTTTCACACTCTGACACTGTAAAGATGATTAAGTTTGCTGACGATACAACACTGATAGGACTGATTTCCTGTAATGATGACAGTTTATAGGAATGAGGTCTCTTCTCGACTCTACTGGTGTGGCAATAACAATATGGAACTGATCATCAACAAAACTAAAGAACTTGTGGTGGACTTGTGTAAAAATCAGGAAGAGCTACTACCGACAGTCATCAACAACCAGGTGGTAGAGAGAGTGGATCATTTCAAATTCCTTGGGACTACAATCTCCTCCTCCCTGAAATGGGAAGACAACGTCACCAACATCCAGAAGAAAGCTCACCAAAGGCTATTCTTTTTAAGACAGCCAAGGAAATCTGGAGTGTCAAGGGTTGCAATGATATAGTTCTACAGAGCAGTAATAGAAAGTGGGCTTACTTTCACAATAACTGTATGGTATGATGATTCTACAGCTGACAAGAAAAAACTGCTGAACAGAGTCATATGTACAGCTTCAAAAATAATTGGCTGTGAACTGCTCAACATTTCTGAACTATACCACAACTGCATTCAGCAGAAAGGACTCCTCACACCTGGCACACCCTCTATCTCCCTTCAGGTAAAAGAGTCCACAGTATTAAGACCAGCACATCTCACTTCCATAATAGCACTTACCCTGAAACAATCAGCATCCTAAATGCCTCACTGGTTGTATGAACAAGCACATGCACTACAACTTGTCACTTTAAGGGCATAGGTCATACAGTTGCACTAATTGTATTGTAATTGTGGCAGTGTGTGTTCTGTGGACACTTCTTGTGTGTACTGTGCGATTATATGTTTGCTGTTGTTAAGTACACTAAAACAAATTCCAAAATCAACTGTAAGGTTGATATGGCAATAGAGTATTGAATCTTGAATCTACATGTATGTAATTAACATGGCATGTTCTCATGTGAGTATATACTCTATATGTGTGAATGTGTGCATATGCACGTATATATTATGCATGCATATACTGTATGTCTGTTTCCATGTGAATGTGTGTATACTGCATATACATAAACATCATTTAATGAATATGTATCTTTTTCATGCATTTTCTAAGTTTTGTAATGTAAACAGGGTCAGCATAACATGCTCTGGCTTGCTTTAATCTCTATTTGACATTAATTCATTATTTAATGGCTGTGTAAGTCTGGTATTTTCAGTTTTTCATTTTATTATTGATTCTTTATTATTCTAACTCTAAGGTCCAAAATAGTATCGTGATTTCGATGTCTTTCAATTTCCGAAAAGCCATCTGGTCTGCAGTTCTAAGCATTGATAAGTCATTAATAAAGTCTAATTAAATCTCAAATATGCATATTTGAAGAAAGATAGAAAGTCATCAGCAATTCCACATGTCATTCAGGTCATTCATAAAGGGTTTTTACAATACATGTTTACGATACAATACAATTAATCAAGTCAGCAAATCTAAATATTGATAAATAGTAAATAAATGCAGCTGTTTTACAGAAGGTCAGCAGTCACCTGGTCCATTGTAGGGGCCTACTTGATGAACCAAAGAGCTAAAAGACAAAGCAAATATGATGGAAGGAGAAACATCAGCCAGATAGATTGTTCACAACACGGCAATCCAAAAGTTATTCTAATAATCTGATCTGTAAAGCATTTGTAAATTATTTATTAACATTTAATAAAGCCATGAGTTATAAATTATAAAACCTTTGTACTGCAAGATACTAAAATGGTTCTTTACTATTTTATTGTGTGAATTTATTGTGCTCTCATCTTACTTCATATGTGTTTATGTTCAAACATAAGACTTAATACTGCTAGAGTGTTTTTCTGAGTCGTATTAAGAAGAAGGATGATGATGTTTACATCATATCAAAGCCAGCTAAATCAATCTGTTCTTCATATAATGTCAATAACAGAAAAATAAAACCATCATAAAGGTACAGGAGGACAGGTGTGACATTAAAAAAGTGTATTAAACTTTTCTTATTGTCCAAAAACAACTTTTTAAAATACTTGGCAAGTTATGTATTTCAAAAGATTAGAATGACAGCGATGGTTATAATGATAACTTATGAACAGCACAAGGAAGTAAACATCTATTCAGAAGAGAAAACATCTAAATGAGAAAAAAAGTACTTGGACAAATAAACATTAAACCATATTTTTTTCCACTGTGTGAATATGAAATGAATGTTCTCAACGTATAGTATCTGCTTGATGGATTATGAAACATCTTTGTACGTGAAATTGACATCTCGGCCTGAGCATGGTGATAGAAAAAAGCTAATGGAGTATGCAAAACGGAAAAGCTTCATCCTTTGGCCAACATGAATGTACTTAGAAAATCTTATGGAATTCTGCCATATAGACTTTTATATGTATTGTGAAGAAGGGGAGATTGTGGCCTGCTGCAGCTAATGGACAGGTCAAAGGGTATAAAAAAAAATGAGGATTCATCCTCCGTGATCATGAATGTGTCAGCAGCAAACTTCATGAAGTTACCTTGGCATGAATCTGATGGTGGCACCAGAGAAAACATCAGGGGAAAATAGCTACAATCATTTATCATCATTTTATGGGTACTGTAAACAGTCACAGCAAAATTCATTGTGAGCTGGGATGTAGTTGTTAAGTTGTGTTGTTCTGGACTGGAAGTATTGGATGAAATGAATGACCAAGCAGCTGAGTAACATCAGCAGGTCCTGATAGTGTTGAGTCAATGGGTTGGAGCAGCTTTTCTGTACCTCTTAGAGAAGAAGTCAGTGAGACACATCAAGTCATACCAATTTAATTTGTATAGCCCAATATCACAAATCACAAATTTGCCTCAGGAGGCTTTACAATCTGTACAGCAATGTAACATTCTCTATCCTTAGACCCTCTATTCAAATAAGGAAAAACTCCCTAAAAAACCATCTTTGGGACCAAAAACTTCCATGAACTAAACACTTATATACATTGTTTGTCATTGTCTTTAAAATGCCAAACAATGACAATTACAGTACCTTGAAAATAGCAGTTTGACCAAATAATCTTAACTCAAGGTCCACTTAGGTGCTGGCGCCACATCACATGGGTCTTTATCACTGCATGGATTACACTTAATTTGCAACCCTGTCTCCTTTGATGACAACTGAGCTATATCCATAACAACTGAGCAAACTCCATCCAGTGATGAAGATAGTAAGGTGCAGCTGAAAGCCCCTCACATCCATATTTAACCAAAACTTAAGTATAGCAACAGCAGATCAGAAACCTCCAAAAAAGGATGAAGCATTTTGCGGTGGTGAGTTTTGGAAAGCACTTACAAACTACTACTATTTTGTTGTTTAATTTGGAGGTAGTAATTTGACTCCTTGTTAATATAAGAAATTATATATTTAACTTGTGAGCAGCCTGAAAACTGAAACAAAATGGAAATACAAAATGACAGTGCTGCAGCTGACACACTATGCATATTCAGGCTACATGGCAGACAGCTTTTTTTAGCTGTTTACATCCATTAACACATGTGATAGATGACATTTAAAATGTTTCCTTTTAAAAACTGTATCATTTGAAAGAGCATTTGTTTGCACATGTTGGCTTGCAAAGCACTGCCTGCCTCCTAAAAAACCACAAGAATAACTGGAGGTTTTGAATGGTGCAAAGTCAAGAGCTTTGGTCTTGTACTGTGGGAGACTGTACGGAGGTCCCAGCAGCACCGGCTGACTGTGAGAGCTAATCTCTAATGCACTTTCATTTTCACAATAAACCGCGTAGAAAGAGAGGAATCACTGAATTCCCAGGCTCTCCTGCTGTGGATTCTGAACTCTTTGAATAGAGTGCCACAAAAATGTGAAAGCTCTTACACAAATAGAAAAAGTCTAAGCACTCAGAAATCCTGCTGGAACCTGGAGGGAATAGAACTCTCCACATCCACACAGCTCACTCCTCTGAGCAAGGCATGATTGGAGTTAAGTTGTTATAATTTGTCACCATCAAACCTCATATCTTGAGCGATTGCTAGTTGTCCATATTCTCTATGAATTCAAGGATATGGAAGAAAGGTATTGTAAAATCTTCATGCTTCAATCCAAAATGAGGTATCTGTCAATCAAAAGCTCTGTCACCTACTCTTCTTGTACCATTATGCCGTCAATTATTCAGAACTATGATAGATTGGAATGGCAGGTATATCACTTTTTACATGCCAGACTCATGTTTTCTACAATACTTTGTCATGAATGTATAGTAAAGTATGCATATTAATTAATAAATTCATGCCTTTCACGTGGCACTTCAGTTTTATTCTTTCACTAAGGGTCACTCAGATAAATCATCAACTACTCTGATTTCCAAATGTAAAAGTTAAAGGAACAGTTTTGGGATAGATGATAGATGATTGATATCAATTCCATGTTGTGAGTGTATACCATATTCTTTCCCCATGGGGAGTCTCCCGGTATGGCTTGGCACACCTCTCACCCACAGTGGGATTTAATCTCTTGTTCTGTCATTTAAAATAAATAGATAAAGATTTTGTTCATATTTTTTAAACAATGCTTACCCAGCATTATAGCTAGTCATAGTGGGTGCACAGGGGTAGCAAAAAACATAACCATTTTCTAGTAGGATGTGCTCCCCTTCTACTGTATCTAAAGACTTGGCCTCATAATGTTTACTACCAGGCCGCAAGAAAAACCATGGACTTCATGCAAAAAACACCCGTATGAACAGATTTGTTCTGAAGAGGCACATATGAGTGATTCAAGCTAATTTGTGGCATTTGTACTGAGAATTTTCAAATGGGAATGAAATTTAGTGGTCCAAAAGATATTCCCTCATTTGGTGTTTTGATGATGGTGGTGGAGAGCGCTGTCTAACACGTCAGTCCAAAATCTCCCATAGGTGTTCATTTGGGTTGAGATCTGGTGACTGTGAAGGCCATAGCATATGATTCACATCATTTTCATACTCATCAAACCATTCAGTGACCCCTCGTGTCCTGTGAATGGGGGCATTGTCATCCTGGAAGAGACCACTCCCATCAGGATAGAAATGTTTCATCATAGGATAAAGGTGATGACTCACGAATATATGCTATGGTCTTCACAGTCACCAGATCTTAACCCGACTGAACACCTGTGGGAGATTTTAGACTGAACAACTTTGTATTGATTTGCAGTGACCCTTCCCTCTAAGGGCACAAGTGGACCCAAACCATGCCAGCAGAATGCCCCCCACAGCATAACAGAGCCACCAGATCCCCTCACTGTAGGAGTCAAGCATTCAGACCTGTTCAAGTAATTCCTTTAATTTGTCACCTGTCTGTACATTTCAGTAGGTGTTAACAGTGGCCTACAGTGTAACATCACCTACTGCAGGCTAGAATAATCTCTCCTCTAATATCTCTGACTGTCACATTACTGTCTCTCATATTAGTCATGGAGCGCTTTGCTTTAGAAAAAAATGTTTTTAACATCTAACTTCATGTCAAAGCATATCGTCTTTATTTCTGTCAAAGTACAGCGCTGCTCTGATGGATTCATATTTTCTAGTTGTTTCAGCTCCTCTAAAAAGACTGACACTATTTCTGTGGTATCCTAGCTATTTGAACTTAATAAGTTGATAAGAATACTTATCTTGTTTAATACTGTTGTAGAATAATAAGCTTTATATCTATTGCAAATGAACAGTCCAGTAGGTGGTGATCTTATACTGTTTTTAGGGTAGATCTAGAGTTAGACCGGAAGTGAATGCTAGCCGAGACATGTGTGACTAACATGTAAAATGCTACACCAAAGAGTTCAGTAAAGTTTCTAAAAGTATAAGATGCTGAGGACATTCAGTTCTTTTAGAAGATACAATTGCATTCATTATTTATTTTTTGGTTAATTTCACAGGGATAGTCCACAATAATAAACATGTAAATAAAAAACAATGTAAATGTATCAGAGTTAGCCAAGAGGTTATTTTTCAGGGACTACATCCCTGGACAGATGTTAAAGAGTCATCCTGAAAAAAAAAGAATATAAGATTTAGAATTACAAAGTTATTGAGATCATTTATAAGCACGCAGAGCAATAAACACTGATATGCTTGCTGATTTCTGGCAGCAGGACTTGAAATTTGGCAGTATGAAATTCTCTGCACATTTGCGTTTCTTGTCTATCAGTCCCATAGTCAGTTTCCTGTCAGATTCTTGGAAGTGAAGCTGTCAGAATGATTTTCTCTTGACAGTTGGCAGTTTTCTGACAGTTGGCTTGAGGTTTTCATCATCTATAACACTGGTAATTCTTGCCTGCTTGACTGGTGATTCCCTCTCACACCTCCCCAGTGATCAGTGGCTTTGTTCGTCCCCCCACCCCAGAAGACTATTAAAACCTGCTCACCCTCTCATTTTTCATCTTTCCCTCTTTCTTCCTGACCCACAACATACATGCTATGTGGATAGGCATGTGAATTTGCAAACATTCTCCCCACTAGACCCCTTGTCTAACTGTATCTTCTAGAGATGGAAATGAATCACTTTGGTGATTCTAATCACTTTGACCAGTTCAGTTTAAAGATTTGTAGTCACTGAATATGTAGTTTGTTCACATTTTTCCTAAGCTCCACTAATAGATGAACAGAAACACCCTGATGGAGAAAGAGGAAGACTAAGGGCTTCCTTGGAATATAGGGTATATGTTTTTCTATTAGCAAGATTTAAGGACACATAATCTGGAGCTTCCCATAACCTGAACCTGAACTTGTAGAGCAAAGGTGGTCAGATCTGCCTTGCTTGTCCATTATACTTTACAAACTGGGAGGGACTGGCTGCAGCTGTACGTCATTAACATGGTGACAGCAGGACAGACCAAGCAGCAGGTACCACGGCTTAAGGCTGAAGTACCTTAAAGTGCCACCGACAGCTGCTGGATGCTTCCTCCAACTGACTCCCATTCAAAAAGCCTCAACTTCTGTCTTGAAATACTGGTGGCACTTTATTTAATGGTACACTAATAAGATGTAATAAGCCGTACTTTGTATCAAATTAGATAAAAACCAGAAATAATATGCTCTTTATTAGACAGTAAACAAACACAGTTATACCCTAATTAGACACTATACACATAAATTATCTAGTAATCAGAAACCGTATATAATGCCGTATTACACCCAAAATATATTATACTTTCACACTGTTATACCAAATTATACTCTAGTTAGAAATCAAATAGGATATCCTAATACACTATTAGACACAATTTTACAAGATCATAGTCTAATTAGAAATCAAATACAATGCCATATCACATCTAAAATATGCTACAGTTTGATGCTATTCTACCCTTACTACCAAATTATGCTGTAATTAGACACCACATTTAATACTACCAACATGGGCCTATGGTAGCTTAAAGCTATAATATGTAACTATTCTGCAAATGTCTAAAAATGACTAGACCTATGTTATATATTTTGTTCAGTTGTGTACTTACATTATTTGGTACAATGTATGTTTCTAATGACATCATAATTTAGGTATAAAGTGTCTTATTAGAGTATAACTATGTTTGTTTACTGTCTAATAAACAACATATTATTTCTAGTTTTTGTCTAATTTGATACAAAGTACAGCTGATTACGTCTTATTAGTGTACTGTAAAATAAAGTGCAACCCAAATACTATAGTCAATAATTTATTTAAATAAGTCATTGAGGTCTCAATTTCAAAATTTTGGCACTCTGATAAGTGTTCCGGTGGTCATTTTAGAAATTATTGCTCCATTATTAAGATTTGAAGTCGTGACGTAGTTTTGTCTGCCATTTGGGCATTGATACAGAGTAGGGGTCTCTGGCACAACTTCACCTACTTCCAAGGTGCATGGAGGAGGGAAAAAAGTCTAGAGAGATGAGAACCCCAGCAACACTTGTAGTATGAACAACGACTTTATTAGTTGACCGACGCGTTTCAGCTCGTGGCCTTCATCAGGGTCATCATAAAACACATTACAAACAGCATTTAATTAAAGTAAGTTCGGTATGAAAAAAGGTAAAAAAAAAGTTAAAAAAATATAAAAGACAACCAATCATATACATCCAGACACATATCAGCCAATGGGGCATCTACAAAGATGGGTTGGATATATGGTCATGTATGGTCTCATTTGGGCATTGATTGACAGCCATGGTAGTTGGCTCACTTGCTCCTCTCCTTGAGTTGGACTATTGTTGCAATATTTAACTAAGTTTAATGTTACTTGATTATGATACCTGCCGTGTTAGCACAATTAAGTAGCATTAGCCCAAGTGTGCAGCGCTTGGTGCTACCAGTAAGCTAGCATAAGGTTAGGTCTGAGGTAGAAGGGCATGTTTCCAGCATTAATGGAAACACCCAGCAATCCTTATTTGGAAGTTCCTGGCTTCAAACGGAAAAGATGGCACCGACCATTGCCAGCAAATCTGGGCTTCAAGCCGGCTCCAATGAAACTGGTGAGATCACACCTCCCTACCTCCATCTTTATATATAGTCCATGGGACAGACATTGTCATTTTTATGCGTTACAGATGTGTTTGTTGTAGATGAGAAGTGACAACACAGCTGCTTAACCAAACACAGGCAACAGTCCTGCAAGTCCCATCCTCTGCAAGTACCTGCAACTTCAATTAGAACCACCTCCTTAAGGGTGCCAAAATTTGAGTGCCAAAGAATATGCCAAACTTGCGGGAAACCTATAAATATTCAGGACATACAACACCAGTGATTTGGAAATCGCAGTGTTGTTTTTGTTCATAAGGTTGCATATGTGCCTACAAATGCTATTTAGTGGACATCTTTACTTAATGCTTTTCTGACTGTTAGAATGATGTAGAATAGAGCTTTCCATTAGGGCTGAATAGAGGGTGAAATCACCTGTAGATGTTGGTATTTTCTGCAGCACTCTGCTCAGAGCCCCTGGAGGCCCAGACTGTGGAGGGTACTGGGCCTGCATGTAATTCTATGCAGATAGTATTACACTTCCATCTCATTTTTATCCATTAACAAGACACTGGACACAGAATGCATTTTAATCCCTTTTACCTATCCTCAGAAGATGCTTATGAGGATCCATATGCAAAACACTGAGGTGTCCACAGATGGCCTGTGGGACGGCAACCTCCCCGCTTTGCATAAGCAGTCAGGTATCAGGCTGACAGTGGGGCTCTCATTTCCAGCCAAGTAGAATTAAAGTGAGGCCTGCTTTTAGAACAGAGCTCCTCTGACACCGGGAGGGATAGGGGTGCACTTTTTTCAGGCGGCTGTTTTTCCAGGCACCTGCCATGGATGGAAGCTTTGATGGAAGGCAGGACTGGAGTGGACTCTGGTAAAGAGATGCCCAGGCCTTTCAGAGCAGAGGATTACTCAGAGGTCACTTCAGGGCACAGGATTTCATGCTCCCCACACAGCTCAGAGGTCAGGTCAAGACACCAGACAGCCATGCATTTGGCCGGTTTATGAACTATCCGGATCCCCACAATCTCCTTTCTCTGTGCATTAGAATGTAAGCCTTCTCTGCGGCCTTAACAATACACCACTATACCATGTCTTAGTCAGTTAAACCCACCATCTGCTTTGTATAATACCACAGAGCTGAGGACAAGATCAGCTCACTGATCCATTAGCACCAGTGCAAATAATGTCCAATAGATAGATGAGTATGGAAGGAATCATGAGTTTACTGAAGATATGGGTAGTGATGGCCATTGACAAAGTATAACTGAAAAGCATTTGAAAAATTGGTTTTAAATTTTAAAGCTGCTCTTGTGAATAGTTTTATAATAACAATAAATCAAATGACTGTATGTAATGTGATAAATATCTCTGGAAGTGATGAACCCACAGAGAATTATCACCAACTCTCCAGTTGACCTCAGTTCTATGGCGCTTTTTAGCATCTCTCTGTTCATTATTTTAGTTTTCCAGCAACTAACTTTATTGTTTTGGTTCATTCTCACTGCTCTCATAGGTTAATTTTCAACCACAGCAGAAAGTTTAAGTGAAAAAAGCTCAGATAAATCCACTACATCCAGAGCATCAAACAGCAGACAGATAAATTTAGCTGGTAAACCAACTTGGTCTCTTCAATCGGTGTACAAATAACATGACTTTACACTTTTAAATTGCATGCAGTGCATACGCCAAAGTCCCGTTTTGTGTGCAGTTGATATGCCAATCCTTCCCATTAACTTCTGTGGAGAGCAGATGCATCCCCAGTCTCACAACAAAACATGAAATAGCTACATTGGTCTGCATCCATGTCACATGACTGTCAAATCACTGACTGAAGTTTCTTTCATTGCAGCAGAAAACAAAAAAAATGTTGTTGATGTTGATGTTCTTTTTATACTCAGTGGAAAAAAGCATTTTGATAACATTTCTAGCAAGAAATGTGCATTTTATTTTCATAGTCTTCATTCAGTGAATGTATATGATGTTTAGTTTGTCTGTTATTATTTATACTTTAGATTATGCATTGCCTTCAACCTCCACTGTTACATAATTTAATTATTTATGCACATGTCACATTTAATTGTTGCTCTTGCCACCTTCATGTATTTCATACATTTCATTTCTTTGTCTATAGCACAGTCCATAATTCCTTTGTACAGTCAATATTTCATTTCGAGTTTTATATCCCATTTCAAAACTATTACCATTCCATTCTATAAATAGATTTTATGATTTCAATTTAATTTTAATATTACTTTATTTCATTATTATTATTATTACCTTACTTTTGTCTATTTTTATTCTTCTGTGTTGCGTTTTTTGGGAGCAAATGCCAAGACACATTCTTTTTATACTTGCATTGGCTAATAAAACAGATTCTGACAGATTCTGACTTCCTCCAAGCCTGTAGTAAAGCCTTAGATTGTCAGCAGCATTGTAATCTCTGGAGGTGACTCATTTTCGTCACTATTTCCACTGAAAAAGATCAAAATCAAACAAACAAACAAAAAGCTTCATTTTATAGGCTGAGCCTTCAAAGTGCTCTCTGAAACTAGGCCTGGGATGTCTTGCTTCCATTAAATGAGAAAATTAAAAGTTTGTTATAGAGTTTAGCCAAATACATTGTTGGAAAGGTCTTGACCGACCTGGAGAGTAACATATGTCAGTATGAAGATTCTACATGGCTCCTGCTTTGAGATACTGACCTTTGAACCTTGACCTTGGTGCATGTTTGAAGGCTTATAATTAGTAACAAAAAGGGGCTGCAGACATGGAACCAACTGTTATAGAGAGCTCTTGACCTCAGCTATCGTGTGAGTATAGTCAACAACTGGGGGCGCTGTCAGATATGGGTAAAATATGGTTAAAATTCATTTTCACCCATTTAACAATTACATATATAAAATCTGATGACACAAATGTGTTTACCATCCTCTTAAACTTCTCAGTGTACTCTTAATTCAGTATTCATAACTTCCAACACTAGTATTTTTTTTAAAAATTTAATTCTCTAGAGCCGTGCCATGCAGCTTGATACAAATCAGCACCACAGTTGTAGTTCTTCCAGTCTGAAAAGTAGGATTGTAACTAGAGTCGTAAAAAATATATCTACTGAATGTATCAAATATCTAGTACAGCCAAACTAGTAATTACACTGCATTTAGATGATCTATGTTAAGAAAAAGTAAACATGTTGGTTTATTTCAGATATTTTAGGTAGTATTCTAGAAATGGGGTTTTGGGTTGGTGTTCAGTGATGGCAGGAGATATGCAGTGCTTCAAACTGTGTTAAAGTGTGTGTGTGTGTGTGTGTGTGTGTGTGTCTGTTGCGTCCGCAATCAAATTCTGGACATCAAATTTAATTCATCCCTAGGGCACTCTAAAATCTCTGGTTTTTTTTGAAAGAACATCAGCTAACAGTTAGATAAAATAACACAAATACCATAAAAGCTCAGAAAACTACACAAAGTAAAGACAATGATTCAAACAACACCCATCTACATGGTTCCAGGAACAGCAGCGTCCATAACAACCACCATAGCAACAATAGAAAGACTGGAAAAATCTTCGTAATAACTGACAAAGTAAACATCATACACATTCACTGAACGAAGATTATGAAAATAAACTGCACATTTCTCACTAGAAATTTTATCAAAATGCATTTCAATGCTGAAACTATCTTAAAATATTCCACTGAGAATAAAAGGAATGTCGGCCATTTTGAATGATAGATACTTGACAGTCCCATGACATGGACGCAGACCAATGTGGCTATTACACATTTTAATGTGTGACTGGGGCCACATCTGTTCTCCGCAGAAGTTAATGGGAAGGATTGGCATATCAACTGCACACAAAATTGGACTTTGGCATATACACTGCATGCAATTTGAAAGAGTAATGTGTTATTGGTACGCTGATTGAAGAGACCGGGTTGGGTAAACATTGAGTATTGGAATTACATTCATCAGGTGGACACAAACACAATTTTAAAGGTATGCTAATGTTGTTTTGTGTCTGCTGGATGTGTAAATAGGCAACTGTTTGTTAACAAGTTCACCATATCAACAAAAGGTAATAACACATGACACAACACGTGACATGAAATAATATAAAAATTAAAAACTAATTCAAAACCTCAGCAAAGGTAATACAACTGATGTTTTATTACTTAATTGAGTCCCTCCACCCCACATCCCCCTCCCATCCCCCCACCCCAAGTTGAAGTACATGTCCTCACCCTGCTTTTCCATAACAACACAATTAGTCACTGCCATCTGAAAGCTAAATGTGTTCCATGTAGCTGTAAAGTATGAGCTCACATAATTCAGGAAAAATTGTCGAAGATGTTTAGTTTATTCTAATCACAGAATTAGAACTGATACAGAGACAAAAATCAAGGAAGGAAAATGATTGTTTAAGTTGTCACCAGGTGGCAAGTGGTGGATTCTATTATGGTCCAAAACAGTCTATGCCAATGGTATAGATTCTACAGAAACATTATCTTCTGGATATTTAGTCACAATAACAACATAGCTCTAGGGATAGTAACATGGACCAGCCCACCAGATGAGATATTACTACTACTATTGGATGGATTGGCATGACTTTTTGTACAGACATTCATGATCCTCGGAGGATGAATCACAGTGACTGCAGCCACACAAGCTGCTGTGTGTAGGCACAAAGAGGCTTTCAGCTAAATACTAACATTAGCACGCAGAAATCCTCACAGTGACAATGCTACAGTAACGTGTTGATGTTATATTTATTTATTTACAGGACCATGTACAGTGTTAAACATACATGTTACCATTTGATGTACTGTACCAGAGTTAAGTTGTAGCTAATTTTCATCTGCCGTCCCTTCGGCAGGTCACAAATAAAACATATAACAGCACAATAACAAACAGTCCAAAGCAAAAAATACACAGGGCACATAATACAAAATACAAAGCTACACACAATAGCACATCACACACACCCACAATGTCAACTAGAAATTACCAGTTTATACTTGTCAAATTAAAAGCAAGATTATTTGCATTCATGATAAGACCATGAGAAGAAATTTAGATTCAGTGGTTACAGAGCTGAGTAGTTTTTAGAAGATTTTTAATTTGGTCTTGAATGTACTGATGGAACTGCAGCTCTTCATATCATCAGGTAGGGCATTCCACTGAGCTGTGGCTTTCACAGAGAAAGCTGACTGCCCAAATACAGTGCAATGAAATGGTATGGTACAATCTTTCATAGAGGATATTCTGGAGGATCTAATAGAACTTACTGAGCAAGTGTACACAAAATCATGTAGTGGAGGAGGGGTCAAACCATTTAAAATGTTATAAACTAGGCACAAATTTGAAAACAATCTAAAATTCTCAAAGCTCAGTAAATTGTAAAATTGAAAAATATACCTTTTCTCTTGTTTACATTTAGACTCAGACATGACTGATCAAGCCAATGTGTGATCCTTTCCAATGCAATTGTTAGCTTAGCAGCTGCTAACTCAGCTGTTTTTTCATGTGTGCACACAACGGTGTCATCTGCATACATTTTCAGTTCTACATCATGACACTGTTGACGGAGATCATTAATATATAGGCTAAATAATAGGGGACCTAACACTGACCCTTGTGGAACACCCATTGTGCACTTCATGTTACTGGACAGTGCATCACAAACTTTGACACATTGTATCCTATTAGATAAATATGAAGACATCCATGCCAGTGCTCTGGGTGAGAAGTTAAATTAAGAGAGT
This sequence comes from Thunnus thynnus, assembly GCF_963924715.1. NCBI lineage: Eukaryota > Metazoa > Chordata > Actinopteri > Scombriformes > Scombridae > Thunnus > Thunnus thynnus. Next base: position 29,079,368 of record NC_089534.1, read on the forward strand.
TCGATATTAAAACATCATGATTGATTGTATTGAAAGGAGCTGTGTTTAAAAGACAAGTTATCTAAATGAGCAATAGGGGGAGTTAAAATATCTTGCTGTGATTTGACAAACATGGTGTCAAATTGGAAAGCATCTCTACTTTTGGAGCTTTTCAAGGAGCTGATGATTTTGTTTACTTGTAACTCATTAGTCTCTATCAGTTCAGAAACCTGACCTATAGCATCTATAGGAACAATATCCAGTTCCATTTCGTACATTTTTTTCCCGACTCATATAAAGACTCAAGAGGGGGATCTGGCATTAAGGCCTGTGGCTAAAACACTTCCTAGTTTTAGGACTGTAAGCTGTTATGCTCTAGTTAGAGCTGAAATGCACTGGCTGAAGAGTTGTTTGGCCACTCACACAGATGCTTTGGCTCTGGGCAGCTTGTTTTAATCTAAAAGGGGTGGGTGTGGAGTCACACAACACAAACTAAGAAATATAGCAATAATATAGTTTTGCTGGGTTTGATGTTGACATTTTTCTGTACATATCCACAGTGTCAGCTTTAGCCATGTAGATCATGTTGATGTTCAGTCTGTGGGATTGGTAAAGAAAAAAATAGTCAAATGGTTTAACCTTAAAATTGCCTTCTTTAAGATTCAAAGCATACTCCGGGGTATTTTTAAAACTTAAAAAAAATCCTTGACATAGAAAATTTGAATGGAAGTCTATGGACATAACTACGACTTCAGATCTCTGCAGTATTTCCAACTATTTTTTTGTGTGTGTGCATTAATCAAGAGGGAATCTAAAGAAGTTCAAAGTGTTCAGAGTCTGGAGTTCACAGTCATCTGTGAAATTGCATTGACTTTTAGTAGTGAAAAACATCTAAGAGTCTGAGAGGATTTCAAACTCCCCCTCAAAAAAAGTTTGAAGTAATGCCAGTGGAGCCAGCTTATCGCTCTTGTACACTTCCAGAAACATAGAAACCTCAAACTCTCCCTGAATCCTAATGAGGTCAGAGAGGCTGAAGCCTGTACATGTAGACATGTAGACTTCAGTACAGAGTCAAGGAAGGCCTGGTGAAAGATGCTGTCCAGTTGCATCCAGTGCTCTTTGGAGTCCAGTGTTTATAGAGTTTGATTCATAGAGACTTCTCAACCTCTGCTGCTTTGATTTTGACCATTCTTATTTCAATCTTCTTGTAGGCCCCCAGCTTACAGTAATTGTTCAACATTTTGGGAAATAAGCTTATTTGCATTCTTGAAAAGAGTCAGATGAGAAGGTCAATACCACATTCATGTCTGTATGGTAAACATAAAATTACAGCCAGCCGTTGGTTAGCTTAGCTTAGCGTAAAGACTGGAGACAATGGGGAACAGCTAACAATATGTGCTTACCACCACCTCTAACACTTACTGGTTTGTTTAATTCATAACTGAAGTGTAAAGACCATAGAGTCAAAGTTATTGCTGATTGCTAGCTCTCAACAGCATTGATTTGTTAGCCAAACAGATAAGTTATAACCAGCAAACATTGTTCTAATGTTAGCTACACTAACTTGGAGCTCAAAGGTAATGTTGAGCAAAGTTATAACAAAATTATTAATATTACCCTAACATTTGACGGCTAAGCATCTGATTCCATGCCAATCGAGTGTAAAGCAAACACACAACATGTTAACGACAAGGAGAAGTGCTCATCTTCACTCCTAAATCTCATTTCATAATATCTCAAGACAAATCCAGCAAGCCAGCTACGTTACAATCTACACAAAAAGTGAATCCCAGGCAAATCAACACAACAGTAACATCAGCCACATCCTTGACAGCAACATAGAGCACTAACCAACCACACAATCAGCCAACATATTGTTTTTCAAGGCCAAGGACATGTTCACCTCATCCAGCTAACCCAAAATTAGCCACCTTGAATCCTGCAATCAATCATCATATATTAACATCACTTGTTGTCAGTTTACCTCATGCCTCTACATGATTTTCTTTTCAGTAAAGTAAATAAAAAGAAATCTATGTCTTGATCAGACAAAGTAATCCAGGTGGAGGAAGATTTGAACTTCAGCAGTTCAGCTCAAGTTCTTTCAAACTCTCATGTGGTCACATGATGGTTCAACAAGCATATGAAGACCCCGCAATTTATTTGGGTCTAATGCATGAATAACAGTAGGCCTACAGTAGCCTGTATTGTGAATGATGAAGAATTGAGATAGGTTTTCAATCTGAGAAACTGGTGTAGTTGAGATGAAACAGGACTAGACTTTGAAATGCATACAATGCATACCATACTTAAATATTATTGATATGTGAAAATAGGCTAATGCATATGCATACATGTGTTCACATGTTTTGAAACAGTGTAACAGCTAAAATATATAAAATAAAGGCAAATACAAATAATAAATGCAACCTAATAGGCCTAGTGATTAAAGAACTATTGTTATTTCACAGAAGTTCATGTTTTTGTTCTATTCTGTAATTGAAGCTTTCCACAAGAGAAATATATCTCACCTTTGTGTACAATTTATGATATTAATAAATATATTAATATATTACAGTGGATGTGTTTCTCTATTGTGTTTCTGATTGTAATTGCCTGCCAATAAAGGCCATAATATTGAATTTATTTAGGATTTCTACATACAAGATATTGTTTAATGTAATATATTAGCCACTCAGAATACCAAAGACAGTTCTTACATTTTAAATGAAGGCAAAATTGAAAAAATAAAATTATTGTCTGCAACATAAATGCACATTCATGAGATTATCTTCATGATTATGAAAGCATGATTTGTTCCCTTGGAGCTATAATAATCAAAATTCTACCAGAATCATTTTTTTTTGTTTGTTTTTTGTTTTTATTCTAGACAGACACAATTGTGTTCTGCTCATTATTTTGAATAGAAAACAGTATTGGTATATTGGTTGAAAAATACAAGGATTATAAAGACAACATAAGACTCTTTCACCATAGGTTCCAATTACAGCATGTTTAAAACTGGACCCAGGTAAGATGTCTGCCATATGGTTCCATTCCAGAATGACAAGTCATTATGACACGTTGCATCTAGTGTTTTATAACTATGGTAAAAACAAAAAGTTGTGGTTTTATGGGGGGTTATGTGTGGGACTATTTCTTGGCCAGGAACAGTGGCATTGTCGAGAGGTATATATGTTCATAGTATTTCTAAATGTTGCACTTTATACTGATCATATTTAACATTATAGCATCAGTTGTACATTGTCTTTCAACTTGCAATTTCAGTTAGATATAGATAATATAGATAAAGACGCTATGGTAAAAATGCTTCTAAATCTATCCAGTCTGGCAGAGTAGAACATGATGTTTGTAATAATATCAAACTTCTGATCTATTTCACTTTTACTGAGTAAAATTTAAAGTGCCCTGGACTGAATTTAACTGTGGGTGAAGGCAAGTTTCTTATTTGAGATTTATTTTAAATTCCACTAAAATGCAATTAACAATATGCCAGGACATTTTTTGCACCATCTCTTTTATTAAGTCACCCTCATTAAAACACACATCAGGACTATGCCATGTTTTATTATGCAGCTGCTGCACTGTGGCCAGTGCTAGCTCTAGATTGATGTGGAGGCTGAGGTTGACTGACCCAACACTGATAGGAAACATTAGTCTGTTTTATGTCTCCTTCTGAATGTCACCAACAGCCACCATTCTTCAGCTGGTGTAACAGTGACAGAACATGTGCTCTGATGGGGGCAAACAATGGGAAGTTAACATGTTGGGAGGATCGGCACTCCGCCCTAAGCCATTTTAAGCGAGTAATAACTGCATCGTGCCACTTGGAATGAGATGGCAGGGTTGTGGGAGAACAGCGGGGGACTCTTGAGATTTAGAGGGAAATCCCCAAATCCAAACCGCCCACTGATTACAAAGCTCTGCAGGGAGGTTGGCAGTTCAAAGGCCCAGCAGAGCAGTACAGAGCGCAGGGTACAGGCTCTTTCATCACAGTGTTAAACAAGGAGGGAAGGGTGTAAAATACTATCGTTGCCATACAGTTGACATGAACTTAGTAGTGTTTTAGTCAGTGCTGCTGTCCATGGTGCTGAACACCAGAGTCTGAGCAGTGTCAAATCAGATGCTCTCCGTGGTGCTGAAATATACAGTTTAGCATATACAGACAGGTGACAAATTAAAAGAAAAACTGGCACAGGTCTGAATGCTTGACTCCTACAGTGAGGGATGGTGGCTCTGTTATGCTGTCAGGAGCAATTTGCTTGCATGGTTTGGGTCCACTTGTCCCCCTATAGGGAAGGGTCACTACAAATCAATATAAAGTTGTTCTGAGTCATCACCTTTATCCTATGATGAAACATTTCTATTCTGATGGGAGTGGTCTCTTCCAGGATGACAATGCCCCAATTCACAGGGCACGTGGGGTCACTGAATGGTTGATGAGTATGGAAATGATGTGAATCATATGCTATGGCCTTCATAGTCACCAGATCTCAACCCAAATGAACACCCATGGGAGATTTTGGACTGACATGTTAGACAGAGCTCTCCACCACCATCATCAAAACACCAAATGAGAGAATATCTTTTTGAAGAATAGTGTTCATCCCTCCAGAAGAGTTCCAGAGACTTGTAGAATCAATGCCAAGACTGAGGAACACCATTCTTCAAAAAGATATTTATATATACATATACACACACACACACACACACACACACACACACACACACATATATATATATATATATATATATATATATATATATATATATTATATATTTTTTTTTATTTGTTTGTTTGTTTTATTTTGTTATTTTCAGTATGGGATGACTTTATTTTCTGTTTGACATCTGCAGCTCTGAAGGAGCTTTGTCAAGTTTGAGGCTGGATTGAGACTGAACATGAAGCTAACTGAGGCAAAGACGCATCTGTGCAAGTTGTTTTAACTTGTGACAAAATTCCCTCGTACCCAAGAGCTTTATTACTACACTTCATGAATGCACAGAGACATGATAAAAAAGAAGAGAGACCAGAGTAAAATAATAGAAAGGGATAAAATTCCTGATGACTTTTGCGATCAGTCAGAGGCTGAGCTGTCAGCTGTACAAAAGCCTCTCGAGGGATCACTTCGACCTGTCAGACCCTTCTGGGCAGTGGCGGTCTAATGAGAAAATGCTTTTGGTTGCTTCATTCGGACTTGCACTCCCTGCTGTAAACTTGTGAGGATGGAAAATCAACTTGCCTGGTAGACAGCAAGTCATATTTTTTATACTTTACATTCTTTGGCAGCAGGAACAGCAGTTTGTTAGGAAGAAATAGAAGATGTCTGTAGTGTGCATAAGCGGTGGTGAACTCTGTCCCCATTTTTAGAGTGAGAATAGACTAACTTAAAAATCTGGTATTATGACCTTTTTTGACTCATTTTTTGTGACATTTTATTCACCAAAACCTGTATAGATTTCTAAAATCCACCTTTCCCTACAGCCCAGATTCCCTTCTGTCCTCCAGCAGGCTGTTTCAGAAGCAATTTACATAAAATCGCCATTATTAATGAACATTTACTCTGATTGGCAGGAAGTATGGTCCCTCATTCACCCCCAGCCAATCGGAATACAACCTAATGAATAATACAGCATGTTTGCCTGGAGTAATGTCTGCAGCTGGAGACATAAGACAGTATATAGGGGCCTATGAAGTGGAGTCTGATCCTGAATGATCCTGAAGAACCTTCTGTTTCACAGCTGAGACTTCAAAAGGATGTTTCAGAACAGTGAGATCGTGTCTAACTTTAATGACAAAGTAAAACTAGCTAACAGTATATAAAGTAGTTGAAACTAGCTCCACCTCCAGCAGCTACAACAGTAACATGCTGCTCTAACACTGATGCTTCACTATTAATAATCTAATGATGTCATATATAATAATATATCAGTCAGAGGGACCAAACCACTACTTTTACGGCAATACCTTAACTACATCAAGCTCATAATACTTATATACTTTTACTTAAGTAGGATTTTTCATGTAGGACTTTTACATGTAATCAAGTATTTTTACATTGTTGTAGTGGTACTTTTACTTAAGTAAAGGATCTGAATACTTCTTCCACAACTGGACACATTATTGTTATCAAAGGGACATGACAGGTTGAAATTAGATGTATTGTCCCAAAAAAACAAGTTGAGAATATAGCCTCATGCAAGACAAAAGACTCAAACTTGTATTAAGATGTTTTTGTATGAAACATTAGAGCTATGAAGCTAAACATAACCCAGAATAAGACAAAACTGCTAAAAGGCTATTGATATTTACTTACAATAATTCAAAAAGTTAGACTGGATTTTAAATCTAAATACGAGATTATCTCACTTATTGAGTCATTTAGTTTTCTCCCTCATGTCAGTGAGAGGTAGAATTGAATCGATTCGACTGGACTTGGCTGTGTGTGACATGAAAACACATTTCATTCATCAAACAGCAGCACATTAAACAGTTGATTTATTCAGTTCAGTTCATGTTTAAAATAGAGAATCAGAATTTCTAAGCAACAATTATTCTGTTAATGAGGATAAGCTTCCATGCTGGTCATGTGACCCGACTGATATTCAAACATAGACCAATGAGAATGGAGGAAAATGACTTTCCAGCAGGTGGGTGAGCTCTCTTCATTTTGCCTTTGCCTTACTTGTGAGTGCTACAGCTTAATTCACTGTGAGCAGATGGTTGCTTCCATTGATGATTTTAATGAGCAGTGGAACAGATGTGGCAGGTGTCACTCATCTGCTACCAAAAGACACATATGAAAGGTTCAGTGGAGCTGTTTGAAGGAATGTGCAGGTGATTATTACTGAATAGAGTAATAGTCTGCTTTTTCTTTTTTTTTCTACATAGTATATATTCTTACTTTGATTTTTGTATATATACATACCGTATATTTTATCATGTAATATGATCAAAAACTACTAAATGGACTGGTTTGCCAGCTGCTGTTTCTAAGGTCAAGACTGATCTTTCAATTTTGATTTAAGAATATTGTTTAACATTATGTTCTGTTAATTCATGTGCACAAATTAAGCCATTTGAGAATAAAAAATGTAAATTTGTGCGTGCAACTTTGTCATTTGTGCTGTCAAATGTATGTCATGCACATGAATTAGCTTTAACCATACAATCCATTATGTAACTGTTGTATTTTAATAAGCTCTAAACACTCATTGCTGTGTTTTTTGTGAACATGAGCATGTCAAACAGTGTGAGTGATGATGCATTCTTTTCTTGATGCATTCAGCCTTCCTGGTTATTCTCTTTATTTCAAATGAAACAGTTATTGCTGCCTTAAATGTGTTATAAAAAAAAAAAATCACATCCACGCTACTGAGCAAGAGAATTTAGAAGAACAAATGTAAAAGCTTTCCTGCAATAGACATAGAGTCAGGATTTAGTTACATAAATCAGTGATGGAGAGCAAAGCAGGCATTTATTCATATAAAAACGCCATAGATTACCATAAATGACTGTGGTTCAGGTGATTGTGAGTGTGTGTGTGTGTGTGTGTCTGGTTAAGCACTTACTTACGTGTGCTTGTGGATCTGACAGTAAATCCATCCTCTGGCACAAACATATAATCACACACAATCACTGGGAGGCTGGAGCTGACCCAGAGAGAGCACACCAATCACCCCTGCCAGCCCTGCTCTGGATTGGGCTTCATCCTTGATAATTTGGCTCCCACAGCCTCTCTTTCTCCCTTGGCAGTTTACAGCCTCAGAACCAGCACGATAAACAAGTCCAATGACAGCAAAGGTGAGAGGAAACACGGTCCTTAGAGAAGGTAGCTTTGGGGATTTTTCTTTATTGCTGTCTTCCGCTTTTATTTTACACAGGAGATTTCAAATAAACCTTGAAGGAACACTATCTGGCTGCCTCCTTTGTTTGTGCCCACTGTCTAAACTAAGCAAAGGCCATCACAGAGGTTCCCATCTCCTTTCTTTTGTTTAACACCCAGGTTTTTCTAAGTCTAAAATGCCTTAGCAGAGACAGTAAACAGGTTATCCTACTTATCAACTCAGTCACTTAAGTTGATCTATCAGACTTTGCAGTTCTGGGAAGTGGCGGGATCAATGGCTGATAGGGATGAGAAGCTAATGGGGTGGACAGACACAAATTCGTGCATCTGACACTGGCTTTGCATTTACTAATTTGTCCCATCTGTAATTACCAGCAAATCAGGTCATTAGCTGACCACAGTAGCCTGACAGAGCTGCTGGAAATCCTCATGTGCTTAACAAAACATTTCAGCTCCAACAGTGATTAAAGACCCGCTGCTGAGAAATCAAAACAAGATTTCTGCCTACTATTATTCTCAAACTGATTGACAAGTCTGTTAATACTCAGACTAAAACTAAACAACAACTATTTCTGGGTGTAAGGTTTTGATGGTGGTGAACCCTTGCAAAGTGGAAGAAAGCCAACAGTATTGAGGTGTGCAGTATGATGGAGAAATGAGCAGCATCAGTCAAGCAGGGATTCTCCCCCCCCCATACACTATACTGCTTTCCCACCTGGCAGATCTACCTACGGCCTCTACCAGCACCCATATACAGTGAAGGGCACATGGATACTCTCACAAGAAATTTAGAAAATATATTTATAATTAAACCTTACTGACATTTACATATAAAAAATACAAATGACTATTGCCAAATACAGATTAAATAAAATGCATAATAAACTGAAGAAATACCAAACAAAAGCCAAACTTAGCACAAAACCCCCCCTCTCTCTTCCTTGACTACTTGGTTCAGTCTAACAAGGTAATTGGCATCCCTGGAGTCCTGTGGCTATATTCTCACGTGTGCACACCATGAAAACACGCCCCCAGGTAGACCTCAAAGAGAGAGTGATTAGGAGGGCTTCCCAAAATAAAAGCACAAAATAACAAAAAATGAATTTCCTGTATTAGTTTATTTTGTGGAACTTTACAAAGTCAATGTGCATGTGTGGGTTTTTTCACCTTAGTGATGGGGATGCTTTCCAGCTCCCTCATACTGGGGAATTTATGTTTTTGAATCATTTAAAGTTATAAAGATTAAGATTTTTATAATATCAAACCCCATTTTTGATCCTTTTTATGTTTTTATTTTGTAAGCATCCTCTCAGCTACACTGTAAGCAGATTCACCAGTTGCTCTTCCTAATGGTATATGGTAAACAAGCAAAGAAGTCTTGAAGTCATGGAAAGAAGTAATCGAGTTAGACAAAATACTCCAATCTGATGGTGCTTTAAACTTAAAAGCATGTCTCCCAATTTCTTTAAAGATTCTAGGCACAATGAAAAAGGATGTTGAGTGTGTCTGAGTTAATATGATCATCTGAATTGAACTAAAAGCTGTTTTAAGTATAAAGGATAGTTAAAGTAAATGCATTTAAAAAACAAAGAGCAACCAATGAAAATGTCTTGAAAGTGAAACAATGATGCGTGTGGTAAGGACCTCAGGACAAATCTAAAAATATCATTGTAAACTACATTTAGAGGATGAATATGTGTTTCAGAAGTGTTTTGGTATATGATAATACCGTAATCAATAATGGGAAATAAGTTGTTGGACAATTTGTCTCTTGCTTAGAGTTAAACAATTAATTGACCGATCCAGAATTCTGAGACCGGCGACACAGAAGAATAAAAATAGATTAAAGTAAGGTAATAATATTAATAATGAAATAAACAAAGTAATATTAAAATTAAATTGATTTTTTAAAATATAATTACAGAATGGAATAGTAATAGTTTTGAAATGGGATATAAAACTTCAAATGAAATATTGACTGTACAAAGGAAATATAGACTGTGCTATGAACAAAGAAATGAAATGTATGAAATATATGAAGGTGACAAGAGCAACAATTAAATGTAACATGTGGCAGTTGAATGCAATGCACAATGTCCAGTTTGATGAAATATATGAAAGTGACAAGTGCAGGGATTTAATGAGGGATGTAAACTATAAAGTCTAGTCTGATAACCAGCCATGGTACAAGATTTGATTAACACACACACACAATGTTGGAGTGCTCTATTGAATGACATGGCTCAATGTTAATTGAGAGATAGTGGCATTTGGAATTGTGTTGCAGTAGGGTTTTTTGTCAGTTTTTGAGAGTGGAATGCGACAGAAGAGCATTCTGTTGTGGGGGGATTTGGCGCGTTTGAGTACTGTTTTGGGTTGTCTGCCATCAGTGAGCTTCATTCTACGGTGGCCGACGAGAGCAAACATGCTGCAACTTCAGAATACACATGCAAATAGACAAAACACAAGCAAATGAAGAAAACGTCATCAATTTGACAAGACATGCACAGCATTTAAAAAACACGCTGCAAATACCAGAACACAACACATGAACAAAACGCGCTGCAAATACCATCTTGGCAAGATGTATACTGGACCACGATTGGCTCCAATCTAATTGTGATGTGATGTGAGGTATATGTGATAAATTGAGATTTAGAGGACCAATAAGCAAAACTAATTTTTGAGTTGAGGGGGAATTTAAATAGTTACATTTGGTGGCACAAAAAGACACATAAGAACTTAGTTAAATCAACAGTACTAAAAGCTTAGCACATAAGAATGAGGTTGAAGTGGTGGAGGGAGCTGTGACAGCAAACACTGTTGGCATGAGTGTGTCAGTGTGTGTCAGGTTATAATGGCTACACTGTTCAACTCTATATATATCCACAGAGAAAGGTCCGGTTGACCAGTAGATTCTAACCCTCTTGCTGGTGGTGACTGTGAGTATTAACCACCATGCCACCATGTTCATTTCAAACGTACATTTTTGTAAGTAAAAGAGTAAAACAACATACTGCATATTTGCATATCTGATTGGCTCTGATGTTTTCCATGTGAATTTTCCATCTGTAACTTCAACCTCTGTGTGTAATAGGGATGTGCAGAGCGCCCAGTATTTGTATTTGTGTCTGTATTTGTTGAGGCAGCAAAATTATTTGTATTTGTATTTGTATTTGAATAAAAGTAGAAAGAGGCTTACAAATCCTGTTTTTGCTTTTATTACATTTTTAATTTTAGAAAATTAGAGTTACAATAAGTGTTTATGAATAAACTACCTTATGAAGTAGGTCCCCAAACTGTGTCTCAAACTGGAGTCTTCCAGATCATAGACAACTGTGCTGACTGCTGAGCTAAAACTTTACTCTTCACCTCTTTGCAGACAGACCTCTAACTAACAAATATTTTCTTAAAAATATTTGTATAAAACAAATATTCGTAAAAAAAAGCCCCACTATTTGCGCTTTGCCGAATAATGTATTTGTATTCGAGCACACCCCTAGTGTGTGAGTCATGAAAATGACTGACTTTAACATGCACCTGTAGCTGAGAACAGAGAAGACATCTATCCATACAAGTGCACATTGTGCCTTAGTGATATTTGATATTATTTCTGTAGCCTCAATTTGAAATGACACAGTATGACACAGTAAACATTAGTTCCCTGTTGTTTACTTTGTTTTTACAGATGATGTTTAATAAAGCATCTAACTTGTATATACACTAGGAGAAACTATAAGGATTTTCCCTGCATATCAGTGCTCTAACACCTATGTGCCTCCTTAAAAGGCACAGTAAAGGTGAATGACTGGGTAACTCCGCTGAAATTGAGTTGATTGATTAGGAAAAACTGCAGCAGTTTGAGCACTGTGGTGTGTGAGGTTTAGGTAAAGTGCCGGATCATTTATAGAGGGATTAGTGTGCTGTATAAATCTCTCACACAGCATTAAGCAGACAGGTTCATTAATTATGAGGCCTATCAGCAGCATGGACCATCAGATGCACTAACCTCTGTGGTCAGGAGTAGGCTGACCCACTTTCCTGACAGAGCTTTTTATCACCTCGTTTTTCATCAGCTCCACTGCCTGCCCTGGCAAGCTGGACTTTGTCGACTGTCTGAGACTTGATAAATTGTTGGAGGGCTGCTGATATTGTGCTGTGAATGAGTGTGTGTAAGTGTGTGTGGCAGGGTCATGGGGGCACTAAGCCTGACAGGCTGACAGATAAAAAGGTAGAACTTGACTGATTGAGTGACATTGCTGAAGGGCTGTTTTGTGTAATCCCTCCTTCTGGATGATTATCAACACCTTTGTAAAAAAAAAAAAAGGTGGAAAATACTGAAGATTCTTAAAATCACATGAAAAAATATGTAAAAGATGAAAGTCTTTTGTAATGGAATTGACATGGTATGTCAGACACATGTCTCATATTTAGCAATAATATTGACTCTGTAGTTGCTGAAATATTATAAGAGAACCTGGCTGCAGGAACATTAAATAACAGATGAAGCCAGAAGTGCTTTTCCTGCATCTTTGTCATTTCTCATTTTAAATCTTAAAATAACATTTAGAATTCACTTTAAAAATCATTAAACATTACAAATATTCAAACAGAAAAATTAAAATTGTTTTGCATCAATATTCTACTTAGTCAAATTTGCTATTTTTGACTATACATATACTTACATATGACTATATAAGAACATATACTGTACGGCTGTTGTATAACTCTCCCACTCTGTGACCTATATTAATCTAACTGCAGCAGGAAAAAGTGCAGACACTCCAACATGCATATATTCACTGTCAATTAAAGTAAAGGTTCCTGTCATCCTTTGAGCTTATATAACACTGAATGTAACAAATGCCTGAAGAAGAACCACTTCCGCATGTCGTCTCATGACTTCCTGTGTATGGATGATATTTGTGGTTGTCCTCCCATGTGATCTCTGCCATAACGGCTGCCATGTTTCTGCAGCCAGGTGTCTCTCAATATTATCTAAGTCTGCCAGAAAACTAAACTTCCTGTTTCAAGGCTTTTTTTTAACTTTTTTGTTAAGACACTTCTCATTTCATCATTCATACATTGACAGTTTGATTCTGCCTGTTCTGGATTCTACATTTAAGAACAACAAGTGATGCAAAATAATATTATTTGGTATTTAATAAATGCATCCCAATTCAGAGGGGTAGAAATGCAGCCAGTACAACAACAGAAGCTGTATCAAATATATAACATTATCAGTGGATATGCTTCTCAATACTTGTGTTCTCAGATAACGATGGTCTCTACTCAGTATAAATATAATACGAAGGACAGTGTGGGTTCTTATGTAAAGATCCTTGAGTGAATAATATAGCAAGAGGCTCCCTTTTTAACACTGCTGCTATGTTGTGGAACAGCCTTCAGTTACACATCCAGTTGTTAAAAACATAAGCAGCTAATACTAGTGACTTATAATGATCTTTTCAATGACATTTTTACCCTAGCTATCAAACTGTCCTTGTTGTACTGAGGTGATTTGATGTGGCTGTTATTATTTTGTATTAAAATTGTGGCAATGTGTTTTTGGGTTTTATGTTGAATGTCTTTTGTTTTTAATGTTTTTTTTGTCTTGTAACATCCTGGGACCCTGTTGGAAACAAATGTTTTCACTTAAACGTGTTATCCCATGGATTTACTTTTATCTCTGTAATCCATAAGTAAATCATATCATGTTATATCATAACTTCTTGAGCTTTCATTCCTTTAGTTAAAAAAATAGAACTGAGTGCATTGCATCCAAAGCATTTGTATTAATGAATCATAGCTGCTGCAGTAGTGCTGCATCAAGACACAGATCCCCAATAGGGGTGTGCCCGAATACAAATACATTATTCGGCAAAGCACAAATAGTGGGGTTTTTTTATGAATATTTGTTTCATACAAATATTTTTTTTTAAATATTTGTTAGTTAGAGGTCTGTCTGTCTGTCTGTATGATCTGGGAGACTCCAGTTTGAGACCCAGTTTGGGGACCTCCTTGTAAGGTAGTTTATTCATAAATACTTATTGTAACACTTTAATTTTCTAAAAAGTGTAATAAAAGCAAAAACAGGATTTGTAAGCCTCTTTCTACTTTTATTTGAATACAAATACAAATACAAATAATTTTGCTGCCTCAACAGATACAAATACTGGACTCTCTGCACATCCCTAATCCCCATGTGAATAAACAAGAGGGGCGCAATTTTTAAAAAATATTACAGGAAAATTGTAATGTGTGCTGTATCAAGGAAAGCATACAAAAAGACACATTCTCATCTATTTGTATGGTCATTTGATGTGTTTATTAGGATGTCCAAAGATACTAATATTTTTAATACTCAGTTTCAGCTTTACACTGTAAGCATAATTTAGTTGGGGGGGATGTACTCAGTTACAGAACATGCCACCTTTGTCACTGTCCTCCTTCTTTTTCTCTCCTGTTGTTATCAGTATACTCATCCCTGCCATCATAAACAACCACAACAGGTTAAAAGTTCACAGAGAGCGGGGACATCATTACACATCAATTTCAATTTTCTCCAGGTGAAAGATAACCTCTTTGTAAACGCTGCCTCACCGTGACATTTAGTAGCAAACAGTTCCAGTCTCACCTGCCTGTCACTGGAAGCTGATGCACTGTGCAGACTTTGCTGAGCGCCAAGTCATGCAAAAACATGCTACAGTATCTACAGGGAGGGAAACTTTAAATAGCCAATGCATATAAAATCCATTCATATTGATGAGTGTGTCAATGTGTACTCCAGAGACTTGCTGCTACTGATTTGTTATTCACATTAGCACTGTCCATTTACATGTATGTCATAGTCAGATGATATGCAAATATAATTTAATAACATCTAATCACCTAAAATGGTCAACTTTGTTCAAAACTTACTTCAAAACAGTAATGACCACACTGCAGGTGTCACCTGCTCCTCTTTGGTTCAACGCTGAATGAAGACACCGACAATATTTGTATGTTCTTGCTGGTTCTGATGCAAGTTTAATTCAGTTTTATCACAAAGGCAATGATCAAAGCAAGAGGCATGAAAACAGAGTGGTTGCCTCAACTCAGACACCTGTTATGAGTTTAGAAGAATATTTTTTTACATTTCATGTGGATTGTTAGCAGTCTGGTTAAACTAAAGACAGGTAACTGGCACTTGTCCTGTTTATTGTGACATACTGTGTAGAACAGGGCAGTCATTGGAATATATTTATTAGCAGTGGTGGAAAGTAACTATGTACTTTATGTACAATTTTGAGGTACTTGTACTTTACTGGAGTATTTCCTTGTGATGCTACATTATACTCCACTACATTTATCTGACAGCTTTAGTTACTTTTCAAATGCAGATTTGACACAATGGATAATGTAACAAGCTTTTAAAATACAACACATTGTTAAAGATGAAACCAGTGGTTTCCAACCTTTTTGGCTTATAATATCTTATAAAAAGCAGTGTGTAGTCGGGGTTACATTTCAGATGTCTATGTGTTGTTAACAGCTTCACCAAATAGTGATTTTTCCCTCTAAACTTCCACCCAATTTGACTGCTACCAGCCCATTAAATAGGTGTCATCACACATCTATCCCAAATATCTGAGCTAGTAGGGGCCTACTAAACCTATTAGTAGGTTCAGGAGGCTGTTGTCACCAATTTATTTCAGTGAGCCAGTGTTGGTGGAGCCCAGTAGGTGCAGAAGGCTTGTTATCAGGCATATGCTGTCAGGTTCTCTTTGCATAAAAAAAGAAGCTGCTATTCCTTTTATTCTCAGTGGAAAATTAAATATTGTACGATAGTTTCAGCATTAAAATGTGTTTTGATAACATTTCTAGTGAGAAATGTGCATTTTATTTTCATAATCTTCATTCAGTGAATGTATGATGTTTAGTTTGTCAGTTATTTCGGAGATATTTTCACGCTTTCTATCGGTGGTTATTATGGATGCTGCTATCGCTGAAACCACGTTGTTGCATGTTGTTTGAAACTTTGTCTTTGCGCTTTCTAATCTCTTCAACGAACAGTTTGTGAATGATTTATAATGTTTCCTAGTAGGACTGCTCTGATCAGAGAAGCATGGCATCTATGTCTAACAACTATAAGCAGTAAACACATGGTATACACTTCCATAGTCTACAGCACTGTGCTTCAAACATTACTTATTGATGATCTATAGGAAAGTTACAAGTCAAATCACTATAATTGACATCAGCCTGATTTTTATCATCTAAATATTTCAAGCTGTGACATTTCCATGGCAGCTGCAGATGTTGCACACAGTCCCCATACATGTTTAAAAATGAATTAGAGACATGAAGCTCCATAAATTATAGATAGAAACGTGAAAGATCATCCACATAAGGATGATCTGCTCTTGATCATATCTAGAGTGGTCATGTGATGTCTGTTTAATGGAAACATTGTGCATTTAGGCTTGGTAGCATCAGATATTTACAGTCTGCAGACTTTTAATACCTGGACTTTGATGCTGAGTGGGCAAGAAGTAAAGAATCAAATGTGGCTTTGTTCTGTCATGTACCTGTACACATAATATGCATCACTAGTGGCTCCATATTAGCTGTAGTGAATTCCAGAGTGTTGAACCATGCATGTGAGCTTTTTAAAAAATCATTTTCAAAATTTTTGATTGAGCAAATATTCCTTGAACCAATGTCTATACTGTTCTTATATGGGGGAGAGATGTTAAACCATTCCATAAACCATTCAACATATTAAGATCTCAGGACCGCCCTGAAGACTGGAGTAGTTTATGTACTAATAAACTGTAACAGAAAGCACATTTTGAAGGAAATGCTGCATGTTTTCTGTCAATATAACGAGAACACTTTGTTAATTAATGTATTTGGCAAGTCTACAAAATGATGATACTGAACATATGAATAAAATGTTCACTGACAAAATACAGTATTTCTTTTTATTTCTGACAAAATATCCAACCTTGCAGTATAATATAATATAATAATATAAATATAATGTAGTGACTACAGCATTACACTTTTTATGCTTGTGTTTAGACACCAGCAGCACTTGGTTAAAGTTAGAGATAGATCATTGTCTTGGTTTAATACAGAAAAAAGTCTGCAGTGACTTGAAGCATGAGACATGGCAAGTTTATTAACATTTAAACTAGGGGTGTGCCCGAATACAAATACACTATTTGGCAAAGCACAAATAGTGTTTTTTTTTTTTTTTTACAAATATTTGTTTCATACAAGTATTTTTAAAAGTATTTGTTAGTTAGAGGCCTGTCTGCAATAAGAAGATGAGTAAAGTTTTAGCTGTAGTCAACACAGTCATCTATGATCTGGGAAACTCCAGTTCGAGACCCAGTGTGGGGACCTCCTTCATAAGGTAGTTGTAACACTTAAATTTCCTAAAATTAAAAGCATAATAAAAACAAAAACAGAAACAGGATTTTCAAGCCTCTTTCCACTTTTATTCGAATACAAATACAAATAATTTTGCTGCCTCAACAAATACAGATACAAATACAGATACTGGACCCTCTGCACATCCCTAATTTAAACAAAACCACAATCTTTCAGTAACCTTAACCAAAGTGCCTTTGTTGCCTAAACCTAAATCTCTGGTGTGAATGTCCTGCATTTTGTACAACCGCCAACCACTCCAAACACCTCCCAACAAGTACCAGCAGTACATAACTGTAGCGCTTCTTTATCCATCCACCTGCTTATCAAAAGTGATTATGTGATTATGTAATTATTAAAGATAGTGTCAGGATTTGAAAATATTTATTAGTTATTAAAAATGTCACTTTTACCAGCAGTACTTCGCTGTGAGTTTGAGCCACTTTCATTTTCCTCATTTACTGAGTTGTATTAACACTACATGGAATAAACGTCCTCCAGATAAATTCACTCTTATTATCTGCCAATGACTCTCAAAGTAAATGACTCTGAGCAAGACTGTCGACAGTTTTGGGATACGTGTGAGATTACACGCATGACAAATGAGTTTTTGTTCTGTTCTTGGTTCAAGTAGCTCTTTAAAATTCTCTAACAGCCTGCTGCACAGTCTTAAGAGGACTGATTATCCTGTGATTGTTGACTTAAGCTAATTGTGACAGTTTACAACAACAGAGCTGATTATAATTCAGGAGCACTGCCTTGGTGATTCAATCATGCTTTTGCAATCCCAGATGTGATCATGGTTCATATTTGAAGAGACATCTGAATCTTGGAGTCTTTACAGTGAATCTTACAGCAGCAGTATAGAAAAATGTAGCAGCACAGCGATGGTGAAGCAGACAGTCCTCTGAACTAAATTTCTTCTTCCTGAAGCTAATGAGGGCGGAGGTGTTGAAGAGGTGAAGCTATCACCTGTGAGTCCAGCTTCTTTTAAACAAAGTGCTCCCTTGCTGCTCTTCAGAACACTGATGCTTAGATATAAAGCTTTGATTCATCACTCCTGAGGGCCCAGCAGATTCCCCCCCAGTGACCAAACCTGAAGCCTGAACTTAATTAGTGAAAATGGGATCACTGCTAGGCAGAGAGAACAGAGCCGCACTGTGATTTAGACTGATTATTGGGAGCTTTTTATATATTAGAAATGTCATTTAAGGATCAAATAATGAGTTATTTCAAGGTTTAAAAGGCCTGACAGGAAGGTCTGTGTCTCCACACTCAATCCACTGCCTATGTTGTTGATGAATCTATGAATCCCTTGGACAATTGCAGTATTTTGATTTCCATATTCTAAAGAAATACATATATTTAATAACTTTATTTATGTAGCACTGTTCTAAACCAAGTTACAAAAGGTTTTACAGCAAAGAAACTGAGTAAAACAATGAAATGTAGTTAACTTGTTAACTTAGGTTCGGGAGCAGAACCACACCTCAACCACACCTCTAATCACCAACTTAGCCTACTTATACCGGGTCAACCCATCCTACCCTGTTTGTCTCAGATTTCTTGACCCACCCACCCTTTCCCTTCCCTTCATCCTCCTACCGTCATCCCTTCATCCCTTCATCCTCCTACCTCATCCCTACCCTCATCCCTTTATCCCTTCATCCCCTCATCCCCTCATCCTCCTCTCCCTCTTCCCTCATCTCTTCCTATGCAATCCGGTGCATACCTCTCCCATGTCTCATTCTAGGCACTGTCTGAGGGCCAGTGATCAGCTCAGGTGGAAATATGCCTAAGACGGAACTCCCACACTGAGTCTCCCTCCGCCCGGTCTTCAGTACATTCTCCCACACCAGCCTAACAGACAACATCTTCTTTATACCTTCACCCACATCCATTCATCTATCCTCAATATTCAATACCACCTGAATTCCATTAAACCTTTAAACAACATTTTTTTGTGGCATGGTCCTTGCTAGTGAAGTATACGCTAAGAATCTGACACAGACTGGAAAAATTGACAAAAAAGCTCATTTAAACTAGGAAAAGGCTTTTCAATTAGTTCTAATCACACACCCCCTGGTGGTGTAGTGGTTAGGATTTAGCGCTCTTATTGCCACAGCCCGGGTTTGATTCCCGGTCTCCATTTAAGCACTATACCAGGAATCCATAGAAACATTTGGTGTTCATTTTGTGCTGAGTTCTGCCCTCACTGCCTCACTGCTGCCTGCTTCAGAATGTAACTCCCTCCACCTCCCCAGCCTCCTCCTGCATTAGCATTCAGTTTGTGATGTTGAACGTTTCTTTTCAATGTGTTCATGTTCATCAAACATTGTGTATCTCAGGCTCTGCCAGGGGGGTTTGTGAGCTCAGGGACAGTCTGTGTCAACCTGCTCAGATTTGTTCCAGAGCATCATATGAGCAGAGCCACAGCACTAAACTACAATGCATGTTGTTGCAATAAATGGTTAAAACCTAAATGTGAGTGTCCTGACGGAACTGACATTGGGTGGCTGTAGCTAAGGGAATAGAGTGGGTCGGTGTTTTAATCCCTGACCACCCTAATCCTTGTCCACATGTCCTCAAGTCTAGAGCAGCACACTGAATTTCTCCTGAACAAATCCAATACTTTGTACAGCAGAGTCTACTGAATCAATGTCAGGTATTGATAATGCACAAATTAATACTGCATTTATAAGTGTTTCATTTGGCTACCAGGACTATGGAGGGTGATAATTTATATACATAAGGTGGGGAGGATACTAGCAATACAGTACCTTTCAATATAATGCAATCTAATAAAATGTAATATTTTACTGGATTAGACATTAGAGTGTACAGGTAGACCTGATAAATTGGTAACACAGTGATAACAGTTACACAAATGCTTCAATAAACATCAAATTGATTGAAATTCACTATTATTATTAAATGCATTAATAGTATATTATCAGTTATGTTTCCATATGAAATTATATTCTACAAGAGAAAACTATAATTTAATCATGTAAGTTTTAGTCTACTTAAGCTATGATACTTTACTATACAATATACTGTAGAATTTCTCTCTCTCTATCTCGTGTCTGGAAATGGTTTCATTAATTTATTTTTGATCCACTTGTTGGAATCAAAAGCCTCATCACAGAGAACTAAACCAATTATTTCACAGGTTGGTGCAGTGACCTAGCCACAGTCTGCAGTGTTTCCCAAAGTCTTCATGTAGCAAGGTCCCACAGAAGGCCTGTGAGCCTGCAGGCCCTCGCCTCAGCTGAGCACTCAATTCATTAGGCTTGATCAAACTGTCAACTGTGCAGCGGTCTGAAGCCAAAGCTCCCAGAACACAGCCCAGTGAAGGTCAGGAATGACGAGGATATCAATTTGCAGACAGAAACTGAGGCATTCGGCAATCTCACCTCGCTCCTCTATTCCCTGCTCATCATCTGTCACTGCAGTGAGTCATTGTTCAGTCGTTTATTTTATGGTGATACAAGGGCAAAAGTCTGTGCTGGACTTCCCCTGTGATGCTCTGCATGTTGCACTGATTCCATGCAGTTTGGTGTTTGACACACAATAACGGAGCTGTTTCAGAGGGGTGCATGTCTGTCTACCGTCCCGACTCCCGCCCTTTTTCTAAAGTGAGCCAAATTGTGCAAATATTGAAATATGTCCAAATGTTAGATTTTTGTGCTTTTGGAATATATTTTTACCCCTGTCCCTCTAGGAATAACATTCATTTGATCTGATTATGCAACTCACAATTTATGCCCAGTGTTATTGTTCAGTGCTATTGCAGGAAGTACTGTGTTCTTCATATTAGTAAGTACAGTTAGTGTGTGGATTGCAGGGTGGTGGATAGGTGTGCACTGTAAGACTTGCCAATGACCAAAATCTTTCCCTATCTCTGAGCTCTTATTCTAAGATGAGCAAGTTAGAGGAGGATGCATCAGAACAGGAGGAAAACTCATTACACCCCCTCAGATGAAGCTGAAAATTCACATGACAATGACATGACAATGTATTTGTAATATGAAGTGATCTGAGAAGTCTGGACAGGCCCATGTGACTTCTCTCATGCAAAGGAGATTCCACCTTCCCCAGCAAACCAGCCACAGCAGCATTCGTAAAAGCTGTGCAGCGGACTGAATCGATCAGCTGTCCCACAGCTGAGCAACTCAGGGGGAAAGAAAAAGAGATATGACTTCTGGTCAACATGGAAGGACTGCAAAATAAACACCATTTGCTGGAAGTGAGGAAAAATGCAGATTCAAAGTTTCCATTTTTTGTTTGCATATAGATCACTTAACTAAATATTTAAAAAAAACAGCTCTCAATATAATCTAACAGCAGCACAAACTACAACCTCCAAAAGCTGAATAAACAGCTCTCTAAAACAGTTTCAACAAAACTGGTCAACAGAACCATCATGGAGGGATGATTTATTGCGAGGCTGTTGTATAAGACTGCTCTTTCTATACTGTGAAGGATAGAATATGCAGAGTGATAGGGACACCATACAGTGTGAGAGAGCCAGTGAGCACCTGGAGGATTCTTCCTATGTGCCAGAAACCTCTACAGTATATATTATCTCATCTTTGTTCCTGCAAGCTAGGTTAGGATCGATACATTTCTATTGTTTTGTGAGCTCACACTCTCTCCAGCACTTATCTGTGTCCTCGTCTCTGCTGTGGATAAAACAACACCCAGCTTCATACACAGTTCCTACAGACAGGTTTTTACATTTGCTAAGGTATAGATCTGTGGCCGGCAACCCAGGAAAGTGTTAGCTTTTTTAATCCGTGTCTTCTCTCAGCAGCAATGTAATTAGGATTTCAAGGTAGTTTTCATTAAACTGCCTGAAATCAGGTTTGTAGTGATGGCAAGCTTAACCCCAAAGCAACCTCAAGAAGAGTGCTTCATTCCGCCTGGATTTTCCTGGCTGTTATGGTAGAATGTACTGCCGTTGTATAGACACACTGCTAACATAGCATAGACAAAGGAGATTATTCACTGGGATGTCATTATTAATTAGTACATGTACTGCTGTACTCTCTTACTTAAGCCCTTGGCTTATTACACCGTTCATCAAGCCTAATGAAGCACTTAGTGAAATACATTGCTCATGCCAATGTTAATAGAGACACTTCCATGAAGGACTTGACCCTTTATGACACATAGCTGTACAGTTAGATTTGGTGGAAAATGTTCTTTTTAACCTTTATTTATCCAGTGATGTTTCATCGACGGCAACATTCTGTTTTTCACACTCACAGTCACACACATTTACACCTGGAAGCTGCTCAGTTCAAGGGTTCTTCTGAGAAAACAAATCCCCACTTATCAACCATGTATGACAAAAACATTATATCCAGCCAACAACAGAGAGTCAAGGGGAGGGAGGGAAGTAGTACATTTACTCGAGTATTGTACTTCATTGCAATTTTAAGGTACTTATACTTTACTTAAGTATTTCCAAGCTTTTCAGCTTCTAGAGTAATAGTGAGAAATGTCAGGTTATAATGTCCACGCTGTGCACCTGCATGAATATGACTGGACATTATTAGTCAGCTAGTTGCCATGCAGCTGATGAATGAGACAGAGACTGTGAAGCATGAGTTAAGCAGCACATGCATATTGGCTAATACAAGCGTGACTTTAGTGCTTTGCCTGAACTAATGCTATGCTTCATTTGTTTATGTGTGTTTATGAGTGTTTTGAGGACTGTAAAATCTATGTATCTACACAAAATACATTCAAACCCATATACAGAACTTTTAGTCATAAAAAATCTACCATTGTCTGGAAGACTGTTGTTGCTAATTGCACTTCCATTGGCCTGTGTGAACATTTTGTTCACAGGTGGAATCTCTGGCACCACTATCACCACAGTGGTGACCTAGCACAGTGCAGCTCATTGAATAACGAGGCAGCAGTTTAAGAACAGTTAATACCTGCTGCTACTTTCAGGATAAAGTAGTTTCACATTTCGCATTTCTGAATTTTGAAGCTAAACACTATGAAGTCATAACTCAGTCAAATCTGAGGTCACAATGATCATACATATTCTGTTGGAATTATGTGACTTACTGTTTCTAGTTATAGAAATATGCATTGATGACAATGAGCTTATTTAAATGATTTTTTAACAGAGCTTGTGACAGGCCCGTACAACAACTAGTAGCAACAAAAATTCAGCAACAGTGATGATTCGAGTCTGTCACAACCAGTGGAGGCTGGTCCATAGAGGCAGAGGAGGTTGATCCTCCTCTATTTTTGAGAGGCAAAAGGGAGATCAAAATATAAAAAAGAATATTTGGTGGAAATAAACCATTACCGAATCTCAGTATTTATAAAGTATTTTTTCTCTCTTTGGAAAAAATCCATTGCTGTAATTCTGTTTAAAATGCTTCAACAGCGACACCTGCAGGGCAGGAGGAGAAAGAGCAGTGTGTGTGAAGTGGTGGTGGTGAGGGCGCAATTGGTGGAGGTGGAGTCGGGGACAGAGGAGGACGGGTGCCTGCCAAGCAGCAACCCCCGGGCCTGTAAAATGAAGCCAATGCGGAAATGCCAAAAACTGCAGTTCCTTGAATGGCCACTTGAGGCTGGCTCCAAAAGCGAGTCAATCCCCATAGACCCCCATGTTAAAATGCCCAACTTTACAGCAGAAATAAACATGTTTACAGCCTGGTACAAAAAACGGTTTTGGTCTCTGTAGCTAATTTCTCCTTTCATGACAACCGTACGGGGGGTGAATTTTTTTATAACTCACCCGTTTAAATTTTATTAAGCCGTAAAGTTATGCATAATGAAGGACATGGCTGCTTTGAGTGACAGGTCCGCCAGCCGCTAGGTGGCTTGTTTCAGCCATTCGGCCCGCCTCTTCGCCCATTTTTGATTGGCTGGGAGTTAGACAGCGTCACGCACTGCCAAGATGGCGACGGCTGGAGCGGCTCACTTTGAGCTTCAAAACCGCTCCTCAGAAACCAACAGGTGACGTCACGGTAACTACGTCCATATTTTTATACAGTCTACGATGCCTGCTGACCTCCCCAGGGCGGGATCTCTTACATTGGACTCAATGTATTTCATTTTTTTTCATGCTAATCTGTGATTGGCCAAGACACGTAAAATGACACTCCAAGGGAGGACATCCTCCCTTACCCATCAACAAGCAGAATGCAATATTGACATTGAGTTGGTCCGATGATAGTTTCCAGATTTCATCTTCAATTCTCTCCACTGTAAGGCAGAGTAGCAGCAGTAGATAGCTCCTCGCGTTAGCCAATGTAACAGTTGGCTTATTGTAGCAGCCTGAAGGACTCTTTATACATCCATGGAAGAACTGTTAAGGACTGTTGTTAAGCTAACGGGAGAAATTATCTGGATTGTGCAGCGCAGCAGCAGCAGGACGCTGCTGGGGAGGCTGGAGAGAGAAGCAACCGGAGAAACAACCAGGAGAATTAGCTTGTTTGACATTGTTGCTAATGATATCAGACTGGTTAAGCAGCAGCCATAAAGATAGAAAGAAGAAGACATCAGATAACATGAGTCAGATACAGCTTCTCTCTCTCTGTCTCTTTAGTCGCTAATTTCATCTCTGATGGTTAAATATCTCTCTGTATGGCTTTTTTGTGTTTTTTATCCCCTTAACAAGAATGCAGCATATATATATATATATATATATATATATATATATATATATATATATATATATATATAAAATGTGTTGTGGGTAGTTTGCTTGTTGAAGTTACAGTGAGCTGTCTGGACTCACTCATTCACTCGTTTTTAATTGAATGGTTGTTCAGTCACCTGTTGATGTTGTATGATTAGTGTGCAGGAGGTCTGGCTGCTTGCTTCTGACAGTTTCTTTAGTTTAGTTTCATTTTAAGCTGAGCCGTATATTGAGTAATAAGCTTAAAGTAACTAGAATAACAAGTGTTAACTAGTGGTGTAACGGATTGTAGTTGATCCATGATCCGTACGGATCACCCCCCACGGTTCGGCAGGCATATGAACTGCGGATTAATTGCAAAATTTAATGTCTCATTTAAGACAAAGTAAACAAACTGCTGTAAGTACAAGTCATGGACAGACAGCATGTCGCTAACATTAACAGGGATTTTGAAGAGCAATGATCAAACCAGCATCTAACGGGTCCGATGTGACATTTGAGTTATGTTTACCTGCTGTTTAATGTGCTGCAGCTGAGCAGCTTATTAGCATCTAGCTGCTAACTGACGTTAGTGGCGAATGTTTGTTATCATCAAGTTTTGATGATGTGGACAGAGGCTGTTTCATTCACTGTTTAAAAGAGGAAGGTTTCATGCCTAATATTGCAATAGCTGAGCATTTAATATTTTATATATTTTATTTTATTTTTTATTTTATTTTATTTACTTTATTCAAACTATAAATTTGAATTTCACTTTGTTGGCAAAATGACACATTTGAACCACTCCATGGCTAAAATAAGCACTTCTTTGTTTAGATACATTATGAATATGCTAGATGTATTTAAAGAAGCAGCCTTCTCACCACTCAGGGGTTTTTGTTTTTTAAAGCATTTCATCAGGTGGGACAATGATATAGTTTGATGTGGTTTGTTGTAAGATTCCATGTTGGTTTTCCTCCGGTCCTCCCCAATTTTTTGAGTCACCAGCCGCCACTGGTCACGACCAATCATTTCTCAGTAATAAATCAAACTTTAGTCTTCAGAAAATGCACAGATATGAATTCCTTCAACTTAGCATGACAATATATAGATAAACAACTTACATTCATGCAAATCATTCATTTATTTATTTGTGCATTTGTTTAAAATGACCACAGGTTTGGCTAAATTTAAAAGATATGTTCATGTTACAGTGTATTTCCCTTCTGGGTGACATCCTACAGAAATATCATATAATAATAATCATTTTTCCACATCTCAAAGAACGTAGGTTTACAGGAAGAATGACAGGAAGAATGACTGAAAGGTGTGTTGGACAATGGAAAAGACAATAAATTCTGGTTCTTCAATAAAGATTTGCTTCACTGCCCCACAGAGATTAGCAACATCATCCTTGTGATCCAGCTATAAGCTGTAAAATGATGTGATGTGTGTGATAGGGCTGTCTAAGATAAATCACACAGCTAGATCAAATTATTTACTATTTAAAATTCTACATACATTTAGGTTATTGTTGAAGCTGCACGAATGGCTCGTAAGTGTTTTCTTTCTATGCACATAGATTAGTGGTAAATATCATGAAGAGCTATTATTAAGCTGTTTATTCATTTTGGCATCATATTTTTGCATATATAACCTAGATAGCTCGGTCAGCTATATTTTCTGTCTGCACACATCATCATATTTTCAACAGAAATTTAAGAAAAACAACAACGCACTTTCTATTGGAGCAATCTTTCTCCTTGCTTGAAAGTTAGTGTAGGAAGATTCATCAATATCTCTCAAGTCCTGTTGAGGTAGGGGTGTTGTGGACTCCTTGGCAACATTATACTCCCTGTTCCCATCACCCAAAGCGTGATGGGAAGTGTAGTGCCAGAACTCTGAACTGGTTTATCCCAAATAGAACTAAAACACATGAATATCTTTGTTTCATTGACAGAATTTGGCTCAAAATATCCTCAACATGGTTCTTATATATCTGGAACACTGACACTCTCCTCTATTTAAGCAAAAAAACGACAGCAATTCAAATTGTATATAACTTTTTTCATAAAAGATGCATACTAATAATGATATGCAAATTCTTAATAATTCAACCCTTAAAGTCTCTATATATCATCAAACCACAAATAAAACCACAATAAAAGTAAGTTATAAAAATCAAACAAACAAACAAAAAGCAGGATATTTCAAATTACCACTTTTAGTTATACCCTACCTAGAATCTACTTAGAACATATTTGACCACAGTTTACATAATAATTCATGTCTGGGCAGTTTCCTCTGGAAGCTCATAGTACTGTGTCTTACACTTATAGAAAGTGTGTCATCAGGGTTGCAATCAGACTCCTGTAGTTCCCGGAGCTTCTCTCTGTGTGTACACTGTAACTTGTGCACTAACATCAGCTGCGATCTCGAATGAGCTCCAACATCAGTTCAAATGCTGGAAGAGTACAAGCAGGGTGTCTGGATACAGGGCCAAGCAAACAGTGGAGCCACTAGTGAGTAATAGGTTAGTTCAGCCTCTCCTTCATGTGGAAACATGAGCCGTCCCCAGGCAGGATTTATGAGAGGAATCTGCTGGATATATTGATGCAGCTACAGGATACTGTAGCACTGCTGTCGCATGGAAACCATGTATCTTGACTCAGTCAACTTCGGAGGTCACAAAACTGTCTAATCTTCAATTTGACAGACTTTTTAAAAATGGGCTTAAAGGAACAGTTCAACATTTTGGAAAATATATTTGCTTTCTTAAGAACACCAATATCAATTTCATGTCTGTGTTTTAAGTACAGAGCTGGCAGTATGGTATAGTAAGCCTAGCTTAGCATAAAGAAAACAGGTAAACAGGAGTAGACAGCTAGCCAGCTAAGCCTCATCCTAACCCTCTGTCTAAAGTTTAAAAATACATCTACCAACAACCTGATAGCTGTCATAAACATGTTGTAACTCATGTTTTTTATCTGTACACAAACAGAAATGTGAAAATTACTGACTCAAGTTGATGTAATGATTCGTGCCTAATGTTTTCAAGTGGAATCATCATAGTTCAATTTATTTGACTGAAACATTTTTCCTGAGTAAAGGCAAATCAGTTTACCAGAGTTGGCAAACTACTTACTTAATCTATAATAGAACATATTCTTATTTATGATGTGACTGATATAAGAGTATGGTGTATTATTTTACATTACCATGCTCTGGAGTCTCTGCTGTTAATCTAAAGCAATATGAGGTTCAGTGTTGTGACTGAGGACAGCAGGAAGAAGCTGGATGTTTTGCCACCCACTTTTCAATTGATGAGCATAACATGAGTCACTCTGCTACATCCACTCACACTGGGAAGCGGATGATCAATTGTGTGCACATCACTCATGGTTTAAGTGCATTTATCCTTAATGACTAACAATGTAATGGGATTCTGGAAACACTGTAGAACACAATATTACCAGGAACAATGCAGGAACAACCACATGAAATGACAATTATATTTTGTTGCCCCATTGCATGTTGGGAGGTTTGTCTTCATGCCTTCGTTGGGACACTAAAATATCAACTCTCTTAATTTTGGGTTGAGTCCCTAAACATCAATTTAGTTTAATCCTAATAAGAGGTAACACTTAGGTCAAACTCTAAAATTAAAAATCGTAAAGGGATAGTTTGGATTTTTGAAGTGGGATTATATGAGGTACTTATCCATAGTCAGTGTATGACCCTTTAAGAACCAACCAAACTGGGAGTTAAGATGTTTTCCCAGCACTACAGCAACTGAATGAGGCCAGCTGGTCACCATGCTAGCAGACACAATGGTGATCTCTGAAGAAGAGACTAATAAGATGATGGATGCCTTGCTTGCTCAAAGCCTTACTGCAGGTAAAGAGGAGAGGCCTGGGTATAGATTAGAGGGAAAAACACTTCTTGCATTGTTCTTTGTTCTTCTTGGCAGGTGATTTACAATGGAAACCTGAGCTATTGTGGTACGGGGGATTAGTTTAATTGAAGTTGTGTGAGTATCTGTCATCATCCTAACACTTGCTGAAGTCATTTGGATGAGGAAGGATTGTCATGAAGCAGCTTTAGAGTTTAACAGTACATAGGAGGCCTGTGATTTTAATAACAGAACCTCATTGCTAAGCTTGGCCCTGGCTGCAACATGCTCACCTCTTGACACCTACAGAGAATGTTTAACCTTATTAGATACAGGAGTACTTGGAGGAGATAAGCACAGAACTCAAAGCAGAATTATTCATAGATGAACTCACTTTTAACACTGGAGGCCCTCAACAGTTTTGTTAACTTTTATAAAGGTCTTCATGCAGGCATAGTTTTTCTTTGTGGGCAATAGGACTTACAGGAGGCTTTTGTGTCTAACCCTCCTTTTATGTTGACCGTGATGTCTGCAGGTCACCTTTCATGAATGGTGGAAGAAGTATTCAGATCCTTTACTTAAGTAAAAGTACCAAAACAACAATGTAAAAATACTCCATTGCAAGTAAAGGTCCTGCATGAAAAATCCTACTGCAGTAAAAGTATAAGTACATAAGTATTATAAGCTTGATGTAGTTAAAGTATTGCAGTAAAAGTACATAAGTATTATGAGCTTGATGTAGTTAAAGTATTGCAGTAAAAGTAGTGGTTTGGTCCCTGTGACTGATATATTATTATATATGACATCATTAGATTATTAATAGTGAAGCATCAGTGTTAGAGCAGCATGTTACTGTTGTAGCTGCTGGAGGTGGAGCTAGTTTACACTACTTTATATACAGTTAGCTAGTTTAGTCCAGTGGTTCCCAACCTAGGGTCGGGCCCCTCCAAAAGGTCATGAAATTATGATTAATGGGAGAGGAAAGAAGAAAAAACAAAGTTCTGATACACAAATCTATTTTCAGTTTTTGGACTTTTTCTCTAATCTTTGATTTTTGCTGAAATATTGGATCATATGAACATTTATTGAAATGAAAGCATGTGAGAAGTTTAGAGGCAAAAATCACTATTTGGTGGAGCTGTTGACAACTCATAGACATGTGAAATGTGACCCCGACTACACACTGCTTTTTGTAAGACGTCAAAAGCCAAAAAGGTTGGAAACCACTGGTTTCATCTTTAACAATGTGTTGGGACAAAACAAGACATTTGAGGATGTCATCTTGGGCTTTTAGAAAACAGTGATCAATATTTTTCAGCATTTTCAGACATATTATGGACAAAACAACTAATTGAGTAATTGAGAAAATAATCGACAGATTAATCGATAATGGAAGTAATTGTTAGTTGCAGCTCTAGTTTGCATAGACGTTTCCTGTATCTCTGCAGACACATAATTACTCAACAAAACAGTGAAACCAGCAACATGCGTGCACAGTGCAGGAAATACACACGCTGTAAGCAAACACGTCATGTGGAGAATAATAAAAAGGGGATTATACTGGCAAACATGATGGAATCATATCTATAGTGAGTGTAGGTGGACTTACCTTTACAAAATATCAGACTAATAGAGAAAGTGAACATCCTTTAATTACATTAACAGAAGACTTGAATTAATTATTTGTCTGTTTGTGAGGGTTTTTCTTTTTTTTCAACATAAAAGAAGGGTTACATTCCAGTCAGCACTCCTGATGACAATGTTTATTTAGTCAGTGGCTGACTAAGCGAGCATAAAATATTGTGAAAAACTGTCAGATTTCTTCCATTATGGAGGGGGTTGTCATACCGAGCAATGCAGTAGTAGCAATGCAGGAGCCACAAGCAGGCAAGCCACACTGGCTCACCTTGATCATGTTAGCAGCTGACAAAATACAGTACAGTCGCCAAAATAAAATGCAAATCACCGACATGTTTAATCTCTATGTTTCAATATGTTTTATACAAGGCATATCAACATTTCTACAATACATATCATAGAGAAAGTGACATAGTTCTGATGACATCTATAAGAGCTTGCTTCCATGTTAGGAGGAGGCAGGTTGGGTGGTTGGCTAGAGAAAGCTGCAAAAGCATCAAAGCAGCAGAGACTGCTGTTCAAGACCACTGCTCACTTCCTGCTTCACTGACAAAACCAGGTATTTTAACCCAAACCATGAGTTTTTCCTAACCCTAACCAAGTGTTTTTTGTGCCTACACCTAACCACACGCAATTATTCAGCTGATAATGGTCATTTACTGCAGCGCTGAATGACACGCTAAAAGCTTAAAATGTAATTAACATTGAAATGTAGAGATTCAACATATCTGTGGTTTGCAGAAACATACAATGCAAACATTTTATTCTGGCAATAGGGTTGCGTAATAAGGGCAACACATTCTCCTGGCTGTTGGTGTAAACATCAGTGTTAATCATTAGACCAGTAGATTGTGGACTCCATTTTCTTTTTAAGTTTCCAAACAACAAAAAAGCCAATCACACAACTGTTGAGGCTGACGTTGTGACTCTCTAAATAACCCCAACTC
The DNA here is from genome assembly GCF_963924715.1 of Thunnus thynnus. Lineage (NCBI taxonomy): Eukaryota > Metazoa > Chordata > Actinopteri > Scombriformes > Scombridae > Thunnus > Thunnus thynnus. Next base: position 29,110,766 of record NC_089534.1, read on the forward strand.
ATGTCGCTTGTATATGACTACACATTTGTTAGACAATCCAGTGACTGTCATGACAAAGCACTTGAGCCAATCCATTAGCTGTGATGACATGGTTCTGTTGTGCTGGCAGGGGGGGCACAACTATCCCCTGCTGTGAGACTGCAGTGGAAAAGCAAACAGAACCAGGCTTGTGGAAAAACAGCATAGGCCGCGTTGTGCTTCCAACTGAAATACAGTTCTGATTAACACCACTTCTGACTGGCTTCTTTGCCATAGCAATGGCAATCGAGGCTCATGGGTATTGTAGTATTTACAGTCATCAGCCATGCCAAACTGACTGACCTGAAATAATTAAGACTCCCATGTTTCCATGTCTAGGCACATTGATGTCCATAAAAGATAACTTTTAAATGGGAATAAGCAGTAGGAGAAAAAAACACTCTTTCCCCTTTGTAATTCAAATTGGCAGTATAATAGTTCATAGTTGATCTTTGCACGAGAGACTCAACAACAAAAATAACACTAGCAGAAAAAAAGAAAACATGAGGAGGAAGGCAAGAAGCAAACAACTAAATTCCCAAAGATAATATCATCTTTTCTTCTCTACAGTTATTTCTGTCAAAAAACAAGCTGCTGCTGGCACAGTCTGGACATATTCATGCAGTATGTTAGATGATAATGATGATGATGATGATGACTGTGGCAACACCTCTTTCTCTCATGATTATGATGACAAAGAAACATTCTCTTCTCAAGCTAAATACTTTCATCCATACACAAATGACACATCATTAACTTACTTTGTGGATTTAAGATTCAGTTACTTTTTGAATTGAAGATTCGGTTGAAGACACCTTCATTATGTCGCCTTGTCACAGCTAAAATATAAGATATAAGCTGGGGGAAGGGAAAATAAACTAATAAAAGCAGTATGGAGGAGAACAAGTAGGAGATGTTTAAAAGACTTCAGTTCCAGGTTTCTGGACATGTACCCTCAAAAACAAGAGTACTAATATCACACAGAGTAAGTCAGAGTGGCAGTTGTTTCAAGAACCAGCTGGATTTCCTGGATTTTCAGGGCAACCATGTGTGGCTGGAAGTGTGGCTGATCCTTGGAGTGGGTTTGAATAAATATTTTCCTATTATCTCATCAACCTACTTGGATGTAGCTGTGGACTTGCTGGACCAACAGAAAATTAAGATAAGTCTCCCTTCCTACAAATCCTTTTTAAAAACACACAAACAGAAACACAACTCAATTAATGAATTGTATTTTTCTTAACATTCTGTTGTTTCTATTGTATAATTTTGTGGTGGATGTAACAAGCTATCCAGGATATCTCATCTATTTACATGTGTCTATATATTTAAAGTCACAGGCTTTGGATTATGACTTCTCTCCAACTATTATTATTTTATATAATAATAGTTGGATGAACCTACACTACAAGGGAATATAAGGGTAGCAATCTGGAAACTTAAAAATAATGTATACTATAGGTAATTTTTAACTAATAGGTCTTATTCTAATACTACGGGGTATAGTATGACTTACTGAGCAACAAAGGTGTTTAAGAGGAAATAGAACTGATACTACTTAACTACCAGTAACCAATTCATGTGTTTATTTCTAAGCATACAGGTAGGTTAGGCACCAATGGTGTTGTTTTTTGTCTTTTTTAATCAAAGATGCATGGTAACCCAATAAATTACAAGGAAAAAAAGAACAATTACCTGGCAATTTTCTATAACTAAAATGTAATTGCTAAAAAAATGTTTGATTTTTTAAAATAAGATAATAAATTATGTATGCTGAAATTACAGCATACATACAGCAATTCACTCAAGACTGAAATTGCTAGCATCAAGATAGAAAAAACAATATATATTACATAAATTACAAGAAGGTTTTCAATAGTTTTTTTTTTTTTTTTTTTTCCTGCACATGTGGTAATTAATGTAAAACTCAACTGCTTGTGCATGGTCTTAAAAGTCGATGGAAACAGTTTCCAAATAAAAATCCATGTGGTAACATCATAAATAATATGTAAAATATTGTGAAAATAGAACAGTAATTACCCATAATGAACCAAGTGTGGTCTGTAAATTGATGTAGCAGCTCCTGCTTCATCGTAATACAATCATTTTCATCCAACAAGACATTTTCCACTGACTTTTCCAGTCTTGATGCTAGCAATATAAACAAAACACAGCAAATTGCTGTGCTGTTACAGGTTATCGTATAAACACATAAATAACTTTTATAGTTATTTATTTTCAGGAAATGTGTCTTACCTCTCTAGTCTAGTTATTTTTAAATTTCATTTAAGGTATGGACAGATTGGTGGGTGATTTAATTAGTTTCCTGATTAATTAAAAGAAAAACAACAAACAAACAATTAAATCTATCCTTATAATAGTATGAGCTACTGACTATGTTTTACGTCATGTCAAAGGACAGACATAGGGTTTCCTGGTTATTGATTTTTAAAAGATCTTAAAAAGATTGTCCCCGGGGAGAATTCAGTTATTGGCTTTCCCGTGGAACCACAGTACTCCCTGGTTTTTATGGCATTCAGTCTCTCTTTTCTGTCTGCCCACACTGCTACATGTCCTGTGTAAAAGATAAAGCACTGACGGGGACACACAGCTATAAGGTTTCCATGCACTTGTGTGAAGTAGAAATAGGTTTTAGCTTATTAGAAAAGGGGGGGAAAAGATATCTTATCTGGACCAGCAGATGAAAAATTTCAAAAACAGTACCAAATAATCAAATGCCAAGGTGAATTTACGCAGCTGTCTGAATAGTGGATTGCATTGCATGAAATCCCTCTGGGAAACAAGCCAAGCCAATTGGCATTTATTGGGAGTGGAGGATATCGGAAGCTGCAGCGCTGCAGTGAATACCCAAGCAGGTCGAGGCCAAGCCAGCGCTGTGAGAGTGAAGAGACTGTGTCAAATAAAGCATCTGGGGACTTTAGACTGGGGCAGCATGGAGACGAAGCTCCTGTTTTTCTTCATCACCCAATTATCAAGGCAGAGAGGAGCGCAGAGAGGCACGGTAAAAATAGCAGACCCTAGCTTGTTCTTCTAGGCCAGCACAGCGCTGTCTCCGATTACTGCTTAGCGACAGCCAGCTGATTAAGTGTTTCTGCATCTGGGCTTTGAAGAGACAGACAGACAGACAGAGAGAGAAGAAAAGTTTCAGAGTAAGAGAACATTTGAATTTAAAATGAGACTGTTGGAGCCAAATTAGAGGACTGAAAACAGGCATCATTCTGGGCAAGAAAACAAGTGGCGCTTTTAGAGCAGCAGGAAATGAGAGCAAAATGGAACAAAGAAAAACAAGGCAACCACTTCCTGACAAGGCAAACATTGTTTGCTTGTGGACTATTATGTGTTGAAGGCTGAACATGGAATACATTACTCCTTGACAATGGACAGTGGTACACATAAAGCAGCCAGTGAAAATCAAACTTGGTTGCTGTCGAGTTTGAGCCATCGCGACCAGGTATCTGTCAAAACAACCACCTCAGAAGAAGAGAAGATAACCTGACTACCACCAACCGAGTCAAAAAATATTCCAGATTTACTGGGTTTCGCCGCACATACATACTGTACAGCCAGGCAACTCACACACACACAGACCCACACATGCCCACGACATACGCACACACTTGAATCAGTACATTTGAAGCTGGCCTGATTGGGTGGTGCCAACAAGCCTCCAGATTTTTTTTGCACAAAAAGACAATCAGCACACAGCATGAAGAAGAGATTGAATCAGTTGCTCTGTAAACTTTATTGCACACCAATCAGTTTTTATAATCCAGTGAGTTTTAAAAGAATAACTGTGAGCACCAAAATAACCCAGAAAACCATAGAAATCTGGCAAAATTAATAAACCTTGGATTTTGATAACATGGACATTTTTGAGCAGAGGAAGATGAGATAAATCACCTGGTTTAAGGTGAGACAGCTCAGTCTGTCTATGTTCATATTTACAGAAAGGCTTAATAAACAGATTAATTCAGTGATGTGTTTGGCAGCTGTAAGTCATAATTAAATTGGATATATGTATGTCACAGCAACATTCTGGCTTTGGATAGAACATACAGCATTTCATTTAATTATCTGATGAGCACCAGTGGCTTTTATGTCGTTGAGTCTGATTTGTTCTTTCTGCAGTCATTTTATTGTCAGTGTCACAGTCAATACATTGTAGTCAAATATCTGCATATTTATATTTACAAAATGGCAGAAATTTCATTAACCTGAGGTATTGGGGGTCAGGGGTTTTGCTTTTTGTGTTTTCATGGTATAAGCCTGATAATCACATCACCAATAGTTATTATGTGAAATGGATGGTAAAATGTAGAAAATCTTATGAAACAATGTTGCATAAGGATAATAATGGTAGAGGTACAGCAGCCCTTCACAACATGAACTAATTTATCAATTTATGCCTGAATTTTTGTTCATAAAAGAATAAAATGGATATATAGGATTTATAACACTTTAAAAAAAGGGCCTTTGTATGACTTTATGAAACCAGTGTTTAATCCCTAGAAGGAACTGTCGGACGACACAAGAAAGTCAAATATATGAACAGACAGATTTAGCTCACAGTTAAAACTCACTGCTTTGACATTGTGTCCATTCCTCTGGTAACTTTTCTTCTGACATAGCCACCTCACAGTATGATTTCCCTCGTGGGTGCCTCAGTGTCCTATGCTGAATTCACAACAGATCTTACAGGCCAGGCCACATACACACACAAAGGTTGTCTCTGAGATTTCTGCCTTCATCCCTATACTATTGAGATTTTGAATTGGAATTTAATGTGTGGAGCGCACAGCTTTGAAAAAAAAAGATTTTTAATACATTCAACAGCTTCTCTTTTCAGACACAGTGTCCTGTTACTCTGAATAACCCACAGGACAAAAGATTTATTTTGGTGGAGGCAGAAATCTCACAGGCATAAAACCTACATAGATAGACACTATGAGAGGGATTTTTTTTTTTATTAATATTTTAATATTTTTTCTCTGTAATTCGGGTGAATCTTTAAGAGAACAAGAAGCTCCAAAATGCTTAAAAATAGCCTTGTTAATAGATTTTTTTTAGCCTTATTTGGTCTAAGAAGGTTTTCCAAAACATTTGAAGTAGCGGTAGGAAAAACAATGTTATTTATGTAGCACATTTCATCACAAATAAACTGAAAGTACTAAAATGCACACAGCAAGTAGAGTACAGAAGAATCAATAAGATTCAATAAAATGCAACAATGAGGTAAAGGACTTGGACACGACTTCAAATCACAAAGACCAAATCCTCCTTTATGGTAAATATTCTGAAATTAGATGCATCAAAATAATGTTCTAATGAAATTACATTTTACTGTGAAATCTAATATATTTATCAATGCCAATCATTTTAAGCAAAATGACTTTCATAAATGATGTGTAAAACCAACCAACCACAAAACAAATAAACCCAGTGTAATCGGAATTATAGATGTGAATAACCAGCTAATTCCACCAAATAAACACTAACATAATTGCACCATCCAAACATGAAGCCATGATCATCAGCTACAGTACACTTTACATTGTCTCCTAGTGCTCAGACTGAACCTCCAGTAGCTGATGGTGATGGTGTGTGAGAGGCATCGTGTTCAGCTGGATGTAACATGGTAAGTGACCTTGTCTGTCCCTGCAGACCGTGGCTCTTCAGACATCACATCCGCCTACAACTACACATCATTTAAATTAATGCAACATGTAAGCTCACACAATTAATTAACAATTACCTTAATTGTGAATTTGTATTTGTGAGGATTTGTTACTCTAGCAGTTGTGTTTTATGCAGATGCAAATTAGCTGGTAGCTAAATCTGGTGCAACACATCTCTTCTCCCCGAGTGAGATGAATCTTTTCCTTTGTACATTGGCCCTGACAATAAATGAGATAAATTAGCTGTGGTTTTATGAGTTCATCAACAACAGTTCCAACCCTTCTCTAATGAGTTAGGATGTGGTTAGATTAGCTTAGCATAAAGACTGGAGGTATGGGAAAACAGCTAGCCTGCCTCTACCCAAAGATCAGAAATAAACCTGTCAACAACCTCTAAAGCTCACTGACTAACACACTGTATCTTTATTCTGTACATAACCAGAAATGTAAAAATGACAATAGTCAAGAACAACAGCGGGGTGCAATGACTGTGTGCAACTTCAATCAGTCGTGTTGCCACAGTGAAGCTACCACATTTGGAACCATAATGCCTGTACATTGACCAAGACCAAAACTTGTGCTCACTGACTGTATCTGGTAACCTACATTACAGGGAGACAAGCAGCACAGAAGTGCTGTGTGGCTGTTGATTTTCAAGAAATAGTTCTAGTTTGTTACCTCCAGTAAAACCACAGTTGATTTTGATTTTTACATTTCTGTTTATATTTGGGTTAATTAACATCATGTTAATCGCTGAGCTTTAGATGTGCTGGTAGGTGTATTCTGAACTTTGGACCAAGCCATGCTAGCTATTTCCCACTGCTGCCAGTCTTTATGCTAAGCTAAGCTGACCATATGACATGAGATATCCATTTTCTCATATCTCTCTCTAAAAAAAATGAAAAAGGGAGTTGGTGTACTATTCCTTTAAGAGAAAACTATTAGGAACCTTTAATGCTTGTTATTAGAAATTCTGGTGGTAAGATCTCAGAACTCAGATGTTTTAGCACCCATACAGCAGCAGAGAATTTAAGTCAAATTATTTATGTTGTCTGTATTTTAGGATGCTCTACCTTTCACTCCATCACTCACTGTATATAGATCTAAAAATTCAGGGATAAAAATCAATGTTGGGTTGACTTTCTAGGCAGTGATCAAATTAATTTACCATATAAAGTCATAACTGACGAACACTGATAAACCCCTTTGCCTCTTTGCAGGACATGTCAGCTGTGAATTTGAGTTAGCAAACAACAGGACTGTTGCTGTTACTTTTTATTTTGGGTCACAGGTTCTCCCTGCTCTCAGCCTAATGAATGATGTTTGATAAAGAACAACTGTTGTGTGCTCAGCTGATTCCTGAGGTAAATGTTTACCAACTTCAGTTGTTGAACATGTCCTTGAGCTCTCAGTGCAGAGAAGCAATTAGCTCTCTGATTAAAAGTCCATCAGAATCAATGAGCAAGCAAGTGCATCCAAGCAAGAGCAAAGCTGTCAACACTTTAGTCCCATTGAGAGGTGAGAGAGTCCAGGGGAGTTGGTGGCAGTGTCACCTGCCCTGCAGTCCAATCTCAGCTTTAACTATCACATTCAGAGCAGGAAAGTCAGCAGAAAACTACATAAAGTTGTACAGGCTGAAGTGGGCTATTATCCAAGCCCTGGGGCCATGTTGGATGAGGCAATGTCCCCTTAGGACAGCAAGCCACAAGAGCTCTCAGCTGATGCATGTGGAGAACCCTTCTGGTCCAGGTGAATAATTATTCTGAGGAGGCTGAGTCTCTGAGGGAGCACAGCATCAGAGACAGTGCAGAGCTGGAAAGTGACTGGCCCAGATTCCAGAAGTAAATGTCCCATTTATTTTCTCACTGCACATTTCAGAAAATGCCTGTGCTAACAGTTTTAAGCTGAACCAAACCCTCCAGCCTCCAGATGAATTATGGCCTTCCAACAACTGGCTCAGGTACAAGACTGTATGTAATATTTTTGAAGCAATGGTTTTGTCACAGGTAGAACTGATTTTGTTTTGTTTCATTTCATTTTGCTTATTCCTCCACTTATTCTTTCAGCCCATCAACTACCGACATCATCAGCAGAACCCCGCCCCCGTCTGCAACCGTGAATGAACAGGATTTAAAATGTCACTCAAATGTTATTTACTCAGCATTTATATGTTTGCCTGAAACTCAGGTTAGGCTACATGACCATTTCCTTCTTAATCGGTTCCCAGTAATAGTTACTTAGTGTAATAGTTACTTAGTGTAGTGTGTTTGTTCAGTGTGTTGTTACTATTGTAGCTGTGACACCAAAGTGACACCAGTAATAAATCAAGTACCATCTCTGCACAAATGAAAGCGGCAGCAGAAAGATCTGCGCTTGTTGTTGTATAGCAGCTTTAAAGGAACAGCAAGCATTGGAGGAACAGGAGCAACAGATAATGAGGAAAAAGGAACAGCTCAAATTGGAAACTGAGCTAACTGCATCTGCTGCTAAGTTTTGCAGGCTTCGGATGGACAACATTCCTTGCATGCACAGACAAATGGCATGAACTCTTATTTTGAAAAGGAGAAGAGGAAACTGGCACCATTCAACACTCTTAACCCTGTGGCAAAGGATTATGAGCCTGCAGCATAGAAAACAACACAGCAAAAGGATTGATCATTGCCACAAAGCAAACGTCCAGCAACAGACATTAGACCAAGCAAACTGAAAGGCATGTTTCAAGTGCATCAAAGCGAGATGTTGATACATAAGATCAAAAGCATTGAGAAAGATCACAAGTTTTGCAACCTGGTGCAATGACTGCTTGTGCAAATCAAAGTAATAGGCAACATATGAATCATCAACAAAATGATCAAATTCCATTTGAATATGTTGTCACTATCATGCACAAGCAAAATGAAATAACAGCTGCCCTTGTTCACCAGCAGCGCTTACAGTTTCTGCCAACATGAGACATTCCTACATTTGAAGTAGATCCGTTTCAATATAAAGCTTTCATTAAAGCATTTGAACAAGGAGTGGAAGACAAAGCTAGCAGAGCTGACTGCTTGTACTACTTAGAACAGTTCAAAAGAGGACAGCCAAAGGAAATAGTTTGCCAGCATGTGGCTACTGAACTACTACATTGTGGCAAAGGGTCTTCTACAAGAACATTTTGAAAACAAGCACAAGCTTATTACTGCATATATAGAAAAGGCTTTAGCTTGGCAAACAATACAGTCTGAGGATGTCAAAGCCCCACAATCCCATGCTTTATTATTGTGCAGATGTTGTAATGTAATGGAAGAGCTTTGTTACATCGTAGTTGGATATGCCGACCACGAGTATGGTTGTTTCTAAATTGCCATTCAAACTCAGGGAACGATGGAGAGCTAAAGCTCATAATATTATAGAAACCTCCAATAACAGGGCTCATTTAATTGATGTGGTTGTGTTTCTTGAGAAGCATGTGAGAATTCTTTCTGACCCAATCTTTGGAGACATTGAAGATGTATCACAAAATACAGTTGGCTTAAAACCTTCCAAAGTTTGAACAAGTTTAAGCTACAGTCAAAGAACAGAGTGAAAGGAAGTAGTTTTGCCACTACAGTAACACCAATGGATTCTGTTGAAGATAAAATACGTAGCTCAAAGAAACAGGAGAGCTTGTACTGTCCTTACTGTTCATGTGCTCACCTTTTAGAGAAATGCCAACAATTTAAAAGGCGTTAAACCATCAACTCTCCCTCAGACATGGGGGCGTACAGGGGCTGGAAAGGATCGCTGTATTCTTTCCATTGTTCCGATGCAGGTCAGGTCCACAAAGGGAAATTAGGTCATACAGTCCAATGCATTTTTGGATCCTGGTAGTTCAGCTACATTCTGTTCAGAAGATCTCATGCAGAAGTTGAACATTACAGGAAAAAGAACTAATTTTCTCTTGAAAACTATGGGACAGAAAAAGGTTGTTCCAGCATACTCCTTATATGGGATTGAAGTGTCTGGTCTTGAGGGAAATAACTTTTATCCTCTCCCAGAGGTCCTCACACAGAAGCAAATGCCAGTCACTGCAGACAACATTGCTACTTTTGCAGACATGAAAAGGTGGCCTTATTTGTCAAAAAATCATATCCCCAGCATAAAGGTCAGTGTTGACATGTTGATAGTAAACAACGCTCCAAACATATTGGAACCTTGGGAAATTGTCAACAGTTGTGGAGATGGCCCATACACTATGAGAACAGTGTTGGGATGGGTCATCAGTGGTCCCTTAAATGGAAATGGAAATGGCAGCAATCTTGACATGGAGCTTCCTTCCGTTGTGGTGAATAGAATTTCTGTTTCTAACTTGGCGCTCATGCTGAAAAATCAATAAAATCATGACTTCGATGACATGACCTCAGAGGACAAAGAGATGTCTGGAGAATACTTCAGATTTATGGAAATCATGAAATCCTTTTCAACACAACAGAATAAGAGGTACTGCCTGAAGTTGCCCCTTAAGAAACCTGATGTCCTCCTACCAAACAACTTTGCAGTGACTAAGTAAAGGATACTTGGATTAAGGAGGAAGTTGCACACGGAATACTCAAGCTATCTCAATGGGGTTATTGATAAAGATTATACAGAGCAAGTACCTCAGCAGCAGTTGCAGTGTAGAAGTGGAAAAGTGTGGTACATTCCACATCACAGTGTCTATCATTCCAGAAAGGGTTCTCCACGAGTGGTGTTTAAATGTGGGGCCACATTTAAAGGAACATCGTTAAACAGCAAACTATTGCAAGGTCCGAACCTCACCAGTTCACTGCTTGGAGCTCTCACTTGATATGTTCCTATGTTTCATCAGGTGAAGGTTGCAGAACAAGATAGAGATTTTCTTCATTTCTCTGGTGGCCAGAAGGAGACTTCAGCAGAGTGCTCCAGGACTACAGAATGACTGCTCATTTGTTCGGGGCTGTTTCTTTTCCCAGTTGTGAACTGCTGACGATCAATAAGTCTAACTTTTATGCTGAAACTGTTCAAGCTGTTAAGCAAAGTTTTTATGTAGATGATTGTTTGATGAGCTTGGGCTCTGAAAAAGAGGCCATACAAATGATCTCATTGATCTCAATGCTCTCTATAAAATGGGTGGTTTCATTTTGGAGGAATGGATCAGCAATACTCAGGCAGTGTTGCAGACAATTGCATAGGACCACTGGACAAAGGATCTAAAGGACCTGAATCTGAATAGAGATAATCTTCCAATTGAGAGGGCTTTAGGTTATGGTGTGCCAAGTCAGACTTCTTTAAGTTTAAGATGGAAGTGAAGCAGCAGTCTCTAACCAGATGTAGCAAGTTGTCCACAACCAGCTCAGTGTACAATCCTTTGGGTATTTTGGCACTTTATCTGCCAAGATGATACAACAACAGCTCTGCAAGAGAAGCTGTGGATGTGATGATGCAGTGCCACCAAATATTTTAAATTAGTGGAATCAGTGGTTGTTAGACAGTGAGTTGCTGGCATCATTCAAGGTGGATAGATGTATCAAGCCGAAGGACTTTGGTGAGCCCATACACAGCCAACTACATCATTTTGCTGATGCCAGTAAAGATGGCTATGGTACTGTAACTATAATTTATATAACTAACCCTCCCTATTGCTCATTTAATTAACTTGTCTTTTAAACACAGCTCCTTCCCTGATGACTGGAAATGTGCCACTGTCACGCCTGTTTTTTAAATCTGGAGTCCGCCTTGAAGCCAGTAACTACAGACCAATAAGTATACTGCCAGTACTCTCAAAGGTTGCTGAGAAAGTTGTCATTAAACAACTGACAACATTTCTTAATACAAGCAATTTTGGTCTACATTGTATGCAATTTGGCTTAAGAGCAAATCATTCCACTGAAACTGCTACCTTGCACTTAATAGAGCAAATTAAATCAGGGCTTGATAAAGGAGGAGTAGTTGGTGCTGTATTTTTAGATCTGCGTAAAACTTTTGACAAAGTCAATCATGATGTTTTAATATCGAAACTCTCTAAATTTAACTTCTCATCTAGAGCACTGGCATGGATGTCTTCATATTTATCTCATAGGATACAATTTGTTAAAGTTGGTGACACACTGTCCAGTAACATGAAGTGCACAAATTTGAACTTTAAGAAACATGTTAAAATCAAAAAACAATTAAAACCATAAAGTACAACTTAGTAAATTTTAGACATATTAGATATTAATGCATGCTATGATTCTTTCCCATATGTCTTACTGCATCACATGTTGGGGGCAGACTGGAGAAACAGCCATAAGACCTATTGAGTCCATTTACAAACAAACTTAAAACTCTCGACAAAAAGCCAATGCATTTCCATCACTGTAGGGTACTGGAGAAATACAATTTACTGAGCCTTGAGAAGTTTAGATTATTTTCAAATTTGTGCCTAGTTTATAAAATTTTCAATGGTTTGGCCCCTCCTCCACTATGTGACTTTGTGTACATTCGCTCAGTAAATTCTACTAGATTATCCAGGATACAAGATTGTACCATACCATGTCATCACACTACATTTGGGCAGTCAGCTTTTTCTGTGAAAGCCACAACTCAGTGGAATGTCCTACCTGATGATATGAAGAACTACAGTTCCATCAGCACATTTAAAACCAAATTAAAAAATCTGCTAAAAACTACTCTCATGGTCATGGTCTTCTCATGAACGCAAATAATCTTGCTTTTAATTTGACAAGCTTACATTAGCCATTTCTAGTTGCCATTGTGGGTGTATGTGATTATGCTGTTATATGTTTTAATTGTGACCTTCCGATGGCACTGCAGATGAAAATTAGCTATGAGCTGGTACAGTACATCAAATGGTAACAGACCCTGACCCTGATCTTTCCTCTAGCATCACTCTCAGGACAAACTTTACATTTTTAGCTTCACTTCTGATGTTCAGAGTGAACATGAAGCAACTTTTCAAACTTCCAATGTGGTGCTCACACAACTGTGACTGCTGGACTGTTTTTGCACTCTTTATTTGCCCTGTCTAACAGCCACAGTACCAACTGTACCTTTAGAGCCTTCCAGCAACATACACACCAAGCAGTGTGTGTGTGGAGTGTCTGTGTTCTTGTGTGACAGCTGAGCATCTGACTGATCTCAAAATATCCTCAGCACTGCCATTTCTTCCACTTCTTTTTTTTTTTTTATTGTCCTTCAGATGCCTTCTCTTGTCTCTGTGCAGGTATTAAATGAAATCATAAAACCCATTGATAAGAACATATTTTTGACTGGAGATGAAACACACAAATAATCCTTGATTAAAGACTAGACCAGTGTTACTGATACTGAGGTCTGAGGTCTTTTTTTTTTTTTTTTTTTATTGTCCAAACACTAGAAATGCCAAACTCTGGTCATCTGGATCTGGCTATCATTGGGAATTGTACAATTAAATTATCTCATCTTTACCTTGTGTACATTTCTACACTCATTTTTCATGTTAGCCTTATCAAAAGTCAGTGGAATGAAAACCTCTTTCCTAGTAATTAACTTGTTGGCCCTCTCTTAGACCATCAAAATCCTTTGTAGTGCAAATTGGATATGTGAGTGTGTGTGTGTGCGTGTGTGTGCTCTTGCTTACTTTTTGTGTAGCCACGCCAGACACTTCAAGCTGAAAATATTTTGACTTTTCAGAAAAGACTACACTTTTCTGGTTAGGATGATGCTGTCATAGACATAAAAACCCATATGCAGCACTCTTTTCACAGCATGAAAGCACTTCATCTCAGCACCCTGCAAGTGCTATTCACTTTGAGAAAAAGAGGCCTGGTGGACATTCACCCTAAAGTGTCTCACACCTTTAAAGTTACCTAGTAAGATCTGACCATGATGATGTGTGTGTGTGTGTGTGTGTCTGTGTGTGTGTGTGTGTGTGTGTGTGTGGCTGCAAACAGTTTCATGTATTTATGAAATGACCCTGAAGCCTTAAAATAGAATTCTGTGCTTTATGCATAAACAGTGAGACAGTTTCCTCGTGAACGATGATCATACATACAAATGGGCCAGATATAGGGCCATATCCACAAAGAACGGAATGCGCCCACTAATAGCACTGTGAATTGCGTAGCATTTGCACCTGCAATCTGATCTGTTTTTAAGGTCCTATTCACAAAAGATTTTTCCCATAAAGTTTTGCAGCTGAGTGCAATTTGCTCTTGTTTTGTGTCTGATTGAGTGAGTGGAGCAGTTTCCAGTGTTTCAGGTTTTTCTCCATATTTCAGCACAAAGATTGGTCCATAATGAAAACTGCAGAGAGCACAAAAGACTCAAATTGTGTCTTTAATTAGCAGAGGTGCGCACTCACAGAGCTCTCCACAATCACAAACAAACTTTCATCTATTTTGCTTCTTTTACTTCTCTAGTATTTCTCATCTGTAACATGACATACTGAAATATAAAACATCAAAGATATTAATGTGATTCAGGCAGGTCTGAAACGTGTTAGATTAATGTCTGAATATTACAATAATGTCATTCCGGTGTCACTGAACATCAGAACTGATGTTCTGTTTGTTGCCCACAGCTGGCTGCAGCATCACACAGCAGCTGAAATGATATGTGTGTCTCCAAACTGAGGCTGTGCACATTTACACACGTGGCACAGCAGCGGTAACATCATTAACAACAGATCATTCAGGATCTGACAGTAATTAATGTTCTGTGTTCTGCTGCACATCTACACCGGTCAGCTGTTACACACACATTCCATGTTTATACAGTGGAATTGTTTGTAATAAAGCAGCTCTTATGGATGAATCCTTAGCTCCATCAGAGCTGTCAGGACATTTTTATTTCTAGGTAGCTGAAATGTCCGAGATAAGCCTACCACCTCAAACCCACTGTAACCCAGACCAAAACCTAGTAACATTTCAGGGAAAATGAAGGAATGAAGGGACAGCTGTGTTGTGAATGAAAGCAGTAAAATTGCAGCGACAAACACATAAAGGGTTACGTCCATCTTACAAAAGACGTTTTCACGTGGAGTGAGTGAACCAATTACAACGACTCTGAATAGTCTTAAATAGAGTGGACATTTCTATTTTTTTAATTTTTAAATATTTTAAATAAAATGTTCACTATTTTGTTTATTCATGTAACTTACTGTATTCCATTCATAAAGCCATATCAATTATTTAAAGACGCTGAGACACGCTCAAGATAATTATTCAAAATCTTGAATCTGAACATATATGAACATAAATATTATATCCAACTATAGGTATATATGTAACATTTGTTTGCATTTGTCTGTTAGTAGTGGGCCACTAGTGCATTACTAGTGTGGCTTGTAAGAGCCTGATGTAACGGTCATGCGCATCACATTTACAAATCTTATGCCTTTTTTAAAAAAAGCTTTTAATCATTATTGCCAAGAAGTAACAACATGCATGAAAACATGATTTAATGCAGTGAATGAATAGAGAGACTCGGATACTAAGTTACATTCAAAGCAATTTCCAGTCAAATGTCCTAAACTGTTCACAACCAACCTGGTTATACTTATAGTGTGTTAGAGTTGATTTGTTTTTATTTCTTCAGTGTTTATTGGGTTTGATAAGGCAAACATGGCATAAACTAATTTCACTATTTCAGCTGAAAGGCAATATTTCAGACAAGCTTGATGAATGTCATGATAACTCCCTTCACTGTGATATTTTTGGTAAATCCCCAGTAGAGACACATATCTTGCCTACTCATGCCAAAGTGTTTTTATGGCAAAGTTTGAATGGGAGTTTTCTCCCTAGCTGTCCTCAGAACTGTTTCAGTTGTCAAACCTCTATTGTTTACATCCTTCAGAAATCTGCTGGTAAAAACCAGCTTCAAACAGACTGTTGCGCTGCTAAGAAAGGATGAATTACCCCAGTGGCAACTGCAGCCAATGGGAGCTCAGATGTGTTGTGCCTGGTTAAAAAATCCTGGTTTAAAGCATTCAATAAAACAGTAAAACAAAAACATGGACTACATTTTGAAGTGCATATGAGACAAGATTAATTTGGTAGAACAACTGAAAAACACCACAAAAGCAGTATAAGATGCCAGGGTGGAAACTAGCCCATAGCGTATCATTTTAATGAATGCTCTCGATGCCTCTGTTCTGCGTTTCCTGGGAACTGAAACTGATCACCAGCTTAGAGAGAGTAGTGCTTGATTTGGCAACAAGAAATGGTCTTGATTTATACTCTTGATAATCTGCAGCCTGGGGCTTTGAATGATGAGTTTGATGGGAAAGTTGTGCTACAATCCTTGATGCTGCTTCATAGGTATACATTATATTTTATATAACAGACAGCTTATTATGGAAGCTTATAGGGGACTATATTAAAATAATTATGTAAACTTGAAAATGAAAATGTAATTCCACAATACCAACCTTTTTATTCTTCTGCCAACTTTTTGCTTGCATATAACTTTTACACAGTTCAAGCTATAAACACTGTTCTAAATGAAGTTGCTTGTGTTCAGTTTTTTGATACCATTGATAGTTTTTTCACATTTAATTTAATCAATTAAATCCAGTAATTTTCAGCTGAACAAGGAAGTGACATCATAACTGAAGACCTGCCTAGATGAGAGGACTGACAGATTGTATTTTCATTTTCATTTTGACAGAGCTAGTGTTTTGTGTTTCAGACTCCTCAATTAAAAGTGTGTTCATGTAATTTGGTGAGTGTGAAACAGGGCACTAGAGGAGAAATGTTAAAGACTGATGCATGTTATTTGCATTTGAAGCCATACAAGACAAAGTAATCAAGATGCAGTTACCAGTAGGGATGAGGCACTGATGTAAAAAAAAAAAAAAATTGAATATCTTGTGTGGAGTTGTAAGGTAGCCCAACTAACCTGTTGGATAGCCACATACTATGTGTGCAATGGAGAAGCAATAGAGGTGAAGGGGTCAGCACATTGAGTAGGGTCCCTCCTCTGTGGACCATGAATGTCCACAATAAATTACCAGCCATTAACTGTCTGGTATACAAAGCTGAAAGTTTGGGGCTGATGCAAGAGGGAAAGCTTATTGAGTTCCCAGAATGGAAAGGTTCATCCTCTGAGAAGCATGAATTTGCAGAAATGTTGAGCATGCTGTTGCTGTAACAAGTCAAAGCCATTAGGAATCCTCCTTTGTGAGGATCATATCTCTGTTAAAACCTGGTTATAGGGCCAGTAGTTGTCCAGTCTCCACTACCAGAGCAAAAATATGATGGAGCCTAATATGTTGCCTTAACTACTGCATGTATTTCTATGCCTGGTTCCAGTCACACTAATACACACAAGACATCAATATCCTGGCCAGGCAACCCGCCAAAAGCAGGCATGAGGGTGGCTGCCAAGAAAAAAAAAAAAAAAGAGACTGCACCAAAAGCACAATTACACAATGGCTCTTGTTGAGTTGTTCAGAGGAACACACTTATAACTAAATCATACTCTGACTGCTGCACTCTTGACAGCAACTGCTAGCAGGGTCTCCATGTGGGGGACTTGTCATCAGACAACCAATAATGAAAATAGAGGAGGTGGGTTCAGCAGACTGAGTAATGATGTTGTGTAAAGGCTGGATTCCCTGTCACATGAGACTGATGGGAAGTCTTCTGTGGATCCTTGTCATAGATCAACAGCTGCTCATGGTGCTGAGGTAAAATACTGAATCAGGTGATCATTGTGAGTCCCATGCGCTTTGAAAGAGACCTGTTTGAGAGTTTCCTTCACAAAAGTAAAGGTTTGAGTAACCTGCTGCAGCTTTGCATTGTTTGTTCCACTAGCAGTGAGGTGTGATGGTGGTGATGTCTGTTCTGTCAGTTCAGCAAGATATCTTAATGCCTACCAGCCAGATTGATTTGAAATTCCAAGTGAATATTTATGTTCTCAAAGAATGAATCCTAATGATTATAATGACCTCCTGATCTTAAATCTAAGATCACAGTCAGATCAAACTTTCCTCTTGCCAAACACTTTCTTACATGACATGTTTATCTCTTAATAATAGCTGGGTTTCCATACATATCGAAAGTTTGCTGTGGATATTTATGATTCCCAGAAGATCATTTCTGATATCTTAGTGATAACCACACATTTTTAAACACTGTCACCATCAGGAATTTGACATTTTAATCATAACTTGGCTGTCCTGCTAGCGCCACTCAACAACACAAGTCTGAGCAGTTACGAGATGGTGAAAACTGACAAATCTATTTCTGACAAACTAAATCAGATGTATTTTTTCGGACTTTCTTCTAATGTTTTCTTTTCTTGCTCTGCTTTGCAAACACATGGGTCACAGTACCACTGTCAAATATGTACAACAGAACATTCCTGGTAGGTTTCTTTGTTAGATGACTAGTGTAATTCTAATGTTTACATAATTATCAAGATGATGGAATGATTGTTGCAGTGGTAACTTTTCACAGTTGTAAAATTGTAAACTGCTGTTCAGTTTTGGGTGTCTGATGAATGGATATATAATTCAAACTGGACCTTAAGCATTTCCAGTACTCCAGTACAGTAGCAACACACTCACACCAACACACCCTGTTTCATTTTGATTACACAGTGTGGCATCCAGCCTGAAAACCTGCTAAGTCTTGTCTAGCCATAATGCTCATGCAAAATACCCAGCTCTTCTGTTTAATCCCAACAAACTGCTGCAGCTGCGGCTGGATGTTTAGAACAAAGATGTTTTTATTGGTAGTGTTACATTACAGATGGAGAGTAGTGCTGCAGACAGTTATTCATATGACAATGTCGCTGGTTGTTACGTAAAAGTTCAAATTAGCTGTATGGTCAACTTTATGGATGATTTGGATAACATCAGAGACTACAGTATACACGCTGTGAAGATCAGCTGTAGGCTTTAATCTGTTTTAACTAATCCACCATGATACAGTAAAGAACACAGAATCATCATGGTCATGTGATCATTAATCTCTTGTGTTTAACTCATAACATAGAACATCATTTTTCCTTGTTTTCACCTGGGAAAAAAACAGATGGAGTGTGTGTGTGTGTGTGTGTGTGTGTGTGTGTGTGTAGCTGACAGAATAGTACCCTCAAATGTAAACCTCTAAACTAGGTGGGGTACCATCAGCTCATAGATTATATAATGTCAAGCCTGTAAGCTCTTCTGATAATGCATTAGCATATACTACAGTACAAGCCCACTCTGACTCAGGTTGATTGCTATCTAAGCTATTATAAACTACTCTGTCTGTAATCACACTGTGGATAATGGTAGTCTG
The DNA here is from genome assembly GCF_963924715.1 of Thunnus thynnus. Lineage (NCBI taxonomy): Eukaryota > Metazoa > Chordata > Actinopteri > Scombriformes > Scombridae > Thunnus > Thunnus thynnus. The sequence goes on from NC_089534.1 coordinate 29,129,727, forward strand.
TAGTAGTAGTAAGTAGACTGTGTGTGTGTGTGTGTTGTTATCCATAACATCTGGCTGTATGTGTATATAACACACAGGTGTATATGAGTAAAAAATACTTTTTTTGCATTCAAGGTGTCATTATTGGAGAGAGAGAATAATGTAGTGTGCATGTACAGTATGTATAGTGTACTGTAGTGTGTATGGATATGTGTGTGCAGGCGTGTGTGTTAACCACAGAGGTCACTGGGAATAACATCAGTATCACGTATATGTGTTTCTTGATGCAATTATGTCAATTATGTCACTGATGCCAGTGATGTCAGAGATGTTTTGGCTGTTGGCAGCTTTTATCTTTTAAATCAATTCTTCTATTCAACAATTTACATTTTTTACAAGCAGTATGTTCCAGACCTGATCTACCTGGCTGTAGCTACAGCCCATGAAGGTCTAATAGTGGGCGGGAGATGTCAGGGCATGGCACAAAGCTATTCTTTGTTCTCTTTAGCTTAGCAGATGATAGAGAGGTAAGTCACTTTTGGCCTTTTTCAATTCAAATCACCTCCAAAACATTTTTGATATCAGCTACCCTGTCATCATATTGTCTGTGGTACGGAGTGGGTAAAATCACATTATCTCATAAGTTAAGTTAAATACTTTGGTCACATGATAACAACTAAACTATCCAATACAACTCAGAAAGGTCCATTTGCTTGTAAAGAACACAAAACATGTTTTTCCAGTTAGTTAAAATAGCTCCTCCTCAATGAGCTATACCTTTTTTTAAAATGCTGCTTAAAATAATGTGATAATATAAAAGTGCTCATTTGTTTACTTTATAAACTTTTACATTATCACTTATTACATTTTGCTGCTAATTGTGTACATTTACCTTGGTAAGCTTTTGAATGCTTGTATTGCTACTTTTCTGTACAAAACAATCTTTAAACCTCTTCCACTACTGGTTCTCTGCTTCCACATCTAAGCTGCACCTGCAAATACGAGCTTTTCCACAAGACAATATACATAATGGATTTTTTTAATGTCCATTTTTATTTGGTTGTGTGCAATAACTAATGACGATAAAAATTAAATGTTTAGCCCTGTGACAGGAAAGGTAGTGACAGGAAAGGTAGTTTTCTATTGAAAATATAAGTTATTTATCATTAGAAAATAGTTTTATATCACTGAGTGTAATAATCATGATTATAGTTTCAGCTGTAATCATGCAGCCCTGTGATAATGTCTCTACATCACTGTGTTTAATCAACATCTCACCTGAAGCTTGTGACATCCAACACCAGTGGTGGCGACCTGGTCCACAGTCCTGATTTCATCACTGAGGATGAACATGGATTATCATTTCTGCCACTATGAAATGATTTCTGCTGGTCTGATAAAGAGTAGCCCTGGAGACACACTCCTTTTTCATACTTACTCCTGTACTGTAAGGTTCATCAGTGCAGCCACCACTCCTATTCCTCCCACTCTTAATCTAAATGGAATCGATCTCCTCTGCACAGTCAAAGACTTTGCCCCTGAGGTGTTAGGACCAGTGACTCCACCACTGTTAATGCATCGTTCATTAATTACTCTCTTTTGACCGCAGTGTGATGTGTGTAGCTCTAATGTAGCTCTGTACCTGTTGGGACCTGACACAAGCGTGCAACTAATGCTAATGACTTACCTTGAATTACTATGACAGAGAACATCTCCGTTATGCCTGTTACTGCTGGCAAAGTGTAATAGATAGTACCTTCCTGCAAGAAGTCCTATTTGTTCTGCTCTCTCTGTTTGATGGCAGGCACCCCAAGGTGCTTTGCTGCCTGACTGGAGTTTAATGAGTGCCTCATCCCCGAGACTGTGCATGGCATTTGCTCCTTACAAGGAGTTTATTTCTGGTTCAGAGGTCATTGTGTGATGGCTGTCTGCCCTTTGAGAACATAAAAGATAAGCATCTGACATTCTGAGAAAAAAAATAACCTTTGAGGTTCCAACTAAAACAAGTAGAGGGATCAAATCAATGAAATGGGGTCTCTGTATTTTGTTCATTTGGCCTAGACTCAGAATGTCCTATCATCATGGCTCTTGTATCCCTGGAACTCTGACAATCCCCTCTATCATTCATATATGGATATGTGCAGTGGCGGCTGGTGAAATTGTTTTTCTTTTTTTGTTGGCTGGGGGCAAACAAGCAACGACAGTAATGCAAGAATACAAGACTGAATGTACACTAATTGTAAAAAGCCATTTGACTGACGTGCATGTATCACCAGTAGGGTGTGCTGAATCACCACTGCTTAGCTCAGCAAAAATTGATAATACAATACTGTTAAAGCGTGAATTTGAATTATATGTGGGTTTTTTATCAACAATAATAAAATGTGAAAACCATCCAACCCCCACAAAGCAATATTTACACAAAAAGCTTACACATGACACACATTCCAGTAACATTAGCTACTAGCAGTGATAAAGCTAACACAAACTACACAAAGTTAGCTTTACAGGTAGTGAAAAAGTAGCTGAATGTGTCCCAAACCATCAACCAGCAGCACAGAAGTGAAGCCCCCCTCACACAAGTAATGTTAGCACAAAAACAATAAAGTAACATCAGTATGAAAACCATAATGTAACGTTAGCATGAAAACAAAGTAATGGTAGCATATAATTCTTGCAGTGTGACTGCTGCACAGGGCAGATGTTCATAACATTAGTATTGTTAGCTCTCTGAAAAGCTAAAAATCCATCTGCGCACATCTCACTGATGGCGTTGCAGAAACCCATGTGTCTGTAGGCTACCAATAAAAACGGGAGTGTCCAGGGCGCAGAGAGCTGCATCCTGTGGAAACTCTGAAGCAACCAATTAAGAGTGCAGCCTCACGTCACCTGCTTCTCAAAAGTCGAAGGACCTACGACCACAATAATTTCATTGCATTCATTCCCGGGTCAAATTACTCTGCAGTAGTCATGGGTATTTATCAACCTGATCTCACAAAAATATGTGAAATGACCACGACCTCTTAATACCGCATTCCGTGGTGGTGGCACGTAATGGGTTAAAATTACGTGCAGGTACCATGGAAATAATGCCAATGTAAAGTCAATTAGGATCCTTTGTCATGGTGGACCCACGAATTCCCTGGTTCAACAACGTCACGCAATGGGTGGTGGTTAATGTTGTTTATAGTTCAGAAAACTTTTATTTTATCGCTATTTTTATCGTCACTTGACTGAATTTATTATAGTGCCTTAGTTATGATTGTTTGTTCTCTAAAAACATTGGTATTTATCGGCTCCAGCTCCAATCGGCAGTGATGGAAACATGACACCCAGGTTGACATGTTAATTTGCTCTTTCATCTGTTTCTATCTGTGGATGTCTGTAAACATATGGTCTCATCCATATGTTTATGCATTGTCTCTCTATAATTGCCTATTTTTAGCGGGTTTAACCGCATTTAAAAAACCCATATATGAGCTAATTTTGGTGTAAAAATTGTATTAGGTGCAGTTCAGTAATGGGATTAGTTTGAGATCAACATCAGTCTTTTAATGTTGGTTCTTTGGCATGTATTTGTGGCATTTCGGAGTGCATTTCCTTAACCTTGCTATTATGTTGTGGGTTAATTTGACCCATTTCCTCTTTTGAGTTGTCTGAAACACTGGTGTCCTCCCTGAAATTCTTTGACTTTTCCTCATTTATGATCACGACCTTTGGTGTAAAATGTGGACAAACTGTGTTGTGGAACGTCCGTGCTAAATTTGTATACAACAATGTCTGCAGGTCAGTTTGACCCGGATGCTTTCATGTAGGTAAAAAGTTGCAGACTCAAAATAAAAATGTGTCTCTCATGTATATTGTTGATATGACTGGTTTTATTCTACTGACTGGTTGTGATTGGCAGGTCAGGGTAAAAATTTGCTGTCCCACACTTTTTGTCCATGCTGCAACAGATTTTTACCAAAGACAGATGTTAAATTATCTGATGGAAGGCTGAAACATTTTCCCTTTTATTTAATCAGGGGAAAACCAATTGAGAGCAAAGCTCTCATTATCAATAGTTCTCTGTGCCTACATAATTACATTACACAGGGAAAAAGCAGAGACATTAAGAAAAACAGAAGCATTCATTCAAACATCATTCAACATAAGCTTAACTGTTCTAGGGTTAAAAAATTGTCTAATTTAAGGGAGTCCTGAAGCTTATCGTACCTATGAGGTGCATAATAAGTGAATGCAGTTTTTCCAATTTCCATATTCATATAAGGGATATCCAAGGTAATGCATTCTTGTGAACGAGTACGGCATCCCATATTTCTAAGTCATAAAAGTGATGATGAATAAAATGGTAGCTTATTAAGGATGGCTTTGTAAATAGAAATAAGACATTATTATTCCCTTCGAGTGGTAAGTGATGTCCACCCTACCTTCTCATAGAGGATACAATGATGGGTTTAAAACTGTCACCTGTAATAAATCTAAAAGAACTGTGATACACAGCATCAAGGGGTACGAGGGTATGGACAGCAGCGGGCATGTAAATTATATCTGCATTGTCAAGCACTGATAAAAATGTTGCCTGTATAATCTGGAAACAGACAACAGACATTTACCTGTAACTCTGCAGGAGCATAATTACTCAACAAGCATATCTGTACAGAGCAGGAAATAAATGTAGAATAAGCAAACACTTACATTGTGCTCATCATGTGGAAAATAATAAGATGAGGGGACTGATAAACATGATGACATCATATCTACAGTGAGTGTGAGTGGACTGTAAGAATGTCAGTTTGTGAGAAAGGAAAAAGTTATAGTAAAAATTTAGTGTAAACATCGAATGATCTCATATTTCTGAATTGTGAATTCTATAATGCAATATTGATTGATATGAATTGCCTGTTTGTGAAGGTACAGGAGGGTTCATATTCTCTGTGTTTTATCCTTATAGACCACTATAAGAATCACCTCCCAGTATAACACAACACAGATGAACAGTACCACGAACTACTGCTTCCAAAATAACCGTTAAGTTCAGTGTCAAAGTTCATTCTTGACATTGGGAACGTCCCCTAGCTTTTTTGCATTGCATCTCTTTGTCTTTAAAAGTCTCTAAAAGTTTGCTGAAGTTTCATATTACATATGGTGACCAACTAGCAGTCTGTATCAGTTTCAACAAAAACTGAACATTAGAACTTAGTGGTTGGAAATATGGTCAGCTGGACTGGAAAATCAAAAATCTGTAACCAATGTCCGTAATTGCATGCGGCTGTATTCTGCAGTGTTCTTCTGAATCACCTGTGTGTGGATATCAGGTATCTTTATCATACAGTGTATCCAGTTTATTTGCAGTTTAGCTGTGTTTCAGCTGTGATTGTTTTGCCTCAGCAAGCATGCAGCAAGTTCCAGTTTGCCATCTAAACTGCAGCTCAGCTAGTCAGATGCTAAATGACACAGCAGCAGTGACTTGGTGAGTACTAAGTTCTCACTTCTTGTAATAATGGCCACCACAACAAAAATATGACTAAACAGGAAATCCACAATCTGCTTTCAATCAGTAATCATTTTTTAAAAAAGCCAAATGTCAACATTTTCAGGTGAAGAACATCCAGGTTTTCCATACTCCTAGTGATACTTTTGAGTTCCCAATGCTTCTATTGAATTCCCAGATATCTCATGCTGAAAAGTAAAACTGCTGTTATCTCCCTGCATGAGAGCCTTTAATGGAATGACATGAATTTAATTGCAAGGTTTGTTATAGCTCCACGCTTTACATGAGAGTGTCATCAAGCTGTGTCACATACTATATGCATGAGCCAATGGGACTCAATTTTACGCTCTGACAAGCTCCACAGTTAAATGTATATGCAGAAATTATAGTTCTTGTTACGATTGATTTCTCAGAAGTGGACATGGCAGATTGATTCTGTGTCCCTTACAGTTAAAGATGTAGTGTGCAGAATTTAGTGGCATCTAGCCGAACAGACTGGGCAGAAATGGAATAGAATATTCATGAAATTAAGAATCGTTGTGTTTTTGTTATCCTGGAATGAGCCCTTTATATTTACATAGGGAGAGGGTCCTTTTCCATGGAGCCTGCTATGTTGCACCGCCAGAATGGACAAACCAAACACTGGCTCTAGAGAGGTGAGTTTTGTGGCCACCGTAGGTTTTCCTACACACTTGGAAGGGGAAGGGTAAGGGTGTTCAGTTGGTTGCAATCTGCAACCTCACTGCTACAAGCCACTAAATCCTACACACTGGTCCTTTAAGCTCAGTCGTGATTATTTCTATCACCCTGTAAAGACAATGACATTAATAACAATCATATTACACAATCTTCACAGAATGTGACAAAGATATGGAAAAGCAGTTGTATGTCCTTCAAATGTATTGGGTTTTAGCTTGTTTTTGTTCTTTCTTTTGCATTGCCTCTTTATTTGACAGACAATTTGACAACAGAGAGAGAGAGAGAAATGACATGAAATACAAGTCCTTGGACAGACTCAAACCATGGGTGTTACTGGGTGCCCAGTGGAGGAGCTTTGTAAACTGAGAAAATGACCCTGATGATGTCATAGTGATGTCACCAGGGTCATCTCAACTCAGGGTCAAGATGTTGTTGTTTACTAAGCAGGGAAAATCTAATGAAAATGTACTATTGAGTTGCACTATGGGTAATGTAGGACCCAGATTTTTAGTGGAGCTTGATCCATGCTAGGGATATCTCAGCCTCTGCTGCACAGATTTGAACTGTTATTTTCTTAATCTGTCTATAGTAGTATATACTGTATATAAGTCACCCTTACATGTGTACATGCACAAGACATGCACAGTATACTTCATGTGCACGCATAGCCCATGTGATATGTGGTTGTCTGGCCTGGCTCTTCAGGGTCGTTAGCAGTCACTTGTCAATCCCGTCCCATCGTCTGCGTACTCCAGGAGGGCTTTGATCTGTCTTAAATGTAGATATGTTCTTTGTTTGGTGTCTGGTCAGGGCAGCCAACTGGTCCTCACAACTAATTTATAGCTATGTTTGAAATGGAGAAAGAGTCCTTGGTTTGATGTGGGGGGGTGTCTTATGGAAGGAATGTGGATCTGAATAATATATATAACTGAATGATATATAAGGTTCCACGTCCCCTGAGGAAAGTTATTCTAACCTGTGCCACCAATGATTTTATCCATGCTTTGTGTGAAATAGTGCTGAATGTGTCAGATTTTGTAATGGTATGCCAACTGAGTGGATATCGTATCTCAGTTAACCCCACCTCATATGGTTCCTTGAGGTTGATAGGCTTTCAAGCTTTGTTCTGTGATTCCATGTTTTGTTTTGAGGGTACACAGTTAAAGACATGTTGGAAAATACTTAACAGCATTTGCATGAAGTATATAAGCATCTTGTTTGAATAACCAATCTTATACTTGTTCCCTTAGTGGTGCTACACCTGTACTGTCTCTTATAGAAGGGCAAAGTTTGTTAATACCTCCAAAAGTACCAGGGCTGGAAGGGTCATAATATACTTTTTTAAATGTTCTATCCATTGCAGCTCCTCTGTATATCCCGTTTTATTGTTTTTTTCCTCTAAACATTTTATTGGTAAAAACAGAACAACAAGATGTTATGTGGTAGACAAACTCATTTGTATGAAAAATATCTTTCTTTTTAACATTAACAAACAAGTTTAACACAATAAATATTCAAATCATCTACAAAAATGTTTCACATTGGGTTTATTGTCTTTTTTCCTCTACTGCGATTGTTGCCAGAGATAAACAGCATTGGTAATGACAAGTTCATCTGTATTCTTTATAAGAGTTTCTCGAATTTCAGATAGTTGATAGTATGTGGTGGTGGTAGAGGCTGTGACAAATCCTTTGTAGGTTCAGCAATCTCCACCATCGTCTCATGAGGTTTGTCTTCTCGTTCATGAGTGCTGATTCCTACAGCATCCTCTTCTGCTTCTTGTGTTAGGAATATGAGATTCTGTTGTTCAAGACATTCAGCATAGTTTTCCAGCTGGCTAATCACTAATCGCTCAATTCACAATGGCCACAAGGGCCAGACGCTCTTCCTCAGTGTGTATACTGGCAATTGATTGATTGATTGCCAGTATACACGCTGAGGAAGGGCGCCTGGCCCGAAATGTCCATGTGGCAATTCAAATTAAAATCAGTTGACTAGGTGTTCTGTCCTAATTCCATTCTTTATTCAAAAATTATACATTGAAATTAAACCCAAACAGAAACACAAATAGTCACCTTTTTCACCATGTTTTCACTGCTGATGGGAGAACATCTTTGCTCCACACGTGTTAGCTTGAATTATTATTTTTCTCTCATCAGTACTGTATGTTGTAACTTTTTTTTTTTACCTTAGTTTGAATTTATTACATCATATAATAACATCTATTCTGTCATAGCTACTCATTAGTGAGTTTGATATTTTTCTCATTAAAATTTACCTCTGCCAGACACATGATGTCAAAGTGCTATATGACATAGACATTTATATGATTCTTAATGGACTCTGGACTTAAGTTGTGTACTGAAGAATTATCCAGTATGAATGTAGAGCTTGCAGACTGGACTGCATTTACACTCCATCCTTACAGGCTCAGCAGATAATACCCAGCAAGCATTAGACAGTCCAAACGGCCACTGGTCATCTCCTGTTACTTATCTGCAGTGATAGAAACTGTCCTTTGACAGGAGCTGTCCTGAGCATTCAGATAATGAGCTCATAGGTGAGGCTTCCTGCTACGTGGTCTCCTAGCAGGCCATGGCTCCACCCCTTAGTTTGACCTTGTCAGCCTTCCCCATGTTAATCCTCCTTGCAGGTCAGAAGGGGTTGGAATAATCCCATGAAAGACACTGGCTGAGGATTATATAAAGCCCCATCTTCAGCATTTTATTTTAATCCCATACTCATAAAACAGAATTGATAAAGTTCCAGTCTCACAGTGATTACCACCTTTAATCAACAGTGGACACACATGTACATAGAGAATGTTGTTGTATAGGTGTTACACAAAGATGTTCCAAGGCATAAGGTAACTGCTTTAGTTTGATACAGTTTTCAAATTACACATTCAATTGGTAAATATTATATGTTTAAGAAACTTATATATTCATTTCCTGAATTTATTTTTTATGAAAGTAGTGAATGGCCATGTTTGCAATTATTTTTTAATGCCTTTATCACAAGTTAATTATTTCATTATCTCAAGAAAACAAGCTTTGTCATCTCAAGATGATGCGAGATCATCACCATTATCAAAGAAAAGGTTGTTTCCTCTTATTACTTGCTTATCAGAGGTCAGGAGTGCTATCTAAGCTAAAAATGTCAGATCAAGGAATGCCTAATATTAATCAACACATCAGACTGTACTTCAGTCAAGGTCTAACATGGGCCAAGAGCCACAAGGGGTCTTAAGGGGGCTTAGCCCCCTCAGTTGTATTTTTTGCCCCCTTTGTTTAAGCTTATGTATCTATAGAAAAATAGCAAAACCAACAAAATTATTGGCCAAGATCCATGTGACTATTGCTTATCTGCTGTTTCAGAACAATGAATAGTGTTTCAGAACCATTGACAGGGGTGTGTGAACCTCATGCAACATGATTGATTATTTTGTAAGAATTCTGCTGGTTTGGCATGTTGAAAAAATACTTTGCCAGTATTAACCCATTGTCATTAGAAAACAAGCTTTATTATCTCAATAACAAAATAATTAACTTGTGATCTTGAGATAATGGCATTAAAAATATAATTGCAAGCACGGCCTTTCTTGGCTTCCGTAGTTTTTTGTGATCAAATTCATTTTATTTAACTTTTTTTTCAGTAATGGAGATTAGATTAAATATAACAGCAAATCATCAGCCTCTACATATGTCTGTAATACTGGACATAGATTATTCTGACATAAGCATACAAACATGATACCCTTGTTTATCCATGTACATTATGACATTCATCAACTGCTCAACAACAGCTCTTTTTTGCTCCTCCAGTCTTTATGGTTTCCCCTCCTCCCTTTCCCTACCCTGCATGGCACATGGGTAAGGCAATCCAAAAACAACCAAAACTGCAAAAAACAAAAAAAAACAAAACAATTGTAAGTGCCATAAACTACCACAGAAAAACAATATAGACAATATATCCATGATATTATGAACATTTGTGTACAGACACAACATTATTTCCCATCTGGGTTATATAGATTAATTTAACTTTCTCCAGTGCCTTGGACAATGTGTCAATTGTATTTCCCTTCGCACCATTGGTTCGAGCTATTGGGAGTTCCAGATAGATGATGTCTAATAATGAGAGAATCCACTGGGAAATCTGAAGTTTGTTTGGCAACATTAATTTCTGTGTCATCATTTAGAAGTTAAACATTAAGTAAACTAGGAATATGAGTTCTGCTTACATCAGATAGCACATGTGCAACTCTAGACCAAAAGTGCTTAACATATGTGCAATCCCACATTGTATAGGTTCCCTAGTTTGCTTACTCTATTCTCTTGTAATATTTTTTCTTCATGTGTATGAGTAGTATTGTGCAGAATAGAATAGAAACAGAATATTTTGGTCTCTTTAGCCCTTTTCAGACCTGGAGTCTGTGACACTGTTGACTTCATCCATCTAGATAAAGTAATGCCTTTTGGTGTTTCAAACTTAGTGTACAGTAGGTCTGTGTTATGTAGAGCTTAATGCTTGTATAGCATTTAGCCTCTGGTATGAGAGCAGTGTCACTGCAGTTCTCTCCTCACATACAGCATCAGTGTTGGTTGAATAAATAAATGAATAAAAACTGTGAGCCATGCTACCTAATGGGTCCCCTAATATATTTTCTCATCAATTTCATTATTTTTATGAAATAGAAAGCAGAATTCTCTCCCTGTAACAAACAGTAATAAACAGTTTCTAGTGCTGGCACTAATACTGCTGAAGAACAAACAATGACAGAGATGAAAATAGTATACTTTGCAAAGATTCAAGGCTAGCAGCTAGACCACTCTGACCATACAATCAAACACAAACAACCTTGCTTGTAAACTCTGCACTAATTAACTATAAATGAAAACAGATTAAGCATTTAACAGTCTTAAAGCTTAGTTTCAGGCAAACAAGACCAGTACCAGAGAATAGCAGCATGTCACAGCAGGCCATTGCTACTTCTTCCAACTTACCACTAACAGACTGCACCACCTACCTTTCTATCAACCTGCCTGCCAATAAACACTTCATTTCACTGACAGACTGTGTGGACAATAACAGATTGCTACTGCCTCAGTTTAATCAACCTTGTACATACAGTATATGTGCTACTATATGGAACATGCAGTGATAAAAAGCTTAAACCTTGAACATACAGTAACTGCAGTGTAAATCACCTTTATGTAACAGCTTACATTGTGTTCATTAAGGTGTAGGAGAAAAATGTTCCTCCTCAACTTAGTCTGTAAAAGAAATGAAAGTTGACACTTAAGACAATTGCTCATTTAACATAACTATTAAAATAACAGCAATAATGTAAGTGAGCAGCAGGGTAGATGCTCTTCTTAGATCATCACAGCTCTAAGTATTCTCATCCTTCTACTATAGGTAGATCATTGAAGGATAGGCTTACAATTTTTCAACTTTGTCCTAAAACAACAGTCAGGTGTCAATATGAACAGTGAAAGAGGTTTTCCTCACTGTAATCATTCCTCCTGTTCATACTGGATATTAAATGATCCTTCAAATGTGCTTTCAATGTAAGTGATGGAGGCCAAAATCCACAGTGTGTCCACACAGTCATTTAAAAGTTGATGTGACGCTTATATGAGGCTTCATCAGTCTGAGTTAGTCATATCAAGTGGATATCTGCCACATTTACAGTCTTTTTAAGGCCTTTGCACACCGGGGGTGTTTTTTTTCGTGCTTGTTGCGCGTTTTAACTTCACTTCAGTTTTCACACAGCAAATAAAAGTATTAACCAATCACAAAGCGTAATCTGTACAGACAGCTGTTTATTGCGAAGGCCCACATGGGGTGTTGAATATCCTGCTGTATATGTTTTGAACTTATTTATCGCATCTAGATTGATTGATCAGCTCCCAGTCTGTCTGTGAGCTTGTCTGTTTCACTGCAGGCAGGCAGGTATGCTCACTTGCTACAGTGGGTGGAGAAATAAAGCCCATGAATAAATACATTAATGTACCATGTATCATATGCATCATCACCATGTATTTATAAATACAAACACTGTGGATTTCTTATTGTGGAGCCAACATGCAAACTATTTTGGTCTGATTAGGAGAGACGGCATACATCCCACTTTGGATGGAGCAGCTCTCATATTTAGAAATATGGCTGAGTTTATTAGCAGACCAAAACCATGACAACTCAGAGTTGAGACCAGGAGGCAGAGTTGCAGTTTTACACGCTTCTCTGCACCTCCATTCAAACAGTTACCCACCCAAAACTACATAGAGACTGTGACTGTACCCCGACCACCCAAATCAATTAAATCTAAAATAAACAAAAGAGGATTCATTCATAAAAACCTAAAACAAATGAACACCACATCTGCAAATGTACAACAAAATAAGAGAATTAAATGTAGACTCTTGAACATTAGATCTCTGTCATCTAAAGTCGTATTAGTAAACGATTTAATGTCAGATCATCATATTGATTTATTTTGTCTTACTGAAACCTGGCTGTGTCATGAAGAATATGTCAGCCTAAAGGAATCTACTCCTCCCAGTCATATTAATACTCACATTCCTCGAGACACTGGCCGACGAGGAGGAGTTGCAGCCATTTTCAACTCATTCAAAAGTCTTGTTCTTAGTCTCTCTCAGCCAACCTGGAAAACTTTAAAGCCAGTTCTATTTGTTATATTGTACCATCCCCCTGGCCCGTACTCTGAATTTTTATCAAACTTAGTCCTTAGTACAGATAAAGTAATTATAGTAGGTGACTTTAATATTCATGTGGACGTTGATAATGATAGTCTTGGCACTGCCTTTATCTCATTGTTAGACTCAATTGGCTTCTCTCAGAGTGTAAATAAACCAACTCACCCTCGATCTTGTGCTGACTTACAGCAACGAAATTGAACATTTGATAGTTTTTCCACAAAATTCTATTTTATCAGACCGTTACTTGATAACTTTTGAATTCCTATTACTGGATTACACACCATTTGACATAAACGTCTTCACTAGATGTCTATCTGATAGTGTTGTAGCTAAATTTAAGGAAGCAATTCCATCAGTATTGAATTCAATGCCATGTCTCAATACTACAGAGGACTCTTATGCTAATTTTAGTTCCTCCCAAATAATCTTGTTGATAGTGCTGAAGGCTCACTGCAAATAACACTTGACTCTATCGCCCCCTTAAAAAGGAAAATAATAAAATATAAGAGGTTAGCTTCATGGTATAATTCCCAAACCCGCAAATTAAGGCAAACATCACGAAAATTGGAAAGGCTTTGGCGTTCGACCAAACTAGAAGAATCTCGCTTAACCTGGCAAGATAATCTTAAAACATATAGGAAGGCCCTCTGTAATGCCAGAGCCGCCTATTACTCAGCATTAATAGAGGAGAATAAAAACAGCCCTAGGTTTCTTTTCAGCACTTTGGCCGAGCTGACAAAGAGTCATAACTCTATTGATCCATGTATTCCCATAGCTCTCTGTACTGATGACTTCATGAGCTTCTTTAATGATAAAATTCTAACTATTAGAGACAAAATTCACCACCTCCTGCCCTCAACAGGCACGGAATTATCCACAAACTCAAGAACCTTAGCAGCAGCTGTGAAACCTGATATATATTTGGACTGTTTTTCTCCAGTTGACTTTTCTGAATTAACTTCAACAATTTCTTCATCTAAACCATCAACCTATCTCCTACACTCCATCCCAACTAGGCTGCTTACGGAAGTTTTACCCTTAATTAGCACTTCTTTACTAGATATGATCAATGTGTCTTTAGTAACAGGCTATGTACCACAGTCCTTTAAAGCAGCTGTAATTAAACCTCTTTTCAAGAGGCCTACTCTCGATTCAGGTGTCTTAGACAACTATAGACCTATATCTAATCTTCCATTTCTCTCTAAGATCCTTGAGAAAGCAGTCACCAATCAGTTGTGTGACTTTCGACATAACAGTAGTTTATTTGAAGATTTTCAGTCAGGATTTAGAGCGCATCATAGCACAGAGACAGCACTGGTGAAAGTTACAAATGACCTCCTAACAAAGGGCTTGTCTCTGTATTTCTCTTGTTAGATCTTAGTGTTGCATTTGACACAATCCATCATCAATCTGCATCTTCAGCTCCAATCTAGAGCTGGAATTATGTTTCTGTACCTGCCTGTGTGAATGTACAGTACATGTACTGCAACATTCACACATGCATTTAGTTAAATTCATTCAGTTTATTGATCTGTCAAGGCAAACTAGAAAACCACAATCCTCTTGCCTATTAAAAACCTCTTAACAGTTGTCTACTTCCACCTGACACTGAGCAACATTAATATTCATGTGGAGTAGGGCTGGACTGGGACAAAAATGCAGGCTAGGAATCTCACACCTACCCAGGCCACCTCACAGACCAGGGGTACTCAACAGGCAGACTCCAGTCCGGATCCGGACCCAAACACAAATGAATTCGGACTGAGACATAAATCTGCATGACTATTATTTATCTTCCACATAGGTAGGCTACTTTTTAAATAAGCTCACACAATGAAGTTTCTGCACAGCCAATTCTTCAAAGTGCATCACAAAGGTGCTCTCATTTCATCTCCCAAACACAGAAGTGTAACAGCTACAAAATGAAACTGATGGAAAACCATCATATTAAGCTACAAGCAGAATAATAGTTGAGTCAGCAACACAGCAAGAGCAGGCAGTAAAGAAAAATTGATGTTATTTGACTAAAAACTGCATTTTCAAATAATTCTGGACCATTATTACAATATACAATATTTATTTTAAAAATGTTTATACACACACACACACACACACACACACACACATATATATATATATATATATATATATATGACACCTATAGTCAGAGTGAAGCCACTAACGAGCTGTAGGGATGAGTATGGTTCAAATTTGATCTTTATCTTATCAGTACTCTTATTGGTTCGGTTTTCTTGCTAAAGAATTGTTTTTTCTTTTTTGTTTTTTTCAATTAACATTTAAAAAATAAATTCAGAACAGGATTGCAAGTGATATATTTAAAGAAAAAAACAAAATAATGTTTCTAGTGCTGCAACAGGTAATGTTCACATCAGCAAAGTCACTATATAAACTCAATGATATCTCACTGGGAACAAATGTAACATGTCAGTTAAATAAATAATATTCCTGACGTCAAAATACTGAGTAAGTTTAGAAAGAATAGAGAACACATACATGTCCTCTGGCCTCCTCCTCTGCTCCTGATGTGATTCACTGCTGCAGGTACCGTTGGCAGAGAGGAGGAGGGGCTGCCGTCTCAGACAGTTGCTAAGTTTACAAGAATTTGACTAGGTTTAATATAACGCTACATTACAAAGTAAGACAGCTTTTGTTTTATTAGTCTAACCAGTACACTGGTCGTGTAAAACATACTTGTGGTGGATGGGAGACTGTGGGCAAAGCAGTTGAAAATATCACTTGTTTATGCTTGTTGAGCAGATGGTTTGATAAAATACATGTTGGCTTTTTACTTGTGAAGGTTTTATTGCACTTACAGTAACAAGCATAGTTGTCATCAACTTAAGTAATCTTCAAGTCATCTTCACTTCATGTTTTCAATGTCTATATCTATAGAATATGTCACAGACATGAAGTGTCACTGCTGCGGGTCAGCCTGCACGGTGCACACTGGGACAGGGAGCCTCTCTGGCAGGAAACTCCAGTGCGGAGAGTCGGTGACACACACAGCTTCTTTTCTCAACTCCTGCTCGCTTTCTGTGATATTAGTTCAAACCGGGGCTCCCACCTGTTGTTTCACCTGCTTCCAGGTGGAGATTTGTTGTCATTCTCCTTATTTGTTGTCAGTTTCTCTCCTGACAGTTTGGAAGTTTGTTTGTCAGAGTGTATTTGGCTCGTCTGGGGTGTCGTCTGGAGGGAATTTCTTCACTTGGAGCGGTGACAGCGGGGGTTTAACTGGCAGAATGATTAATATAATGAATAAGAAAACCCGTCCTTTGTGAGGAGTGTATGTGGCAGTCTGCAGCCGGTGAGCAAACTGTCAATCACAGCTGTGAGTGAGTGAGTGTAGGACATATGCATGGCAGTGTCCTGGTCTATGCCTTGTCCATTCATAAAGTTCTCTTGGACATGATGGGCTCCTTGTCAAGGTCTGTGCTTGCAGTTGCAACTCAGGACTTGTGAAAAGGGTGATGTGTGTGTCAGCTGTGGTTCACCTGTTTTGCATACCGTTACACCCTTAGTTTTTATCCAAGATCACCATTTGTAGATTTACTACAATCTTTAAAGGGGCACCCCATCCATTTTAACCATTAAGTCCAGCCTAGCCATCATGATGAGTGCTAATCAGCCTGTGGAAACAGCTGTATAATGTCTTCTGTGACTCTGGAGGAGCTTTGTCACGTCTGCAAAACAGTAATTCAAACTGGTATTTTTGGAGTTCTAGACCAAGCGGCGGCTACTACAACTTGAGGCAGACCACATGTCTAGACAGCAAGCATCACGTCAGTGTCGCGCTCGCGTGATAACAGCATTCACGCATCACTGAAGCGACTGTCTGTACCAAGTCCGTCTTGTCCGCACATTTCAAAGCCTCAAGCAGCAAAGGAGCAGCCAAACTTTCTGTGCAGTGTGCAGTTTTCCTTTGATATGTGTGAGTGTTCATAATCTATTTAGCCATCAACACTAAGGAAGAGAGGCAGAGAGGAGTGTTCATATATTACCTTATGTTCAGAAGCAGCAGGAAGGACATCATCTGGGTATATTTCCACTTCTCTGTCCACCCCTGACCCACTTGGCAGGACCTTTTTTTTTGTTGCGGACGAAGTGCAGCTCTGAGACACTTCCATCTAATCTTGCAGTCATCTGCTGAAAATAAACAAAGTGTGAATACATGCATAATTAAATTGTCCCCCCTTTTTTTCTTTCTGGGTTCTGCTAAGGGAGAGTCATTTCAGAGCCTTGCTTTCAGCTACTGACTTCATGTGCAGACTCCAGCAGACAAGAATCAAGATTCAAGATTTAGTTTATTGTCATTTTCTTGTGTATTTGCATACACAAAAAAACAAAATGCTGTTCCTCCCAGCTCATAGCAGTGGAACAACAGAAAGGTTAAAGATATACTGTATATATATGAAAATATATATAAATCACAAGAGAAAAAAACAAAACAAAAAAAAAGAATGCGCATTTAGCAGCACAGTGCTTTGAAGTGCATTTAGAAAGAAAAGTACATGTCTCAGTTTGATATAGACAGCTCTTGCATGTTATATAATCCATTTTGCTGTCCGGAGAACTTTAGGCAACACAATTGTTGGAACTGCCGGTTTGTATGGGTTAACAGTTAACCTAGGTAGCTCCTCCTCCCCCGCTTCCATGTCCTGTGGCACCACTTTCGATGTTTCCTTTCCGTTGCAGTTCCAGGGAAGGCCGTGGTCTCCTATGGGTCCACTGGGCATAGCAGACTAAGGTCGTTCAGTTGATTTATCTCTCCCAACCAGTATTTCTGGGAGCCTTTGTTACAAATGACCGAAAGAAACTGGTAATCATAGACATATTTCCCTTGCACTCCACACGATTACACAGACGTAGATGTAGACATGGACAAAGACACTGCATAGTCGGAACTAGGACAGGCTGCCGCAAATGTTGGTCGCACAGCCATCACACCAGTTCATGGAGAGAGAGAGAGGACTCCTTAATTTCTCTTCTTGTCTTCACAAAATAACTCTTCTGTTAGCTTCCTCAGTGCAGTTTCTCCTTTGGAATGTTGGTAACAGTAGCAAGTAGCAGTTAGCAGTTGACAGCTAGCTAGTTGTTTTGATTTAAAAAAAATATATGCAAAGATGATATTTCCTTTTCTGTTCTTGCTAATTAATGCTGTTACCTTCCTTTTTTTCTGATGATTATGTGAAGGTTATTTTGCAAAATGTCCCATTTTTAAGGTCCAAGTTTGAAATGTATCCAGGGCCCATCTCTGGTGCAGCCACTCTCTCTTATAGAACACAGATTCGGTACACCTGGTGTGTGAGGCCATAGAAGCATTGCATAGACGTTTTGAGAGAAATGGAACTTCCCAAATTTCCTCAGGGCACTGGATGGAAAACGTGCAGATCCCGGCACCACCTCTTTCAGACAGCCACTTTTTCAAGTACAAGAAGACATTTTCAGTTGTTCTTCTTGCTCTTGTTGATGCAGACTACCGATTCCGGGTGATCCAAGTTGGAGACTTTGGGAGGACCTGTGATAGGGGGACATATGCAGGCTCTGACCTGGGACGTGGGATGATAGCTGGATCCCTTCATATGCTACCAAATTGCCCTTTGCCCAGTGCAGACAGACTCCGTGATGTGCCATTCACCATAGTGGCATAGTGGGTCAGCTCCACCATAGCTCCACCCTGTCGTCCAAATATGGTCACTTCTGGCTCCAAAAAGTCCAAGATGGCGACAGTCAAAATGCAAACAGAATGGGACTCCACAAACCAATGGGTGATGTCAGGATTGCTACATCCATTATTTTTATATAGTCTATGTTGAGATCAAGGTATGCCCGTGAGACACAGCTGTGTAGACAGCTGCCAAGATTACAATGAGAATGTATCTGTTGCGATGTGAAAAACACCTCTGACATGCTTGCTGTCTAGACACGGAGTGTGAAGTCACAGCCCGTTCTCACTCCCAACTTGTCACATATCGAAGCTTGGTCAGGAACCTGTGGCATCACTTTTTAACACACTGGGTACCCCTTTAGCGTCATTTTTTAATGTGCAGGTTGGTCCAATAGACTTCTGTTGAGCTCCCACAACGTCTGAAATAGATGCTATGAGACCAATGACGTCTACATAAGGTGACAAATTTCAGCCTGGTCGCCAGAATAAAACATTGGCATTGTATGTTTCCTCAAACCACAGATACGTTGAATATGTACATTTCAACACCTGTAATATGGAGCATATTAACATTTCAACAATACATATCATATCAACATTTCTGAAGTGATGTGCTTCACATGACCTCAATATAAGCTGACTTACTTTCTTGTTAGGAGGTGGAGGGGCCGGTGGATGGCTTGTAATGTTGTTGGCAGAAACTTGGAAATCAGCACAGAGCACAGTTCCAGACCACCTTGCCATTTTCATCTTATTTTTTTCTTTTAACCTAAACCATGATCTTTCCCTAACCCTAACCAAGTGGTCTTTGTGCCTAAACCTAATCAGACCTTAACCACTGCGTTGTCACACCATAAAATATAATTATTTTTTAACAGTGACTTCTGTGATACTGCACATTGAAATATGACGCTAAAGGGGTACCCTGTGTATTAAAAAGTGACGCCAGGGGGTCCTGACCAAGCTTCGATATGTGACAAGTTGGGAGTGAGAACTTGTTGGAAGTCAATGTGGAAGAGCTTTAAAAGTGCCACTGACAGCTAGATGGGTCCGAGGAAGTGGGGCGTGTTTCCAGAACATGAAAGGAAACACCCTGCATTCCTTATCTGGAAGGTCCTGACTCCAAACGGAAAAGATAACACCAACCATAAACTGCGACTCTGGCCTTCAAACCGGCTCCAATGCAAACCAGTCCATGTTCTTGATCTATAGGGGCTAAGGTACAGTGTATCTTGGCCTCTGCTGCATCATTGTGTCTACTTTTTGTCTATTGTGAGTCTCTCAACTTGGGACGTGCAATACTAAATTGCTGGAGTGTGCCTTTAAGTGTCTTTTTCAATCAATCAATTAGTCACTAATGAGTAGTCATACTGCCTTAAGTTTCCACAGTGAAGCTTCTAAACAGATCAGTGATAATGGAAAATTGAGCAGCCACTGAGATCTCTGTCCTTCCTTCATTTGTTAATAGCTCTGCCACTTTAGGCAGCTGCTGATAAGAACACTGTTAATGACAGGATCTGTACCTGTAGCTTTTAGCTGAACTGCAGTACTAATTCCCCTGCTGGGCAGCTTCACTGAATCATGTGCACCAGTCCTCCTTCTCTCTTTCAACAGATAATGTGTTGCTATCATCACTTCAACCTCCTCGATTATCTTTAATGATGTCTGCGGGATCTGGCTGATGGGAAAATGTTGTTAGTGCTGGCAAATCTGTCTTATGCAAGTCATTTTAACACAAAAAGCTGTTCAAAGAGGAGTTAAAAAAGGTACGGCTAAAAATACCACAAGTAGTAAAAATTCAAGTTACTTGCGGCTGTCTCCTCTCTGCACACTCACTGAAAATAATTCATTTCACAGGAGATAGAGGGGAAGTATGGGGTTATGAACTTCCTTAAGCAAGGCCTGCCATAAACTCCAACATTCTGACTCTGACAAAAGTCTCAAATTAAACAAAGAAATCCAATAGAGGAGTCCATAAATGAATAAAGGAACACATCCTTCTCTGCAGGACTGATGGATTGTTACGAAACATAGCCCAAAAATATCTCTCACCATTGACAAGATAGATTCTGCCTGAACCAGACTGCTCACTAATCCTCCTCTATGCTGAATAAACCTTTTTAATGAACTCATTGCATTAGTACCATAATGTTGTGCAGATGGTCCAGCTGGATTTTGGGGTCAGTGTGTTGCCAATCACTGCAGCCTCTTAAGTAGCACCCTAGACTTGGTGACAAATGTACACTTTGTAAACAAAAAGGATCACATTGTTAAAAAGGACAAACCCTGGAGGTTTTCAAACAGAGTCTCCTGCCTCACACCATCTTCAATGTTATTGGAGCAAGAAAATCCTGATTTAGGCAAAGATGGTGGTAACTGGGTGGGACTGAGTAGGGACAAGTGTACACCACCACAGCTGACTGTGATACATAAAGACTCCTGTCAATCAAGTAAACAAGCTCTATCTGTTGAAGCCTTAAAGGGGCACTCACATAAACGTCAGTTTACTAGTTGTGTGTACTGATTCTGTTTGTTGCATTATGGAGGAGTGTGTTTTGGATCTATGCTAGCAGCAAAAAGTCAGGATATCTTGATTTTGACCATTTGTTTTAATCTGTCTCTTCTGAGTGCCTGCTCCCTGCTGCTCTTACAACAGAGGTCTGATGCCAAAATCACTTTTCCAAGATGTTTCACAAACACATGCTGCAGTCATCCTTTACACACAGACAGTGTCTCTTGCCCCCCACAGCCCCCTACAGCATAACAGGGCCACCTCGCTGTAGGGGTCAAGCATTCAGGCTTGTACC
The DNA here is from genome assembly GCF_963924715.1 of Thunnus thynnus. Classification (NCBI taxonomy): domain Eukaryota; kingdom Metazoa; phylum Chordata; class Actinopteri; order Scombriformes; family Scombridae; genus Thunnus; species Thunnus thynnus. Next base: position 29,151,117 of record NC_089534.1, read on the forward strand.
AGTTTTTCCTTTAATTTATCACCTGTCTGTATGTGTTGTATGTCAAGACAGAAAAAGGGGACTGGTGAACTGAGTGAGTTTACTTGGTCTGTGGATGTTGCTGCTTCCTCATGTCACATGTCACTCAAAATATATATTGAAGATTGCTCTATAGCAAGTCTGGATCACTGATCAGGCTTCATAAGGTACATGTACATCCCAACATGATAGCAGAGGTTTGAAGGTGTTGAATGGTGAAGTGCTGACACCTTGTGACTTGAAGACTCTGGTTAGATGGTTTGACAATGCAGCCATGTAAGGGGTCCCTTGTTGAGTTGTCAGTGTCTGTTCTAATCTTGAATCAAGGCGGGATTCTCATCATCCATTCCTTGCTACAATTATGGAAGGTAAAATCCCCTCTTCAGCAGATTGACATTAAAGAAATAATTCAGCCACCCACGCTATTCTTACCACATCTACTACAAGAAAATAAAAAAGGGTGGAACAGCCCCATGGCGAGGAATGTCATCACTCTGACACCAGTACAATAAATGACTCTAAACGACAGGCTCTTTCTTTCAGCAATTTTTTTTAAAAGCTTCCGCAGCGTGAGAACTCTGGATCTCCAGTAACAGTCTTATCTAACACAAGTCCTATCAATCAGAGGGACTTTTTTTACAATGTGGTACCAAAAAAAGAACCTTTTTGGACAGCAGAAATATACATTTTTACTCTCTGCTCCGACAGTTTGTGCTGCAGCTCTACAGTATATTATTTGTATAATTGCTTTAACGATGTGCAGGTTACTTAAAGTAACATTTTGTGGCAACCATTTACCAACTAAACATATCCATTGGATGATATTAGGAGAGGGATTTATGCTGTATATGTGATTACACATATTATCTGTTCCACCTGTAGCTGAAAGCACAATAGCCGCACAGCTCACCTCGGCTCTATTTTGGTTCAATTCACTGCTCATAATTCTAACATTTCAGGTATGTCAGTTCTGTCTGTTTTTTGAAATAAGATATTTTTATGTGCACCTTCGAGAAACATTTAAACTGTTTCTCTTGTGAATGTGAGCTGATTAAGCAATCAAACATTCTGACATTGAATAGACATTGATACCACTGCAGGGTGTCTCAATCTTTACTGGCACATCTCCCTGAATCCAACGGCAGACGGAGAAATCCACATGGATTATATAAACAAAATGATAAATAATTTCAAAGCTGTTTAGTTCATTTTATACCAAAAATATATCCAACAAGTCTCAGAAAATGTGTCTTAAAAATCCTATGTGACACTGTATATCAGGTGACCCCACGAGTAAACAAGTTACATTTGGCATTCTGCAATAATCTACTTTTTTTAAATGGCATGTACAGTATGTGAGAAACCTGGTTTCTTTATTCAGGATCAGGGATTAGAGAAACCTGATATTTCCAGCTTAATTTCTCCTGAAGAGAATGCATGTAACTGGTTTTCTAATCAGCTTTCTACATGTCAGTGTGTGCAGGACAAAGACTTTGGACAGGAAGTATTGCTGTGACAGGATGAAGGGAGAGATGCATCCTTGTATTACATAGATTTCTTGTGTGCATGTAAACATATTTGGAATTGGAATATGGAACATTTTTGTATTCAGTGTGTTTTAATCATCAAACTAGTTGTGAGACAAATACAACAACATACTGTGATTATTAAAAATCTGATAAAAGATGACATGTTTTTCCAGTCATCAACTACCTCAACCTTAACCATCTGGTTGTTAAGAAATGGGTTGATGTTCATCTCCTCTCTGCAAGCATTTGCCAAATGCACTAAATGGTAAATGGCTGCATTTATATAGCGCTTTTGCCCAAAGCTCTTCACCCATTTACACATACACACACACACTCAAATGGCAGCAAGCTACAATACAAGGTAATTACATGTGGCTGTTGTTAGTGAAAAAAACATACCATTCTCTGTGCCCACCTTTAATCTCAGTTTAACACGTGTACCTGCGAGCATGATTTGTGATTTGTACACTGAGAATGGACTTTACAGTGAATTAGGAGACATCTTGTGTCCAGCAGTTCAATTTTTGAAAAAATATTTGCATATTCATTGATTATGGATTTTTCAGTGAGAGAGACAAAGTAGATGTGATTTGTAGGATTTTAACAAGGTTTTAAACATATTAGACACAATTATTTGTTGTGGTTTGCAATGTGGACCCAAATGCAGACACAGACTAGAGTGACGTTAAATGAAGTAAGGCTTTTTTGCCAGGGAAGAGGGGGGAATGGAGGTGGATGGAGTGGGGATGAAGCAGGCTGAGGCCGAGGACTAGAGGGCTGAGAGGAGTGAGGGAGAATGGCAAGGGCTGGCAGGAGGGAGCAGGTGGTAGTGGGCTAGAGAGTGGGCAGGCAGGCAGGCAGGCAGGCAGGCAGGCAGGCAGGCAGGCAGGCGGGCAGGCGGGCAGGCGAGTAATGGTCCAGGAGCACTGGATAGAGAAACAGCAATTAGTAACAAATCCAAACTTTGAGAAATCCCTAAATATAAGTGAGAGGCCTGAGGTGTAAGCTACCATTTGGGCAGAAACAACGATCTGGCGATAAGTGGATGACGAGCCAGGGTAGATATACTGCAAGCTGATGAAGTGATGAGAGGCAGGTGAGCAGACTGGGAGAGGAGATGAGCTGATTGCAGCCAGGAGTGCAGAGCTGGGAGCTAGGAGAGCCACCCCCAGGCCAACACACACACACACACACACACAAACTAACAGCCAAAACATAAACGCAGAGAAAGACAGACAGGGGAGCACTGGAAACACAGGGAAGGGGAAAAAAAACAGGGAAACACTTGGGAATCTTCAGGTACCATAACATTATTATTATTTCAAGCAGAGTATTTTTGTATGATAGATTATGATTTATGTCAATGATTAGATTATGTTTTTGTGCTCAAATTTAGTGTATTTTTTGTATTTATCCCCAAAACTCAAACACATGTCTCATGAGTGAATTGTAACCATGTTGATAACTAACATTATGTGTAGCCCTACTTCTCTAAAGCCTGGAGAGAATGACTCTGTAATGAAACCCATCTGACTAAACAAGCTTGTTATGCTGACATGATGACACATTTAAGTCCTGATTACAAGAAAACACAGTTTGATATACTTAATATAATAATAATAATATTGTAATTAAAGTGTTTTCTGTGGATAACAGGCTTAAAAAATTAATGTGAGCAAGAACTGGAAACAGAACGACTGAAAAAGAAGAAAAAGTTTGTCCATCACCAACTATTACTGTATTACTGAACTGCTTAAAATGAATCTGACAGTAGTAATGTGATGTTTTTTTCTTCATTTAATTACATTTAGTTTGGGACATTGCACAGAGACTTATTGAAGTGAGTAGAGTCTCTTTACTGCCCAGGGATGATTGACAGCTTCTGTGGGAACGAAAGCAACCATCCAGCATTCTGAACACAGTCTGAACTCAAGCCTGAAATTCAGCTCTGCATCAACAGACCTGAATCATGATTACAATCCTGCTGTGGTTATCTAGACCACTGCAAGTCTCCTGTAGAATTATCTGTCCTGTTCACTGTGCTGATCTATCTGGGCACGCTCACCTCTGCTCCAATATATACATCAGCTGACATTGTGGCAAACCTTGAGGAAGAGCCAAAGGACAACAGAGACTGAACAACCAGAGTTCATATCATTCTGAAACTAAATTTTTTATTATTAAAATAACACAAGTCAGGGACATTCAGCCCATTCATGGGCGCAACACACATACTCGGCTCTGCTGCTCATCCCACAAAGGCATGTTCCTTACAAATGTGGCACCATTTAAAAGGGAAATAAACAGGCTTTCCAACAGTATAAGATTTATTGACAAGAAGCATTGTTACAACAAAAAAATAATCTACCAAACCAAAGAGTGTCATAAAACAGCGACGCACACACTCTCTCCTCAGAGTGGTCCTTCTCCTTACTGAAAGTAGGAGTGGGACATTTCATAAATGTATCTAAGTTAACTTTTGATTGCGATTCCTAGTAGTGATTCTCAGAGGTTTGATAAATACAGGCCCAGAAATCTTTTTGCAAGTTATCTGTGCTCTGTCTTCTCATGTATTTATATTGTACAGAGATGAATGGAAACTAATTAATCAGAAAAAATGCTAATTTTATAAACACAGTAGGATAGTTTTGCAAAATTGTTAGCTGAAATACAAAATACACACTCAACAATTGTTTTTATTTATTGAGCTTATTGAGCTGCCTCTCAGGACTGTGTGGGAGTGTAAAGACTGGACTTTATTGACATTGCTGTGACCATAAATGTGGGAGAGGTTAGAGAGCAGAGGTCTAATCAGCCAGAATGAGAGGAAATATGTGTGGGTGTACAGGGCCTTTAATATATCCTGATGGTATATAAGTGCATCTGTTCAGCTTTATTGTACTGACCTGAGGTTCTTGACATGGAAGGACAACCTGTCACATACATGTTGTTCTTTAACATTTGGTTGTAACTGGGGCTGTGTCTGAAATCACTTCCTCGTTCACTCATTCATTACTCCTCACAGAACAGACACTCAGCAGGATGATCCTCTGCACCTGATGCTTCACCTGCACTGTTTGGGGGGGTGGAGATCTAAATGATTCAAGTGTGTCTTAAAACAACAGTCAGGAGCCCAAATGAACATTAAAACATGTTTTTCTTGCTGTAATTATTATTCTTGTTCATACTGACCATTAGAAGATCTCTTCATAATGCACTTACAATGGAAGTGATGTGGGACAAAATCCACAGTCCTTCTGTGCAAAAATGTATTTAAAAGTTTATCTGAAGCTAATATGAAGCTTCAGTCAAATCAAGTAGGTATCTTTCAACAGTACAGTCTTGTTAGTGCCAAAGTCCCTCTTTTTGTTACTATACTTCCACCACAGCTCAACAGGGAAACACTGTCTGAGGAAACACAAAGAGGGAATTTGATGCTAAAAAGACTGTAAATGTGTCAGATATCCACTAGATATGACTAACTCAGACTGCTGAAGTCTCATATAAGCTTCACATCAACGTTTCAATGACTGTGTGGACACACTGTGGATTTTGGCCTCCATCACTTACGTTGAAAGCACATTTGAAGATCTTGAGGACCTTTTAATGTCCAGTATGAACAGGAGGAATGATTATAGCAAGGAAAACCTCTTTCACTGTTCATATGGACACCTGACTGTTGTTTTAAGATACAACTGAAAAACATTGAACCTATCCTTTAACGATTTTAGCATAATTTCAAGGTTGGATGTCAGTATTCAGCCACAATAGTTGTGTGGAAGTTCTTCTGTACATACAGTTGTCACCATTATGTGGTCCTGTGGCCGTACAAACACACAAACACACTAAAAACCCAGCATTCCTGGTGTGTTTTTCCTGGATAAGCATGGTGGATATTGGGAAGAATTCCCAACAAATACCAAACTCTTAATTCCCAGTACTCAATCTATATCTATTATATGCCAATGCCTAAACAGTTTGTCTGTTAGAGGACCAAGACTTGTACATTTAGAAGATCAGTGCAGGTGTTTCATGCCACCTGAGTTTAAAATGCCATGACTCACCTCGCATGAGTGGAATTACAAAAGCTGCAGTCTTGGCTGTTTGAATTTTAGAGTGGAAAACAATTACTTCAGTGCAGACAACTGAGTCAAAAAGTGACAGAGATGCGAGAGAGACATCTGCTCTGTTCTGAGCAGCCCACCATGTGAAACAGCACTAACTTACACCCAAACATCACATTAATTATTCTGTTAGAGCTGTCACTCCATAACTGCCTCTCTGCTTAAATCAAATATTCAAACTGCAATTACACCCCCTCTGTCTGCACTGTACCTCAGAGGACAAAGATAAAGCTACATCAACTGTCACATAGTGCTGGTGGCTGTTTGTCTTCCCCTTCAAACTCCTCCAGTGCATGTAAGCACTCAAGTGCATTAACCAGTGTTGTTCTGCAGAGAGCACCACAAGAATACATATCTCCTTTTTTATAACAGAAATGGTACGGAATCAATAGTGTGCTGTAAAACCATACAGATATGAGTTCAATTTCCAAGCATCATACATTATCTGAAATCCATCATTCTATTGCATATCACAGAAATATAAATAGAGGGCTGATATGGTCTTACCAACCATGAAGTTGGCCGCCATCCCTCACAAAGTAGCATAAGTTGTTTTCATTTTCTGCTGTCAATCATTTTGTGAGGGTTTGCATAATTTTTTTCAAACTGTGGACTTCCCATTTCAAAATGCTACTCTTGATATGCAATAACAACAGCGGAGTGTTTCCTGTCCCATTGTTGGCCACAGATGTATGTTTGCCCATCGCACTTCAGATTCACCATCATGGCCCTTTATTGTTCCTGTGTCTGCAGGCTGAATACAAATGTGATTGATCTTGTGATTTCAAGTGGATCTGGGAACATATTCTCCCATCCCTGAACCTCTCCCTCCCCTTCCTGCAGTGTCTGAGCAGACAAATTATTTTCAGATGCGCTGTACAAAGTGATGCCAAATTTATGATCTATTGAATATCTGCATATAGGCTATATAATTGAGATTGGGTTGGGACAAAAAGACTGTCCCTCACAAGACCGCCCACTGGGAAAATTCCTGAACTTCCTGATGGCCAATCTGCACCTGTCAGATACTTGCATGATTGGTGTAAACATTATCTGGTCACTTGCATTTGGTTTAATGTAGCAACTTAATGGACTGAATATCAAAAGTAGTTTTCGGCATGATTTACTTTTAGACACTGGGGGTAATTTCATTTGTGCTACAGTTATGAATTTGATATATTTTTTTGCAAACTGCTGTGGAATAACATAAAACATTATTTGACATGTTTAACTGTTACTATTATTAATACAGCAGGTACTTTCCTTTAAATGGCATGAACATTTTGTTTAATGACTGTATATGTAGAGGGTTTTATAACAGTAGAATTATGTACATTTACAGTGAACATATGATACATGATAACATGATATCAACAAAGTGAAATCTGTTGCAAAACTCTGTCATTGTTTAGTTTAACACACAGTGTTAAAGTTGTTTCTGTAAATTCACTCCGACAGTGTTATCACACTTATCACATGATAGTTCAGTCAGTGTAAACTGATTGAAAACATTCAAAAACACACAGTAACGGGCCAGCTCAACAGCTGAAAGACTGTAAGCTGAAAGAGGAGGCTCTTAAAAAACAGGTGGAGCAGTTCTGGGCTCAGCTCCAGCATACTGAAATTCACAACACCCCAAGCTCAGCATCAAATTGGAGATACAGATGATCCAAATAGTTACTAGTTACCAGAAACAAGAGGAGGATCCTTCAAGTGAAAACCTGCCGACCCTGTGGGATGAAGTGAGTGAAGCTAAATGATTTGTTGAGGCAGGAGAACAACTTCCAGGAGTATATAGGGAGCCACAGCTCAGCAAACAACTGGAAGAGAAAAAACAACACCTGGCTTGTCCGAAATTTGAATGGCTCACAGTACTGGCCCAGCTATGCCATACTCCCACAGCACCGCCCACCAGGTGCCCTGAGGGACACGGTTGTACACCTTCTCTAAGTCCACAAAGAACATGTAGACTAGATGTGCAAACTCCCATGACCACTCAAGTATCCTTGCAAGGGTGAAGAGCTGGTCCACTGTTCCATGGCCAGGACGGAATCTGCATTGTTCCTCCTGAATCTGACAATCAGCCAGAGCCAGCACCTTGACATAAGCTTTCCCTGGGAGGCTGAGTAGTGTGATACCTGATAGTTGGAGCACAACCTCCACTCTCCTTTTTTTGTAAATGGGAACCATCTACCTGGTCTGCGTTGCTGTCCCTGTTCTCCATGCTACACTGAAGAGGCGTGCCAGCCGTGACAGCCCAACAATTTCCAGAGCCTTCAGGATCTCAGGGTGAATCTCATCCACACCCAGCGCCTTGCCACTGAGGAGCTCTCTGACTACCTAAGAGACCTCTGCCAGGGATATGGGTGAGGCTTCCCCCGAGTCATCCAACTTTGCTTCCTCCATAGAGAGCATGTAGTTCAGAATTAGGAGATCCTCAAAGTGTTCCTTCCACCACCTGACAATGTCCCCAGTCAAGGTCAGCAGTTCTCCACCCATGCTGATAACAGCCTGGGCTAAGCCCTACTTCCCCTTCCTGAGTCACCTGACGGTTTGCCAGAATGTCTTTGAGGCCAACCAAAAGTCCTTCTCCATGGCCTCCCACACTCCTCTCACACCTGCGTTTTTGCTTCAGCAACCACCTGAGCTGCTGCCCTTTTGGCCCTTCAGTACCCATCTGCTGCTTCAGCAGAACCCTGGGCCAGCCAGACCCGAAAGATCTTCTTCCTCAGCTTGACAGCCTTCTTCATTGCCAGTGTCGACCAGCAGGTTCTCAGGTTGCCATCCCAACAGGCATCCAATGGGGCAGCACCATTCAATGCTGGAAAAAATTTATGAAGTCAGTGACTGTATGCCCTGTTAGGTTTCTGTGTAGTCTGAAAGTCTGAAAGCAAGTCCTGTTCCAATCAAACTTTTTAGGATGATATGCAAGTACAAGTGAGCAATGAAAATTAGATTTCACCCAGTTTAAAATCTCAACATTTATACTTTGCTTAGCTTCATTAAATTTATATGTATTAAATTGGTTTATGAACGCTTACATGGGCAGGCTGCTTGGACTCTTTTGGGGTTTCTGGCTCAGTTACCAGTGGTGCATCTGTGGGGAATTGCAAAGTGGTTCAACACAATTCCCTGGGCAAACGGCTGTTTTTGTACAGGGGACAGTATGTGGAAATAGGCAAGATTCATTGTAATCAGTGACATTTCCAGTACAATTCGAAAAATTTAAAAACACGTCTGGAAAACATCATTTGTGAATTACGTTTTTCAGTTTAACACAAAAAGGGCACTGGCAATTATCTTCCTTCAGAGGAAAAGACAGCCAAAAACCCGACGATCAAAGGGTTTGCATTTGTGAAGCCTAGTTTTGTCCTCCTCTTCCATTATGTGGTGTTTTTAGCTTATATCTGCATTGGCGTCATCTCATTGATTGCACAATATTGAAGATAACTCTGCCATGAAGTCATCATCTTCACGATAAACCACAGTAAAATTTCCAATGGTTAATATTACCATTTCAAATTTTAATTATCATTAAAACTGTGTTTGATTACCGCGCTTTGAAAATTTCACAGTAAATACAGTCCAGCTTCAACCAAAGTTAGCAACAGTCTCCCAGATGCAGGCGCAGAATGCAACGTGGGGGTTTTCTTTGCTTCAATGAAAACATGGCAGCATTAAGAGGACTAATTCACTAATTCAAGGCCAATTTATGCTTTCTGTGTTTCGCATCTGTGGGCAGCTGTGATGTTGTGCAAGTGGTTCCACTCATACTTTTTTCAGAGATCCACAAACAGAGACACGTTCTACATATGCCCAGGGCTGCAGCAGCATGATAACTTTCCAGAGTTTTCTGATCAGTCTTGAAATGCAATAATCTGTTACTGCAACCCTTCTTGCTGGATCGTATTTCATTGTTTCACTGCCCCTTTAACAACACGCCTACACCAACAGCCCCATGTATTGTTTTACACAGGGCTGTTTTCAGTCTGAATGCAGCTGAGTTTGTGTACGTTGTTGAACAAGAAAAAGTTGAGAAAAGAAAAGCAGCAGCTTAATGAGAACAGGAATACAGTACTTGCATACAATAGACGAGACAGGCGTTCCTATTTGCTGCAGTGCATAATGCAGTTACCTCTCATGGCTGCATGGTGCCATCTTTAATGTTAATGCATTTGAAATGGTTTTCATATGTTTACATATGGTTGTTATTTTAATGTTTATGCAAACAAAAAATGCATAGCCCTGCTAATTTTATTTGTGTTTTCCAATATAAAACTTGGTGAAATGATTCCAGTGTATCATCAGTACTTTTTGAACATTTTCAGCACATTTTAACAATATAGCAATAATACCAATAGTGGTGATCATTTTGGTCACTATAATCCTGATATGAAATTTTATACTATTTCATCTCTACATGGTGCAAAGTGATTGTGCTACTGATGATGTGAAGAGCAACTATAGCTGGTTTCTGTCTATTCCGTAGAGGCATGTTTTGTCACCTTTATGGGAGTATCATACTGTGTGATGAATGTGTTTGTGTCGATATATATTGCTTGTTCTGCTTTGTGATGTTTATTTGACAATAGGAGCTATCAGTACACTGTGCAGATCTTTTGTCTGACTTTTGCCTTCAGTTTGTTTTTTCTATCCAGCATCAGTAAGAGTTCTCGGATGTGTTCACTCTACACTCTGTCTTTGGTTTTGCTCCAGAGCAATGTACTGCATATTGACAGCTGCTACCCAGAGTGCAATTAAAGTTTGCAAATTTGCTCATTTAAAAGAAAAAAACAAAAACACTTCTGATGGGGACTGTTCTGCCCCAAACAGCATGCATACTAACATGTTAATAGGTTTGGCTATGGCAATGGCTTATTGTACAAAGATAAAAAATAAAAGGCAAGTTGTCATTTTATCCTAAATTTAGGCTGCCTCTTTAACATCTGGTGAGGCACAGCAGATGAAAATTTACCTCTTAGGCTCATTTACAGTTATTTTGTTCTGTTGATAAATGATTATTTGTCCCTGTCAAATAAACAAATAAAATAAATAGAATTTTAAAAATATCATATTATTTAAAATATTCTCTTTGGTTAAATACCACAGAGTCCTAGTAAAAGTGTCCAAGGTCACAAGCCTAACCGCAACCTTAAGCGTTCATTTTTGCTTCAAGTTTATTTTCCTCCATTTTATGGCATCACTACAGTAATGTGTATTGGGCTCTGAGTGCTTTCAACATGCGGGTGACCTATGCGCAACACTGCACCTGAACACGTCCAGTGTAGGCCCACAGATGGAGCACTCCCTTCTGCTGCTGCTCTGCTGACATGGCTGCTCATGCTATGTTTGCTCCCTAGACATGGGGTTAGGCTGCCAGTTTTAGCTTTTTGTTAATTTTTTTCTTTCGCTTCTGCTTAAGTTATTTTTGTTGAGTTTTCCGGGGTTCATTTTTTTTAACCTGCCTACTGCTTCCTCAGCATCCCCATTGAAGTTTTCCAGTGCCTAATAACATATACCCTTTATATGGAGCCACACACACAGAAAAGGATTTGTGCCTTTTTATAGTGTTAATCATATTCATTCATATACAGTTACTCAATACTTTTTTTCTACAGTTCAGCAACAGCCACAGGTCAGATTGTCTCCTCTCTTCTTGCACACAATGTGGACACATTTGGCCTCATTCAAGAACATTTTCCTATTCACTCTGCTGAGGACAGGCAGCTAATGTGTTATTTTAGCCATCATCAATCTATCCACCATGCTGCACTGTAACCACTGAAATCTGAGAAATGTTGTTAGTTTCATATGACACTTGTCATCACTAACATGCCCCATTATTTCAGACTCTTCCCTACCTGCCCAGCATTTGTGTCAGTGAGCTTCCTACCTGCCGACTCATCGCCCCCATTACTACCAACATACAACTGCTTGTGCCAACGTCTATAAGAATTACAAATGTAAAGTGTGGGAGGCCATGTAAAAAGTAATGAGCTGCATAACTATGATCATGCACTACAGTTTAGTTTTCTTTAGTGTTTTTCACTGGACCAAGGTATCTAGCCATTTGATAGTCTGGTCTGATCTTTTTTCATGCAGCATAACTTTATAGCAGTGTCAGAATGTCATTGTCAGATGATTTAAATATCTTGACAGCTATTGGATGGTTAATCAATCAATCAATCAATCAATCTTTATTTATATAGCGCCATATCACAACAGAAGTCATCTCAAGGCACTTTTCACATAGAGCAGGTCAAGACCGTACTCTTTAATTTACAGAGACCCAACAGTTCCCCCATGAGCAAGCACTTGGCGACAGCGGTAAGGAAAAACTCCCCTTTAACGGGTAGAAACCTCAAGCAGACCCCGGCTCTTGGTGGGCGGCCATCTGCTTTGACCGGTTGGGTTGAGAGAGAGAAAGAGAGAGGGAAAGGGGGAGGGGGGACAGAAGAAAAACAATGACAACAACAAACAACAACAAGCACAAGCAGCAACAGCCAGGGAAGGATGCCATCAGGACTGTGAAGGACCGCGAAGGTTCGGCCCGGGAGTCAGGTTTTTCTGTGAGATGAGAAAGCACAAAAAACTCCGGGGAAGAAGCAAAGTTAGTGACATGCATTGATGTTACATGAATGCATACAGATGGAGAGGAGGGGGAGGAGAGAGGAGCTCAGTGCATCATGGGAAGTCCCCCAGTAGTCTAGGCCTATAGCAGCATAACTAAGGGCTGATCCAAGGCGAGCCTGGTCGGCCCTAACTATAAGCTTTATCAAAAAGGAAAGTTTTAAGCCTACTCTTAAACATAGAGAGGGTGTCTGCACCCCGGACTGAATCCGGTAGATGGTTCCATAGAAGAGGAGCCTGATAGCTGAAGGCTCTGCCTCCCATTCTACTTTTAAAGACTGTAGGGACCACCAGTAAGCCTGCATACTGGGAGCGCAGTGTTCTAGTGGGATAATACGGTATTATGAGCTCTTCAAGATATGATGGTGCCTGACCATTAAGGGCTTTGTAAGTTAGGAGAAGGATTTTAAATTCTATTCTAGATTTTACAGGAAGCCAATGTAGTGAAGCTAAAATGGGAGAAATGTGGTCTCTTTTTCTAGTTTTAGTCAATACACGTGCAGCTGCGTTCTGGACCAGCTGGAGAGTCTTTAGAGACTTGTTAGGGCAGCCTGATAATAAGGAATTGCAATAATCCAGCCTAGAAGTAACAAATGCGTGAACTAGTTTTTCTGCATCTTTTAGGGACAGGATGTGCCTGATTTTTGTGATATTACGTAAGTGAAAAAAGGCAGTCCTTGAAATTTGATTTATGTGGGAGTTAAAGGACATATCCTGATCAAAGATAACTCCCAGATTCCTTACGGTGGTGCTGGAGGCCAGGGTAATGCCATCCAGAGCAGCTTTATCATTAGATAATTTGTTTCTAAGGTGTTTAGGGCCAAGCACAATAACTTCAGTTTTATCTGAATTTAGTAGTAGAAAATTGCAGGTCATCCAGGTCTTTATGTCGTTAAGGCATGTTTGGAGTTTGTTTAACTGATTGGGTTCATCTGGCTTCATTGATAAATATAATTGGGTATCGTCTGCGTAACAGTGAAAATTTATGGAGTGTTTCCTAATAATATTACCTAAAGGAAGCATATATAAGGTGAATAGAATTGGTCCAAGTACAGAACCTTGTGGAACTCCGTGTCTAACTTTTGCCTTCACGGAGGATTCATCATTCATATGTACAAACTGAAATCGGTCTGATAAATAGGACTTAAACCAGGTTAATGCAGTTCCTTTAATGCCAATTAAATGTTCCAGTCTCTGCAAAAGGATTTGATGGTCAATTGTGTCAAATGCAGCACTAAGATCTAAGAGGACAAGTATAGAGACAAATCCTTTGTCTGATGCAGTTAGGAGGTCATTTGTGACTTTCACCAGTGCTGTTTCTGTGCTATGATGCGCTCTAAATCCTGACTGAAAATCCTCAAATAAACTATTATTATGTAGAAAGTCACATAACTGATTAGAGACTGCTTTCTCAAGGATCTTAGATAGAAATGGAAGGTTAGATATAGGTCTATAATTGGCTAAAACACCTGAATCAAGGGTAGGCTTTTTAAGAAGAGGTTTAATTACAGCTACTTTAAAGGACTGTGGTACATAGCCTGTTACTAAAGACAGATTGATCATATCTAGTAAAGAAGTGCTCACTAAGGGTAAGGCTTCCTTAAGCAGCCTAGTTGGGATGGGATCTAAGAGACAGGTTGATGGTTTAGCTGAACAAATCATTGAAGTTAGTTCAGACACGTCTACTGGAGAAAAACAGTCCAAATATATGTCAGGATTTACAGCTGTTACCAAGGTTCCTGTGTTTGGGGAGAGAACGGTGCCTGTTGAGGGCAGGAGATGGTTAATTTTGTCTCTAATAGTTAGAATTTTATCATTAAAGAAGCTCATAAAGTCGTTACTACTGAGAGCTATAGGAATACATGGATCAGTAGAGTTATGACTCTTTGTCAGCCTGGCCAAAGTGCTGAAAAGGAACCTAGGGCAGTTTTTATTCTCTTCTATTAATGCTGAGTAATAGGCGGCTCTGGCATTACAGAGGGCCTTCCTATATGTTTTAAGACTATCTTGCCAGACTAAGCGAGAATCTTCTACTTTGGTGGAACGCCAAATCCTTTCCAATTTTCGCGATGTTTGCTTTAATTTGCGGGTTTGGGAGTTATACCATGGAGCTAACCTCTTACGTTTTATTATCTTCTTTTTTAAGGGGGCGATGGAGTCGAGTGTTTGTCTTAGTGAGCCTGCAGCATTATCAATAAGATTATCAATTTGGGAGGGACTAAAGTTAACATAAGAGTCCTCTGTAGTATTGAGACATGGCAGTGAATTCAGTACTGATGGAACTGCTTCCTTAAATTTATCTACAACACTATCAGATAGACATCTAGTGAGGACATTTTTATCTAATGGTGTGTAATCCAGTAATAGGAATTCAAAAGTTATTAAAAAATGATCTGATAAAATAGGATTTTGTGGAAAAATTATTAAATGTTCAATTTCAATCCCATAAGTTAGAACAAGGTCTAGGGTGTGGTTAAGACGGTGAGTGGGATTATTTACACACTGAGAGAAGCCAATTGAGTCTAATAATGAGAGAAATGCAGTGCTGAGACTGTCACTATCAACGTCCACATGAATATTAAAATCACCTACTATAATTACTTTATCTGTACTAAGGACTAAATACGACAAAAACTCTGAGAATTCAGATAGGAATTCAGAGTACGGGCCAGGAGGACGGTACACTATAACAAATAGAACTGGCTGTAAAGTTTTCCAGGATGGCTGGGAGAGACTAAGAACAAGGCTTTCGAATGAGTTATAATTAAATTTAGGTCTAGGGTTGATGATTAGGCTTGAGTTGAAAATGGCTGCAACTCCTCCTCCTCGGCCAGTGTCTCGAGGAATATGAGTATTAATATGACTGGGGGGAGTGGATTCATTAAGGCTGACATATTCTTCATGACACAGCCAGGTTTCAGTGAGACAAAATAAATCAATACGATGATCTGAAATTAAATCGTTTACTAAAACTGCTTTAGATGAAAGAGATCTAATGTTCAAGAGTCCACATTTAATTATCTTATTTTGTTGTACTAAGATTGCCCTGAAATTTTGTGCAGCCTTTGTCACATTTTTCACTGGTCCAACACTGTTATTCACGACAAGATACTTTTGAAGTAGATTAACACATCATCCAGTTGTTCAAGTGACTTTTGTGGTAAACATGGTGAACACAACCCCACTTGTTGTGACCATAAGTATCATTTACAGGTAGACTGTATTTTATCAATATATACAGCACATGCTTATAATATGGGCGATGAATAAATTAAACACCATACAGCTTTTGAGTTAAACACTGTCCAAATCACAATATACAATCTGTGTGAAATGATATGTGTAAAAGTAGCTTCCCATCCAATAAATAACAAAATAATAAATCTATCTGACAACACAGGGATTGGGCTGGGGAGGCTTAGTGATGGCCCATCATGATATCCCCTCCTCTGTATGTGTCTCTCTAATGGAGAAGCTATTCTGTTGAAACATCACTGAATTTCCTGTGATTGGCTGTGAATTTAGCAATTACCCAGTTGTCTCTATGCGAGTTTGTTTTCATTATGCATAAAGACTACATTCAGTCCCTGTACACAATACAAGCAAATGAGTAAATGCTACAACCCCAGCATAAGGCAGGAAGTTTGCAACTAATTAAACCAATTCACAGTGATGTTTCCATTCAATAAAACAACCCTCATAAAAAAGCACTGAAGCACAGTGAATTGTTTAGTGGGGAGCGATTCATTATTCCGTGAAGCTTTCAGTCTTCATTCAAATTTCACTGTTTACACCATTCACTGTTTTAGTTGCAATGTTTTCACTCAAATAGATTCAGTGGTCCTGAGTCCCTCCCTAGATGCTGCCACGGAACAAACAACATATTGATGATCTTTCTATTTTAAGAGCCTGTGATGTGAGGCAATACTCCCGATGAGGAGCATAAATTTGCTGAATAAATTTAATGGCAACAAGCCTGTTAAATTTGAATAATTCTAGTGCACAACTGTTTGCCTGATGGTGGTTCTAGAGAAAAGGGCAGGGGGTTACCAACATCGTTAAATCCAGATTACAAATGCTATGTCATCCATGTGGATCTAAAATTTGCTGAACGCTCAGGCAGCTGACCTGGAATAAGCCAACAAATATGATGTCCATTACAGGGGTAGGAATTTGCTAACTGTATTTAACTACTTTAATTTAGTGACTTAGGGTTCTATTTTTGTGGAGGCGCAACAACCAGCACAAGCAGTGCTATGCCACTCTGGTATTTTCCTGACCTTGAAACTCTCTTTGCCCATCTGTTTGTCATTTTGGTGACCAGCGCAGGTGGTAGGTGGGAGGAGAAGTGCAAACAGGAGGGTATTTTGGTGGAAATTGGGTCCCAGACTGTGCTGCAATAATGGATTAATACTTAATATAAAAAAAAACAATTTTAATTAAACACACTTCTGTATTGATTTATAAATGGATGTGGGTTGTCCACAGCTGTCTACTGTATGAAAAGCTCTTCCTGAAATCCCTGCAGCCATCTTCAGGCAGCAGAACAGATATGATGATACATCTGCAACCTCTGATTAGAGAAGTGCTGCACTACAATGCAGTGCCATTACGCACAGCTGTTCACCATGTTTACCTTCATTGAATTGTCTGAAAACCACACCAGGCTGCTACAGAACAACCCAGCAAGTCCTCCAAATTAAACGACCAAATACATGGTTTGACAATGTGAATCCAGAACAACACATAGGTGCATTTTCTAATCTGGTGCCTCTATCAGCAGTAATCGACAGGACAATATCATTTGTCTGTGCTTTTCAAAAATGTTACACATCACTGTTAAAAAATAATGATTTTTACGATGTGACAGGACTGTGGTTAAGGTCTGAGTAGGTTTAGGCACAAAAAACACTTGGTTAGGTTTAGGGAAAGATCATGGTTAGGGTTAAAATGATCACTTTGTTATGGCAAGAGAAACACGTGGTGTGGGTTAAAGTTACTACTTCCTTTAAGTCCCTCTCTGCTCAAAAATATGTTTCTCTTCTTGTTCTTACCATTGGATGTTTTAGCTTCACTGTGCAGAATGCTGTATGTGCAGTTTGACACTGGATGGCTGTTCTCACATTCATCTGCGGAAAGCGGAAAGTTTCTCTGTGCTCACTGAAAATCTGATTTTAAGGGGCCTACGAGCATGATTTGTGACATCACAAATAGTTTGGAAGCCAATCCTGGTGTGTGTGATGTGGAAACTTGAAGCCTCCAGTGCACAAACAGTGAGAATGGACTTTACAGTGAAGCAGGAGACAGCTTGTGTCCAGCAGTTAAATGTCTGAAATGATACATATTTGCATATTTATAGATGGAAAAAGGTGGACTGCTCCGTCTTAGTTGGGATTGAGTTGGTACCCCAAGTGAAGAAGTTCAAGTATCTCAGGGTCTTGTTTATGAGTGAGGGTAAGATGGAGTGTGAGCTTGACAGGCAGATCGGTGCAGCATCGGCAGTAATGCAGGTGTTGTACCATACCATTGTGGTTTTGATGGGTCACCATAATAATTAGATAACTTCTTTTAATTTCCATGGGTACACAACAACCGGAGTTGTATATAGTAACTATCATTTGAAACAAATACACTTTTATTTTGCAGTAAAATCATCAAATGTAAAAAGTGTCTCATGTTACCCTGTTCTCCCCTACAGAGCAGCACATTACCTAGAGGTTTCTACACATTTATTTTATGGTAACATTTATAATGACAGTCTATGATATGTAATTTTTAAATATTAAGTTTGGTCTCAGATTTATATTTAAGTAGTCTATCAATAAAATAAAATGTAAAAATCTGAGAAAAAATCATGATACAAGTCCGATATCAGGCAAGTCAGCAAATGCATATCCAGTAAACATTTTGCAGTCAGGCTCCTTATGTGTGTATGTGTGTGTGCACATTTGCCTATGAAAGAGAAAAGTGATAGAGAGCAAGTAGGCCTACACATATACAATTATTCTGATATTCATCTGACAAAAAATGTTCCTTCCAAAGTAAAACCAAACCTACACCCTTGGGTCAAACCCAGCAAAGAGGGAGCCTTTCAAGTCTACAGATAAGTCGAGCAAATTCTGCTTCAATCTGAGGGATGGGGAAAAACAAAAAGCATGAGTCAAAGAATAGGCTTTTAATCAGTGCTTAAAATTGACATTTTGAATCAATTTTCAGAGGACAACGCTGGCCATCTTTCTTTGACTTGTGCCACAAGTGGTTCATCTTCAACAATCTCTTTTCTCTATAAAGGGAATGTGTTATTCATCATTTCACCGATTTGCTTCCAGTCAACTTTTCTTTTCTTCATTTCAACTACCATGGCTGATCTGTCCATGTCAAGATTAGTTTGTGTTTTCCTTTCTGGAAAATCTGGCAGAAAAGTCACCTCTGACTTTTTGGCCCTCTTCAGTTTTTTTTTTTTTTTGAACCAGTTGGACCAGAGGTACCTAAGTTCTTCTGTTGGAAGTTGCCCATTTTAAACTTTAAACTGAACTTCAAACACTACACCCACTGATAGACCCCGGTACCTTCAGACAGGGATGCTTGTTGATGAGAGCTTGGGCCATTCCATCATACTCTTCCAGTTTTGGGTAGGGGTTGTGGACATATATGGCTTCTGCCAACTTATCTAAGATGTGCAATTTCATGTCTTTTGGTGCATCAAGAGGGGTCCAATCTCTGCGGAAAGCCTCATTTCCTTGCCTCAGTTTAATCTTGACATCAAAAGAAAAGGAAGGAATGACAAATGGCTGAGGCAGCTGACAAGCACCACTGGTGCTCTCATGAAGGGATGATGACAGGCTTGCCATATCTAGGGTTGAGTCTGTGTAGTATGGCTTGATTAACACTTTCAAAGCTGCTTTATCTGTAGGAAGCTCTGATATGCTGCTCAAATTGCAGAGCTTACAGTTCATTATCAAATTCAGGGTCTTGATCCTGAACCACGAGGTGCCCATCAGTCTCAGGCAAGTTGTCGAAGGTGACTCTTCTTCACTCAGGATGATGCACAGCAGCATGGTGATCCTCACTCAAAAAGTAAAATGAAGAACACAAATGTTACATAATTTCACAACTTCATTGAATGTGTTCACATAAACAGTAGTATTCATATTCATATGATTTGTACTGTTTGTTATTGTGCTGTTATATGTTATAATTTTGACCTGCCAAAGGGACCTCAGATGAAAATGATCTATAAGCTAACTCTGGTACAGTATGTCAAATGGTAACATTTATGTTGAACACTGTACATGTGAATAAATAAATAAGTAAGGCAAAAAAAAAAATATCACTCTCTAGCTCGCTCGACCACTGCTGCTCTCTCTCTCACTCTGGTGTCGTTGAGCCAGGGAGGAGGGGCCAACTTTGAATGCCATGTTTACAATCAGCAACCAACAATTCCTGCATAGTATGCCTTTAAATAAATTAGATATTATGATGAAAATAATTGTCCAGATAAAAGAGGAGTTGTCACCAATGAGTAGTAACCCAAAGTCACAAGCCAATGTTGCCCCCCTGCAGGACTGCAGGATTTATTCTGCAGTGCTTGCCTCTACGGGATTTTAGGTTCCTCCCAAGCGCTAAGCGCCCTCTAGCAACCTGTTTAAGCATTGCATTGACATTGGAACATGTAGAGTACAATGAAATTTGAAATTTAATCACTATTTGACACAATAAAATGAAATGAAAAATATAGGGGTGTCTATTTTTAAACACATTTAACTTATGCAATACTTTTGCAATGAACTACAATGACTTTTTAACATCTTTTTATGCCATTTTAATTCCTGTATATACATTTTAACCCTTTACACTCTGCATATTTATGTCTATGACATTTTTAACACCCTACACCAACCTACCTTATTAGCTGACTAGGTAGGTAGCATATTCAGCCCTATCAATCTAAATAAAAGAGGTTAGTTCTGTATTTGTTTGCAGCTAGCACATTGACTCATAATTACATAATTACTAGAAGTTAGCTGGTTAAATTTGGTAGCAGTTGTTGAGCTAGGTAAGAGGGCCTGAGGGCAACTGACTGGATGAGGAGTGAGGAGGCAGTGACTGGTGACAACTCCACTGACATGAAAAGTGACATTGTGAAATTAAAATGTGATTGACAAAAATGTCATTAAATTGAAACAGACTTGAAAAAGAGCTTTTTGAAATATAAAACAAAGTCTATGATGAAATCCATTGAAAATCAAAATGAAGATGATACCATCTTAACTTTAAGGAGGAAAAAAAATTATGAGCCACAAAATGTACCTTAATGTACAAGAGATGCCTTTGGTGAGTCCAGGAGTCTGCCTCGCACAGTGTATACTGACAAGGGGTTGTAGTGGTTGAGCTCTTCAGATTCAGCTACCATGAGTTGTACGGGGTCTGTTTTGCAGACTTCATAACATCTGAGGTGCTCCAGATACCAAGTTGAGAAAAGTTCAACAACAAAGAATGGCTTGTTCCTTACAAGAAACACATGAACAATTTCACAAAAATCTAGAGGTCCACTTGTGCTTCCAATTGACACAAACATTCCCTTGGTGTATTTTGTTCCATGTATGTGTAGATTGCTGTTGTGGCCAGCAATCTAAATTTCTTCTCAATCACTTGCTTGACAGAGGCAGCCAGAATGTATGGGGAAACATTTAATGCTCCCTTAACTTCCACAGTTGATTTAAACAGGTTAGGCACATCCAAGTAGTCAACATAAGTTGATATCCAGAAAGTCTTGTTTAGGTTTGTCTTCTACATTCTGTAGAAGTTTTCTGTGTTCACTTATTTTTGCATCAAGGTAACACCAGCTTTTCTCTGTAAATGTGAAGGATGCCAAAAGTTCCACAATGTCTTTAAGTTCCAGAATTACACACCAAGCATCTTTGTTTTCAGGTACAACATTACCAATGAGTAGATGTAACAACCTTAACAGTATCCAGTTCTCATGGCCATTGTCTCCAATAGTTTCACTCACAAGTATTTTTATGAAAGTTTCTGTGGACTGTTAGTTTTATCAGAAAATTTCTAGGGGAACCGCTGTATGGCAGTATTCAAATAATCTAATATAAAATGCAAAAAGTCAGGGGGAAATCCAGTTATGCAGTGAAAGCAAGACAATCTGTTTAAAACACAGTCTCTTTTCACTTCATCAATGCTTTGCAATTTCTCATTCTCCCCAAGCCTGGAAAGATTCTCATTATGTGACTCTTTGGTTCTCAATAAAAAATGACCCGCTCTGTACCAAACAACTTTGAATATCACTACAACTGGCAAAACAAAAACAACAAAACTTAACATTTAAGGACTCCTGAAAATCAGCAAAGAAATGTTCTCCTAAATTATCATATGATACATACAACACTGTACCCTTAACACTGGTTCCTAACCTGCTGATGTAAATCACTTGGTTTTCAAGCAGTTGAAAATCTCTTAAAAGTGGCTCTACAATCTTTTCATATCCAAATGTCTTGGAATCAATACTTCTGCATAAGAGAGCAAGGTATATGCTAGACAATAACAATCTGTATTTAACAGGTAAATTTGCTATTACCCAGTATATTGCACACGGTTTATGTTTTTTCTTGAGGTTCCTTAAAGGGTTACAGAAATCAAAATCATCAATATAGAGAGTTAAGGAAATGCAATGATCTTCCCCAGACAGAAGTAGGTTCTCCTTGAAATATGATCCATCAACCAAGGTCTTGTAATGGCCATGTTTGATCCTGTACTTGCCTCTTGTAAAACTTTGTCAATAATATCACCCTTATTTAACAATACTTGCAGAGTTTTTTGGACTGGGACATAAACAAATGTTTTCTTAGATGGTAAATCTAAAACATATTCAATTGGGTCTATGACACCAAATTTTTCTTTGAAATAGGATAACCTTTATTGTTCTGATCCCAGACACTTACTCTCTGAAATGGAGTAAAGTGGACTGAGGCTGTGTAAGGCATCTATTACTAAGGTTATTGACTTTTTATCAGTGTTACAACAGTGCTTCCTGAGTACCTTTTTACTTGTTTAGGTCACCAATCAAAACATCAGTTTCATAAAATTCACTGACTATTTCCCGAGTGGCTAATTTGGAAACATGCAAGACCGCTTGTATTCACAGAAGTAAAGATGCAAGCCTTTCCTGAATTTTTTCAGTAGTATCATTGTGCTCTGTTTCATTGTTAGAATTGTCCTCAAATAGTACAGGAATATCAGTCAGTAACATCTTCAACAGCCATTTCCTCACTTTCTCTTGTACAATAAGCTCTGTCTTTAAAGTCTTTTGAAGTAGAATGCAGCATTTATGTGAAGTAAAACTAGAGAATGTTTGATTTGAAAAGATACTAATTAAAAGGACAAGTAACAGTTTCTCTATTCCTCAGCTGTCTACCAAGAGGAGTAATATATTGCTTTAGGCCAACTGCCTCATTAAAGTCACATAATGAGTATTTTATTTTAAAGCCAACAAGTCCAGTAGAACCACTTTCTGTGACCCCATGATTTCACAAATGGACCTGCAGGGTTTTTCTTATCTGACATATTACAACTCTTAATCTACTTTTTGCTAGTCTGTGCAACATGAAGTCCACAAAGTTTTTCCAGAGGAATGTGTCAGTTCATTGGCTAATGTTTGGGCATGACAAAGCAGTAATGTTATGTCACCGGCTTACATTACTTAAGCTAAAGCCAAAAATGTGTTTTGGTGAACACTGCAGTCCAGAAAAACACGGTCTTGCATCTAAATATCAAAAACATTTTTACACTTTTGTAACTGCACTCACTTTATAATGAATTTTACTCACCTTGAAAATGGGTTGAGTCAACAACAATAGCTGAATGTCCAAGGGTGGAGACTGCCAATTCCCCATGATGCACCCCAGTAACAGTTGCAGAAATGTGAGACGTAAGCAGTTTTAATCCCCATACCCATCTGACTGCCGTCACTGACAAGTTGACACGCATTACTGATTTAGTTGGACATAGATTTTCAAGTTAAAATTTATTTTGTAGTTGGGACGATGTTAACTAGTAATTTTGTGTTATCACAACAACTTCAGTAATCTTTTGTCACACTGACATGGAATAATATGCTAGAATGACAAACATGCAAAATCACATTTTACAGTGTAGTCACCAGTGGCAGACTTCCTGACATTCATTGATGCTGAGCTGATGATGATGTTGAGCTGATGAAGATGTTGAACATTGCAATACTGCTGCACAGTTTGCGCTCCAAATCAACTGAATGCGTCAGGTGGCTTACGAAAACCACAGATGTTTCAAAACCAATGTCTTCAGAGCTCTTTGGGGCATCTTGGTCTGATCACTTGGGGATTAAGGCACCGTCTCATGTTTCTGGGCAAATCTGAAGGAGTGAAGAAAGGCATCCTATCCCTCAATGACTTGCTGCCTGCCCACATTGTCTCTAAAGCTTTGTTGTAAGCATGAAGCAAGTAACTAGTCCTACCCCTCTACGAGGGTGAGAAGGCAAAATCCATAGAACTTGGCTCTGCCTGTATTCATACCACCCTTCATCCATTTCCCCCTGCTTATGCAGGTCCAGGTCATGGTGGCAGCAGGTTATGCAAGGTAGTCCAGACTTCCACTGCCCTCAGGCTCTGCTCCCTCTTTACCTCAATACTTTAATACAGCATCCACAAAACTGACAACGCTGCACTATCTGTCTGTCAGTTCCGCATTCTGTCTTCCTAACTCTCATGAAGAAAACCCTAAAATACCTGAACTCCTTTACTTAGGGCATAGAACTAGAATTATGATAACTATTTATTGATCAATTCAGGACCACAAACATCCAAGGCTCTGGGATTAAATGGTATGTGGGTTTAGACAAAAAATTCTGGACAAAATCAGTTTCTGCCTCACTATCAAACTCTTGCTATATGGTAAAATATCACAATTGCAATCGTATCATTGACTGTGGCTTCAGAAACAGCACACACTCATACACATCATCAGTCCCAGCCCAGAGATTAACAAGTGCACTCAAGCTAAAATGTGGAAATAATCAGCAAATGGCTGAAATATTGATGTTTACTATCTCCTGTCCAGATCTAAACAGCAGTGTACTAGACCCTGGAGGACAGGAGGTGTGTGTGTGTATTGGTTGGGGGAAGGGGCAGGTTGCTGAGCACATAACACAATCACCACACCATCTGTCACTGCAGAGGAAACCTGGGCCAGCTCTGCTCTGCTGTACTGTACACTGAGCTACAAATATGTCCACGTGGGGCCTCGCAGATGTGACGCCGACAGATGTTTACCCTTTCTATACTATCAGTGGAGAGCAGATAAAAGGCCTAAAAATGCAGATTAACCCAGCGATAATTTTCCTGGAATTCATTCTATCAGCCTTTCTCATAGAGTGGTGGTACATGAGTGACCCCTTGTGGTCCCAAAGTAGATTTGGTAAAATATAATGCTTTACATTAGCAGTATGTCTTAAACTTTCTGTGAGCGTCTCCAACGCCTACTAGCGAGTAGGATAGATATGTTGTTCTCAATATTAAATCAATTCATATGTAAATTCAAACGTTATTATTTGAATTGGCTGTTTTGCGGTGTTGTCGGACTTCAGTAATGTAGCCGACTGTTTTGCGACTCTGCATAAGTATAGTTACGCCAGTTTACGTTTAAAAAATGACCTTTGAAAGGAAATGTGGAATGAAGCTTATGATTAGCCTACCTTGGGATTGTGCTAAATTTCACCAGTTATCAGTGGCATATTAGCTAACAAACTGACAAGATCATGGATTGGTGGCTTAAGACAGGGTCAATTAAAAGTAAATCAAATGGAACCTCTGACACAACAGGCAAGGTGCACTGACTTGATGCAAGTGGTTCAGTGAGTATTGCCCTGAGTCCCAGGACAATGGTTTGCTGTCAAACGAGAACCCTCAAAGTTGTGAAACTCGGCATTACTATGGAAAATACAGTGCTAAAGTGAAATGAAAATACCACAGTGACTGCATAAAATTCTGATTTTTTTTTTTTGGACTGGGGATGAGGAGGATCCCAAACCACATTGTGTATTGTGCAGTGAATCATTGGCCAACAAGGCTATGAAACCTCCTAAGCTCAAGCAGCATTTGGAAACTAAACACAAGGAGTACATGGGGAACCCTAATGGATTTTTTTTACAGTTATGCAATGAACTTAAGAAACACATGACAAAGGGGACCTCACAGGTTTTTGCACCTGGGAAAAATGCAAAGGCTGCAGAGGCTTCATACAGGGTATCCCTATTGACCGCGAAAACAGGAAAACCTCATTTAATAGGCGGGAATTTAGTTAAACCAGTTGTGAAGGTTTGTGACTAACATATTGTTTGGGGGTAAAGCAAGAAATGAAATTTACAGTGTAGCTTTGTCCAATGACACCGTCCAAAGGCGAATAACATCTATGGCTCAAAACGTTGAAGATCAGCTGGTGACATGTTTACGCCAAAGCCAATTTTTCTCACTACAATTGGACAAGTCCACTGACATCGGGAATGAGGAAAATCTGCTGTGTTTTGTAAGGTACAGTTATGCTGGCAGGGTGCATGATGAATTTTTTTTTGTCATTCCCTGCCAACCAACACCACACAAGAAGCAATTTTTGACTCACTCAGTGATTTCATTGTGTAGAATAACCTCAACTGGACAAGATATGTTGAACTCAAGTTATTCCTGCATCATATTGATGAATTGTATGACAGATGTACACATGATTTCCAATTTGCAAAATTGGCATACCTGGCTAATGTTTTCAACACTCTCAACACTTTGAATTTGTGCTACAAGGAAAAGCTGTCACCGTCTTCAATGTCCAAGACAGAATTAAAGCCGCACACCGCAAGATGGAATTGTGGTGTGCCCATCTCAATCGCTAAGAATTTGATTGTTTCCTGACGCAAGGGGATCTCCTCCTTGCTGCCAAAAAGGAGCTGGATGGTGTCACAGCTGCAGTCTTCAAGGAACATCTGCAAGGCCTTCACTCCCAATTAGGAAGATATTTCCCAGAATTAGATGCAGGCTTTGAGTGGATCAGAAATCCATTTGGGGACAAAACACACATCAAACAAGTCAGTTAAAGGCTCCCACCAAAAGAGGTTGACAGCCTTGTGAACACTGCATCAGATGGGACACTGAAGACGACTTTCAGAGAGAAATGTTTGACAAACTTTTTGGTCCAAATCCAACCTTAGTATCCTGAGTTGGCTGACTCTGCTCTGAAACTGTTGATGCCGTTTCCAACCACCTAGAACTGTGAAGTTGGATTTTCCACACTTTGTCTGAAAACAAAGCAACACAACCAGAAAATGAGACTAAAACTCTCCAGTTTGGAGCCAGGGATTGCTTTGCTGATGTCAGCACCATTTTCCCCATTAAAATGGTAACAGAGACAAAGATGAGTGAGTAGGCTATGCTATTTGTAAAACTGTCATTTAATTAGGCTGTAATTTGTAATATACTGTTGAAGCAGGCTTATTGTTTTGGGGATATTTGGGGAGTTAGGTGGTCCATGACAGCCCATCACATACTATAGCTTCCTGTTGCCCTAGACCCAGTAAGATTACTCTAACTACTCTATGTTAAAGGCCTTTTTATCTATCTATCTATCTATCTATCTATCTATCTATGTATCTAGACACAATCACTGAAACCTGTATTTTTGAAGACTAAAAAGTCTTTCTATTAGTCTGCTGGCAGCAAGGCATGATAATTTGTCTGTCAGTGGGTGATTTCTAAGGACAGATCTGGAAACTTTATTTTTACCTAAATGCGCCGTGTCTGCTGATGAAACTAGTTGAACTATATTCCAAATGTCAAGGTGTCCCTTTTAAAAAACCAGCCGAGGGTATAGCAGAGGGAAAATTGTGCAGTGACATATTTATGACAGCATGTCTTTTCAGGTTATGCTTCGGCTTGAACAAGGTAATGTTCAATGGCCTGAGGTGAGTCATAGATCCACTGGCAAGGGTACAATTGCACAGTATCAATGTGCAATTGATGCTGGTTGAGAGCTTCACCGTGGCCATAGCACAAATCCTAGTATCCAAGAGTCCAGACAGGTAGATAGTGAGATACATAAGGAGAAAGAGAAAGAGAAAGGGAGAGATTTTACATAAAAAAGGCAGGATAAGCCCATTTCATACATTACAAGCGTACATTACAATTACGTATATTTTTGACAGTTCAAAAACACGCTATAAAAATGACTTCCCGAGTATCAGCTACCAT
This sequence comes from Thunnus thynnus, assembly GCF_963924715.1. Classification (NCBI taxonomy): domain Eukaryota; kingdom Metazoa; phylum Chordata; class Actinopteri; order Scombriformes; family Scombridae; genus Thunnus; species Thunnus thynnus. The sequence continues at coordinate 29,178,696 of NC_089534.1, forward strand.
CTCAAGGTGATCAGAAGTTTCAGAGCTCTTGCATATGGTGCTGTAGATACAGGGAGTCCCTGTCAGTTCACCCATATCTCCTACTTTTCATTCCACGCCTGACACACTGCTTTCAAGCTTATCATTTGGAAAATGGTTTTGCATGTGGAATGACTTCAGGCTGACATTTCAGGGTAACAGATCTTTGAGGGTTTATAGTCAAAAAAGTAACATAGGAGAGACACAGAGATGTAGCTACAGTATATTCTACTCATACCCTGATAGGCTTTTCATGTTTCCTAGGCTTGTAAACATCAGTCTGAACAGCAAACACAGTGATTTACCTACATATGAATTACCTTGGATAGAGACTCCTCAGTAGTGTTTTGACACACAAATCAAGGCCTGACTTCAGAGAAGTGTTGGTCCTCAAACACAGAGACACATAGTGCCTATTGAGTCACAAACAAGCTCCGTTCCTCACATCAAAATGAAGCTGTTGAAGGTGGGAATGACATTTCTTTGACACACTGAAAGCAGTCCCCTCCTCCTTGTACTATGAATAGAAGATGTCAAACTAGGCCCAACAGTCTGTGAGAAGCAGCAAACATCAGCATTTGTTTGTCTTCTTTCTCCCCACACTGATTTATGGCTGCTTTAATCCTCTCACATCTGGAAACCTGGCAAACAATCTGCAATAGAACAACACAGTGCAGTCTGTCAGCTTCTTTCTCCTGCTTAGATGCAAGGCACAGGTGTGAGCATTACTAATAACAGACAGCTCACAAGGGCTCAAGGAACATTACATCATTCTCATGACAACACAACATTTGACAACTGCCAAGCTATTGTATTCAGTAGGCATCAGCTGGCCAAGCTTAAAGTAAAGAAAAGAAAAAAACTGAATATTGCTGCTTAAAATAGCAGAAGTAGAAGTAAGTAAAAGTAGAAGCCTCACTAGCAGCACCTAGAGGTTGCAATGTCAATTACACCCTCATTACATTTTGCCTAAAGACCAGAGAAACCCCCCAGCCTTGTCTGAGATCTGGGAATATAGCAAATTTGCTATAGCAAATTTCCTACGACAATCAGACAGGCTAATAGTTAATCCAGATGATCTAGACCACTTTATTTGGAGGTCAAACTGAAAGTGAGCACAGCTGAAGTGTTATTCAAAATCCCTCATTGCACAGTAAAACTGTGTACGCACAACTACAGCAAGAGCAGTAGGCCAAAATTGAAGCAGGAAGTGGATCTGCAATCTGTGACAGATGTGACCACAGAGAGAGACATTTTCTCTTTAAATACGTTTGGCTAACTTGGAGGTTTGTTTCCAACCTGTTATCAGTGCTCGTGTTTCTTGACCTGCCAGAAGGTTCAGAAATCTCAGCAGTTAACCTAGTGATTATCATAACCACAACCATGCAATTTTTTTGATTAAAGTGTTTTTAAACAAGGATTACAGACAGGAAACAGTGAATATAATTTACAATATACAAAGAATAATAAGGTCCAGGTCCAGAAAAAGAAAGAGAAGAAAAAACCTTATTCCATGTTGATACATTAACAAGGGGGTACAGTGTATATTCAGTCAATCTTCCTAGCTTCCATATTTTCTACAAAACATATGAACGGTTGCCAAATATCAATGAATTTCTTTGTAGATCCCTTCATAGAATATTGAATCTTCTCAAATTGTGAATGATAGATAATGTCCCTAATCCAATGTCCATATGTTGGAGTCTTTCCATTTAGACAAAATAAGCCTTCTGGAAAGAAGTGAGCAAAAAGCTACCACCTCAGTTTGACATCTGTTCATATTAACCCCTTTAGGGGAAACTCCAAGTATTGCAATGTATTGTGACGGAACCATTTATTTTCCCAAAATTTTGGAGGATTCAAAGACCAAACCCCAGAAGTTGGATAATTTTGCACATGTCCAATAGGGGTGTGCCTGCATAAAAATACGTTATTCGGCAAAGCACAAATAGTGGGTTTTTTTTACAAACATTTATTTCATACAAGTATTTTAAAAATTAATTTTTTGGGAAGGAAAAAAAAAACATGTTAAATACCAGCGTGCAGGTCGGCTACATCACTATCTCAGTCTGCTCTGCTGTTATGTCTATCAGCAGGTCTCAATGAGGGGAGTCACATCCATCTGCTACATGACGCACATTTCCTAATTTGGACATCATTCCTGGAGTTTGGGGTGTTCCCCAGAGATAAAGCTGAGCTACTGACACAAGCAAGGTGCTCTCAAGGGACTCTCCATAACCTGTTGTTCACCTTCTCCTTTCCACAAAGTTAGGTTGTAAAAAATAAGCAATAAATGAAAAGTGCAAAACAAGAATCGTCTTTGAAGTTCTTCCCTACGTTACACACTGTGCTGTCTCTGTGTTATGGGTGTATAAATAATTAAAGGTCTGTCTGCACATTTGCAATGCACTCGGTTTAGCTCAGTAGTCAGCACAGTTGTCTATGATCTTGGAGACTTGAGTTTGAGACCCAGTGTGGGGACCTCCTTTATAAGATAGTTTATTCATAAACACTTATTTTAAAACCTTAATATCCTAAAATTAAAAGTGAAATAAAAACAAAAACTGTATTTTTTCACCTATATAATGTTAATGAGACATTTAATGTTGAAAAAGTATCATTTTTCATCATTTTTTTATAAAGCCAGTTTGGTCAGGTGAAATGACTGATGAGAGGATTAACTCCGTTCAATGAGCATCAGTGTTCAAAAGAGAAATATGGCAATACAAGCCACATTCCAGTGAATTTTTGTCTTTTTTAAAGATCAATGTAATAACTGCCTGACCCATAGTGTTGGGTCAGGCAGGGGAAAGTTGAGAAGAAAACTTCTTAATAAATTCTGTGGGATATCTATCCACACCCATGTCCAGACTCACCAATTCCAGCTCTAAAGTTTTGATTGGCCCTTTCTAAATCATTGGCCATATCTAGATCTATGGAGGGCATGTTAAATTGTTTTAAAGAAATTCTCTAAATCTGTTTATTTAGTAGATGGATTGGAGGCATATAATGACTGATAAAAACTGCTAAGGCATGAGTTGATTTCCATCTTGTATATGTGCTTTATGCCCTGGGCATTGCAAATTCCAGGGATAGCCTGACTAGCTATTTTATGACGTAGCTGGTGAGCCGGTAGTTTACCGGCTTTTTCACAGTGCTCATGAAAGACACAACACACCAAGTGTTGTGACACCAAGTATTCAGCTTGTTAAGAGATTATATTTGGTTTGGAATAACAAACGTTGTTTAAGTAGCACTGGCAAAACAGTTTGACTGTGGGATGCGATCAACTAACCAATCAAAAACTTGACCTCTTAAATGTACTTTAAGCCAGTGGTAGGCAAATAGCAGCTCGTGGACCAAATCCGGCCCTACAGAAAATATATTTGGCCCCCTCACAAAAGCTGAAGTTTTAACTTTAATAATTTGCAACAAAACCTTTCCATCATTCTTCAAAAATCTACTGTAGTAACAAAATATACACAAGGCTCATGTAAATCCCAATTATTCTGTTACTTCTATACTGTCCCCATAGGATGAGAGGCGTTAAAACCATGGCTGCACCATGTTATTTGAACAGTGCAGGGTGCTGAAATTACATCTAATAAACCTACAAGAAATAAAATTTTAATGTGTGAATTCCACAACTTTAGTGTATTTGGCCATAACAGATTTATTTTTCACACACACAAATAGGTGGCAGTTGAACGGAAATGAAGTGTTGTTGCCATTTTTTTTCTATGGCAACAACAACAATGATACTTTCAGTCGACCATGACTGTAACGGGCCACTGTGTGTGGATAACAAAGTACATCTCTAGTCTAAAAGTGCAACATAGAACATGTATTTGTGTATCAGTCATTTTTAGCCAAATGACTATTAAAATTAGCTGAAACTGTTAGCCATCACTTATTAATGGGAAAATGACATCTCCCCACAGATACAAGTTGAGAGGATCAAGGAAAAATCTTGAGATAACAAGAGGTTAGGATAGGATGCATCAAACAAACTATTTTGTAAGAAGTGTAGTCCCATCATGTCTACAGTTAAAAGTGTTTATACCTGTATTGAAAGGCCACACTCAATAGCACAAAAAAGCCGGTTGTCAGAGAAGGATGAGATGTGATAAATTTCTCAATTGGGTATAACGGACCACACATTCAGAAACAAACATATTCACTTAGTTGTACTAATAAGAGAACAGTATGTAGGCAGGTGTGGGGGAGGGGGTTTCAGGCACTGTTAGATGATCCAACAAGCTCTTTGTTTGAAGAATACTGAGCCCTTAACCGATGCATAGTGGTGAAAGATGACATCAGTTGGCCATCCTGCCATGAGGCCTGGCAGGAGATGCAAGTTTTTTTAGTCTGATGATGACATCAGTTCCTGGAGCTATATAACTGCATACTCCAGATCTCAACCTTCTATCTCATTGTCCTGCCTATTGAGGAACCAGCTCCTGGCTTCCAGTTGGCTGATACAGAGTGATCCCCCTCACTTAAAGATGCCATGAAAATATGGAAAGGTTTAGATGAGGAAATGAATAAACAGTGTACTCTCCCTCCCTTAAAAATTACTGGGTGACGTGCCCTTGAGCAATGTATCCCCAAATACTGGGAGCAGACTGACGTTCAGAGCAATCGAGTGTGAAGTATGAGTGAGAGCCTGAGCGCCAACGTTTATCTTCAGAAAAACTTCTGTGAAAGATGACATCTGTGACAGTGATGGCAAAATAACAGAGTATTATTAACAATGAACTGGGAGTGATTCAACCACTCTCAGCAGTACAGAATGGCATGCAGCTTTTTAATGGTTTTAAATGTTCTCACATAAAGCGTCTGCTGAGCTGAGTCACACAGAAACCATCTCATACCATCTTACCTCCCATATTACTTCTGTTTCATTAATCTGAGTTCTATTTAAAAGATATGGCTGAGATTATTTAATCTTTTTATTATGAACAACAGCCCATTAGGAGATCAAACACAACAGTAGACTCAGCCTATTATTAATTCATCATGTAGTTTGGTTACTGCAGTCATTACATGTTCTTGTCCCTTTGACTTTTTTCCCATTTACACCTGATATTAAAATGTGATCTGTATTTGGATATGTAATCTGGATAAGGAAGAATGCATGTTAATGCAAGGTGTAAATGCACTCAGAACACACTGTGATTGGAATACAATCGTATCAGCCAGACCACATTTGGAGGTGGTCAGGCTTGCTTTATGATCAGATCTCAGCAGGTGTAAATGGAGTCCATACAGTGTGACCACAATCATTAGAAAAAATCAGCCCAGTAAGATGAAAGGTCACCTTGCTTTGCGTCTTCCTGCCAGATCAAGCAAGCCCCATAAAAGCTACAAATAGTAGCTGAACTCAGAAGTCTTCCCTTGCAAATACATAAATGACGTCTGTTTGTGGCAGCAGTTTCTTTGACCTGATCACAGTGCAGGCACAGCTGAGAAAACAAGAACACATTTTAATACCAGGTGTAAATGAAAAGACCCATTGATCAGATATCATTATCCAGATAATGTATCCAGATACAGATCACATTATAACACCAAGTGCTTATGTAGCTGTGGTGCTATATTGCATGTCGCTTCAGTGATGAAAAGAAAGGGGGAGTGACATTCAATGCTCCACAGCTGGAATCAAACCGGGGACCTTGCGTTTACAGTGTATGGTATTCCACGTAACCAGCAGGCCACCAGGACACCTGGGGTCCGTTTCACAAAGCAGGTTCAACAAACTCTGAGTCTAATCCTGAACTCTGAGTTGATCTACTCTGAGATAGGAAACTCCGAGTTTCCGGTTCCAGAACAGCTGATTTGAGTCAGTTTATTCAACTCGGAGTAGTTTCACCTGGAGTTAAGCGCGTACACCACAACTATAAAAAGCCAGCATCAATTGAGCCCCGATTCAACGAGTCACCATGGCAACAGGGAAGCGGAGGGCTGCGTTTTTCGCCCCACTAGGGCTAGAAATCTTAATGCGATAATACGGCGAGTTTGAACATGTTTTCAAAAAGAAGTGCAACACCGCTGCAGCTGCAAAAGAGAGGGAGACGGCGTGGGAGAACATCGCTGCTCGGGTCAATGCGTAAGTTTAAATGTAGTCCTTTGCAATCACAACAATATTACAGAGGAAAACTGCTTGATTGGTCGCCTATTAATTTATTTCATTTAGGTCCAATCCCGCGAGGGAGAAGCGCACTTGGAAGCAGTTTAGGATGAAATATAAAAACGTTGTTCAAACAGGTGAAACCTCGGCATAATCTCATGGGAGAACCTCATTTGATCATGTTTTACATTGTAAAGTAAATATTAAGTGGCTGTTTGACTGTGCAGTTGTTTTATCCCCAACATAATGCTGGTTTCACACACATAAATGTCTTCTCATCTATATCATGTTCTGTTAAATAATTAATCCTATTTAAACTAACACAGACTTCTACTCAGCCAACAGAAAGAAGGCAGATGCCCGTAAAACGGGTGGTGGTCCAGCACCGCCACCTCTAACGGAGGCAGAGGAGCTGGCCCTAAGCCAAAATTTAGGAAGGCCAGTGGCTGGCTCCGACATTGTACAAAAAACTTCCGTTTGCAAAGAAACACAGTGCAACACACAATATCTGCTGGGATGTGAGAGCATGATTACGATTGGTAATGTTGCAAATGTAAGGACGGATTAGGTTTTGTATGTAGATGATGGACTGTGGCGTGAAACGGTACCGCTCAAAAAGATAATTGTCTGGAAATGCTAGAACATCTATGCGCGGTCTGATAACCATCTCTCGACGCATATTTAATTCTCTGCACAGTAATGCTGCACCTTCATCCACGGGATCGTTATCAAAAGGACATGCCATGTTAGTGAAAAAGTCGCCACCTACTGTGCCTAATGGACTTCTAATATACTGACTGATTTTTTTAATGATTTTTTTAAATGACAGACGGCAGAACTAGGCTACGCCAAAACTCGCCTGCTGACTGAATGAATGAGGAAATCAAATGGAGTGTGTGGCTCTGAAAGAGGGCGGAGACTGAGAGAAACTCGAGGTTCATTGAGAAAAACCTGGTCCCGACCAGGTTAGGTTCATAGAGTCTGTTACTACGGTAACTGACCGAGAGCTTAAGTTACCCCTCTCTGTGAAACAGGCTAGAGTTATCCCTCTTTCTCTGATTTGAGTTACCTCCCTTTTTGAAACGGAAAACTCAGAGTTTCCCTTATTTCAGGGTTAACAAACTCTGAGTTTTCACTAAACCCGCTTTGTGAAACGGACCCCTGTTCTTTCAGACCTTTCAAACCTCATATCTCAGTCTTCATTCACTAGATGGAGCTGGTTTAGTGGGCATGCAGAGCAAAAACAGACCTCCATTAAAATAATGCAGGGGTCTGCATTGGTAAATGCATGTTGCTTCAGGTACTAATAAAGTCCAGTTTGGAGAGCAGATCCACTAGTTTGAAGATGTTCATTTCTTACACACCAAATAATACTAGAAAATAAGATTTTACAACTCTTGAGAGTTATCGTGGCAGCAACTATATCTTTCACTGTGATGATTGTGAGGTAAATAGTAGAAAAACAGTGCTCATGTTATAAAGTAATCTATCAGGAATGTTTGAAAGGCTCACATCAGGTCTGGCTTGATGCGATGCAGGGGCTGGGTATGCAGGGGCATGCTTCCTATCATAAGAGTGCTCCTGGCTAATTAACAATCTGGTGAGGAGAGTGAGGAGGTTTCTGCTGCATTAAAAACTCTGATGTGGACAGCTTATCTTTCCCATACTTGGCATTTGACATTCCATAATGTGTACTGATGACACAGTAAGTTTATGCTCATCCTTAATCTGGGAAATGGACTGTTAACAGAACTAACAGTTTATAAACACATAATGCTGAATAATTGGGCACAGACTGAGTTAATTGTTAGGCACCGCAATGATGTTAAGATTGCTTTCTGTCCATATTGTTTAGTTCAGTTGAGAATACATCCTCGTGCCTTACCGTACTTACATGTTGTTCAGTCCTGTTTATATTGCTGTTAAGCTGATATGATTATTTTATCTTAACATAAATAAAAAGTTGTTGAGACATTTGGAGGTGATTACAAACCAGTGTCACTGTTAGGCTGTGAGTGAATGTTATGGTTTATTGTGGTAATTGTTATATGTGCCGGCCGGCTGTTTAGTAGATAACCTCTTTACAATAAGCAATTTCTGCAGTTTTTACTGCATTGTTAATTTGTGTTTTTTCATATTTTCCTCATGTACAGGTCATGCACATGCCTACCCTGGGCTCAATCTGCTGTGCTGTATGTTATTGAATTCACACTAAAGTTATCCATTCTGACTTCCTGTGTTGAGATTGACACTCCTATATTTCTGAACCTATCCTTAAGGAATGTGCACTTGCATAAATTAGATTGACAAATTGAGCCCCTTGAATGACATTGTGTTATGGTAAAAGCTGAGCCTGGTTCATCTTCTTTTTTCCCCCTTTGTTCTGGACTGCGGCTTAAGTTGTCATCATGGAACAACTAAAATATGGAATGTTTATGTGAGAACAGGTGGTTGTATGTGGGAGGAGAGGAGAGGAGGGAGATAGCTAGTCTCCATAGAGAGAAAATTCTGTTGGTTGTGGTCTCTTTATTGGGCTTGTTGATTATAAATAGAAAGATACTATAACTCCAGAATGATCATTTAAAGCAGCCAACACAAAACTACATGTATTTACAGAAAAGTGTGATTCAGTACATGAATACCTTATACAGTATAGATATAAGATGTATGGGTATCCAAGACAACCTCATGTGGGAAGAGTGCACATATTTGAAGCAGTAGACAATCCAAGTGGGAATTCAACCTGTAACCCTGGTGTGTCAGTGCTGTTCTCTACTCATTGAGCTATACATGGCTGCTCATTTCCATGAAAATGCAATTAATTACAACAATCCATATTCATTGTAAGTAACACTTTATAAAAGACTTCAGGGAAAAGATATCAATGCAATGTTGTCAGCCAGTCAAATACTTTAACTCATGTAATGAATATAGATGATGCTCATTCATGCATTTATGCAGCAGGTTTTAGGAGGTAATGAATTCAGATAGGCTCTTCGCTGTAGTCCCTTCTCTTACTTTTATCAGTGGTGCTGGGCCATGTTCGTGTCGAGATAAACTTTCACTCTTGTTTAACTAGGGAAACTGACTATAAACACATTCTAATTTACAGCAAAGTCTTGGGGAATGACAAGTTTTAGAGAGATGGAGAAAAGTTTTTAGCAGAGCACCTCACTCAAGAATGGATTGGCTCAGGGACCCCCAGTCACGAAAGACCCATAAAACACCCTTGGTTGCTGTGACAGAACATCTTTCTGACAAACTAAAGGAATGCTCTCTACTACAGCTATAACCTTTAATTAGTGCTAATAATCTCATTTGGTAGGACTGAGTATTGTGTTCTGAATTGAAACCATATAATTTAGGCAGTGTTTCCCACTCTACAAGAGAAAACGAAAGGTCTACAACTGTCTGGAAGAGGGTTCAACTGCAGACCTCACACCTGGAAACTCCAGTTGGGCATGAGGTGCATCACTTCCTTAAACAGCCTTTTTTTTCTTCTAAGAACTTCATCAACTCTTTTTAATTTAATTGTTGTTGTTGTTGTTTGCTATTGTTTGTTTGTTTGTTTGTTTGTTTTTAACTTTTTCTGTACAGGACTTTATATAGCATAAATTTGTCAGGAAACAGCTAAGGGCTTGTTTCAACAAAAACAACAATAAAGACAATATCACATTAAACAACAAGCTAATCTTTAATGGCACATTAGCTGACTAGAGTTTAACTCTAGCATTCATTTGGGCTGTATTTTTTTCACATGTCACTAATATTTAATGCATCATTATCAATAAATATAATATTTGCCCAGTAATACTTGAACATTCAACTCTCTGTTTCATTCAAGTTTCTCAGATGAGACTGAATGACCGTAAGACACAATGTCTGTTCCACAAAAATCTCAGGTGTTAATGTTCATTTCACTGATTCTTATAGGTAGAGCTACAACAATTAGTCGATTGATCAATTAGTTTTCAACTATTAAATTAATCACCAACAGTTTTGATAATTTAATTGCTTGGAGTCATTTTTTAAGAAGAAAATGTCCAAATTCTCTGATTCCAACTTCTGAAATGTGAATATTTTCTGGTTTATTAAGTCTTCCATGATGGTAAACTAAATATTTTTGGATTGTGGATAAAACAAGGACATCATCTTGGACTTTGGAAATCAGTGACGACATGTTTCACCACTTTCTAACATTTTATGGACCAAACAAGTAGGCATGAAAAAAAAAATTGAGCATTTTTTTAAACATGCATTTTTGAAGGAGTTTGTCCAACTTAGTGAAAAGATGATTAGTTGTCAATTTTCTCCCAAACATATATTGTATTGTATTACTCCTTAGTTGTTACTTGATGTTACAAAATTGTATTTAATATTTATATAAGAGCAATACACAAACTGTACAGTCATGTCAAAAAAGAAAAGCTTCCAATTCACTGCATTTCAGTCTGCTGCCTTACAGCTGAAATACACCAGGCATATATGCCACATGTCACGTAGGTGGAGCAGAGCAGGATTTTTTACCTGCTACACAGACTTTGTCTTTGTAGCATGTGGTTGTGTGCCAGCCATGTTTTCTGAGATTTCAAGTAGGATACTTTGGAAAGTTAAAGCATTTACCACTTAAACAATTACAAAAAATAAGACCTGTCTACTAGGGGTGTGCCCGAATACAAATACATTATTCGGCAAAGCACAAATAGTGGGTTTTTTATGAATATTTGTTTCATACAAATATTTCAAAAAGTATTTGTTTTCAGGAAGAAAAATAAACCATGTCAAATACCAGCGTGCAGGTCAGTTACATCGCTATCTTAGTGTCTCTCCTCTGCTCCGCTGTGACGTCTATCAGCAAGTCTCAGTGAGGGGAGTCACATCCACCTGCTACATGACGCACATTTCCTAATTTGGACATCACTTCCAGAGTTGGGAATGTTCCCCAGAGATAAAGCTGAGCTTCTGACACACGCTTCATGAACAAGCTTTGTGAACAAGCATCATGAACACTTAAATTTTCTAAAGTTAAAAGCGTCATAAAAACAAAAACAGGATTTTTAAGCCTCTTTCCACGTTTATTCGAATACAAATACAAATACAAATACAAATACAAATAATTTTGCTGCCTCAACAAATTCAAATACAAATACTGGGCTCTCTGCACATCCCTACTGTCTACATGTGTACTGTAAATGTATTTTTAGATGTGCTTCCAGCTGTGTGTGATCCTATCCATATTGCCTATTAACATTATGTCAACGAGTTGACCAAGCGTTGCCAGTTTCACTGTTTTTGTCCACTCATGGACTGCTTCCACTCTAAACAGAAGGAAGGATGATAGATGGTCAACTTCACTGCATGCAGAGTTTTGCCTAATGATAATGCAGTGGATTATGCAGGATTTGGAAGTGAAGGCTACACTGACTGCTACTGAATTAATTAACTAGATAGTTTTATCTACAGGATCATGGATACACATTAATTTGATTGATTTATTTTAATGTGCAATATAAAAATCCACAAGGTTGCACTGCTGTGTCACATTGCCTCTGGTACAATGAGGTATTTATTTTGAATCATTTTTAAACAGATTGTACTCATTTTTTACAAAGTACTATGTAGTTTTTATCTGTTGGAGGGCCATGCAGCCGTGCGTAGAGAAAAAGAAAAAAAACAGACCCACTGTGAAAAAATAGAGATGAGCTGGGCAATGCCTGCATGGGTGTTCACGGCTTCTGTGGTCAGTGTAGCAGCTTCAGTTGATTATAATGGATGTGCTCTGCTGCGGCCATGCTGCAACAGACGTGTCGCACCGCATCCATGCCTGGTGTACTTTGGCCGTTAAACTGTGGCTTAGTTCCAAGTTTCTTAAGTTTCTTTCTTTCTACATACATTTTCAAAATGATGTCAATCATTGCATCACATACAGTATGTAGACGTAGTTTGCTCTGTTTACAGTGAGTGTGACAAGCTCTCTGTCACTCAACTCTTGGCGTGACAACACAGCCAGCTCTTTATTTTCACAGCTGTCAGCTGCTTGGGTTGGCGTGAAAACACAAGTGCCAAATGCACTTTACCTGCTCTACCTGAGGCTAAACTACACTATAGTACTCTGCTCTGTCACAAAGAGTTGCCTATGTTCACACACTGGCACCTGAGCGCTGTTGACTACTGCAGCCATGTCCTATGGGACTCACAGGAATCCTGCTCTAAGCAGTGAGGGGCCTCCACAATTTGTTTGGGGACATTTTTTTTCTTCTTATCTTTGTTTTTCTTTTCTTTTTCTTTTTTTGTCTTTGAGGTGTGAGTGAGGTATTCCCTATTTTCAAGGATTTGAAATTTCTCTACCATTCAGGTTCCCGCTGCTGTCTGATTTGCACAGTATTCAGATTTGAAAACCTGCCTGTGCACTAGCACATGATTTTCAGTGGGTGACTGCAAGTTAATTAAAATGAACAATGTGTTGGTAATAACTGCTAAACACTTAAAGGACAAACGATTACAGAACATTTTTCACAGTACAGTGATGTGAATCCAGATAAAAGCCATTATTCTCTATTGATTTACTTGATGAATAAGTGAAGAAGGAGATAAAGATACAGGAGAGAGAAGCAAGCAACAAGCCAGAGAAAGATTTCAGCTTTGACTCAAGTGAGATGTGGAAAGTGTAACACAGGCTACAACAACAGGAATTTGCTTCTTGTACATTTGGTGTGCAAAATGGTCTGTAAATACAATTTTGATGGTGGTTTGGTGTGAGTGTGACATTGATTTCTACTGGCTGACTGTGTGAAGACGTTTGAAAAAGTGAACTTATTATTGACAAATGTGTGTGCAGCTGTAAATTCTCTGGGATTTAGTATCTCACTTTCCTAAAGACAGAAAACACCAACAAAATGCTCAAAATCAAAGCAGCTAGTCCAGATATCTTGCCTTTTGGTCCATAGTATGGGTCAAGCTCAAACAACACTTCCTACATTTCCCATAATGCAACTTAATATTATCTGTCATTAGCAAAGTCAACATGAAATTATTGTTTTGTATGTATATGCTGTATGTGTGTATAGATGGTGCAGACTGATAATTAATAGCAAAAAACAAAAAAAAAACATTTGGAGTAGAAATGGATTATGGAGAAATGTTCATTACCAGTGTTCTCTGGCTAATGGGTGGATCATTTTCTACTGTAAAATGCAGAACGTGTCCATCACCTGTTCCTATTGCACTCAGTCAACAAACATACTGTGTGTGAGTCATAGAGCTCATTAGTTAATATGTTTCACCTCAAGCCACCTTACATTTCCTCTCCTTTTCTTCTTCTTCTCTTCTTAAGACAGTTCAAGGCAAGTGATGGTTGGTGATCTGCTACAGTCTCACCGTATCAATGCAATACTGCATCGTTACTTTGAGAGTTATGACATTCTGTTGTCACTTCCATATCACTGTGAGGTGAAAGCCCAATTCGTTATCCTGCAATGAAAGCAATAGTGTAGCAAGAAAAAGCTAAGACTCACAGTAGTGATGGCTTTTTTTATTCCAGTGTGGCAACAATAGAAAGGCTGCTGCATTCAAATGACAGCTGTTTTGAATCTTAGGATTGAAATGTCTGAGCTTTTGCTGTGCTTCTTTACACAACCATTTTCTGCACAAATAGATACTGTGACATTTTCAAAAGCATAAAAAGAAACAACTGTTTTAATCATATTCATTACCCACAACAGAGAGCTTGTTAGTCACCTGTTAAATTCTTGGAGTCCACTGGCATTTGGTGTTAAGCTGCACAACACTACAAATGTAATAACATCCTTGATTTGACCCAAAAAAAAGAAAAAAAAAAGTTATGTTTTTGACCAAGTTTTTAATGCATGAGTAATCTGAAATCTGAAGGAGAATGTAGACAAAAGCCAGGAGTGGGATTTTTAAAAAGCTCTCACAAATCTTTACAGGACAACAAAAAGTTTTTTCAATTACAAAACTCTGTATGTCAGCGGCTTTTTCTGCTCCCGCCGCATCTCAACCTGCAAAAGCCAATAACCCGTATCTCTTGATCTCTTTGACTGATGTCAGCACACAGCAAGATTATCTGGTGTTATACATATGAAAGAGTTGGAAAATTAGAATTAGAAAATGATTGGCTGTGCACTTTAACCAGAAACAGATGCAACTACTCCATTTTCTAATCTAATCTTGGAAACCATTAGTAAACCTCTAGCAGTTTCCAAGCCTTCCTCAAACGTACATAGTCCCCTGCTGAATGAGAATAAAAAGTAATGCAGCCATGTTTCCTTACAGATAATCATTACATCGAAGGACTTAATGTTTCAACAGCCAGTAATAATACATTTTGTGTGTTTACTGACGGATTGATTCTCAGATACACAATTTAGACATCTAAAAGAACTTTAGTCTTTATTCAGGGGCATATTGTAGTAATGTATTGTGATATTACCTATTTTATTCATTTTTAAATAATTATTAGAGTTTCAGGGACCTCAAGAGGTCAGGTGGTCCCCAGAGTCAAAGCCTCTTTAGTGTTATTACAATTGGAATTCACAAGGTTCCATTTTTTTTCTCCCAGTCTTTTAATATTGACTATCTGCTGATACCTAGTATTATCTAATATTTATAATAATAATAATAAGTATTATTATTATTATTATTATTATTACAGAGAGCCAAAAGTCTTGACGTCCACTTCATGTTCCACTAGTGTTTGAATTGTCTCAGTACAGTTGAGTCTGGATTTCTAAATGTATCAAGTATTTTGGGTACAGTGGAAACTGCTTATAGTGATCACGTCTGTCTGGGTCAAATTGATCACTGTAAGCGGATGATTATTATAACCAATTTTTTTTTCTTTTTCTTTATTTCTCATGCAGATTACCATCTAATTGACATTTGTATGTTTATTACTTGAATATAAAGTAATGAAACGGACAGCTTCGCTATTTACTGAATTTTATTGACTATTTAAATGAATTATTGAATTATTATTGAAAATACAGTACAGCTGTTTCAAATGCTTGAGGCACAGTTTGTCATGAGCTTCAAGGAGACTATGTTTTTCACTGAAAGAAAATGACAAGCAATAATGGTGCCACAGCTGGTATGTGTATATCATAGTATACTTGTATCATGGGAGTAAAGTTAAAAAAAAATAGAATTACTGTAGTTTAATTTTTTTCCCACATATTTTTATGTATGAAAAGACCCAAAATGAACACTTGATTACTATAAGCAAATTATTTAAACAGTATTTGTATAGGAATGATTCTTTCCTGAGCTTTTTGATCCATATAAGCGGTTGATCACTATAACCGTGCTGTATGCTAAATCAGGCTGTATGCTACATACAGCTGACATTTTACTAAATCAACTGTTTTTTTTTTTTTTTTTAAAGTACTCACTGTGATAATTGTGTGCTACATGCATATGTTTTTTACAGTAAAGAAAAATCTACCTTATGTTATGTTGTATCATAACAAAATAAAGACATTTCAAATGCAGAACAATTATTATCAGGCACTGAAGTAGTCTAACTATTGTATCAAACAAACTGCAGCAGAGAGTATCTTCAAGCCCCCATGAGTCTGAACAAGAGCTGCTATCAGTATCAGCAGCTGACTTGAGTTTATGGGTTTTTAGTACTGAACGGTCTTAGTACAACAGCGAGGTGAGTGTGTACAACTACAGTAATATCCAGAGGACAGACGTGTCAGTCAGTCACCACCTGCACTGCTTAAAGCAGCTAAACGCTGTCACACAACACTCAAATAAGCTTTTAATACAGTTTAAGGTTGTACTGCTTCTATTTTTATTGCTGGCAGCTAGTATGGTGACATATAAACGTGTATAAACGTATAAAGCTGAGTATGTGGGAGAAAGCAAGGGCTTTTCTTAGTGTCGGACATTACAGTGTGAGTTTATGGCTACTTCCTGGAGGCAGTATGTACCAGTACAGACCTGATATGTATCAAACCCACAAAAGAATCAGCACTTTGGATTTGTTTGTTCATTTTATGCCAGCACTATTCTGTACCTCAGTGCAGTCTCTCATTCAGAGTTTCTCTCATCTGTCTTTCTGAAAAAATGAACACAACTCTAACACAACTCAGTTCCACTACAGCAGCTGCCATCAGAAATTAAAACTTTACTTTGTGTTTAGAAAAAACTACAAGTGCAGCAGTGTAGGTACTTCTGTCATCGTATCTGAATTGTGTCCATATGCATAAAACTCCACAATGCTTTCTTCTCGAGTCATTGTTCATCTTTCTATTTGTAATCTGTGCTTGTACCGTGTTCGCTCCTCTCTGTGCTGCTGTTATTACAGACATGTCTGAACTCACCACGACCCCTCCACACACCATGAACTCACGTCTTCTGTCCAGCTGTGATGTTTAGCCCGCAAACGTCTGGAGCTTATGAGAAATGGTGTTTATTGAAGACCAGTAAAAAACATAAATGTTCATTAAACAGCAACATTAGTTACATTTTTCAAAAAAACTACCGTCCGTATCTAAACATATGAAGCAAGCCAGACAACATACTGTTGAGAAAGGTTCTGTTCCAAGGCAGGATTCTTAGTTATTAGCATAGATACAAATGTTAATGAGATTTTGAATTTGAATTTTGAGTTGTTGTTTTTTTTTTTTTTACTTCTAGAACAGATCTGTTTCACTTCAGCTCTCTTTTAGTGTTCTATTTAGGCAGCCCATCTCATCATCATCTCATCATCATCTGCCACTCACACAGCATAGTGCTCTGACACCTTTTTGATAATGGCTGGAGCACATTGTCTCATAATCTGTCTGTGGGCCCCTCGCATCTGTGAAAGCTGTACATAGTTTAGTCCACGCATTGTGTTTACATGCATGTCAGCTGTCCACATCTATTTTCACTATATCAGCCCATAAAAATAGAGGCCAAAAAATAGGGATGAGAAAGTTCGGCTCCAAAACTGCGACCCATTCAACTCAAAAACGTCTCTGCAGATGAGCTCAGTCCTGTAGCTCATACTTTGACTTGAAGCATATTGTGACGCATCCATATCCTTGTTTAGGCTTTGAGAGCTGATAGAATTCCTACTATTATTCTGGAAATCAGCACCTTTACTATCAGAGCTCTGCAGCCCCTCAGCTTGTTTCACCTGGGTTCACTGTCAATGGAATGAACTTTAAACAGCTCAATTCACCAAACTCTCACCCTTCCAACTGTGAAGATGAAGAGGCAATCACAGCTGGGCTGACAAGAGGAAGCTTCATAAAGCCAAAGAAATGTGAGGTGATCAAACATGACCTTTTCAACACTGCGAATGACAGGAACATCCTTGCCTCTATTTTCTGCTGACTCACTCCATATCAACCTGTCACCTGCTGAGAGGGCTGTTTCTTTTCGTCATAGCTGTTGGACAAAATAATATGTACAAAGCAGCAAAAAGCTGCCAACACAAGAACATGCATGCATGACAAACGTGTGTACCACCAAGAAACAATTATTTTACATTGTTTTACTGATTTGTAATGTCAGTCTGCTAGTTCATATCTATCATATATAACAAAGTCAAAATATGATTTACCTGCATGCCCACTTACTGTGAGAAGGGAGAATTTGTTGTACTTACCCTTTTGAGAAAAAAGCACTATCCCTTTAAGACAGAGAACCTAAGCGATATATTGAGGTTAGGCTGAAAAAAATGTGATTTTATTGAACTGTATGGTCATTAAAAGTTGCAAGAATGAAGATGGGCATGTTTTTGGCCATCTGTCTCTCATTCATCTTACAGAACGGATACATTTTCAGAGATGGAAGTAAGTATAGTATGTATGAATAAATTATTTCCACCACATCCAGCAGTTGCGGAGCAACATTATCATTCATTTGTAGTCTTGTTTTTGTCCACCTGGTGAATGTAAGTCCATTCATTTATTCATTCTCTACTAGGTCTGTTTTTGCTCTCTTTATAATTTCCCAGACTGAGCTGACATCTTCATATGTCTTGTTTTGTCAGACCAAAAGATATTCAGTTGTAAAAGAAACAAATGCTGACTGTTGGTAGGAAACAGGAAATGAACAGTGGTCTGCTTTGTTGACCCATCCATTGTTCTCCCTGACAGGGTCTGTGGTGGTAATAACAATGTCACACTACACTACTTACACCTTTATTCCTGACAGACAACATTCATAATGCCCATGAGAATTCCATCTCAGGTGAGCCAAGAAATTTTTATATGAATTAAATTTTAATCAGCACGATGCAGAGCTTCCCCCAACCAGACTCATGATACCTTGAAGGTAACACTTCTTTTTTAAGTCAACCTTACAGTGTTCAGAAACCCCCCCAGAGACAAACCAAACAGACACAATCAGAATCCAATAGTCTTATTTTAGAGTGTGTTATAGCGAAACTCTCTGTCACTGCTGACAGAAAATGTCAGACTCATTGCTTCAATTATGCAGACACAATTTGGCTGTCAGTTCCTACCCACATGATGGGATGTAACAGTCACTGAGAACACTAATGTGTAAATCTAGGAATACATCTAGTATTAGTCTGTGTTAGTTTCACATACAGTGTCATTTCTTCTGTCATTCTGGTGACCACACCACTTTATTGTATCATAAAACTATATTTGATAACTGCATTGCACGTATCATCAGTAGCATTGTGTTTTGTAAAGAAAGTCGGCAGGAGCAACAGATGTTACTTTCACTCTGCCAGCAGAACTGACCAAAACACCTCGGAAAAAATGATTGCTTTTACTCTGCTGCCCTCATTTTTCATTTCACTTCTGAAAATGTTATTCTTACACAGCCATTGCCTATTCCCTCTTCACAATAAGATTCTTATCTCAAAGTAATTATATAGTCAGGTATAAACACGTTGCCCACACCAGTGTAACTGTGGCACAGCTATTCATGTATAGCATATAGAATCCTCACAGGCAGTCATGTGGTTTCCAATCTAAGCCCTCAGACTTCCACAATCCACCATCCCAATCACACTTGGTCAAGGGTGCATGGCTCCTCTCAGCCATGACCCCGACCAGCCAAAAGGGATCAATTGTTTTTTTCCTGTCAATTCTCTCCGTGCACTGCCACCACAAATGGAAGCTGATGTCTCCATCACCTCAGCACTGTCTCTGTTTATTGATTCAGATCTAGTATGTCAATGCTGGGAGGGCACTGATAAGACCAGGGCCGACTCATAAACACCACTTGGCGGTTCCAATCAGTTGGAAAGATAAAGCCACAGAGAACAGTAACTAAGCCTGAGCTTTGTAAAAACTCATGCTGCTGTCCACCTTTTCTCCATCTGGGCAGATAAGCCCCCGCAGAGCAGTGTGATTGGTGGTAATGGTATGAGCCATGCCAGTCTGTCATATTGAACCTTTATTGGCTCCTTTATTGTCATTTTGATGCAGGGTTGGGGGGATCAAATAAGAGCTGAGCTGTGCAACAAAAGCTAGGGGAAGCTTCTTCTTTTATTAAAATCTCCATTAAGTTGGAGAGGCAGCGCAAAACAATTTTGTTACAAGCATTTAGCAGCACTGGGATGATTCACTTTTATTCATCCATCTGAAGAAGTAGGTAGCAGTTTGGGACCGTAGCTTGATGGGTTATCTCAAAAAAACATGATGCTTATGCCCACTTATGTGAAAAAGATCAGAATAACTTTATGATTTGTCAGAGGTCAACAGTTATAGCTTCAAACAAAGTGCTTGTCAGACTATCTCTGAAACATTCTCTCTGATGGTGGAATAGGGGTTGCTGTGTCCAATATTTTTGGTAACTTTTCAAAACAGATAATTCGACATTCACATCCACTTTATGTGGTGACTGGTCAGGTTTTTGAAGGAGTAAAAGTAGGCAGAGTTTGTCTCTCAATGTCTCTTTTTTCATTTTTTACACAACTACTTATGTCACTTTTCATGTGAACAAATGAGCTCAAAACCATAAATGTCCTCAAGAAAAGCCTGAAAGTGTGTGCGGTTATCCCCATTTGTATGATTCATCTTGTCAAGACTACGGTTAGGATTAAGGTTAGTACACAACACAGCAAACATTAGAGTCTGAATGATACAGCTGCAGAGCTGGTATTATCAGGCTGATTAAGCTAATTACAGTTATATGATATAGCCATATGTTGACAGATAAGTACCATTAAATTGCAGTACAGAAATGTTTTGAAAGGGTGTTTCTGACTGGGCTTCAGTCTGTTGATATAAATAATAGTTGGTAAATGCATTGCTGTAGCTTCTCTATAAGCATTTCATATACAGTAATGTATGCTAAATGCAGAATGAAAAACATTAACAGTTTAAAGAGATAGTTCATATTTTTTGAAGTGGGGTTGTATGAGGTAGTTATCCATAGTGTGTTACCTGCAGTAGATTCGTGCCAGCAGACAGAAGTACCAGCACAGAAGCTTAGCAATGTACTGCTGTGGATGGGGCCATTGTAGCTGGCCCCATGCAGGTAATACACTGACTATGGATAACTACCTCATACAACCCCACTTCAAAAAATGCAAACTATCCCTTTAATAATTAGTTAATTTTTATATACACACACACACACATATATATATATGTATATATATATATATACATATATATATATAGATAGATAGATAGATAGATAGATAGAAAAAGGGGGGAGACAAAACTTTGTATTCCATTTATTCTGTAAAACACTTACAGCATGGAACTTTTGCCCATGGTCTTAAGTGAAAACAACATTCAAGATGTCCAATGTTTAAATAAAATCTTAAAATATATAAAATATTCAATACTCAATTGTTAAATTAAATTGCAATACCTTCCTCTTTTAAACATGGTAGTGAATGAAACAACATTCTGTGTCCACATCATCAAAACTTCATAACTTACAAACATGAACACACGTCTTGTCCTGCAGCTTGTTGAGCAAGCCACAAAACAAACATTAACCGGTGAAAAGTGCATCACTAACGTCAGTTAGCAGCTACGTAGCTAATTAGCTGCTCAGCTGCAGCACATTAAACAGTGTGTAAACATAGCTGCAGATGTCACTACGGACCCATTAGATGCTGGTTTGATCGTTGCTCTTCAAAATCCCTGTTGGCAACACGCTGTCTGTCTATGACTTGTACTTACAGCAGTTTGTTTACTTTATTTTAAATGAGTTATTACATTTTGCAATTAATACATGATTCACATGCGTGCCAAACCGTGGGGGGTGATCCGTACGGATCACAGATCCACTATGATCCATTGTACCCCTAGTATATAAACAGTGTACACGTGTAGTTTTCTCTTCTCAACTTAAATACATTTTCACTGTGTTTTTGTAGTTTTGTACAAAATATTTTTTGTATTTTGTAGTATAGATGTTTTTGATATTAATTTAAATTCAAGAAAAGTTTTAAATTGACTGGGATCCTTAAACAATGTTTATATTGTGTTTAATATATAATCATCTCATCAATGTAAATTTGACTTCAAATTTGACTTTATTTTGGTGATAAACTGTAAAGGTAGAGCAATTGTCCAATAAATGACAATAAAGTACATAACATTTTTATGCATGCTTAATAAGTTCCTGCACCCCTCAGTAAATAGTCAAAGAGTACACATCCAAGATTTGTTTTACAGTAATAGTTCTGTTAATACTACTGGCTGTAAAGCAAGATGAAGGCAGG
Organism: Thunnus thynnus; assembly: GCF_963924715.1. Lineage (NCBI taxonomy): Eukaryota > Metazoa > Chordata > Actinopteri > Scombriformes > Scombridae > Thunnus > Thunnus thynnus. The sequence goes on from NC_089534.1 coordinate 29,200,523, forward strand.
TTAACCACATGAATGGGCAACTATACCACAGCTACTGCTCTACACTGTTATATTAAGCAATGAATAGCACCTCTATATGTTGACTCGATTTAACAGAAACTGACCTGTTGATGATGACAGCTCTGTATATTAGCTCTTTGTACTGTGACCTCTATTCACAGGCTTGTGTAGCCTACGTCTTTGTTTGAATGATGCTTGTCCTTTAGTCGTTCTCTCCAGCACTTGTGTTCTTCCTGATGCAGATTAAAATCAGGACCTCAGAGACATTTATAGCACCAGTTCACAATGGGTCATTTACTTCAACCTTCCAAGGTCATGTAATGGTCTACTCCCACACATTATGCAGAGCATTACAATCCAAAGAGATCTAAAACAAGTGCAATAGTTGTTCATTTCTTAATGATTGTAACTGTAGTTAGGTTGTTCAATGAATACTGTTCAGTCAAGATTCTTGTGCAAAGTTATTATTTCATCATTTTCAGAAAAACATACATACTCTCTTCCTTTCCAGGAGTGAGTAGAGAGGATTGATATCAGTCTCATGTCCTGGAGTTAAAGGGGACATATTTTTGTGATTTTCTGTTACTTATATCCTGTTATGATGTAAGATATCTATGCTACACATGGTCAGTATTCCAAAACTTAAGGATAACATATGTAGAAATGTTCCCTGCAAGTCAAAAGCCAGGACTTCAACCTGCTGTGAATGTTTTTTTCTACCTTGCCAACAAGCTGACGTTGGCTCATTGTGCATGCCAATAAACCACTGTCCGTTCTACAGCCTTGGTTGCTAAGGTTGTTGCTAAGGTTTTTCCATGTGTTGTTTGTGTTGTCCACTCTCATATTTTGGACTAGATTCCAGCTCCAGCATGAACGGATGGATTTGAGAAGCTGACATTTTGATTAATACATAGTTTGTTTCATAGTTTGTTGATGTAGCCTCTGCAGCCACCAGAAGTTTTCCAATGGGCAACTTCCAAAAGCTGGCCAATCAGAACCAAGTGGGCTCCTCAGGAGAGGGGCTTTAAAGATACAGGAGCTAAAACAGCCTCTTCCTGACAGAGGCTGAAAAGAGGGGCTGCATAAAGGGCCAGTATGCCTGAAATGAGGAGTATTTTTAACTGCAAATCATGCAAAGATATTCCAGTATTAAAAATATAGACCTGGAAATGTGCATAATATGTGCCCTTTAAACACAGAGTGGAATCAGGATGTGGTTAGCCTAGCTTAGCATAAACACTGGGAGCCTTTTCTGCTTATGTACAGAAAAAATAAATGGTGCTGGTACAAATATTTATCACTTTGGACAGAACTAAACTAGCTGCTTCCCCATGCTACCAGTATTAATGCTAAGCAAGGCTAGCCACGCCAAAATGTTGAAATATTCTTTCAAAGTTTTCACCATTTACAGTATCAACAATATGTATTGGAGTTTTGTGGAGTGGCTCTGCTCTTGTGAAAACTTTTAAGCAACCTTGACACAGTCCCTGAGCTCACCACCTTGGCAGAGCCTGAGGTACACAATATTTGATAAACATAAACACATATTGAGAGAAACACAGAATTCCCTTAAATCTAAATGCTAATACTGGAGGAAGCTGGAGAGGTGGAGGAAACAGGCAGTGATGTAGCAGTGAGGATGAGGAGCTCAGCTTTGGTGTGTGCAGATGGAACGAGCACCAAACTGTTTATACAGATCTTGTACTTTTAGAGATTTAGATTGTGGACGTATATGATTGGATGATTTATGCAACATGTGACTACATGCTGCAGCTGCTATGTGGTTCTTATCATTTCAGTTTATATTCTAATTTAGTGGTGCATATTACCCAACAAATTAGCAATTAACATACAGTGAATCTGGGGCTTTTGGAGCCACTGAGGGTTTGAAGTGGGTAGTTGCCTGGTTCATAATCCAGCCTTGTACAAAGTGCTTGTGCGTTTCTTGAGTATTTCCATTTCATGCTACTTTCTGTTTCTATTCCACTACAATTCAAATGGAAATACTGTACTGATATTCCCCAGAACATTTTTTTTTACATCTACTGTATACTGTATATTAATGCTAGTTAAAGATAAAGATTTTATGCACAAAATAGGACAATCTTAATTATACTATACAGTAACTATAGATTAAACTACTCAACAGAATATAAGATAATTAGTATTAACTTCACCTCAGTCAACTACAACATTCTGCATAGTGAATACTTACTTTTAATAGTTAGGGACCGAGCCCAAAAGGCAGAGGACTACTGTAAAACTTTTAGCAGACTCCACTTTTAGCAGACTCCATTTCTAAGCTAATGTTAGCTAGTGTTAGACCCTGTTGGCACTGCAGGGGGGGCGGGAGAGAGGCAAGGCACTCCGGAGTGTGCATAAACATCACCATCCCAAGTCTTTTACATAGAAATCAGTGCACAGGCTGTCACAGGCTGTTTGGGCAAGTTCTCATTTTTTATTTATTTAACTTTTTTTTAAGTTAAATAATTAACTTAAAAACCACTCTTTTGTTACACTTTTCAGCAGGCCTTGATCATATCTGCTTTATGAAATAATTTGTAATTTTGAAGGTTTTTTTCTGTTTTTATCCCAGTCTAGACACACATTTGATCACATTTTCTCAATCTGTGTCATCTATTGGTTATTATAGCTCATTATCAGCTGTTACAAGTAGTACTGTAGTTTATTCCTACAGTGATAAGACACAGAAGGAAAGTGATAAAAGTAAATTATAAAAACCAAAAATGAGATTCAAACAGTAAAACATAAAACCATCAGGAGAGAAAGACCCAATAAAAGCTCATGAAATGGGCTGTTGTAACACCAGTTACAGGTCTGGACTGGTATTGTCTTTGCTCCCAGTTTTCAGCCAATATTAGTTTACATTTTGGCTAATTTACACCATTAAATGTATGCTGAGTTCTCTATTAGCAGTTCCTGTTTGCATTGCACCCGTGTTGTGTGTATGTTTACATGTAGCTGCTTCCTATGAGGACTTAATGTTGATCTTCACAGATAACAGCTGGGATTTGACAACCAGCTTATACTTATACTACAATGTTAGTCTGAATGATTGCGGTTTCTTTTATTTGTAATCACCATTATTGAACTTTTTGCACAGCTTCACATTTGCTTCCAGTAATTTATTAGAAGTGTGTTTAACTGGCTGCAGAGTTGTGCACCTACACTCATAGTGAGGGCAGAAAAAGTCACACTGAATAATAACAATCAAGTGTTTATGTCTGAAACATGTGTTGATATTCATGATTAGGCTTTGTCCAGCTGGATATTCATGTGTATTACAGACCACATCCTGTCTTTTCTTCATGGTTAAAATGGCGTCAGGAACCATGAGTTGACTTACAGAGGAGCACAGAGAATATTTGATTCCCCACCTCCTCCTGTGATGTTCATCCTGTCTGAATGGAACTTTACTCTTGTTTAAATCATAACATCATATTTGACAGCAGAGCTTCTACTTTCTAACATTCACAGTATAAAGTCATACAGTTGTTGTTTTTTATTTTTTTATTTTTTTTATTTGTATTTTCATCAGGTATTTGTGATCAATTGAGGTGTAATTTAGAAGTTTCCAATCAGCCTGACCTGCATGTCTTTGTGTTGTGGGAGGAAACCCGAGAGCCGGGAGAAAACCCACGCAGACACGAGGAGAACATGCAAACTCCACACAGAAACAAGCAGAAACAGGCAGGTGGAGGTGTTTCTGTGAGGCTGCAGTGCTGATCACTGAGCCCGCGTGCCGCCCTGGAGAGGGAAGGAAGGAGGTTAGGAAAGGTGGAGGGGGGGTGGGGGAGAGGGAGGAGAGGTAGAGGGGGACAGGAGAGAGGGTAGGGGTGAGGAGAGAGGTTGGCGGAGAGGGAGGAAAGGTAGAGCGGAGTAGGAAGAGGAGTCAGGGGTAAAGGAGGATGGGGGTGAGAAAGATGGAGGAGAGGAGGGAGGATGGAGAGAGGGAGGGAGGGTGGAGAGAGGAAGGGGTTCTGCTTGTTGTTCGGCCTCCGCTGGACAACAAGCAGTTTCCTCCACCTTTCTGTCGCTGTCGCTCTTCTTCTTGCGTAACCAGCCCCAAAAACCTGTTTTCTTCTCCTTGTTTTCTCTCTGTTTCTGTGCCATCTTCTCCTCTTTTTCTTGTTTCTTCTTTTCCATTTTCTCCTCTTTTTCTTTTTTCTTTTTTTCCATTTTCTCCTCTTTTTGTTTCTTCTTCTCTTCTTTTGCTCTTTGTTTGTTTTCCTCCTTCTCCCGTTTTTGTCTTGCTTTCTTTTGTTTCTTGTCCTCATTTTCTTCTTGTTTCTCTTCTGTCTTCCACTCATTTTCTTCTTGTTTCTCTTCTGTCTTCCCCTCGTTTTCGTGTTGTTTCTCATCTTTCTTCTCCTCGTTTTCATGTTCTTTCTGTTCCGTCTTCTGGCTGTGCAGAAGTGCCTCCTCTCTCAGCTGGGCAGAAGCTAACAGTATGACTTTTTCTGCCTCACATCTGGCTGTGACCTTCATACACTCCTCCTTCCAGAAGCGTTCGATGGTGTCAGCCTGCATGGTCTTATTTTGGACACTTTCTCTGAGGGAGGAGATGACAGAATCTCTCTCAGAGACGTCCTCTCTGCTCTTCTGGAGTAGAGAGGACACCTCTGTGAGTTCCCTCTCCTTGGACTCCAGACGTTCCTCCAGCCTTCTTATGGCTTCGTTACTGGTGTGAAACCTGTGGTTTGCAGTTTGGGACCAGTCGTGCCATTCAGCAATCTGCTTGTACGCAATGTTGAGGCAACTTTGCAGATATCCGCAGTCGTGGCAGTGACCAGCCAGTGGTCTAAGCTGGTTCGAACGCTGATTTGGACGCTGATTAGGACGCTGATGTGGTGCAGCGTCAGCAAATCTGCCCTGACGTCTTGGGTTATTTCCTCTGTTCATCGTTTTAACAAAAACAATGTCCAGAGGTAGTAAATAGTAAGATGTCTGTTGTAGACTGTAGTGGTAGACGGTAGTTGTGCGTGAAGGATGGCCTTCGTTCTTCGCTCTTCGACAGACTGTCACTATGGAACACGATACTTGTGTGCATATGTGAGATGAGATGAGATGAGATGGTCTCAGCTTTATACATACACTTCCAGAATCTTGCATCATAAAGCCGTTTTGCCTTTGATGTGTGACAGATTAACAAAGGTCATATGTCTGATGACATCCGGAACTGATGACATCATGAGCTAAACCTTGGAGGAGGTCATGTGACCTGACAGCAGATATCAGATTAAAAAATAAAAGATGGATTAAAAAATAAAAGATGGATTAAAAAATAAAAGTTGGATTAAAAAATAAAAGTTGGATTAAAAAAATAAAATATCAGGTTAAAAAACAGATCTAATTAACAGATCTAGATTTAAAAAGATTGAAATCTTTGGAGCAAAGTTACATTGATGTTGACATTATTTAAATTACTCACTAAACCAGCTGTTTTCTACTTTGTTTTGGAAGCTGATTTATCAAACACCTTTAAATTGAACTTGCTTTGTGATACAGACCCCTGAATAATTTACCTAGTTAAAGGCTGCTGTCAGTATTGGAGGGATGTTAAAAACAGAAAAACTCAGTCAGTGGTCATCATAATGCAAAAAAGGGGGAAACAATTTCTGTTCGAGACCTCATTGTCATTAGCTTGACAATATTTACTACAATATTGGCATTGCATGTAGTGGTGAAACACATCGTAGTTGATCCATGATCCGTACGGATTGCCCCCTGCAGTTCAGCAGGCATGTGATCCGCGGATTAATTGCAAAATTTAATTTCTCATTTAAGACGATGTAAACAAACTGCTGTAAGCAAAAGTCATGGACAAACAGCATGTCGCTAACAGGGATTTTGAAGAGCAACAACCAAACCAGCATCTAACGGGTCTGCAGTGACATCTGGTATGTTTACCTGCTGTTTAATGTGCTGCAGCTGAGCAGTTACTTAGCTACGTAGCTGCTAACTGACGTTAGCAGTGCACTTTTCCCCAGTGAATGTTTTTTTTAGTGGCTCGTTCAACAAGCTGCAGGACAAGACGTGTGTTCATGTTTGTAAGTTATTATCAAGTTTTGATCATGTGGACGATGTGGAGGCTGTTGTTTCATTCACTACCATGTTTAAAAGAGGAAGGTATCAGGTCTCATATTGCAATTTAATTTAACAATTGAGCATTGAGTATTTTATATATTTTAAGATTTTATTTAAACATTAGACATCTTGAATGTTGTTTTCATTTAAGACCACGGGCTAAAGTTCCTTGCTGTAAGTGTTTTACAGAATATATGGAAAACAAAGTTTTATTTGTCCCTCCCCCTTTTTTTTGTTTTTTTGGCTGATCCATAAAATGATCTGATCCGTGACTCAAATCCGTGAAACAGTCCGAACCGTGAGTTTCACCCCTAACTGCATGTATGTCAGAAAGATTAGTGTCAGCCTAAAAAATATGGCAAACTGTTTAGCATGAATAATGTAGTGTGTAGATTTCATTTAGATGGCTTTGCCCTCCCACCCCCATGACTGCCTGTGGTTGCAGAGAGAAACAGTATCCAGCTACAGTGAAGCAGCCGCGCAGATGAATGAATATGAATTTGGTGCTAATTACACTGTGAATAATAGTCACTGAAATGTTATTAACACAACAAAACTTGTAAAAAAGTCAACGGACCCCTCCCACCCACCAATCAGAAACCAGCTCACATAAAAATGATGTCTGACTAAATGAATTAAAGGTTCCATGTGAAATTTTTTTGTAAATAAACAAAGCTTTTGTTTGCATTCAGTGTTCAGTTTCTCACCACAACACATTGATAACATTGAGTAACTAACAGCTACTAACAAACATATTACATTACTTACATCCATGTTCACTAGCTGCAGTCTTCTTCTCTATCTTTGCTAAGGGCTAGGACCCTATTGTTTTTTGTGTGTTACTTTCTTTCTTTCTTTCTTTATTGTTACGGGACATCACACCTAAATATGACCCCCTAAACATGCTCAAAAACTCACCAAATATGGCACGCACATTTAACCCCCAAAATTACCAATATGTGCTCTCTAGCACCACCTATGTAACTAAAATGGCCACCACAGCCCGTAGGAATGTCATAGAGAGATCAAACCAAAACTCAAATATTTGTCTCTCAAAACCTACAAATCATACACTGACACCCCTGACCTAAATTCAACAGGAAGTCCGCAATTAGCCTTTCAAAATAAGACTTTGCCTCAATTTTGGCCCCCGAACAAACGCTACCTCCTCCAAGGGCATTAATGGTATCAGCTTCAAACTTTAATAGGTGACTTATGACACTATGCTGCAAAAAAGTTGTTAAAAAGGTAATAACTCAAACGGTTTGGATTTTATAAGCCCTGAAAGTTGGAGTGCCACATCACCCTTACAATGTAAACCAATGGGGAGCCAATCTATGGGCATGAACTTTGTGTTAAACAGAGGCTTCTGATGTCTAAACTATAAGTCTGACCACTTTCAAACCTGTATCAATGGATTCCCCACAAAATGTTCTACTAAAAGGTATAATTTTTAATGTAAGATTTGGCCAAAGTAATGGGATTTATGAGGAGATTTCACAAAAGGTGTACTCTAAAATCCTCCTCTCCAACTGCTCCTGGTGATGTCACTCCCTCAGTGCTGTGAAACATTCCGCAATAAACGCTCATTATAAAATCACAGGAGGAGCAAGAAAAGACTTTAAAACTCACACTCTAATATCTCAAAAACAATAAAAGATAGAAAAAACATGTAAATTCAAGATTTGTAGGTCAAAGTCTTGTGACTCATTTAAAGTTCAAATGAAGTCTGTATCTAAAACTATGTGGAAGCAGTAAATGTTCAAAAAGGTGTGGGTTCGCTCACACTCTCCATTCAAATATATGAGTATTTTTCTGTGTCCAGCTGCAGTTACTTTTTGTTTCTACACACCTGACAGTACACATGTCAATCAAACTTTCACCAGGTCATGTGGGTTAAAAGTCTTTAAAGTAGGAAATTAATTTGTTTTACACACAAACTCATCAAGAGTTTTCAATTTACTAATTGAAATTCAAGTGAATGGGCGCAAAACTTGCATGATTTTGATGCCACAGGTGTGAGCAAGACAGACATGTCTCACCCTGCAGAAAATTCTCATCCTGTCAATCAAACTTTCAAAATAAAAGCACACCACACTTGTAAGAAATATTCCTCATTTTTAAAAAGCAAAATGATCTGATCCCGACGGGCCAGAGTGTGAGCTGCTTGCAGCTTTAATATATTTTTCTCATGTACTGTGATGATTATGTACTTTATACAATTTTGACTGCAGGAATGTTACTTATTATGGAGTGTTTTTACATTTCAGTGTTATGATACATTGGGATAAGGCTAGGAAAATGTTTAATTTTCTTATTGTCAAAAAATGCCATGAAAAGAACCAAGCCAACAATGTGTTAGTCCATCCTGTCTGTGTCTCTCAGTTTCAAGCCCATTGACCCTACTGAAGATCTTTCAAAACTCACAAATATATAGTTTCATTTTTCAAAAGTTAAGTTTACTTAAAGGTTAAGTCAATTCGTAAAACAGCTGGTCACTATTTAATAAACTAAAGTAGTGCATTTATTGGGGACTGTTTTCAGCAGCAGATGAATCCATATTTGGCACTCTAGTGAATATTTCTGGCAGCAGGCAGCAGTGTGTGTAGGACTGAGTCAAAATAAACTAGTGTGTGTGTGTTCATGGTAATGAAGGGATATGTCACCCAGTGCAACAGTGTTTCATGGGATGTGTCGACATTAGGAAAAATATAGAATAACGCTAGAATGATTCTTAATTAGAATTAGACAGATTTTTGGTGGGGGTTTTAATTTATTGTTTTCATCATTGCCTTAGTAAAAAGTACTCCTCTTGTAGTCCATATCACAATAAAATACATAAAATCAATATTTGTGCTTACACCACATACAGTAAACAACATACAACATCGCCATTACATCCAACAGTAAAAATACATGAAGACTATACATATCTATATAAAACCTTAAAAATAAAACAATTTCAATTGGGTTGACAAGTAAACACAGAACCACAATAATAGTGTCAGCCCATTTGAACATGCATATTGCAAAGAAATCAAAAGAAAATAATGAAAATAATGATTTGATCATGATGATTTTGCTTATTTCTTTTGCAAACCTGTCTTTAAGAATAACATCTTCAGCTAGAACAGCAGCATCTCTCTTTATGTGTCCATTGTTACAAAAACAGAGTCCTCACCATGTATCTTGCTTAAATTGGTGTTTCTGCGACTTGCCAGCACTCGATCCAGTAGATTGTCCTATCCCATCCCTAAAGTGAAGTCATCAGTCAGGCTGATTCAACCACAGAGGGAGTGCATACATCACAATGTGCAAACATCATCCAAAACTATTCATTGCTTGATTGCAGAGCTTCACATTAGAAGTAAAATATCACTGTAGATGATCGTAAAAAGATTTTAAGGTAAAAACTATTAAGACCCAGGGACACTTAAGCTCACACTGCTGCCAATAGGAAACAGGAAGTGACTTGAGTTTGAGTGAGAAAACCATTTGTGAAATTTGTGGCCATTGAATGCATTTTCTGTACTGAGATACGTGTAACCAATTATAAAAAATAAGTAAGATAAGATTTTAAAAAAGCTAATTGAAGGATCTGGGTATTTCAGCTGTTAGCTGACGCTCACTTGCTCAGAGTGACTCCCAATGAGTGGAAATGAAGAACATGTTAGCACAACCATTAATTATCCACCATGAGTAGAATGGATGGATGAAAGCTACATCTCAACAATAGTGGATTAAATACAGCATGTCTCTGTCCTCTTCTCATGTGTCCTTTGTGTTTAATGTACATCCATTTACACATCTCTCTTTGCTACAGACAATTTTGCAGATTTATTAACAGTGGATGAAAAATACAGCTGACATCTGCAATTTCTTGAAGATACTTTTCATGAGGAATGCTTATAGACGGCAGGCATGAAATCATACTCGCTGGTTCACCAGCATCAGGAGGAGCGTTCCCTCTGTGCCCTCATTGCCACAAATTCAGGGTGCGTCAGAAGTGCTCATATCAAACCCATTCATTGAGGAAGATAGCACGCTGCTGTCAAACATCCAACTAATTTAACAGTGTCACTGTGACATTTGAAAATGCTGTCAAGTGGAGAATCACATCCCATGCACACTGAACATAAATGACAATTTCCAAAGGTCTGATGACACATTCAAGTGTCAGGAAGATTTTTTTTATCCTACAGATTGGATGGTGCAGATGTTAGCATGCTGCTGTTCACTCCTATTAATTTTAGCAATTTCTGTACCCTTTCCTATAGATATAGTCCTGTGTTCGTAATTCCCTAATTTGATTTAGTTAAGCCCTTATTCCTGTTTTTTAGAGTGTATTTTATTATTAACAACTAATAACTATTTCCTCTCTTATTTTTTGTGGCTTTCTAAAGGTTATGTTTATGCCTAGCAAAAATCACAGAACAACTATGTCCCCACAAATTAACTCAAAATGTATTAACTAAAGAGGGAAATAGTAATTTCAAATAAAATAAGACACACACTGTGTCAGCGTTTAACTTCACTACTCACAGCACACACACCTGGTGTTCACTGGTTTGTGGTCTTATGCTCTAATTTCTACAGCACTATAACTTACAAACACACTTTGCAACATTACTCTTGTTATTACATCTCTCCCAGTGTTTTTCTCTGCTTCGCTTTCTTGTCACTGCTCTCTCTCTCTCTCTCTCTCTCTCTCTCTCTCTCTCTCTCTCTCTCTCTCCATGTTTTTTTTCCCAACCTCACTACGTACTAGCTAGCTCCCGCCCCTCAGCCAATCACAATACAGGAAACATGTCACGGTCATGACTCATAAACAACCTACTCTATTTACACCACAGGCTCACCCAATACGCTGCAGACAATCTACCTTATATGGCAAAATATATTGTTTATATTGAATTGAACATGTAAATACTAAGGAAAACATATTTTCTCTTAACAGAACATATAAGAAACTAGTGGTAGCCAAGGTACCCTTGGCTGCATAATCATCTCAACATGGTAATTGTATAGCACCAGTCTGATTTGGGGGGACATTTAGTTCAAAAGCTTGTTCTTAAAATCTTAAGATATGTTGATGTGACCCTTGAGTGTGTGATGTGTCTGACTGACGGATACATTCACCATCCATAAACATTGCCACTAGTGTTAAGAAATGATGTTTCACCTCTTCACATACATATATATCTCTTGTTCTTCAGCATGGCACAGAGATGCTGAAAACATTAAAAATGTTGCTTGATCAACATTCTGTGTGTTTACATGCATTCACTGGACTACAGTCAGCTTTCTGCAGTAAGCTGATATCTTATCAAGAACAAGAAACCTGGTTAGGGGATTTGAGAAACCTGATTTCCTCAGGTAGATTTCTACTGATTTCTCTGCCATGTGTACACATATATATATGTATGTATATATACACACACACAGACACACACACACACACACACACACATATATATATACATATAAATGCGGACATCCACGTACCATTTCTAAACAAACTAATGTAACCAAATTCATAATGTAATGAAGGAGCATGTCACCCAGTTCAGTGGTGTGAATCACTGACATGTTATTAATAGTTTTTGAACAACAACAGAGCTCTACAGCACAGAGGAATAAGATATATCAGGCTTTGGATACACACACAATACATGTTAGTAGATCAGTTCATTGTTGTTTTGGCTCCGCACATGAGATTTGCTGACAATAAGAAAAGCATAATTATAATAATAACAGAATATAATAATAATAAATCTCCAGCCTTATCCTTTTAGGGCAATCAACAGATTTGATTATTTAGTTTGGAGGACTTCTTGGGCTTCAAGGATGAAGTCTAACCTTAACATTTCGCTATATCTTGGCTTGACTTTCCCATCTCCAACAAAGAGCAGCTCACAGTCACTTCCATAAACTCTTCTATAGTACACACCTATGTCCCCTGCTGCAGATGAGACGGCCCCTAATGGAGCTATATGACAGGATGTGTTTTATGGTATTGAGATAAACTGAAGTAACACAAATACACATTAACTGTCCTTATGTTGTATTGCTCAGTGTGCACTAAAACTAGAGCCCATTAGTTAGAGGTTGTTATCACAGCCTTAGAGCCCAGTTGAATTAACCCATTTAGTTACTTACTAAAATAGACCTCCTTGTGCAAATGATGAAGCATCAAGGGATCAAAATCTTGTTCAAAGAAATGTTTCTTCGTCTAACTATAAAAATATACTCTCCAGCTTCATTCATTTATGCAGGTTTCATAGTAAACTAAATTAGAGAACAGTGCTTAAATAATCATGCTTTATGTGGTTCTGTTGTGCTATTCTGAGAAAAACCCAGTCTCAGAAGACTGTCCTCCATCACATGCTGCTCATAGACACTGTGGATAACTTCATTCCAGGAAGAAAATACCACTTTTTTGTACCAGGAAAAGGGGATCTGATCTTTTTTTTTAACAAACAGACTTTAAGAAATGTGAATCTAATGTAGAAAAAAAAAAAAAAGGTCAGCTGCCCATACATCAAAAGAGGTTCAGCTTGATGTAATCATTCCTCCTTTCCTCCTGTTCATACTAGCCAATAAAAGATCCCCTTCTTAATGAACTTCCAGTGTTAGTGATGAGGGACAAAATCTCTTCATTCAGTGCAAAAACTCATTCTAAACTTTTGTTGAAACTAATATGTCTCAGCAGTCTGGGTTTGACAAAATTATTTAAGACTAAAGTATTTTTAGTCTTAAAATTACACGTTGCTATCCCTCCATTGCAGCTCAGCACAGAAACACTGTCTGGGGAAAACTCAGAGGGAGTTTTATACTAAAAGACTGTAACTTTGGTGGATTCTCACTTTATATTAGCTTCAAATAAACTGTGAAACTGCTCACCCCTGTTAAGACAAAGTCCTAGGCTCTCTCCTACAATAAACCTCTTCTCGGCCCACATAAACCCAACATTTCCTGCTTCACTGCTTCATATTAAAAGCTTTTAAATGACTAAAAAATGGGAATTTACATGAAGTGAAATGTGTTCCTCACAGAATCAACAGAGCTTTGTTAGCGGTGCTAAAAACCAGTTGACAGAACAACATATGGAGATATTTGGAGCTCTTTATTGAGCAGATCAATTAGAAGTAATGCAGGGAGGAGCAGTGCAAGCAGAAACAGCCACAGTGAAGATGATGTTTGATGAAGAGCTGCAGACGACCAGTACACCTCCAACAGGTAAAGTACTTATTGTTGCCCTGCTGTGTATTGGAAAAACACTCACAGGGTGCCAGCTCAACTTGACTCACGGCTTGGCGTGACTACCCCCAAAACAATGGAAAAATGCCATAATGTGAGCCGACGTTGGCTCAGGCTGAAAGTAGAAAAAACTGTTGGAAACCGAAAACCATTCAGAGCAGTCTGAAGCCGGTGCTTTTTGCTCGCTGGGATCACTTCTACATATGTTTACCTCATTATTTGACACTTTAGACACGTTTAATATGAACATCCAACATTGTAACATTATATATATACGACTGAAAAATAAGGAAAAGCACAATAGGTCCCCTTTAAAGAATATGACTGAAGTCATTTTGTCACTATAACATATTATATTTATCTGATTAGTGTAACTTAGTTCATTCAGTGCTGCTCATCAATCTTACTTGTGTCTTCTTCATCTCTTTGTGCACTGATGTCTGATAAATGAGTTATATTAGAGATATTAGAGAATGAGTTCATGTGTTGTTACTGCTTACCTTAAGATTGCTGTTTGAGAACATTTGGTAATCTGCAGTACACTAACAGTAGCACTAGTGTAGGCAGTTGTTATTTGATCAGAGTTGTGCAGGCTGGTGTGGAGGACACGCTCTACATGACAGTGAGGGCATCCACAGTCAGAACTATTAGCTTTGCGCTGTCTGACTCCTGAGAACACTGTCTCCTCTCAGCACAGCCTCAGTTTGATCCCTGTCTACACACTCGTGTGTACAGAAGTAACGCAACATTTCAGGAAATAAAATCTCATGTCTGTGTATTAAATTTGGAGCAGGAGTCACGAATCCTGGTTAGCCTAGCGTAACATAAAGAAGCAGGGGGAAACAGCTAGCCTGGCACTATACAAAGTTCAAAAATACGCCTACCAACACCTCTAAAGTTCACTAAGTAAAACATTTTGTTCTCAACTCAAACATAAATATGAACATTACTATGTAGTTTTAAACTATTTTCATTTATAAATAGTCATTGATTTTTATTGAAATGAGGTGCTAGCTGCCAAGATGACATAGCCAGTGGGTACTCCAGAAATATGAGAGCAAATTTCCAAATAGGCATTAGTTGGATATGTTGACCTCATGTAAGAAATCTAAATGGTTTCACCTGAAAAAATATAGTGCCATGATAACAGCCCCTTGTTTCTGACTGCCGAGCCTGATGGGCATGTGACAGTATCTTTATACTCACTGCTGCTCATTCAAATCAAGCCCACCATTCCCCCTAACAGCCTAGCGATTAGCTTTGTAGCATATTTCATGTTGCACATGTTCTCTCTTTTTGTGTGTGTGTTTTGATATTTGTAGCATTTCTTGATTTGGAGCATGTTTTCCTTAATGTTTAATGCTTTCACTCTTGTGTATGCTTTGTCCTTTGGGGCCATCATAGAACATAACTTTAAAACGAAGCTGAGCTATCTTCCTGCGTATGGCCCCACAAAGGTCTCTTTAAGTGGTGGAATAAAAAATAATGCAAAACTTAGGTACACACATGCATGTACAAAAAGAGAACATGAACATCTTAAGTTCAGTGTTAAGAGATAAAATAGATGAAGAATCCTTACATGCCCATTAAGCCTGTCTTTTCTCATTTTCATTAAGTTTTACAGCTTTTCTCCAAAGGCTGAAAAAGTTGAAGTTGAAGTTTTCATCCTTGTCTCTCCCTGGTGCCTTGCCTTTGAACAAGACAGAATAAAAGATAGTAGGTGTGTGATATGGTCAGGCAAAGTGCAAATTAATTAGCTCTGAAAAGAATGGATTATCTGCTTTCTTCCAATGGCATAGAAAAGCTCAGTATTTAACTGATCTCAAAGCATATTCTCATTACAACAGCCCACAGACCCTCTATCTGTCCTATCAGGCTGTGAAGCAGAACCGTAGATCCTTTGTCATCCGTAGATCATTGCTCTGTGGCAGAAACAAAAGGGACTTGGTGTGGTTAAGACAGCTGAATAGACTCTTTATTTCATTTGAAAAGTGAAGCGGAGCAGTGGGATGAGCACTGATGCTGGAGCGGAGTGAGGTGGCACTGCAGCAGCGTCATCGCCAACTACATGCCATGACTCATGATGACAGCAGTGAGTCCAGCCGGCATTTATCCTCTTTAGCGCTTGTCAGGGTCCATCATGCCCTGGTCCCTGCCACACACTAATAGGTCACACCGATACAACCACTGGGGAAAGAAGGAACAGCTGCTGCTAGGTGGTGGGAGTGCTGCTTAATGAACTATTCTATTGTCTCAATTACATTTAAAAAAGGAAGCTCTGACACTGTCTTACAGACAATATCTCTGATTGGTTAAAGGGCTTAGTGGAAAAATGTCTTGGCAGGCCTCCCAGCATGTACTGGCATGACACATTTATAGACACCGATCTCTGTTAGAGCATGTTTCTGTAACTATTCCTATAGTTCATTTGTTAAAACAAATTAATCCGCTTCTGAAAATAGTCCCCAACAAATGCACTATTTCCTCCTGTTTGAGTGATGTTTGCTAAAAACTATAGTGACCAGCTATTTTAGGAAATTCCTGAACCTTTTTTCAAAAGTTTTTTAAATTTACATCTTGAGTTTGGGGCTGAGAACCATGTACAGGGTAGGGAAGTCAGGAAGTATTGAGAGACCGACCGACACATTGTTAGTTTGGTTCTTTTTGTGGGATTTGTTGACAATAAGAAACATATTGAATTTTGCCACCTTTATTCTTAAAATAGTTTATATGGTTGCCATTGATAATTTCATTACTGTAACAGCTTGGAAACAAATAAATAGGGTGTCTACAGTGGTGGAAAGTAACTAAGTACTCAAGTACTGTACTTAAGTACAATTTTGAGGTACTTGTACTTTACTTGAGTATTTCCATGAGATGATACTTTATACTTCCACTCCACTACATTTCAGAGGGAAATATTGTACTTTTGTACTATTGTACAAGCTTTTAAAATACAACACATTGTTAAAGATGAAACCAGTGGTTTCCAACCTTTTTGGCTTTTGATGTCTTACAAAAAGCAGTGTGTAGTCGGGGTCACATTTCACATGTCTATGAGTCTATGAACAGCTCCACCGCATAGTGATTTTTCCCTCTAAACTTCTCACATGCTTTCATTTCAATAAATGTAGCGCCAAATCACAACAAAAGTTAACCACATACCACTCTGTAGTAACTGAGATGTACTTTGCAGCAATCTGTGGATGTGCTGTGAGGTGTACTGCAGTTACTAGTGACACACAGATCACACTTATATCCACGGTGTGGGCCAGGTCATAAAAATTAACATTATGATTAATAGCGGATGGTGAAATAATACATCATTAATCAGGAAAATATTAATAATAATATTAAGATTAGTAGACAATAAAGTGAAACAAAGCACATGTGAAAAGCTGTTTCTTTTTCTTACTCTTCCAATGAAACGCAGCACTACTGCCAACATCTTTTTGTCAGCAATATGACAACGTTTCTGCAAAGCTCCTTTTTCCTCGTATACACTACAACACCAAAAAATGACAACATTTACCTTCAGTAAATGTTTATTTATTTAAAACCAGCCTACTTCAGTGTAATATGTTACCATATCATCACGCTTACATACACCCCACTGAGAAGTAATGGTCATGTGTGATTGGGTGTGGGTCTTTAAATCAGAGAAAATAATTAGTTTGGGTGGGTGGCAGGTGAATGATTTATGCATACATCCAGGTTTAGATGACGTCAGCAATTACTAACCAAGACTGTTTGCATTTGCAGGATAGTTACTATCACATCTTGCTGTAATTAAGGATGTCAGAAGATAATAAGAGGTGAGGACATTGGTATGCAATCACATCTACAGTCCAACCTTCTTCTAACACCACTAAGACAGGGTTGTGGAATGAGCTGGAGAGTGCTGTCAGTCTGCTCTGGCATATAGAATAAATATTGTATATACGGTGCATATGCCATATTTTATGCATACATCCACATTTACTCTGCAGGTGGTGGACATAATTTGCAGAAGGGCAGAAAGCTAATAAATTCAAGCCTATGCTCCTGCACATTGATCTAACCCTAAGCTGCTGAGCATCCAGCTCTGCTTCCAATCTGTGCTCAGTGAGCATCAGCACTCCTTCACCAAAGCGGGACAGAGAGACAGCTGTGACCTCACATCGAGGATAACAGGAAATTGCAACACGAACATCTTCACGCTGGTCATACTTTATTTGCTGGTCCAGTTGAGAGATTTTTCTTTTCCCCTTCACACCACACGCTTCATACTAAAGCTGTATTCAGACCAAATCAGGCATTGCAGCGCACATCCTTAGGGTTGTGTGGAGGTGTGGGGTGAGGATGGGGGTGTGTTTATTTGTAACCAGCATAAAACAATCAGAAAATAACAGTTTATTTCTCGTCTTTTTAAAAAATGAGTCAGGAAGCCGACAGCAAAGCCTAACTTTACTTGTAACGTTATCAAACAAAGAGAAATGTCCTCCCCTCCTCCTGGTAACATCTTTGTACCCCTCACTGCAGGGTTGTACAGCTCTGATCAGTCTGACCACCAGCTGTGAATGGCCACTGCAGCATGACATGTAACATATACGATAACCTACAGTAACATAACATATAGTTAAGTCAGAGAAACCAACATCATGGAATTCCATTTATAGCAAATGGTTACATATGTATATGTTATAATGCTGTTAGACTTGGTGCTCTTTGATGGAGCTCTCCAAGAATCCAAACTGCAGTAAACAATTCTGCTGGAAGAATTAATCATCATTTAGCAAACACAAACTGTACATGAACACTCGATCCTCCAGTACAACAATAATCAATCAATCAATCCATTTTTATTTATTTGGCGCCAAATCACAACAAAAGTCATCTCAGGGCTCCTTTCACATAGAGCAGGTCAAGACCGTACTCTTTAATTTACAGAGACCCAACAATTCCCCCATGAGCAGCACATGGCGACAGCGGTAAGGAAAAACTCCCCTTTATCAGATAGAAACCTCAAGCAGAACCCAGCTCTTGGTGGGCGGCCATCTGCTTTGACCGGTTGGGTTGAGAGAGAGAAAGTGGGGGGGGGGGCAAATCATTGAAGTTAGTTCAAGAAAGTCGACTGGAGAAAAACAGTCCAGATATGTCAGGTTTTACAGCTGTTTCTCAGGGTCCTGTGTTTAGGGAGAAATCGGTGCCTGTTGAGGGCAGGAGGTGGTGAATTTTGCCTCTAATAGTTAGAATTTTATCATTAAAGAAGCTCATAAAGTCGTTACTACTGAGAGCTATGGGAATACATGGATCAATAGCGTTATGACTCTCTGTCAGCCTGGCCAAAGTGCTGAAAAGGAACCTAGGGCTGTTTTTATTCTCCTCTATTAATGCTGAGTTGTAGGCAGCTCTGGCATTACAGAGGGCCTTCCTATATGTTTTAAGACTATCTTGCCAGACTAAGTGAGACTCTTACACTTTGGTGGAACGCCAAATCCTTTCAAATTTTCGCAATGTTTGCTTTAATTTGCAGGTTTGGGAGTTATACCATGGAGCTAACCTCTTATATTTTATTATCTTCCTTTTTAAAGGGGCGATAGAGTCAAGTGTTATTCGCAATGAGCCTGCAGCACTATCAACAAGATTATCAATTTGGGAGGGACTAAAATTAGCATAAGAGTCCTATGTAGTATTGAAACGTGGCATTGGGTTAGGGTTAGGGTAATCCAGTAATAGGAATTCAAAAGTTATCAAGTATCGGTCTGATAAAATAGAATTTTGTGGAAAAATTATTAAATGTTCAATTTCACTCCCATAAATCAGAACAAGGTCGAGCGTGTGGTTAAGACAGTGAGTGGGATTATTTACACACTGAGAGAAAGCACTTGAACCTATTAATGAGATAAATGCAGTGCTGAGACTATCATTATCGACGTCCACATGAATATTAAAATCACCTACTATAATTACTTGATCTGTACTAAGGACTAAGTTTGATAAAAACTCTGAGAATTATGGGCCAGGAGGACAGTACACTATAACAAATATAGCTGGCTGTAAAGTTTTCCAGGTTGGGTGAGAGAACAAGGCTTTCAAATGAGTTATGATTAAATATAGGTCTAGATTTGATGATTAGGCTTGAGTTGAAAATGGCTGCAACTCCACCTCCTCAGCCAGTGTCTCGAGGAATATGAGTATTAATATGACTGGTGGTAGTGGATTCATTTAGGCTGACATATTCTTCATGACACAGCCAGGTTTCAGTAAAAAAATCAATATGATGATCTGACATTAAATCGTTTACTAATACGACTTTAGATGACAGAGATCTAATGTTCAAGAGTCCACATTTAATTATCTTATTTTGTTGTACTATTGCAGTAGTGCTTTTAATTTTTATTAGATTTTTATGAATGAATCCTCTTCTGTTTACTTTGGATTTAATTGATTTAAGTGGTCGGGGGACAGACACAGTCTCTATGTAGTTTTGGGTGGGTAACTGCTCTAATGGAAGCGCAGAGAAGCGTGTAGGACTGCAGCTCTGCCTCCTCGTCTCAACTCTGGGTTGTCATGGTTTTGGTCTACTAATAAACTCAGCCATATTTCCAGATATGAGAGCAGCTCCATCTAAAGTGGGATGTATGCCGTCTCTCCTAATCAGACCAGGTCTTCCCCAGAAAGTCTGGCCAGAGAAAACTACGGAGTCCAACATTGTTTTTGCATATGTACACACCAACTAAACATTGATTTTAGTTAACTTACCTCCGATTGGCGTAATCGAGAGTCGTTCCCGCCGACGTGAATAACAACCGTACCATATTTATCCTTAGCCAGCAGTTTTAAACATGAACTGGTTGGTGGTGAACTGTGGGCTTCTGCTTAGGGCTATATGGTGTTTTCTTCAGTTAAAATAAATAAACAGCTCACAATCAATCCGTTTTTGCCGTTGAAATCAAGTTATGCGCTCTGTACGGAACATCGTTGGCCACGTGTGATGTTCCGTGCACAGATGGAGGAGGTACTTTTCCCCACTTTTCTCTAATACTATTGGTCCAAAAGACATCAATCAAAGTGTAGACTGTACAATGGATATTCCCCCGGAGAATGAGCACACAAATAACACGTGCTTGTCTGGCTCTTAACAACAGAGGAGTGGTTGCTGGCGTGCAATGACGGGCGAAAAGTGTACGGAACATGGTTAGTCTATGTTAGCTGTTTCACTAGGTTTAGCTGCTAAGCTAACTGCTGAGCTAAAGATAACAAACAACTGTAGGATTAGCGAGTAAAGTCGGTAAAAGAAGGAGAGAGTTAAGAGTGCTTGAGCAGAACTAGCATACGTTTAAATATACAGCAGGTATTTATCCACAGTAGTGAGAAATATAGCAAAGTTAACTGAACTGGGAGCAGCAAAAACACTATCAGCAACCACAGTCGGCAACCGGAAATGACACAATACGCTTACTGTAGCAAGTCAGCACGTCGTCCAACAGAAGGTCAACAGTAGGAAGTGGGTCTGGTGGAGGGAGAAAGAGCAACACATTGCGTTGGCATCAGCATATTAGCTGAGTGATAGTGAACTGTACATATGCATGAATATGACAAAATATAACATAACATTTAACATAACAACATACTATAACTTACAATCACATAACATGATATAAGTTGACATATAATAACATGCCATACAATAACAAAATAAAACATCACATAAGAGAACATAATAACATAACATAACATGAATTAGAATACAGTACCATAACATAACATTGAGTGATGTAGCATAACAGAACATAATGTACCATAAGATTCTGTGAGGACTGTTGTCTCCTGCACACTTAGTGCTGTGTTCATCCTGTACTATAGAAAGGATGGAGTCTTGTTAGCATTAGCTGTCTTTTCTTTTAGGGGTTAAGATGAGGCAATGGCAAATGACCAGACTGCCAAAAGTCACAGGAATGGTTAGTCCTGTGACCTCATTACTGTATACCTTACATCACAGAGCAATTGTAAGTATGAATTGGATTTATTATGGCTCAATGTTTGCTTTTTTATCCAAAAAACATATGTCATGTCATATGTTGTGGTTTTGTTACTCCATACCAAAAAGGAAGAATCTGAGTTGTTTTTTTTTTAGATATTGTTTTTCTTTTGTTGGTGTTGTTGTTATATATCTTATTAAAACATTTATTTAAAAAAAAGTCTTCTGATCATAATGACACTACGGGTGATAAACACTTGGCACTAAGAAGCTGTTACAATTTAAAAAACCCAAACAGAAAACATGTGTTTCAGATTACCACTCTAAACTGCTGCATTCACATCCAGATATACCGAGTGATTAGAACCGGTAGACAGATGCCACTTCATCCTATATCTTCGGTCCTTTATATATAAAACATTTAGTAGCACACAAGGACTAACAATACATTAGGCTTATGTTATTCTGAATAGTCACATACATATTTCAACAGGATATTTATATCTGCTGGCAGTGTTTTAAGGATGTTATGTGTCTCTGTGCTGCTGACTTCAGTGAGTGCAGAGCCACCCTAGTGTTTTCTACCTGCCTGCATAGTGTGACCACACAGGCATGTTGCTGCCTCACCACAGCAAGAGAGTGTGTGTAATGTGTGTGTGCATTAGGGGTGGGCCCAAATCCAAATACGATATTCAGCAAAGCACAAAAACATTTATTTCGTACAAGTATTTTCATTTGTAAGAAAAAAAAAAAGTCAAATACCAGTGCGCAGGTTGGTCACATCACCATCTCAGTCTCTCTCCTCTGCTCCGCTGTTACGTCTATCAGCAGGTCTCAACGGGGGGAGTCACATCCACCTGCTACATGACACACATTTCCTCGTTTGGACATCACTCCTGGAGTTGGGAGTGTTCCCCAGAGATAAAGCTGAGCTACTGACACAAGCAAGGTGCTCTCAAGGGACTCTATAAGCTGTTGTTGCCCTTTTCCTTTCCACAAAGTTAGATTGTAAAAAATAAGCAATAAATGAAAAGTGCAAAGCAAGAATCACCTTTGAAGTTTTTCCCTACACGTTACATGTTGTGCTGTCTCTGTGTTATGGTGTATAAATAGGTAGAGGTCTGTCTGCATAAATATTGAGTAAAGTTTTAGTTCAGTACTCAGCGCAGGCGTCTATGATCTAGAAGACTTGAGTTCGAGAGCCGGTGTGGTGACCTCCTTCATAAGGTAGTTTATTCATGAATACTTATTATAACACTTTAATATCTTAAAATTCAAAGCGTAATAAAAACAAAAACTGGATTTTTACACCCATCTCCACTTTTATTCCAATACAAATACAAATATAAATAATTTTGCTGCCTTAATAAATACGTTGATGACAAACACAAATACTGGGCTCTCTACACATACCTAGTGTGCATTAGTGAACCACTCTCATCTGGCCAGTCAGTTTCTCAGCATGTATGATATGTTTTTAACATCACCATGTGCATTAGGTACTGTACAAAAAATTTACAGTTTTACATTCCTTCAGTTGTGGTGCCACAGCAATCCAAATTTACCAGCACACGCAGCACTCGACCCCAGGGTCGTCACACTGGAAATACTATATCATTTTTTTCTGTGAGTCATGTTCTCAATCACCAAATTCTGGCCCTCTAATAAGTGAGCTGGCGGTCGCTTTGGAAATTATTGCTCCATTAATTAAGATTTGAAGACTTATAGTAGCGTTGATGTCTGCTGTGTGGGCATTGATTGACAGCTGTGATTGACAGTTGGCTATTGTCGCAATATTTCACTAAGTTTGAGACTTGATTATGATACCTGTCCTGTCAGCACAATTTAGCTAAAGTAGCTAATGTTAGCTCATGTGTGCAATGCTTGGTGTTCCCAGTAAGCTAGCATTAGCTTAGCTAGCATTAGGTTTGAGGTAGTGGGCCATGTTTCCAGAGCATGGAAGGCAACACCCTGTGCTCCTTAGGTTCTGGCTCCAAATGGAAAAGATGGCGCTGACCATAATCAGCAAGTCTGGACCTCAAACCAATGCAATGAAACCAACAGGTGACATCACGCTTCGCTACCTCCATCTTTAGATACAGTCTGTGGCCCCAACCGGCCAAATTACCACCTCTAATTTGGCTGAGCTAGCAACATATGCATAGACTGTGTCTGTGGGAGTGTGTGTATTCAGCCTCTGACTGAACTCAGAACTCACCAGAGACTCTGGTTCTTTCTGTTATTTCCATGCTGTTGCTGTAGTTATGGCTGAGGCATATGCAATAAAAGTACTAGGTTGGACAGGAGTGTTTGTCTTGGGAGGTTCCTGCAGCTTGCCCTCATATACATGGTTTTGAGCAAGTCCTCACTTCCTTTGCTTCAAATCTTGATACTGGAGATGGCAAGTGCAAAGTTAGCATGACCCATAGAGTCAAAGTGGTCACATTTATGGAAAATATGCCAGATTGAAATAAACTGGAATAATCCTTTAATGCTGTAAAGAGTTGTTACCACCGCAGCTTAAGCTATAGCCATGACCATAACCACAATAGACCCTTTTCACAGCAGACATTTTGACTTGTCAAAGCAGAAAAAGTACAGGTAAGTAAGTAACGATGGCTCCATTCCATTACTTGTCCCAGTAAATCATGTCAGTGAGTGAGCATGCACAACACCAGAGCCTGGAACTGGCTCACTTAAATGAACTGCAGCCATCATTAATGTCATTAATTCCACCTGTGCTGTTCCTGCTTTGACAAGACAAAATGTCTGAGGTGAAAAGGGTGTATGGCCTATCAAAGCCCAGCACACTGCAAGGCAGAGCCAGCCACAATGGTCACAGCATGTTGCTATGTGACCTTTTAGACCTTTTAGTGCTCTACCGCTGACAGAAGAACAGCATTCATATTCTAATTCACATTTTTCTGTCGATGAAACCTCCCACATTTTACAACATCTGACTTTCCCTCCAGCATAGGTGGTGGGTGAGGCTGACGATGGGGAAGGCTAATTTTACCATGGTGGGCTATGAGTGCTGGGGGCTGCTGCCAATGACCAATCTCTCTCACTGCAGCCTGCAGGTTTTCTTTATTGTGTGATGTATTGATGTATGAATGTTTTCTTTAACAATATACTTTAAAGATTAGAGAGGCTGCTTTCAGTAATTGTAAATGTTTCCATGCGCACAGTAATGTCACTGCAGCAAATATCATGGGACATTGAAACAGCAAAACTAAAAACTGTAATTATCAAATGGACAAACTCTCTAGGAAAAAACAATTACACTTTTAGCTTCTGAAATACATTTTTTTTGACAGCTCTGATGGAGCTCAGGATTCATACAATTTCACTGTATGAACCTGGACTGTGTGTCTGTAATAGCTTATATACCTTTTAGATGTGTAGAAGAACACAGAACATTAATTACAGTGTCTGTAGATAAATAATCAATGTTATGCTGCTGTGCCTCGTGCGTAAATGCCCACAGCGTCTCTCTTAATGGGATGACGCACATTGTTTCTGCTGCGAGGGGATTGTTGCGGGTATTTAATAAATACCTGCGTTGTACCCTGTTTTCCCACGGGCATGATGGGCTGCTCAAGAGGCCCACATAGAGACCTGGGATTTCTCCGATGGCTCCCGATAGCCAATCCAACCCTGAATTTAGGGAAGGCTTAGCCTTATCTAGCCTACAATACCTGCCGCCCCTTCCCTCTGGCATCATGTGCTTGTTGCCTCCTTGCTATAGAATTGTGGCTTACATTAAAGTAAACTCAACAAAATAATGTCCTTAGGGCTATTGTTTATTCACACTGGAGTAAGGCTTATTATACTGCAGTTCATGTAAATAACATCAGTGTTGACATGCTTCTGGATAGAAATATTTTTAATTTTAAAAATAGAGACATAATTCCTACAAATGTCTACACTTAAACGCACAGCTATGAACTAAGATGTTATGACAACATGCAGGCCTGTTGGTTAAACTTGGATGTACAATATTTACAGCACATACAGTCAAAACATTATCTCCAGAGAGCGTCTATGTGCTGAACATGATGTTTTTCTACCAATAGATCCTCATAAATAACTGAGTCTAATCTGTGCCTGTGTGTCTCCCAGGATATGTTTTATATTCAGTGTAATCCAGCAGTCACGAACACTCAGCAGGATGGCCCAGTGCTTACAGTAGCTGCATCACAACCACAGGGTCGCAGAGTTCATGAGTGCAGCAACAAACACTGTACATCCATCCACCACATACATCTCAGATGGATAAAATGGAAATTTCTAATTACACAGAGTAGAATATGATGATGTAGAAAGAAACCTCCTCCCCCTCCAAAAACAGAAGATCAAGTATGCTCAGTCTATGTAACCAACTCCTTCACTATATCTCATATCTTCCGCCCAAATCACTTCATCTGTTTTCACTGTAATCAGATAATCTCAGACTCTGCACTGAGAATTATGGGATTATTTATGCTCAATCCAATTTTCCAACCTTCACCACCAGGACAAAAGTATAATTTTCCAGATTCAAAAAAATGACCACACTGGTTTGAGTACTTTGAAATAAAGTTTTACCCATCTAATACAAAGAAAAAACAATCCATGTTAAAGCAGAGATATGTAGACTATGACTTCAGTTGCATATCTGCCGAGCAAACACTGTTGCTGGTGGAAACAAGTGCTGTGTCAATTGACAGATACTTTTCCAAGAATACAACTCTCAAACCACCAAAAATGGAAGGACAAAGAGGTCATAACCCAGTTAGTGTTTTTTTTTTTTTTTTGCTGTTGTGTTTTTGTATATTTGGATTTAAGCAATATGATCAAACATCTGTTTGACAAATTGCACAAGTTAAAATAAAGGCCCCGATCAGACAGCACTTTTTAGAAGCCTAGGGTGGCTTTTTGTTGTTTTCAATGAGAGTGAAGCTTTTTGTTCGCTGCTTTTGCGTTGCTGAGTGCCTTGTGTTTTTGCAGGAGTGCCCTGAACGCCTCGAGTTGAAAAAACTTCCATTCAAAGCAGAAATGTGCCCAACATCATTTGCATTTTTTCCCATTGTCCAGTCCCATGAATTGAGACTCTTTTGTGGTGGTGACAACAAGTGGAGATAACAATCATGGTGGACAAACCAGATCGGTCTGGGACAAACTAGTGGTGACTGTTGCTGACTTTATGGTAGTTACCATGATCTGAACAGAAAACAGCAAAATAATGGTTAGTCCAAGGGCAGGTGATTGGTGGTTGCCTAGCGACAATAAAAAAAAGAGATGCAGCAAGCTGCTCTTTTTTTTTTTAATTATAGGCTTCAAGAAAAAAGGCTGTGCAGTGCACCTCACGTTTTGCAACCTGCAAAAAGTGCTCTTTCTGATCAGGGCAAAATTAGCATTAATATGCAGGTTTTTTAAATGCAGGTAAAGCTGCTAAAATAGTCGATTGACTCCTTTCATTCAGTACACAAGTTTGCCTTTCTGTTCTTTTTTTCTGGTGTCATGTTCAATGTCATGGCTAGCAACTATTTAGCATGGCTAACATCATTAGCATTGCTGTGCTGTGCTGTGTGTAGCCCATAGACTGTATAAAAATAAGGTGTAGCTGTAGTGTTTCTGGTTTAACAGCAGCGTGCTGGACAGGTGATAGGTGTGTTTACGGTGTTTGTGTGCTCTGAAAGATGTCACAGCACAGATATAAAATCACACAGCTGACAGACTGTTAATGTAGCATGCTAATCCTACGTAAACATATGATGAGACCATATGTTTATGTGTGTCGCTCTGTAATAATAAAGTATGCATTGCTTTTTAATTACAGGGAGACCATACGTAAAGGTATGGATGAGACCATATGTTTACAGACATCCACAGATAGAAACAGATGAAAGAGCATGGGGAAAAAGGGTGATTTCATGTTTCCATCACTGCTGATCGGCGCTGGAGCTGATAAATACCCATGACTACCACAGTCATTTGACCCGGGAATGAATGCTGATGATACTCTTTCCCACTGAAGACAAAAGCCAGATGTTAGCG
This sequence comes from Thunnus thynnus, assembly GCF_963924715.1. Classification (NCBI taxonomy): domain Eukaryota; kingdom Metazoa; phylum Chordata; class Actinopteri; order Scombriformes; family Scombridae; genus Thunnus; species Thunnus thynnus. The sequence goes on from NC_089534.1 coordinate 29,227,893, forward strand.
GGTTTTGTCCAGTGTAAAAGGGGCTTAATTTGCCTATGTGTTTATTTATAGGTTTGGTACCGGTCACAGGACTTGTAGTAACGGGTCGGTTCTGGTTTGCGAGTTGTATCGTAGTAGTTGTACTTACATAGGTCTTTGTCTCTCTCTCAGTCTTGTGAACATAGACTTTACCTGCCTTCTAGCTCCTACTCACTGTAATAACAGACATTTATATATAGTGTCACTGTGTGTGCTGACTGTGTCCCATGATACTCTGTTATGGAAAATAATTTCTGATGTGACTGGTGCTCTGCCTGTGAGCAATGTGAGAATCTTACAGCTGCTACACCTGTGCACAGTTTCCCTGTGCAATGAGGGATTATCAGCAACATTTCAGACGCCTTCACTGTCAGTTGTCCTCAAAATAAAGTGGCTTGGATTATTTGGATACACAGTCAATCAGTCATTGTATATTTCTTCATAATTGCTTTGAGATATCTTAATGGAAAACAGTGAGCAGTACTATGGAGTACTGACATTTAAGATAAATGGGCTAACGCATGAAAACATTATGTGTTTTTTTAATTCAATCCTCAGGTCTTGACCCATATATGACCTTGAGCAGACTGTATGTTCATGAATGTGACGGGTACCTGATGATAATGTTACTGTATGTGTGAGCTGAGCTGCTGCTGCTGCTGCTGCTGAGTGAACACCTAATGGCACTGTCTATGTACTGATAGAGTCTTCATCTCACATTAAAAGCCATTAATAATCATGATTATTGACTAACTGACTAATAAAGTCAGGATGGTCCTCTGCTGCTTGGACTGAAGATCAATGCTCCCATTTTCCCTGAGCCGTTCATGGATGATCGATAATCTATAAATACACTATGAGGTTCTGATTAATGGTGTGCACATACAGTGTATAAATACACCCAAAATACAAATACATGCAAGTTATTTAACCTTCATTTATCAAGGTAAGGTTTGCAGAGCAGTATGATGATTTTTAAAAACAATCACTCCACATTCATGCTGTCTCTCTGTCATAAACTCACCTGTTCGTGCCATAGTCCTCCAGTGGAGCAGTTAGAGGTGGAATGCCTCACTCAAGGACATCCTCACTGAAAACATAAGTTCCTTGGTGGAAGTAATGATAATACTAAACATAGTTAAGACTGATGGCCATTGTTGTTTTTACAGCTGTGACCCCTGAGGAGGCCATAGAGTGATATAATTATGTCATGCATTGCATAAAGGTGGACCACGTAACAAAGTCAGTGGTGCATGCAATCAACAAAATTACATTTGAAGAGTTCCTAATCACAAAGACGAGGGAGATCTTGACCTGTTTTTTCAAAATGATGCAAGGTAATAATTGAGAGAGATTGCCTTGACGATTGGAGGCATTGCAGAGCGCAGGAGTCCTGCATGATACATAAATGTGTTCCAGTGCTTGTTCTTGTTCCAGTGCTTGTTCTTGTTCCTGTTATGATTGATGCATTTGTATGTCTCAGCACTGGAGACAGCCATGGCCGGAGGCATTCTGTTTTCGAGTTGTCCGTCCATCCCATTCTCGTGGATGCGATATCTCAGGAATGCCTCAAGGGAATTTCTCAAATTTGGCACAAATGTCCACTTGGACTCAAGGATGAACTGATTAGAATTTGGTGGTCAAAGGTCAAGGTCACAGTGACCTCACAAAACACGTTTTTGGTCATAACTCAAGAATTCATGCGCTAATTATAGGCATAGGATAAAAGGATAAAATAATGAAGTGATGAGATTTTATATTCCCACCTTGAAACTGTGGTGATTGTATAGATCTTCTGTGCTGCTTAGTTGAAGATGTGTGTGAAGCATCCACATTTTAGAATTTGTCTTTGTGTCTTTGCATCAATATCCATATCTGAAGCATTGTCTACTGTCATGGCTACAACTTTGTGTTCAATCAGAATCAGCTTTATTGGCCGAGCATGTGAACAAACACAAGAAAAATACACTTAATACCTTTTGTTAAACTCCTTCACAGTCTTCACTACAAATATTATATGAGTCTGGACAGACATGGATGTAAACTGCAACCTGACTGGTTGGTGGAGGCGTACAACCATAAGGTGGTATTTCTAGTTTTTATTTAACTGAAAAATAAAGTGAGTGAAAGTTTTCCATAAATGGTTTGAGACAATTCAGCCTTCAGTGACTTGATGGCCTTCACATTTTCATTAGAATGATGGTACATTTTTTCAGATGATTTTGTACACTTTGTTACACTGTTTCATAACAGATGTCAGTATTTCCTCTTTTCTTTTTCTATTGGACATATTGTAGAGGACTGTGTGAACAGCCACCTCATAGTCAGTGTATTGTTACACTGCATTTACTTTGAGTTACGATTCAAACCAGCACAAGCAGCCAGCCAGTTGTATGCCCTTTGAAGTTTTTTTCTTGTATTATAATAGTACAATCAGGTAACCTAGTTATGGTTACCTGATTGAGCTGCTAAAGACTCAGTGGAACAAACTTTATGACCCTGTCCATAGTCCTGATGACAACAACCACTCTGCCTTGTGAAAGATGAGTATTCATAGCTCATTTTAGTTTTTTCCACAGTGCTTTTTAAATCAATATTAAAGTGCCAAAATAAAATAATGAAAAATAACATGACACCATGGTTTGGTTTACCTCCTGTCCTCCCCAATTTTTGAGTCACCAGCCACCACGATCTGAACTGCAACAGCACAGCAGTGAAGCTACACAAAGAAAACTGCCAAGAACAATGCAGCTCCATAGCTTATTAAGTAAGCCAAATATGCCATGTCAATAACAATGAATGAAAGCACCAGCAGCACAGCGGCAGATACTTAGCTGAGACTCCAGCATTATGGTGAGTAGAAATCCAGTAAACAGGCTCCTGACAGAGTGTTCGCAGTCGACAGCAAACACAGGAAAATTCAGCTTCTGTCCTGCATCTGAACCAACGGCTCTTTGACAACCAGCCGACAACCGAGTCTCAGAATGCAGAAAACAGGCACCAGCAGATGCACAGAAATGATTTACCCCTTAATATTCTACACATTTCCATCTATATGTTTAATCTGGGGCTCTACTGGAATATCTTTGCATGATTTACAATTCAAAAAACTCCTTATTTATCTTATACTGACCCTTTATTCAGCCCCTCAGTTCAGCCTCTGTCTGAAACAAGCATTTAACTGTTTAAGAAGTGGAGCCCACTCTGTTCTGATTGGCCAGTTCTTGGAAGCTGCCCCTTGACAGACATCCACCAGCTCCTGAGGCTACGTCAACAAACCATGAAAAACTATAGTAGCAAGATCCCATTACTTTTTTCTCATTCTTTACTTGAAATGTCAACTTCTGAAATATCTCCGCACATGTTCGAGCTGAAATCAGATCCAAAATATGATGAACAACACATGGAAAAATGGACTGCCATTTATGGAGCGCGTGACAAGCCAATGTCAGCTTGTTGGCAAGGTAGAAAAAAACATTGCAAACGAAGCGTTCAGAGCAGGTTGAAGCCCTGGCTTTTGACTTGCAGAAGCATTTCTACATACGTTCACTTCAAGTTTTGGAACTTTGAACATGTTTAACATAGATATCCGACATCACAACAGTATGTAAATAACAGAAAATCACAAAAAGCATTTTATGTCCCCTTTAATGAATTCACTCAAAACTAGAAGCAAGACTGTGCCATGAACATGAACATAATCAACATATAATGGTGTCAGGTTATAATGTCCATGCTATACACCTGCATGGATATGATTGGATGCTACTAGCCACACAGCTAGGAATGATTGTGAAACAAATATAAAACAGCTGATGCCAATTAACCAGTTCACATGTGACTTCAGTGGTCTATCTGAACTAATATTGTGCTTCACTTTAGAGAAATATATATAACTGAAGAAACAATGCCTCACATACCTGTGTAATGTGGAGCTGTTTCACTGCTGTCACGGAAAGTAAACATACATAACATAACATAAACACATGTAATTCATATTACATTTGCTTCTCTCATTATGTACTATATGGTTTAACTCAAATATCATTTTCACAAAATTATATATAAGTAACCTAAAGAAAAAACAAAAACTGTGGCAGATCTGAGCTTTTGTCATGAGCGCTTCAATACAGTGAAAGCAATCCATTTCCATTTGCACAGTGCTTGAGAAGGATTTGACATGATGGTATGATAGGATGAGCATGATTAAAATTCAAAGACGTCTCCTCTGATATGGAAATGTGGGGGGCTGAGCTCCCACTTGAACTGCAGCGTGTATCACTGTTAATGTAGGAGCTGCTGCTGATACTTCATTGGTCCCTCAGTAATGCTGATAAAAGAATCAGTGTGTACTTTGATTCTGGCTGCTGCAGTGACGCAACAGGTTCCGGACAGCTGAGTCCTCAAGTCTGTTTCTCACAGACAAGACAGTGTATTCTGTATTGAAGGTTGTTCCAAGGTTGTAGGAAGAAACAAGAACAAGGATTTGAATACACATATTCAATGCATGTATTATTCAGTGTAGTTTGTCTGATACCCCACTCCCAAAATACCCGCCCGCCATATTTCACACCCTGCCTCTTGCTGTGTGCACACTGAAATCATGACGGGAAAAAGAAAGGCATTTTCTCTCAATGAAAAACATGGTGTCCTCGAAGTTTATGACAATAAAAGTAAAGCTGTACTGTATTTTGAAACAATAAAATTCAGAAAATACAAAGCTGTCCATTTCAATACTTTATATTTATGTAGACTATATATAAAAAAATAAATTGCCTGTACAAATGTCAAATAGATCGTATTCTGCATGCAAAAAAAACGGTTATTATAATCATCCACTTACAGTGATATTTGACCCAGACAGACATGATCACCCTAAGCAGTTTCCACTGCTATAGCCTTCTCCAGTTTCTGCAACTTCTTATTTTTTAACTTTCACTGATGCTGGTAAATGGACATCCTGTGAAAGAGAAAATGTGTCAAAGAGTAGATGATAATGTTGGTAATGGTAAGTTAGTAAGTTGGTTTTCTTAAGTTGCCTACACCATCATTTTAATCATACATCTGATATTATCTAGCCTACTGATACTATAGCCACAGTCAATGATCTGAATGTTCATTTATTAACAAACCATGAATAAGAACAAGCGCTGCGCTTTGTTTTCCCCACCCAGATTCTTCCTGCTGGCTGGGGGGATCAAACTATCGACCCTCTAGTTTCTAGCTCACTCCTCTACCCTTTAATCCATCAATAGCCATCTGCATGATATCGTATAATTTACGCTTTTAATCTGTCAGCAGTTCTCTGCCAGCCATCTTCCTCGCCTTGTTAATTGCAGCAGTATTGCCATTTTTGATGAAGACTCCTTTATATTCTTCATATAGTTTCATCAGAAGGGTTTGTTCCACTGCTGACAAGAACATCGTTCTAGTTTTCTCTTCTTTTTGAGACATAGCATCTTCTTTTCAACAATCGACTGTTCTGGACTGTTTATGTCCTCCGTGCACGCGCACACTGCAAGCTTATTCCAGCCTGGCTAGAGTTAGTGTTGACTAGACGCAGCTAAGCTGCGTTAGTGGAACAGCTTGAGCCTCAAGTGATCATCAAGCTGACGTTAATTCTAGCCAGGCTTTTTCAAGTAAGCACAGCTTTCTTTAGCTGCGTTGATGGAACACCCCCCTTGGTCAAAATAAATGTGATTTCTTTCTTTATATACAAACAGTTGTTTTTTTTCCCATTGGTTTATACTAGTAAATAGTACATGGACATTATTTTACTGTATTTTTAATCTTTATCAGTTGCATATTTTTACAGTACATTAACTTTTTCACTCAATTTCAGTATATTTTACTACAGTACATTGAGGAATGAAAATTTTTGAAAATGTATACATGTGTTGTGTCTTTATATTGTGTTCATCATGTAAAGAGGTTGTTCTGGGGGAAACCCATTAGCACCATTATTCATTGCAGTATCAGGTTTTTACAGCAGTGCTTTGAATTGATCTCACCAGTGTGTGATGGCTGTTGGTGGTATATGTGTATTTGATGGCTTTTGCGGGATGTCTGAAGGCAAACTTTGGTTTAGATCAAAGATTACATGGTTTTGAGTGGAGGGTTTGGTTTGGACATGGAAGTTTTGGGAAATGAGCATAATGTCAAGAAATGTGTTTTACCAATCAAGAAAAAACTGTATTATAATGAATTCCTCAAGGGCAGGCAAATAGTGAGCTTATTCTTCCTACCATTCTACGAAAAACAATATCACTGACAAAAACAGTGTTGAAAATGTTATTTATGAACAGCTGCATTGTTGACAAAGAGAAGTTGAGATAAATTAATAAAGGCTAAAGCTGGACTACTGTTCTCATTACACAGATAGCAGCAAAGGAACCAGGGACAGAGTTGAGTGTCAGTCACTGTGCGCTAAAACAGGCTGGCACCGGCTGAGAAGTGCAACTGTGGCGAGGCATAGACAGTAAAACATGATCCACTGCAGTAATTATCTAAAGGAAAGAAATTTTTGCAAACACAGCTGTCAGAAATTGGAGTAACTGTCGAATCATTGAAATCTATACTTGGTTAGACCTTTGGGAAATTACAAAAAGAAAACTAGACTCTCTCCATCACACTGGACTCTACATAAGGATTTAGATCAGTGGATTTCTAAATATGAGCTGTGGAGAGTAGCAATATGCTTTTTGCTGCATGACAAATTTAAGAAGAAGAAGACGGAACCACAAAATACAGGAGAATTCATCAGACAAAGGCTGGCAGGCAGAGTAGCTCTTTCTTCATAATATCTGATAGAGTGGTATGGTTGCAGCTGATCAGTCCTGTGATTTCCATAATAATGCATTAAAATGACATTAGCATGCCATAGCTGACTCTGGTCTCCAGGAAGAGGCAGAGATTAACCTCACCCTCCTGTCAAACTGTTCTGTGGTTAAACAGCAGACAAACACTGAGTCAGCCTTCCTCCAGTACATCACCTGCTGCTGCCAGTTATGTAACTTCACTGTTTTATTTACTTCTGCAAAAAACAAATATCACCTCAGGCAAGGACAGCCTTTAACCTTTGTTTAGATTCTTTTGAGAGGCCATATAAAGTGCTAAATTATTCACACAATATCTGCCATAAGAAAATACTGATATAATTCATGTAAAATAATCCTTACTGAATTGAAACATAATATATTACTACAATGTATTAATACTGTATATTACACATATACCAAAGTCATATTCAGTATATGATAGATATAAATGAATTACTGTTATAATAGTGTTAAATAAAATACTGTTATAATAGAGTTAAATAAAATACTGTTATAATAGAGTTAAATAAAATACTGTTATAATAGAGTTAAATAAAGTACTGTCATAATAGAGTTAAATAAAATACTGTTATAATAGAGTTAAATAAAGTACTGTTATAATACAGTTAAGTAAAGTACTGTTATAATGTAGTTAAATAAAGTACTGTTATGAATCAAAGCAGAACCACTGGTTCTTTTATTCTGAAGCACTCGGGCTGGAAGTGTTGATATAGTTGCTGTGAACTTGAAGCTTCGGGTCAACAGACGATCAGACAACAGCAGTTAGCGGGAAGTTAAATCTTTACTGGTCAATTACCAGTCAGTGGTGCTGTTAAATGTGAGGACTGATTGACTGTGAGTGGGAAACCGGTGACTTCTGGCAGGTGTTTGAACAAACTAACAGCTCTTCGGTTCATGCGCTGAAGCTAACAGGCTAACCAGTTGGCTCCCAGGCTAACTGTTAGCTGTTAGTATTGTAACGGACTGTGTTCATGTTAGTGTTTACCTGTTATGATTGTTACTGTGAGAAATGTTAGTTAGTTCAGACACAAAGTCTGCTGAGTTGCAGTACTGATATTTCCAGACTGTCAGTTTAGGCGCTGTGAAGCCTGTACGTCATGTGAGCTAACGAATAGCTAAGAGCTAATTGGCTAGGAGCTAGGGGCGGGTGGTGCTTCTTCTTCCTGTTTTGGGCGCTCAGCAGTTAGACGACGTTTTGAGAGGCTAGTGACAAGTTAGGGCAGCTCTTTTGTTATTTTTGGTGTTGGCTACAGCCCACAGTAGCCTGTGTTATTGTGTACAAATAAGTTGCAGAAAAAAACAACTAATGCCTCGCTGTCTGTTATCGAAGGACGTTACAGTATATTTTTTACAGCTCAGTGTAATGATAAATTAATTATCCTGATTCAGGAATCAGTGTGGTGATTAAAAACAGGTAGACAGACAGATTACTTGCCTTAAATAGACCACACACACACAATAAATCATGCTGCTTATTCTGGCAAAAATGTTGGTGGTATTTTTATGTAAACAAGCATGCATGTAAACACAATGGGAAATTTCAAGGTCAGCAAAAATGATCAAGGTCATGTCCATATATCATAAAATAAGTTGATAATGTAGTTGCAGGTTCTCTGTGTAAAAGAGGCTTCTCTCTGACTGAGCTGTCTGGCTACTCCGATCAATCAGCAACGGGTTGGACGGAACCAACTCAAAAGGTGGGGTATATATATATATATACATATGCAATACGTGTGTGTGTGTGTGTGTGTGTGTGTGTAGTATTCCTTTATGCCTCTTATGCAAGAAATCCATTTAACATTATTGTTTGCACTAACTCAAGCTGAAAATGAGTGTTCAGATGATATAATTGGATTTGGACACCAATGATCTGCTAAAAGCTGCACCAATACAGACTTTCAGTTGTGTGATTGGGCTTTTTCACAGTTCCAGTTCACTTATTCTACCGTCAGGCTAAATGAGCTCATTTTTTCTAACCTCCAATGATAATCCCATGTTTGAGGGATGAGGGGAGGTCCCGCTTCCTCTTCAAAGTTCACACTGATTGATATCTATCATGAAGCCTCTGTCATGAAAATCATCGAAGAGTTCTGGCTTTTAACTCATTTTAGATTTAAACGATCCTGCTATCTGTCTTATTAGCAGCAATAGTGATGCAATGTAGTGGAAACATGAGATTCATTAAAATCAGTGACAATAATATTTGTTGTTATTCTTATAGTACAGTTTCAACATGTCTTAAGATTGGAATTATCCATAAATGTCTGTACAGCCTCATAAAACACATTTCAATCAAACAGAAAGACTTAAATTTACATCTCTATAATAGAAAAGAATATTTTGAAATGTCCAGAAATAATATATAGGATCATGATCATGTCATGCAGTTAGTATTAAGCCAAATGAATTTATGTTAAGAATGATGACGGCCCCCTTAAAAAAATATTAACTTTAACCCAAACCAATAACAAGTACTGTATTTGTATGGAACTTTTTAGATCAGATGCCACAAAGCGCTTCACAGTAAAATACAAAGCAAGACAGACACTACAAACAAACAAAACAGAGGTGACAATAAGTCAACTCAAAAGCAAGTCTAAACTGGTGAGTGAGGATTTAACAGATGAGGAAAAGAGCCGAGGCTTTCCTATATCTTAGGGACAAGACTGGCAGGGATAGAGATGAGGGTCTCTGTTTCATCAGTATCTAGCAGTAGTTGTGTCTTTGTTGTGTCTGTCTTTATTCCTCTGTTTCTCTTCTCTTAATAGCTTTTAGACGGTCATGTAAGTTAGACAACTCTGTCATGTTTTCAAATCAAGTTTATTTATATGGTACATTTAAAAGCAACAGGAGTTGACCAAAGTGCTGCACAAATCAAAGCAAAAGGCACAACAGTAGTGAGTGAAAGTACATCAGTAGTAAAAAGACACAAATATAGCAAAAAGGCACAAACAACAACAATGAATGGCAATGATCAACTACAAAGCAATATCAAAATATGTGCAAAATTGTAAAACAGAAAACATGATAAAACTTTAATAAAAAAGGGAAATAATAGATTATAAATATGCTAAAATACTAAAACCACTTAGAACAACCAAAGGCTATTGAAAATATGTTAAAGTGTCAATGGAGGGGAAACACTTGATCGAAAGCAGAAGACTATTCCAACATTTTTGGAGCTGCAACCGCAAAGGCATGATTGGGTGATCTGCTCCTGTTTCCCAGATTTGAGCCACAAGCAAGCCATAACAATGCTGTATGGCAACCTAGAACAAACCAGATAAATCAGAACTGGCCCACATCCAGAATACACAAACTTGAGAGCACCACATCTTTACCAAAAAAGGCCCACATTTGATTTGGGATATTTGGGCCGTATTTCCTATTTTACATGTGGGCCATTTCAGACTCATGTGCGCCAGAAGAAGGCCAGTAGTGTCGCATCATTTCCTGAAGTGGCCCACTTCCATATGCTATGTGGGTGCTGGCAGAAGATAGAGCCCAAAGGAAGCATGTACAAAGCAAGGTTCCTTAAAATGGCACCTTGAGGTACTCCACAAGACACTGGGTGCAGCAGAGGAGGAGAGGGTCTCACTCTGATCAGAGAATGTCCTGTCTGTTAAGTAGGAGGCAAAACACTGGAGGGCAGTGCCCTGGATGCCAACCTGGTCCTTCAGATGGCTTAATAGAATACAATGATCAACCAAATCAAAAGCCACACTAAGGTCTAAAAAAGTTAAAATGGCGCATTTACCACAGTCTAAAGACAATAGTGGGTCATTTGAGGCTTTGAGAAGAAAAGATTCCAACACTTTCGGAAGACAGTACACTGGACCCCTTATCTGCAAAGAGGACTGGCATAATGTCATACATAGCAAAGAAATGCATCTTGCTCAACTGGAACCAGCAAAGACCTCCAACATTTACTTTTTTCAGTGATACATTACAACTGGAACAGCACACCTGTACTTTAAAACATAAGGGATGGGATAAAATATGGGAACCTCTGATGGGCTTCTGACCGTCTGTCTGGCCTGGTTAGAATTGCTATGATACTTTGTAGGACAGAGATGTAAATAAATGAAAATAAATAAAGAACTAATTGAAACAAAAGTCATAATCAGGGGGACAAAGTTCTACGAAGTGGCTATATTTACCAGACTTCAACCAAGTTTCAATGAAGAACAAGAAATCTAGTGGGGTGAAGGAGATAAACTTATTTAGAATAAGAATCCTGTTGGAGAGAGACCTCACATTTAAAAGGGCCAGTTTACACAGAGTGGCTGGTGATGGGACAGTGGTTTATTTTATGTAAAGAGGATTGTTTTTGTTAACACTTTTAAAAGTTCAATGTGTAACAACATTTTGAATAGGGAAATGAACCAGTGAAGGTGTGAATGCCAGGGGAGGACAGTAGGGGGGGCTAGCACTGGAAACAGTAGCCTGAGATGAAACTGGGGAGGAAGAGGGAGATTCTGGGGGGCTGTTTGGAGTGTAAACAGTCACATGGAGAGGACTGTACCACGTGCTGTATGTTGGAGGCCAGCATTTGTGAGCCCAGTTTGTTTGGGTGAACTCTGTCTCTCTTAAAAAGAGATAGTCGATCCAAAACAGATCAAAATTGTCAATAAAACCCACATTGTGAGCCCTGCAAGCAGACCTAAGCTAGTTGTGAAGGCTAAGGATGCTGCTGAATCAACCGGCACCACAGCACATTGTTGGGATGGGACCAGAAATAAAAACAGATTTGCCACATTATTTTAGAAAGTTAAAAGGATGGTTAAAATTTTGGTCAGCTCAGACTTTTGACGGACTGTGTCATTTGTTCCTGTATGAACAAATATTCTTTTAATGGTGGTTGGGAGTGAAGGCAGTAGGCCCTGGAACTTGCCCAGGATGACACCGTGGCTGTTGCACCAGAGAAGCAGTGCTGTCAGGGCAAAAGAGCACAAGTTCAGTGACCAGGGAGTGCGGGGACCTGTCTGGGCAGGTGAGTGTTGTGGTGATGAGGTGGGGTCCGTCTTGGGAGAATGTGGGAATGAGGGAATGTTTTGAGGGTAAGAAGTGACATAGAAATGAATGTTATCTGCAATGTAGTAATACACCTTTAAAATGTATTATCTGCCCATGGGAATGCATGTAGGGAGCAAACAAGACAGGACCCAGAACAGAACCTTTTGTTTTTGTTTTTGTTTATAGTGCAATACAAGTGACCAATATGTAAACAAGCAACACAAACAGAGCACAAGACAATAGGGAAAACTATTGTGAGAAGAATGGCAGAACAGCAACAACAATAACAAGAACGATGAAAGAGCAAACAAATAAACAAACAAATGAAAAAGGCATAATGTTTGGCTTAGATTTTCTTTTTGTAGCGCGCGTGTGTTTAGGTAGGTGTGTGTGTGTGTTTGTGTGGGTGGGTTTTCTGTGTGAAAGAAATAGAGAAGAGAGAGAGCATGAGGGGCAGACAGTATTAACTAAAGGAAGAAAGAAAAATAAATTAATAAATAAATAATATAGCTACAATGCTCTTGTAGGGCATCTCTGGTTGAGCTCAAAGTATAAAGAGGCGGCGGGGTGGACATGGGGCGGACCAGGTCAGGACAGCTGGGTCAGGGGTGAATTTTATGTATTTATTTTTGTTTTCCCTCCCTTTCAACAGAACCTTGGGGCACACCACAAGACAAAGTTGCAAATAAGGAGGTACAGAATTACTGTATATACCAGCAACTGCTGGAAATAGCAACAATAAGAGCAACTGACAAACTCCTATAACAGAGTGATCAGAAACCTATACAATGATAGCAACCTGGTTCATGTTGTTAATGACATGGATTTTAGTGTAGTTGAACCTAAAGTACTGTCAAGTTGTTTGTCTATTAGAGGATCAGAGCCCTTGCAGCAGAGTGGAACTACCAGTGAAAGAGATGGTCCCAAATGGAGCTAATGTGTAAAGGCTAAGGAAAACAGGCAATGGACTCAAAGCATGACTCGGTGGCAGGCAGGTTAGGTTAAAACAAAGTTTATTATCTTCAAAGTGCAAGATTAAGTTTGTTGCAGGGCAGTCAGTCGAAACAAGCAAACAACAGGCAGCACAACAGTCCAATTTACAAGATGGCTGGACACCATAGCAAAAGCTTAATAGACAATCAGTGAACATATTAAATATAATGAGAGAGCAGATTAGGGGATTGAGGGGCAGGTGAGTAGGCCAGCATGGAGATCAGGTGATGATGTTACCGTGGGAAGAGCAGAAGATAGCTGCTGGAATGGAAGAGTCTGAAATGACAGCAGAGGTCAGTGGCAGGCAAACAGACAACTAGCAAAAATAAATGATACTAATAACAGCAAATGGTAGAAACTATGGCTTTAGGTTTTGAGTTGTAATATCATGGACGAAAGTGTTAGTATGAACACTAGAGGAAAGGTCATGAGGTCACCGAAATAAATAGAAATCAACTTTGAGACATCATTCAAATCACCATACCAGTTTCATTGAAATCTTTCTAGAAGCTGTGAAGACACTCTGTTCTGGTGCAAGGCCCTTCATTTTTTGAATTGCTGATATATTGAAGGAAATGAATCAATTAAGAGTCCTTTTGAATATGGGAGATAAATGTTCAATAAGAAAATAGTTGCCTCCTCACCTAAGCATGGAAGGCAAAAAAAAAAAGATGACAAACAGATATAATCACTGTTTTCATTTCTGATTACTGAGGCTGTATTCATCATGCCATGTTTTGATGGATGACTGAATCTCAGACCCTTACAAAGTTTTCAAACATCATTCTTCATGCTAAAAGAAAACCAAAAGTGAGAAGAATTAATGTTGTCGAGCACAGGAGGGAACAGCTTCAATCTTCCCCCACAAAATCAAATTATGCAAAGTCAAACAAGGATTCGCATAATATGTTTAAAAAAGAGCCACTCTTGCCCTTGGCTGATTAAAACAATCAGTTTGAATATCTTCTCCCTCTTCTGAAGCATTGTGGGTAGAGGGGAGGAGGGAGCATTGCTAACAAAAAGGCTGTACTTGGGATGGCGATCTGTCACCGCCAGGATTACAGCCTATTAAATGTGCTCATCAGTGGAGGTCAAGTAAAGCAAAGCCCCGTGTGAAGCCAGCCTGCTGTAATTAAGGACAAGTGAATGATATTCCTTCTCCTTTCCCTCTCAACCTCTATCCATCTCTCCTCCTCATCCTACCTGCTGCAGGGAACACTGGATTATTCCCTGAATTCAAACTTTTTGCAAGGTCAAGGGTTTTGTTGTTAGGAAGCATGGAGTATGATACCTCTACACTGCCTGGTGTACTAATGACATACGGGATGCTGCTGAAGAGATTCTTCACACAGATGAAGTGCAGGTGCTAGAATTCACTCCAAGTTTAGAGGTGAAAAAGAACGTCCGTGCTCAGATGTCATGATAGAGTAGTACAGCGATGGTGGAAACTAGGTGAGTATTCTCACAATTAGTTTAACCTGGTGAAAATACTGAAGGTGACAAAAATACGAAATACTCTAAGGTGGCTTTCACACCTAACCTGAACTCTTATGTGTTTGCCCGTTTGTTGTGGTTCATTTAGGCTGGTGGGAAAGCTGTCAATCAAACTCCCAAACAACCAAACAGAAACAACCTTATGAGAAGGGTCTTGGGGAGCTTCCAAGCAGTTCGTCTGTGACAAGCAAAGCAGACAACCACAGGACTGTGAGATAGTTCATATGTGATTTTAGCATAAATTTAATAACTAAACTACTATTAAACCAATCTGCTGATCATGAAAATTGTGAAAGAAGGCATCCTCTAAGCTATCTGATGTATGCAGTTAGCTGGGCATTGCAAGGCTACTATCTATATGTCACGTAAATAAATATCTGTACTGAAATGATATAGACTACTTCATTTTCTGTTAAATTGTCCTTTGTAATCCTCACACATACATGTATAAATTACATGAACTATATGCAAAAATATGCAAAATAGCACTGCAACATTACATTTTAACAATGTGCATGCAGTAAAAAAAATATAAAACATGATTTGAATTTCAAACCCACCTTCAATGAAAAGTCTACTCAAATAAATAAATAAAAAGTTGTATAACAGTTAATAGTCCGGTGGAGAACAAGAGTGGAAATAGAATGGAAGCTTTAACAATGGGAAAATACAAATCAGAATTGTATTGGGACATTTTGCATTGCAAAATTCCAGATGAATGTAAAACTGGTCTGAAGTCTCTACAGCCATGTGTTAAGTAAGTGTTAATAAGAAGCGTCCTCTTTTGGTTATGTGATGGCTGTCCTCTCTCAGGCCCTGTTTACATCTGGCATTAACATGGGTCTTGGGTGATCTGATCACAAGAGGACAGCTCTAAGTACAGGTGTGAATGATCACTGAGACCACATTCAGAGGTGGTCTGGGCCGCATGTGGCCACATTCATTTAGCAGTGTAAACACAATTTGTCCTGGGCCACAGTGAAGGACCACCTACTCAATTGATGTCTTCTATTTTCCTGCAGACTAGGCACAGGAATTGCATTGTTGCCTCCTGGTCCAAAGCTGTGTTCAACTTGTTTGATAACAGGATAAAGAAATGCATTATTTTGTCTTTGCAAACGGAAATGATGTACATGTTTATTCGCATATAGAGATGTGATCACAAGTGGTCACTCAGGACGCATGTGGAGACACATGTTAATGCCAGGTGTAAACTCCTCAGAAGCAAAGCCTGATCCAGATAAGATATCCAGATACAGATCACATGTTAATAAAGTGAAAATGAGTCCATGTTTACCCCTCTTTGTTCAGTTTTTAATAAATCACTGTCAACATGAAGAAAGCAGAAGTAAAAGGCAACAATGGATCATTCTAACAGGTCTGAAAGTAGCCTGACTAAAACTGGAATGTTCAGGTTAAACCCGGATACTAACTAGAACAAACCTAAAATGTGAATCCATAGAAATGACAAGACAAATAGCTATGTGCATATATTTATCAACCTCTAAATTAATACAGACATTTTGTTCATTTTGCACTTAAGTTCATGAATAACAACAAATTCCAACTTAGATCACCATCAAATGATTGCTGCAGGACATTCACAGGAGCCTTATGAAACTTTAAAACCTTTCATACAGGGAAAGTGACACAGATAGGAAATGTATTCCCTCTGTCATCTCTCACACCGCCACCATTACTATTAGCAGTGCATGGTGTAAAGGAATGGACAGGTCAAGGCTGGATTTCCATTTCCATAAACATCAAGCAGCTGCCCGTAGTTCTCTCTGTCTCATGAGCACTCAGTCACTGTGAGCCCATCAGCAGCTCTCTTCCCTGCATCAGTCACAGGTGACTAACCCACTCTTCTCAGCTCTCAACACACACACACACACACACACACACACACACACACAGTGCATGCATGCAAGCATGCAGCATGAATGCTGCACATGGACAATAACATACAGCACAGTAAAATGTACCTACAGAGGCTGTTCTTTTATGCAAATATGCATGCAATAGACACAAATGTGCATGATACAGTACATCCGACATGCACACTTACACACAAACATGCTTTTAAAAATGCTGCAAACATGTTCAAGCAACAGTTTATAGAGGCAGAACTCAGTGCTTCTGTGCCTTTTTGTAGTTTTAGGTATGCTGACAGAGCAAGAGTCCTTTTTTCAGAAACACCCACATTCACATTTGTACACATGGGAGCTGCTCAGTGTAACCACAGCCCTGCATTAACCACTGAGTGCTTCCACTGGAATAATTCTGCTTCATTGTCCCCATGAAAGGCACAAAAGCATATGTTTTTAGGACAGAGGTGAGTGTTGCTGGTTCACTTCCTCTCTGACTGTATGGATGAATTTGTTTCTGCAGTCAGTGTGTTAGCTGTTAATCGGCCTGTTCTTTGGGAGAAAACAAACAGAGCTAAACCTTAATCTGAGGAATGATGATTTGTGGAAATTAGAAAACAAAACTGAACAAGAAAACAAATATGAAACTGAGAACAAAGTTAGAGCCAATTTAACCATAAAGGTCAGTTTATTCTCAGCCTGTGAAAACAGTTGCAGTGAGGCTATCAAATTGCATCATGGAAAATGTAGCATCCAGTTTTTTTTTAAGTTTGACCCATACTAGGCTTAAAACTTGGGATATCTCATTCTCTGCTGCACAGATTTTCACCATTTTATGTTTAATCTATCTCTCGAAGGCCCCAAACATTATGGAAGTGCAATACTAAAACACTGAGGTACACCTTTAAAATGTCTAAAGCACCAACATCAGTCCCTGCAATGCTACAGTACTTGCACCCCACAATATGGAAGTGGATGGAACAAACAACATGAGATTTTGCTATTTTAAGAACTTTGCCAGTACTGGGTTACAATTGTAATTTTGGACAAATGTGCTGAACAATGTCCATATTAGATTTTAATATTTCTTGTATGCAAGTGAAAATGTTTGCTCTGAGCCATTATTTTTCACATAGCATGTTATTAACCAAAGTGATCAGAGTCAAAGGGTCAAGAATCTAATAAGATGAACATGCACAATTCCAACTCTTTGCCATTCACACCAGAAGTGACATCCATCTGTTCAGTCCACACTGACTGAGACCTCTGATACCATTGTCAAGGAAGAAAACATTTATTTCCTCCACCCAAGTAGCTCTGAATGCTTGTAAGGCCTTGACTGATCAAGACAGATATACTTCTTGTGTTCACAACATATAGACAGCAAGAGACAAGTGTCATTTGAGCAATAGCTTATGATAAGTATGCTTCACTTCGCATATAACATAGAAAATATACTATAGGGGATATTTACTTAGGATTTATGACCTTTTTTAGGCACTCCAAGTCAAATTGCATTTCTCCTTATTTACTAAATGACTGCAACAAGGTTTCACACTGGTTAAATAGCAGAACAGTTGTGTTTGGGTTCATGCAATGTGTATCTTCTCACAAAATATGGGAGAAGGAATGGAGTTTATACAAATAGCTACTGCACCTGATTTACCACCACAGACTGACCACTGTGGCAGGAAACTGTCTGAAATTTAACATCTGGGAAAAGCAGGTGACAGACAGTGTGACTGAGAGACAGACAGAGAAACACAAAATAAAAGATGCATTATAAAGTGTTTAGAGCTCAGCACCACAACACAAGACTAAAGAGCAGCAATGAAATAACCATCATCATTTTCCACATGATTTTACCTTTCCTGTTTCCCTCAGTGGCCTCCTGTACATTTTCATGACTTTTAATTATGATTATAGCTGCCAGTAAGTTAGAAGTTATATTATTTTGTCATTGTCTTATGTGTCTGGATTTGGTCTGGATTAATACTTTTGTAGAAATTGAAGTCTAAGGCCCCAATCAGACTTTTTGCAGGGTGCAAAATGTGAGGCACACCACACTGCCTTTTTTTTGTTGAAACCTACAATTTAAAAAAAGAGCAGCTTGCTGCATCTTTTTTTTAATTGTTGTGAGGCAACCACCAAATCACCTATCCTTAGCCTAGCCATTACTTTGTTGTGAAATAAACTCACTCCAGGCCTGCTGTTTTCTGTTCAGATCATGGTAACCACAGTTGGTAAAGTTATAAAGCTCTGGGTATCCAGCAACAGCCACCACTAGTTTGTCTCAGACCGGTCTGCTTTGTCCTCTATGACCGTTATCTCCACCTGTTGTTGTCACCTCCACAGAAGGCTCGTCTCTCAATTCATCCGACTTGACAATGGGAAAAAACACTAATGACGTCAGGTGGTTTTCCGCTCTGAGTTGAAGATTTTTTCAACTTGAGGCTTTCAGGGCGCTACTGGAAACACGCAAGGTGCATAGAATGAAAAACGCAAGGCGCTCAGCAACACAAAAGCAGCTAGTGAAAAGCTTTACTCTTGCCCCAGGCTGCTAAAAAGCTCTCTGTCTGATCGGGTCCTAAGTGTTCCTTCAAGTAACAGATGTCACAAATGCTAAAGACAAAAATGATTGCCACTGTGGATTACTCTTCAGACCCTGCTAAAGGTTTTTGCCACCAGTAAAGATGATGTTAACTTCATACTATAACTATGTGAACCACAGCTGCTCAGTCTTCACATAAAGTGCACTGACACCGTATCATGTGCAATGATGCTGATTTCACTTTAATCCTCTCAGGGCATACAAATATAAACCTGTAATCACATAAGAGACATGGGGCGCTTGTTTACTTGGAGCGAATCTTTCATGCATGAATGAGGTCAGGGCCAAGAGGACATTAATCTCAAAACCAACTTGATTCAAAATGTCTCATAGTCCTCCTGATAATGTATCTGAGTGTCTGGGCAGCCCAGCTCGAGAGACATATATCATCAGCATCTGTGAAAGAGTTTCTACATCCTCTAGGGAGAATGAATTGGCCATGAGGACTCTCAGTTGCTCTTATCTGCTCCCACTTGGCTCTGTGCCACTGTTGGTACTGTGCTGTCCTTGGGACCAGCCTGTAGCCTGTCTGTATTAAAAATCAATGCAGTTACATTTCCACTGAAGGAAATCTGTCAGCGCTGTGCAGAACAGTGGTGGCAGCAATTTTCAGGGTAAAGATGTGAACCTTTGACCCTAAGGTCACCAATGTTGAATTCCCCAGTGAGGCTGGGAAAATCTGGCAGCTTAACCCACTGAATTTCCTTTGAGTCAGGTGATTAAACCATGTCCATTTTGGACATGCAGAGTCTAAAATGGAAAGAGCTCCCCTGGGGTACATCACTGTGCTGAATTATTTCCCAACAATCTGCCCATCTGTCCATCGAGCGCTTTGGTACAGACTGCAGCATGAACTACTTGATGAATGAAATTCCATACAGCTATTCTAGGTTCCCATAGGATCAACCCTTCTGATGTTGGTGATCCTTTTATATATCATCCAGCACCACCAACAATTCAAATGTATCACTTATGCAATGAAATATAACTACATCTGCTCGACAGATTGGCACCAAGAGCAGCCAACATGGCTGTTAACATGTCACAAACAAGCTGTGTCTCAATTCAGGTTCCGCATCCCTCGAAGGGTGCATTTGAAGACAGAATGCGTCACAGCGGCGTAACCAAGGCTGTCCCATTTTGAAGGCTCCTTCAAATGTGGCCTTCTTTTCATGAATTTAGAGGATCCAACAGATGGATCCTACGTGGCCTAACCTATACCAGAGTGCATTTCGCACCCACCGGCAGAGATTTTGAGCCAGCCAAACTGTTATTTTCATTGTAGGACTTCATTAAGTTTTAATATTTTTTCAAGCAAATAAGTAACCATTTAGATTCCCAATATACTGTCAGTTTCTTCAAATAATGCCTGTTTGTAAATTGACGCTTTCGGAGAACTGAGGAGCCGCTGGCCGGGTGAGACCAGCCTGTGATCTCAGCTGCTAGATGCCTGACTCCTGGGATGATCTGGTCAATGTACATCATCATCCCAGCAAGAACATGATCTGATGAACTGATCTTTGCAGCTCTTGGGTAATTTACCGCAGGCTCTAATGTCTCTGTAGCATTTTGATATATGATATAATTCCTTTTGGAAGATAAATGTTGGTCTCACAGATGAAATCTGACAATTGTAGCTGCCACACTAGTTTGTCTGAATGTAAAGTGAAGCTTCATGTTTTTACTGGACATTTATAGTGTACGGAAGCAATTCCATCACTACTGAATTCAATGCCATGTCTCAATACTGTTGTAGGATTCCCCCTTAAGAGTGATAAGGTGAATATACAGCCTTTTTCTCAGTCTTCTCTAGTCATAAGGCACCAATTTCAAAAATAATTGCACATTTCTTCTACATAAGTAACCTAGTAACCATTCTCACCTTTTGTCAGAGGGTCAACAAAATCATTGATCTGCTGAGGACCAATCCATTCCAGATGTCATGTCCCAAAAAGACCAACATCACCATTGATTGGCTCCTCCACTAACGGGACAAAAACACCTTGCAGGCTCAACACACCTTCCAACACAAATAAGTCTACAACAAAATGATGTTCAGATCAGTGCACAGTCATAATAATCAAGTCTTGTTCAACATTTTTCTTTCGCTGTGCCACTAATGTGTATATTACTCATTTAAATCCTTTCCAGAAGCCTAATTGCGTGGCTCAATCAATATGTTTTATCTTGTTTTTTTCTTTGCTTTGGTCCATCATCATGGTACAGCAATCTCTCTCGGACATTATGAAAAATTACTCCCTCCAAGTGATTACAGGGCATCTAGTATCTGCACAGGAACACTTTGTGATGCTGCATGTAGTGTAGAATTTCACTGGCTTCTTGCAGTCTCAACCCGTGTTTTTCCACACTGTCCTGCAACTCAATCAGTTCCTGCAGGTGTTCTAACATGTGCCAGTTAACAGAACATCATACTGAGCTCACAGCAGTGGCCTCCAACATCTCACATGTAATGTCTGCCATTGGTACTTCACTGTGACAATTTAATGTGCATGGATTTGTTATTTTTGTTATTTAAAAAGAAAGTCTTCCTCTAGTCAAAAATCAATTTTTCTTCTTGTTCCTTCAGTTGGATATTTGAGCTTCAATGTGCAGAATGATGCTGTCACACTTATCGGCTGAAAGTGTAAAGTTTCTCTGTAAGCCTAAAATGTGCGTTTAACACTTACGTACTAGAATGATTTGTGAAATCACAACAATTTTAAGCCAATCCTGGTCCAGTATGCAACTTACACAAGTGTGATGTGGAAACTTGAAGCCTCCAGTTCACATATACTGAGAATGGACTTTACAGCGGAGTAGGAGAAATGTTGTGTCCAGCAGTTCAACTTCTGAAATGAACAATATTTACATGTTGAGAGATTCTGGATTTTCAACAAGAGAGAATGAGTGGATCTCATTTTAAGAATTTTCAAGGATGTAATTTAACTTTTTTAGTTAAAAAAAAAACATATTGGACAGAAATTATTAGTAAAAGCAGAGTGTCTTTCTTATATTTCCAAACATGTCTGGAGGGGATCTTTGCTTTTAGCTGATTACTGTATTGGTGAGATTAAGACACTGTTCAGAGTGAAGCTCTTGATGGTGACTCATTCTACCATCTGCAGATACTGGACAATACATACAACAGATACTACACATGTAGGAAATACAACCCTAAAACATTATTACATTGTTAAATGACCATATTGGTTATGCACATTAGCTTCATATATCTTTTATTCAGCTGTGTATTTTTCCAAACAGGCCAGTGTTTGATCTGAACGGATCAATTTGTATTATCCAACCTGGATGTGTCACTCTCTTCCCAAACAGCAGGGTGTTTCATAAAGCAAGATTACCAGTTAAATCAGGCTTATTTCCAGGAATCCTGCCAGACTGAAACACACTCTGAAGTTCCTCCCTGACGATACCTCTTTACTTCTGCTCTATGAACATGAGTCAGTTAGTTCATGTCAAATGTATCACTCAATGCATACTTCAAATCTGAGCTCATATCTTTTTCAGACTTGTATTTATTTTTCTTAAATAAAAAATAATGGAACAGACACCCAAAAATCTGTATATTAAAAATACAAAAATCAGTGGGTCTTTAAATAGTAATCCCAACGTATACAGGCTGTTGTGTCACTTGTACAAACCAAGTAGTAAAATCTGTCAACAGAGAACTATAGTTTCTAAAAAGTGTATCTTATTTTTTGCTATAAAATAACCTCAGTGAAGTCGTATTTGATGCTTAATAGTTGTCAAATAGTATGTTGCATCTTATACATCTACACATTAGTTTTCAGCACATTAGTCACATGGGACTTGAACAAGCAGAGTCCTGCAGACTGAGCTAAAGAGGAGTAACGTGTTTCTCATGTTGGAGTCTGAGCTCTCTGCTAACCTACAACATGCTGCCAAAAGCTCTCTTTTGCTTTGTTTGTTGCAGTGGTTCTGTGTAGTATTTTGCCCTCCATAATTATATGTTCATGTATGCTGCTCTGTAGCACCATAGTTTTGTCTTTATGTGTCATTTTCTTCATTGTGAAGTGATATGATCTGTGCTTGATGTCTCAGGTTTCTGTTTCAAAGTCATAAACCAGATTTGAATTAGATCTCAACAGCTCTGAGTCGGCTTTATGAAGCAGATTATTCCTGCTTCAGTTTGTTGGACTAATTTAAAACAGACTTTTTACAATACTACTTTACTGGTGAAGGACATTAATGATATTGATGTTTAAATGTTATTCAATCAACTCCCTAAGTAAAACTTTCTGTGGTCAATATATAAAATATGTTGTGGGATTTTTTTCTGTAAAACAGGAGAATTCACAAACAGCTCAGAGTCTTTATTACAATATCAACAGCATTTGCAAATGGATTAGACAGCTTGAAGCTGAAAGATGACTGTATTGAAGTCTAGCTCTCATATTTCTACATACAGTTCTCATATGTCACAGAGCATTTCATCACCCTCAGAGACTAACAGGAGTCTTTTAATTAATATACATCTGTCCTTTGTTCATTCATAGCCTATCTATCTTTGTTCCTCAGGGAGTTTCTTTCTCTGCCTCTGTCTGCTGAGGAGTAAAAGTTTAAGGCTGAATCCCACCGCTCACTTTTGTTAGCATTGCTGGGAACTGGCAGTTTATCATGCTCACAAGGGAGGAGGAAGACACAATGGGCCCTATTTTAACGATCTAAAGCGCACATTCCGAAGCGCATGGTGCAATTGCATTTAGGGTGTGTCCAAATTCACTTTTGCTATTTTAAGAGCAGAAAATGGTCGATGCGCCAGGTGTATGGTTCAAAGGGGTTGTCCATAGTCTAATTAATCATGGGTGTGTTTTCGGCGTAATGCAATAAACCAATCAAAGTGTCATCTCCCATTCTCTTTACGAGCCAGGTGCGCTTGCACCTTGGCGGATTGCTATTATGATGGCATATTTGCCAAGTAGTAAGAAGGAAGCTTCTCTGCAGAGGAAATGGACCTGTTCATGCGCAAAGTGAAAGCACATGAACCATAGCAAGCACACTGGCCTCTGCTGCTCCTGGACCCCCCTGTGGCCCCAGACCACCAGTTTAACATCCTGTTCATTAATTTGTTGTGAATGTATTTCCATTCAGTTTTTAAAAAAGTTTATTTTTTTTAATTACAGCTTTGGTTTCTTTAAAATCATTTGTTCAGTCATGGAGTAACAGGTCAAATCAGCAGGGTTTTAATTGCTGAAAGTATAGAAACCTGATCACTGTGCTCTCAAAAATGTTAAAGAATATTTATTAAATATTGTTCAAAAATTAAATCATTAATTTTAATCATGTAAAGAATCATCAACACAGTTATCAGGACTTGATCAGCTCCAAGGTTCTGATCCTGCTGCTGGCAGCAGCTAGAAGCTGTGCAGATTTATTTCCTTCTTTAGTTTAATCGTTGTTTTCACCTCATTTATTTCCTCATGTGTTCCTCATGTCTTCATGTATTGATGCAGCAGGAAAGTCGATCTGTGTCTGATCTGTTGTTGTCTCTCTGTTTAAATACCTACGTGTTTTGCCACGATTTGGTAAAATAATTAGACAATTTTATCCGTCATTACTGCGATTAGTTAATTCTGATAAATATTACAACTAACCATTATGTATTTTTTAACATATGTTGATGTACACAATAATAATCTTTCACATATCTAAATATCTTTCACATTTTATTTGTAATATTTTGCATGTCTGTGCGCTGCTGCGTGTCTTGTGTGTGTAACAAGCTGAGTTTATGTTGTGCACCTGCCTATGTAAGTGCATATTACTGTCTTGATAATGCATCCTTGAAATAACAGTGAAACACTGCGCCATTGACTTCAGACCAGGTTTTGTTGGTCAATAGCGCAATCGCTCTCTGCTGCCTCAAGACAGCAATGCACCAAAAATGTGTCAGACCACACCTCATTTTAAGACCAACATGCCCATGGGCGCACTGATGTGCATTTGCTATTTAAACAACATGGGCGCTGGACGGGAAAATGACAGCTGCATCGGTCTTAAACTAACAAAGATACTTGCACACCCTACAGCCATAAGGAAGAAATCTGTCTGTATGTGTGTCCTTTGCACATCTCTTGAACCATTCATCCAATTGTCTCCACATTTGACGGGTGTACAGCGGGGAAAAGGATTTGGTGCACTTGGACACGCAATACATTTAATATTACTAAACTTTGAATAAACCAGTGATCAGCAAGCCGCTTCGTTCTGTGTAGGGGTAGGGCAGAGCTTCAGGGCTGACTCCAGTGTGCCAACTGACTCCAGCATGTCAGAGAGACCAAAGATGAGGCATGACATGAGTCAGAGAAAAGTAGACAGTGAAAACACAGTTTTTAATCAAGAACGGACACTCTTACCCGTTTAGCAGATCAATAGCAGCAGCGAGTAACTACACAGGAGGCATTCAACTACATTGTTGAGCATAGGTTACCCTCGTTTTGGAAGTGCTCAGAGCCCAATACACAATGACTGTCGTTACCCGCAGAGCAAAACAGAGCAAATACTTCCACAGGCAGTTCAAAACCAGTTTGTCTCATATGCTCCCAGACTGTGGTGATTATGAAGTGCCACTACAGACAAAGCAAAAGTCTACCCACTCAAATCCAAACTGAAGGCACAGAAAATAGCAAAGATCTAAGAGTCCAATATGACTGATCCACTTTATTTTAGGATGCACATTATTTTATTTTTAAATGCAGCCCTTATTTTAGGCTACTTGAAATAAGAAAAGAACATTTATTCACTATTAGAGTACTAATCCTATTATTTATATCTGTGTATGATAGAATGTTAGTTTCTTTCATGTTGTTGGTGTATATACTCATTCACACCTCACACCAACTGTATTTATTTTTCTAGGCATTGAAGTAGCAACCAGAAGCCAAGCAACTGGCCTGTTCCGAACAGGCCTGTTTTGAAAGGGCACTGCACTAGCAATCTTAAGCCAATAAAAGATACGTACGAGATAAGTACGAGTACAAATTATATTACACTAGCTTATTCACTTAGATAGCAATACCATATTAGGATTTTTTTTTTCAATACAAGTAATTCTAGGGTGTAGTAGTATACCAACTATATTGACCCTGCAGCAATAAGCATGGACCCTCTTTTGGACCCCCTAAAATCCCCCCTCACAGCTCTTCTTTGTCATATACATACAGCACATACATGTGCTTTTTGTATATAACAATGTATATGTATATAACACATACATAGTCAGTATATGTGCTGTATGTGCTGTTAAATGCTCTGCAGTTACATTAAAGCTAATAAAGGATTTTGTTCCATGGATGTGGCCTCATAGTAAGAAACATTTTCACCATATGTTCTCTCTTTAAATTTCCCCTAAACACAATTAAAGAAACAGAAATCTGTCAATTAAAAATACAAACAGGGGCAGACAGCTGAACTGAAGGTTTTTAAACTGTATTTCTAGCACATGGAGGATGTTAAATCACTTGTACAGACCAAAGTAAACAATCCAATGGATGGAGAACTTTCTCCCTGTCTCTTTGCTCAGTCAGCAGGGACAGAGTCTGCAGGGTTTTGACTCATTTTAAATTTCTCCAATTGTGCATTTCTTGGTTATTCAGTAACCTATCAACTGTGTGTGATTTGTGAATGAGCCTGTGCAGTAGGTCTGCTGCCACTTGCTTGTGATAATTTCTTGTATAATGAGTAAAGGCAGCAACAACGATTGTGTAAGTGTATTGCCTGTCACATTGTGCGAGATGCTTATGATAGACTCTCAGCTGCAATCTGTGTCAGACTGTACGATATCAATATGAGCCATGTCAAATTAGGTGCTGAACGTCTGGTGAATCTTATCTTCTGTCTTATCTATCTTAATCTCTAATTTACAATGTAATTCTAAAAAAGTACATGAAAGCAGAGACGTGGCATCAGCTTGCGTCATCCATCTGCAATTCTGATGTTTTGAAAATGCAGCAAAGCCTCACAAAGTTCTTATTCGTTTCACCTCCATTGTTCTGGTTTTCGTGTGCAATGAATGTATTACAGAGAATGAGTGTGTTTTCTCCTAGAACTTCATTCAAAAAACTGCATTTATGCATCATCATGCTGGCCAGTGTATTCTGCTTCATTTCATGTTGTACTCATTGGTTGGCTTACAGATGTGGGTTGTAGCGGCAGTCACATTGTGAGAAATTGGTCTTAAATTGCCTCCAGCTTCTTTTGGTCATCAAAGTTCCAAATTGATCATTGGTGCACATGTCTCACAGTGAGATCTAGAAGCACAGTTTTGGATTTACAACCAAAGATCCTACCATGGGTCTGTCACAGTTGTCTCACAATTTCATCTCAGGCACCTCAAAATCACATAGAGTGAAGGGGATTTAAGTATCTGTAAGCCAGGAGGTTATGTTTTTGTATGCCATGCATACAGAAAAGTGTGTGTAAGTCATGTATTTGATACATGAAATGATACTTTTTGATTAAACTTTTAGAAATTTTTTACTGTTCAGTCTTTTTAGTATTCAGTAGTGATCTGTACCTGTATCAGTGTATAAGCCTTTTACTGCTCTATATACAGTTTTTTCATATGGCAAGAACAATGTATAAGTAATGCATCTATGATATGTGCATTGTTTCTTTTTGATATGAACATACATCTATAATCTAAAGGTTTACTGATTGAATATCATGTGGTACACTGCAGTAGAACGTACTACAGATTGTACTACAGTTGTTAATTTTACAGTTATACCAAACTGAATGCAGGACAATGTTAATGTAAGTGGTATCCAGTCCTCACATGTGATTGTGACGCCAAAGTTTACAACAGTATGACTTCTTAATTGTATGGAAACAAAATAGGGCCATAAGTATTGAAGCTGTATATTACCATATTGGAATGTGTGAAAAAAAATCTGTATGAATACATTCAAATGTGTGAATGTGTAAAAATGTTTTTATCAAATGAATTCAAATGTTTGAATGTGTACAAAATATCTGAACAAATAGATTTAATTTTTCAATCCATACGGATATCTTTAGCTGTGTCAATTTGTGAACAAATGATGAAGATTTGCACAAATAATTTCCAATGTGTGAGTGCATGAAGAAGATTTGCACAAAGGTTTGCAGTGTATCACTCAATCTATGTGTGGGTGAAAAAAGTTCACAGTTCAGTTGTATGTGTGAATCCCAAGTTTACAGCTACGAATCAAATCTACAAGTACAAATCAAACCTATGAGTACAAATACATTTGTCCCACTTTTGACACTTCCTCCTGAATAACCAATGGGGATGCTCATTTGACTATTCAATCAGGAGTATCAATTCACTTCATGGAGCCAAGGGGGCGAGCCTTCGTTGCTGAGTCTGTGGCTGCAACCAAACTTTACCTTACCTCTTACAGACATGATCTAACAGCTTCCATGAGTTCACATAGTACTGATGTGGGTTAAAGTTAACCAGCTTAATAATGGTAGGGTAGTTTGGCAGAAATCCGCTGGAACAAGCGCTAACATTAGCTAATTCATGTTAGCTAGCTACCCCATGGTTAATGGTAGCTAAATGTCTTGCCCTGTGATGCCTTTTTTAACCCTTGGAGTTAGAGACCAGTGTAATTGCAGCAGGATCAATTGCTGGTATCAGAAATGAAATATTCAGCTTGTTACTAATATTACAATGGATGTGTGTGAGTCTCGTGTATTTTACTGTTAGGAGTTAGCTAGCATTAGCGTCCAACCTGTCTCTGTAAACAAGCTTGTATGTAAATTACTGCAACATTAGAGCCTGCTGGAAACAAACAGGCTGCACATGTCTGTATGTTAGTGACAGAGATGACAAGACAAACCACAGCCTGTATGTTTAACTATATTTTAGTAACCTGCTCCAGACTAATCCCCACTGACATCCATGATTGGAAGAAATTATATTCCTGATTGGATAATCAAATGATATGTTAATCTGAGCATCCCCATTGGTTATTCAGGAGGAAGCGTCTTGGGATTCACAAATACAACTGAGCTCTGTGTGAACTTTTTTCACCCACACATAGATTGAGTGATAACACTGCAAACCTTTGTGTGAATCTTCAAATGCACTCACACGTTGGAAATTGTTTGTGCAAATCTTTTTTCATTTGTTCAAAAAACATGCACAACCTCAAATCTCCTTACAGATTCAAAACTTAAATCTATTTGTTCAGCTATTTTGTACACATTCACACATTTGAATTCATTTGATCAAAATGTATTTACACATTCACACATTTGAATGTATTCATACAAAATGTTTTCACACATTCTGATATGGTGATACAGCTACAATACTGACCCTATTTTGTTACCATATTAGTTTGTCTTATGTTATCGTCCTTTAAAGGCAATTAGCAAATCTATTTTAGACAATAAGTGTCTGTGTCAATATTGTTATCCTGGTTGGGTCAGGTTGAAAACAAGCTAAAAAAAAAACACAACATAGCTGACAAAAACTACTCCCCTGGGAAGCTATCATGGCACTGCATCATTGTTTTCCAATACAATAACTCTTCCAGGACTCTCAGCAAAGGAAAACACTTGTTTCATTCCCCGCTGGTCATCATCATCTCAAACACTAATTTAGTCCCAAAGTACACATATCTCAGTGTGGTGTGTGATAATGGGTATTGTGTAACAAGGCATGATGGTTGAAAACTATATTTGCCTGAAATAAATGACCCAGCTGGAGGAACTCACTCTGAATCAGATCACTGATTCTCTGTGGGAGAGACAAGTTGATAGCTATACTTGTAATTTGCTACATTTGTAATATAGATGCACCCTCTGTACAGTTCTCACCACAAGGTCAACTCAGTTGCTGTTCTTGAGCTTTTCACATGGAATTTCTCTTTCATCTTGGCTTAAAGGACGGGTTGAGAATGTTTCAATTCTGTCTTAAAACAACAGGAGCCCAAATGAATACTGAAATATGTTTTTCTTGCTCAATCATTCCTCTTGTTCATACTGACCAGTAGAGAATCCCTTCACAATGCACTTACAGTGTAAGTGGTGGGTGAGTCCTCCTGTGCGAAAATGTATTAAAAGTTTATCTGAAGCTAATATGAAGCTTCAAATGAGTCAAATCAAGTAGATATCTTTCAATGGTACAGTGTTTCTAGTGCAAAAGTTCCTCTTTTTGTTACTATAATTCCACCACAGCTCAACAGGGAAACACTGTCCGAGGAAACACAAAGAGGGAATTTGATGCTAAAAAGACTGTAAATGTGACAGATATCCATTTGATATGACTAACTCAGACTGCTGAACCCTCATATAAGCTTCACATCAACTTTTAAACGCATTTTTGCACAAAGTGACTCTGTTGACACACTGTGGATTTTGGTCTCCATCACTACATAGAAGGTGCATTTGAAGTTGACCTTTTAACAGTCAGTATGAACAGGAGGAATGATTACCGCAAGGAAAACCTCTTTCACTGTTCATATGGACACCTGATTGTTGTTTTAAGACACACTTGAAAAATTGTGAACCCGTCCTTTAACTTTCATCAAGGAGGGAATCCAACTTGCCCAGTGGTCCAGGCCACTTCTTCCCCCACCAATAGGACCAGATACCCCACTAGATCTCCTCAAGGGTCATACGGTCACAAGTTCCTCTTTAAGATTGGAAAATTGTGAATCTTTCTTTTAAAAGTTGTGATTTAAAGTTCATTCTTGACTTTGGAAACAACAAAATGTCTAGAACAAAAAATCCAGAACAGCTACTGAGTGGACTTGACAGTGTTTTGGATTAAAACTCCTATTTAAAGTCATATTCTTTAACCTGGGGAATATTTCCTGGATAGGAATCATGGCTAAAAGTGGCGCTCAGGAGCCACTCTCATCACCTCCACCCAGGCAGCTCTGAGTGATCACCTTCTTCTTGACTACAGTTGTCATCTAGAATAAAATGCTACATTTACATTTCACACGTTCAGCTTATCCACACTAACGTGGGGTTAAACAGTAGTGTAATCTTACTCTCCTGTCTTGAGGCTAAGAACTGTCTGTTTGAAGGGCTTTGACATTTCATGTTGAGAATGTGAGTGCTCTGGAAAGTCATTAAGGGCAAACCTAGCTCGTTCGGTCTGGACTTATAGATTTTTCAGTTTGATCTGAACCAATATTATAGGTTTGAAACCTCCCTGGACCACCGTCTGGACAAAACAGCTGAGCCTTGGTCCGATTAAAAGAAGTGGTCTCGGTTATTGTCAGAACCGGAAAAAGAAATAATGAGCTGCAGTAGAACATGAGGAGAAAAGGAGACCAAGTTTTTAATTTAAATATGGTCTGATGACATTATAAAAAGCATAGACTGTATAAAAATATGGATGTAGTTACCGTGACGTCACCCGTGACGTTGAAACTCAAAGTGAGCTGCTCCAGCCGTCGCCATCTTGGCAGTGCATGCATGCAGCCATGTCCTTCATTATGCATAACTTTACGGTTTAATAAAATTTAAACGGGTGAGTTATAAAAAAATTCACCCCCCATACAGTTGTCATGAAAGGGGAAATTAGCTACAGAGACCAAAACCGTTTTTTGTCCTGGGCTGTAAACACGTTTATTTCTGTTGTAAAGTTGGGCATTTTAACATAGGGGTCTATGGGGATTGACTCGCTTTTGGAGCCTCAAGTGGCCATTCAGGGAACTGCAGTTTTTGGCACTTCCGCATTGGCCTCATTTTTCAGCCCTGGAGGTTGCTGCTTGATAAAAAGTCAACTAGAAAAAACTCATACAAATGCCAACACTTACCAGGTATTTTCAGAGAAAAAGAATTTGATCATTTATTTTCCTCCATTAATTCAAACGGTGATAGAAGGCTACCAGCCGAATTGACAACACACTGACGTCAGACGCACGCCTATCTACAAACCAATAAATGTCAAGTATAGGGCGATGCAGCCCACATAGGAGATGATGACAGGATGTAAGTGTGTCTTTAGTGCGCTTGCATAATTGCAATGTGAAACCAAAACTAACCGGATCAAATGTATACAATATAACAAAAACATGAACCTTTGTTCGGACTTTCAAGTAAGAAAAGGCCCTGAGTCTCATTCTGACATTTCTTATTTGATCTTGAAGGAAAAAACAGGTGAACGTGCTTAACATCACGGCTTTGTTATCAATATATTTGGACTCATTCTGAGCAGAATACACAATACCTTCTTTTTCTTTAGGCTGAGGATTCTGCCCAGCAGCTGTTGCTGAGGATTGTTATGTATAAGTAAGTCAATGTCATACACTGGCCCCATCCCCACTGCCGTGCAAAGTTGTGTGAACTCTAATAAAGAACTGTCCAATTTCATGGTCTTAAAGCACATATTTGTATGTCGCATGTAATCACTTGAGCTCACCTAAGCACTACACTTCTGTCTGAATGCAGCGATGCTCTCTAGTTCAGCTTCATGATCTCTTTTCAGTGGAAGACCTGCAAGACAACAACAGAGTTAACACTCATCTGTACTGTTTTTCAACAAGATTTAATGGAGCCCGACTGGTATATTGGTCAGCCGATATTATCTGCCGATATTGGCCTATCATAGATATGTTGATATCGGCATATATGTTGTCTGATATGCGCTGTCATATTTCTTTCTTAATTCAAGTTTAATATATATGTTTTTTTTTTGTTCTGTGTGTTTTTTTATAGTAATTTATAATTATCAAATTCCCAGTGAAGTTTACTGTTTCAGAGCACTGATGTCATTTTATATATATTTTTATATATATTTATAGTTAATTGTTTAACTGTAAAATATCATGCTTCTATAACATATCTTTGTCACAAATGTTTGATAACCCCATTTGAGGAATCATTGCAAAACATTTGTTGATATATATATTCTGTAAATACAAAGTTATCAGCCAACATATCAATACCAGGATTTTTTTATTCCTTAATATTGGCATCAGCTCCAAAATTCCAGTGTCGGTCGGGCCCTAGTGCTGGGATCATGACAGTCAGTGATCATGTCAGGCTTCTTTTGACCATTTTCCAAATCTCTCTCCTGATCAGTATTGCTTTGGATTTCTCCACATGTTGAGTCAGTGCACACAGAGCTGCAGAGAGACACTCTGATATAAAGGTCAAGTCCTTTTTTAGCCTTTTAGCATTTTTTAGCCAAAACAAATATACAAAATTTTAAAGAATGACTGCAAACATTAGCATGCAGAGCTAATTAGCTTACTACTGTAAGGCAGTAAATGGGAAATAATTTTGAGGGGCATGTTCTTTGTGATCTGGGTTGCTTGCTCTAGTGGGGAAATAGAGGATAGTTATGGAGGAGAGGAGAGTAGAAAAAGAGTTGTTTTGGAGAAGTATATTAGTGGTTGCATATACTGGAATTGTGTGTAAACTGAGAAGAGTGATATATAAAGTTCCATAAAAGCTTACCTTTGTCTCCCGTGGTATTCTGTACAGCAGTGCAACAGAAGAGGAGTGAAACCAGAGGTAAGGGACAGTATTATCATTAACTGAAGTGATACCGTGAACAAGTGCTGTGTTACACTACCACAAGTAGTAACTTAGTGTGACTTCCAAAGGTCATCATATCATTAGCTAACTACATTGTTTTGTGCAATTACAGATTACAATAGAAAAAGCCCTATTCAGGACTGAAACATCCACTGTGTGGAAACTAGTCCTGGATGCTACTAGAGTTTAAGCTAACCTTAGCAGCTTTGTCCTGCTCTTTATTGGCTTTAGGGAAGTTTACACTTCAGCAACTCCAAAGTTGTCACCTGAGATAGGTTATGTCTCGTCCTGCATCTTGTAAAGTGAAACATACTGACTGAAATTAACAACAGTCACTGGCACTGGAAAAAGGGGGGGACGAAGAGATTTTTTGTCACCACACTTTCAGGTGTTATGGTAATAAAGTGGTAACATCTAAGCCAGGTATTACGGTCATAGTGATAATGTCTAAACCTACTCTAACATGTTGGGCCTTTAAATCCAATCACAATCAGGACACAGAGGACCATGAGTATTATGGCTGCCAGTTCAGACTAGTTCAAATAAACTGACAACCAGAACAAGCAGCACACAGACATTTTCCTGACCTTGAAATTTGCTTTGCCTGTCTGTGTGGTGTTGTGGTGCATAGCGCTGCATGCACGGTGAACTGCTGGAGGAAGAGACTGGTAAATAGGCGGCGCACAGCGAGTTGTTGGTGTTTTTGTAGAAAATGGGTCTCAGATGTCTCAGAACCACATCTCTTTCTGGAGCAAGGTCACTCCGCTGCCACTTGGTGATTCTATCAACAAAAGCAAACTAAATGCTTGCTGTAAATGTGTTGCAATAATGAATTAGTGCTTGAAATATAAATAATTTATTTCAGTTAAACCCTCACATTAAAATAACATTTAATGTGGTTAAAGCATCTATATTGATCTATAAATGAATGTTGGTGATTTTACAGTATCTGCTGCTCACAGCTGTTCATACTGTATGAAGAACTTCTCCTTCAGTGCATTAAATCCCTGCAGCATCTGAAGGCAGCAGGACTGATATGTTGATAAATCTGCAGCCTCTGAGAAGTGCCACGCCAGAGTGCAGTGCCATTATGCACGGCCGTTCACTGTGTTTATTTTCACTGAATCAAAACCACACCAGGCTCCTGCAGAATAGCCACACACCCCTCTACACACATGAGACCGGTCGGTTATAACTCGATATTCTACCTTCTTATGAATGACACATCAGGTTACCAGGGCTCCTCATAGTCCCCCCACTTCAAAACTCATTCCGCTGCTGCTGCCAACAGTCAGGCATTAATCTATCCTCTTGCTATTCAAGTATGTTTTTCTTTAGCAAGCATCCAAACAGGATAATGTTAGAACAAAACACTCTAATACTAGCTTGAGTCTAATTACTTACCCTGCAACACTAATGCTGCTCCTGAGCGGCAACCTCTGGGGCTGAAAAATGAAGCCAATGCTGAAGTGCCAAAAACTGCAGTTCCTCCAATGGCCACTTGAGGCTAGCTCCAAAAGCGAGTCAACCAGCATAGACCCCCATGTTAAAATGCCCAATTTTACAACATTATGCATAATTAAGGACATGGGCACTTATAGTGACAGGTCACTAGCCGCTAGGTGGCTTGTTTCAGCAACCAGGCTTCATTCAGCTCGCCTCAGCTCCACCTCTTTGTCCATTTTGGATTAGCCAGGAGTTAGGTGGAGTCAGACACTGCTAAGATGGCGACATCTGGAGCCACCCACTTTAAGCTTCAAAACCGCTCTTCAGAAACCAATGGGTGATGATGGTGGCTACATCCATATGTATTACAGTCCATGGCTGCTCCTCAACTGATTCTTGTACAGGACATGGATCATCAGTTGATGAGGGTACATGGGACATGTAGGTTTAGCCTCAGTGTATTTCAGCATGGTGTGCATGTAGCCATCAAGCACATTTTAGACCCCTTGCAGGGTTTTTATTTCAAAACAGCTGAGCCAGAGATGATTTTCAACCACAGTTAATTAGCTACAGCTGTTAAAATTTGCCACAATAATAGAAGTTGGCTCCATTCCATTAAGTTTCCTAGTAAGCCATGTCAGTGAATGAATATGCACAATACCAGAGCTGGAACTGGATCACCTAAAAGGAATGCAGCTATCATTAATAATATTAATTCCAGCTGTGTTTTTCCTGCTTTGACAAGTTAAAATGTCTTCCGTGAAAAGGGTTTGACATTTCAGCAAAGTCTAGAAGTATGACACCTGCTTTTGTCTACTTCTTTCTGAAATCAAGGACCTATTTTCAAAGAATTAATATAAATCTGTGAAAGTTATCATTGTTAACTGCATATGTGCAGGTCTAGACTGGAAAAGCGACAGATGTAACAAAAACAAAGTAGTATTTAGTGAATGATCAAATCAAGAGAGTAAAACATCTAAACTTCAGTTTTATGTCTATAGTTTTATGCCATACACACCTGTGATTATTGTTTTTTGCCATGCATGGCAATCAAAACTAGAAAGTCCACATTTCAGACTTGTTGGCAGATACTTTGATGGTATGATTACATTCATCTCTAGACTGCAGGGAATAATTGCACCATCCAGGTAATAGTATAGCAGGGTTATAGAGGCCTCTGTTCAGAGCACAATAACACTGGGTGTCAGGAACAACATGCTCCATCCATGTCAGCGCCACTTTACAGGTCATGCACACCAACTACTGTGCTTTCATTAACACAACAGCTTTATCCTTTTCACTTGTAAAGCAAAGTGTCACACCTGGGTCAGAGAGCTCTTGTAAATAATTCATTGTGTTTGAACATACAGTATTTTAGGGTTTTGGCACCATGAGAAATATAAAGAAGTAGACCTCTTCCAGGTAAATAGACTTTGATAAAGTGGATAAGAGGACAGTGCAGAATCAACAGTGAGTAAATATGAAGCCTCTGTGTTTTGAATCATTGCTTTAACAGTGAGGATAACTTAAAGCAAGTTCATCATAAAAATGTTTCTTCTTGTTCTTTCAGTTAGATGTTTGAGCTTCACTGTGCAGAACCATGTCTGTACTTTCATCTGCTGAAGTTTAAAAGTGAATTTTGTGACATCATAACTAGTTTGGAAGGTAGCCTAATATGCAAATATGATGTGGAAACTTGGAGCCTCCAGTACACTTATACCGAGAATGGACCTTACAGTGCATTAAGAGACATCTTGTGTCCAGCAGTGCACCTTTTGAAATAAAAGAAATATTTGCATATTCATTGACTTGATTTTTTGATGAGGGAGAAGAAGTAGATGGCATTTAAATATTTAACTCAGTAATTAAACTCTTGGAGAAAAACCATATCAGACACATTATTATTTAAAGCAGAGTGTTTTTACATCTGGTGGGGATCTATATTGAAGCATACCGTTAGTTGGCAGAGCTCAGTCACACATGTATTGGTTGATTGGCATCAGCTGTTTTCAGTATGCTTCAAAATACTGACTCATTCACAGCCTAGTGCCTAGTAATCATATTCATGCAGGTGTACAGTGCGGACATTACAACCTGACACAATCACTGTTCATTCTGCTGATTACTCTCATGACAACAGTGTTTGCTGCCACGGCTGCTTCTACCACCCAACCTCCTCATTATGTGGTATTTCATAGTTCATTTTACTGAGAAATATGTTCATGTATGTTTTTTTAAGGGGGATTATCCTTCTAAGAAGAGCCCTCATTGCTGCTCAGATACTTTGAGAGCTCCCTCAAAACAGCAGAGTTTTTCCACCAAATGTAACTAATAATTCCTTGAGTGTGCGTCTCTGGCTGAAGTCCTGATAAACCCTGTGAGTTTTCCCTGCGCTTCACAGTGCATCTCCTCTTGGAACTGTAGCATTTTCACTGAGATCTACTTGACACACTTATGAAGACAAAGAAAAGTAGCAGAATTAGTCACAGCATCGTCTGTTGTTCATAAGTCATCATAATAGGGGCTAAATGCAGCTAGTTGCCATCTAGTAGACTGGAGGAGAGCACGGAATTGATGTGGCATTTAAGCAATGCAATTTCTGTCAAAATAACAACTGCTTTATAGGCCACACACCCAAGGCAACACAGATTCACACAACTGTTTCCTACAGCCCAAACACAGAACAGTCACTGCTCAACTCCATCCAAATCATTTCTATGTGAAGGGACTGATTAAAGCATTATGCAACTTATAAGTATGACAAATGCAAAAGAAGATCTGCTTTCACACTGGTGATCAGGTTTCCCACCTTTCATGCAGCCATTATTCATGTAATGTCAATACATTTGAAACATGGCTGGGTTAGAAAACACATTACACTGAGCCTCATGTTCATAAGCCATTTATAAGCCCTTACAAATGGCTTTAATATTGTTAATGATGATGATTTATTGATCAGTTTTAAGCAATTAATAAAAACTTGAAGAGTTATGTATGTATTTATTGTTGCAGCATGGCTGTGTGTTTCTACTGAAAATAATTTAGTTTCAAATGTCCAAATCCAAATATATATATATATATAATAAATATTGTGTTTCTACCTTCCCAGTAGGCCATTAAGTCTACAGGTATAAATGTTAAAAGACGTGGGCAGAACGGTCAACATTAGAGGAGTCTAACCAACAAGTTAAAAAATTATGATGGAAGAAGATAAACACCATCCTATAAATGGCTTATAAATGATCTATGGAGCATTATTAACTATGAATAAAGCCATTTGTAACACCTTATTGAAATGTGGTACTTATTTAACACTATAATCAAATCTAAATATTGCTTAATGCAGCTTTAAGCCAAAATGAAAGTTAGAAAATTAGAAACAAAAAAATAAATAAATACATAACACTATACATTTTTGCCTAAATTTTCTCCTTTCAGCAGGACAACACTGTTTTCCTGGTCTGTCACAGCTATAACTAAGGCTATTATTAGGCCTGATCTTGATCTGTATCTGATCTGTATACATTGTTTGAATAATGACATCCGCCTTTGCATATAATTAAGCAGTCCTGCTATCTCCATTGTCTCCGCATTGTGATCTAACTAATTTGCAGAGCTCAATGTGCAAATTAGTTGGACGGATCTGGCGAACATGTCAACAAACATGTTGTGTCCCAGGTCAAAGAAAAGGATGCTATCATTCATTTTAAAATGACCGCTAATGGTTCTTATTGGTTAAATAGAAACATAAGCTGTTTTTATGGATCTTAATGGAAGAACAGTAGTTGTGATTTGTTTCTTCCATACTTGCAGAGTAGGAGACTGACAATCCTTAAGTGAACTCTCGAGACATCGGCTGTTTCATTTAATCCAAAATATATACAACAAGCTGTCTAAAAGTATTCCTTGAAGCTGCCTCACCAGTTATGCAGCTCTTGTCCTGGAAGGTGCTAGTGAACTGAATGTGCAGAAATCCGCTGTCAATGAGGAACTTAGGGTCAGCTCTGCTCGCCCTAAGATGCACTGAGACTAATTGATTAGCGGCAGAATGAAAGAGAATTAATGCATGATTACTTTGTCAAAAAGTCAATGAAATTGTGGAGGGGAATGCTGAGTCACAAGCATAGACTTAAAAAAAAATGGACATAGCCGCTGTGACATCACCCGTTGGTTTCTGAAGAGCTGTTTTGAAGCTCAAAGTGGACAGCTCCAGCCATCGCCATCTTGGCGGTGCCCAACTCTACTCAACTCCCAGCTAATCCAAAATGGGCAAAGAGGTGGAGCTGAGGCAGGCTGAATGAAGCCTGGTTGCTGAAACAAGCCACCTAGTGGCTAGTGACCTGTCACTCAAAGCGACCATGTCCTAAAATAAAATAAAATTTAAATGGGTGAGTTTAAATTTGTTGTCAGTTGTCATGAAAGGGGAAATTAGCTATAGAGACCAAAACCGTTTTTTGTACCAGGCTGTAAACATGTTTATTATTATTGTAAAGTTGGGCATTTTAACATGGGTCATGAGTGTTCATTTGATCACACCTGATTTCAGTCTTCAAGACCATTGTCATGACTGTCAATTTATGGTTAATTGTGTGGAAGTGTATTGGGTGGACTTTTTTTAATGTACACATTTTCAAGTTTTTTGTGATTTATAAACAAGTTGTGTGCAGCTGTGTGTACACAGTTTTATAAATATGAACTTTTATTTCTGGCATATGCCATTTTCCTTTTCCTCTTAGGTAGGGATTCTATGCACAGTTTTTTTATTGACACCAACATAGTCCGGCCTTAAGCTTTTACTTCTTCAAAGGCTTCAGGTGAGCTGTGATGTATAAATCTTTGGTTTGAATAAATATGTTTATATAACTAAATTTGATCGACACTGTGAAACAGACCAGAAGCAGCTAAGGTGCAGACAGGGTCATCTTCCATCGGTGAGGACATAGCAGCCCAGTTGGCATCCAGCCCAGAAGACAGAGAGTGGATTGGACAGCACCCCTAACCTGTATACTTGAAGGTACAGTAAGTGATACACCAAGGACATCATCATTTTAATAGTTGGAATCATTACTTATTCTACATTTTGTTATGTTCCAAAAATAGGTGCTGCAGCTATAGGGGACGGTGAGAAACAGCATTGTCTTTCAACTATCATCTCCAAATTGCAATTTGTACTGAATGGAAAATAGGTATGTAAGTTGACTCCTTTCCATTAGTAGATAAGATAACTTTTTAAAGACTATTTTCACAGTTACAGGAAAATTGATTTTTAGAGTGTTTTGCTCCATAAATCCATTTTAAGTCCTTTTGTAATTCTTTCAGGGCTGGGAAAGGCCTTGCTGTTTGACGGTGAAAAGGATCAACTTGTTCCCTCAGCATCTCAAGTCATTGTCGACCTTTTCTTGGTCGCTGGCTGAATGATTAGCCATTCATTTCTACGCACCAGATCTTGTCTGACTGCTTTAAGCCAGGCTGTTGTCCATGTTTTGGGTGGTAGAATGCCTGAAATGGCCTCCATTGACATTGAAGACTGCTGTAATACAGATGTCAGGGAAGCAGTCGCATTGGTACAGACTTGCTATTCACCAAGGATTGTACATTTAAGTAGTTTATCTCTGTTTACTGAGTTGTAACTTTATGTTTGACAACTGAAAGGGTCAACAGAGTTGTTCATTATCATTCATTATTTTAAGTACTCATATTGTTGGGTGATTTAATACTATTAGGTGTTTAACATATTGTACTTGTCACTTTCTAACAAATAACTGTAATGCTGATCCCTAGAAATGTCATTTAGTTTTTATAAGACTAATTGTATTGAATTTTCCTTTAAAAGCCATGGATGGAAATTTCAGTACAAAGTTTGGAAAGTGTATGTGAACTAGAATGTGAAAATATGAAATGGCACAAAACAGCCTTACAATGATTACTATTGCTTTCATAGGTTCTTGCCAGTTCTCAAAAACAAATCAAACAGCTACGAAAAGGACTAAAAGAAATGCATGTTTTGTATCCTCAAGCAGGTAAATGGTTCCGGATTAGAGCACAATCTGGTGTGACTGGTGTGGTGGACTGGTGTGTGTTTATTCCTCCAGCAGCAGCACCAACATGCTCCCCAGCTCTCTCCTCCAGAGCTGGCCGGCTCTCAACAGCTGTCTGTCAGCAAGCTGTGGCTGAATCCCCCTGTCCAGTCCTGTGATACGTGCAAACTTTTCACTCAAGTTGAACATTTTCAACTTGCACAAATATGCGGAAGATGCAAATTTTGCATCATTCTCATCACAATTTTTGTGTATTCGCGTCACATCATTCGCTTTGCCCAGCACGAATAGATACGAATTTGTGTCTATTCGCATCTTTGCATTTGCTCTTGATTCAAGCATAAGTTCTGTGGAAACTGGATTTGGACTTGTTTGAAGTCCAAATCACTAGTACAGCATAACACTTACAGTGAGAATTACAAAGTTACTACACTATATTAAGATGGAAGGAAGTTGGAATGTCCTTTTTCATGGTTTTAGGTTCCACTAAACCAAAATGTTCAATTATCATATACCTCCAACCTTTCCATAACCTCAAGTCAGATATTTCCAAGAGCTCTTTGTGGCCTAGAGTTGCATTAAAGTCAAATGCCACATCATGTTGGCAAAATTTTGATGTTATATGAGATCACTTCTCTTATGCAAACTTTACAAAACTGTGGAAAATGATTTGTAGCACCTCCACCTGATTATTTTAACAGCAACACTTTTACGTCATGCTTTTAGAGACAGTTGTGAAGATAAACAGTTAATTTGCAATAAAAGCAGAAATGACATTTACAGCACTTACACATCCATAAAACCGTCACGTTTCAAACATTTAACTCGTGATATGCTGAGGTTTGTTGAAGAATGTCTTACGTAGTATATACAGTATCCATGCCTACAGTGCAGCAGAAAAAGGAACCGCAGGCTCGAGTAATGATGTAAGTTCAGCCTGTGTAAGCTGGCGGGGTAGTTGCATGTCAGGTACAATGACATCCTCTGGGTATGATTGTGAGGTCCTGTCCAGTCTATCCCATAATCATCAGTGACCTAAAGAGATATCACAATTGGAAAACAAGCTCTTATATCAGAAATGCACATCGTAGATTCTAGATTGTGTTTGTTAAATATGCTATGACATTTTGTAAAAACTTAATACACAAGAATTATGAATATCCTTAATTTGGAATGGTTGTGTAATTGTGGTTAGTTATCCATGTTAGGAGTTTGAGCTCAGTAATTTTAATTAATTTACACATTTTCAAAGCACTGACCTCCAACATCAACCTGGCCTTAATATGACATTCAAATCCAATATCTCCTAAAATTTGCATGTGGCAATGTGTCTCCACTAGAAATGGAGAAAGGTTGTTCATTGCACCACAC
This sequence comes from Thunnus thynnus, assembly GCF_963924715.1. Lineage (NCBI taxonomy): Eukaryota > Metazoa > Chordata > Actinopteri > Scombriformes > Scombridae > Thunnus > Thunnus thynnus. Next base: position 29,270,116 of record NC_089534.1, read on the forward strand.
AGTTTTTTTGTCCTTTGGTTTTTAAGTTATATATTCATATATTGAAGAACAAACAAGAAAAAGAAATCATTTAATTTTTGAAAAAAACATTTTTCCGTCTTCACTCTATTTTCTTTGTTTTATTCTTGAAAGCAGACTTGAAGGGGGAAAAAAGGAAATGCATCAAGGGGTGAAACAACAGCAGAGCAATCGAGAAAGGAAACGGAATTTGCACCTACAACGGGTATGACTCACTGGGAGGAGATTCAAGAAAGCAACGTGCTGAGAGGAAGCAATTACTAGAGGTGATATATACCTGAACTGGATCAGCATCATTTCCCCCCTGTGGCTGACTGAGCCACAGTTGGATTGGGAGACTGGTGTCTCTGTTCTCAAGCTGTGGTGATTCCAGGCCTCCTTGAATGCCTGAAGATGTTGTTGAAGCTGTGGCACATACATCCAGCGGAGAGAATCCCTTCACATTTCAAATGGAGAGAGAGTGTACGGAGTATATCACTGACATCCCCATAGACGTCTCTCGATAATCTTCGATTCTGTTGACTGACCAAACAAACACAAAGTCCAAATGTTACTAATAGCATTTACATAAAAGGAATATACTTTTCAGTATTTCAAAATTAGTCAGATATTCATGATAGCTATGGGCGCCACGGACATGACACACCTCTGGTTATATACACTGCGTCCAGTGATGTTTGGTCCTCTACAGCTCACCATGTAACATGCCACAGCAACTTCTTCCCCTCCCTTCAAGAAGTAAATAAATAAGTAAAACAAAAGAATAATGATTTTTCACAAGTTCTGCTCTTTAGAACTTTTGTCCTCTCAATGCAAAAGGTGATGTTTTTATTAATGCAATATTTCACATTACGTTATGGTTAGCTGTACTGAGCAACAACCAACATGAAACTGTCCAGAACAATAGTGGATTGGTTGTTTGAAGCTGCTCTTATATAAATATGAAAAATGAGTCTACTGAATCCATCCACTCCTGCATAGATGACAATGCTCCACCTGTAGAAGTAACTGAAAATGGACATTAATAATTCAAACATTAGAGTAACAGAAGACAGGGAAAAATTATTTCCAAAAATGCACAAAAAAGAATTTAAAATAAATGTTAAGACTACCAGCCTTATTAGTTTGTGATTTCCATCAATCTGCCATAAGCTGTTTGGAGCAGGGACACTATACTGTCTACGACTCAGCACATGCAGGGATAGTTGCATCACTAGAGTACACTCAGGATCCACTCTTCACAGTGGGTTCTGCACATGACAGGCTGCATCACAGACACACACAGAAAGTTAATAGCTAGACTAAAATTCACACATTTATGCATTAACATTAAATATCAAGGTGCTGTCATCCTTGCCAAACTTGTGAAATCAATACCAACATCATTTGTCCTCAATTACATTTTTAGTGTTTATGAACGCTGCATAATAATGGGATTATGTCTGTGGATCTTTGCTACAATGCCATCAACTTCACCATCAGTCAATGGAGTGTACAAATCTGACAACCTCCTAGAAGACTGTACAACAGCCAAATTAAGAAATGTTGTACAATCATTGATTTACCAGTCTGATTTATTTATTTATTTTTGATTAAGTAACTTGACAATATTAACAACAATAAAATATTCACTGCAATCCATGGGATGCCATTCTTCTTCTGATGGTTCTTGTTGACACTACAAACAGGTCAACTATTTAGCAGCAGGTAATCCCGTATGAATGTAGGGCTCCATTATGTCCACCTTAATAGCCAGTGGAAATCATCCACTGGCTATTTGCATATTCATGCTGTTGCATGCTTACCTACAGAGCCCCAAACATGACATCTGGGCATAAAAAAACTGTTTGGCCACACTATACTAATCTGTGACAATGATAAATTAAGTCTGGCCACAATATATTCATTTGTGGGAGGGCCACAGCTATAACAGGAGCAAGTTTCAGCCATTTTGTGGCCACCAATTAGTCTCTTGTGGCCACAAAATATCTGTATCAAGCCCATGATTCAGTCATCCCTCTGCATTGCAAGGAATCCTTATTAGTGAGAGGCATTTAAACAGAGTATTCACCAGTGCAAGTACGACTTTATTGTACTGCAGCAAAATTAGCAAGATATTCAAAGACTCAGACTTTCGGGATCAATACCTCATAAAGGAAGCATGCTAGAAACAAAAATAGGTCCCCCCTAGCATTATATATAATAATCATATATATATATATATATATATATAGTAATTAGTTACCGGGGAAAGTATCTTTTGCGTGTAACTCGTCCCACAATCTCAGAGTTCAAACCACTCGGTAAAGGGTCCGTTTGTTTTCCCCACAACCCCAAATCAGTTCAGTTCAATCCAGTTTCACAAACATAAAAGACAGACAACTCAAAAGTCCGCCCCTGGTTTTACTGCAGATCCACAACTCAAACCAGGAATCGCAGCAGTGGTTCAGTATCAGATATTATTTACAATATATGATGTATACATGTTATTCCCAATTGGTTTTATACATATATGTGTGTATATGTATATATATGAGTGTGTGTGTGTGTGTATATATATATATATATATATATATATATATATGTAGACAGAGCAGAGTGGTGAAACAGAAGCATGCTGACCCAGAGGTCAATGGATCAGAACCATCCTCTGCTAATACTCCATTAATAACTTTTCATATGCTGAAAGGTTTACTCTGGAAAACTAGCATTTCAGTGCACACTTCCACTGCATTGTTCTGCTATCAAACACCCCAGATGGGACTCGAACCCATAATCCCTGGCTTAGGAGGCCAGTGCCTTATCCATTAGGCCACTGGGGCTTTACAGTCAACAATTTGACCACTTCAATTGACACAGTGATTTACCCTCTATAGAGCAACAATATGGGAGGCCCACAAATTGTCTCTAAATAAAACACCAAAGGCCACTGAGGTTGCCATGGCAGTGACACAGGGACAACAATAAAGACATACACAGAAACCTAAAGAGGAAGGAGAGACAGTGAAGCTGTAAAATATACATATATACATAGTAATCACTAAAGTAGGAGAAAGTAGTCATAAGTAGTGTCTATTTCTCTCCGAATATACATTATTTACCTTGCTGTAATTCTGTTGACACATTATAAAATAACCCTGATGATGTCATCTGTGTACTCAGGGTACTCTGGGCTTTGGATTTTAGACTACAAATATTTAGCAGAAAGTGTAAAAGACATCAGCATTACTAGTCAGTAAGGGTCTAATGCAGTGATTCTCAACCGTTTTATTTTCCCATGAAACTCCTTAAAGTGGCAACAATCAAAATGTTTATATTCACTGTGATCACATGACTATTTGTATGTGATAGGTGTCACTTAAAGTGGTGAATTTCTTCTGAAAAAAGCAGGTCAGAAAAAAAGTTTAAAAAAAAGGTTAACTTTTTTTTTACCATTCTATGTTTAATCTGTGTCTTGCAAGAAGATTGTCCTCCAACTTTCTGGAATTGCACTGATAAATTGTTGAAATACCCCTTTAACTTAAAAACAACATAAACTGGCCCCAGCATAGAGATTCCTGACAGACTGCTGGCAAGAAAGTGAGTGGCAGATTGACGGCTGGAGAGTCGGAGTTGACGAGCTTGTCTGGATGATTTCCAGTTCAATTTCCAGGGGCTAAATTCTGCTTTAATTATGTGAATGACATGATTTTTCCTCTTTCGGCAACAACTGTCAACACATTTCTACTCAACCCCAAGCTGCTGCAGTAGAGGTACTATGGCCATGACTGTGGATGCATGGAGGCACTGGGCAGCTCCCAAGTGTCAGTGTTTTCAACTGTATTAACATGAAGCAGGGCACTGGTGAAAGAATATCCAAGGTCTCCTAAATCCTCCCTGGATGAATCCAAGCTTGAAAAAGATCAACCATGAGTGTTTCAGAAATGTAAAATGTATTTGATTGCATCACTCTGGTCTGATCAAAAGATTGCAATAATTAAATATTTCACTGTAGTTTTCCTCTAATCATCAGGAGCCCATATGCTCATGAGATATGTGTCTGTCCCGTGTGTCTAATAAAGACTAGAAGGCAGTGTGGTAAAAAAAAAAACATACTCACTTTTCACACTGTGCATTAATGCAAAGACGTGAGCAGCATGCAAATGCACATAATTATTCACCGTGTAGACCACATTTAGCTTATTTGTGTCAAACTGCCACATGAATATGAAAACTAACAATACACACCTAGTGAATGTATGAATGCATTTTTTATTAGTGTCCTGCCATCTCATTGCGCATCCCTCATCGGATTATAAGAAATCCATGTTTTGTCCTATAACGATGAGATGTTTCACAATAAATGTGAGGGAATGTGAGCTGGGTTACATCAAAATGTTAACACTCGGGGATGTTTACTAAGAATTTGTTGCTCCTTTTTACGTGCTAAAAAGCTGAATTGCATTTCTGCTCATTTACTAAAGGACAAAACTTTGGTTTTGCACCTGTAAAATGGGAGAAATTGCTGAAAATTGAGTGTTTACACCCATGCAACATGTATTTTAAGGTGTTTCTGTTTGGAGGTGTAAAATATGGAAATATCGGGAAACAAATTCAAACAAATATCCACTGCACCTGATTTATCCAAGCCATTATTACGCCAAAGCGTGTAATACACCGGCCGGTCCACTGTGTCAGTGTCACATTTTGCCTCACCTAGGCGTCTCCTGCAGCTAGGTTCACTTTTTGCCATCTCACAATCTATCCATCCACTCAACCCCTCCTAATGTGGAAATTTGTCACTTTATATTGACGTCATCTGAACTGCATCACTTCACCAGGTCATAATTGCTATGGCTGCTAGATGGAGTTGTTGGCAGTGTGTATACACATATATAATTTTCACGCCTAGGTCAGGCAAAATGTGACACTGACATGTTGGACCAGCAGGTGTATTACATGCTTTGGAGTGAGGCTGGATTTATCGCCACAGACTGACCACTGCAGGAAACTGTGTCTAAAATGTAACTTCTGAGTAAAGCAAATCTGCTGCACTGTTTTAGTGGACACACACAGAGAAAGAGAGACAATGGCAGAGATAAACTGAGAGAGACGCAGTTTATAAGATGTATTACAAAGGAACTTTAGCAGAGCTCTCTGCTCAGGAGCACAAGATAAATGAGCAAAAAGAACAGTCTGTTATTTTTTTGTTTCCCTCAGGTCTCTACGTATTTTTCCTGACTTTATTGGCTCAGCAGCTCTAGTTCAGTATGATATGATTGAGGCAGCCACTTATTAAGTAGACAGCTGTATTTGTCAAAGGAGTTTAATAGTTTTATCAAAAATTTCCCACTGATTTTTCATAATTCATTAAATCACCTGTCTTTTTGTTGAGCTCACACCATCAGGATATTTCACTCAAAATGTCTTGCGTCATGCGGCATGAAGACGCTCACAAACCTAAAAGTGCCTTCTCATCACACAGAAACACTTTAACATTCTCCAGTCCTCAATAAACATGCACATTGCAAGTCAAAACAGCCCAGCGTCAGATCTTAGTGGCACTTTATGCAAATCAGATGCTCAGAGACTCATTTGCATTTATAGTCTTAGTAAATACCACACTAAAATTACAACATTGCAGTGACGTTACTTTGTGACAGGCTACATCAATATCCTCCTAAAACTGGATCTCATCACTACCAAGGTCCATGCTGCAAATGGCAACTAAATGAGTACTTGGTGAGTTAGTGTTGGAATTCCATTTATGGGGGGGAGGGGGGGGACACAAGTTTGAAGCAGCAGAGGCTGAGATATCCTGGCTTTAAGTTCCTAATGCAGGTCTAGTTTGATAAAATTGCAGTAATGCCCCTTTAAGTAGACCTAGCATGATTTAATGAACCAGATCACATAGAGAATGCGAGTGTGACTACGGCCTGCAACTGCTGATAAAAATCTACATAATATAACTAAACATGACAATCTGCTGTATCAACAGAATCCTGTGTGTCTCTATTTGACTGTTTTTCATGTTGTATTGTACATCACAGCCTGTATTTCAGATGTCACATAAGGGTATTCTTTTTCATAAGAGGTATATGAAATTTTACATTCACATATAAAAGCAGAAATGTCCCCAAAAAGCACATGTACAGTACTTTGAGTTCAATATTTATTTTATGTAAGTGACACTTTGTTGACATCTAAGGTGATAATAAGAGAGAAGAGAACTCACAAAACCTTAAAAGTGAGTGGGAAAATAATCATGAAAAGAAATCATACTGCAGAAAGTTGCATGAAGATTGTCCCATTTTCTTAGATCAAAGGAGTTTGAACTGTTGCAGTGCGATGAGCTGTCACATGGAGATAGGCAGATGAATATACATGACTCAGCACCAATTAGCTCTGGAACAGGGGTGAAACCTGCATGAATATTCATCGAACTGTGATGACCAATTGCCAGCCACATCACGTTTCTGCATATTTTCAAAGCCAGTGGCATATTGTAATATTTTCACACCTGTCTCACCTCTCCCTGTCCTTTCCACAGTCACACTGTCATACATTCTGGGATTTGTTGCCAGCAGAATAACACAACCACAGTAAAATAAATAAATAAATAAATAAAAATAATAAGTAAATAAGTCTTTAGAGGTGTAGACATCTTGTTTGCACCTCAGCAGATTTACTGCTGCTGCAACCCTGTCAACATTATAATGAGTCTTGCTTCAGAGCAATATATTTGATCTTTTACAGGAAATAGTGTTATAGTTGGGGAGCTAAAGGGTGAGCACAAGACAGCAGCCTGCCAAGTTTTGTGGAAATATACCCCATAATATACCTGAGATGGTCTCAAAATGGCAGGAGCAATTGCTGCAGTCAAGGCTCTACTGCTCAGTATCCTCATAATGTTTTACAGTTACATAATGCCTCATGTTATTTATAATTGAGGTTATTCTATTAGAACAGGTAATAGTAAGTGGTTGTTTAAATAGTAGTGGTGGTGTAGTAGTGGTTGTAGTTGCTGTAATCAGTGGTGTAAGAAGAGTAGAATGTAAACAAAGTGTTGCAAGAAGTACAGAAAGTGAATCCACAAGTAAGAAAACCTCATCCAAAATCACATTGACATGTGTAGGAATGCAGATTATTACAAATACAGCCTGTGAACATAGCTTTTTACAACAGTATGTCAACTGGTTCATTCTATATATCTAAATAAGGATAGTTCATGTAAAACAAAGCATTTCATAGATGTGCAGGTTGCCCTCCTGGTCCATTCTCATAGCTCGTCATTCAACTGGAGTCTCAGGCTAATGACATTTAATGTGTGCTGATCTTTAGATAGAGTAGTCTAATATGACCTCAGGTAAGTAGAGACGTGAGAACAAAGAAATGCCTATGATAGGGTGGCATTAATGGCCTCATCTGAGAGAAGAAAGAAATCCTACAATTAAAACCAATCTGGAATAGAATCTTCAGGCAAGGCAAGGTTTTATTTGCTCACCATGGTATTAAACAAATGAAGCAATACAGCCATTCAAAATTCTGTCCATAACCTGCTAAGTCTATTTGGAATGTAGTTATCTATGGGAGAGACAGCCATCTCACAATGACCCAATTCACATCCAGATACTATCACACATAAAGTACACCCCTGAGGGCCTCAGCATACTGAAAGTGAAGTGCTGGATGGATTGTTGGACCATATCGACAGATAGCTATGTCTGAAACCACCTTTCTGATGGCAGAATTAGGAGGGGCTGCATCTAACCATACAACACTGAGGGCAGTGTGGGAAACTGGATTCTCAGAAGATTTGCAGAAAGCCTAATGGTGTGTTCAGAGAGAAGACCAAGTGAACTTTTGCCTCCACATGTCAGTGGGAAGTACTTAAAGCCTGCTCGAAAAGTCCCTAAATGACGGCACATGTTAATTTGCATATCAGTGACATCATAAAGTAATTACGTATATACAAGGTTTGAATAAATCAAAATCAAAGTAAAGAAAATGAAGTCAAACAAAACTGAACTAGATATATTATTAGCCATTTTTTTCAAGCAGGAATATCCTCAATATGCATCTAAATCTACCTCTAATTTTTAAAAACTACTTTATGCAGGTTGTTGCATAGACTGTCTAACTGTATCATGAGATGATCCAGACACTAGAAAAAACTTAAATAGTCAACTTAGAATAAAAACAGAGGAGAAGAGTTCCCCGGTCAAACAATGGGGATCAGTGATTGGTCTTCATGTACACATATTCACAGCTCATTCACCTCTCTGTCTGGCTGATGATTGGTCAACTGAATACTAAAACAAGTACTAAAACGTGCTGCGGTAAGTGTATTGTCTCATTTCCTGTTGCTGACTGTGTTTACTGATGGCGTTTTTGCTGCTCTCAACTCAGTTAATTTTACTATATTTTTCATTACTGCGGATAATTACCCGCTGTTCACTTAAACTCATGCTAGTTCTGCTCAAGCACTCTTGGCTCTCTCCGTCTTTTAGCAACTTTTCTCGCTAATTCCACAGTTGTTAGTTACTTCAGCTCAGCTTAGCCTAGCAGCTAACTTAGCTTAGCTGTTAGCGACGGCTTCTCTCTCTCTCGCTCGCTCTGTTCTCTCTTGCTCAGTGTGTCATATGTTTAGCTATTCCTCCCCCTCTGTTATTGATAATGGTACATGTAATTAATGTAGTTTATTTGCAGTGTTGGAGGCAAGCCTCAGTGAATTGGAAGCACGGCTCTGCACCATGGAAAACCAATCGATAGCTACTGTATTTAGCCAACCCTCAGTAGCCAGTAGCTCCTACTCCCCTGGTAGTTCCAGAGCAGACATGAAGCCAGGGTGGCTGGGTGACTGTCTGAAGGATGCATAGCCCACGGTTCACCACTAACCAGTTAACGTTTCTAACAGGTTCTTCCCACTTAGTGACACACCCACTGAGAAACCAACTCTGATTACTGGCAGCTCCATAGTGAGAAACGTGAAGTTAGCGACATCGCAGTTACCCACCCAAAACCACATAGAAACTGTGTCTGTCCCCCGACCACTTAAATCAATTAAATCTAAAGTACACAAATGATCTGCATCTGCAATCTAATGAAAATTACCACAACCACAGCAATAGTATAACAAAATAGACAATTAAATGTGGACTCTTAAATGTTATGGAATTTTCCATCTTTAGGGGTTACAAATTGAGTGACAAATTGGGTCAAAACTTGAGCCTTGAGGTCACACTGTAATTCTTAATCTCTCCTTGGTATTTCAGCTGTCTGTGATGTTTTGGTGAAAGCAGAAACCTCTCTGATAAAGAGTATACCAGCATTGCCATGGTAAGCCAAGGCAAGAGAGGACCCTTCTAGACAACACAGATAGGTGGAATGTGTAGCTCAAATGTGTTGACAATGACCTGAGGCTCAATGCAACGTGACTTAAGATGTCACGGGTAAAGTGCAGTCCTTTGTTTACAAACTAGTGAACCAATTAGACTAATTTTTCATATTGTAGGCGGATCTGCTTGGGTTAACACTCTTTCAGACTTTCAGAAAACAGACCGGGAGGAAGCAGCATCCGAGTTACACCAACTTGGATGTTCGCTGTTTACAGTTCTCCTTGATCAAGTAACTTCAATAAACATTCTCAGCATTTAGACATCAAAGGCTCATGTGTGCTTCTCTCCACCGAAGTGTTGACCACCGCTCAGAAAATATCTACAACATTAAATATTAGATCTCTGTCATCTAAAGCTGTATTAATAAATGATTTAATAGCAGATTATCATTTAAAACTGCTGGCTAAGGATAAGTGTAAATATGGTACAACTGTTATTCATGTCAGTGGGAATGACTCCCAATTATTATCAGATTTAATATCAGATTATCATAGTGATTTATTTTGTTTTTCTGAAACCTGGCTGTGTCATGAAGAAAATGTTAACCTGAATGAATCCACTCCCCCCAGTCATATTAATATTCACATTCCTAGAGACACCAGCCGAGGAGGTGGAGTTGCAGCCATTTTCAACTCAAGCCTTATTATCAACCCTAGACTTAAATTTAATTATAACTCATTTGAAAGCATTGTTCTTAATATCTCTCACCCAACCTGGAATTCTATTTGTTATAGCGTACTGTCCCCCTGGAACATACTCAGCATTTTTATCTGAATTCTCAGAGTTTTTTATCAAGCTTACTCCTTAGTACAGATAAAGTAATTATAGTAGGTGACTTTAACATTCATGTGGATGTCAATAATAATAATAGCCTTACCACCACGTTTATCTGATTATTAGACTCAAGTGGTTTCTCTCAGAGTGTAAATAAACCCACTCGCTGTCTTAACCACACCCTCAACCTTGTTCTGACATATGGCATTGAAATTGAACATTTAATAGTTTTTCCACAAAATCCTATTTTATCAGATCATTAATTAATACATTTTGAACTCCTATTGCTGGACTACAAGCCATTTGACAAAAATATCTTCACTAAATGTTTATCTGATAAACATAAGAAAACAATTCTATCAGCACTGAATTCAATGCCATGTCTGAAAACTACTGAGGACTCTGCACTGCACCGTAGTTAGCTTGAAGCTAATTTGCATCCGTAGTCCCCCTCAATCAAAACATACAACAGCACAACAACAAACAGTACAAAGCAAACAAAAAAACAAAACAAAACAAAAACAAAACAAAACAAAAACACACAGAACACACCATACAAAATACAAAGCTACACACAACAGCACATCACATACACCCACAATGTCAATTAGAAATTAATAATGTAAACTAGACTCAGTGGTCACACAGCTGATTGGTCTTTAGTAGATTTTTTAATTTGGCCTTGAGTGTATTGATAGAACTACAGTTCTTCATATCATCAGGTAAGACATTCCACTGACTTGTGGCTTACACAAAGCTGACTGCCCAAATAGTGTGCGATGAAATGGTATGGTACAATCTTGTATAGAGGATATTCTGGAGGATCTAATAGAACTTACTGAGCAAGTGTACACAAAGTCACATAGTGGAGGAGGGGCCAAACCATTTAAAATTTTATAAACTAGGCATAAATTTGAAAATAATCTAAAATTGTCAGCGCTCCCTAAATTGTATTTCTCCAGTACCCTACAGTGATGGAAATGCATTGCTTTTTAGAGTTTGTTTGTATAAGGACTCAAGAGGTCTTATGGGTGTTTCTCCAGCCTGCCCCCAACTTTTGACGCAATAAGACATATGGGAAAGAATCATAGCATGCATAAATATCTTGGCTGTGTCCAAAGAGAGACAGTTTCTAATATGTCTAAAATTTGCTAAGTTGTACTTTATGGTTTTAACCGTTTCTTAAAGTTCAAATTTGGATCCAGTGTCACACCAAGATATTTAAAATCAGTAACTGTCAATTTTTTCACCTTTGATGAAAATATCAGCATTAGGAGGTTGTACCATAGTTTTAGAGAAAAACATACCTTTTGTCTTGTTTACATTTAGACTCAGACATGATTGATCAAGCCAATGTGTGATCCTTTCCAATGCAATTGTTAACTTAGCAGCAGCTAACTCAGCTGTTTTTGCATGTGTCTACACAACGGTGTCATCTGCATACATTTGTAGTTCTGCATCATGACACTGTTGAGGGAGATCATTCATATATAGGCTAAATAATAGGGGACCTAACATTGACCCTTGTGGAACACCCATTGTGCACTTCATGTTACTGGACAGTGTGTCACCAACTTTAACACATTGTATCCGAATGGATAAATATGAAGACATCCATGCCAGTGCTCTACATGAGAAGTTAAATTTAGAGAGTTTCGATATTAAAACATCATGATTGACTGTATCGAATGCTTTACATAGATTTAAAACTACAGCACCAACTACTCTCCTTTGTCAAGTCTTGATTTAATTTGCTCTATTACGTGCAAGGTAGCAGTTTCAGTGGAATGATTTGCTCTAAAGCCAAATTGCATACAATGTAGACCAAAATTGCTTGTATTAAGAAATGTTGTCAGTTGTTTAATGACAACTTTCTCAGCCACCTTGAGAGTACTGACAGTATACTTATTGGTCTGTAGTTACTGGCTTCAAGGCACTCTCCAGATTTAAAAATAGGTGTGACAATGGCACATTTCCAGTCATCAGGAAAGGAGCTGTGTTTAAAAGACAATTAAATGAGCAATAGGGGGAGTTAAAATATCTTTGTGTGATTTGACAAACATAGTGTCTAATTGGAAAGCATCTCTACTTTTGGAGCTTTTTAAGGAGCTGGTGATTTTGTTTACTTGTAACTCATTAGTTTCTACCACCTCAAAAACCTGACCTGACGCATCTATAGGAACAATATCCAGTTTCTTTTTCGGAATTTTTTTTCCTAATTCATATACAGAGTCAAGAAAAAAGTTATTAAAGACATAAGCAATCTGTGATCATTTTTAGTTTTTTCCTCTCAGTTTTATCCTCCTAGTTCATATTAAAATCACCCATAAGTAATAATTCTTTGTTGAATCTTGTTGATAGTGCTGCAGGCTCATTGCAAATGACAGTCTACTCCATCGCCCTTTTAAAAAAGAAGATAATAAAACATAAGAGGTTAGCCCTATGATATAACTCCCAAACCCGCAAATGAAAGCAAACTTTGAAAATCTGAAAGGATTTGGCGTTCCACCAAACTAGAAGAATCTTGCTTAGTCTGGCAAGACAGTCTCAAAACATATAGGAAGGCCCTCTGTAATGCCAGAGCCGCCTATTACTCATCATTAATAAAGGAGAATAAAAACAGCCATAGGTTCCTTTTCAGAATTTTGGCCAGGCTGACGGGCTGAGTCATAACTCTGTTGATCCATATATTCCTGTAGCTCTCAGTATTGGCGACTTCATGAGCTTCTTTAATGATAAAATTCTAACTATTAGAGACAAAATTCATCACCTTCTGCCCTCAGCAGTCACCGATATATCCCCAAACACAGGAACCTTAGAAACAGCTGTGAAACCTGATATATATTTAGACTGTTTTTCTCCAATCGACATTCCTGAACTAACTTCAACGATTTCTTCATCTAAACCATCAACCTGTCTCTTAGACCCCATCCCAACTAGGCTGCTTAAGGAAGTCTTACCCTTAGTTAGCACTTCTTTACTAGATATGATCAATCTGTCTTTAGTAACAGGCTATGTACCACAGTCCTTTAAAGCAGCTGTAATTAAACCTCTTCTTAAAAAACTAATCTTGATTCAGGTGTTTTAGCCAACTATAGACCTATATCTAACCTTCCCTTTCTGTCTAAGATCCTTGAGAGAGCAATCATGAATCAGTTGTGTAACTGTCTACATAACAATAGTTTATTTGAGGATTTTCATTCAGGATTTAGAGCGCATCATAGCACAGAGACAGGACGACTGAAAGTTACAAATGAACTCCTAATTGCATCAGACAAAGGACTTCTCTCTGTACTTGTCTTGTTAGATCGTAGTGCTACATTTGACACCATTGACCATCACATCCTATTACAGAGACTGAAACATTTCATTGGCATTAAAGGAACTGCATTAAGCTGGTTTAAATCCTATTTAACATATCTATTTCAGTTTGTACATGCTAACGATGTATCTTCCATGCACACAAAAGTTAGACATAGAGTTCTGCAAGGTTCTGTGGTTGGACCAATATTATTCACCATATATATGCTTCCTGTGGGTAATATTGTTAGGAAACAGGAAACACATAAATCAATGAAGCCAGATGAATCCAATCAGTAAATGAAACTCCAAGCATACCTTGAGGACATAAAGACCTGGATGAACTGCAATTTTCTGCTACTAAACTCAGACAAAACTGAAGTTATTGTGCTTGGCCCTAAACACCATAGAGACACATTGTCTAATGATATATCTACTCTGGACAGCAATGCCCTGGCCTCCAGCTCCACTTTAAGGAATCTGGGAGTCATCTTTGATCAGGATATGTCCTTCAACTCCCACATAAAACAAGTTTCAAGGACTGTCTGGTTAATTCCCTCCTGTCTCCTTTCCCCTCTCCTCTCTGTGTTTATGAGGCACATTCATAAAGCCTTGGGATACGTGCAAATTATTCGCTCAATTTGAAACATTTCAACTCACGCAGACAAGTATTCACATTGATTCTTGCCACCCAGGGTAATTTGCGTCTTCACATTGACTTTGTATGTAATTGCATGCCATATCTAAAATTCACTTCACGTTCTGTCTGAACACAGTGAGACCTAGCTCTCTAAAAACAGGTATAAGTTGCATGGTAAGACATTGTGACAGAGGAGCTTGAGCAATAGACCCGTAAATGTGAAGCATTATCAGACACCTAAACACTACACAGTGGTTTAAAATACTGTGAGACAAGATTTTAGATCAATGGAAAGCAAAAATCTTTTTATCCTTTGTCGCAATGATCACCAGGTTAAAGGTAGTTTATTGAAAATTTTCTAATCTGAGGACCCAGGCAGGGTCCTCAGATTAGGGTGTGTCTACATGTACTTAAGTAACCAGGTTACAGTTGGCTTTCTCCAGAAAGCTGATTTTTTAACTGTCATGTTAATAAGAAATCAGGGTAGGACATTAAAGAAACCTGGTTTCCCCGGTTAGATTTCTCCTGCAGAATACAGATTTCTCTGCCATGTATATGTGTAACCTGGTTTCTGATTGTCTTTTTACAAGTACACATGTGCATAACAATAGACTGAAGACAGGGAAAGCACAGCAGCTGGATGAAAGGAGAGATCATTACACGGAGTAATGCATCCTCATATTTAAAATAATTCCATTCAAAGTTTGACAAATAGTGACAGTAACACAGTCCTGTAGAAGTCTAAAGAACTTGGTTTCCACTGCTGAAAATTTGATTTGATATTGTTTAAACGTCACACTTTTGCACAGTGATGAAAACTCTGCCTGTCAGTCTGCTCCAACACAGACACACACACACCAAAAAACCAACATCGTCTTGTGTCACTAATGTAGTTCAAATCAGTAAGCCACACTTTCAAAATAAGGTCAGGGGTAGAGAAGAAATCTTATTAGGGATCTGCTGTATGTATATGTGGATTTACAGCAACCAGGTTTGTAAACACAAGACGAACATTTCCTGGTCTGCCACCTCTATGATTACAGCAGCAAAAAACTACTGGGTTAGGGTTGGGAAAAGATCATAGTCATAGCTAAAAAAAACCAACACTGAGGAAAGGAATAGTTGTCTGCTGTGTCAGTCACATACTCTGTTGATCCATCTACATAGCACCAAATAGCTCTTCTAAAGGTTACAAATTACTTATTAATGGCTGCAGACTCTGGACATTGCTCTGTACTTGTGCTACTTGACCTTGGTGCAGCATTCAATTGATCAACCATTGATCACATTATGCTAATTAATAGACTAAAGGATTGGGTGGGCATTTCTGGAAAATGTTATGTTTCAGTTGATCCATCTTCTGCACAGACAATATGTGGTATATACATACATATACATATATCTTGAACCAGTTCTGTTCTCTCTGTATATGCTACCATTAGGTCATATCATTCGTCACCATAACATCTCATTACACTGTTATGCAGACGATACACAGTTATATCTCTCCACAAAACCCTCTGAATTCAACAAGCTGGCCACACTTACAAAGCTGCCTAGCTGATGTGAGAGACTTGATGTCACAAAACATTCTGCAGTCCAGCTACTGCTCGGTCCCCTTAGTCCAAATATTAATGGCACTGCTAAGAACCTGCTCACTGTCACTCTCACTTAGCTCACAGTCAACCTATCTTTGACAGTGAGCTAAACTTTGGACAACACACAAAAAATGATGGTCTTGTTTTTACCAGCTCAGGAATATTTCCAAGATGCAAACAATGTTAATCAATACAAAGAGTTATTCACGCTTTTATATTTTCACGCCTGGACTACTGTAGCACTTTGTTTACCTGTCTCAGTGCCCGAGCTGTAGCTCAGCTTCCGACTATGCAGAACTCTGCAGCCAGACCTCTGACGAAGACCAAATGCTCTTCTCACATCACCGCAGTTTTAGCCTCTTTGTACTGATTACCAATTTCTTTTAGAACATCAGTGTGAACTGTGAACTGTCCAAAAAGGCCTCTTAGATCTGCTGGATTAGGCCTGTTAGCTGTTCCAGAGCCCAGGTTAAGGTCAAAGGGTGATCGGCTTTTGCTGCACTGGCTCCTCAGCTTTGGAATAATCTTCCAGTTAGTATTGAGTTTGCTGAAACTATTTCAGCTTTTAAATCATGTCTTAAAACACATTTTTATAGACTCACCTTCACCTTGTCTGACAACTAGACAGACTATACAGCTCTGTTGTGCAAATGCCAGATTTTATGTTTAGTCTTAATTATTTTTTCTTATGGATTTGTTTTATGCTGTTTTTTAAAAATTTGTTTATTTGATTGTAATTTGCTGTTACTGTTTTTTGTTTGTTTGTATGTCTGAATGTCTTTCATGCTGTCTCTCTGCCTTAGAAAGCACTTTGTGCTCCATGCTTGAAAAATGCTATGCAAATAAACATTATTATTATTATTATTATTATTATTATTATTATTATTATTATTATCCATCCACCACAAATCTTGTCTAACTAACAGTTCAGGAATTTGATTGGTCTAAAATCAAATGACCAAAGCCATAGCCTCATATGTGTGAATACCACACTGACTGTTATGTAACATGTGCATGTACTGTCTAACGAGATGTCTTTTTCTTTCATACTCTTAATCTTATTGAAAGGCTGTTGTAATCTGTGGTATGATGACAGTGATAACTTATGATTGTGGGGTTGGTCCATCAACCGCCTGTGAATATGTGTGTGTGTGTGTGTGTGTGGTCTTTTTAGCGTTTTGATTTATATATTTCTATGGGTTAACACCTTTCTTTGTCACCCTGTTTAGCATTTATAAGCAGTATACAAACAATGTGCAGTATTTGCCAACAACTTCGCCTATGAAGACATTTTCTATTATTACATCTGTGCTCCATTATATTGTTGACAAATACATTAAGAAAACACATACCACCTTCTAATAACTACATTATAGTGTGTCATAAACCATTTACTAATTTTTATGGACTGCTTATGAATGACAAATAGGGGGACTTAAAGTTTTGTTATTATTGCATTTTCTTGTATTTTACTTATATTTCTGTACATGTCTCCTCTAGTAACATACATGTGGGCGTCAAAATATTTTTCAATATAATGCACTCCAGTACACCACCACCACCCATTACAACTTCAGTAATAAACATACAGCATCCTTATAGCCCCAAACACACACATCAACCTCAGCCTGAGCTCCACACCACACATAAATTAACTGCACATCCTACAGTGAGGAACAAATCCATACTGACTATTCACGGAGGCTGCTTACCCAGATGAAATGCCATTGATTCACACCATTGTGGGTGATTGCGCTTGTTAAATTTCCACTCCTTTTTTGTTACATCCACTATAATGTTCAATATCAGAGGGCACTTTATCGCTGTCTGGGCAGTGCGGGCTGTCTGGGCTTTTATTATGAGGAGGCATTAAAGAATATGACATTTCCCCTTGGGGAGGAGAGAGGAGCAGCAGTACACTCCAACACTAAGTGATTCACTCCCCAACAGTTACTGTTCCTGCTCTACCTGCACACTGCTGTGTGCGTGTGCTGCTGCCACACTTCCTGTCACTCCGTGTTCCACTTGTACAAGTCACATGTCCTCACAGATTACTTTGTGAGAATCACTCTAAGTCAGCCGAGCGTTTTGGCATCCTGTGCTTGGCTGTATACCGATGCATGAGCCCCAATCTATCTCTCAGAGAGCAGGCTCCACTGATTCATCTGCAGTGACTGATGTACTGTACCATGTATGTAATCCATGATTATAAGCGGCTAAGGGGAAGACATTGGGTGCAGCTATGCGTAATTATGGCTTTTAAGCAGTGAGCAGGAAAACACTCCTCAGCTCCAGTCCTTGGCTGCTAATTCCCCGTGTCTGTACTGCAAACTAAAACCCCTTTCAGACATGAAATACACAACATTGCTGGCTTCATCCAACTGTTAAAGTGATTGTTTTTTGTCATTCAGACAAAGGTGACTTTTACATTAATGTTCCTTATGCCTTTATTCAGACACGACACTTTATTTATGGAAAGAGACCATGCTCGCGTGATATTTGGTGCTTGGAGCACAAGAGAGAGTAGAGAGAACAGTGAGTTAAAAATATGATTGTAGAATTGTTGCTCACATCTAAGTATATTTAAAAGGTTTCCCTGGATATTCATTTATTCAACTGTTCACATGATGAAAAGTTCAAATATAGAGAGGGTGTTTTCCAGCTTACTAAACTAATTTTTATTGATTTAGATATTTATTACAGTGATGTTAGAAGGCAAAACAAGATGTGCATTTTAACATTCACACAAAATATTAACTTGACAGTATATAGAAACTGAAGAGCTGATGTTAGGGACCTTCTCATGCAAAGTGGCCTACACCCTGTCTGGAAAGGAAGTTGGGATGATGCGGTTATGCATCTGAACCTCTGATCCAACAGAACACTCTGACCTGAAGTCTTTAAAAAATATCATGCAATATGAAGCCAATGCCAGTCTGACTTGCATGTTCTCACTGTTAAAACCCAATTCAAAGTTTCAGAGTTCAAATACAGTTCCTGCTTTATTTTTTTTTAATTAATTTAGGTCTTCATAGGGTATAGATATGAAGTAATCCTTATTGCTTTTACAGATTGCTACCTTGTGGTCCAAGATGTGAACCTTAGGATTTCTCTAGGTCTGTTTTACCTATAGTATATATCATTCCACAGCTGCATTTTGAAAAGTGAGTTTAATTAACAGTTGATGAAATCTTTGATGATGTCTTTAAATCCTATTTGTGGATAGTTACAGATGCAGATGAGAAAAGTGGAAAACATGAACCTGCCATACAAGGTCTGAGCAGAATCATAGCATTGCCTCTGAGTTGGACAAATCTGCTAGAGCTGGCAACCCTGCAGCAAAGTCAAAATCTCACAACAGAGACAGGAACACTGGCTAATTACAGTGGAGATCTGAAGGAAACGTATTGCTGGTGGCTTGCCTGTAGCACTATCCCCCATTGTGGAGCAGTTGATAATGGGATAGGAATCTTGAATTTCCCAAAGGCAGTGTTTTTGTTCCAACATGGTGTAGATGTGTCATAAAGTGGGAGCACAAATTGTGGAGCCACTGATATACTGATTGACATCTCTAGTTTAAAGGTCATTTGTGCTCTCATGCAGTACGAACTGTACGTATTGCCCCTTTATTTTGGGACAGAACGGCATCATCATTTCAGTCGTGTCTGTTTCCCCTCCAACAGAAGCGATCAGTAATTTAGGTGAATCACATTTGCCCGGGGACAGGATGGCTCGGCTCTGGGCTGTATGCCAGTGAAGGTCAGCCCACCAGTAACTCTGCCACTCCAGCAGACGATGTCTGCATGCTGCAGAACAGAATGAAGGGCAGACTGAGCCAGTAACCCTGAGGGCATGTGTGAGGGTTAGGACACATGGTATGCCAGTGTGTGTGTGTGTGTGTGTGTGTGTGTGTGTTTGTGCTTGTATGTGTGTATGAGAGAGAGAGAGAGAGAGCTTTCAGAAAGCTTTCTGCCTACCTGTATGTGAGTGTTTTTGTGCGTGTGTACATGCTGTTTGTGGACTGAAACCACAAACTCTAAAATATCAACTATTCATGGACCGACGAGAACAACTTTCCAGCCTTAACACCTGAATCTTTTACTTGATCCTGTGGGTCTTCACAAGGTTTTATTGACCCAAAAGTCAGAGAACTTTTTAGAGGTCTGTTATAGCAGCATATAATTCTTCGTTTGAGGTTAAGACATGAGACTGGTAGTTAGTTGCTTGCGGCTGTGGCTCAGGAGGTAGAGCGGGTCGTCCACTAATCGGAAGATCGGCGGTTCGATTCCCGGCTCCTCCAGTCCACATGCCGATGTGTCCTTGGGCAAGATACTTAACCCCAAAATTGCTCCTGATGGCTGTGCCATCAGTGTATGAATGTGTGTGAATGCTTAGCTTCCTCTGATGGGCAGGTTGGGACCTTGCATGGTAGCCCCTGTACCCATTCAGCGTATGAATGTGTGTGAATGGGTGAATGTGATTCGTAGTGTAAAAAGCGCTTTGAGTGGTTGGAAGACTAGAAAGGCGCTATACAAGTACAGTCCATTTACCATTTACCATTTATTCGTCAAAGCCCTGGTGACCTCCAAAGGGTCAGATTAATCTGTGGGGTAGTGAGATGATTAATGGGAGAGGAAAGAAGAAAAAACAAAGTTCTGATACACAAATCTGTTTTCAGTTTTTGGACTTTTTCTCTAATCTTTGATTTTTGCTGAAATATTGGATCATTTGAACATTTATTGAAATGAAAGCATGTGAGAAGTTTAGAGGGAAAAATCACTATTTGGTGGAGCTGTTAACAACTCATAGACATGTGAAATGTGACCCCGACTACACACTGCTTTTTGTAAGCTGTCAAAAGTCAAAAAGGTTGGAAACTTGAAAAGTAACTAAAGCTGTCAAATAAGTGTAGTGGAGTAGAAAGTATAATAATTCCTTCTGAAATGTAGTGGAGTTGAAGTATAAAGTAGCATCAAATGGAAATACTTAAGTAAGGTACAAGCACCTCAAAATTGTACTTAAGTACAGTACTTGAGTAATAAACTGTTACTTTCACAAAAAGAAAGTGTGTTCTGTTGCTGATCATGCAATATTGGTTAACACATTTGAAAAAGCAATTCATCACACAAAAAAAGGCTATATGTGAGGAAATACTGATTAAATATAGTACTACAGCTGCTGCCGGCTGCCTCCGCTCTGAGACTCGGTAGTCGGCTGGTTGTCAAACAGCCGTCAGTTCAGATTCCAGGACAGAAGGTGAATTTTCCTGCGCTTGCTGTTGGACTGCAACCACTCTGTCAGGAGCCTGTTTACCGGATTCCTACTCACCATATTTTCTGGAGTCTAAGCTAAGTATCTTTTATCTGGTATCTGTTTGCTTGGAAATGCCAAAAAGCTAGCTAGATTGTTGTTGGCTGTATTCTCTGTTTAGCTTCACTGCTGTGTTGTTGCTGTTCAGTTTCAACACTAGAATCAGTTGTACATTACTATGTTTAAATAAAATATTCATGTCCCCCAGTCGACTTTTCTTAAAATAATGTTGTGTAGCACCCATTATTATTAAAAATTGTGAAAATGAATCCAGATTAAAAACACAGGCATTTATACCTGGTAAAATGTACCCGTATATGAAATGCATTTATTTCCATATGGTTTATGTTTAAACATTCTAAGTTGCTAGGCAACAACATTTGTTAGAGTGTGTGATCTGTCAACTACATCAAGTATAATTAAATTATAAAAAGAGCAGAGGAGAATGACCTGCAAAAAAATCTTCACCAAGTTCCTGAAGTGCAGGAAAGCTGTCTGTGGAAAATGCACAGTCAAGGTGCTGAATGTCTGTGTGTGTTTGAGGGAGACGTACAATCACATGTGTTCACATGAAAATGATTTAGGCTACTCACAAATGTTTATTGTGTGTAAAACTTCTAGTTTTAGTTTTTGAACTTTTAGTTCATTGAATATTCATTCATTTTTATTTTGCCATGTTACCGTTTATTGATCATAGGCTATTTAGCCTAATTTACCTGTTGCCTTATTCTGTTTTCATGAATGGAACACCAGAAGAGAAATATATTTGTGTATATATTATAAATCTAAAAAAAGAAGCTTTAATGGTTACCTCAAGTTTCTTGGTGATGTTCACTTATTCACACATTTTTGAAATGTGTGAAAATTAATAACTGATTAGGTGAAACTGTACTGATTTTGTTGTGACATTAATAATAATAATAATAATAATAATAATAATAATAATAATAATAATAACATGTTTATTTAGTAAAGCACCTTTCACAGAAATGAAATTCACAAAGTGCTTCACAGAAATGAGTTAAAAATAAGACCATAAGAACATATACAGAGTAAAAACATATGCCACAAGTTAAAATTAACCTTAAAAAAACAAAAAACAAAACACAGGTACCTCAAGGTACCTCAAGTAGAAACACATGAACAAATGATCTTTACACATCACACACTCCAATCACACAACAGCTGATGAAAGGGACCCAATACTCTTAGCTACCTTGGGAGTTATACTGTCAGAAGCAATAATGAGAACCTCTGTCTTGTCAGTATTAAGCTGTAAGTAGTTGTTTGACATCCAGTCCTTAATAGCAGTCAGACAGTTGTGCAGCACAGACAGTTTATTGAGGTTATCAGGCTTAAAAGATACATAGAGCTGAATAACAATGACAGGAAACATCACTAAATTTGCTGATAACCTGACCTAGGGGAAGCATATATAAAGCAAAGAGAATAGGACCCAAAACGGAACCTTGCGGCACACCACAAGAAAGAGAAGCAGTTTCAGACGTGTGAGGACCAAGAGACACAGAAAAACTCCTATCTGCGAGGTAGAAGGAGAACTAGTCCAGGGCGCTCCCTGAAACACCCACACATTACCTGAGCTTTTTTAGTCATTATTCTGTGATCCACAGTGTCAAAAGCTGCGCTAAGATCCAGCAGCACTAAAATGGAGCACTCACCCACATCTGAAGACATCAATATGTCATTGGAAACTCTGAGAAGAGCAGTTTCGTCGGAATGTTTCTGACTGAAACCTGATTGGAATTTATCAAAAATGTTGTGTGCAGACAAGACAGCAGTGAGCTGTTTGACAACAACCTTCTCTAAAATTTTAGAAATAAAAGGCAGCTTGGATATAGGCCTGTAGTTATTGGGACTGTATGGATCAAGGTTTGTTTTTTTCAGGAGGGGCTGAACAACTGCATGTTTGAAGTAAGCTGGGACACAACCAGATTGCAGGGAGCTGTTTATAATAAAAACCAGGCATGGCCCAATACACTCAAGTGCATTTTTGAGCATGGAAGTGGTCATTAAATCACCCATAAGTGTGGTACTTGTTTATTGTTATTATCATGGCTCATTATTGTGCATTTGGTATATTTAGACTACATTGGTCATTTAAATAATATGGGTCATGCCATTATGTGATGAATGTGGTTTTATAATAATATCTCACCACCCAAATATGCAAATATTTTCTTCTAATACACATTTTCAGTGTCATTTTAGACTGTTTTTAGATTGGCTTCTCAGTTTGCTGCTGAATCTTTGTATGAATTTGCAATCTGTGCATTAATTTGCATTATTGTTATCAAAAAATTAAGTTCATGTAGCAGTTGTAGCTAATTTCCTGTGGTGTGTCTGGATTGATTTTGGGCATATTTTCCCTGGGCAGCTTTGGAGTTTTCTATTAGCTCATGTACTGTATGCTATTTATCTGATCACTAGAGAAAACTTTACTCAACTTTGGTATATGGTTGTGTTACTGTCCCTCCACCACACATCACAATGCAGGGACACACAAAGAGGGAATTATGTACATAAAAGTCTGTAACTTTGTCAGATATGCACCTGAAAGAATGCAATGAAAGAATTTCTCTGTGGCTGGTATGAACAGGAGGAATGCATTAGATCAAGCAAAAATCTGTTGCAATGTTCATATGGGCACCTAACTGTTGTTTCAAGACATTCTTGAACAATTGTGAACCTATTTTTAAAGTGAATATCGCATGAGCCCAAACATATCATTTTCAGTAGTCCTGCTTTTCTTACATTTTACTGATGCTTTGTTTTTTGTCTTTTACTGAAACTTGTTGTGGTCACTGTTTGGCACATAAAAAGGGCCACAATTTATTAGTATACATCCCCTTAAGAGTGCAATATACTGTACAGTTGAAAAACAAAAAACGCAAAGTCAGGGTCAGTCACTTCAATTAGTAGAGAACCCTATTTCCACCAGGACACATGATATGGATGCTGTTATTTGATCAGGGGCCTTTGCTTTTAACCTCTTAACATCCATCGAGTTGCTGGAGACCCAAGCGGTAGCATCACACAGTAATGACTAAAAGCAATTGGCACAATTTGGCCAATTGGAGATAACTGGAGAGGTTCGGGGACACCAGTGACACCACAAACTAAAAACCAGCCTAGCTCTCATAAGGTTAGGCCTAGAGGTCTGGAATTTTATGCAGGTTGACAAGATGTAGAAGGTATATGGTGATTTGCATGGTTCTGGCATAAAGCATGTCCTAATTATTGTTATTCAAATATGATTCATTATAAACCAGGACCAAAAAATAACACGAGCGTTATTTGAACTGATTTGTTGTTGTAGTTTTGTTTGTGTTTTAGCCACATGCTAAACAAGCACATTTCCAGAAACTAGAAGATGTCACTTGTCAAATAAAGCCTAATACATGCATCATGGCCTTACAGTTCTTCTGTTATAAGCTTTTCCATTTGGGTGTGAGCTGGTGGAGTTGTCAACATGACATATAATCAAGCCACAGGATGACAGTGCGTTTCAATGTCTAAAAAAGCTTCCTTGTGGAATAGATGCATGACCAAAAATCTGTAACAGCCTTTCAACTCCTCCACAATGCAAAAGAGTCCAACAGAAATGAAGGTATCATAAAATAAGCTGCTGTCACTTTCATCAGCCTTGCATAAGGGCTAGGGCATGTTTTTAATATGAAAGCTTATGTCAGCTGCTCTCCATCAGATCACTAGCTGGAATTTCTTTATTCTGTCATGTGTGAAAAGTTACAGTAGACAGCAACAAGACTGTGGAGTGTGTCTGAGCTTCACATGTTCAAAAGAAGAAGCATCTCGATGAAATAGAAGACTGAGGATGTACAGCTTTTACATTTGTACATTTTTTTACATTATTAAGCTTAATCAAAGTTTGTGGTGTCAAAATGAAAAAACACATAGGTCATATTTTCATCCACCACACAACCACACACACACAAACACACACAACCACATCCACCTCTGTTTTTATTGCCAGGTATATAGACAGTAAACAACTAGGTGATTCACTGAAGTAATAAGACAGAGACTTTACTTTGTTTATAAATGATCATTTGTTTATTAGGGATGGGAAGATTCACTAATTCACACTGGTGTACTAGCATAAACATTCATGATGTCATTGCCCTGATTAAAAAAGTGTGCACCAGATACAATTTAGGATAACCTAACTTTTTGTATATAATTAGTAGAGGCCCTACACCTTTATTATGTAGAAATGTGACCAATAATTTGATATTTGGATTAATTCCTCCTCTCTGAACTGTTTCTCAAGCACACTAACATGCTACAGCTGTGGTGTGCTGCCAAAACGTTCCAGGTGGAACTCTAGAATAATTGTTCCGCATATCGAAGTGGATTATTAAACTATTTTGACAGTAATTGTTTGGGTCATGGAGCTTATGCATGTAAATTGGAGACAGAGAACACTACACTACAAAGAACTTGTGAAAATGCCTGTTTGTGAAAGGTCCAAGTGTTCTTTTAGAGGTCAAAAAGAAACAGCTTTGCTTACTGAGTGGAAGTACTAGAGAAACAAACTGATTACTGCCAAACAGACACGGACACACCTGCAATGACTCGTAAAACTGTGGTCACCCTTCTTTGTTCACCTTCGAATATTGATATCTCTCAGATAGTAACATTCTAGGTGAACTCCCATTTATGAGACTACTTTGTTCGGTTATTGGTCTCAGTTTCCGGATGGTGCCCCGTATTTGTTAATTCATTTTAATAATTCTATTAATTGTTATAATTAGTTAATTATCCTTGATAATTGATAATTATTGCAAATAATCAACTGTGTTCCTCACAGATCCAACAGTTGGTGCCCGAATTATTGATTAAGGTTAACAATATCTTATTTTCATAATTCATAATTATCTATGATAATTATGAAGTATTGCTAATAACCAAACGTACTACTGCCCGTCCCAACACAAGTTTGACAGTTAGCTTACTTGCTTAGGTAAATAAAATAGAAATCAGTTCAGAGACATATTATCAGCGACTATAGCTAGCATGTTCCTGTGATGGCCAACAGCTACAGTAGTTAACCAACCAGACCTGTGAGTACTGCCATGCCTCTAGAACCACATATTTCACAAAGTCACACAGATGAATTTCGCTGTGCCATGTGCATACTGATGGCTCATGTAGTAAATTAAGCTTAATGTACAAGCATATGTTTCACATCAAAAACCTAGCTTTTTATGCATACTTCAATTAGGGGTCTGCATACTAGGGTTAGGTACCAACCTCTGTACTTTTAACATCGATACCACCAAGTACCGATTCACATCTGACCAATTGGTGCCTTGCGGGAGAGTGAGCTGCACTCGGGGAACAGCTCTGAAATGAGTTTTAAAAACACACATTTACCGACTGAAGTATCTCACATGGAGGCTCTGACACTGACAGGAGCACCAACCCACGGATTCAAAGAGACATCACAGTTAGCATGGCTAGCATCGTTAGAATAGCAGTGCCATGCTGTGTGTAGCCCATAGACTGTATAAAAATAAGATGTAGCCGTGACGTCTCCAGTTTAACAGCCCTGTGCTGGGCAGGTGACACGGTGTTTGTGTGCTCTAAAAGATGTCACAGCATGCATATAATGCACACAGCTGACAGACTATTAAACCTAGCATGCTAATCCTAGGTAAACGTCTCTCTGTAATCTCTCTGTAATAACAAATTATGTATTACTTTCTTATTATGCATTACTTTGCCATTACAGAGAGAGTAAAGTATCACAAAAAGGTACTGTTGAGTACCGGTACTGGTATCAGTTCACATGTGAATGGTACCCAACCCTATTGCATATGTTTGTTACACATGTTCCACACATATGCACTAGAATACAAGGAGGCGGCCTCACGACAGCAAGAGGAAGAGTTCCTTTTTTTGATATGCTAATTCACAGAGGCAGAACCAGACCAAATCTTAAAATGTGTCTTTATTTGTAACATTGTGTCCTGTTGCTCTGCTCAATCAGTGACTTCTGCAGTGTCAGATTGATGCATTATTCAGTAATAATTGCTCCCAACAAGACTGGAATAAAACAAACAGGAAGAATAAATTCAGATGTTGACGTGGAACAAAGGGGTGACTTTTAGATCCGATGTTCTCTAAAATGAGAACAGACAGTCTCCACACACTCATCTGTTTTCCAGCTTGGTTCTGAAAATAGTTACAATTTAATGTGGTGTGTGTCTGGGAGGCTGCACACACACACACACACATTAATTCTCAGTAACGTGCAAATTAATTTAATCCATGGAAATTATGGATTGTGTGGATTCTGGTGGGACGGGTCCCTGACATGTGACACTGGTTATCATAGCTCCCTTGTAAGAAGTGTTTTTTTCTTGAATCATTATATACTCTTTCAATGTTTAATTGTATTGTATATTGATAAACTGATAACATTTAAAAATAATATAAATTAAAATTTCACCCTGAAGCATTAACAAACTCAACCCAAAAACATTTTTGCAAAAAAACATAAGTCAAGCTTTCGATTGCATCACATGGCATTCATTAGTGGATGGAGTTTTCTCAGATTTAGTCTATTCCTATTTCCACCGTTTTACCCCAAAAGTATGTTATATCATATTTTGGTAAGAATTTTGGTACTGTTTTCTGATCTGCTCCCATTGCTTTTTATTTGCTTTTACACTGAGTAAACCACATTGACTGATGAAGGCATGTGGTTTAAAAAGTTAGTAGGTGGAATCGGGGTTTCAACTTTCCAAGGTCAAGAATGATTTTTCATGTTGAATGAATATATTGTTAAAATGTAGTTAGTTAGTTAGTAATATCTGGTATATTCATCTGTCTTTAAATTATTAATTGATATTGAATTTTGAAATAAAAAAAACAAAATCAACTTTAAAAGGTGTTTATTTTTGTTGTTATTCCATTGGAATAAGTTTGAACAGCTGGAATCTTGCTGTCTGTTTGTGGGTTTCTTTATACTAAAGTTGTCTCATTTTGTTCTCTCCAATATATCAGTGGTTCCTCTCAGCCTGCACTTCAGCTTATACTTTACCCTAACGTACTGTATAATTTATGCATTAACAATTAAAGTGGAATGGCAGTGTGTCATTTATAAGTTACTGTGACCGGCTAACTTAATTATCTATTCTGCAGCATCTACTGTTCTTGTTTTCCAAATATATACATACTTCTCCCCTTATAGTTTTATCAATCTATGTTTTCAGTTTAGCATTCAGTGTGCACAGGTATCCCAATCAGTATCTATAAAGTAGTTAAGTAGATTTCTCATTCATTTATGATATAATGATAGAAAATAAAGAAAGAAATAGATTCATTAATGTTTTAGTTTAATATTTTACCCAAGTAAATATTTATGTACTATTGGACACTTAATTCTCCATGTGGAATCGTATGCTTGTTAGTAATTTAAAACTATGCTGAGTATTTTAAGGATTTTACTAGATTTAATTGTAATATTTCACAATAAATAACACTATTATCACTTGACAGGCTTTAACTGTCAGTATAATAGTGTACTCTGAATTTGCAAGCATGGCCATTACACATGAAATCACTGTGAAATTTGAACATTATCTCACAGTACTGTGGGACTGACATCTTCAAGGGTTTTCCCATCTGATATATCTGATATATGTGTACAGATGTGACATTTTTGCATGTTCTGCTGACCTGCTGATTAAAACACTAACAAGTAAAAGGTCAGGGGGGTCAGGGTTTTAGCATAAACATTTGAACCCAATATTAACATCTCAGTGTTTCGTAAGCACTGAACCTTCACATTTATTGAGGATGTAAAGGCTACAAATTTTCTATGAGTAATGGACAACAGGATTTTATGATACATGTGGTCATTAAATTTAGACTTTTATATATATCACATTTGAGTGCTGGATGTTTGCTTCCAGTCTATAAGCAATGCATTGATGCTGCTGGGTTAAGTCAGATGAACATATATTTGGCATGTCACCATATGACAAACAGTTACACTCTACAGACTTGTTCATGCCTGCTCCTACCATGCTTACTGTATCTGTATTTGTTTTGGATGATTTAAGTTTCTTCTGCCATTCCCACTTCTAGTGTAACAGTTCTAAGAAGCATGAGCCCAGTAATGTCAGGATTACAGACCTATGGAAAGTACAGAGCTTAAAAGGTGCACTACAGAGTAGGACAACCCGAAGTCCTCACAGACATATCAGGAACAGGCATCGAAGTGTCTGACAGAGGGGACTGGGCTGTAAAGTATACCCCACAGCCCCTGCAAGGCGGGGGGGGGGGGGGGGGGGGGCTGCCTGTAAAACAACTACCCTACCCTAACGTAGGGTTCAGGTCATGATATTGTCTGTATTTTGAACATTGAAATAAAATAAAAACTTTACTGGTCCATAGTTTTCTTTGTTTGATATGTCAGGGATTTTTGGTTTAATTAATACATTAGGCGGGAAATTCAAATCAATACAGCTCAGTGACAGCATCGGCACCACTGTCAGAGACACTTAGAAAATGAAACGAAAATATCAAAGCGGCGCCCAAAAACGGCGCAACAAAGAAAAATCTGCAGAATTTTCTACCAAACTTAGGAAAATCACTACTATATTTGGAACGGTAAATCCTGTCAGACGTGAAGAAGGATGCAGTATGTTAACATGTGGGCTCCTGCATAGTTGACAGTGTTTAGCTACAGTTATCGAACATTTTGGCAAGATGAGCAGTTATTAAACAGCCTTATTGTGTGAAGTTAGTTACCCTATATGTTATGCTGAGTTTTCTTCAGAAGAATATAATGTTATAAGGCTTTCATATAGCCTAACCTACGGGGAATTTGCCTTTAGGCACAAAAACGGCTATAGCCCACATACAGAGAAAAATATAGCTACTGCCACACAAGTCTCATAAATATAGAATAGGCTATTTCATAAATAAAAACACAATCTATGATAAAAATGTTAACGGAATGTTAAAAATTCAGCTTCAGCATCAGGACAGGGAGAGCGCAGGCCCGCAGCTGCTTCACCATCCAGTCAGGGGGAGAGCATTCCGTTGCTTCAGTGTCCGTTGAGGGAGAGCACAGAGCGCCCCTATCTACAACCAACCAGCCAGCAAAACCGGACAGCAGCAGTGACATAGCCTCAGACAGCTCTGCATCTCAAATTAGCTCGGAATCAGCTCTTAAAACTGGTATATCTTACCCCAGTGACAGGGCTTAATATCCCTGTAGATATTACAGATGCAAATGTGAAAAGGTTTATTTTGAGGCAGGGACCATGCAGATTTGAAGGTCCGTATCCTAGAGATACAAAAAGCAGGTGTTTTTCCAATGAATATTACAACAGAGTATCAAAAAAAGGTTCAAAGATACCATGCAAATGGTTGTGTTACTCCCCAAAAATTGATTGTGTCTATTGTGAGCCCTGTTGGCTTTTTGGTGAGAGGAAATCAGTGTATCATAATTTGACCTGGACAACTGGAATTAATGACTGGCAAGGACTGTCTCGAAAGATCATGAACATGCCCATTCTCATATGGCAGCTTGTATAACGTATGACATGGGTAAGGTCGGGTAAAGTCGTTTCAAATATCCACAGTAGCCGTGCGTAATGATCAGCTGTTGGAGAGCCTGTGCGTAATTCTCACTGATGTCTGATGAACGGAATGGACACAACTGTTGACGTACAAACGGAGCTTTAAAGACCTTTACATCCATTTTTGGCTCACTGTGACAGCAAATGAGGCTCGTGCATGTGATTCCACAGTGTGTGACATTAAAAAAACAGAACCAGGTGTATCTACGTCTTTATAAGTCTGGCAGATAATAATGTATGTGCATATTTCTGTCACATAATGCCACGTTGTGAAGTGAATTAAAAGTTAATATATACGTTTTCATGAACACACTTATGTTTGTCCGACAGAGATCATAAATACAGAGTGTAACAAAACACCGTACAGCTGATGCTGCTGTGCCACATGTCATATGTGATTTGACAATGCCGCTAGCTTCGCAGCGCCCACTGCATCCATGGAGTTATTATTGAAAATAAAAGACAATAAATAACACCTCCATGGCTGCATCCCATGGTTTGCTGCCATGGAGGTGCAAACCATGGGATAATGGTGTCCCACTGTCCCAGCTTCATGTTCTCCACGTTTGCTCTGCAATGATGTGACATTCGCGGACAAATTATTCAAAAAAATCTTTTGGGTGAATGGAATGTACTGAATCATTTGCGGAAAGAGATTTAATCCTCAAAACATTTTACTCCATAGTAAATGCCTTGCACAATAAACATTATAAAGATATTTCTTTATGATGCCATTTGTGCCTGCTATCCCGGTACTTTCTACCATCTACAAATGTCATGATGTTCATATCATCATGAAAGACATGAATATTGTGCACAAAAAGAAAGGCAACTGCTACCGGGCTGTTCATTGTCCACCGTGTTGTTGTTGGCGGCGGAATGACGTTCTCTGTGCGTCGTTGGTTGGCTAAACAGTTCACTGAAACAAACAGAAAGGTTGGTGACGAGCACAGGCAATATCAGGAAAAGTGGGAGATGCAATATTTCTTTGTTGAGCACAGGAGCACCCCGACGTGTCTTATTTGCACAGAAAAAGTTGCGGTGCACAAGGAATACAACCTCAAATGTCATTACTCAACTAGACATGCTGAGGAGTATGCAAAATACCAGGGAGATGAGAGAGCCAACCAGGTTGCCAATCTTAAAACATGTCTACTGACAGCTATGTGAGAGGAAGCGCTGCCAGGTCTCTGGCAGAAAGGAGTAGGCAAGAGAAGCCATGTTCAGGAGAACAATTAATGTTCTTCAATATTCCATTCATGTTCAGGACAGTTCATGTTCAGGAGAACCCACTGAAGTTAAATAACTGTTAGTAATGACGTTTAAGAAGTTTGGATTTTTTTTAGCAAAGCTTTTTTGTGGAATACCTGATGCTGCCAAGCCTCACCCAGACTCTGCCTACAGTGGCCCCCAGGTAATTTGAGTTTGAGACCCCTGATGTATGATATGTGGCAGCAAAATCTTACAATCGATGAGCAAATTTCCTCCAAATATAAAAACGAAGTCACCTTTTGGTCAGAGGTGTTGACAAGAATAGTTGTTACCCTGACACTTGCATCCAGTAACTCTGCTTTCCGTGCAGGTTGTGAGAAATTGGGAGAAATAAACGGAAATTTGTCCGTTATAGAACTTCTTGGCCGCTATGACCCTGTATTACAGAGGTTAATTACCAGTAAAATTAAAACGAAATACTTGAGCCAACAATTCAAAACGGAATGATCTCTATTATGGCACAAAACGTTCAAGAAACGTTCATCCAGAAATGATGCTGTGCGCTCACTCCGCTTTCGTTACTCAGATGTGATGAAAGCACCTACGAAAATATGTCTGTTATCTAAAAAGTCAGATGAGCGAGCTGAGGCCGAGGGACTCAAACATAGCATGGAAAATTTTGAATTTGTCCTTCAAACTGTGATACAGGGTAAAACTCCGGAAACGATCAACACTGTTTCACAAAGTCTCCATAAATAAAACACTGATATCTTGCAGGCAAGCAAATATCTCGTCAGTGCATCCGACACCCTTGTGTCACTCAGAGGGAGTTTCACAGCCTTAAAGAAACTGCCCAAAATCTTTCTCAGTCATGGGGTATTCCGCCTTCATTTCCACAAAAGCGCGCAAGGCGCACCAAAAGACATTTTGATGAGTTATGCGAGGATGAAAGGCTATCGAATGCAGAGCAGCACTTCAAAGTGTCAGTATTTTACGCAGCTCTAGACACTGCCGTTGCACAGGTAATACACAGGTTTCAGGGCATGCAAGAGGTGACATCAAGGTTTGGGTTTTTACACACACAAGAACTTTTGTTAAAATCCATCGATAAACTGTATAGATCAGCAAGTGCTTTAGCAGACCAATACAAAGATGACTTGTCTGCTGATTTTCCAGAACAAGTGCTTTCATTTAGAAGCGCATTTGTGTCCACCATAAAAGAAATCGAGCATGGCTCAGTTCAAGATTTGGCACACACTTTATTCATAAAGCACCACTCCACATTACCAAGTGTGCCTGATGTAGCCACGGCTATTAAACCGTTTCTCACTCTACCTGTAACTGTGGCAAGCACCGAGAGATCCTTCTCAGAACTTAAATTAATTAAGACGTATCTGAGAAGCACTATGGCACAGGAAGGACTGTCGGGGCTGGCCATACTAAGTATTGAAAATAAAGGCCCGCGCAGTCTGGATTTGAAGAGAGTGGTATGGGGATTTGCTCATCGGTACACCGAAAGATCAAAACATGTACACTCGCTTGCAAGCCTGTAAGACAACATGAAGTCCTGTTGCTTATTAACATGTACACACAGTTGTTGGTTTTTTTGTGTTGTTTTTTGACTGAACGCTGAACGCTGTTTATTCATCTGCATGCTCAGTTTAGCAGTATGTGTACATGGATTTCCACATCAATACTTTATTTTCTACCACATGAACCTCGGCAGGAAGTTCTGCAGTACATGATTTACATCCAGTATCAATGTTCAGAGCCACTGCAGGAAGTAACATGTCCTTTATACAGCAAGACAGGAACTCAAGTCAAGCCAAATTTCATTTGTGCAGCCCAATGTTACAAATTTACGTCAAGTGACTTTAAAATCTGTACAGCAATACAACATCCTCTTTCCTTAGACCTTAGATTTAAGGAAGTAAGTTTGTGGAGGTTGGGATAGTGGATGGATGTGTAGCACCTCCGATGTTTATGTATACACATATAACATGTATACACAGCTGACGCAATTTTTATCGCTCTGTATTGAAATGCTTTGTTAGAAAAAATAAATTGCTTTTAAAAGGGAAAAGCTTGTTCTTTCCTCACAGTACAGTTCTGTAAGCAGTACTGAGTATTTGATTATTAAGTCCTGCACTCTGCGACAATGTGTAATGGACAGGAGTCAAATGCGCAGGACCATGGACAGGTCCTGTATCTTTACACATGCAGGGTCAGCACCTTTACTCACTCTGCTGTGTTAATTTGCCCTTAAACGGTTACGTTACGGTGCTGAGAGGGGACATTGGGGCTGAACACCTGGGGACACTGAAGGTAATGTCATTGTGAACCACTCACTGGTTCCATCACAGGAGGCACTGGTCACAATGATGTGGCCAAAAGTTTCAGATGTACTGAACAGAGCGGTGGACATTGGTAATTTCATCAAGGTGTGGCCCTAAAAGACCCGTCTGTTTTCAGATTCGATTTCAGAACATCATACCTTGTTGTTACACACAGCTGTCTATATGAGTTGAGGGAACTCATTCCTGATAGGAGAACATCTTCTTAATGTAATCTTAATGAACCAAACGCCAAAATGCAAGGCAAAGAAGAAAATCATCTCACCTCGTCTGACAAATTGTATGGTTTCATATCTAAGCTCATACTCCTGGCGCTCCTTTGTGGAACAGGGTAGGCTTGAGATGTTTCCCTTGTGCAGTGAACATATCTCTCTGCATCTGAAAATTCTTGAGGAGAGATGTAGCCATTATTTTCAATTGGAGTCTTTTGCCCAGTTTGACTGGGTCCGTGACCCTTTGAGTTCATGTGCACTGGAAAGCTCAAAAGACTTGCCACTGCTGGCACAGGAGCAACTGTCAGGAATCACGGAAGATTGCACATTAAAAATGAAATTTCAAGACACAGCTTTGGACATATTTGGGTATCACTGGAGAAGGAGTACCCAATTGTTTCAACTAGCACCACCATTGCAATTCTGCTACACTTCTCCACAGTGTATTTATGCAAATTGAGCTTTTCGAGCCTAACTTACATCAACAACGAGTATTGGGAGCCAAGGTCAACAATGAACTTTCATGCTTAACTTCATCACAGTATATTAACAATGTGTCAAACACCATAAAGGCCAAGCTGCCATCTGTATTTTATGTCAGTGCTGTCAGATTTTGGATTTGAGATGGTACATTTAGGCCACTTTCATCTAATATGAGAGGGAACAAGAGCTGCTGCTAACCATTTGGAGGCCCTAAGCATGATTGGTCAACAACTGCAGGCTCCAAAGATGAACAAAAAGAACTATGCACATGAAAAAGGAATAAAAGGAAGTAGCCTCATCAAAACAAACAAACACACACACACACACACACACAAAATATTTTTCACACACCCAAAAAATACCTTAAAGTGCAGTTGTTTCCTAATCAAAATATTTTCCCCAAGCTATATACTGTATACTATGCAGAACTGTATTACTGTTGGATAGTGTGCAATACTAAATTGCGTGTGCATTCTCAGCAGCTGCAGGAGGCTTTACGAAGGTGCACGATGAGATTTCCTGGCAGCAAAATCACTAATCAAGTCATCATGAGACACTCTATGTGCCACCTCAGCATTGATGCTAATGGCAGCAAGGCCACTTAAGCGTTCTTGCCCCATTGATGACCGCAGATGAGTTTTATTTAGTTTCAGTTTAGAAAAATTGCGCTCAGTACCAAACCAATTAGATCTATTTCAGAATGATAAAACATGGACATACCAGCAAGGGATGCACGGGCTTCATCTCTCAGTTTTCTCTGTTTCTCGGCGCCAGATTCATGTTGTCTCTTACATGCCATTATGCCTCATTCACAAACAGCTTGATAAAGCAGGCTAATATGGCAAACTTCAGGCAAGAGGCAGGTAGTAGGTTCCAAGCGAACCGAAGCAAACTCTGAAGTGAACAGACGAGGGCTCTGAAGGTTGTACTATTTCGAGGAGGGGGGGCGTGGGGGGGCGGGGGATTGAATTGAGTGATAGGATACATACATTGAAAAAAACAACAGTGGGCCTGTCCATAACTATTTATTTTTTCAATTTGTGTTAAAATGTAATAATGTGATAATTATCATAACATTTTTATTAATTATGGGGGCCCCCGCCTGGTACTTGAGGCCCCATGCGCTCTGCATACTCTGCGTATGCGGAGCGGCGGCACTGGAGGGAACAATCTCCAGAAAATCTTTGCTTATGTTATCTTCTCTACAAGAGCAATATATAATATTTTTAGCACACTGATGGCTTATTGATAAAATGTGCTGTGAAAAAGTCAGCTGAATCTCAGGCTAAATCAGGGACGAGTGATAGCATGACAGCTGTACAAGAGTGTACAGTGAACAGGACTGAAAAAGGAACAACAATACAATAAAATTACAGATAACAGCATTATGGATTATAGTTACGATTAGCATAATTTCATCCCAGCATTGATAAAAACATAAAAGATTGCACCTGCCTGAATTACTCACTGGTTAAATGCACCACAATGAGCACACTGAGTGACCCAAGTCAAGCACACCCATGCTATTGTACATGCTGCTGGTGGGTTCTACAGTGATGCTTCTGCCTTTATTAAGGTTTAGTTCAGTCACTTTATTATCCCAAATGGGAAACTTGACTTGCAGTCAGGGGCACATAATAAAGCACACAAGTACAAATAGTTGACTACCCCACGTCAGCAGAGTCGACTCGGTGAAGAAGAGTGGAGCGTTTCTACCTTCTTGAGGATGCTGGTTGCAGCAGCGGTCTCTCTCGGATCCAGGAATGTGTTCGGGTGAACACGGGCGAAGTCTCGTCTCGTCTGGTGAGGGTAGTCTTCGATGAGGGGAAAACACGTGCGTGGGATACCCCCTTTAGTCAAGCTGACTCACAGAGGAACAGAGGTTACCCCTAGCTCATCGACATGGGAAAGGCGTGTGCTTCAGAGCACGTTCAGTTTTTAAAGGGGCGGTGATGTCATGGATAGTATTAAACACAGATGAGAAATCCAAAAATAAAAGTCTGGCATGGGTGCCAGTACCTTCTAGGTGTTTATACAGAAACTAATGTGATTCAGGCATCCTCTACTCCCCTCCCCACACTATATGCAAACTGCATGGGGTCCAGAGTCTACCCCACCATATCCAGCAGTTCCCTTTTGACCAGCCTTTCAAATGACTTCATGACCAGTGATGTCAATGCCACAGGTCTGAAGTCATTTAGCTCTTTAGGGGTTTAGCCACCGAGACAACAATGGACTCCTTCCATAACTTTGGAACCCTTTGCTGCTCCAGGGACATCTTAAATATATGACAGAACACCTCGCAGATCTGCTCTGAGCAATACTTAAGCAGTCTTCCTGTGATACAATCCGGCCCTTGGCTCATATATATCTTATTTTTCTGGAATACTGCCTTAACATCATGAGCATCGAACATCTGGTTTGGGGGGGAACTCTTTGCATAATTCCTTAAGTTCATCTGCAAAGTCATGGATATCAAATCTTAAATAAAAAGAATTTAGTACTTCAGCTAGGTCTTTGCTGCTATCATAGCCTGCAATGCTAATCTGCTTGTTTTAGTTTTTTTGCTGCCCTGTCATTTTCCTCATTCCGTCCCACACTGCCTTCAAGTTATTGCTGCTTGAATTTTCCTCTAACTTATTTTTATGTAGTGCCTTAGCCCTCTTAATTTCCGCTCAAACCTCCCTCCTTGCCTCTCTTTTATCTGTCTCATCGCCTTTAAGGAAGGCGCTTTGTTTTCTATCAAGTACATTTTTCAAGGATTTAGTAATCCAAGGATGGTTATTAGGGTACACTTTAACATGCTTCTTAGGAATGACAGTATCCTCACAAAATGTGATATAACTGCATACAGTGTCAGTGAGTTCATCAGTATCTGAGGCAGAGTCCTTGAACAGAAACCAATCAGTGCAATCAAAGCATCCCTGTAGTTTAGAAATAGCATCTTCACTCCGAACCTTGACTTCTCTAAGTCTTCACCTTCTCCCTCTTAAGCGTTGGCCCATATACAGGGGTGAGATAGATGGTGTTGTGGTCAGACAAACCAAGAGGGGGCCTAGAAGAGGCCTTGTATGCATGGACTCCCTGATGGTGACATTATTGCACCACTGCTGATTTATATATATACAGACTCCACCACCTTGGGATTTCCCCGTAGCATTCATGTCTCTATCCAGCTTGACAGGCGCTCCAAAGCTGCTGATTGTCAGATCCGAGTCAGTGTCTGTAGTCGTGAGAAATGTCTCACTGAAGGCCATCATGCAAGCATCTCTGTACTCGTGTAGGTGGTTTGTGTTTGCCTGCAACTCGTCAGTCTTGTTTCTGAGTGACTGAACGTTTGCAACATTTTAGTCATAGTTGGATGCCTCCTCTTTTCCCTCATCTCCTCACCTTAGCGGACTAAGTCCTGTCACCTCCATGAGTCTTGTGCCTGGAGATCTCCATGTTTAAATCTTGAATGAAAAGTGGGTCCATACGCATGTCCACATGGTTTGGGTCGTCCCATTGCATTACGTGTTGGCCTTTCTGCTGGTTTTTATACACACAGTTGTAACAGCTGAGTGCTCATTCTGATCATGAAAATTATTAACATATATAACAACTATTAAAGGTGCTATATGTAAGAGCAGCCCTGGCCTGTCCTGTCTTGTAATACCACTTTGTACCTCAAGAGGTGATAATGAGTCACTTTATGTTGCTAATAAATATGTGTTGCCTGCCTTGGTGGTGCTTTATTCTGCCGCTTTGATTCTATTCTTCAATGCAAGATTGTTTGCAGTTAATGCTTGTTGGAGTCCATAACCTTTTTATGTATTTTTGGTAATTTTGTTTAATCGTGTGAGTTTTGTTCTCTTTTCTGGTTAACTATATACTGACGAAGGCATGTGTACTCATAATTCATAATCAGTTATATGTATAGCTCAAAGTAGACTTTATTGTCATTCAAGACCATACACGTGAGAAGTGCACAGCAGAACAAAGGCTGCAAATTGCTTGTCTATAGAAGGGATTTTGATTTAGTTTGGACAAAAAGCGTCCAGTTGTGAGGCTCACATCTGGGCTTTGTGTGATGTTCGACTGGCGGGACTGTGGGTATTTTGAGGGATATGGTGGTGTTGGGTTTGGCAATTGAAGGACGCACCTGGGGTTTTTGCAGCTGCTCGACTATTCAGGTGAAACCAGCTGTCAACGTTGTGGCCAGTAGACAACTGTTGGTGGAAAATGTGATTTTAGCAACTATCATCAGATTTACCATAGTTAATGTGTCACCAGTACATGTAGGTATTTACATAATTTCCTCTGCATAATATGTCTCATTTATCGGTACTGACCAAAATTGACACAGCAAGCTGTTATGCACCATCCATTTGCATGTTGACATTTTTGAGCACTTCTTGTTGGGACTACATTTTAAAACACTGCACCAATGAAACAAATTCTCATCACATCTTTGACAAAGCATCATGAGGGAGAGCAAGGCAGAGAGACAGAGACAGAGAGAACTGACAACAATGAACTTTAACTGAAATAAAAAAGAAATCGTAATATAGTTTGGTTTTGGCCCATGAGCAAAAATAAGAAAAAGATGGATCCACGCACAGGTGAAGTGTTTAGATGTAGGTTCTGAAGCCTGAGCAACACTCCTCCCTTAAGCACCAGTCCTGTGGTCTAACACCGTGTGAACACAGGAGGCATAGTGTGAGCGGCATGTTGGCAGAGCAGCAACAGCAGCAGCAGCTAGGGTTCTACACTTTGGGTCATGGTTATGTGAAATGCAAGCCATCAAACCTATGTAGACAGCTGATTAAAATAGGAGCGTATCTGTTCCATCAGACGTGTGAGATGGATGACTGACAAATGCAGCTGAACAGCTTTCTGTATAGACACAGTGTTAACATTACAAAGAGCAATGTGCCTGTTTGTGAGGTATGTTAAAGGAAAATTCTGGTGTATTTCAACTTGACTTTTTTCCTATAAATGTGACCACTGTGACTCAATGGATTACGCTAACTTTTCACTTGCCAGCTGGACCAAATAGTCATATGGTAAGGAAAAGGGTGGTTATGTCAGCTGGCAAGTTGCCCCGTATGTAGATCCCTATGCATAATGGCTGCTACAGGTGGCTAGTTTCTGTGTTTTACTCAGAGACAAACTGTTGATTCATGTGAAAATCATGTGTATTTGGAAAGCTTAAGGAGGCGTGCACAGCTTGCTCTGACATGCGTCATTTTGTTTCCCTGAATCTCTATAACCAAGCTGGCAAGCACAAAGTTAGCATGACAAATAGAGTCACAATGGACACATTTATGGGAAATATGCCAGACTTAAATGTACCAAAGAGAGTGTGTGTATTAAACAGACGGGTAATCCTACATGAGAAACTGTCATCTGTTACATAGTGAATAAGCCAGACATGATGGCTGCTTCACTGTAATATTAGATAAAAATGGAGTTTGGCTAAAATCTTATTATTTACGAGTAGTCAGCTACCGCCCACAGTGCTAACTAGTTGTTTTACAAGTCCACTAGTCACTAGTTGGTAAAATCCCTTGTGTTCCTCTTTATAGTAATGTGCCCACTACATTTAGAGATTTGAGTGGAAAAGGCAAAGTGGTGATGGTAAAGGTGGAGCAATAGGAAAGGTTAGTGAGTCACCAAAATGTTTAGGATTCATCTATTGAGGACCATAGCTTTTCATGTTGTGTTCACTGTACACACACTTTGTCTTTGTAAGTGCACTTAATTGATAATGGTCACCAGACTGGCAGGACAGTTCATCTTCTACCCTCAGCCAGGACAAAACAGCATTTAAGATATATAGGACACTATCCTCCCCTGCAAATCAAATGCTAATTCCCTCCTTGGTGAAACAGGCCCTGGTTATTTGTGGTGAGAAAAACAATGGATCTCTCCGTGAGAATGTAAGTGGTTATTATAAATGATAAACAGGCATCACAGTGGGAAATAATTACCCAAACTAAATCCTCCCACTGCTACAGGAGAGGAACACGCAGAGCACAGCAAACTAATTGAAGGGGAGACGTTTCCCTGGGGTCACTACAGTGGAGACATGTATCAGTTTCCCGTCGACTGCAACATTAGACATCTTCACATCCTGCTGCTAGCTACAGAAACCCTGGGAAGCATAATACAGGCTGGCTGCAGTCAAAACTTGTTTTCATGTGTCTTGCTGTGAGGGCAGGCCACTGGCAATGCCATGCCATCCTTCCCTGATTACGAGATACCACAGAGTCATTCATGTGGTGAATGCATATGAGACCCACACTATTAATTAAGTCTTTTAGTCACTTTTTTTAATGTCTAATTAAAATAACACCCGTGTTGAACCAAAATCCCCATCTCGTGTTCCACTTGCTGTCTCATGAGCTCTACAATCAGATACTAAACCTGTACAATTTCCATCACTGCTATGTTATTTAAAACCTAGACATGGTTCAGTTTCCTGTTTTATTAATTAATCATGGGTTATTTAGGTGTCATTTTTTAAATTTTGGACAGAGCCAAGTTAGCTGTTTTCCACTGCTTCCATTCTTTATGCTACAGTATGCTAACCATGTCCTGACACCAGCTCTGTACATGACATTAATACCAGACATGACACTGATATCAGTCCTCTCATCTCACTCTCAGAAATAAAAAAAATATGTGTATCACTCAAATTATTGAACTAGTCCTTTAAACAAATAACAAGTCAAGTTAACCATGGCCATGGTCTATCCCTGACCCTGAGCAAGTTTTAGTTCAATCCAAGTCTCAAGTTTGTTGTTATTCGGGGACTTACAATGCTTTGTAAGCCAGTTACAATAGCACAAGGGCCAAAATCACACCAAATACATCTTTTTAAAGAAACATTGCATTGAACACCTAGTTGCAAGTTAGCATCTCTATGTGTCAAATAATTCAATGAGAATTCTCTTTTTGCCAAGATGTTAATTGTTGAGATATTTTAGTTCGGACCAAAGTGGTGGGCAGACAGACATTGCCATCCCTAGAGCCATGCCGCCAGAGTGGCTAAAATGCTGGTCACCTAGTTTTTGTCCTATCCCACCAGGAGTGTTTCAGAAGCAGAGCGTCTTGACTGCGGGGAAGTCATCCGCCTTTTAAATTCAGTCACACTCCTACTATGGTAATTATGGCAGCCTAGTCAAAGCTGAAAAAGTGCCTTAAGGCTACCATAATTAATGCAGTAGCAGGGCGACTAAACTGCCTGATTTTGTTAACTTGCTCAGATTTCATTGATTTGGTCATTTTCCTTGGTTTTTGTGCTTCTACTATGGTTGAGTAGGCTATGTAAATAAATGGTTTCTTTATTTGTCTGTTTTAATTGTGTTTATTATTGATATACAATCAGGTGTCTGCATGGGGTGTTTTATTTTGAAAATTAACTGGATGTTCTTTGCTGTTTCTGTGTTTGACTTCCTGCCCAGCTTGATCTGTTTTGTACATGGATGTATAAAGACAACTGGATACAGCGTCGGAGGCGGGGCCCCGTTCATTCCTGTGAAAGTTGCTCAGTGGCGCATGAAGCCAAAAAAGTTTAGCCCTCCGGCTAACTTGAATGGGGATAAAACAATTCAATCGTGTGGCTCTTCTAGGCTTTTGAAATGTGATCGGACCAAATTCTGATAGTGAGACAAGTCATTTCGCGGGAGTTGTGACGCTCAAAAAAATGTATCCACTGATTTACAGATGTCTCTTTCACAATGTAAGTCTATGGGAAAAAGTCTTTTTGGGCCAGTGTGCATCACATGACATTGTAATTACGTGGTTTGGCCGCTATATATACATGGTTCTGTGCAGCTTGACATGGCTTCCATCAAAAATAGATGGGGTGCATATCTATAGCGCAGTGGAGCGGAGAGTAGCTTCTGGGATGCTTCTGAAACGTGCCGCGGCGCACCCGGTGGGATCACAATAGAGTGGTTGTGATCAGCTCTGACAGTTGCGATAGAGCCGGAATGTGGTGTACTTGCACCCAGTGGGATCCAGCCATTACATTGATGAGTTCATCCAAATAAGGTGAAAATGTTTATGGAGCCTGGAAAAGAGAAAAATGGTTTGTTCAGATAAAATGGCACTGTGTTACAGTTAAACACAAACAACTTCTACTTTGGTCTTTAAATGCATTTAATTTAGAAGGTGTAAGATGGAAGTGAATGCCTTTGGCAATCAAAACCATTTTATTATTCAGGAATGCACCAACTATAAATCAGCTGTTGTGGAAATGTGATAAAATGTTGAAGACTTTTTTGTGGAGTAGGGTGTGGCGCCATGGATGTGGTACATTTGCTTTAGCCATCAGAGGGCAGTAGCCATACAGGGAAGCCATTCACATGCGCTGTAAGCCTTGCATATAAGCAAGCTGCACTAGTGAATGAAAGCATTAGAACAGTTCTGCGGCCAACTATAACATAATTTTATTTGTTGCTTGCTGAACTATTAAAATATGTGGCACCTGAATCCTGTCATCAATCAACGTATGCAACACTTACATGATGCGTATTTTTGTGCTAGTGTGTTTAGTCAAACTACCACATAGCAAAATATGGTGCCAGGAAGTATTCTATCTCAGATAAACTGTACAGATTAGGAAAGGGCAGTTAACTGGGACTTGCAGCTCACTTTTGGCCTGGTGCCCTCCTCACTAATGCCGCCCAGCTCAGAGGACAACTGATGAAGTTTCTGACTGACTGATCAATTCACATCCTACTCAACAAGTGGGCTGGTTGAGAGCCACCCAGTGTTATTGAACTTTATAAAGTGGTTGGCAGGCCTGGCAGGCAGTGACACTGATGCACATTAGGATTCACAGT
This sequence comes from Thunnus thynnus, assembly GCF_963924715.1. Classification (NCBI taxonomy): domain Eukaryota; kingdom Metazoa; phylum Chordata; class Actinopteri; order Scombriformes; family Scombridae; genus Thunnus; species Thunnus thynnus. The sequence continues at coordinate 29,313,866 of NC_089534.1, forward strand.
GAGAGCCTACTGAGCTGCCTGCCTGCTCACCCTGGCTGATTATCTACCACATCCTGTGTACAGAGATCCAGAGAGAGACAGACAGCCTCTAAGCCTGCTCCTCGCTGTTATTCGATGCAGAGAACTGCTCAAACATTCACTCCCTCCTTTTATGCACTGTTTCCCTCACCACTGCTCATTCTGTCTGCTACTCGTATGGACACAGAGTGCATCGGACAAACTTTTCAGTGCAAGTGAAGAGCTTGTGTCAATGATGTCTGCGATCTAGCAGGACTGACAAGGACAGAGCTGCTGAACTGAATGCCATTGACAGTGAACAGTAGCTAATGTTGCGTTTAAAGTTTGTGTTTTGTCATGCTCTTTCGGCTGAGAGCCACAGAAATGTTGTGTCTCTTGTCTGAGTGCACTCGCTGCTCCCCAGTCAATACTGCCTTATCCTGGGTGTGAAGGGAGGAGGGGAACAGTATCCTGGTGACACACTCTGTGTGTATAACAAGTCAGCAACTTGTTTCACTTCTCACTGCAGTCTCGAATAATTGATGTGACCTCAGCTGATGTGTTTAAACACTATTTGTTTAGAAATTTACCTCTTATGAGGTTTGGGGATAAAGCTTAGTTTTGCCATGATTTCCCTGTTCCAGGCAAATATGAGATCTACGACAAAAACCTTTGAGTTGACACAGAATACATGTCCTTTGTTTCAGGATTGTTCATTTAGTTTGAGCATTTCTGAGACACATCATGTTATTCCAGACGCTACAACAGTTTTCAAACATGTCTGATTTTATCATCACCAAAAACAATAGGTTCACAGTAGTGAGGCCAAATGTGGTGAGGTGCTAGCTTGGTCTTGCTAGTGGTGGGGCCTGAGATGGCAATTTTTGATGCACAGCAAGATATCTAAGACTGCCATTGCCAATGTGGTGTTGATATTCAAGGTACCCCACAGAATGAATATTAATGATTTGCTTTCTTATAACCCTATCCCTGTTAGATTTTCCATTGTCTGTAAACAATGGGCACGACTTTCCTACAGGTGCAAAGTCAGCAGCAGGCAAAACACATTTCTCATGCAAATTTCCTCAGACGCTAGTCTATTCTTTTGCAACTGCACCTGTTTTCAGACCAATATGCTTATGTTGAAGTTGGAGGAGAGGTGCAGCTGAGCTGTGAAAGGGCAGTTGGTTGGTACAGTTTTTCCTTTTTCAGTTTGCTATGCATTTTTTTTCATCTACTGCAGTTTGATATGTGCATCAAAATATACATTTTTAATGTGACTGTGGACAATTCTTACCAGTAATATCCACATGAGCATAATCTGGTAAACCAGAGTTCCAAAGAAACATCAATACTAATGTTCTCTTTGGTGAGTGAATTTCACTCAACAACTTGCAGAATGTCAGATCTTTCATGTGGAATTGATTAAACACCTGTAGTCATCACACAGCAGCACATAGTCACTGATTTGAGTGAGAGGCTGTGCATTATTTTATACCCAGATTGGTTCTGCACAAGTGTATCCATATAATCATTGTGTAAAATACCCTCTGACAGCCAGGGGGTACTGTTCTGCGCAAACTCCTTCCTAAACAGAATAGGCCTACATCAGTCACACTTTCCAACCAAGTGGCAGAAAAATGAAGATAATGCAGAAGTGCCAAAAACCTGCATTCTATCTAACGGCCAACAGGGGGCGACTCCACTGGCTGCAAAAAGAAGTCTGATTGTATGGAAGTCTATGAGAAAATGACCCTTGTCTAGACCCTCTTGCTTTATTACCTCAGTAAACTGTTTCCTAATGAGTTTATGGTCTCAATCACTAGTATCAATTCTTCTTCAATACAGCATGATGTCATTTTGTAAAATATGGCCCCATGTAGAGTAAAATAGATGATAAAGCAGCATATGCTTTAGGATGTGGCTACGTTGTGATTGACATGTTGCTACCACAGCGACAACGTTGCTTATGTAACGTAACCATGGCATATAGGCGTAGCTGCTGCTATTTCACGGTGTGTTTTCAGTTCACCAAAGTTAACTGTAACATTTTGGTCACCTAAAAAAAGTCTTGCTCAGTGTTTGGTTGTAATAAAAGACCCGCTAATGAGTCGGATGATCAGTTTTTCCATTGAGTACATTTTGTTTTAACGGTTTCAGGCCTGTTTTTCACTAGTAAAAATTGACATTAGCATTATCACTGTTAATCATAGATTGTAAATGCACCATGCTAACCAAACTAGCAGCTAGCGCTATGGTCAGGTCCACCCTTTCGTCCAAATATGGTCGCTTCTAGCTCCAAAAATCCAAGTTGGCGACAGTCAAAATGCAAACTCAAGGCTTCAGAACAGGAGTCCACAAACCAATGAGTGATGCCACAGTGGCTATGTCCATCATTCTTTACAGTCTATGGTTAAAATAAGACCTGACCTTCCCTGTCATCAGATATAAACTCTCAGCTGCTTCCGGACAGTGCAGGGAAAAGCTTAGAGTGCAGCATACTGAGGCACACAACAGTCAGAGGAAATAAATCAATGATAAAAATAAATAAATCAAAAAACGCTCTGATACATGGAGATTGTGGAGGAAGAAACACCCTGCTGGCAGAACATGGATACTTTCATTCACCAATGAAAATCTTTTGTCAAGACACCACTGACTGCATTATTCTAAACACTAACCAGCAAATCCCCAAACCCCATTCTGTATCTGTGTAAAGATCTGAGGATGCTTTTAATTTGTTTCCCATTGGTTAATAAGTGATGATAGTTAGTAAAGACATAAATTAGTTTTTCAAATATGCAGAGCAGAAGCAGAATCACAGAATTTAAATATATATTGGCCTTTATTAATATTTTGCACAGTTATAACTGGAAATGCTGTCACCAATATACATCAATTGCCTGTTTATTCGACTGTTTGGGGCAACATTGATATTTGAGGTGTTGTGTATTTGCATTTTGGAGCTTAAGATGCTTTACAAACATGGGGCCAAGCGCAACGCAAGTGCCTTTGCTAGTCTAAGACCAGCACAGTTGTCATTTTCCGTCTAGTGCCCACAATGTTTAAATAGCAAGTACACCTGCACCCATCTCAGCACCCATGGTCTTAATTGAGGTGCATTGTTGGCGCATTGCTATCTTGACGCAGCAGAAAGCAATTGTGCGATTGACCAACAAAAACCTGGTCTGAAGTCAATGGCACAGTATTTCACTTTTATTTTAAAGGCACATTATCAAGATAATAATTATGTGCCTACATAGGCAGGTACACAACACGTGTACACTCCGTTTGTTACACACACGGATGCGCAGCAGTGCACAAACATGCACAAGATTTAAAATAAAAGAATTACAATGAGAAAGATCATTATTGTGTGCATTAACATATTTTAAAAATTGCTGCATACTGTTGCACAAATAATAATGGATTTCAAATTCTATTGATCTGAACAAAAGAGCTTTTGATAATCCTAGAAAATTTCATGAACTCAAAAAAAACAAAAAACAGTGGATGTGTTTTGTGCTGCAGCCAGGCCAGACGCTGAGAGATTCCAGCTGCAGATGGATGGTTAAGAGGGAGAAGTGATGATGATTACCCGGTGAGTGCTACCTGAGCACATCCATTACACATCTCCAGATAAACACACCTGACTCTACAGCGAGGCAGCTGCCACAGGACAGAACATATGGCCATCCATATTAAAGTGGAGCGACCGTCTTTACTTGGCACACTTACAGTAAAGAGGCATGTGTGCATTTACAGAACATTTGCAGTTTGTATCAATCAGTCCATTTGTTTATTTTATACCTGTTCTATGGAAGTGATAGTGAATGGTGATGATGGAGTTCATGCCCAGGTGTATGTATCCTTCAGACATACTGTATATTAAAATACATACACCATGAAACAAATATAAGGGAATTCATACTCTCAATTACAGCATACTCTATGCTTATGGGAATGATGAGTGACCCTGCACTTTTCCCTAAAACAGGCCCATTTAGCAGAGAAACACTGTCTAAGGAAACACAAAGAGGGGATTTGATGCTAAAAAGGACTAAATGTGGCAGATATCCACTTGATATGACTAACTGATATGACTGTTAAAGCCTCATATAAGCTTCAGATAAACTTTTGAAAAGATTTTTTCTCAAAACAAGGACTGTGGATTTAGCATCTTAATCACATTTGGAGAGATCCTCTAATGTTCAGTAATAACAGAGGGAATGATTACAGCGAGCAAAACCTTTTTCAGTGTTCATATAGGCACCTGACTGTTGTTTTGAGATTTTTTAAAAATTGTAAACCTATCCTTTAAAGGGGAATTAAACTGATTTTGCACATCAGCACAAGTTTCCACTTGTTTTATGTGTAAAAAGTCTTTTGTTTGTCCAGATGGAGCTGTGTGAAATCTGATAAATTGCCTCAAGTGATGCCACTTGAGTCAGCATCGGTTGGGAAGACTAAGAATAAGAAAGAAGTTAGGTTACCAGACCTCTGTAGCCCGCTCCTCGTCTCTGCTGGAGGCTAGCTGCTCCAGGCTACATTAGCTGCTGCAAGTATAACAAATCCAAATCTATGACTGCTGTATTGCAGTACAATGCTAAATTGGTGGAGTGCTCTTTTAATAATATTAAATTAAAACTAGATTGTATTATTATAATTTTATGAGAAGTAGTTTCTCTGAAGTTTGGATGAAGGAAATGTTTTCACTAAGATCACTACGTCATTTCTTTGCTTAACTTGGTGATCTCGGACAAATGCCACCATTGAACAGCTGAGTTCTTTACCAGCAGATTGGAGGTCAGTGCCAGGGTCTGTCAAAGAGCTGACCCACCGTGAACAGCAGTCACATTTGTGCTGCACCATTTCTTTAGTAAATCTGGTCTAGAGTTGTAGCCAATGTCTTGCATTAGCCTAGCGAGCTAACGGTCAGTAAGGGATAAAAGAAGTAAGTAAGTAGACTATAGCTTCAGATCTTGGGGTGGGGATCCATATTTATCGAAATATAAAATCTTGGACTTACATGAAAGATAAAGGTAAAAATCCTTCACTGTTACTACTACTCACAAACTAAGAATAAAAACTATAGGCTACATCATATTTCTTACAACTTAAAATGCTCTTAAATTTAAGAGAGCTCCAGAGATCTGTTAAGCTGGATCACATACCTGGATGTTATTAATTTTTTAGCTGAAGCAGATTCAGAATGCATATGAGTTTAGAGGAGTCTTGAGTTCTTAAATACTTATATGTTAGATAAATACTGGCAGTACCAGTCAGGTTCTGTGTTTTAAAGATGTGTGTATCAAGAACTTACAGTTGAGCCCTGCAGAAGTGCGAAAGAGTAGAGTCAGTGACCACACAAAGAGCTGCTGAGAGCCTAGAGTTTGGACATGTGCCCTGGTTTAAGTTTGTTTTCTTCCCCATGCACAGTTGGTGGTATAGTTGCTATAAAGATGGAGAATAATATGGACTGTCTTGTACTGGAAGTGTGCTGTTTTTATTTTCCTTCAGCCGAGCAGCAGATCACATGCACTCGTTAACCTCATGCTTGTTTGTCTTGCATATCTCACAAAGACGATGATAACAATTAGTCATCAACTTCCCTATTTGTCCTGCAAGGTTACCCTGCTGACACTGTGGCATTGGAAAAGTTTCCCTGCAATATGTCTTCTCAGTGGCTGAGAGGAAGCTTTGTCATATTCTCTGCGGGAAAGAGCTGGTCAGTGAATGTTCTGTTTTTTATACTACTCTAGATGGCATCCACAAACAAACGAAATATACCTCAGAACCTTGTCTATTTCATTATGTTTGGGTAGATGCTTATAGGCTTTGAGCAGCAAAAGTGTCACAAACAGTGTGTACGCACAAATCTGTGCTCAAACCACGTGTATGAATGTCTTAAACACAAATCTGGGATTCATCAATATGTTCTTACCCGAATTTGTTTTTATTCAGCAAACAAATTTAGAACTGCCTTAGACCATGCAACAGTATACTAGAACCATACTTATTTAAGAAATGATTGGACCTAAATATACAACATTTAAAAATGTGAAATTGCTAATAATATACAATTTACTAATTATACAATGAATAGCTAAGATGTTGTCATTCATAAACCATCATCATAAATGTAATTAAATTATTATATTAAAATTGTCCTGTTCCCTCTTTTAGATGACAACAACTTATATATTGGTTAACCAGCAGCCTGTTCAGTGTCCTCACAGCCTGACAGTTCAGTAGAGGCTCAGGGAGGGACGCTCTGCTGTCGCTACATCACAGCCTGTTGTGGACGAAACACGATGCACACCTGGTGCAGCAGTAGAGATTTATTTAGATCAATTCCACAAATCTAAAAATCCTCAAACAGGTATGCAGGCTGTATACAGGATTCACAGCCAATGCCAATGACATGTTTACCAGCCAAATCTGCCTTTATTGGCTTCTACTTCTGAAACTAGTGTTTGCATTTCACTAGCAGTAAAGTTTTTCTACAGTTTTACCATCACGGCCCTCTTTACAATGAGTGACAGCTCTCTCCACTACTGCACCGCTCCAACAGAGCTTTCCTTATATGGAGAAATGGGGGCGTGACAGTATCCTAATTACCAATATCAGGCACGTGCCTGTTAATTTTAAATGATTCTGATTCACTAACATACACACGGTGGTAAGAACAAAATTGGGTGGTGTTCACGTGTCATGAATCTGATGGTAATTTTAGGTGTTCACTTATTTTGTACGCAAAGTAAGAACATTTCTATGCACATATTAGTGAATGAGGTCCAATATGTGTATTGCAAAAAGTCAGCTGTATATTAACATAATACACCAAGAAGAATCTGTGTGATTATATATACAGTACAAAAAATTTATTTTTAAGAACTGATCACATTTTGAATGTAAAATCTTAGTCTGCAATGGAACTATAGCTGTCAGAATCTCTATATGTATGATATAATGGATGCAAAACAACAGCATACCAACAGCTGTATATCAATCAGGAAATTGCATTGATCTTTTTCATAACCTTTCCAAAATGTGTGGAATCTCAAACCATAAAAAGATACAGAAATTTCAACTTTTGGCCATACGTTTTCAGTCTGTGCAGGCCTGTATAAACTGTTAAAGTGATGTTATGCATTTCTTCAGTTCAGAATATAGCTTTTGTAGGTGTGTTTTTTGTATTGTTCCAATGCAAAACACTATGATGGATTGGAAAAATTGGCCCTATTAACATATTACTGAGTTGGGTTCTTGATCAAAGTGACTGGCCCTCAGGATTTCTTTAGCAGCGTATGAATCAGTCACTGTAGGTACAGTGAGCCTGTGTGAGACTGAGCTCTGTGTAATCAACGTGGTAATACCAATGTGTAGCTTTCTGGGCTGATGAGAGGGTCTTAATGCTGTCCAAGGGAAACGTGTTGTGTTTGTGAGCGGCTTTTCTCTGGCTCATTCTGTGCTCCTCAGATGAATACAGTGTCAGATGTGGTGGGGCTATCAGGAAGAGATGGCTGACAGTGCAGCAGAGGTGTGCTGGAGGAAGCCCATCCTCTTACACAGTATCACCGCAGGGAATGACAGAAAGCTTCTTGTATCTGCCTGGCACAGAGGTGTGAAGCCATATCCCTACATCTGCTGTGGAATTAACTAGACGGGGTGTCAGGCCTGAGCAACAAAGCACTCACCAACCAAACCACGTGTAGTTCCCCGCTGTAGAACTGTCCACATTAGTTACAAATCCTGCTGAAACTCAAGATATCATCATCAAGGAACAAAATCGTACCCTTTCCTTTTTATCATGACTTTTCAGTGACCATATTGGCATGAAATACTGAACTAAGACCAATGTAATATTTTTTTGGAAGAAAACAGCTGTGAGATTCACCAATTAGTCCACTAATTAAAGTGATTTAGACATCTAAGCCTGAGCTGGACTGAAAGCATACGACTGCGCAGAGGGTGGCCACAGGCAACACTTGAGAACCACCTTCACATTAAAACTAATGAGCTAAAGAAGAAAGTTGACTCCCTCATTCACCTCAGTCCTTTTGCAAGAGCTGGCATCCATCTGGCAGAAAACTCCATCCTTACTGTGTGTACTGGAGAGAACGAGACATCAACCTCTATAGTATAGTCTATAGCTCCAGTGTAAGTCCAGGGCTGCCATATTAAAATGAAATCATTTCAGCAGCCATGGCCCCCAAACATAAAACAAAGTCAAGAAAAGGTTGATGAGGTGTTTACTATGGAAAAGGTCACAGCTAAAATACAGCTGAAAATGGACATTTTTATGGATATATGGTCACCAAGGATATAAGCTATGTCAGAAAGAGCTAGAATATAGAAAACTGCCTCTGGTGTACTTTTTATTTTTTATCTTTTTTCATTATTATTTTACTGTTTGTTTAATATTTTGTTCAGTTATACCATGCTTGTTTTCTGTTTGTTTTTTTGTTTGTTTGTCTCTATCCCATGAAATTTATATGTGAAGATAGACAGTATAAGAGAATGTGCAGATTGTATGACATCAATAAAAAGTTCAAAAATTCAAAAATATAATAAAATGACATTATTTGATAAAATTTTAATTTTATTTTCCATCTGAGTGTGCATTACAGTGTGTATGACAAAATTAAGATAAAAAAGTTCAAAGTTCAAAAACCGTCTTGTTTTGTAGACAGATTTTAGCAGTTCAGCATCAGCGCTAACCTCACTTAAATTAGAATTGAACTATGTGTTAATTTTAGCTCATTTTTGGTGAAAATGGACTGGAAATGCTCATTTTCATTTTCAGTATGGAAGCATTCTCCTGGGCCTCTACAGTGAAATCTGTCAACATTGGCAGCCCTGGACTTCCATAAGCTGTGACTATGAGCTGTGAGAGGGGATAGACTTATCTACTGATGGGTGAGTCCACACACAGTCCAGCATCTTTTTTGATATTTTTCCTTTGCTTCAGCAGGCTGGTAAAAACCTTTATCAGAGATTTATTTGATGTCTTTAATTTCCCTGCCTCTCTTCGCAGTGAAAATTTGCCCTGGTGGGTGTCACTGCTCAGGCCCTCTCAGTCACCGGCTGTTCGCCATCGCTGCTCATTAAAAGGCTGAGTGCTCCAAAAACTCAGCTAGTCAGACTGTCTGTTTCATTCAGTCTATTAACATTGTCCTTCATGTGCTGAAAGCTCTTTTTGCTTCCATTATATTATATCCACATGGTGAAGATCAAAGGATTGGACATGTTGTATTTGTACCACTATTTTGATCTGTAATCCAACACATTAAAGATTTGTGGCTTCTACAAAACCACACAGTCCTTCCCAGATACTAACGCTGCATTATTAAAATTACATCATTGCTGTTATTTCAATTTTCAGTTCAATAGGTTTCATGCCCTCTAAACCTCAGTTTCAGGAATCGACTCTCTATCTCTAATAGGTTCATAGTAAGGTCCCTTATCCAGATCATCACTAAAATCTCATCAACTGTCCTCTGCCTAAAGCCCCACATGCACCAACATCATTGACAACCTTTTTGAGATATCACTGACACAGAAACAGAGAAAGAAATTAAATGGAGGAAGATTAAACCTCCTGGGTGAGATGTGATAATGTAAAAAACAGAAAATGTATAGCTTGTTCACACAGCACATGCACGGATCATAGCAGTAGGTGGCCCTCTCATCATTTATAATGAAAGCTTTAGACTGTGCAACAAACAGGGAAAAATCCACACTAACATTTGATATATCACATATCATATAGATCATATAGATACCATCATGATATGTAGTATTGTATTGATGTATGAAACTAATGGTAAAATGGTAAATGGACTGCACCTATATAGCGTCTTTCTAGTCTTCTGACCACTCAAAGCACTTTTACACTACAAGCCACATTCACCCATTCATACGCTGATGGCCAGGGCTGCCATGCAAGGTGCCAACCTGTGCATAAGTAGGAACTAGTCATTCGCACACACATTCACACATCAATTTGGGGTTCAGTATCTTGTCCAAAGACACTTTAACATGTGGACTGGAGGAGCAGGGAATCGAACCACCGATCTTCCAATTAGTGGGCGACCTGCTTTACCTCCTGTATGGCAAACTGACCAAATGAGGAAGAGAGAGGCAGTTTACTACAGTCTGTGTCAAGGCCCCATTTCCACCTAGTATTCACATCATCTGTGTCTGGATATATTATCTGGATCTTGATTTTACCTGTATTGTGATTGTAAGTCAATATGCAAATTTAATAGGCAGGGCTGGCAAACATGCCACGTCCAAGGTCAAGAGAAGTGATGCCACGGACATGCATCATTTGTTCAGGAGGACTTGCTAGCTACTGCTACTTCACTAGCTTTTTGTCGGGCAGCTTGAGCTAGCAGCAAGGGACAGAATTAAGTAACCACCACTGAAAATTGGACTCATGCTAAATGTATTTTAAGGCGTTCCTGTGTCTGAAATTTAACATCTGAGTAAATCAGGTTTAAAATCTGTGGCATCATTTTAGCAAACACACACAGAGGAAGAGAGACTACAGCAGAGATAAACAGAGAGAGACGCAGTTTAAAAGATGTATTACAAAGTAACTTTAGAGCTCTCTGCTCAGCCACACAACACAAGACAAAAGAGCAGGAAGCAACAGTCAGTCAGTTATTTTTCTGTTTCCCTTAGGTCCTTCCTGCATATTTTTCCTGACTTTATTGGCTCATCAACTCCAGTCCAGTGTGATATTACTGAAGCAGCCAGTTATAGTCATTAAACATTACATTATGTGCTTACAATCTTGTGAAAGGAGTTTAATAATTTTACCAAAAATCTCCCACTGATTTTCCACAAATCATTCAATCACTGATCATATTTCCTCACATATAGAGTAGCATTCCTTACAGTAATATATGCAGTAACATTTCTCTCACGGGATGAATTGTAGTTCCAAAAGTGTCTTCTCTTCAACCAGTATTGCAAGTTCAACGGCACTTGTGCGCTCCATTCCTTTCCAGACATTACTCAACGCACATCAAAACAGCCTGGCATCAGATCTTCAAATCAGATGAACTACAGATGTACATCTGTAGCCTTAGTAAATACCACGCTAAATTAAAACATTGCGGTGACGCAGCAGTGTGCGCCCCTGATGATGATTTGTGACAAGCTTAGCAAATATCCCCCTTAGACTGCTGAAACCTCATATTAGCTTCAGATGAACTTTATAATGTATTTCTGCACTAAAAGAACACTGTAGATTTTGTCCCCTATTGAAAACACATTAGGAAGGGATCTCTTCACTCTGAAAGGAGGAATGATTACAACAACCACTGTGCATATGGGAATGTTTTGAATTGAAAATATGTGAACCTATCCTTTAAAGATGTTTCTCTGCTCATCCAAGAGGCTTCATCAATGATTAGACATTAATACTTATTTGTTAATCAGCACAGCGTAATGCAACAGACTGGCAGTGACACAGCAGAGTTATTATAACATTATGTTACAAATGGTAGTTCAAAGAAGTTACAGTACAGTTTATGAAACTAGTGAACATGTCATCTAAGAAGCTGTGGAGCCTGTCACTGACTTCAGGTGTTGTGTTTCAGTGTTGTTTGAACTGCCTGTGGTCAGCAGGGGGGGTGGGATTATTTTTCTACCTGGTTGGATGAGTGTAAGTTAGTGGGTGTAGAGATCTGTGCAAATGCAAGGGGCTGTGTTGCTGTGGGTTTGCTGCTACAAGTAGCAGTCAGGTGATTAAATACGTTTGAAAAACTGCTGTTTCTGTAAAAGTTACCTGAGCTTGAAGACTCATCAGAGGCCGAAATATAATACTTTCAGATATATTTATGGAAGTTATCATGTTACCAATCATTTTGTCATCTATCAGGGCCAACAGTACACTTATTTGCGGCCTACAGTAGTATGTGTACCGTTCTCTTGATAAATTGTCAGTTAATGCCCCAAAGAAGATGATTTTTGAGAAAAGTGGACCCCCAGTAAGACAGACAGGATACATCATGGAATTCCTTAAGTATATATTCTAAGTAATAAACAAACACAAACATCCCCATGCATTTCTATCTGACATATGTCAGACATCTAATTTGAAAAGAAATGATGCTAGTGGCTCTCAGCCAAGCCCTGGCACTAATGAGAACCTGGGGCTGCAGATGAGTACAGATGTGGTCACATCTGTCATGTCCCAGAGCATGGCTACAGGCTGTGGTGACTGTAGACTAACTGCAGCTGTGGAATACATATCATAGTCACTCTGTCTCTGTTTGCCTGAAAACAAGGGGGCAGGCCTGCTCATTATCTCTTGAGTCACTGTGCTGGCAACATGATAGCCAGCACTGGCCAGCAGAGGGTTCAGCAACAATCAGGCTGAGCCTAATGAGGTCTGCAACGCCAACAGGCTAGGGACACCTCAGAAACAACTGGAAACTGCTGTTGAAAGCTCAGTGCTACTTCATACTCTACATGTTTTGTCTGTAAAACAGATCAAACGTCTTCCAGGATAAAACACAAAAGATAAATGTAAAATAATTATCCACATTATAGCAACAAGAAGGCCCTAGGGCACAGAGCAACACGCTCCTCACTGCAGGAGAAAAGGTGTGCAGGGGATTTTCCTTTTGCTCAGCTCCACCCACGACTCTATCAGCTGCATGCCACTTTACCTAGAAAACACAAGAGCACACCTCAAACATTGGCTCATTAAAGCCAGTACATGTACTGTACAAACAAATATTAATCACTGAATTCTCAAGCTGAACTGAAGTTGAGGGCCAAGTCCAAGAAACCTCAAAGAGCTGTGCTTGTTCTTGGGGTTCGCAGGTTATTACAGGCAGTTCATCCAGGATTACTCCAAGATTGTGAAGCTGCTGAACAACCTCAATGCTGGGTACCCACCATTTAGAAGTGGTGGATTCAAAGAAAACAGTGGTCAGTACTTCCAGCCAAAAGAGCCTTTTGAAGGAAGGTGGACAGACAGCTGTCGACAAGCTCATTGACAGGCTCACCACAGCCCCAGTGTTATGTTTTTCCATCCAAAAGCAGATAATAAACATAGCATACATACAGATGCAAGCACAACTAGCCTTGGAGCAGAGCTCTATCAAGAGCAGGAAGGGGAGATGTGTTATTGCATTCACCAGCTGTGGATTGTCCAAAAGCAAATCTCACTACTTGAGTTTCTGGCACTCAAGTGGGCTGTAACTGAGAAGTTTTGTGACTATTTGTTCGGAAGCTCTTTTACAGTGGTCACAGACAGCAACCCACTAACTTCCATTCTGACCACAGCTAAGTTAGATGCAACAAGCTACCACTGGTTGTCTGCCCTCTCCACCTTCAAGTTCCAGCTTCAGTACTGAGCAGGGAGATGCAACATAGATCTGGATTGGTCTTTCACAATATCCCTGTGCAGAACCTGTCAACAATCTGGTTTCCCAGAGAGAGGAGGAGTGAATTAACCAATTCATACAACACCATCTGCCTCTGAGTCTGACAATTTCATTCATGTCCCCCATAACGCTGTTAGTGCAGTCTGTGAGAAACACCTAGTCTGCCCACCTGTGAACACCAATAACAATGGTCCTATTATTCCTCTTGTAACATCTCTTGCTATATTGACTAAAGCTATTCCAGACAGCTTGAGCAATATGACAGGTTTCCTGTAATTTCAAGCATATCAGAAGAGGATTTGAAACAAAAGCAGAGCCGATCCTCCTATGTGTGAAGTCATCCGTCAGTTGAAAACTGGGTATACTCTCCTCCTCCATTTCTGTCCTCCAGCTGAGAGGAGAGAACTGACAGAGTTTCCCATCCTTCTGCAAGAAATAAACTTGAGCTGAAGAACAGAATTCTCTATAGGAAGAGGCAAGTTGGTGAGGAAACTCACTATCAGCTAGTTCTACCAGAGGAGTTGAGAGGCATGGTTATGTGAAGTCTTCATGACGACATAGGTCATTTGGGTATCGACCGGACCCTTGACCTCACATGAGCTCAATTCTTTTTGCCAATAATGGATACTGAAGAGAGATTAAAGTTACAGCCGCTGTGTCTGTCGAAAAGCACTGCCAGAGAAGACGGCACCTCTAGTAAACATTTAGGTTACCAGCCCTTTTGAGTTAGTCTGTACAGAATTTCTATTGACAGAGCCAGACTAAAGCAATACAAAAGATGTCTTTGTGATCACTGACTTTTTTACTAAGTGCACAATGGCAATCCCTACTCCTAGTCAAGAGGTTAGAACAGTAGCCAAGTGCCCATGGGAAAATTTTATATTTCACTGTGGCATTCCTGTAGTTGGTATCCATCCATGATATCCTGGCACCGATCCTCGCCAACAGGTCATCAAACTGGGCCCTGGTCAGCCTGAGGTACCGCTGGAAACCGCCGTCATCCAGGCGCAGTTCCTGGAGAAGGCAGTGAAATTCACCCAGCTGTGTGTGCCTCCGGATAATGTCATGGATTCAGATACGGCGGCGTTTGGTTTTCCGCCATATCTGGGACTTCCACCACAGGTACAAGGCAGCAATGGTTGTAACTTCAGTCATGGTTGATGACGGAAAGAAATGGCGGAAATAAATCTCCTCTTCTCTAGTGAATATTCGCGGGGGAAAAAAAGTCGTGCGAATGACGTGAATGAAAACAAATGATCCAGCGGTCAAACTCGCATGAGTAAAGTGAGGTGAAAATTCGCTTTGCGTTTGGTGTGAACACAACATTACACAACACAACATTAGAATTGAAGATGAAATCTGGAAACTATCATTGGACCAACTCAATGTCAATATTGCATTCTGGTTGATTGGTAAGGGAGGACGTCCTCCCTTGGAGCGTCATTTTATGTGTCATGGCCAATCACAGATTAGCATGAAAAAAAATGAAATACATTAAGTCCAATGTAAGAGATCCCGCCCTGCAGAGGACAGCAGGCACCCGTCCTCCTCTGTCCCCCACTCTACCTCCACCAATTGCCACCCTCCTCCACTTCACACACACTGCCCTTTCTCCTCCCGCCCTGCAGGTGTTGCTGTTGAAGCATTTTAACCAGAATTTCAGTAATGGATTATTTCCAAAGAAGAGAAAAAAAATACTTTATAAATACTGAGATTTGGTAATGGTTTATTTCAACCAAATATTCTTTTTTATATTTTGATCTCCCTTTTGCCTCTCAAAAAATAGAGGAAGATCAACCTCCTCTGCCTCTATGGACCAGCCTCCACTGGTAAATACCTACAGTGCTACATGGAGGTTTGTGTGATCGCCTTACTGCTCATGTTTCTTTACCCATCAGACTTCTTTTTCGTGGTGTCATCATGTTTCCAGATCTCAGTTATTAACTTGAGTATTATACTATTATTATATATAGTAATAATATAGTAATATAATAATTCTTAGTACATATATATATATATATATATATATATATATATATATATATATATATATATATATATACTAAGAATATTCTTTCAGGTGTACAGAGGTTGATTTTTATTTGTTTGTTCTGTGACCCAAACAAAGATGCTCACTGGAAACAATGGGTAATTACATATCTGAGCACAAAGCCCTGCAGCTTCTTTCTTTAGCAGTTTGACAACTTCACCTGCTCTTCATCTCAGGTCTTAAAGGTCAGTTCACTAATTTAGAAACCATCCCGATAAACACTTGTACTCAGTGAGGTCAGATGCTGAGGGAGGTGGAGTTTGTTTTTTTTCCCTTATCAACAATACATTCATAGTGAATACAAATTTAAACCAGTAAATATCTTATTTAAAAACAGTCCTTCCCTAAACTTTGGGATCTCACTACCACATGAGAAAACTTCACTTCATTAGCCTCCAGCACCTCACTGTCAGCTGGGCCTGTTGTGTTGCCACATCAGAGAGAAAATGAGACCTCAGCTGACCCTCACACTCAACATTATTACCAAATGTGCATGATGAAAAGTAGATCAGGCAGTGAGAAAATATTTTTTATTATCCTAATTATGTGTAATTTTTCTGTAATTTCATTCATGCAAATAAAACAATTTCAAATGCAAATGAGCTTGACTGGATTATCATAATGTGTGCATACCCATTCCCTATCTTCAGCAAGCTTTGCTCCAAAATCATTCTTTTTTTTTTTGTTTTTTGCTCACAATATTTTCAAGCAGCCACTTGATAGGCCCCTGTACTGTGGCATGTGTACCCAGTGGAAATATACCAGGGTCATACAGGAGAAAAAACACAAGCAGTTAGATAACCAGGGATTCCACCACCATTCCACCGACAATTCCCATGAAAAGACAAAAACCAATGTGTTAGTCTGTCTATCAATACATGGCTGGCTTCTCTGGTTACGTCCTTGGATACTGTGGACTCTTTTAAAAAGCAGCTAAAAACCCATCTGTTCAGACAGGCATTTGGGTAGTATGTGGTATTTTATATTTTTTATTTGTCTATTTTGTCCTCTCTCCTTGTATATTTTATCTGGTGTCTTTGTTTTTATTTATTTTGGTTGTATTTGATTTTACTTTCTTTGACTGTAAAACACTTTGTGACTGGTGTCTGTGAAAGGTGCTATATAAATAAACTTTGCTTGCTTCCTTGCTTCTCTGGCTTCTCTACCATGTCTGTGGCTCTCAGCTCCAAGTCCATTGGTTCCCACTAAAGATGTCAGTCTTTGAAATCTATCTGAAGCTTTTTGGCATTTATGCCTTTATTGGATGGTAGGCGGTGGGGGGCCGGACGGGGGACATTGGAGGAGGGAGATGGATGTGACATGCAACAAGGGTCCCTAGCTGGAATCTAGCCAGGGACATTTCAGTAACCATTCGGGTATCAGGGTGCTATATAACTATAATTTTTAACAAGATATTACTCAAACAGGAAGAAATAGTTAATTTTTGGGGGACTATTTTCAGTGGCGGATGAATCTACATTTTGTGCTCTAAGTGAGAATTTCTAGTAGCAGGACAGTGTGTGTGTGGGTTTGAATCAAAATAAACTACAGTGTGTGTGTTCATGGTAATGAAGGAAGATGTCACCCAGTGCAACAGTGTGACTCATTGATTTGTTTTTAAGTTTAATAAGAAAGATCTCTAACGTCACACTTTCTATCATCACACTCACCATCAGGCATGGTGAGGTCAGAATTGAGAATGAAAGGATTTTGACAGCAGACGGAGAAATAGAATGGAAGGAAACAGCAATGTTCACCCATGACATTTAAAGGCAGAGTGTGATGATAGAGATCTTTCTTATTAAACTTTCACCAAATTCCTTGATGAATTCTTTGATAAACACACAATACATGTTAGTTGCCATACCCTTTAACCCTCATCTATTTTTTGTTCGGTTTCAGTTCCTTTATTTCACTTTAGCCACTACATGGTTTAGCTTGTGTCACAGCACATATTTTGTTGTTACGTAGGGGAATAAATTAATTATATCACCTAATGACTGGAACCGGTGTCCTGATGGCTCACAGCTTGGTGTAGGTTTCAGATCATTTAGGTTATAGGATAGGTTCACATTTTTTCAGGTGTGTTTTACATATACAGTACTTACATGCCCATATGTACGTTGAAAAGTTATTGGTCGCTGTAATCTTTCCTCCTGTCCATACTGGCTGCTAAGAGATCCTTTCCTAAAGCCATTTTAATGTAATAGGGGAAAAAATCCACCGTCCTCTGTAAAAATGCATTTAAGTGAAGCAGAAGCTAATATGAAGCTTCAGCTTATATTAGTTTTTGGTCAAAACCTCAGGAATAAGGTCCACATTGTAATAAACCATAATCATCCCTTAAGTTTTTCAGAATTATCTTCAAAACAGTGATAATGTGTTGGGTGTTCTTCTGTTTTACATTTATTTTAATTTTCAACCAAAAATAATGACATGACAAGCATGAAATGAGGCTCTGTTCCATTTCTTCTACTTTCTCTGAATATACAGCTGAGGTTCATTTGAAACAGTAATTTCAAACAAAACAAAACAATCTCAAAGCAAAGTCCATTTAATCGCTGCTTTTGAGCTTTTCACTCATATCACAGGATCTTCATTAGATGGACCTTTATTTGAGATTGTGTTGTCAGCTGCTGTGGTCAAGAATGAACTTCAGCTTCTAAGCCATTAAGGACAAGAAGTCCTTAAAAAGTGCTAAAAAAAAAAAAAAGAGAGAAGAAATGTGAACATCTACAATTCCACAACTGGGTGAACTCCATCTGCATCATGTGGTATGATTAAAAGATCCTGAATAGCCATTAAATAGACCTTGTGTGATGTCCCTCTCTCTGCCTTTTGCTTAAGAGGTTGCTTTGGCTTCTTGGCTCAGGAGCCAGTGGGTGGGGATGGAGAGGAGCAGGGAACTACCTGTACCTGGGTAGTTTAGGCCTCCAGCCTATTTAGGTGTCTTCTTGTTGACCTCTTTCTCTCTTCCTTCCAGGCCTCCACCAGCCAGACGGGTTGGACTTTGGTTTTGTTTTGCTTGCACGCATCAAATACTTCACACATTGCATTCATGACTGATTTAGCTGACTAACATTATTATATATTATATTTTATATTAGGTTGACAATAACTCTAATTTTTAGAAGCTTTATTCATGTATGATTCTCTTCTTTGTCACTGACTCTGAGCCAGTTCGTGACACTTGTGAGATCATTGTCTCATCTACAACTAGAGTATTTCTGCACAAGGCCTCACTAAAACCAAGAATACTGTCATTTTCTGCATTCACTTCCTGCCACCTGTCAGCACACTTCTGGAGACATATCAGAGACACCGAGGAGACTGTCATACAGAGATAATGATAAAATGATGTCTCTTTAAGAGTCATTACATGTGTCATCACATATTTCCTACATGTGCTATGAATGCTCACATCACCATGTTGGAATAGAAACCAAATTATATATAGCCTACAGTATATCATCCATCCAGTACATATGCTATAATGTATGTAATATGGAGCTCAACACAGCAGAGATCGCGAGCTGTTCTCAGACCCAAACATGACTGGCCTTTAGCCTGAGATTGAATGTGAGTGTTGTGCCCACAGAGAGTAAGTACATCTGCTGTGTGTCAGACAGTGCTGCAGCATGCCTCACTGCCTGCTGTTTGGTCGCTCTGACTCATCAGCACACTGCTACTGTGCCCATCGCCCCACGCTCGCACAGGGAGGGGGGAGTCAGCGGGAGAGCCACACTGCCTCTCAGCGCCTAGCCAACAGAAAAACACTGCTGCGTATCTCCAGGCCGAGCTGTTCCAGAACTGCTTGATGCATGCCTTCCTGTATCACAGCTGCCGTGGGGCTTTGGAGGGCAAAGAGCTGTGGAGGGCAGCTTGCGTGTGGCCAAGCTGAGGAGATAGCAGGCAGAGACAAGTGAGAGGCTGGCAGAGCAGCAGATAATAAGAGAAAGACTGAATAACTATGAGATGTACCGTATGTGCAGGTCTGCTCTGGTTCTCAAGCACACACGCTGATTTCAACAGTCTTACTGGATGATGATGAAGCTTGTTTTATTGTGTCATGCAATAATGCTCATCCACCACACATTAATATAAACTGATCCAGAAAACAGAACATTTATCTTCAAATTATAATACAAAAAAAAGTTCACATAGCTTATATTGACAGATTTCTTGGGCCCTCATGTCTACAACAAAATAGGTAGTTTACCAGTTATTGCCAGTACATATGACATTACTTACATTACTCATCCCAGTTCCTTAAAAGGTGTCTTTAAACAACTGCAAAGCCTCCACACCCACATATCACATCATCATCAGTTAACGTGTGTAGAAACAAATTGTGGCATTATTGTTGCACTAGCATCCAGCCTACAGTTTGGAGATATTTACAGACCATCCAAAACTACCTTAGCCCCTGTGGCTAAATGCAGCAGCATTTTGGTTCACACACCTTCCAACTCTGAAGAAAATCAGGTGAATGTAACACACAGCATGTAAATGAGACATATTTAGAGTTACCAATGGTGGAAGAAGTAACATTACAGCACTGTAAAAGTGCAGAAGCATCATCAGCAAAATGTACGTAAAGTATCTAAAGTAAAAGTAGTTGTTCTGCAGAAAGTTCTTTCAAACAGTCTGCATGATTTGGACTTCCATTTGGACGGTTTGGACTTCAATTGCACAGAGAGGTTACCAAACCAAACTGCTGGGCCTCATACGCCATGTGCATGAGACAAAGGCAGGTCTGCATGCAGTCACAAAGCCTAATAACAAAGAAAGGTACCAAGTCAAACAAAAGGACTCCAAACGGACTTCAACTCCCATCATGCTCTGTCAAAGGCTGCGGTCGTAAAAGTACCTCCTATAGTCTTTTTCTAACCATGTTCCCTTGACCTTGATGGAAAACGTCACAAGGTCAAGGAAAGATGTGAAGGAGAATTCATAAGGACTTAAGAAAAGACAACCGCAGTGCTGAGAGAATCCGACTGTACTTACACCGGGCTACGTAATTTGACGTAGGTCTGCTGTGGTGAAACTACAATGTTCTGAAGATGGACTACAAATAGCGCATCTTTCATGCAGGCTATATTAATGTGGACACCACAGTGAAAAATATTACTTCGTTACCAAGGTCAGAATTGAATTTTAAAAAAAAGAATACAGGCTACCAGTCACAAAACTGAAACAAAATTGTCACATTGAGAATGCTTGCTCACACTCACCCTCCTGAATCCCAATTATTGTATGAAAATAAATATTAAATGTATGCAAGGTAGGCATAACATGATAGACCTGCAAATCTACTACTGTATACTACTGTGTATGCACTACTGTGTTCGACTTGTTTGCTAAGAGGATAAACAAATATACAATGCATTAAATATATATAAATTATACCAAAACCAGAAAACAACTTGTTTTTCACTTTGATTGTGATATCTATATTATTTGCCCCTACTGCATCTCAACAATCTCAGCCTCGCTGGATTTCTCTGTGTTCAACCGAGCACGTTAGCGGATCCAAAGAAGACTGCTGTGCAACCCAGCACTGTCACCCTTTCCTGCAGAAGAACGATGAAGGATAACCTCTGTGACCTGCTCATCTTTAATTGAGTCGACTCTGCTCCACTTATTTTGGTTGTGTTCATCACGCTAAACTGAATTGTGTTTGTCCAACTGCTTGGACTGCTTTGTGTTAGCTCACCATCATGTGTGAGACTGTGGGTTGCGTTTTATTTGCTGAAATCAGACTGTGGCCGACATTTAAGTATGTTCGCACACCGCGTCTCTGCGTAAATAAAAGTAAGTCCCACTTCTCCTCACGATCACTGAGATCTTTTGTTCTTTGGTGTTTTCACCCTGTCCTCTCTACTAATCCACTTGCATGTACACATACACATTTAGATGCTCACACACGGTATTCTGTAGTCAGATACTTGTTGCTAAGCAGCAGAGATGCTCAGCTTTGTCTGACGCCATTATAGTGATCAGAGGCACATGTTGACTGGCGGTCGCCATTTAACCACAGCCTCTCATCAAATCTTGCTGTCACATCCTTACTAAGTCCCAACGAAATTGTGTTGCCATATCTAATTAGGCTCTCAAAGACCACCTAATAAAAGACTCCTGTAAACTTCTGATCAACATCATGAACTCGCAAGAGGTGCAGACGTTGTTGTAGTCTGCTACAGAGACCATCAACATGCATGCTCCAGGTCAGCCAGCTATTAATGAAAACACTGAGGTATTTGTACGATGACACCTGTGAAATGGTCTCATCATGTGGGTGACCGCAGGCCTGTGGTCACCCACTCGGGTCAAACACCATCTCCTCTGTCTTTTTAACATTCAACACCAGGTGGTTATCTAAATAATACTCTGAAATGTCGCTTTCCTTCTTTATTCAACCTAAGATGGCAGTACCATCTGAGAATTTCATGATGTAGTTATTAGGGTTACAGCTTCTACACTTATTAGTGTATAAAGTTAAAAGGACAGGTTAACTATTAAAAAACGTCCTCATACCGAAACAACAGTAGGTCTATTTCCAATGACTTCTGAAATGATATATATGAGCGTTTTCAGCGCCTTCCATAAGACAGATGGCGTTTTCAAAATGACCAAAGGAGTGTAACAGTAATATACCACTTTCTAAAACCATTACAAATCACTGTTAAAAAATAACTATGTTTTATGATGTGGTTGAAGTCTGGTTAGGATTATGCACAAAACCACTTGGTTAGGGTCAGAGAGAGATCATGGTTTGGGTTAAAATGATCACTTGAAACATGGTTAGTACTTCCTTAAGTTAAGCAACCTTCGTTGTCATGGCAAAAGTAAACACTACATCACAGTTTAAGGTTCAAATGTCATGACTTGCAACTAGAAACATAACACTTGCAGTTGGAAATGGGAAGTGAACAGTGGTCTCATGCAGCTATGTCCAGTTTTTGCTTTTCTGCTATCTGACTAATCTATGTAGCCACCCCCCCTACCCACCTCCACCTAAGAAGGAAGTCACCTTATATTTACGTCATCTGAACTGCATCTTTTAAAAAGACCATCATCACATACTCAAAACTTGCCAAGTATAAAAAAGCTGAAAAAAGGCACTACATTTAGCACAAACAAACTAACAAGAGTTAGTGCATGACATGGAAGGATGTTGTCAACAAGTCTCAACCCTCTGTAATTTAGTGGACTACAAGGTATAAAGTAGCATCCAATGGAAAAACAGTACTTCAAGAAAAGTACAAGTACCTCAATATTGTACTCACCTACTGCCACAGAGTTTTGCATAAACACCAGCTGTCAGCTGGATAGCCAGACATTAAAACATTGCCAGCCATCTACTTTCTTGCTGTTTTTGTTTTTGTTTTGTTTTTTCATAGCAAGTTGCTTTTCGCCCTGTTGATGTAAGGTGCCTTGCATCCAACTGAGTGGATCCTACGTCATGAAAGCGAAAGCTAAACTGTCTCTCACTGCTTGTTTGTGTGTAAGTGCTTGTCAGTCAGATGAAGAGTAGGAAGGACAGGTAATGAGGCCATGAATTTGTGGGGTTTGCCAACTTAAGTCCAAGTGGTTTTCTATTTCTTTCTGGTAAACAAAAAAAAACATATGGCTTTTTGTTATTGTGAGTTGCTTTTCAGGCTGATTTATTGATGTGGAGTGTTGTTTTAACGATAAGTCACTGAAAGGTAGAATATGTAACTTTCCTGCATTGTAATGTCTCAAAGAAACTAGACCTATGTTATATGTTTTGTTTTGTTGTGTTCTTACATTATCCCTAATGTTTCCAACAATGTGAAAACTTCTTTATTCAGTGTTCTTACCAGTTTTAATCAGCTGGGTCTGTTTGTTTAGGAGAGGAGGAGACTTCTGCAGATAATTCTGCTCACGCTAAAAACGTCCAGAACAATGAACACTGAAAGAATCCTAACCTAAAAATAAACCAGCTTCCGGTTTTTTTTAACAATGAGGACAACAACTTCCATGATCCTACAGTACTTCACAACATCATCAAACTCCGTATTGTGTTATTGTTTTGACTGAGGGATCCCTCACAGCAGAAAATTACATATTGCGCATTGAGGCCTTGCTAAAGCCCATGTATTTTATTTTACCTGACAGATCACAAGGAGGGAGGACTCCAAGAAAATTGAAAAGAACAGGACAGCTGCTTTTTTGAAAATGTATTTTTATATTTATATAGTAGGCCATCTTGATGTGAAATGTAACTGCAAGTTAACAAAATGTAAATGCAAAACAAGTTTAATTTAAACAAATTTTAAGGAATGTATAAATGAGTCTTTACCATTTGCCTTACTAGTCCTATTAAAAGTAATAGAGCCCTTTCATCAAGAGAAAGCTAGATGCTTTAACTAACTTTATTATAACTGCACCTTTTTTTTTTTCTTTTGTATGTTTGTGTGTGTGTGGACAGTCTCTAATTATATCAAAAGACAGAAACTAAAGACTAACTAGCCCATCCAAGGGGCACCCTGGTAGCCTACTGATAAAGACACATATCATATAACCAGGGCTTAAAAATAACTTCCTTTTTTTTTATCACCAGCCAATATGGCTACTAGATTCTAAAGTTACCAGTCAATCAGAATTTCCACTCGCCAAAATGTTGTTCTTGAGAGCCACTCAATCAGTTTAATTGTAGCCTGGTTATAAATGATGGGACCGGACACGCAGCAAAATTCTTTTAGTGGATATTTTATTCCCTAACTGCACTCAATAAAGAACACAAAATATAACATTAACGATTACAGTAGACAGACTCTAACTCAATATCTCCTACAGAAAACTCAATCTAATGAACTCTAGACATTGTGCATCTGTTTCTTGATAAAGAAAATAGAAATAAATACATTTGTTCAACCACACAACTTGTATAGTTACCTTTCAGTAAAGTACATTAGTTCACTGGGAAATATACATGAACTCAGTTGCACTCCAGTGTGCAACCTGCACGCGAAGACACACACACACACACATCTGGAACACAACATGGCACTCTATCTCTCTATCTCTCTAAATTAGGCAGATTAATTATACTCTCCTCTACTGATGCTGGTAACCATTTTTGTATTTGAACAATGTTTATAGGGATATTTTTCCTCCACATAGGCAAAAAGACACACTTCAGCAGGCATTAGTTTCCTGGCACTGCTGCTTCCTTGTACCTAACGTCCCACAGAGCTCTGTACTCTTGCAAGATCTACCCTTAAGCTGGTCTTAAAGTGACAGCATTGCCTCAACAAAAAGAAACAGCATATAGCCAAAAACACTCTCTACCAATTTTCACCTGGCTACATAAACACAAGTATTAGTAAAAATAAAAAATATAGCAGAATATATGTCTTTGACAGCCTCCAACCACAGAATGGTTTGTCATGCAATCCTGACAGTACATTATGTTATTTGTATGGATCAAATACAAACCAATCAGAACCCGATCACCATTTGGCACTGAATGTCAAATGTCTTCTTCTCCCCTCTTTCATTTTTATCATCAGCCTTATCAAAGTCATTAGCCTTGGCTAGTGATGAGGCCAGTAACTTTAAAATATTACCCACCACAGTTTATTTTTACCCACATTTGGTGTGTGGACAGGTGTTCATTTCAAGTTGTACATATAACCACAACATCCACATCTCTCTACAGCTGTGAAATAAAAACAAAAATACTATAAAAAAGTCCATCAGTGATCCAGGATAACAGCAACTCTTATAACACATCTAGGTATAAGGGGAGTTCTTTGAAAAGTGTAATTATGGCCTTGAAACCAGATAGTACAGAAATATGATATATACTGTACAAAAGGACCTCCCTGTGTACTTTCAGATAAGAGATTATATCAAGAAAAAAAAAACAACTTCTTTGCTCACCAACCTCAATGTTACTAGTATAGAACAGAGACAACAGAGATGCTGCAGAACAGTTTTACAATATTATTATACTACAGAACTCAGTTATGTGTCTCCTCTAATGCACATCTCTCGTGCATGTCATAGGAAGTTTAATTTCTCAACATTCTGTGTAAGTAAAATATATCACTATATTACAAGGCCGGACTCTATGAAGAATGTAGGATCTGGTGTTGTTGGGGCTTAACCTTTACTACAATAGGGCTGACAAGTCAGGATATCTCAACCACTGCTGTACAGATTTTGACCTTCTTTTTTAAAATCTGTCTTATGTGAATTTGCAAAGTACAATATTAAATGGCTAAGTAACCCTTTAAATCATCGTGGTCTGTACAATTCAAAAAAATAATAGGACTGTTTTCATGTCACCCAGATCACACAGCTCACACAATCTATTTTCCTCCTGAATAATTTTAATCTGCCAGCCTCAGTAGCCAGAAGAACGCCAGCTCTGAACTGAGCAACAAAGACCTTCTAGATAAGTGAAAATAGAAAAAGTTAAAAGAAAATTCTTTGTTTTATAGGATTGTCTTACAATTTCATTATATTTGAGTTTTATTATTTTATTATTCCTAAAGACATACTGCTCAGTACTGTACCATCTATGAACCCTGAAAAAACACTGCATAGCTGTAAGTTATGACATTTAAAAGCAGATATGTCTAAGTTCCAAATATTTTAAGATATTTATATTAATAATCCTTTTTTTATTTTAAAAGGATGTGGAAAGAAACAACAACAGGTGCTTAACATTTGAAAAGGAGCTAGCTGTTCTGTAAATCATCAGGCAGTGAAGAGAAGATGCAACATTAAATCAGTGGGCATCTATTGCCACCTGCTGATGAGATGGTGAAACATCTCGTGCAAAGCCTCTTCCCTCTGTGAACACTGTATTCACAGTCTGACCCTCAGAGATAATGGACAGTAAATGTACTCTTAGCTGAAAATAAATGTGTGCAGTCAGGCATCATCAATCAGAGCTGAGAGGAAGGCATGAGTGGAACACGTTTCTATTTTCCAAAGTAAAACAGAAGTCAGAAGAAAGCTCAAATTTTTAGAAATTAGATCTACTTGTGTCTTTAATGTGTGCAAATAGTTAGACTCCTGATACATTATGGACTATAGATGTGGTGTAGATGGAGCACTGACGCTGCTGCTCTGCTAATGTGCTGATCTCCCTACAGCCATACATTGTTGGCACTAGAAAAAAAACAGGGATGTTGAAGCACTGTAAAAAGGAGTTTATGCAAAAAATGTGCCTGGTTCAACTTCTTAATCGTGCTCCTGTGTGTATGCCTCTCTATCAGCTTCATTAGCAGTGCTCCTGGGACCTCCATCAGCTGCTGCACCTGTAGCCTGGTGGCTCCCTGGAGGAACTCTTGGGTCATTATGAGTGTGTGGCCCTGGCCTGCTTGCTTGATCTCCAGTGTCCATGAAGACAAAACATCCCACTGCTGGCACCACATGCAGTACCACCACCTTATGTAAAGGGCTGTAGCTGTTGTGTGGTACTGGAAGGATACTGATGAAAAAGCAGCATATCAGCAGGAGTAACTGGAACCTACCATCTGCAGTCCCTTCCAGGGAGCAGGTTTAGTGAGCTTGTTAACCCTGAGTTGAAGGAAACTGAATTTTCTGTTCCAGAAGCCCCAAATCACTTGAACTGTGGATCAGTTACTTACTCTGTGAACCTAACCTGCTCACCGGCAGCTTTTCTTTAACAAACCCTGAGTTTCTGCCTGTCTCCATCCTCCTGCTGAGCCTGAAGCAGCTGTCAGACACGCTGTTTTATTTCCTCATTTGTCCTGTCGAAATCAAAGCTCAAAAATAGCAGAGATTTATATGAGATTTTAGGCCCTGTGGACTGTGTGCTAACATTATTACTTTTATATGTGGCTGATCAGTGATTTCTGCCCTTCTAAATATTAGACATGATCTCTCATCTCAGAATACATTCTATGCATGAGTACGTACGGTATGTAAGATTTTAAAACTGGACTAAATGTAGTTGAGAAGCATGTTCTTTGGAATATATGACATGTACAGCAGCCTATTTACATCTATAACAGGTTAAAATATATTCATTGGACGCTGTTGAGATAAGATTAATTTGTAAATTAGACGTCTAAAAAAAACCTTTTACTCACAGATTTAATGACTGATTGATTAATGACTGATTCCACCATCTTTATCAGGATCCAGGTCTGATTATGATAATTATGGTAATTATGAAGGATTGCACTATGCTGAATCAAATGTAATAGTGTAAATTGACTCTATTTCCACTTGGGGTCTTCCACTGCTGCCGCTGAGCTTTTTAAAGACATACACACTGTAAAGAATTGTCTCTAGAATTTACAGTAAATACCAAAAAAAAGTTGGCAGTAAAGTATTGTAAAATTGCTGTTAATTACTGTAAAAAAATTTTTAGTACATTACAGGATAGCTTTTACAGGCTTTTGTTGTAGATAAATTACAGCAATAACATTTTTATAAAACCAGTCAGAGCTGCAACAAAACAAAACTTTTATTAAAACTCAATACAGTTTTACAATAAATAGCTGTCAGAACCTGAAATGACTTTTTTTCTGAACAACTCCTCAAATCAGAGCCTGAGATAGAGATCTACTCAGAATAAACTCACATTAACAGGAAAGATGATGTTAACTTGAATATATATATCTGTCAGACAGTGGAATTCAAGTTAGTCAGAGTTGCAACAAAGTCAAGCATTACTAAAACTAATCATATACTAGGCTAAGAGGCCCAATCTGATATCAGGACATGAGGTAGAAATCTATTACGCAGGAAGAAGGTGACATTAACTAGAAAAATGTCATTACTTTGAACAGATGAACATGTATATTTGAAACTAATGGAATATTTAAGCTACATCTCAATGCTTAAATTATACTGATCATATATTGTCATGTTGATTAACAAAATGTCACATTAAACAACAATACGACAATGACTTCTTACCCTTTGTAAAGCTGCAATTAAAATCACATAAAACAATAACCAGCTGACTTTAAAGTGATAGTTCAGATTTTTACTCATATAGTGGTATTTGGATGTGTAATACATCCACCCAGTTTGGTCCATTTGGTCTGTTCTCACGACAGGGAAGGAGTTAATAGACCAGATTTGGTGGATGTATTACACTTGCATGGACCATCAAATACCACTATAGGGGTAAGAATCCAAACTACCACTTTAACGCTGGATGTGTTTGTAATTTATAGCAAGTTGGGGCAGCCACAGATTTAACCGTTAAATTGCATTTTCATTCCACATTTTTTGACAGTTCAGTCCAAAAAACCCTCAACTAAATCAGCCTTTAATGATTCCAATAATTGTAGCTCTAACTGTGTAAAAGATGACATTTTTTCAGTGTATTCCTAAATCTGGAATAGATATAAGCAACAGATGTAAATAAAAGATTTTTAAATAACGATTTCCATTCAGATAGTGGGGAACAGAAGAGTCCTCATCTTTTGCATATGACTTGCACTAAAAGCCATTCAAAGTCCATTAATCAACTGAGGAGGAGACGTGAAGATTGACTGAGTTGTTCTTCTCATGCATCTTCCCACTTTTTTTGCTGACCAGCTTTGCCATCTTGGTGGTCTTTAAAGTATTGATGGACTGTTTTTTCTCTTTACTTAGTTGAGCAGTTCTGGCCATAATATGGATTACTACAGTAGTGGAATTACGTTATTTGCTGTATACCAAGACTACCTCAGCACAACACAACTGACTGACTTGAGAAGGCAAGAAATTCCACCAATTAACTTTTGACAAGGCACAACTGTTAATTAAAAACAAACAAACAAACAAAATAACACATTCTAGATGATGACCTCATAAAGCTGGTTGAAATATTGCTAATAATGTGCAAACTGTCATCAAGGCAAACAGTGGCTACTTTGAGTAAACTAAAATATGAAAGATATTTTGGTTTGTTTAAAGCTTTTTTGCTTACTGCATGATTCCACGTGTTATTTTATAGATGTGATGTCTTCAGTATTTTTCTAAAATGTAGAAAATAGTAAAAATAAAGAAAAACCCTTCATTGAGTGGGTGTGTCCAAACTTTTGACTGGTACTGTATGGGCATTGTCTTGCAGACCAAGCGGCAACCTCCGGGGCTGAAAAATGAAGCCAGTGCGGGAGTGCTAAGAACCTGCATTCTCTCTAATGGCCAGCAGGGGGCAACTCCACTGGCTGCAAAAAGAAGTCTGACTGTATGGAAGTCTATGAGAAAATGACCCTACTTCTCTCTTGATTTATTACCTCAGTAAACTGTTTCCTAATGAGTTTATGGTCTCAATCGCTAGTTTCAAGTCTTCTTCAATACAGCATGATTTTCATTTTGTAAATTATGGCCCCATTTAATTTAAATTTGGCGATAAAGCAGCGTATGCTTTAGGGCATGGCTACATTGTGATTGACAAGTCGCTACCACGGTGATAACATTGCTTATGTAACATACCCATTGCATATAGGCGTAGCTGC
Source organism: Thunnus thynnus (assembly GCF_963924715.1). NCBI lineage: Eukaryota > Metazoa > Chordata > Actinopteri > Scombriformes > Scombridae > Thunnus > Thunnus thynnus. Next base: position 29,343,793 of record NC_089534.1, read on the forward strand.
TGCTATTTCACAGTGTGTTTTCAGTTCACTGAAGTTAACTGTAACATTGTGGTTGCCTAAAAACAGTCTTATTCAGCGTTTGGTTGTAATAAAAGACCCATCAATGAGTCAGTTTTTCCGGTGAGTACATTTTTTTTTAATGGTTTTAGGCCTGTTTTTCGCTAGCGAAAATTAGCATTAGCATCAGTATTATCACTGTTAACCATAGATTGTAGATGCACCGTGCTAACCACGCTAGCAGGCCTCTCAGATTTAAAGGCGCTCTTTGAGCCACAGGCCATACCAGATGTGGTAAGTTTGTGTATAAATATACTTTCAGCATATTTATCAACATTACATTTCATAATGAACTGAAATTCCCCCAATTCCAACTAATATCACTGATCTTTTTAAAAGGTTATTGATGGACTGGTGGCTCTGAACTGTAAGGTATGAAGTTACCTTAGTGGTCCTGGTCAAAATTATTTATTTTGTTTTTATGGTACTGAAAATCTTTCTTTCTGTCTCCTCTAAGGACTACCCCAATGTATATACAATGTGTAGCCAGTCTCTGACAAAGATTATGTCTGGGTATTTTTATTATTCCAAACATATCAACATACCACCCAGGAATTGAACAGAACAAATGCTAGCAGTCATAAGCAATTGATTCGCCCATCAGACTTATTGATGCTAGTTGAAGTACACGGAATATGGTCCATATTGAATGGATATAGAATGAATCCTGCACTCTGACTACTGTATCAATCATATGAAATATTACAGTGTTTCCTAAGATCATTTTAACAGCTATGTCCACCCAATGTGCCTTAAACTAATATTTTCTCTGTTTTGGTCCCATGAACTTTCTTGTCATTGGAGAAGAACCTATTCAGAAACTTCACAGTGATTGGTGCTATCCTAGAAAATGAAAACACTGGACCCTTTTTGTGAGTAGTCTTTCCTATGCAAAATTGTGTGAAAACCTTATTTTGTATTATCCACCACAGCACTTGTAATTGTTTCTGAAGTCAGCCATATCCATACCTAAATCTGACCTCTGCACTTGACCAAATGTAAAGTACTTATCTTTATACTTACCTGCTATTTTAATAAGATGATTTGTCCAAAAAGTCATCATTAAATTTGTCTTAAAAATGTCCAAAAAAAGCATCAAGTTTAATTATCTGATAGCTGTAGACACCCTGCATGATAATTAATTATGCACTACTAACCATTCTTTTCTTGTAGTTCTGTGACATATGAAAAAGGCAGCTCACTTACATGGAATCATTGGGAGAGACTGAAGAAAGGAAGAAAGAAATCTTGAACTGGAAGTGGTGAATTCACAGTTAATAAAATTGAAGAAGGGGTTAGAAATGTTCACGATATTTGTTATGGGTTGATCAATGTATATGGTGCTTTTAACATTTTTACAGACTGTTCAACTGTTCATTGCAAACCTTTATATATGTTAAGAAGCCTGTTGCCAAGTTAGTGAGAGCTTTTTAAATGTAAAGAGAAGCTTTTAAGACCTCTTCTTTTAGCAGGGACTAGAGCAAAAGTACAGTTTCAGTGAACATATGGCCTGTAGAAGTTATACCATTTATTGGTGGTTGAACAGGACAGTATTTTGACAGGTTTGAAAAACTGTTTACTGCTATGGCCATATCACAACTATATGATGTTTCATCTGTATAACAAAATTAAGTTACTGCTCATGGTTTTTACATTTAATTATGTGATCAGAGTCCATTTGAATATACTGGGCTTGAACTGTAAATATTAGGAGAAAATCGTATTAGTAATGTCAAAATTTTTCTATATTACACAAAAAATGAAGCAACCTGACATGGACATGGTGTGATGTACACCATGTCAGTAGGATGGACACCCTTGTGCACATCCATGTGCTACTGATTAGTTACGTCCTTCTTCTTTGTTGTTGTCATTAAGGTTTCCATGTAATTTTAAAGATAATTTTTTGATCTTCAGATGCCAACGTAGATTTTGATTCCCATTAATGGGAAAATATTATGCTAATAGATTCAGCAATTATAGATTCAACAAATAATGTCATAAATGTCAGTTTATGTTTCAGTTTGCTCAGGCTCTGCTTGAAGGGAACAGTTCTGTTGCGGACTACAATCAGGATATCCCTACTCTGCGGTCACAGCTCTGCTACAAGCAGTTTTCTGCCTTAGGTGCTTGCTTGTGTGAGAACACATGACTACAAGATTAGAACAAATCATTACGTACATCTTAACACACTATCCAAATAACCTTTTATTATTTTCAATTTACATTATACCACAGAGAGATTGCTGACTCAATTTTTAAAAAAATGTCCTGCCCCTGTCACATTTAACTTGGACCATTCGAAATGCATGAGGGTCAGAATGGCCCATCAGTGCCTGTGTATTTTTTTTTCCAAATATGAAGCTCAGTTGTCACTTGAATTACTGATTTTCATTTCAGGTTGAGGTGACAGGAATTAGAACACTGTCAAATGGCGACATAGTCATCTTAGATACCAAAGATGTACAGCGGATCATTCCTGCTGACATTTGGAAGAAAGCATTCCCTGAAACACTCACCACACTCCCAATACATGTAAGCATTTGCTATATAGAGGGAAGAGTCCACGAGATTTTAAAACTTGAAGATTATGTTGCAATATATGTAATTCCACCTCATTACCTTTATTAACATTGTACCAGTACAGCAAAATATAAAAGTATATAAACAAATAACAAAACATTTTGAACAAAGGTAAAAGTAAAGTTAGTTAAAGTTAAAACTAGGCAATACTTCATCCACCACTGGTTAAGTAACAAGGTGTGTTTACTTTCTCTCAACAGAGGCCAAAAGGCACAAATGGCGGTGTAGTAATTGTGGGAGTGACAGAGATGACCACAAGCACCAGCAGCAGCAGCAGAAGCAGCAGCAAGACAATCCATGAAGTTCTCCTGGAAAATGGAGTAATATTAGAAATTGATGAGGTGGCATGGCAGCTATTTGATGGGGACTTAAATAAAAGTTCAAGGGAAGACAATCACCCACATTCAACAAGTCAGCAGGGAGATATGATTTGTTTGCCTTTGTTTTCTGAAAATGTAATATAGTTATTTATTCAAATTTGCTTTTGTTTTATGAGTGTTTTATAAATGTTACTTCTTTCTTTTCTTTGAGCGCATATTTTTTCATCTTTCCTGCCCATCCTTCACCATACCATTTATTGTATTTATTATGCTGATTATATTTATTATCTTGGCTTCTTATTGTGTTATTGTGTACTGTTGTGTTAAAATTTTATGGCACAAAAAACAATCTCTATGGAACAAAGGAGACAAATATATTTCATTGTATTTATTATACTGGTTATATTTATTATCTGTATTGTGTTTTATGTAGTGTAATTGTTCTGTAGTCTATGAGTCTGTTAGACACAGGCATTAAGTTAATCATTAAACCTACTGTCTTATCATACATACATGTACTATATTAATTATTTAGTTTTCCACGTAATATATTATCACGTTTCTTGTTTGAAATGAATTTAAGGCAGCAGCAAACCTGTTTTTTATATGTCAGGCTATAAGTTGCTAGATAGAAAGCAGTATTTGGGTGGAGGAAGACAAGGAGGAGGAGGAGGAGGAGGAGGAAGAGACAAGAGGAGACGGAGGAAGAAGAGGGTATGAGTAGGAAGAGAAGGATGCAAAGGAGGAGGAGAAGGGGGAAGAGGAGTGGGGGTGATGAGGACAACATGTTTGTCTGTCTGGAATAAACCTTTAAACCTATAAGTAGTTAGACAGAAAGTAGTATTTGGGTGGAGGAAGACAAGGAGGAGAAGACAAGAGGAAGAGAAGGAGGAGGAAGAGGAGAGTATGAGGAGCAAGAGAAATAGTGTGAAATTAACATGTATAAACATGAAATTTCATAAATATATAAAGAGACAATGAAAAATAATATGCTTGACCACCAAAAATAGCTACCCGATGTTGTGTGTGGGTATAATGAAGAGAAACAATACAAGTTAATGACAAGAAATTTAATATCAGGCTGGATATGTAGTCATCAAGATATTAAAAGAACTCCAGCAGAGAAAAGAAAGAGATAAACAGAAATACATAAATCACAGGTTAGCAGGTGTGGAGACAGAAATGGGGCAGCACCTGATTCTGCTGGTAGACAAACAGACAGCCAGGGAGAAAAAAAAACAAAAAACAAGAGCACATTGCTTTCAGAAACACTGCCAGACTGACTACAAGAGCTGTGAAACAGCAGCAGCTCTATTGATCATTAAAAACGAAAAGCTCTGTTGCATTCTACTAGAGTTTTCCGTAAGCACCAGCTGACATTAAATCACCCCCCTCACCCTTTCTTTTTTTTAAATCATCATGTCTATTTGTTTGAAAGAGGACGACACCTCAGCAGATAATTTGACTCCTGGTAAAACCTCCTGAACACTGAAGGAATCCTAAGCTAACAATAAAATGGCAGAGGTGGTTGCTCTGAGACAGATCCATTCACATACAAAATTTGTGCTGTTTAAATAAGTTGCCTATAGAAATCAATTAGTCTGCCTACAGTGTTCATTTTGGGTCTCTTCATATATGACAACATATGGAAAAACATTTTTCCTTGTGAATCTTGTGAACAATGAAGGAATCCTAACATAAACACAAGCCGAGCACCTAAACAAGCTGAGCTAACGTTAGCGGCAGCCTGGCTCACAGCCCCTCCTCACTTCCTGTGTCTACTGACGAACGTCGGAGAAACACTTATTTTTAAAATGAAACTGCTTTATTACCTGTTTTAATTAGCGGGTCTGTTTGTTTTGGAGGAGAGACCTCTGCAGATAATTCGGCTCCCGATAAAAACCTCCTGAATACTGAAGGAATCCTAAGCTAACAATAAAATGGCAAAGGTGGTTGCTCTGAGACAGAATCATTCACATACAAAATTTGTGCTGTTTAAATAAGTTGCCTATAGAAATCAATTAGTCTGCCTACAGCATTTTATTTATAGCCCAATCCTGGGCTATAAATAAAATGGCAAAGGTGGTTGTTGTCACTACCTGGTCCGTACCTGCTGCCTGATCCTTTCTGTACATGTGCGCACATGAGTGAGCGGGTCCGCATCCTGGACAGTTAGGTACGGCAACACAACTTGGACAAACCACACCCAGAACTGCAGTAACACCAGCAGTTAGTTAAGTTTAGTTAAAACTATAAGTACATTTGCTATTGATTATTTCAGACAGCGGTGGGCGGTTGCCTGTTGTAGCGTAGCATTTTTTTCCCAATTCAAAGGGGCTTTATTGGCATGAAAGTTTCAAGAACAATAGAAAACACAATTTGTCTAAATATTTATTTGGACAGAACACAATAACAGTAATCTGAACATCAACACACAACATTAATATTGATAGATATTATTTATATTATACATTATATCCTATGCATGTATTTGTGTGTGTGTGTGTGTGTGTGTGTGTGTGTGTGTGTGTGTGTGTAGTGATCAAGGGTATGAGCATATGAGTTATTGCATAAAAATGGTTCATGTTCAAATTCTTTGGCAAAATGCAAAACTGTACTCAGTCAGTAATGTACTTCAATTTAAATCTTTGACATTGATTTGATTTTAAAACACTGGGACTTTTTACTTAGATCATATGATTTTATATTGTTTATTTTAGTAAAACTGTTTTGGTTCATGTTCAAGATGTAATTTCTTTGGCCCTGAAAATTATAAAAGTGTTACAAAAGCATTCAGTCTGAAACAATGCTAAACCTAGAACTAAAGACTGTGATGTTGCACTGACAACAACAGTCATTTCTGGGTAGACAACTGGTGGTTGATTTGAATTGTGGAGATATGTGAACTTGGCAAACTTGTCTTTTTCTGTTGTCATTTTCAGCCGTAACTGTAACGTTCGTTTGAAGATATATAGTTAAACACGGTGGTCCGACCTATCTGACGTTTCTGTTGGCTTTATTTTATGTACTGTGTTGCTTTGCTACTGTCTTTGGTTTGTTTTGTTTTGTGGGGGGGGGGGTCTGCGGTGAAAACCCGGAGCAGAGTTTTGAGTTGTCTTTCTTTTATGTTTGTGAAACTGGATTGAACTGAACTGATTAGGGGTTGTGGGGAAAACAAAACAGACCCTTTGCCGAGTGGACTGAACTCTGAGACTGTGGGATGAGTTACACACTCACACACTCACACACACACAAAACCCGAATCCTTTCACTCTTCATCGTTACCTGGCACCCCCATACACAGCAAAACGTAGCCATTTTCCCTTCAGTTGAGAGTATATCTCAACTTCCACGCCAACATCCTCCATCAGCTGTGCTGGTGCTATGGCGCTACTAGCTTAAAAATGTCTGTGAAATTTGCAGACAAAGTGGCTAAACCTGTCCATGGAAAAAAAATTTTTTTTTTGTAACGAGATTGAGCTAGCAAAACAGTTTTGTGTTTATATGTGAAGTATTTATTCAGTTTGGGAAATGCCGCGATCTCCAGAAAGCATTAGCTGAAGTTGGCTTGCTGAGTCAGCAGGGACTAGAAATCGTCTCTGTTGCTAGGTCGTTACCAAGGGTCGACCTACTTGCTGGAGTAGTTAACTAGGTTTTATTACATAGGATTCTACTGATGTGAGTGATTTTTTCCAGGTATTAGTCATACCCCGTGTATTTCCATGGAAATGGAGATAACACAAGCAAAAAGTTTTTTATGTTTAGAGCGAACTGCCTCACAATATAAATAAATTTTGTTTATATCTTTTATTTTGTTGGTAAATGTTGTATAATCGCAATATTACACTCGAGGGTGTAATATGGCTTATGGCTTACAGCCGTAAGCTCACGGCTTACGGAGCTCGGCGCAAGCGCCTTGTTCTTGCCCACATCACTGTCGTGCCAACAATGATGGTAAAGCACACCCTCATGTGTAATATTGCTTAATTAAACCAATCCTAACCATAGACTGCATGAAAATGTGGACGTTGTCACCGTGACGTCACCCATAGGTTTCTGAGAAGTGGTTTTGAAGCTCAAAGTAGGCGGCTCTGGCCGTCGCCATCTTATCGATTAATTTGAAGCAAATCAATTGACCTTAATTTAGATTTTCAGCTAACTTTAGTGACTAGTTGTTTATTTGGGTTTGTCACTTGATTATACTTTGAATAAGATAATGTTAATAAGTTAAATCAGATGTTAGCCATTTAACTGTAGTGTTCTCTCTTACCATGAATGTTTTATTGATACCAAACAAGAAATTTGAGTTGGATTTGCAATGTGCATAACGGCTGACATTAAAGATTATAGCCTAGCACCCACACTGCTATTGCAAACAGCGCACCTATTTATGATTTTGACACTGATAAAAGTCTGAAGGGGACTGAAATTTGTGTGTTACGTTAACGTTACTGTTATCAACAGCGCCATGTGAGATTATCATCTAGAACATGATAGAGAAATGTATAAATTGTGAAAGAAAGGCAGTGTCATAATATAATACTTAATGCAATATCAGAGATATATAATGTTCTATCACAATATTGTTATAACAGTAATCCTGCCCAGCTGTAGTGAAAACAGAAATCACAACAAAAAATTCACTTAAACAATTAAAAAAAAAAAACTGGATTCACAGCCATTATTTGTTGAACTCAATTATCTATAACATAACCTACAAAACTAATTACTGTAATTACTTACACTTCAATAACTGAAATATCTATGATATAAAATGAAGCAAACCATGGATGTTAACTTGCTTGAAACTGAAGTAAATGACAGTATAAGAAAAACACTAACTCTTTTTTAATGCTTTTTATCATATATGTTTTTTGATGTGTGTTTTTTTTTTTTTCTTAATATGCACTTAATTGTTTCTGAACTTGAAGATACAATTCCAAAAAGTATTTACATAAACACTAACCAGGGAGGTTGCATATGTACTTAACATGATACATGGTTAACAATATCACCTTAGGCCCCGTTTATGCAGACTCTAAGAGATATTGAACCCCATGCAAACTATGACATTAAGTAGCAATATCTGTGTGGTTTACGGTAGGCTCCATAAGTAAAGGCTCTATGTGCAGCTTAGTATGTTATATTTGCATGTATTGTTTAGTGTAGCATCTCAGCGTCCTATGATTTCCTGGTCAGTTGGGCCCCGTTCACGCAGGCTCCAACTGAAAATCATCCTGATGATCGGTTGGGTTGTCTATATACAAGTGCTTCTTCAGTATACACTTAGGCCCCGTTTATGCAGGCTCTAAGTTAATATTCAACAATTGATCATATCTCAGATAGGTATATCAGACATTGGAGTTTGTTTGAGACAACACAAGGAGACAGTAACCTGTGCCCTTTTTCACCTGGTGCCTTACAAGGAGGCGCTTGTATGCTCCTCAGAACTGCCTTACATTGGGGTTGTTGAAGTATTTGAAGTACTCTTGAGAAATAGTGTAGTACTTGGACAGCTTAAAGTACAAAATATGTGAAAGTAAAATATTAATGTATGTAAACTTATCTTAAGCAGAACTTTTAATACAATGTGTACAATTTAAGATTTAAAGTAGTGTATATAATGTATATTTTCCTAATATTAGATGTGTTTAAGCTTGTCTGCCCTTTATTGCCATGTGCATTGAATTTCCACCAGTGTGTTTTTAATTTCAATTTCAGCTGTAAACAAATATTCATAATTCATAATAATGAATCTGAACAGTGATGAGTGTAAGAGTCTCTGCTGCTGGATTTTCCTGTTGAGGAGGCTGGTTTACATCACATTCAGATAAAACGCATCACACTCTGCAGTGTAGTGACTATATGTGTCCACTAGAGGGCAGCATAACAACAGGACAGAGGACACCATGGGTTCTTCTCATTTCTCTATTTTCTGCCTCCTCCTCTTCTCTCTCCTCCGTCCTCCTGCCCGTGACCCGCAAATCGATCTCAGCGAATCATGTTTAAAAAGGTCTCAATTCCTAAAATGCATCTGGAGGAGAGAGGAGTGATGAGAGAGGAGTGAGGAGAGAGGAGGCTCACCAGAGGAGCTATGATTTAAGAAGCACAGGTGTATCCTTTGTGGCACCCGTGACGTATGAGGGAGGCATGACACACAGCTGGAATATACAAGCCATTTGTAGTGCTTCACACAATACAATATATAAAGGATATATGTATATATATATATATATATATATATATATATATATATATATATATATATATATATATATATATATATATATGACATCTGTACATTCTTGTCATATTATGCCACGTTGTGATTTGAATTAAAAGTAAATATATAAGTTGTCATGAACACTGTTATGCTCATCTGACAGAGATCATAAAGTACAGCAGCAGGCTGTAACAAAACAATGGACAGATGATGCAGCTCCGCTGCATGTTAGATGTAATTGACATGACACGGCTCCAAAGCAAGGATGTCTCATTTTGTTACATGCCTGTTGCCTCAACTCCTCTCTCCTCATGTCTCTTCCTTGCCTCCCCCGCTCACATCTCATATGGGAGGGACTAAGACGCAGAGAGAGGAGGTGAGGAAAGGAATCGAGGTACAAACTGAGAAATGAGAAGACTGGCATGGGTGCTTTTCAATATGCTAATTCTATGGATACACAGGTGTATCCTATGCGGAAGCATTTTAACGGATGGCAACACCCCTTTGATCCAAAGTGTGTATTGATTGGTCTACTATTGTTCTTCATGTGCCAAAATGTTTCAGTGCGTCTCAGCTCCTTCAGGAAAATACATATATAGCTGCACAGCTGCGTGTCTCCTATAAAATCATCCTGAGCCTGAAAAGCATGTCGGACTTTTCTGTCCTTTTATGTCAGTTCTGTTCTTTTGGATTTAAATTGTCTTTTTGTGTCTTATTCTGTGACAGCCAGACGTTGCTATGGATCTATAATCAAATGATAAACATTGGAGCAGTTATCAGGTGTTTTCCTTCCAGCTATCAATATGTTGAAAGTATTAAGTAACAGTGTGAAGTGTTCATTAATTGTACATGAATTTTAAATGCAAACTTTAGAGTTTAAACTGTTACTTAGTAATTTCTACTGCTGACTTATTCATATTCGACATTTAGGATGAAGTGCGTCATGACAACTTGTCGTCTCCTCAAAATGACGCTGGAGTGAGCGAGGACGTCCTGTTTGATAAATTAAATCCCTCTGTTCTCACATCTCTCTCTCTCATCCTTAATGGGAAGAGTTAAGGCGTGAGGAAGAGACGCAAGTGAGGGAATCGAGGAGACACATTAGCGTAATGAAAAGCACCCTTTCAGTCCAAAACAGGAGACTCCCTCAAGATTTCATTCTTGTACTCACACCAGTTACATCAACTCTGCTCTTGGAAAAGGCTCTGTGTGTATTTTTTCGCTTTAAACTAAAAACAAACGGAGCTGTTATTATGCTGTTTGAATTGTGAGAACTGAATGTGGAAATATATAGAGAGCTGAATTTTCAGTGAGGATCAAATACAGTTTCAGAGCAACTGAATTCAATTTCATTATATTATATTCAGTTTCAAGTTTACTGGAATTCATTTCCGAACTAATAAATTTGATTTCAATTTACGCTATTCAGATTAAGTTTTCAATGCAGTTATTCAAATTAAACAATACAAATTCAAATTATATGATTCAAATTCAGTTTTTAATGCAATTATTCAAGTTGAGCAATTCAAATTCAAATACATTCAAATTCAGTAACATATTTCTGCCCATACATGTGGCTTACAGTTGCACCGTGTATCTGCATATACAACACGTGCATATACTTTGTGTGCTGACAAAGGAAAAACTATCATAAAGTGTCTCAGTGAGGTGATGGAGCCCCTCAAGCCTCCATGACAGCTTCACTGCTCCTTGGCTCAGGTGCTTCTAGGGGGATGAACACCATTCTTCCTCAAAACATTCCCTCCTTTGATGATCTGAAGGTGGTGGAGAAGGCTGTCTCACATGCCAAATCTCTCATAGATGTTCAGTTGAGTTGAGATTTAAAAGGCCATAGCACATGATTCACATAAACACTCATCAATCATTTAGCTCATCATGCCCTATATGGGATTTGATTGTTTCTTTGTTTTGTTGTCACTTTGTCACTGAATATACTGAGGCACATTCGTGATCCACAGATGAGGACTCATTCAGCTTTTGAAGCCATGAACTTTCCTCCAACACCTTCAGGACACATTTTACATGTTCAGCCCCACAACTGGTAGGCTAGAAAAGCTAAATCCTCAGTATGTTAAGGTTTGTAAGCTGCTGAGAAAAATATTCTCACCAATTTCCATTAAGGTCCATTAAGTAGCCACTTTCAATAATAAAAAATATATTTTTTCCTATTTTTTCTTATTCATTCATTTTTTAAATTTATGTAAACATGTATGAGAAACAATTACATGACAACTTGGCAAACTGCATGTGCTGATGAAGGCCATGTGATATGATGGAAAGATCAGGAACAGCTATTCAACTCTTGAATGATAAAGGTTTGGCACTTTAAACAGCGCATATTCTGCACATTTATTCTGGGGCTTTACTGAAATATCTTTGCATGTTTACAGTTAAAACTCCTTATTTATCTTTTACTGGCCCTTTATGCAGCCAGAGCAGACTGAAGCCCTGGTTTTTGATTTACAAGGAGCATTTTTACATATGTTCAATTCAAGTTTTGGACCTTTGACCATGTTTTACATCCAACATCATAACAGCATGACAGAAAATCACAAAAAGCATTTTTTGTCCCCTTTAAGGTACATTGTGCTGTTTAATTCATGGTTGTCTTTGTAGTTGTTTGTGGCCTATTTTTTTAAACATGTTTAACTTCTGAATTTCAAACCTTGTGCACTTTCTGTTAAACATTTATTACATTCATGACACTTGTGTGTATTTTAAAATGTATTTATGTGTAGGCTATATTTTTTTTAGTAGTAATAGTAGTTCTGTTGAATGTTGTCATGTTGCACTGTCAGCTCACCAAGGCAAATTCACAACAACATTATTGTAATGGCTGCAAATTTAATCTTTCTCTTTTCTGTCTAATACCTGCATATTGTTGGGTGTAATGAACTTTTAATAACTGTTTGTCTTGTTTCGTCAGAGACATGTTCCAGTTCTTCACTCATTTACCAGACAAACAAAACACTGAAAAAAACAATACAATCTATATTATATTTAGGTAGTTAATTAAGAGTAAAGAGAGGAGAGGAGAGGAAAGTGAAGGGGGGGAGTAGAGGGAAAGTTGGGGGGTAGAAACTGGGGAAATAGAGTAGAGTTGGGGTATGAAAGTAGGGTGAAAAGGGAGAGAAAGGGAAGAGGGAAAGGAGGGGGTAGGAAGAGAGGAAATAGAGTGGGGTTAAGAGTTGAAGTAGGGTGAAAAGGGGGAGAAAGAGAATGGGGGAGTAGAGGGAAAGCAGGGGGGTAGAAAGAGGGGAGGAAGAGTAGGGTTGGGGGATGAAATAGGGTGAAAAGGGGAGAAAGGGAAGAGGGGGAGTAGAGGGAGAGTTGGAAGGTAGAGAGAGGGTATAGAGTTGGGTTTGGGGTTGGTACAGTTTGGAGGAGTAAAGGGAGAAGGATTCATTCTAGAACATAATTACGGCAACAGCAGCTCAGGCGACAGCAGAACATCTGGATTCTCTTCAGCAGAGAGGGCTTTTTGGTCCGAAGGGTGTCATCCTGAGCTGAAGCTGCCATTTTCTCTTTCTTGTTCTTGCCCTTTTTGAAAAATTTAAAGAAAAAAAAACAAAAACGGTGAGTTCAGGGTTTCAAAATGAGCAGGAATTGCAGGGAGCATTTTTACATATGTTCACATTTTGGAAGTATGACCATGTTTAACATCCGACATCTTGATAATATAAAAAGAATAAAAAAACACAAAAAGCATGATATAGCCCCTTTAACTAATATAAGGAGTACAGGGTAAAAATCCTCTATAGCAAGTCAAATTTGCAATAAAAGTTATCTGTTTTATCAGTAAAATCTACTTCAGTGCCCAAAATTGTTAAATCAACTTTTTGACCTGATTCTTATAGTTATATGAGGAGAGAAAGGGAAGAAGGAAACTTCATCAAGACCAAACAAGAGGTCCAGTTGCCTTTGACTTACATTGAGAATTATAACACATAGCTCACCATGAAGCCTTCTTAGAGGCTTTGCTGGTCTATTCAACATAACTGAACTGTGAACTCTAAAACCTTATTGTGTTTTATCTGTTCTTATCTGTTTGGTTTCAATCTGGCCTACTCAATTTCAATTTAAATATGAACGCATCCATACCTTGCTGGGGATTTGGCAGATTCTGTTGCTCTTCTCAGCACTGGAGTCACCGTACTGAGTTTCAGCCACAGGTGGACTCTCTTGGTAATCTGGGACAGTGGCCTTATCCTTGAGATCAGCTGGTGGAAAGTAGCCAGTGGAGTATGGAGATGGGGCGTTTCTGCTCTCCTCTGACATGGTGTCCTCATTGTCATCAGAACAGCTGGTGGATGTTGCTTGAGGAGTCAAAGAGCGAATATCCCCAGGTAATTCGACATCCTGCTCCACATGTTCCTTTGAAGCCTTCCTGCTTTTACCCTTCCACCATCTCATTAAGCAGCTCCACCACAGCAAATTCCTCTTGGGGTCTTTGCTGTTACTTGCAGCCTCAAATCTGTCATTGTAAGTCTGAGGATCTGAATCTCTCTGATTACTTGCAATATCTTGAAATGTGAGCCAGAATTTCATTGTTGCGACAACTCCCATCAGCATCTCCTTGCATTTTCTGCAACTTGAAAAGAGGCAGCAGGGGACGGTACTAACACTTGAGTATCCTCCGTCCAATGAGGCTTGTATGCTCTTTGACAAAATATAGTTGAGCTCATCAGTGACCGTTTTCACAAGAACTGTAGTGAGTTGGGGTGGTATCTCAATTGTCCTGTCTGAACTAATCACATCACAAAAAGCCTTGCCAAAGGAGCTTTTCACACTTTTCTGGATGTTGTCGTCAGTGATGTCAAAGCTCTCCCTGAGAAGCTTTGAGGGCAAGTTCTGGCCAACCTGCTCTGTACTGCATTTCTGGGAACAAGTGGGACTTGTCACGGTGCCATACTGGGGAGCAAATTGATTGATGGCCTGTGATAGAGTGTTTGTGATGGCCTCTACGGCAAGCCATAACACCTCCATACCCATGTCAATAATCTGCTCCTTCACATCCATGTTGTAAACACCTCTCTTTATTTCCTCCAGCTGTCTGAAAAAGAAAAAAGAAAACAAGGCAACATGGTAAGACAAAAATCAAATTTTACACAACAAATGTCACAAATGTACTCAAGTGTTAACAGGACTTTCAGTGAGAGAATTAGATAACTTACTTTTCAGTGAGGCTGTTAAAGAATTCTTTAATGATGTTGTAAAAGGTGTTTTTCAGGCCAATGAGCTGTACTGTTACCCCACTGCCCTCCTGGGAAGGTTGCGGATGTTTGCCTTGGCCTGAGGGTCCTGGGGTGGAGTCCCTGTCCATGACCAGGTCTTCCTCTGTGATTGGTGGTAATGACCTGATGGTGGATGGTTTCCATGAAACATCCTTGTCGTCAACATCCACCAGTACCAGAGGGACAGGGCTCAGGTAAGCTTTCACAGCAGTCTTCATGTCCTCACTGGAGTGCACGGAGGTGGGAGTGGATGCCACTTGAGGAGGCGAAGAGTTCGGTGTACTCCGACTGCCTGATGCAGCAGCCTCTTCCTCATGCTGTTCTAGAATAGGCTGAACTTTGTTCTTTCTGAAGAAGTACGCAAACATCCTCTTTCTTTTGAGAACACTGGTACCTCTGCCTGTCTGTCTCTCATTTTTTGAGTCTGACTCACTGAATCTTTGTATCCGGTCAGCCTCTGCAGTGTCACTGATGTTCTCACTGCGGGATGTCTCTGAGACCACCATGTTTGCGATCTGGTCTGCCTCATTCTCCATGTCTTGATCCAGAGGGCTTTGTTTGACTGTATTCTGCTGGAGAAAAACACAAGGGAAAATTGTAAGACACAGTTACTACTACTGTTGAACCTGTGATAAAATACATAATCTAGTGGTAAGTATGACTATAAATGGCTGGGGGACTTCACATTAGTAATTTGATGGATTGTTAAAGCAGTAACAATTCATCTCTACTTTCTTGTACTTTTCACAACTCGTTTGATCTTTGTTTTTAACTTTTTAGGCAGTAGCAATAGATTTTCAGTCATTCATCTGTACACAGCTGCCAACACCAGATGACTTGTGCTTCACTCAAGCATCAGGTGAGTAACAACAACCCCAAAACATTGCCACTGTCTTCTCATATTCTCCAGCAAACCATACTAACTGATTTCCCTATATGAATGTGCTTTTAACTGGCATATGTGTATCTTTAAATTGCATTCATTACTATTATTACTATCAATGACCACTAATTCGGTTATGGCGGAAAGCAAAATGGCCACCACAAAGTGTTTTTGCAATGGCTCCATTTCTGAAAATGTTCAGGGCCCCAAATTGTACAAGTGTGCCAAGTTTCATGCTTTTATGAAAAAGTTAACATAATTTTCACATGTCACCTGGACTACTGCTGGTAATAACAAACAGTTGTTAAAGAAAGAAAAGTCTCTTTGGTGTTCGGTGCAACAACTCCCATCACTTGCATGCAGAGGACACTTCGACAGGCAGACTGGAGGAGCTTGGAATCAAACCGCCAATGGACAACCCGCTCTACCTCCTGAGCCACAGCCACCCAAAACTATTTCATACCCTCCAGTGGTGGAGAAATATTCAGAACTTTTACTTTAGTAAAAGTAGCAATACCACACAACAAAAGTAAAATTCCTGCATTTGAAATGTAATTTTAATTAAAAGATAGGTTCATCATTTTTCAAGTTTGTCTTTAAACTATGAGCCCATATGAAGATTAAAAGTTCCTTCCTTTTTCCTTTAATCATTTGCAAAACCATGACTTTAGTCTTGTTATATTTTGTTTTTATGGGGAGAAAAATCAAATTCATCTTGAGATATTCTGATTTTTCTTTTAAAATTACAGTTTGAGAGTTAAACTTGTCTTGTGCAAAACATATAACAGCACAATAGCAAACAGTACAAAGCAAAAAACACACAGGACACATTATACAAAATACAAAGCTGCACACAATAGCACATCACATACACCCACAATGTCAAATAAAAATGAATAATGTAAGCATGTCAAATTAAAAGCAAGATTATTTGAGATTATATGAGAAGACCATGAGATGAAATTTAGAGTCAGTGGTTAGAGTTCCTTGTGAGGACGGTCATTGACATAATGCATTCTTTAGCCCCTAACCCTATATAACCTTAAAGGACGAGTTCATAATTTTTTATCAAGTTTGGAGCCCAAATGAAAAGAGAAACATGTTTTTCTTGCTGTAATCATTCCTCCTATTCATACTGACCATTAGAAGATCCCTTCATAATGCACTTACAATGTAAGTGATGGGGGACAAAATCCACAGTCCTCCTTCTGTGCAAAAATGTATTTAAAAGTTTATCTGAAGCTAATATGAAGCTTCAGCATCCAAATGAGTCAAATCAAGTAGATATCTTTCAACGTTACAGTCTTTTTAGTGCCAAAGTTCCTCTTTTTGTTACTATACTTCCACCACAGCTCAACAGGGAACCACTGTCCGAGGAAACACAAAGAGGGAATTTGATGCTAAAAAGACTGTAAATGTGTCAGATATCCACTTGATATGACTAACTCATATAAGCTTCACATCAACTTTTAAACTTAAGTGTTCTCAAAATGAGTCAGTATGAACAGGAGGAATGATTACAGTCAGAAAAAACTGTGAATGTGTACCTGACTGTTGTTTTAACACAGACTTAAAATTGTGGTTTCAAACTAAAATTGGTTATACAATGATAGACAGACAAGCACACACACACACCAAAATATAATAATAATAAAAACTTAAAATAATTAGTCCTTTTCATGCATAGCAAGAAATTGAGTAAAGATCCACATGGAAGTCAAAATTTATTTAAAGATTAATTAATGTTGTTTAATTGACAGCAGTGTTGGCTGTCTGAGGTCCTGGGCTCATCCTGGGCTGTGATTTGACAATTATCACTTTTTAAAAATATTTTTTTAATTTGAATGTTGACAGGAGAGATAGAAGGGACAGATGGTGAGAGCACAGGGGGGTTATGGGGTGTTGATTTGCAGCAGTGGTAGCAAGCTGAAATCAAACCTGAGACATTTGCAATACCACAGTATCAGTGGTGGCTGGTGACTCAAAAAATTGGCGAGGACAGGAGGAAAACCATCATGGAATTTTACAACAAACCACATCAAACTATATCATTGTCCCCCACCGGATGAAATCGGAGGGGTGGGGGGCAATGATTGGGCACATGATTTACACGTGTTTCCTATGTATTTTCTTAGTATACAGAAATATATAAAGTAGCACAAAGCTTATAATGTGATACAGGTTCAGATCAGTGCTGAATACTAGAAAGATTGAACACTAAAAACATTCACAGATCTAAAAGTGTAGGTTCACATCAGAAAGTATTAATGCATGTATCAAATACATGACTTACACACTGTGTGTGGTGCATATCTATATGCACCACATACAAATATATAGTCTACAAAGCTGACATGTTAACACTTGTTATTCTAGTTACTTTAAGCTTATTACTCAATAATGAACTGAAGAAACACAACAAGCAGCCAGACCTCCTACACACTCATTCACTAATCACACAACATCAACAGGTGACTGAACAGCCACTCAATTAAAAACTGGATCAATTCTAAATGAATGAGTGAGTCCAGACAGCTCACTATAACTTCAACAAGCAAACTACCTACAGAACATTATATGATCTCTGCTGCATTCTTGTTAAGGAGATAAATTCACACAACAGCCACACAGAGACATTTAACCATCAGAGATGAAATTAGCGACCAAAGAGACAGAGAGAGAAGCTGTATCTGACTCATGTTATCTGATGTCTGCTTCTTTCTATCATGAAGATGAAGTATTCATGTTATAATATCCATTTGTGACTGTTGGTCATCTTGTTTGTTAGTTAACAGAACTTTATGGCTGCTGGTTAACCAGTCTGATATCATTAGCAACAATGACAAACAAGCTAACTCTCCTGAGGGCTATTGCACAAAAGCAGAATTCAGAAATCCAGGATAATTGAAAAAGTGTAAGTAAATATCTAATTGTTTCACAGCTGTTACTTTCTTGAGCACAAATAAACACATCCGGCAGCGGAGCACAGCAACACCTGATTTGGTCTGAATACAGCCTTAATCCACCCTTGTTTTTTCCCTCCCCGGCCTGTATTTGGGGCTGGCCTTTATTTGTTCATGTTGACCACACCCCCTTGGCCATTATTGAAGACCCGATTTTTAATTGAATACCAGCCACTATCAGAGAAAATACGGTATGTACTGCTCCATAAAAGAAGTGAAACGTAACTTCCCGTTTGAGTCAATGGTTCACTTGTTTCACCATGAAAACGAGTGACTGCTGTAAAATTTAATTGAACTAGGTATTAACATTGTGAGTCAGTTGAACTAAGGAATACTAGATTTGTTTCCAGCGAGGTATTATTGAGCTTTTATAATGACTTTGAGGTAAAATTTACTATTGCCGTTCTAGAAACAACATATAGTTATTTTTGGAATATATATTAGCCTACTTGTAATCCTGTTCTTTTTAAAAATGAAACAGAAGATGCAGTCATGAGGACAGGGGAAGTGTAGCTGCAGTCATCCACGGAGAACCAGTGATCTGACGTGCATGTCATGCAGACGGGTGTGATAGGCACTGCACTGATGAAATTAATAAAATGAAATAAATTTTATGACTGTTACATACAACACAGTCATTGTGTTTCTTTTTGGATTGGATGATTTTTTTCATGTGTAATACATTTACAAAATATGTTTTATTTCTTAGAGTGTGTAGCCACTGCCTCTATTCATGTAACACCATCTGCTGGTGATTCCCAACTTGATAGGAACCTGTTGAGCTCTCTTAAATGATTCTGGGATCTGAGACTGAGTTTCAACACTAAGAATAAAAGCACCTTGCTGCAGCACATTTGCAATGATATAGGAGGAGGACACACCTGTAGGTAAAAACATTAAGAGAAGCCATAAACAACAAAATCAGGGCAAAACAATGTTATTTCAAAAGGTCAGACAGTTTAGTCTTGTTACTTGGTGTCTGGTGATGGAGAGGCCTTTAACAATGTAACAATCGGGTGTAACATCAAATTCTGCAACCCATCATAATCTGTGACCTGATAAAGAACACCAGCTTTTTTTCTTTTTTGGCCACTGCAAATATTTGTGACATATTTTTATAAATAACTGCATTTTGTTTTCTTGTGGAATAATCAGAAAAATGAGTTCCCACTGGGAAAATTCATGTGCACAGCACCTTATTGCAGTCAGAACAACACCATGGAAAGTCAGCAAAAATTTTGGTACATAACTTACATGACATGGTGAACAAAAGTAAATGTTTGGTTGATGGCAAGAAACATTTTACTTATTCACGTATTACATATAAATTTTTTGCTCACGTAATTTGTAATATGGTATTAGGTTGTAACTGTTAGTTGCTGTCCATGTAGAGTGACCTTGATTAGTTAGAAAAGTTATTTATTAGCATTAACCCTGATAACAAGTCAGGTAAAGCAATATTTTAATGGTTTTAGGGAATGTACTGGTGCAGCAATAAGTCTGGGACAAAGTATAACACATCTTTGTAATATCCATGCTGTTTCCACATGATGACTTAAAAGTTCACGAACTCACCAAAGTTGGAAGAACAACTTCCCAATTGGGAAATGGGACCGTCTGAGGAGCATGTGAATGCAGCATCAGTACTTGTACTCTGTGCAATGACAATAAAGTTGTATCCGAAAAATCTAACCTTATTGTATACTTTATTTTGATAGCTGTGATTTTGGTGGATTAGAATATGTAATACAGTACAATAAACCCATTTGCAGTGGCAATATAGTTGAAATTCCTAATTGGGTCACAGAATTATGTGTAACACAGGGACCAGCGCCTTTGTTTTTAGACTTATGTTTGCCTCATGCACTGTGAAAGTTACAGGTTACAGGCTGCATCTGGACTGCAATAAAGGATGGAATTTGTTCCAATAACAGGCTCTTTTTGCTTTACAAGATGCAGTGTGTGGAGGTGTTACTTAACTGCATGTTGGTGCTTTTTTTTCTTTGTGGATGTGCTATATTGTCTGCTGCAAAAACGTGAAATTAACATTAACTCAGCTAACGTCAGCTAATGTAGCTGATACTTAATTTGAGTCATAACGAACTATGCATGAATTTTTATTAGCCAATAGTTGTACTGTTTTCCCTTAACTGATAATTGAGCTTTTGGTTGTGTTTAAGTTAATGCTCCTGTAACCGCAGCTGTGAATCACGTTACGTGGCTGGTTGTTACATGGACTGTAGTCTCCTGGTTGATTAGTTGGTCGATATGCTCTCGTCCGACCAAATTCTCATGGGTCAAATAATTGCTGTGTTACTTTCATAAGGAGAAAAGTGCTACATCAACAGCCCTCCGGGATTAATCCATTATTTCCTGCAACGGAGGGACAGACTAACAAATTACCTGTGAAAACGGGGGTGTGTTCAAAACACCCCAGTTGTTTTCTGAACTTTGAACTTGCCCAACCTAATGGAGCCTGCAAGGTCTAACTGTACGCAACGTTTACAGAGCGTTTACTGAACGTACTGAACGTTTACTGAATCAGTGCATCTTCTGTAATTATACAAGAACTCCTGCCAGGCCAAAAAATATTTTTTAAAGTCAAAAATAACATTAATTTGGAAATCAATAGCATTTGGGTGTCTCTGTGCGGCGCTGTTCCACTACGTGAGTCTACTTCTGTGTTGTTGCCTGGGAAACTATTGGTAGTGTAATATCTGGGACACACTGGATGCGTGAACCTCAGCAGTGCCTGTGCGTCGCTGAACTGCTGTGTCTCTCAAGCTTGTAGCGTCCACACTGGAAGCGTGTCTGCTGCGGCGCTTGTGCCACTGGCAGCCCTATCTTTCTATTGTGTTCCCTATCTATTTCTGCTGAGAACCACACGCATCACGTGGCGAAAATAGGCAAGACCTTGAATCTCTAGATGAAGCGACGCAGCAGCCTCGCGTTTCACGTGGGCTGTGTGGCTGCTCTATCCTGTTAACATGGGCGCCGAAATGAAAAGCAAGAGGTTCCGCGACGCACCCGCGCTGCTCACGCATCCAGTGTGTCCTGGGGTAACTCCATTAAGGAATACGGCATCGCATAGTATGTTTGTGTAGCGAGTGGGAAAGAGTGAGCGGCAGAAAAGTGATGGTGGAGGTGAGCGGAGCAGAGGAAAAGGTTAGAAGTAAGTTGTCAGTCTGGCAGTAAATGTACAGCACAGACTACAGCGTAACAGTTAATAAATGCTAAAAAGTCACATCTGTTGTTTCCCCAAGTGCTGGAAAAGTGAAGGGGGTTAGCTCCAAAGTTAGCAACAATGGGTTAGCCTAACTTGGAGATGCAAAACAGAGAAATAGAGAACAAAGAAATGTGTGACTGCTGAGTTCACTGTGCACTCTGTCCCGTTACCATTACATCCAACCATTGTTCTTGCTGAGTAGTAAAGGAATGTTGGCTAATGGATTGCTCTCATCACTGTTCACACTCATCGATTTACGGATTAAACTAGAGTATGCTAGCTAGTCTAAGTTAGCTACCAGAAGGTAAGAGCTGGAACTCTTATCTGTCTGATAATAGACTGCTCATAAATTGTTTGAAGGGACGAGTGTTTTTAATCCCCATAATTTTCATAGCAGACAAGCGATCTGTGATTTCAACTGTACTGTCAAGTTACCATACCACGCTGTAATACCATATCTAAAGCATATCTCTAATATAATACTCTTTAATACTGCAGAGTAAACTAATAACATGAACTTCTAATCAACTCTATAGATTCTGTGTAAAAAAATACATCCGCTGTTGAAGTCTAGAACAGAGACTTTCAACATGGATCCTCCAGCTGAGTGTATTATCAATATGAACCTTGAGGTACTTATAAGAGCAGACCTGAATGATGGAAACATTGTGGAGAACCACCAGCCTAGGGTCGTCCACTGCCTTTAGGTCATACATCATCCCCTCAATCTTCTTCATATTCGGCACAAGATGGTTAGTCTCACACCATTGCACAAATCTCTCTATTTCAGAGTGGTAAGCTGTTGTACTGCTGTCTCTGTGCATTAGGCCAAGGATGGCTGTGTCATCTGAGAATTTAATGATATAATTCTCAGAGTGGATTCTTGAAGAGGGCCTTGTGTAGTCGTAAGTGCTGCACTCAAATATCTACACTGTGAAAGCTGTGCAGTATAGGGTTGAAAATTAATTTTAATGTGGAAGGACTTTACAAATCCCTATTTAACCCCTGCCCGTATTCAAAATTTCCATAAAGAAGCTGTTTAATTTATAGATTCTGAAAATTAAGCATGAAAAATGGAGATAGATATAATGTGAAATTAACAGCTGGCAGGTTTATTACATCGTTCAATGCAACCAACACCTTTTTTCCACAGTTTCCCCCCAAAAAATCTAATCAAAACATATAGAAAATGAAATAAAATGTCCATAATGTCTGTTTTTTCCCCAAATGTCTTTCTAACTGGTTAGGATAAAATAATATGTAATGTTGTTCCTTATCTAGAAGTCCTCAGCATGTCACAACAAATGCGTGGACTAGTTTTTTTGCATCTTTTTGGGACAGGATGTGCCTGATTTTTGCAATATTATTGAAGTGCAAATATGTGAAACTTACAGCATAGTTCTTTAATTGAGCAACTATGGAAAACAAGACCTCATGGGGCATTAGGATGATGAAAACAAAGAGCTAAAAATTCATATGAACAATCAGCTCAACCCAGAACTCTTTGACCTTTTCAATACAGTTTAAAACAATAAAGTACTGTAGTTTGGTTGTAGTGAATCAATCTTGTTACAATAAACAATACTAGACTAGCTGATATATGTTATGCCCCACAATCTTGCAAATTATTTATTTACATTTGTTTTTTAATGTATTATTCAAATGTTTACATACAGTAATATATGGAGTGAAATGCACTGTAATGTGCTCCTAATGTTGTGCTAAAAGATTTGTGTGAAAAATAAAGATTAGAGAAAAGAAATACAGTGTGTTAATCAGTGAGCTTTAGAGGTGTTGGGTATGTTGATTTATTCCTGTAAGTTTGGCACACTACTTGGTTAGATAAAGATCATGGAATTACTACTTTGTTAGAGTTAGGGAACCTTTGTCTTCATGGTTAAAGGAATAACTTCTAAGGGGAAGATTAAAAAAACCCAAGGCAGTTGAGGCAGTTTGGAGCTGTCACATCCACACTCTAACACCCCTAAAGGTGTCTATATAGTGGTGAGATATTAGTTTTTCTTTTTTTTCACCCATGATGTGCTTATGAAAGTTCTTGTTGGTTGGCAGTGATAGCTGGTATGCTGTGTGTACCACTGGGTTTCATCAGAGTTTCTTCACTCAGCACAATGTAGCACAATGTTGTGTCTCATGAAGAAATGAGCAGCGCATATCTACAGTGTTAACACAGTGAGAAACATTCATGAGATGTCTCTGTATTTCCTCCCATCAATATTGAGCAGACACTCGCAGAGAGCAATCACATTAGAACAAAGGCTTCTTCCTCATTATTGATACATTTACTGCACTCCTCCAGAGTGCTCTCATTTTGTTCTAAATATGAAATGCATTTCCCGCAGTATGCAAGCAAGGCAGTCCCTTGTGCTTTTAGCTTACAGAGACAGAAGACAAATGGCAAACCCTGAAATTAGAAAAAAAATAAATAAAAATCAAGGACATGTCAAACATTGGTCTGTCCAGGCCTGAATTTCTTTCATTATTAGAAACTCTGAATGTAAGAGAACAATTTGCAATTTTTGCAACAAACACATATGCTAAGCTCTCCAGGCCTATCACAGCTCTCAGTCTGTGAATTTAGCCACACAGGGCAGCTCACAGCACAAGGCAATTTAATGAGAGAGACCCACTATACAATATATCCACACTGTATGTTGCAGTGTCCCAGCACAAAATATGCCACAGTTCCCCCCCCCCCCCCCGTACACTACGTCAAACTGCAAA
Source organism: Thunnus thynnus (assembly GCF_963924715.1). NCBI lineage: Eukaryota > Metazoa > Chordata > Actinopteri > Scombriformes > Scombridae > Thunnus > Thunnus thynnus. The sequence continues at coordinate 29,368,045 of NC_089534.1, forward strand.
GATACCATTTATATTTAACAAAATATAACATGCAGTTGTGCAAAGACATGCAAGTTCCTACAGCTCAGAGTAGAGAGGTGCTTGTGTGCATCAGCACATACAAACTACTTGATAATGACAGCATGGGTGATTCCTGTCTATAGTGAGATAATCAAACAGCTACAGCCTGCAAACTGTGGAAGTTTGTGGCTACCAATATTACAATGAAATCAACTAATCGTTCATTTTCATTCATTTTCTATTTGTGGGTAAACTTCAAGCATAATATTGCCATCATTCATGAAAGTGAATGTGAAATGGACTTTTCGAATTGACAATGTGCAACCTAAAGTTGAAAATTAAATTGCAAACTGGAATTTAACATTTGAATTTAAATTATGTCTATGATTTTTCTAATGGAAATGAAACAGAAATACCCTTTTTCGTTGGCATAATAGTCAGTTTTTTTTAGGCAGATTTTACAAAAGAGGCCTGGGAGAATTCACCCTGCCATTATGAAAATGCACATTTTCATTACACACAATTACTCAGTGAAATTTATTCTTGTTCAGTGTTTATTATTTGTCAGTTGAATATAGCAAAATTTTAGCAAAATTATACATTTTAAAACATGAAATTAGATTTTGAAATTTTAATTAAAATATATCATGGAAATTGTTATTTCAATTTATTTACATAATTTTCTTTTAATATTGGTTGCTGTGCTTTGGCTGTACATATTTATTAAGTATTGAATGTTAAATATGCAGCATAATATATATAGCCCACTGTCTATCATACAGTATATATTGTGTCCCTGTGGCTGTATATAAAGTTGCTTTGGCCATTTATCGTGCATGTGTACATACAAGAGGTGCTGTTAAAGGACTGTTTCACCCAAATTAAAGAAAATAAAACAACACAAAACAAAATGGGGCTAAAAACTTGAAGTTTCTCCTGGGGATGGAGTCAAGTTCTAAAACTTTTGGGTAGGCTTAAGTTACTGTGAGGGACCTTTTAAGTTCTTGGTTTGTGTGGTTTAAGTGCTACGAAGAGAGAACAAAAAGTATTATAATATAAACAAAACAGGTAAGCATGAATAGCAGAATCAAAGATATTGACATAAGTTATGTGAGAAATGATTTACATATTTCTTATAGACGTATGATGGGAGTGTTGGTGGAAAGCATGAATATGAGTATCCACAACAAACAACAGCAAAATCCAGGAGGAATTATTATTTAGAGAAGAAACATTTATAATAAATGTCTTGCTGATCTGACCATGCAGTAGTTCTGTAGTATCTTGATGTGGACCAGAGTGTTGGATGGATGGACAGATGGACCAGTGTTGTCAAACTTTGCCCAGTGGCACTCTTGGATGGCATTATGAAAAAGAAAAGATAATAGATTTCAGCTGTTTAAACTCATTGCTTAATTTAAAAATTCAAGTTTATCTCTGCCAGAGTGGCCAGTTTGTGACGAGACAAGCCAATGGTGAATACTAGTCAGACCAGTAGTCTGTGCTTGGAGCACTTGTTTACCACTGTTTAGGGATTACAGTTTTGCTCCTTATGTTCTATTTATCAGAGGTGTTCTATACCCAGTATCATCTCATCACATATTGGCGTAGTCCAGCTTTCAGTTGAGTCAGAGTTTTAGCAGAAGTGCACTGGGACAAACTGTTGGATTTGTGGGATCAGTCTGTGTGGCAGTGAAAGTTCAATACAAATTCAACTTCTAGCAAGTTGCTTAAGACACAGATACTGAAATCTCTGTCATTTTTATGTAGCTATCTGTATTTTCTGAAGTAATCACTGGATCACTGATGTTAAAAGATCTCAGAATGTCTCTCGTGTAAACTACTGTGCAGCATTAAATATTTGGGTTACTCATACTGACCTGTTTTTGCATTCTGTAGCTCAAGGCATAAAAATCTGTATTCCTCCACAGCAACATTCAACCACATCCAAGCCTCAGCACCCTGTGAGGAACACTCGCAGTGCAAGGGCAGGACTGACAAACTCAACTGTACTTTTTAACTATTTAGTCGAATGTTCATATAAGATCAAATTGGAACAACTTGTTAAAGAGACCATACTGTTGTGTATGGTCTCTTTAACAAGGTCTCTTTTTTAGTTTTTTCATTGGTTTTTACCTTAAGTTTGTTAAGACGTGTTAAGCAGTAGGGCACAACTGCCCTGATGTTTTGTAAGCTACAAAAAAAGACCATACTGTTGTTAGAAAGTCTTCATATTGAAGGATGCAACAATGGAACTGTGTACACTGATTAGAACCAATTGCTGCAGGTGTGAAAATGGCAGAAATAATTCCATTTGTTGTTGATTGTTGATTTGTTGATGTAACCACAGTTGGCAACCTTTGGTGGGTGTTCAGACCAAAAATACTGTAGCACTACTTTCAAGAACACTAGAGGCTGTTTTATCATGTGTGGTGGAACCATCAATAGTTATTCGACAAAATAATCCTAACTCAAGGTCCACTTACTGGCTTTTTCAACCGTGACATGTAGCTAAAGGTTCTGGAAAAAAGCAAGTATTTTGTCGAGCCAGTAGCACGTTTTCATAGTCATTGGTTGTTACAGACACTGGTGTATCAAGCAGATCCATTTTGAGCAACAGATGCAAGGTTTGGAGGCTCATCAGACACCAAAACACTGCACAGTGGTTTACACATTTTGGAAAGTTATAATAGTGGCAAATATAAAAAGTCTGATCTAACACACATTTAAACTTCATATCAAGCAATATTTTTAGTTTGCAATTTTGAAAAAACAGCCTGACAACTCTGGTCTGGTGCCTTGCAAAGGACATTTATTACCATTATTCACATGTTATAGACTAAACAATTAATCAACAAATGAAATTAATTCTTAATTCATCAGTTGTTGTAATTTGTATACATCAGCTAATATATTATGAAGGGAAGCTTGTATTGTTCAGCACTACTGATTACATGGATTACACTAAATTGACATAAAAATGTAAGATATAAATATTACACCTGGGAAGGTTAGAGACGTAATGAGTAGTGGGATACTTTATACACAATACTACACAAAGGTGACAAATTCACTGTTCAAACTGGAGAAGGTGGAAAATGTATTTCACAAGTATAAGGTTAATGTCAATAAAGACAAAAATAAGAGCCAAATCAAGTAGGAAAAGTCTCAAGTTAAGGCTTCCTAGACTTTAAAGATTAATTAATCAAGTTTTAGCCACTTGAGTCAGAACAAACATCAAAACAAAATGACATAACACAGACTTATAAATTTGATATGGCTAATCTAGCTAACAATTGCCTGCTTAAAGATCCAGCAGACACAGAGTAACATTGGCATTCATTACGAAACGTGTCTGGCCACCTTACATATGACAGTTCAATGATAAGCATTGTACCTAACTGTTGTGCTGAAATTTCAGGAACATACATTTTGGATGGGGTGGCATTATTAGCACCACTCTCAGCCTCCTTCCCTGAGTGCTGTGTGCATGCTTGGCTTTATATTCCACAGGGGACAAACAGGATTAACTCAGTAAGTGGTAGTGAAAAGGGACACTGAAGATCCCAGTTTTCCCAGTTGATGTCCCAAACCTCACCTATCGTCATGAGATCTGTACATTTACATGTGGATGAAATGAGTTTCCTATGTTGGGTTCACCTGTGGGGATGGGGTGTGAGTATAGCGTAAAGAAAGCCGATTGACTTAGTTTGGGCATATGATCAGGATGCACTGTGGATGCCTTGCTGTGAAAGGATTCTGATGTCCAACTGAGAGGGGATCCGGGGACAGATCCAGCACACACTGGATACAAGAGGTGCTACAGGATGTGGCTGGGGCAATCTCCTCAGCCACTACACCAAACCCTGATTATAAGTAAGTTACAATCAGTCATTCAAAAGCCCAGCAGACCTGTAGGCCCATTCCAGAAGACCCACAGTTTGAGCACAGACTGTCTGCTGTGTCTCTGAATATGATGTGACCCCAGCCAAGATTACCTCCTGGGGAGTTCCAAATATGCCATCAGACTGAAGTCCAGTCAGGAGTGATTGCTGTTGTGGCCCCCTCAGCGCCTGGCTTTAAAGTTTGATGTGAGAATGGGAAACCACCGTGGGGAAGCAGTGGTTCAGAGGCTGAGGGCTAAGACAGCTGTGTGATGAGCCCTGGTGATATGTGGAAGTGTGGGTTTAGGGAGGTCTTGGCATTTCTCAATCCCTCATGTCCACTTCTTTGCTTGTTGATGTGTGTAAAGATACACACTCTCACATCAAAGCTATAACTTATATTTCAGTTTGGAGAAACAGGGGAGGACATGAGTTAATGGAGTGACTCAGCATGGTTTCAGATGAGAGAACAGTTGGGAAGGGCCTCCAACTAGCAGTGAGTGAGGTACAGTTTTTGGCTGAGAGGAATTTCTTTTATCCTTAAAGAGGACATATTCTGTACATTTACAGGTCTATATTTTATTATATATATTATATTATATTTAAATTATACTGGCCCTATATGCAGCCCCTCAGTTCAGCCTCTGTCTGAAACACAATGTTTTAGCACCTGTCTCTAAGGACTACCTTCCTGATGAGCCAACAACACAAACACATGGAAAAATGTTATCAACAAAGGCTATGGAACAGACAGCCGTTTATGGGCATTGTTATGACCTCTAATGTCTAGGGGGGAACACAAGGAGTAACACAATTAGGAGAAAATATAATTAGGTTTTGATGGTAAGAAAAAGGCCACTAAAACAATTGCAAAGTGTAACAGGGAGAACTATTTATTAACAAAAACTATCATTAACAGATAAACCGACTGATAGAGTAAAAAAAGGAAGCAACTTAGGCATCAGGGTCTCCAAGGCCAAAACAACAAACAAAATCCCACTCTAACTAGAAAAGAAAAGTCTCACTTGGGCTACACAATGGAAAAAAAGACAATGTTACGCTCCCTGGCTAGCCACAAAACAGGAGAAAAAAAAAGGAAAGCAAAATAAAAAGGCACAGAACCCCTACAAGGCTTCCTGAAAATCATCTACCAGTTACACAGAGCTATATCAAAGTGCTGACAGCAACACAGAGTATGAACAGCAGAAACTCGCCAGCACCAGCCCAACCAGCAGCTCAGTGGCAAAATGGGAAGAAGCACTAGTTCAGAGGGGTTGATATACGGCTCCACTGACAATGAGACGCAGTTCAGATGTGAGCAATCCAAGCAGGCAGAGAGGGGCGTGGCAGACCTGAAACACACAGACAGCTCTCTTCCAAAAAGAGGCTGGGAGAAAGTCAGTGGATGTAACACCCCCTCCCATAAGAACAGACATATCTTCAAAAGTTACAACACCATAGTATGTCTTTACACTATAATAGAGACCATGCCACCCTGTTGAAAACTACACTTGGGACAAAGTGTCAGTGATGACAACACCTGTCAACACCTTTCTTGTGTCTGATGTTAAGGCTATATTTCTGGACCAGTAAGGCCCAGTGCATCAGCCTCTGGTTGTGGTTGTACATTCTGTTGAGGAACACCAAGGGGTTGTGGTCAGTGCACACTACTACAGCAGGGATACTGGAACCCGCATAAACTTCAAAATGCTGTAAGGCAAGGAGCATAGCTAAGGTTTCTTTCTCAATGGTGGAATAATTGAGCTGGTGGCGCTTAAACTTAACTGAAAAGTAGGAAACAAGATGGCTGATGTTATCCAATCCATCTTGAAGCAGCACCGCGCCATCTCCAGTAGCACTCACATCCACCTTGACCTTGAAGGGCTTGTTGAAGTCAGGGGCAGCCAGCACATGAGCACTACAGAGAAGAGACTTAGCACATTCAAAGGCATGTTGACAATCACTGGTCCACTAAAAAGGTTGGCTTGGGCTACACAACTGAGTGAGGGGGGCTACCACCACAGAGAAATTTTGGCAGAGACACCAATAATACCCAGCCATCCCTTGGAAATGGCAAAGCTCACATCTGGTGGTGGGCACAGGGTAGGACAGAATGGAATCCACCTTTGCGGTTACAGGGCGCACTTGCCTATGGCCAACTTACGTCCCCAGATAGGTCACGACAGCCTTCCCAAACTCACATTTTGCCAAGTTCAAGGTCAGAGAGGTTTGAGCTAAACAGGTAAACACAGTTGTTAGAGTGGTTATGTGATCAGACCAGCAGGGGGAGTACACTACAACATCGTCCAGGTAGACATTACAGTTAGGAATGTTACTCAACACTAAGTTCATAAGCCGTTGAAAAGTGGCTGGCATATTGCGCATCCCAAAAGCCATCACAGTATACTGGAGGAAGTGATCAGGGGTGACAAAGGCGGAGATATCAGAAGCTCTAGGAGTAAGGGGAACCTGCCAGTATCCTTTCAACAAGTCCAACTTAGTAATGTGGGTAGCAGCACCTATACTATCCACACAGTCCTCCATGTGAGGCAAAGGAAACGAGTCTGGCACAGTGACTGCATTCACTTTGCAAAAATCAGTGCAGAAATAAGGAGAACCATCTGACTTAGGTGACAACAGACAGGGAGAACTCCAGGAGCTATGACTGGGCTTGACTAGGCTATTTTCAAGCAAGTATTCCACCTCTTTCTTCATCAATTCCCTCTTTGGTAAAGGACACCGGTAAGCATGTTGTTTGATGGGGGAAGCATTGCCAACATCAATATCAAGCTCTAACACAGTGGTACGTGAGGGCACATCTCCAAAAAGTGTGGGATAGGACTGAATTAGACTCTGCACATCCTCTTTTTGGGGGTCTGGAAGATAAGAGAGGTGAGTGTCTAGGTTATCAAGGATTGCTGAATTTGGTAACCTACAACATTGCTGAAGGTCATAACGCAGCTTCAGCCCATCATCAGCATGATCCACCGGGTTGGACACCAGAGAGATAGAGGCAACATGGGTTGTAGGCTCAGGCTGCTTCTCTTTTGGGCCCTGGGCACTTTGGGCACTATCCCTGGAATGAAACAGATTAAGCATCTTTGCATGGCACAGACGTGTTTGACGTCTCCGGTCAGGATTGTGAATAATGTAGTCGGTTTCGCTGACTTTTTGCTTCACTACATATGGACCTGAAAACTGTGCAGTAAGGGCAGGACTGGGTGAAGGCATCAGCACTAAAACTCTATCTCTAGGCTAAAAGGTATGTTTGACTGCTTTCCTGTCATAGTGCCGTTCCCCTGGGAGGAAGAGAGGATCTCTTTAGCCAAGGATCAAGCATGGTGTAGATGTTCCCGGCACTGTGTAACAAAATCAAGCACATTGGTCTGAGGTGATGCATAAGCCGACAAGAATTGTTCTTTCAGCACTTTCAGTGGTCCATGCACACTATGGCCAAGCACCAGTTCAGCTGGGCTGAAACCCAGAGACTCCTGCTTTGCTTCACAGGCAACAAACAGAAAGAAAGACAGACCATCATCCTAGTCTTTCTCTGTTTCAAAGCAGTATCTTTAGCTTTGAGTGTCTGATGCCACCGCTCTAGTGCACCTTGGGACTGAGGGTGGTAAGGACTGGAGACAACATGGTCAATAAGAATTTTAGCAAGGCTTTGGTCACAACAAGAGAAGTGATTTTGCAAAGAGGAATAGCCTCAGGAAAACGAGTAGCAGAACACATCAGTGTGAACAGGAACTGATTACCGGACTTTGATTTTGGTAATGGCCCAACACAATCAACAATTACATGCTCTAAAGGTTCACCAACCACAGGTGTGGGTTTGCGGGGAACAGGTGGTACCACTTGGTTAGGCTTACTGGTAATTTGGCAAACACTACAGGTTTTACAGAACTTTGCTACATCAGCCCTCAGACCCAGCAATAAAAAGTGCTGGAGGATACGGTCATAGGTTTTTGTGACTCCTGAGTGACCAGACTATGGATGCTCATGTGCCAACTGCAACACATTCTGTCGGTACACGGTTTCGAAAATGGTCAAAGGTTTGGCCAAAGTACTGACATAATACAAATAGATTCCCTAGCATCCATTTGTGGACAAACTGACAAAACATTCCAGCTGTACAGGATGAGTTACATATGTTCATAAGTGATTGTGAATATTTGATAGAATTATGGCAAAAATGTGTCTGGATTTGGCCATAGTGACATTAGTTACATAACAGCAGCTCTAACATACAATTAACAGAACCTGCTGTAGGCTGTATTTCACTGCAGATAGCTGGAGTGCTTGATATGGTGTTAGATGTTGCTTGACCTGCAGCTGTATTCAAACATACAGAACAGTACATACAAATCCTTTGTGTCATTCTACTGCATATAAAGTACCACTGTACAAAGAAACTTCATTTAATTTGACTACATTTAATTAGTAACAATAATAATAATAATAATAGTATATAATAATAATAATAATATGACCACAAATAACTGGCTGAACTGACCTGCGTCAGAGAGTGGTGTAGATGAGAGATCAGATGTAACTTCTCCAGCAGCTGGATGCTTCTGCAGATATTTCCTGAGTGCATCTGGACAGTTATAGAGTAGATATTAGCCTATTGCATGCAAAAACATGTAGCTGCAGAGTTGGACAAACAACACATGCCCCTAGGGTAGGTGTAAATCATAAAATGTCACAGAATTACACTCACTAATGATAAAACAGCAGTTTTTCTGCCACACAGCATCTGTTAATTGCTGACATTTTGCAACACAGTAATCCAATAGAGAGAATTTATTGATATATTTCAGTATCGACTTAGCTTACTACAATGTGTTACGATGCCAAGTGGCTCATGCCACGTCTGTCTCGCTGCAACCTGTTTACTCCCTGACCCAAGATTTTGATGTAATGCTGCTGTGGTCTGGCTTCATAACCAACAGGGATCACCCTGTTCCCCCCTGTGATCAACTGGCTCTGTCAGATGATCAATGGCCAACCCTCAGAGCCGGTGCCTTCGCCTGTGTGTGCTCTTCTCCACATTCACAGAGGCCATCACCTGAAACACTGCACAGTGTGTTTTGCAGTCCTGGATGAATTGGGAAGTAGACTTCTCCCATGTATTAGGACAGTAGTGTTGTTGTGGCTCCAGACCCTGTGCATCTTCCAACTCAGATTGGCAGGCGTTCAGTTCGGTGTGTCCATGCTGCCCCTGGATGGTTGCTCTACTCCCCACATGCAGCGCAAGTTGCCACACACATCCAGCACCAGAGTCCTTGGTCCCACTCCTCCTCAGAGAAAAACGCAGGTAGCTCCTCCAACCACCTCACCCCCATATGTTGCCACTCTAGTTTCTCCATCTCCAACTCCGACGATGTTGATCATCGGGGATTCTATAATAAGGAATTTCCATGCAAAGTTGGCCAAAACCTACTGTTTTCCTGGAGCGACAGTCAGCGATCTAGCTGATAAAATCCCCCGCCTGCTGGATAAGCATCCCACAACGTCAAAGTGTGTGATACATGTCGGCACAAACAACATTAATTGCCAACAACCTGAGCTACTGAAGCATGACTTTACTCTTCTTTTTAATTTGCTCAAAGAACACTGTAAACATGTCTGACTCTGACCTAGCTTTTAATCATTTTTACACCATTTTGAACAACATACTTAATAAATATGCTCCCTATAAAAGTACTGTTTATTGTTATTGTTTATTGTTTATTGTAGGCTATTTAGCCTAATTTGCCTTGCCTTACTCTGTTTTCATGAATGGAACACCAAAAAAGAAATATATCTTTGCTTTATGATGTTATGAATAAAAAAAAAAAACTTTAGTTCTCTTATTCACACATTATTGAAATGTGTGAAAATTAATAATTTAGGTGAAATTGTGCACTTGACTTCGTCATGTTGATTTTGTTGTGACATTAAATCACCCATAAGTGCGGTGGTTGTTTATTTTGTTGGTTATTTATTATTATGGCTCATTATTGTCCATTTGGTATATTTAGTCATTCAAATAATATGGGTTATCTCATTATGTGATGAATGTGCTTTTATAATAATATCACACCACCAAAATTGCAAATATTTTCCTCTAATACACATTTCAGTTTCATTTTAGACTGTTATGGACTGCCATGCAAAGCGATTTGTGTTCTTAAAGATATTTTGATTATAAAACAATAGGAGCAAAACATTAAACAAACTCATTTGTGACTTAAGACATTCCTTTGTGAAGAAAATGCCTTAACAAAGTACATTTTTAGTATTAGTATATACTAGAAATGTGGTAGCCAGGTACACAGGTAAATTTTACCTGTTGGTGGTTTTAGGTCTATAGCAACCCCTGGCGGTTCTAGTGGTCAGTGCTGGCTCTCCACCTTCAGGTTCTTCACCAAAAATTTTCCACTCTAGCAATAAATTTTCTTTTATATCAGTAAGCCAAGGTGAAGTTTACAGTAAACTGGTCAGTTTAAACCCTAACAAATCTAAGGGTGAAGATAATTTAGATCCTTCCCTTTCCCTGAGTGCTACTTTAATTGCAACATCTCTAGTTCATTTGCATCAGGTAAAATTCTGAAAATCTGGAGGTCTGCACAGCTTACCCCATTACATCAAGGGGATGATCCTAGTTCAATTCAATTTTATTCAATTTTATTTATATAGCTCCAAATCACAAGGGCACTTTTCACATGGAGCAGGTCTAGACCATACTCTTTAATTTACAGAGAGAGAGACCCAGCTATTACCCCATGAGCAAGAACTTGGCGACAGCGGTAAGACTGTCTGTAAAAACTCCTTTAACAGGAAGAAACCTCAAGCAGAACCAAGCTCTTGGTGGGCGGCCATCTGCTTTGACCGGTTGGGTTGAGAGAGAGAGAAGAGGATGGGGGGGTGGGGACATAGAGAAGCAGAACAACAGCAACAACAACAACAACAACAACAACAACAACAATAGATACATGACTAGCAGCAACAAATAGCAACAACAGCAGGAACAAGTGACTTAAATAAGTACCGTCTGATCTCATAATTGTCCTGCTTAGCAGGCTTTTTATAGAAACAAATAATGTTTCTCTTCTGCTAGCTGAAAGACCATTATACAATCTACAGTTCTGTCTGTACTTGATTATTATTATTGATTATTATATACAGATTATTGCATTTTAAGGCTAATCATAAAAACAATGCACAGTGGTTAGTAATACTCAGAGTGGATTTTTACAACTCTGGAAAGTTATCACGCTGCAGCCCTGTTAATAGTGGGCACATGTGAAACATGTCTATGTCTATGTCTCCAAAAAAAGAATGAATGGAACTGTGTGTGTGTGTCTGCAAGACCACAGCTAACCATGGACGTGGAAAGCATGAATTGGCCTTTACCCTTTGACTACACTGGGCATGCAATGCAATGTGGATTGTATTGTATTTTCTCTTAGAAGGCTGAAAAATCTCCGGAGCACTCTCACTGCCTTCCGCCATGCTTTCATTGACGCAAAACAAACCCACATCGCATGCTGTGCCTGCGTAGGCACATCTGGGAGACTGTTGCTAACTTTGATTGATGCTTGACAGTATATAACACGAGTTTTACAAAGTGCAGTAATCACGGTAAGTTAGTTAATGTCTGCAGATAGATAAACAATGGTTTTATGACAAAATAAAAAGAAGCTGAAACATTATGCATCTTCAGCAGATATCTGTTGTTTCCTTCTTGTGGCCAGGTTGCCTGATGATGACATCTGCAAAAAGCAACTGACTCCTGAGAATCTTGGGAAATGGGGAGAGATGTAATGTGCCATTAATTGGCAGTCCAGCAAAGCCTGTATTCATTTGCATTGGAGCTCTCTGTGTGCTGAGGGTGTATGGAGTTGTTGATAATTTACATTTTATTTTACTTCATAAATAGTGACTCAAGATGTGTCACAAGGCTTTAAGTCCAGAAGTCAGTATGCTTTGTTTTTACCTACTTGATTTTCAAGAAGCTGCCCTCTCTGTTGGCTCTCAGACTATCTTCTGCGGTGAACAATAAAAACACTGGCTGGGCAGTCCCCTCTCTTTTTCCAAGTTTGGCTTTTAGCCCGTCTTTAAAGTCAACAGATTAATCGGCTTTGGCATATCAAATAACTCCAACTTAACACCACAGACAGACATTCATCTTGTAATGAATGCAGGGTGCCAAGAGAGAAAGAGTGAGAGAGAGACCAAGATTCTGCTTTGACCAAAGGTGCAGAGTAGAGGTTTGTCCCAGCTCAGATGATACCCAAACTTTTCCACAATTTACCTGATTTTTATTGTTACTTGAAGTGAACCTTAAAGAAATTATTTAACATTTTGGGAAATGTGTCACTTTCTTTGCAAGAGTGACAGGAGAAGAACTGAGAATTAATATCTGTGAGTTCAGTACAGAGCTGGAGTCAGGATGTAGTTAGCCTAGCTTAGCATAAAGACCGGAAGCAGGGGTTGCGGCACTGTAGCAAACAAATGTTATATTTGTTTAATCACTACACAAACAGAAATGTAAATAACAGTGTGTGGTTTTACTGAGAGTAACGGAACTGGAACTATTTCTTGGCACACAGCAGCTGGGCACAGTAACTCTGTGCTGCTCTCTGGGTGTTGATGTTGCAGTGAGGTTAAAGTGGTGGCGTCAAAGTGGTGCCTTCTCAGACTTCCTTTGTAGACAATTACCTCTATTTCGCAATTAACTTAATATGATTTGGTTGTGTTTCTCCCCTTTGTAAATGTGTTTTTGTTCGTTCAAAGTCCTTTTTAATGTGTACCTCATTTATTTTGTGCTCCACCTGTTGCTGTCCTCCTTGCTTTCCAGAACATGACCAGAATCTTAATTGTTTGAATCCCCCATAAAACCGGTGTATAGCTACACTCACTACTTACGATTCTACTTGTGTTTGTCATTGATTGTCTATCCATAGTCACACAGCATGGCATTATGTTTTGAATTCAATACAACAAACATGTCCCAGTAATATATCTGGACCCTTTTAGTTCTAAAGTTTAGAGAAGGGGACAGCACATGAATACTAATGTGATATTTGCTTCCACCTGAATGTGGAGATAAAAAACCTGAAGTCAAAACAACAACACAATCATTTCTCTTAACATTTGGATGGCCTCACTTTTATAATTCATTTTATGCTTTACCATCTTGAAAAGTGGTTCTCCCAAGAGGAAAATGCACTATGGCCAATGGCCTGAAACACTGGGAAATTGGGAGGTGCAACTGCATACACATACTAATTTTTAAAAAATAAGTTACTTTGTTTTGGTGAAAAAATGACAGTGGTGGGAGAAGTACACACAGATCCTTTACTTGAGTAAAAGTACCAATACAACAATGTAAAAATACTTCATTACAAGTAAAAGTCCTGCATGAAAAATCTTCCTACAGTTAAGTTAAGTATTATGAACTTGATGTAGTTAAAGTATTGCAGTAAAAGTACATAAGTATTATGAGCTTGATGTAGTTAAAGTATTGCAGTAAAAGTACATAAGTATTATGAGCTTGATGTAGTTAAAGTATTGCAGTAAAAGTAGTGGTTTGGTCCCTCTGACTGATATATTATCATATATGACATTATTAGATTATTAATAGTGAAGCATCAGTGTTAGAGCAGCATGTTACTGTTGTAGCTGCTGGAGGTGGAGCTAGTTTACACTACTTTATATACAGTTAGCTAGTTTAGTCCAGTGGTTCCCAACCTAGGGGTCGGGTCCCTCCAAAGGGTCAACAGATAAATGTGAGGGGTCGTGAGATGATTAATGGGAGAGGAAAGAAGAAAAAACAAAGTTCTGATACACAAATCTGTTTTCAGTTTTTGGACTTTTTCTCTAATCTTTGATTTTTGCTGAAATATTGGATCATTTGAACATTTATTGAAATGAAAGCATGTGAGAAGTTAAGAGGGAAAAATCACTATTTGGTGGAGCTGTTAACAACTCATAGACATGTGAAATGTGACCCCGACTACACACTGCTTTTTGTAAGACGTCAAAAGCCAAAAAGGTTGGAAAAATATGAATGATATAAATATGTGTTTCACGAAGTGTGATTTTTAACTCTTCTTCACCTCACCATGGTATGTTTGCCTCAACTTCAACTCTCCAGCGCCCCACTGGGAAGGCTTTTGAATTACTCATGTTTCTCATTTGCCACATTATGACTCAGTATCTCTGGTTACATTTTCTTTGCCCTTCAATAAGGAAAAACAAAAACAAAAACAAAAACAAAAAAAAACAACAGTTCTGTCTGAAAACCAGTCCTCTGTCTGTTCCTTCCCCTCAGATCTATTAGAAAGACTATAAACTGTTGCCTTATAACCATCTGATTAGGGTTTTTCTTGTCTCTGTGCTCATCATGATTCTCCATTTGATATCATTAGTGTTCAGTTTCATCCTATGCTGAAGAGGAAATCTTTCCTGTAAAGCTGCATCAGTGTGAGCCTGCAGTAGCATTCTCTACCTCCACAGATCCATAGTTTGGTACAAATAAACTTGAGAGGCGGTCTGTTCAATTAAATCGACTTTACATCAGCATCTCTGCGTGAATGTCATGCCACCAGATAATCAATGACCTTCTCCCACGCAATATCAGGGCTTTGTAGTGCAATAAGAGCGTATTGTGAAGGTAACATTCATCTACTGTCCTTCATTAGAGTTATTTCTGTGAGGTGACCTGAGCGTGCAGGGTATTACAGTTCTGTTCTCCAGGCTGCTGAGGCTTATTAATCTGATAAACAAGGAAATCTAAAGGAAGTGGGCCATGCAGCTGCACACAACTCTACTGACATGCAAACCCATACTGTAAAGCGACTGTAAATACAGACAAGAAGTGGATTTTAATCCACGTCATGGTACTCATAGTTCTATAGCAATAGCATCAGCTTCGATCTGAACATGACAGTATTGATTTAAGGACATGAAGGCTAGACATATGTTCTTATAAATGTAATGCAATCCAATGCAATAACCATGTAATAAATATGGGGATAATTATCATGAATACTACCTCTATTAGTTTTAGGGTTTTTTTAAATTTCTGTGTGATGCCAAGCATTTGGCCCATCCCACATGGGATTACAAGACACCGCTATCTTACAAAACATGCATCCTCCGGTAACACATATACAGAGCATATACAGAAGTATGTGGAAAAAGAAAAGAAATACAAACAAAAAAAATGAAACAATACAAAACAAATATCCTGAATATGAAGAGAAAGAAAAGAAATTTAACATATCCACAAATTATCTTGATAAAGGGCTTTTTTTTCTCTTCTCCCAGTCTTTCTCCAAGTAACTGGCTAATTTGTTTCATATGTGAACAGCCAACTCAGTGTTTGTACATCATCCATGTTTACAAAGTCATTATCTTTTTTCCTTTTTTTTTAAATCTTAGCAAAGTATTGCACAGTTCCCAATTAAATTGACAGCACAAAAATATGTGTACTGTCGCCTTAATCGATTACTACATCTTTCTCCAATTAGATCCATACAGTTTGCACATTTAATTAATTGATTTGGAGCTAATACTTCAAAAGAGTCACAAGTTTGTTAGCAGTCATATGGAACAAGTATTTAGTCAATTTTACCCTTGACAGATACATAAATACATACATAACCCCCCTCCCCACCAAAACTTTAGGAGCATTAACATGTTTTACTCTATTACAACCAAACCATATATAATCTTCCAGGACGATTCCATTACCGTCAAACAAATGTGTCTCATTCAGTGAAATTATGTCTGGGTTAAGTGTATGCAGAATAACAGATCTTAACTTGCAGTTTCCTACTCTGTTAACATTCCAGTGTGCTAAAGTAACAGACCCCTGAACATGATGGGCTGGAGAAACAGTTAATCTTCTGTAATCTGAAGCACGGTGCTGACGATACTCATCCCGTTTCACAATGTGCCCATTCCCTGTTACAACAACGTCTCCTTTCGGAAAGTTTAAATCTAATAGTCTCTCCGTATGTGATTTTGCTGAGCAAATATACACCTCGCTGTATCGGTCATTATCCTTTAGTTGCTGCTTCCTTCTCAATACTGCAACTTTATCTCAGACTGAGGCCAGTTGGATCTTGATCGGTCCACAATCTCTTAGCTATTAAGGGTAAACTGCAAAAAATTATTGAAGTCCAACTGAAATCCCATTTAGTCATCCCTTTATGCAGTCCAAAACAATGTTAGTGTTATTTTATATGAATATATTTTTTTTATTAAAAGGAAGAAGAAAGGTCTTTGAGGAAATATCAAAAATGCTCCTTGGCAGGCAACAAGAAACAAACTAACTAACCTAAACTAAAACTAACTTACACTGTATCTTACGTCATGGGCAAACAGTGTGTTGGTAGCAGTGGTATCCAACAGCTGTTGAGATTTTTCTGCCTGGAGCAAGGTGGTGGACTGATTGACCAAACAAACGACTGACATCGCTTGCTGGAAATACTCACTATTGCCCAAAAAAATATGGATTAATCCACAGCTGAACATAATTGTGTGTTTTATGAAATTACTGAACCTTTCAAAAATGAAACTAAACACTCTTTTTGAAGGTTAACATCTTCAGTATGGACTAAGGGGGTAAAAGTATTGAAAAAGAGCGTCCTCCAACTCCAAAACTGCCACAACCACTCGTTGCATGTATCAAGTGTGTTAAAATGTGTGAGAATGGAAAATAGGAAATAAAAGTAATGGTTGAATGAGCAGTCAGCCTGAACACTGGAGCTATCAACAGTTTTCCTTGTGACTGCACACAGCAACCCAGAGGTCCAATCAATTCAGTCCCAGCATACATACTATGATCAAATACTAATTGTTTGTATTGTGATGTGATTTTTATAGTGGATGAAAGTGCTCCTCATAGATTTATGATCTTTTATTAATTAAACCACTCAGGGGAGGAGCCAAGAAACTGTCATCCCGCCTTAGGATGAGAGGTTTTTAGTGTGTGATGGAGTTATTTGAAGGTTTGTCTTAAATGAAGCACCACTCCCAGTAAATAAAGCATCACTGTCCACTGAAGTGATTTACTAATTAACAGTGATGAATACAGCAGAGGCCCCAACATGATATCATCATCCATAGCTGGCTGGAATACATGCCTCTCTATGTCTGTATCCCTGCAACTGCTGCCAGCATCCAAATCATCTGCATATGATTTATGACATCACCCAGTGTGCTATCACATATTGCTTTTAATGGCAAACTTCTACACAACAATAAACAGCTGAGGGACTTTGATGACAATAAGAAGGAGGGGATGAAAATGTGGACAAACAATTGCTTTAGTCTGCGTGGGCCTGATCTAATTTGGATGCAAATGCACAGAGAGGCTTTCTGCTCGGGTCCTCCATTTATTCTGCCTTATGCAAATGTAACAATTAGGCTGCTTATCTCGACAGGGTGTGCGGTTCCAAAACAATAGGAGATAATGGATACTATCAGAAGCAGGTCTCTGAGGGGAGAGGGGGTATTTAGATGAAGCTAGCTTCATCCTGAGAGATGATGAGATTCTGTAAATGAATCTGTGACAAGGTCTGTCTGCTGATGGAGACAAAATCCAGTTTGCAAAGTGCTTGCAAATAATTCTTAGTGTTTGCTTTTAGCCTGACTGTTTGACACATACTGCAGGTGAATAGACAGGGTGCCAGAAATTTGAGACAATCCCAGCAAAGTACTTGAAACTCAGTGTAACAGTATGCTTGTTAACTGACTAACTTGGAGGTACGCTACTTTTAAAGTAATCCCAAAGTGCAGAGCACACCTTCTATAATAAGAACACAATGTCACACCTACTGTTGGGAGGGATTTTTCTACCAGTTTAGCTGTATTTAAGTACCATTAGGATGCTTTCAGGGAACTATAATTTATTATTCCATGTGGGTAAGGCAGCATAAAGCTGTCCGTTCTTACCATTGTTAAAATGTTGGCCTGATGATTGGCGCTAGATGAAAAGTCAGAATTTTGGAGAATGTTCTGAGGAATCATCTAATGTCAGTTTTGTTCCTTTTGAGACTGATTTATGGGCTGAATTGTGTTTTGTATCAGTGTTAAGCTACATGTCTTCTGACTGCATGCCTTATTGCTATCCAAAAAACTCATACTTCATCTCTGTTGAAATTTCCTGGAGTCTGCTGATCTGTGATCAATAACCTGAGGACTAATTAATTAACTAACTTATCAATAAAGAGATTCACAAGGTAGTGACAGCCCTGCACACAGGCCTGTTATCCACTATGTGATAGCTAACAGTACTAAAGGAACTACAAGAGCAAAGTAAAGAAATTATTTTTTCAGAGTCAGGGACAACATAGTTATCTGGGATATTACATTGCTTAAAGACACACCAGAGAGGAAACATCCATCAGAGTTGACTGTAGTATCTGCAGGATTTAGCTGAGCTCTGATAAGCTTATCACAGTTTCTTCCTATGAAAGAACAGCTTGGTCCTGACCACGGGTGATGACAGGAGGTTTGGAGCTCAGGCAAATAAATTACTCAGTTATTGTAGCTTAATGTAGCTGAGCAACAATAGACTGAAATGTCTCTGAAATGGTCACAAGAAAACTCAGGAGGTCAGACAGCAGATGGATGTAGAGACACTTTGTCTGTCAAATACAGTTTGGAATGTGTCTGAGGGGCAGGGACCCATTGGGTTTGAGCTATTTGTTGTGTTAAGATTTTGGCTTCAGGTATTATTGCTTTCAAATGTAATCATTAAGAAGGTCTTCTCTCTTTGTCTCTATGTCAATCATCTACATCCATGTGTTGTATGTAAAAACCCATTGCCCACTAGGAAGAGGGAAACAAAAAGTAGTCACTGCATTGTCTTAGGAGGAAATAAAATAATAATAACATTAGGTCTTAAATTGCGTTCTGGTCTAGAAATTTTCAAATTCTAGACCAAATTCAGTTTTTTTAGGTCTTCATGACACCGGTAGGGGCCAGGTTCAGGTATTAATTGAGTATCTAATGTATTTTGGTGTTGGAGGACACCAGAGCACCTGAAGGAAAGTGTGATTTGAGCCCTTAGAGTTGATGTTTCTGCAGATTGTCTGTTGCTAGAACTATGCCTTTCTGGATGTAGTTCAGATGTTCATAGAATCTCCTATTCTGAGATCCCAGATGAAAGTGCTTTTACACCACTGTGAACATTCAGCTTTCCGTACCATCTCTCAGCATCTGCCCTCTCTACATTTACAGCTGGACAACTTTTCTATATAAGAATGAAGGTTGCAGGCTGCTGCATGTGTGAATGTGGAATGCATTCCATTCAAATTGACCAGACCATATGTGGAAGTGGTCCACCTCTGCCAGGTGTAGATGACATCAGTTCATATGAAGAATGATATAAACAATCAATATTTCCTGAATGAGCTGTCAATCTCACCCTCTCTTTCAAACTGGCTGGACATTGAAAAGAACCCCATGAATTTTATGACCAAATTGTTTTTTTCTTCATATTTACTTACTCTTTCTTCAGCATTTAACTTGAATCCTCAGAACAAAAGTGAGGCAAAGCAAATCAATGAAGTTCAAGAGCTATGCTGCATTCCAGTCCCATATCACATACTACCTGGAAGAAAAGGTAAAAAAATGGACAGTGATACAAGAGCATCTGCAACTGCTTTCAACTAATAAATCACCTTAAATACTCTTTAACCTGTAATTAATTCCTGTATTCCCCACAATATATTGGAAATCTATTATAAAATGTATGCTAAAGGAATAGTTTGACAGTTCGGGAAATACACATATTTTCTGTCTTGCCAAAAGTTAGATGAGAAGATTGATACCACTTTTATATTTATATGATGAATATAAAGCTGGAGCCAGCAGACTTTTAGCTTAACTTAGCACAAAGACTGGAATCAAGGAGAAACAGCTCGTCTCTATCCAAAGGTAACAAAATCCAACACTTAAAGGACCAGTGTGTAAGATTTATTGGCATGTAATAAGTATGTTTTCATTAGTGTATAATCACCTGAAAATAAGAATTATTGTGTTTTCGTTACCTTAGAATGAGTCCTTTATATCTACATAGGGTCCTCTTTCACAGAGTCCACTATGTTGCACCGCTATGTTTCTACAGTAGCCCAGAACTGATAAACCAAACACTGGCTCTAGAGAGAGCCTATCATATTTTTTTGTGAGTTTCGTAGGTTCTCCTACACGTTTGGAAGGGGGATGAGGGGTATTCAGTTGGTGGCAATCTGCAACCTCACTGCTAGATGCCACCAAATCCCACTCACTGGTCCTTTAAAGCTCACTAATGAAGAATTTTATTTTGAAATTGTGACATAAAGCTCACTTATTAAAATATTATTTTCTGTTTGATTTATCAGTAAAAAACAACAACAACAACAACAAAAAAACAAAGTGTACTGTCTTGAAGACAGTTATTTTAAAATGTAGAATAGAATTTTCCTAAATTAATATGTTTAATCCAGTTACCACACAGCACTGTAGTTGCTTTTGGATACAAGCTTTTATTTGAAAATTCATGATACATATTTATATGGAAAATTACTTTACTACTCTTTCCCTATCAGGGATTAGTGTGAAATGCAAATGCACTACTGTTCCAAGTCAACGGGCAACAAATGCTCATTCTCATTTGGATATTTAATGCAGTGATTGTAACTAACTAAAGAGTTAATAAAAGTTTCTTACTTGTGGTGGATGTAAAAAACTTTGTTATACAGTGAGAGGCTGAGTGTGTGCGTACGTGCGTGTGTGTGTGTGTGTGTAGAGTTTAGAGTGTGCAGAGTAAGGAGTGTGACTCTGAAAATAGGTTGTGTTACATTAAAGATTTAGCAATTCATCAAACAGTCATTAATCACACAGACTTCCATGCATTTAACAGCAGCGGGCTGAAAGCTGCTCTGCTCAGAGGGTGTGATGGATTAATACTGTGTGTCAAATACACACCTTCATTAAAATACAGGGTCATCATGACACATTACAAACAACATTTAAATAGGGTAGGTATGAAGAAGAAAAAAAAAAATCAAAAGGGTAAAAAAATATAAAAGACAACCAATCATATACATCCATACACGCATATCAGCCAGTGGGGCACCTACAAAGATGTGTTGGGTATATGGTCTTGTGGTTTCAGGCCAATCTTTGTCCCAGACTGGCAGAGAGGCAAGGGGACTGTCCAATAAGGGACATGATTGACACCATACTTGGTCCATACTGGGCAACTGGAGAAGTGCAACCAAGGGGTGGTACTTGAGTTTGTACAGTAGAAGCCTTAATCCAAATGTGCCTATTTGATGTGGGATACTACAAAAACACTTTAATTTAAAAAACTTTTTATGAAGTGCTACATATACAAAGAGTAGGAAGAGAAACAAAATACATCCTAAAAATACATTATAAAAACCACTGCAAAACCAAATAAATGAGAGCTATTTAAGAACCACTATAGAAACTCATTAATTGAGAACTCCTCATTCATGCCTCCTGGAAATAAACTTTTGAAATAGAGAATCCAAAATGCTTCACCCTTTTTCCTGAGAAAATTGATATGACCACCTCTTTGGCTGGACTTAATCATTTCTCTGCTTGTAAAAAATATAGATAAATGTGATGTTGCTTTTCATTGAACAGTCTCGCAACAGGACTGGTTATATCATCCCCTTAATGGAGCTCCTATGATCAGTGATACGCTCTTTAAGGGAACGAGATGTCCCACCTATTTATATTTTACCACATGGACACTGTATCATATAGACAACATTTTTTGTTTTACACGTCATAAAGTCCTTAATGTTAATGGTCAAACGCACACAGTGGGGCAAGAGGAAGAGATCAACTCAACCATCCATTGACCAGATCCCAAGGCCAGGGAAGAAATCAGTTGTTGTCAACCTGAGCAGCACTGCACTGACCTCCACTCAGCTCTCTGTGCTTGAACTTGGTCTTTCTTTTGTTCCAACCCCATCTGTAAATCCATTTGAACTTTTAGACCCACAGAGATTTCTCAGAGATGTAAGACAAAAATATTTTTTCATGCAAAATTATCCTTCTCATAATTTTATTCTAAATAACACTTAAATACTTTTAAAATTAAAAGCTATTTTTATCCACCCAAGAATAGAAATCATTCATGCATATTGTAGACTTGTAGAAATGGAATTTGAAAAAGAAAAGTTTCACTCCACACAATTTGACAAAAAATCAACAGAAAACATTGTCTGAACCTGAGAGTAACAGGTCCATTGTCATTAAAGCTGCTGACAAAGCACCACTGTCATTATGGACAACTGCAATTATGATAATGAAGTTTTCACACAACTTGAAAATACATCCTTTAACAAAAAGCTGAAGGAATACCTTAAGGAGCTGTGCATATTACTCAAAGAGAGTTTTCTTCATGGTGATATGTCTCTAAAGGAGTCAACATTTTTGCTGAATGAGTTTCCTTTAAAAGCCTTTTTATATGTTTTACCCAAAATTCACAAAAACTTACAACAATCACCTGGTAGAGCAATAGTTTCTGGAATTGGAAGTCTAACAGAGAGAATATCAAGTTTTGTATACTATCACATTAAAGACTTTGTATCCACTTAAAGACAGCTCTCAGTTCTTAATTTTCCAACAGCGCCCACCAACAGATCCAGATGTAGCCTAGTCATGTGTACTTTAGACATTGAGTCCTTTTACACAAATACTGACCACCAGCAAGGCCAAGACACGCTGGAACATTTCCTTAACACCAGAGCAGTGAGAACAGCCTCTACCACTTCCTTAATTAATTTGGCCTCCTTTATTCTTAAGAGAAACTACTTCTTTTTTAACGACATACCATACCTCCAGACCTCTGGCACTTCAATGGGCACTAAAATGGCACCCAGTTTTGCCTTCCTTATTCTTTTTGTTGGTCACCTAGAAGAATAAATGCTGTATGAACCACAAAAAACAAAACAAAACAAAACAAAACAAAACAAAACAAACAAACAAAAAAAAACTTCTTCCCTTTTATTATTTCTTGTGTGAAGTGTGACACACTTCTGGTCATCGGTGTTAATGTATTTTTTTTTCCCTTTCATTCATTTTATTACCCAGTTCATGTGAATAATTATATGCAACTGTAAAGCATCTCAACATTTGGCAAAGAAAATTCTCAATTTCAGTTCGATTCTTAGGCCACGATACAAACTTGTCATAAAAAGATGTGATCTCTCTCTCTCTCTCTCTCTCTCTCTCTCTCTCTCTCTCTCTCTCTCTCTTTCTCTGTCTGTCTCTCTCTCTGTCTGTCTCTCTCTCTCTCTCTACAGGCTGTCACACCCCCTCTCTCCAGTCGTTCTCCTCCGTGCCAGCTCAGTTAAGACTGTGTGTGTGACTGTGCACAGACTGTGTTCATGAGGACGCGTTGATGTCTCGCATGTTGAGGACGATGCAGCGGCTCACCTCCAGCCGGGGATCCTCTTCTTCGCAGCGGGAGTAGGACGACTCTTGACGCCGTTTCAGGAGAATCAGACGCCGGCTAGTTGTCCTCAAAAACACCGCCAACATGGATCTGTCCTTCATGGCAGCGCAGGTAAATCCCTCACATCTTATTTCTGCTTTACATCAGCCTCAATGAAATGAGTTGAAAATAAAATAATTTTAAAGCAGAACAAAAAAAAATACTATTTCTTGCGAACTTCTTTCTGTCCGAATTGCGCTTTCAAAACGGCTTCAAACCAGACAAATGTTTTATTTTAATATTCGAGACACTAACCAGACCGACCAGCTTAATGTCGCTCCAATGCGTGACAAGTTTGCACTTGAACTTCATACTGCGCTGATCCAAACGTCGTTTATATGTTGACATTTGAAATATGAACAGTGTTTCTTATAAACAGCACTGACTAAATAATCAACAGGGTCGACTAGATAAAAACATGGCCGGAAAAATGTTGTTATTAGTGACAATAAACTATATAACATGGTTGTAAGGTAAAGCCTTCACATCCCACAAGTCTGCTTTTAATCGAGACATTCTCTCCTCTCCATTTCTATTCCCCTTTTTCTTTTATAAGCTCTATTCATATTTTTCCTCTTCTTAGTAATTGTTTTAAACTTTTCACAATTAGCAATTTACATTTAACTTAATTTTGACACGTGTTACTTTATTCATATTGTTTAATCAATTTTATTTTAATGGTATGGATATTCATCAGTAGTGGAATGTACATTTACTCATTCACTGAACTTAAGTAGGCCTACAATTTGTACTTTACTTTAGTATTTCCATTTTCTGTTACATTAAACTTCTACTCCACTAGATTTCAGAGGGAAATATTGTACTTTATACTTTGCTGCTTGAACCAAGCCGATGACCTAAAAGAGTGAATACATATTTTAATATTTATATTCTAATACTCATACATTACATGGCTCCACGTTTGCTGTGTGGTAATATGATTAAACACAAATTAATTTATGAATATGCACCATGTTAGCACAATATCAGCCTAAACAATGAAGATCTCAAAGCTAGATTTTGACATATGGAAGACAGGGCTTTAAGATTAGGTATTGTAATAAAGCAGGACTCACCTGAGTGCTCTTAACATGTCAGTTGATATTATGTTTAGTATGACATTATCTTGTATTCAAAAGCAACATTACATTTCATTAAATTACCACAAACACTATAATATTCCCATGGAACTGTCACAACTCACATCCATCAGTGTTGGGACTGATGGGACTGTTAAAACTGTATCACTTGATGATTTTAGCTCTATGTAATTACTATATGTTGGTTAATTAGGAATAAACAGTGGCCACCAACCACTGGTAAACTTTTATTTTCTTAGCAAATTGTATTTCCCATTACTTATTATGCCTTTCCTTATTTTCAGTCACATATACAATGTTACAATGTCGGATGTTCATATTAAATGTGGCCAAAGTGTCAAATAATGAGGTAAACATATGTAGACGTAATCCCTGTGAGCAAAAAGCACCAGCTACAGACTACTCTGAACGCTTGGTTTCCAGTGTTTTTATCTACTTTCAGCCCGACCCGACATTGGCTTGATGAATTTCTTTATATGATCATCTGCTCCACGCACAACCCGCCAGTTCACTGCTCCGCTCTGCTAACATTATGGCATTTTCCATTGTTTTGGGGGTAGTCACACCGCACTATGAATTGAGTTGAGCTGGTACTCTGAGTGTTTTTCAATTACACAGCACAGTGAAGTTAAATAATTAGTTTACCTGTTGGAGGTGTGCTGGTGATCTGCAGCTCTTCATCAAACATCATCATCACTGTGGCTTTTTCTGCTTGTACTATTCCTCCTTGCATTATTTCTAACTGATCCATTCAACAACAGCTCCAAATATCTCCATATGTTGTTGTGTTGACCGGTTTTTAGCGCCACTAACAAAGCTCCACTGATTTGGTGAGGAACATGTTTAATTTCTTGTAAATTCTCCAAAATAAAGGTCTCCTGTTATTTAGTAATTTAAAAGCTTTTAACATGTAGCAGTAAAGCAGGAAATGTTGGATTTGCATCAGCGGTAACATGACTCTGATACAGCATGGATGTATAAAGAGAACTGGGTACAGGAAGGGCTTTTAAGCAAATTTGACCTAGCGGCCAAACAGTGTAATTATAACGTCACGTGATGCACACTGGCCCAGAAAGACTTTTTTCCATAGACTTACATTATAAAGAAGATGTCTGTAAATCAACGGACTGTCTCACTATCTGAATTTGATCCATTTGGTCTGATCATATTTCAAAAACCTAGAGGAGTTAGCAGGAGGGCTAAACTGGAAGTAGCCGACTTGGCCGGCAAAAGTCATAGTGCAGCCCATAGTGCATTTGCTCTATGGGCTGCACAGATGCAGAAGCAATGTGGAAGAACTTTTTTGGCTTCATGCGCCACTGAGCAACTTTTATAGGAATGAACGGGACCCTGCCTCTGACGCTGTATCCAGTTCTCTTTATACATCCATGTGATACAGCTGCCCCTCAGCAGGCTTCCAGAAAGCTGGCCAATCAGAACAGAGTTGGCTCATCGGGAGGGGGACCTTAGAGAGACAGAAGCTAAGACTGCCTGTTAGAGACAGACAAAACAAACAAACTTAACAAGACTGGACAAAATGAGACAAACATCTAATTGAAATCCTACATACAGAGTTCTGCAAAAGCATCCTCCAGGTGTAGAGAAAAGCTCCCAACTCCTGCAGAGCTGAATTAGGCCAATATCCTCTACTGTTAAACATTCAAAAACGAGCCTACTCTGCCCACTTGTCCTGAAGCTGAGCAAACCATCAACCACTCAGGTCTTTACACCAGGACCACCTCAGCTTTAGGACACATGCATTCAGAAAATTAGGCCAAACCAAATTATGATGAAAGAAAAAGAAAAATACAGAGATTACTGGATAGAACTAACAAAATCCCAGAACAAAATGGAAACATACGTAACCCTAAACAGACGGTACACTATGGCAACCTACTTGACCACAGTGTCTGACAGAAAACTGAGAAAAACACTGACTAAGTACAGACTGAGTGAACACAACCTGGCAGTAGAAGAAGGCCGACACAGACAAACCTGGCTGCCCAGAGAGGAGAGGTTGTGTTCTTACTGTGACCAGGGAACAGTAGAGACAGGGCTGCACTTCTCAATTCACTGCAACCAATACCAAAGTATTAGAGACCAATATTTTGCAAAAATAATAAAAAAATATTCCCAGAGTTCCTCTATCTAAGTGACTGGGAAAGACTTCCAGTCCTGCTAGGACAGAGGGAGGACTGTTGTAGACTGGCAGCAAGACATGTAGCTGTTTTTTTATATGTGCTCCTCTAAAAAAACAGGTGTGTTCGGTCAATCTTTAAGAGCTGCAGAGTTTTAGTGTCCCATAACTGAAGGAGTGTTAGAAAACATTTAGCTCTTGTAATTATCTGCCATCAATTACCTGTCATCAGGCAGAGAGATTCGCACAAAGGAACAGTCTTTACCTTGACTTTCATTTTCAACCCAGATCTTACTTGTGCATGTTTTGCTCTGAGACTTTGTCACCCATCATCAAGCACTGTAGATGTTGAAGTGTCGTGCTGTCTAGGTGACTGTGGTGGAGAACAATTGTAATATATATATATATATATATATATATATATATATATATATATATATATAATATATATATATTGTATATTTGACAGTAAAGAGATGACAGGAAGTGAGGGGAGAGAGAAAAAGGGAATGATAGGCCACAAAGATCTCGAGGCAGACCTGGACCGGGTGCATTACAGATCATGGCCAGTGCCTTAACCCATAGGCTGCTGGGCCTATGGGCCCACCATTCTTCAATAAGATATTCTCTCATTTGGTCTTTTGCTGATGGTGGTGGAGAGCTCTGTCTAACACGTCAGTCCAAAATCTCCCAGCATACGATTCACATAATTTTCATACTCATCAAACCATTCAGTGACCCCTCGTGTCCTGTGAATTGGGCCATTGTCATCCTGGAAGAGACCACTCCCATCAGGATAGAAATGTTTCATCATAGGATTAAGGTGATCACTCAGAACAACTTTGTATTGATTTGCAGTGACGCTTCCCTCTAAGGGGACAAGTGGACCCAAACCATGCCAGCAAAATGCCCCCCATAGCATAACAGAGCCACCAGATCCACTCACTGTATGGGTCAAGCATTCAGACCTGTACCGGTTTTTCCTCTAATTTGTCACCTGTCTGTATATGGACTAAACAATGTTTTCCATGGATAAAAACAATGAAAATGTCCCAACAGAGGAGTATTTAGAGGAAGGGAAAACCCTCTGGGTACTTTATCCTCTATTATTTCTTGTACAAATGTTGCTGCAGACTGGATCATAGTGACTTTGCAATATCTTTTGATATATAGCACCAGTCAAAAGTTTCGACACCTTCACATTCCCTCGAATGAGAAAGTGTGTTTGCATTTAACAACACAAGTTTCTCCTCCTCAGTACAGTTTGACTTTATTTTTTGTGCCCTCTTTCTGTGTTTGACCTATCCATAAGGCACAATTTGACATGTACACAGCAAGAAAAATGATCTAAATGGAAATTGTAAGGAAAAACACAAAGTGGGTAATGCAATACAAATAGACAAAAAAGTGGTGATTTGTCATTGCCATCCAAAACAATCTATTGGACCGTTACAAAAATGATTCATATGAGTGCCCTCTGATCTGTTACCTCTATGTTCAAGGACCTCAGTCTCTGATGTCCAAGCTAGATGAAGCTGAGACTGAAGGCAAAGCTCTGGATTTACTGGTTGATCTGTGTACATCCAACCCACAACTACAGTCATGAGCCTAGGGTAGTGATTGAATGAATGAGATCTCTGCACCCTAACAGATGCAGAGGGTGCAGAGCTCTGAAATCTGTGAGGAGCTGGAAGTAGAACTGCTGCTCCTTCATGTGGAAGGGAGCCAGTTGAGGAAGTTTAGGCCTCTGATCAAGATTCCCCTGGACACCTTCCTTGAGGAAGCCCCAGGAGGCGAACCTAGAGCAGACCCAGAATAAACTGGAGGATTGGATTACATATCCCATCTGGTCTAAATACCTCCAGGAGAAGCTGAAGAGAAGCAGTGTGGGCTACCTGGCCTCCTGTCTCCATGACCAGGACATAGATAAGTGGCTGAAAAAGGATGTACATATGCATAAATACATCAGTGTCATGCTACTTCCCCCTTTGCTTCTTAGAGACAACAGTCATTATTCACAAAGCCATTAAAGGTTCCTTTTTCAGTGTCCATGCTGTAGTTTTACTGTTGTGGACAGTTTCCAAAAAGAATGCTCCAACCTCCTAACTTAAGATTCATGCTGTTTGCCAAAATGAAATTCTGGCATCAGGTACAGTCATGTCTCTGCCCACAGGAAGAGACTAATCAAAGAGTGAAATGCAAACTGTAAGCAAGCCTCTCTTCTTCACATTATCTTCTGATGTGAAACTTGACAGACCAGTCAAGTTGAACGTCTTGGAATTCTGGGAAATTCTTATGACCAGTGATGCTACAGTTCAACGTACTGCCGTATTTTAAAGTGTTGATTAACATGTTAAAAGAGTTGTGAACAGACTTTACTCAGCTGGAAAAGACCATACAGATATGAGAAAGACAGAGATGTTCAGATGACCCAATATTTCTTAATACCTTCCAAGCATGCTTAACATAAAGGAGCATCATTATGCTTCATGCAAAGTGCTTGTTGGTTTGTTGAACAGCATCTAAAACCTCCCACACCCACAACTTCCGAAACCAACAGTTCGACAAGCACGGCCACTTCACACAGCAATTGCCTTTAGACATGGTTGAATGACTGTGGCAATAGCAGATGACTCTTTGTACAAACTAGTTTATTCCAAGCATACTGGCCTTCAAGCTGCTCCTGATGTAAAGGGGAATCCTCCTCCCTGATACTGACCCCTACTCTGTTGAGAATCACAAGTTGGTACGGTTACAGCACGGCCCCTGTGCACTACACAGCGAGGTGATGTCTGAACAGTCGGTCAGGTGCTTTGCATTCTGCTTTCATACCAGTCTAGCAGCCTTCTACTCCAGCTCTCACCACATTCTGCCCACTAACTCCAGCTCTGACAGGCTGGACGTAGCCTCGTCAATATTAATGGTTTTCAGAAGACGTCTCCCTCCACCAGCCCCCATTATTCCTGACCAGCAACAACACGGAAAAAATGTATGTTAAGAATAGAATCCGTCCTTTCTTAAGCCGAGTGTTAGAAGGGAACAGGGGCGAGATGTGAGGCAGGGATAATAATAAGCTGTCAGCTCTGCTAGACTTGACTGTCCCTCACTGGCGCATATGGGCCAGATATTTAATGTCCTTTTCTGGAAGGATTTTCCTCTGTTTGTCCTTTTTCCTTTTCCAGCCAAGATATAATGAGCTCTAATCTTCAGCCAAATTACTCTTTTTTAATTATATGCTTTCAGTGCTTGCATTGAAATTAATGTCTGGCCTGATTAGTTCTGACAGAATATGAAGGATGCTCAAAGTTTTTTTGGTCATAATGGTCATGATTGTAATCAAGATTTCGCTTACTGCAGTGCATGTTTTCCGTTTATCTCATATCTGGGATTGGGAGGCTTCCTCAGTTTATAATTACATTTGCTTTGCTTTTTTCTTTGTTGCTCTTTAATCACTTACATATATTTGTGTGGTATGAGAAAAATATGAAACTTTTGGTCCTGTAATAGTGTAACTTTCACTCCTCAGATACATTACATAATTTGAATTGCTGTCCCCTTGTCCTTAGTCATTTAATAAGTGGGCCAAAATAATTTCTGTGGTTTCTACCGCAAATCACTTTGTCAAGTTAATTTCATTTCTTGTATCAAGTATAGATAGATGTATAGATAGATATAGAAATGTATAGATAGATATAATTTACCCCATTTTGTCTTAGTTCAAGATAGTGACAGCTGTTTCTAGAAATACTGTGATGAATATAGAGTGTTAAGGTAAATAAAAGAATTTATCCAATAACACTGAGATTTGTTTCAGATAAGACTTGACATTTGCGCTCTGTACAACACTGAAATATTCATATTTTTTGGTATTTGAGGCATTAAAGGAGCTCTGATTTTACATATTAATGTCAATATAGTAGTCATGATTTGTACTAGGCCTGTGAAAACAGTTCGAGAGGAACTTTGTCAAGTCTGAGGAAAATAACTGATGTCAGGGTTAGGGTTCAATAGCATTTTATTGAATCTGAATCCAGTTTTGAATCCATTTGGATTCAGCATTTATAACAAAAGTTAAAAAGAATGAGAATGACAAGCCAGGAAGAGTTCTTAGTTATGGCCCAAATGTTTTCACAACCTGTAACTACAACTTAAAAATATCTGTGCAGTAGAATATATCAGATGTTGATTAAATATGTATAACATGAAATAACAGCTGTATCCTACTGACTTACTTTGTTGAGCTACTCCAAATACAGCAGGTCCTGATACAGAACTATTAAGTGATCAGTTTAAATAACTGATATGATATGAATGAGAGTCTAAAAGCCCCCTGGTGAGTTTTTGATGACTAGTAATGCTGTGGAGTGATGTTTTTATTTACAAGAGGTTACTGATTTTGTATGTATCTCAGGTATGCACTCGATCACATGGGTGACAGTTTCACATCTTTTCAGATCAGCTGATCAGCTTGTGGCTGTAACACCCCAATAAACATAGTAATGGCAGGGAAAAATAAGACTGCCTGCGAGCAAACATGTATGTAAATGATGCATTCACATCTTCAAAAAATGGCTTTGCAGATGTTTCATAAGGAAAGAAATGCATAACATTTCATACATAACATATTAACATGTTAACATATTATTCAGGTCACATTAAACCAGGGCTGCAACTAACAATTCTGTCCATTACCAATTAATCTGACAATTATTTTCGTGATTAATTGATTAATTGTTTGGTCTATTAAACATCAGAAAACATAAACATATCCACCATAGTGTCCTAGAACATAAGGTGACATCCTCAGGTGTCTCGTTTTGTCTGATTAACAGTAAAACCCCAAAATATGCTATTTACTGTTTTTTTCATGTAAGACAAATCTCGCCTTTATTCTTAAATGTGTGATGTGTAAGAATTGGCCACCTGATCCAAACAAATAGGGGGCAGCATAATGTTTGTTGGATCAGCTGATATGACCAGCTGATGTCTCCCCAGCAGCAGCAGCCGCCAGCTATTCTGACAATGTTGGTGCAACTTTCCAAATAAGCATTATTTGGATAAACTGACCACATATTGAGAGTCTACATGGTTACTTTCTTGCCTGAAAAAATATTAAAACTCAATAAAGGGACATATTAACAGTCCTACAGTGAAAATTTCAACAGCTTTCAGCCTGGCTCCATCATTACTGGGCAGTAGGGGTATGCCCAAACACAAATACGATATTCGGCAAAGCACAAATAGTGGGGTTTTTTTAACAAATATTTGTTTCATACCAATATTTTAAAAATGATTTGTTTTCGGGAAGAAAAAAAATACCAGCACACAGGTCGGCTATGTTGCTATCTCAGTCTCTCTCCTCTGCTCTGCTGTTACGTCTATTAGCAGGTCTCAACGAGGGGAGTCACATCCACCTCTATTCATTACTTGCCATTGACTTTGTATTCAGTGAAGTTACCTCCTTGTCACTTCTGTCTACTAGCAACAACAGAAAAATGCCTAAAAGCTGCTGTGTGGTGGGATGCACTACCAACAGTGTAAGTTGACGAACCGAAAAACTGAGCCTTTAAGAAGACAAAAGTGGATAATGTTACAGAGCTGCTTGCTGTGCGGTGGGAGAGACGCACCCGACCTGGGTCGCACAGACAGCTTGCAGCTCAAAAACCTCTGTAAAAATGACATATATACTATACACTGCCAGTCACAGAGAACACACGTGATAGTAAAAACAGAACAGCTGTTTAATTGAAAGGAAAGCAGTGTTTGTAATAGACTTTTAAATCACAGAATAGCTAAGCTGCATTCAGCTAAAATGCTAACTGTAAAAAGACCCTCAATGGGAAATGATTGCATGTCTGTGCATGAAATTTCCTCGACTCTGTTTACAAACTGTAGTTGCCATATCAGCTGTGAAAAGTGTCATGCCAACCTGTCATGTGGTGGAGTTTGCTATACAGTTGTGCTATCTCTACTGTAGATGCTGTCAGCCCTTGCATTCATGTATTGCATCTCAGCATATACAATGTAACGAGTTTCAGCATATGCTACAAACTACCTTTTCCTCTCTGGTAGACATAGGGTGCTAAAATAATCCTTTGACATGCTAAAATCTAATGTTTTTAGTTAGCTACAGGCATTTTCTTGGCGTATAAGTCCTTGGTTGCATATTACGGCGCCAATTGTTTTCACCTCCAGTGGGCGAGTATGACGCACCATGCTCTGTCTCTACTGACTTGTGTAAGAGCCAAAACTAGTGAAAATGTTTTTGAATATTTTGAATAATATTATTTAGTATTATTTGCAGTCAAAGTATTTTGATATGTAAGAATTAAGGATTAACGTTTAGTTTGCATGTGATGATAGTGTATTGTATAATATAGATTCTATTATGCATGTGCAGGTACCTGGAAACAAATGTGTTTTTTGGTTTAGTGATTAGACAGATGTGTCAGTGAAGAGACAATGTGCAAGCAGTTTGGAAGCACACAGTTTTTGGCCGTATTTGAAGAAAAAGAACTTGTCCTGCCTGACAGAATCTGTTGGATTTATGAAAGTTGATATAAAACATCATTTTTCAGAAGTCAGAGTGAGTTATATGCACCATAGCACATCTGCACATCTGTGGATTGTTGGTTTGTTTGGATAGGATTCAGAACCTTTCTTCTGTCCAAATTGAAAGGAGTGGCTTAAGAAAATGAGAACAAAGAACTGAAATTTTGCCACTATAATTAGTCAAAAGCTTGCTCAAGATTGCCAGCACGACAAGTGAAGAAATTCAAAGAGCTGCTCTTTGTGAGCCAGCTAAGTTGTCAGCAGAACCAGCTAAGTTGTATGATGAAGCATCTGCATCTAAATCATTGAGGACACTGTGACTTTGCTGTGCCAGAAGGGCTGGTTGAAGTTGCTGGGATGAGATGTGCTATGCTTCCCATCAGCTGAAGCTGGAGTTTATTTGGATGGAGTTTTTAAGATTTGTGCTGTGCCAGCTACAAAGAAAAGACTTTACAATGTAAGCGTTTTGGGTGGATTTAAACATTTGGAACTCTTACATGCATAATGGCAAATGAGAAAGTTGATGCTGGGGATGCAACTTCCTTGACTGGCTGCAAGAGGGAGCTCACAGGTAAGGGACCGGAGGAGAAACTGCATCACCTCATAGATGCAAAGAGAGGCAGATTGGGACGAATGACTGCAAAATCAAACGAAGTTGAGCATCTTGGACAGTGATAGTTTGCTTAATGTTAATGACATTGTGCAAAAGGAAATTAAAGTATTAAAGTTTACAAGACTTGAAGAAGAGTTTGTTGAGCTCAGTTCTTAAGTGATGTTCTATCTAACGGAAGAAAAAGACTGATCAAGATTATTAGTTTCAACCTAAAGTGGATCGATGTCAGCAATTTAAGTAAAGTTAAAGCATGGATTCAAGATGCACAATGTGACAAAGAGGTTATACCAATGGACAGTGTATCTAATGTGTCAAGTGTCATCTGCATCCACAGCACACATTAAAGAAGAACACCAGAAGCAATTGGGCATGAACAAACTTGCGGCAGCAAGACCATCTGAAGATGGTTATGGCATGTATAGCTTCCCATCATCCAAGCTGAAACATATTGAGAAGTCTGCATTGCCAGTGGTAGCTGACCAAGCTGTGATTTGTAATGCCAGTCCCAAGATGAAAAATGCTCTGCAGCCGATGTCTTGACAACCAAGAGACTGATCACAACATGATGACAATGCAAGAGAGATGTATCAACTGATACAATGTCAGACATTACAGAGTTGCTTGCAAAGAACCAGCAGCTTTTTCATTTACCTCAAAGAGACATTCCAGTGTTTCACGGAGACCCACTGGAGCTATTGATGACAGAGCTGACAGTAGTGCTGACAAGTTGTACTTTCTCAAGCAGTATACCAGGACCTTGTGAAGAGCTGTCAGCATATGCCTGCAGATCATGCATATGTAGAGGCCATGAGGCTGCTTCAAGACAAGTACAGAAATGAACTAAAGATTGCAACAGCTTTGATGGAAAAGGCATTCAAGTGGCTGCAGATTAAGGCTGAAGGTTTTAAGTGCTTTATCATTGTTCTTGGTGGGCTGTTGCAACGTCATGGAAGATATTGATTACATAGAAAAGGTGGACAATTCCACAAACATGAGGGCTATCATTTCAAAGTTTACAGTCAAGATGAGAGAACAATGGAGAGCACATGCTTATGACGTCCACGTGTAGCGATGAAGACAAGTCAAGTTCACAGAGCTGGTGGACTTTGTCAATTGCCAAGCAAAGATCATGTCTGATCCACTCTTTGGAGATCTCAACACAGCAACAGCTGAAAAGAAAGACACAAAGAAGTTTCAACAAGGGAACAAGGCAAAGACAGGAAGTAGCTCTGCTACTAACATCGATCTTACTGAAGATAAACAAGGTGAGTCATCAAAGCCTGAGACTGATGCTGTATCATTCTGTGTATTTAGGAAGCCATGTGTATTTTGTGAAAAGAATCACACACTGGGAGAATGCGGTCGGAGAGAAACCGCACAAGGAAAAAGTGGTGTTCTGAAGAAAAATGGATTTTGCTTTGGCTGCCTAGTGAAAGGTCATCAAATCAAAGAATGTAAGAAAAGAATGACACTTGAGCTCTGTTCTCAGCATCAACTCAGCATGCTACACTTCAAAGCAAGAAAAAAGTGCAAAAGAGAAGACTGGGAATGGAGCAGGTGGAGCCATCAATGAAACAAACACTGCCAGTGCCCCGGCAACACTCCATCAAGAGACAAGTGCCTGCACTGGAGCGATTGTGTGTTTGCTATTGTGACTGTCAGAGTGAAATCCAAAAAGAGCAACAAAGCTGTGGAGGCCTATGCATTTATGGACCCCAGCAGCTCTGCAACATTTTTCACTGAGGCACTAGCAAAGCAGCTGAATGTTCAAGGCTGAAAGACTGAGTTTATGATGAGCACCATCAATTCAAAGAAGAGAGTTAGGAGCTACATCCTCATTGATTTGGAGGTCAGCGGTCTTTTGGATAAGCAGAGGGACTTTTATTAAGTCTTGATAAGCAACAGGAAGTGAGCTTCAAAGGCGTCGTACAGATAATCCTTGACTCATCAAACAAACGGATGGATGACATAACAAGGGACATCCAGAATTTAAAAACCATCCTACATTATACCCAGAAAGAGCTGGATGACTGGATGAAAGAGTATGTATGTACTTCGGGACACTTTAAACATTTCCAGTCTTTTGTTGTGAGAGATTTCTCCTCTTTGAAAGAAATTTTTAACAACCTGACAAGTAAAGCTGCTTGGTGTACTGGTGAAAGCAAAATCCCTGAAAGGGACCAATATCTTCATAAAAAAAGGACTACTCTGAGGCTGTTCATCAAAAGAGGAAAGACCTTATACCAGAGATGAGAGCTGCATAAGAGCGAGGGAGATCATGATCCTGTGATACACCTCTTCCCACTCTATATTCTTAATGATGATGATTATGATTCCTTGTTATCTGAGAATGGTAATTCTAGAAGTACTTTTCGTGAAAATATGGTTTTCAACCCACTTGCACTCAGTAAGGAGGTGGACCATAATGGCCTTGATAGTAATGATCCTGATATAAATTGTG